>NC_085926.1:120415000-121665000 GCF_029289425.2 Pan paniscus
AATCATCCTTCAAAAGTGGAAACAAAAATAAAGATTTTTTTCAGAATACTAAGGAAATTTATTGTCAGTAGACCTGCTTTGCAAGAAATGTTAAACGAAATTCTTTGGCAAAAAGGAAATGATACAGGTCAGAAACTTCGATCTACATAAAGGAAGAATATCAAAGAATGAATAAGTGAATGTAAAATTAAAACATCTTAAAAATTGATTTAGCAGGTAAAATTTTGTTTAAAATAGCAACAATGCATTTGATTATGTAAGCTAATGTGTATATACATAAGATTACAAACATTTCTGTATAAGCTAAATAAGTAGGCGGGGCACGGTGGCTCACACCTGTACTCCCAGCCCTTTGGGAGGAGGAGGCGGGTGGATCATGAGGTCAGGAGATTGAGACTATCTGGGCTAACACAGTGAAACCCCATCTCTACTAAAAATACAAAAAATTAGCCGGGCGTGGCGGCGGGTGCCTGTAGTCCCAGCTACCCAGGAGGCTGAGGCAGGAGAATGGCGTGAACCCGGGGGGTGGAGCTTGCAGTGAGCCAATATCGCACCACTGCACTCCAGCCAGGGAAACAGAGTAAGACTCCGTCTCAAAAATAAATAAATAAATAAATAAACATTTTTTTAAAAAGTTAAATGAGTTAACAGCAATGATACAAGGAATGGAAGGGAGAAACAGGATTATCTTATAGTAAGATACACTACCTGTTAAAAGGTATAGTGTTATTTTAAAGCAGATTTGAGGTAGTTGTAAATATACATTTACAATCTAGGACATTCTAGGACAACCACTAAGCAACGTAAAAAAGTACAATTGATATGCTAAGAAAGAACTGAAAATGGAAATCATATAAAATGCTCAATTAAAACCACAAAGGCAGAAAAAGAGTGAAAGACAAAACTAGAAACAAAAAAAAAGGCTAACAAATAGAAATCAGTAACAAATATGGTAAATATCAATCCAACTATCTTTGCAATTCCTTTGACTGTCAATAGTCTAAGTGCACCAATTAAAAGAGATTGTCAGATACATCTTGGAGTCATCCTATTCAGGGGTGAGGGAACTGGAGTATTATTTATATATCATCTTCCATCATTGGTTCAAGGTTGTTGGGGAATGTTAATTTCCTAGTACCTGCAACTTGTCACACAGATGCAAAATTGGAATTCAGTGGCCACAGAAAGTCCTCAGATAAAGAAATGCAGGTTCTGACATAGAAGCTGGGCCTGCATACGATGCAGGGGTGAGAGTAAGGGCAGGAAATGGAAGAGGTCAGCTATAAAATACCTTTATATTTGTCAACATAATCACTCTACACCTTTATATTTAGTCCCGCAATTCCTTGAAAGTTCGTAGTATGTCCCAAAATGCAAACTGTTTTGCTTATACAATGTTTTCCTTCACTGATTTCAATTTGACAGTTAAGTTAATATTCAGTTCAATATTCTAAATAAATCGGCATTTTGGCAAAAAATAAAGACTAAAAGAGACTGTCGAAGTGGATCACAAAACAAGAACCGACTGGATGTGGTTTACAAGAAACCCACTTTAAATAAAAACACAGATTAAAAGTAAATAGATGGAGAAATATATATCATATTAACACCAATTAAAAGAAAGCGGAGTTGGCCAGACGTGGTGGCTCATGCCTGTAATCCCAGCACTTTGGGAGGCCAAGGCAGGCAGATCACACGAGGCCAAGAGTTCAAGACAAGCCTGGCCAACATAGCAAAGCCCCATCTCTACTAAAAATACAAAAATTAGCCAGGCATGGTGGTACATGTCTTGGGAGACAGAGATTGCAGTGAGCCGAGATCGCGCCCCTGCACTCCAGCCTGGGCCACAGAGCGAGACTCTGTCTCAAAAAAAGAAAGCAGAGTTGTCTGTAATAATTTCAGACACAGCAGATAAGGCAAGTTAAGTTATCAAGGATAACTTTTATCAAGGATAAAAATAAGGATAAAAAGACATAACAATGCTTAGCGTGTATAAGCCTAACAACAAAGTGTCTGTGTAGGCAAAAACTGATAGAATTGCAAAGAGAAATAAATGAATTCACTATTATAGTTGGACACTTCAACACCTCTCTATCAGAAACGGACAGATCAAGCAGGGAGAAAACCAGTAAGGACATAATTGAACTCAACATTAATCAACTGGATATAATGAACATTCACAGATTATGTCACGGAAGAAATAACAGAATACACATTTTTACACTCATAGGATATTCATCAAGATAGACCACATTCTGGGCCATAAAACAAACCTTAACACATTCAAAAGAACAAGTTATAAAATGTCTCCTCTCAGGTCACAATAAAATTAAATTACAAATCAATAACAGAATATAATTTTTAAAAAAACCCCAAGTACTTGGAGATTAAACAACACACTTCTAATAACACATAGGTCAAAAAAGAGATCTCAAGAGAAATTTTAAAATATTTTGAGCTAAATGAAAATAAAGACACAACTTATCAAAATCTATGGGATGACATGAAAGCAGTGCTTAGAGGGAAATTCATAGCATTGAATGCATTTACCAGAAAAGACAAAAGATCTAAAATCACCTAATCAATCACCTTAAAAAAACAGAAAAAGAAGCAGCGAATTAAATCCAAAGTTAGCAGAAGAATAAAAACAAGAGCAGATATCAATGTAACTGAAAACAGGAAATCAACTGAGAAAAATCAATGAAAAAACCAAAAGCTGGTTCTTTGAAAAGACCAATTAAATCATAAACCTCTAGCCAAGTAGACTAACAAAAAGACAGAGGACACAAACTCCTAATATCAGAAATCAAAGAAAGAAAATCACTACAAATCTCATGAACATTAAAAGGACAATAAAATAATACTGGCCAGGCACAGTATACTGGCTCACACCTGTAATCCCAGCACTTTGGGAGGCTGAGGCAGGCAGATCACTTGAGGTCAGGAGTTCAAGACCAGTCTGGCCAACGCGGCAAAACCCCGTTTCCACTAAAAATATGAAAATTAGCCAGGTGTGGTGGCGGGCGCCTGTAATCCCAGCAACTCAGGAGGCTGAGGCACCAGAATCACCTGGACCCGGGAGGCAGAGGTTGCAGTGAGCCAAGATTGCACCACTACACTTCAGCCTAGGTAACAGCGAGACTCTGTCTCAAAAAAATAAAAATAAAAAAAGAATACTATGAACAATTCTATTTCCACAAATTTGATCACCTAGATAAAATGAACCACTTCCCTGAAAGCCACAAACTACCAAAACTCACACAAGAAACAATCTGAATAGGCCTGTATTAAAGAAACTGAACCAATCAACCTTCCAAAACAGAAAACACCAGGACCAGATGGGTTTGCTGGTGAATTTTATAAAACATTTAGGAAAGAAATTATACCCATTCTGTACCATCTCCTACACAAGATAGAAGCAGAAGGAATACTTCCTAACTCATTCAGTAGAGGCCAACATCAGAGTATTCCAAAACTTGACAAATACATTATAAGAAAACTACAGACCAACATTTTTTATGAACACAGGTGCAAAATCCTCAACAAAACATTAGCAAAACAAACCCAACAATGTATAAAACGAATCATATACCATGATCAAGTGGGATTTATTCCAGGTGTAAATTACTGGTCCAACATTTGAAAATCATTAATAAAATCCATCACATCAACAGACTAAGGAAGAAAAATCACACACCCATATCAATAGATGCAGAAGAAGCATATGAAAAAAAATCCAACACCCATTCACGATTTTAAAAATTCTCATTCCTCAACTTGACAAGGAATATCCAGAAAAAAACCTACAGCTAACATCATACTTAAATGGTATGAAACTAGAAGCTTCTCTGCTAAGATCAGGAGCAAGACAAGGAGATTTCCTCTCACTACTCCTTTTCAACATTGTATTGCAAGTCCTAATGAATGCAGTAAGACAAGAAAAGGGAAAAAGGCATGCTGATGGGAACAGAAGAAATAAAACCATCTTTTTTTCTCTGATGACACAGTCGTCCACATGGAGAATTCAAAAGAATCAATAAAAAAACCTCTGGAACTAATAAGCAATTATAGCAAGGTTACATGACAGAAGGTTAATATACAAAATTCAACTGCTTTCCTATACACCAGCAATGAATAAAGGGAATTTGAAATTAAAAAGTGTCATTTACATTACACTCCCCAAAAAACAGAATACTTAGGTATGAATCTAACAAAACATATACGAGATTTCTATGAGGAAAACTACAAAACTCTGATGAAACAAATCAAAGACCTAAATAACTGGAGAGGTATTATTCCTATCTATAAAGAAAGACTCAACATTGGCAAGATGTCAGTGCTTCCCAACTAGACCTATAGATTCAACGCAATTACAATCCCAGAAAGTTATTTTCTATCACCAAGATGATTCTAAATTGTATATGGAAATGAAAAATATCCAAAATAGCCAACAAAATATTGAAGGAAAAGGACAAAGTTAGAGGAATGACTCTACCCAACTTCAAGATTTATCGTAAGCAAGACAGCATGGTATTGGCAAAAGACTAGACAAACAGATCAATGAAACAGAATAGAGAGCCCAGAAATAGACCTCATAAATCTAGTACAATGATCTTCAACAAAGAAAAGGATAAAATACAATGGTGCAAAGGTAGTCTTTTCAATAAACAGTGCTGGAGTTCAACGAAACACTAACAAAATTCAACAAACAGCACATCAAAAAGATCATTCAATATGAACATGTAGGATTTACCTCAGGGATACAAGGATGGTTCAACATACGCAAATCTATGAATGTGAATCACATTAACAGAATGAAGGACAAAAACCTATGATCATCTCAATAGATGCAGAAAAAGCATGAGACAAATTTCAACATCCTTTCATAAAAACTCTCAACAAATTAGGTATAGAAAGAATTTACCTCCACACAATAAAGGCCATATATGACAAACCAACAGTTAGCATCATACTAAACAGTGAAAAGTTGAAAGCTTTTCCTCTAAGATCAGAAATAAGACAAGGATGCCCACTCTTGCCATCTTCACTCAATATGGTGTTGGAAGTCCTAGCCAGAGCAATTAGGCAAGAGAAAGAAATAAAAGGCATCTAAATTAAAAAGGAAGAAATGAAATTGTCCCTGATTGCTGAAGACATATCTTACATGGAAAGAACTCTGAAGACTCCGCCAATAAACTGTTAGAAATAATACATGGATTCAGGAAAGTTGTAGGATATAAAATCAATAAACAAAAATGTGTAGCATATCCATACACTAACAACAAACTATCTGAAAAAGAAATTAAGAAAACAATCCCATTTACAATGGCTACAAAAATAAAATAAAATACTTAGGAATAAATTTAGCCAAAGAGGTGAAAGACCTGTACATTAAAAACTACATAAAACACAGATGAAACAAATTGAAATAAATGAATGGAAAGATATTATGTTCATGAATTAGAAGAACAGTATTAACATGTTCATACTAACCAAAGCTATCTACAGATTCAATGTAACCTCCATCAAAATTCCAATGACATTTCTCACAGAAATTTTTTAAAATCCTAAAATTCATATGGACCTACAAAAGACCCCAAATAGCCAAAGCGATCTTGAGCAAAAATGAACAGAGGAGGAGGCTTCACACTGACTGATTTCAAAATACAATTGACCCTTAAATGACATAGGCGTTAGGGAAGCCAATCCCCTACGCAGTCAAAAACCTACATATAACTTTTAACTCCCCCACAGCCTAACTACAAATATGCTACCATTGACTGGAAGCCTTATCAATGACTTAAACACTAAATTAACACATTTTGCATGATATATGTATTATATGCTGTATTTTTTACAATAAAGTAAGCTACAGAAAAGAAAATGTTATTTAGAAAATCATAAGGAAGAGAAAATATAGTTACAATTCATAAAGTGGAAGTGGATCATCATAAGGGCCTTCATCTTCTCATCTTCAAGTTGAGTAAGCTGAGGAGGAGGGAAGAGGAAGGGTTGGTCTTGCTGTCTCAGAAGTGGCAAAGGCAGGGGAAAATCTGCATATAAGTGGACCCAAGCAGTTCAAGACCTTATTCAAGGGTCAACTGTATGCTACACACTATAGTAATCAAAACAGCAAGGTCTTGGCATGAAAACGAACACATAGAGCAATGGAATAGAATAAACAGCCCAGAAATAAATCCATGCATTTATGATTAATTGATTTTTCTACAAAGGTGCCAAGAACACACAATAGGGGAAGAACAGTCTCTTCAATAAATGGGGCTCAAAAAATTAGATATCCATGTGCACAAGAAAGAAACTGAACCTTTATCCCACACCATAAACAAAAACTAATTCAATATGCATTAAAGACTGAAACTAAGACCTGAAACTGTAAAACATAGGGAAAAAGCTTCTTGACACTGGTCTAGACAATGATTTTTTGGATGGAACCCCAAAAGCACAGGCAACAAAAGCAGGGCGACAAATGGGGTTACAACAAACTTTTTAAAAAGCACAGCAGAGGAATCAAAAGAGTGAAGAGATAATTTATGCAACAGAAGAAAATATTTGCAAACCGTATATCAGATAAGGGGTTAATATCCAAAATATATAAGGAACTCAAAAATAACTCAATAGTAAGAAAACAACCTGATTTTAAAATAGGGAAAGAACTTAGTCATTTCTCAAAAAGAAGACATAAAATGGCCAATAGGTATATGAAAAAAATGCTCACCATCACTCATCACCAGGGAAATACAAATTGAAGCCATAATGAGGTATTACCTCATACCTGTTAGAATGACAATCATCAAAAAGACAAAAGATAACATATTGGCGAGGATGCTGAGGAAAGGAAACCCTTGCACATCGCTGGTGGGAATGTAATTTATTACAGCCAGTACGAAAAACAGTATGGAGGCTCCACACACACACACAAAAAAAACTAAAAAAAGAATTACCATATGATCCAGCAATCCCACTACTGGGCATATATCCAAAGGAAAGGAAGTCAGTATGTCAAAGAGATATCTGCACTCCCAGGTTCACTGTAACATTATTCACAATAGCCAAGATATGGAATCAACCTAAGTGTCCATCTCAGATGAATGGAGCAAAAAAGTGTGGTCTATATACACAACAGACCGATGTTCTTAAAAATGAAAGAAATCCTATCATTTTCAACAACATGGATGAACCTGGAGGATATTATGTTAAGGAAATAAGACAGATACAGAAAGACCACATAAGCATCTCACTTTTATGTGGAATCTAAAAAAGCCAAACTCACAGAAGTAGAGAGTATAATGGTTGTTAATAAGTGTGGAGGGTTGGGGACAGGAAAGGCTGGAGAGATGTTGGTGAAGTGATACAAAATTTCAGTTAGGAAGAGTAAGTTCAAGACATCTATTGTACAACATGGTGACTATAGTTCATAACAGTATATTGTACATTTGAAAACTGTTAAGACAACAGATTAGCCAGGCATGATGGCTCACACCTGAAATCCCAGCAATTTGGAAGGCTGAGGACGGAGGATCATTTGAGACCAGGAGTTCAAGACTCACCTGGGCAACACAGCAAGACCCTGCCTCTACAAAAAAGCAAAAAATTAGCTGGGCAGGGTGGCACTGGCCTGTAGTCCCAGCTACTCAAAAGGCTAAGGTGGGAGCTCCAGGCTACGGTGACCCACAATCACACCACTGCACTCCAGCCTGGGCGACAGAGTAAGACCTTGTCTCAAAAAAACAAATCCTGCTGAGACTGTAGAAGTGTGCTTAACACAAAATGATAGGTATATGAGATGATCTGTATATTAATTTGCTTGATTTAGCCATTCCACAATATATACATATTTCAAAACATCATGTTGTACACCATAAATATATAAAATTTTATTTGCCATTTGAAATATCTGTATCAAAAAAAAAAAAAAATGTCCAGGCCGGGTGCAATGGCTCATGCCTGAAATCCCAGCACTTTGGGTGGTCAAGGCGGGGGGATCACGATGTCAGGAGATTGAGACCATCCTGGCCAACATGGTGAAACCCCGTCTCTAATAAAAATACAAAAATTAGCTGGGCGTGGTGGCACGTGCCTGTAATGCCAGCTACTTGGGAGGCTGAGGCAGGAGAATTACTTGAACCAGGGAGTCGGAGGTTGCAGTAAGCCAAGATGGCACCACTGCACTCCAGCCTGGCAACAGAGCGAGATGCTGTCTCAAAAAAAAAAAAGAGAAAAAGAGAAAAGGGTCCAAAGAGGGGAAATGGTGCTGGAACAACTGGGCACACACAGGCAAAAAAACAAATCTAAACCACAGGTCTTACATCCTTCGTTCACAAAAATTAACCCAAAAGGAATCACAGACCTAAATGTAATAAAAAACTAGGCCACGCGCATTGGCTCACACCTGTAATCCCAGCACTTTGGGAGGCTGAGGTGGGTGGATCACCTGAGGTCAGGAGTTCAAGACCAGCCTGACCAACATGGTGAAACCCCATCTCTATTAATACAAAAATTTAATCGCAGCACTTGGGGAGACTGAGGCGGGCAGATCACAAGGTCAGGAGTTCAAGACCACCAGCCTGGCCAACATGGGGAAACCCCATCTCTATTAAAAATACAAAAATTAGCTGGACATGTTGGCACATGTCTGTAATCCCAGCTACTCAGGAGGCTGAGGCAGGAGAATTGCTTGAACTGGGACCCAGGAGGCGGAAGTTGCAGTGAGCCAAGATCGCGCCACTGCACTCCAGCCTTGGCTACACAGCGAGGCTTCATCTAAAAAAACAAAACAAAAAAAAAAACAAAAATTAGCCAGGCATGATAGAAGGCACTTGTAATCCCAGCTACTCTGGAGCTGAGGCAGGAGAATCGCTTGAATCCAGGAGGCGGAGGTTGCAATGAGCCAAGATTGTGCCATTGCTATCCAGCCTGGGCAACAAGAGCAAAACCTCGTCTCAAAAAAAAAGAACTAAAAAACTCCTAAAAGGTAATACAGGGGAAACGCTAGAGTTCCTAGGATGGGTAATGATATTTTAGATACAACACCAAAGGCATGATCCATGAAATAATTGATAAGCTCAACTTCGTTAAAATTAAAACATTCTGCTCTGTGAAAGACGCTACCAAGAGAATGAAAAGACAAGCCACAGACTGGGAAGAAATATCTGCAAAATATCTAATGAAAGACTGGTATCCAAAATATATTAAAAACTTAACAAGAAAACAAACAACCCACTTAAAAATGGGCCAAAGACCTTTATAGACACTTCACTAAAGAAGATATACAGATGGCAAACAAGCACATGAAGAGGTAACCCATATTATATGTTATCAGGGAAACGCAAACTAAATGAGATACCACTACCTACCTATCAGAATGGCCAAAATCCAAAACCACTGCTAACACCAAATGCTGGCAAGGCTGTGGAACAGGAACTCATATTCATTGCCGGTAGAAAAGGCAAAATGGTACAGCCACTTTGGAAGACAGTTTAGCAGTTTGTTACAAAATTAAACATACTCAGCCAGGCACAGTGGCTCATGCCTGTAATCCCAGCACTTTGGGAGGCCGAGGCAGGTGGATCACCTGAGGTCAGGAGTTCAAGACCAGCCTGAGCAACATGGTGAAACCCTGTCTCTACTAAAAATACAAAAATTAGCCGGGAGTGGTGGTAGGCGCCTGTAATCCCAGCTACTCGGGAGGCTGAGGCAGGAGAATCACTTGAACCAAGGAGGCAGAGGCTGCAGTGAACCAAAATCATGCCACTGCACTCTAGCCTAGGCGACAGAACAAGACTCTGTCTCAACAACAACAAAAATTAACTCTTCCATAGGATCAGCAACAATACTCCTTTGTATTCATAAAAAAAAACTGAAAGCTTATATCTATACAAAATCCTGCCCACAAATGTATATAGGAGTTTTATCCATAACTGTCAAAACTCAGAAGCAACCCAGATGTCTTTCAGCAGGTAAATGGATAAACTATGGTGCATCCAGACAATGGAATATTATTCAGCATTAAAAAGAAATGAGCTATGAAGCTGTGGAAAGACATGGAAGAACATTAAATAATACATATTATTAAGTGAAAGAGGCCAATCTGAAAAGGCATACACATTGTATGATTCCAACTATATGACATTCTGGAAAAGGCAAAACTATGGAGACAGTAAAAAGATCAGCAGTTGTTGTAGGAGGTTGGGGAAAAGAGGGACAAATAGGTGGAACACAGAATTTTAGCACAGGGAATCTACTCTGTGTGATATCAAACCCACAGAATGCACAACACCAGGAATGAATCTTAATATAAACTATAGACTTTGGGTGACAATGATGTGTCAATGTAGGTTCATTAATTATAGCAAATGTATGACTCCATGGGGGATGCTGACAATGCCGGAGGCTATGCATGTGTGGGGGCAGAGAGTATATAAGAAATCTCTGTACTATCTGTTCAGTTTTGAGGGGAACCAAAAACTGCTAAAAAAAAAAAAATTAATTAATTAAGGTCTTTATAAAAATAGTGAAATAAACTTTTTTCAGACACATACAAACTGAATGAATTCATCATAACAGACCAGTCCTGTAAGAAAATGTTAAAGGATGTTCCTTAGATAGAAGGAAACTAACACCAGATGAAATACAGATCTACAAAAAGGAATAAAGACCATCGGAAACAGTAATAATGTGGTACAATTTTTTTTAAACTTTTCTCATTTAAAAAAAAAAAAGTATTTTAAAAAAACCATTGAGGCCAGGCACAGTGCCTCACAGCTGCAACCCTAGTGCTTTGGGAGGCTGAAGCAGGAGGATCACTTGAGGCCAGGAGTTCGAGACCAGACTGGACAATACAGTGAGACTCTGTGTCTACAAAAAATAATAAAAAATTAGCTAGGCATGGTGGCGTGTGCCTGTAGTCCTAGCTACTTGGGAGGATGAGGTGGAAGGATCACTTGACCCTGGGAGCTCAAAGCTGCAGTGAACCATAATGGCACCACTGCACTCCAGCCTAGGCAATAGAGGGAGACCCTGCCTCAAAAAAGATAACAAATGCTCCAAGAAGGTGGAGAAACTGAAGCCTTCAAACATTGCTAATAAAAATGTAAAATGGTACAGCTTTTATAGAAAACAGGTTGGCAGTTCCACAAAATATTAAATGTAGATTTATCACATAACCCAGCAATTCCACTCTCAGTATACTGTACTAAGTGCTGTACTTAGCATACTGTATAAGTACATACATAGAAATAAAAACATACATCCACACAAAAACTTGTATGTGTTCACAGAAGCATTACTCACAATAGTAAAAAAGTTAATCCAAATGTCCAACAACTGAGTCAATAAACAAAAAGTGGTATATCTGCACAATGGAATATTTAGTGAGAAAAGGGAATGAAGTACCAATACATGTTACAACATGGATCAATCTTTAACACACTCTACTAAGTTAAAGAAACCAATCACAAAAGACCACATATACTATATGATTCCACTTATATGAAATGTCCAGAATAGGCAAATCTATAGAGACAGGAAGTAGATAAGGGTTGAGGGGTCCTAAGCAGGGAGCAGAGGGAATGGAGAGTGACTGCTAATGGGCATAAGGGGTTTTTTAGCGGGTGACTAAAATGTTCTAAAATTGGTTGTGGTGAAGTACTGGAACTCTATGAATATACTAAAAACCACTGAATTACACACTTCAAGTGGGTGAATTGTACAGCGTGTGAATTATATCTCAATGAAACTGTTTTAAAGCCAATGCTAACAGAAGGCTGGAGTGACTGTATTGTAATGTCAGACAAGTTGGTTCAAGATAAATAATATATCAGAAAGTAGGTAATTTCATAATGATCAAGGAGTCAATTCATCAAGAAGATGTAAGAACTCTAAACATTTACATATCTATTCAACCAGGAACAGAAGAGAACTTCCTTAACGTCATATGACATTTTGGGCTCAATGAAATTTTTTTTTAAGGTTTTAAAGAAACTCTTCTAAAAAAGTTTTTCTTTAGCATACTGTATAAGAACATACATAGAAATAAAAACTTTTTAAAAAGAGAGAGAACTTCCTTAATCTCATAAAATACACACATGCATCACTTAACAAGAGTCTGAGAAATACATCACACGACTTCATCATTGTGTGAACATCACAGATTGTAGTTACACAAACCTAGATGGAATAGCTACTACACGCCTAGGCGATATGATATGCCCTATTGCTCCTAGGCTACAAACTTGTACAGCACGTTACTGTACTGAACACTGGAGGCGATTTTAACCCAAAGGTAAAAATTTGCATATCAAAACATAGAAAAGGTACAGTAAAAATATGGTAATTATAATCTTATGGGACCACATCATATATGTGGTCCATAGCTGATGGAAACATAGTTATATAGTACATGACTATATATGAAAAACCTGTCATTAACATCACAGGTAATGAAAGACCCACTACTTTTCATCTAAGGTCAGAAATAAAACAGATAGGTCTGTTTTTATTATTTTCATTCAACACTGCACCTTTAAGTTCTAGTCAGTACAACCAAACAAGTTAAAGAAATAAAAGTCATCCAGATAAGAATGGAAAATAAGGAAACTTTTATCTGTAGATGACATGATTGCCTATGTAAAAAACCCAATGGAATCTATAACAAAGGGACTAGAACTAACAAGTGAGTTCAGCAAGCTTTAGGAGATCAATATACAAAATTAAATTGCATTTCTACATATTAACAATGAACAACTGAAATCTAAAAAATAACAATTACAACAGCATCAATAAAAATGAAATACTTAGGGAAAAATCTGACAAAAGATAAAAATCTGTAAGACCTATACACCAAAAACTACAAATTGCTGAGAGAATGTAAAGATGACCTAACCCCCGCAGCAGGTCTCAGTAGCTGGTAGAGACTGGGGAGGACGGGATGGGAAGGGACGGGACGGGACAGCAATAGCTAGGCAGCCTAGCTTCACCAAGGCTCTCGCGCCTCCCCACCACCAAAATATCCAAGAGGAAGGAAGGTCAGCTCAGCTGAAGGGATAGTGAAGGAAGAGCCCAGGTGGAGACCCGGCACAGTTCTCAGCTAACTCTGCTCCTACAAAAGTGGACAGGAAACCAAAAAAGGCAGCAGGAAAGGATACATCTTCAGACAAAACAAAAGTGAAAAGGAAAGCAGAGAAAATACACCGCAGTGGCAAACCAAGAAACTAAAGATTTACCTACAGAAAACAGAGAAACTAAACTGAGAAAGCCAGAGGAAAAAAAAGCCAAGTGTGATTAATATCACATACCTTGTCTTATGAGTCATTCCTGTTTCCCTTCTTGTACTATCCACAGGAATTTTCTGGTTTTTTTGTTGTTGTTGCTTTGTTTTGTTTTTTTTAAATTGGAGTTTCACTCTTGTTGCCGAGGCTGGAGTACAACGGTATGGTCTAGGCTCACTACAACCTCCACCTCCCAGGTTCAAGCAATCCTTCTGCTTCAGCCTCACAAGTAGCTGGGATTACAGGCGCCCACTACCACACCTGGCTAATTTTTGTATTTTTAGTAGAAACGGGGCTTCAACATATTGGCCAGGCTGGTCTTGAACTCCTGACCTCAGCTGATCCACCCGCCTCAGCCTCCCAAAGTGCTGGGATTACAGGTGTGAGCCACCGTGCCAAGCCCAGAGGAATATTTTCATAAACTATTTTGTAAATATAAGTTTTCTAGTAGCTCTAGAAACATTTTTAAAAGGAGGGAATCCCACCTCATCCCATTTTTTAAGTGTAAATGCTTTTTTTAAGAGGTGAAATCATTTGCTTGTTTATTTTTTGGTACAACCAGAAAATAGTGTGGGATACTGAATTATGGGAGGCTCTGACATTCCATAGATGAGGGATTCGTTTTTATATCCTACAATACAAAGTATACAAAATGGCAATATGGAATCACAGTCCTGCATTTAATGTCTTGAATATTTTAAATTACTTCTATTCCTATGTTATTTTTTAGCAGAATTGTTTCCTAAAGAAAACCACTCCTTGATCATGGCTCTCCCTATCAGAATTGTGCATACTCTGTAAAATCTTCAGTCATGGTAGTGCTGTTTTCCTAATAACTTTGTTAATGTACTGCAAAAGATTGAAAATTTGAATATGTAGTATATATGCTATTAAACTGTGAATTGGTGGGATGTATGCAGTAACTTAACATTTTAAGATACTGGTACTTGACAGCCTCTTAAAAATCTGCCTCCAGATTTTAAGCTGGAAACTCACTGGAATAACTGTTTAAAAAAGAATTACAATACACAGCTTTTTAGATTTTTAGTACATAAGAACTGTGTACAAACTGAAATGTCTGTATACTGATCCTCAACACAACCAATAAAATCTCAATTATAAAAAATAAACATGACCGGGCACAGTGGCTCACGCCTGTAATTCCAGCACTTTGGGAGGCCGAGGCAGGCAGACCACCTAAGACCAGCCTGGCCAATATGGTGAAACCTCATCTCTACTAAAAATTCAAAAATTAGCTGGCATGGTGGCAGGCGCCTATAATCCCAGCTGCTTGGGAGGCTGAAGCAGGAGAATTGTTTGAGCAAGGGAAGCAGAAGTTGCAGTGAGCTGAGATCACACCACTGCACTCCAGCCTGGGAGACAGAGTGAGACTCCGTCTCAAAAAAAATAATAATAAAAATAAAATAAAATAAAATAAAGGAAAGCAAAGGAAAGGAAGAAAGAAAGATGACATAAATAAATGAAGATACTGTGCTCATGGGTCAGAGGACTCAAGATTGTTAACAGTATCAATTCTCCAAACTGATTTATAGATTCAACATAATCCCAATCAAATTCCCAGCAGGCTTTCATGTACAAACTGAATAGCTGATTCTAAAGTTCATATAAATGTGAAGGACCTACAATAACCAAAACAACGTTTTACTTTTTTTAAGGGATGAGATCTCGCTTTGACGCCCAGGCTGGAGTGCAGGGGCACAATCATACCTCATTGCTGCCTCGAATTTCTGGGCTCAAGCAATCCTCCCACCTCGGCCTCTTGAGTATCTGGGACTATAGGTGCATGCTAATTAGTTTTGTTGTTGTTGCTGTTGTTGTTGTTTTGTGCTTTCTGTAGAGATGGTGTCTCGCCACCTTACCCAGGCTGGTCTCAAACTCCCGTGCTTAAGCAATCTTCCCGCCTCGGCCTCCCAAAGTGCTGAGATTACAGGCATGAGTCACTGCACCCAGACCAAAACAATTTTGAAAAAGAAAAAGTTGGAGCTCTAACACTACCTGATTTGAAACTAATCTTAAGGCTACAGTTACCAGCCAGCATGGTATTTAAGCTAGATGAATAGACCAATAGAACAAAGTAGAGGTCCAGAAACAGACCTATACAGATATGGTCAACGGTAAGTGTTTCCAAGGAAATTCAATGGGGGAAATAATCTTTACAATAAATGGCACCTGAACGACTGGATAGCCATATGCCAAAAAAAAAAAAGAACCCTTAACATGTACCTCACATCAGATATACATGCTTGTTCTTTAAAATGTTACTTTTGTAAATGAAAAGGCAAGCCACTGACTGGGAGAAAATATGTGTAAAACACCTATCTAGCAAAAGACATATCTAGAAGACAATCGACTCAGTTAAAAAATTTAACTGGAAAGGAATTTTTTTTTTAACAGACTTCACTAAAGTAGATACACAGCAAATAAGCCGATGAAAAGATGCTCACTGGTGATCTACTGTATAGCATAGTGACTACAGTTAATAATAATGTATTACATAAGTCAAAATTGCTGAAAGAGTGAATATTAAATGTTCGCACCACAAAGAAGTATATAAGATGATAAATATACATAATTATTATTTGCCAATTAAAAATAAACTTTTTTAAAAAAGAAAAGATGCTTACAACTTTATTTATTAGGTGAATGAAAACTGAAACCATCATGGAGTACTTCTACATACTCCTCAGAATAGCTAAAATAGAAAAGACTGACCATACCAAATGTTAACAATGATGTGTAGCAACTCAAACTCTTGTACACTGCTCATGGGAAGGTAAAATAGTACAACCCATTTTGGCAAACAGTTGACAGCTCCTAAGTATACACCAGCTATACAACCCAGCCATATCACTTCTAGACACTTACCTGAGGGAAAAGAAAAGTTACATCCACACAAAAAGCTGTCCACGAGTGTTCCTAACAATTTTATTTGTAATCACCAAAAACTGGAAATAATCCAAATTTCCATCAACAAGTGAATGGATAAACCAGTTGTTGTTTATCCATACAACAGAATACTATTCAATTATAAAATGGAATGAACAATTCATACATAAAACAATAAGTGAATACCAAAATGATTAAACTGTGTGAAACTAGAAAGAAAAAGAATACACGTTGCATAATTCCATTTATGGTAACTAATCAGTGGTAACAGAAAATAGATCAGAGGAAAGAGGTAGAGAAAAATGTACTAAAAAGGTGCACTAGGAAACCTCTGGGTGAGATGAATATGTTCACAACTTAATTATGGTGATGGTTTTCACAGACTGTCAACCAGACTGTCATAAACCTATTTTTGAAAGTATCTATGTTAAAGTCTGTGCATTCTTTTTTTTTTTGAGACGGAGTCTCACTCTGTCGCCCAGGCTGGAGTGCAGTGGCGCGATCTCAGCTCACTGCAAGCTCCACCTACCTCCCAGGTTCACGCCATTCTCCTGCCTCAGCCTCCCAAGTAGCTGGGACTACAGGCACCGCCACCACGCCCGGCTAATTTTTTATATTTTTAGTAGAGTCGGGGTTTCACCATGTTAGCCAGGATGGTCTTGATCTCCTGACCTCGTGATCTGCCCGCCTCAGCCTCCCAAAGTGCTGGGATTACAATTCTGTACATTCTTAATGATATTAAAGCACACACTATTTCATCCCTTTGGAGGATGCTAAGAAACCAACTCATTATTCTGAAAACAAATACAGGAAGAGAATCAAGCATTTCTCTGTCCTGTGTGAACTGTAGCTAAGGGAAAGGTCTTCTTTTGAGTGACCTTCCAGCGAATAAAAGCAGAAGGAATGATCACTGTAACCTCTATAAAAGTAATGGATCTAGGCAGGGACCATCAAAGACTGCTAAAACTTGAGGTAAAAAGCTGTCGGGGCTCTCTATAATGACAGATCAGGCTGACAAAACCAGAATGTAAGGATTAGTCAAGTAACCAAATTAAAAAATAGGGAAAACACCAGACATTTCTCCAAAGACATACAAATGCCAACAAGCATATGAAAAGATGCTCAACATCACTTATCATTAGACAAATGGAAATCAAAACTACCATAAAATAAAACGTGTACCCACTATGAAAAACAGTAGGGAGGCTCTTGAAATATTAAAAATGAAATTATCATTATGATCTAGACATCCCACTTACGTGTATATGTCCAAAAGAATTCAAAACAGAATATCAAAAGAGATATTTGCACACTCATGCTCATTGCAGGATTATTCACATGGGCCAGGAGGTGGAAGCAGCCCAAATGTCCATCAACAGATGAATAAGGAAAATGTGGTAATACATACAATGGAATATTATTCAGCCTTAAAGAAAAAGGGATCCTGTCACAAGCTACAATACAGATGAACCTTGAAGTCATTATGCTGAGTGAAATAAGTCAGTTACAAGAGGACAAATATTGTATGAGTCTACTTATATGAGATATCTAGAGAAATCAAAATCATGGAAACAGAAAGTAGAATGTCAGTTATCAGAAGCTGGGAAAGGAGAAATGAGGAATACTTGTTTAATGTGGCATAGAATTTCAATTCTGCAAGATGAAAAAGTTCTAGATATATGTTATATAACAATGTGAATATTGTTAACACTACTGAACTGTACACTTAAAAATGGGTAAGAGGAAAAATTTTGTTTTCACCAATTATTAATAAAAATTTTTTAAAACAGTTAAGAGACAGCACCAAATACAATGTATGACTTAATTTCTGACTCTAAGAAACAAACATAAGATTTTGTGACATTGTAGAAAATCTGAATGTTGACTAGATGCTTAATATTAAAAAACCAACTTTTTAAAGTATGATAACACTATTCTGAATGACCTTCCAGCTAATAAAAGCAGAAGAAATGATCCCTGTAACTCCTATAAAAGTAATGGATCTAGGAAGGGACCATCGAAGACTGCTAAAATTTGAGGTGAAAAGCTGACTGTGCTCTTTGATGATTTTTAAGTTTAAAAATCTTTATCCGGGACTGGGCACAGTGGCTCACTCCTGTAATGCCAGCACTTTGGGAAGCCAAGGCAGGAGGATTGCTTGAGGCCAGGAGTTTGAGACCAGCCTGGGCAACATAGTGAGACCCCATCTCTACAAGAAAATTTTTTAATCAGCCAGATGTAGTGGTGCGTGCCTGCAGCCCCAGCTACCAGGGAGGCTGAGGTGAATCACTTTGAGTCTGGGAGGTTGAGGCTATAGTGAGTTGTAATCACACCACTACACTCTAGCCTGCATGGGCAACAGAATGAGACTCTGTCTCCAGAAAAGAAAAAAAGAATCTTTATTCTGTAGAGATACATATTGAAGTATTTACAGATAAAATAATTTGATAGCTGGGATTTGCTCAAGTAATCCAGGACATTATTTTACTTCTGTCTCAGTGCAACGTCTGGGGGTGAAGAATTCTTTGGTTGACAGTTTCCTTAAACGCTTCTCCACTGTCTTCTGGCTTGTATTGTTTACAACGAGAACTGTGATGTCATCCTTATCTCTGTTCCTCTGCATGTAACATGTCTTTACTCTGGGCGTTTTTAAGAGTTTCCTTTTAAGTTTGGGTTTGAGCAGTTTGGCTATGATATGCCATGACGTAGTTTTCTTCATCTTTCTTGTGATGGGGATTCACTTAGTTCCTTCAATCAGTGGATTTACAGTTCTTCATTATAAAAGGTTTTCGGCCATTACTTCTTTAAATATTTTTTCTCTTCCACCCTCTCTTTTCCTTTAGGGACTCCAATTGTCTGTATTTAGGTTTCTTGAAGTTGTCCCATAACTCACTTGTGGGTTTTTTTGCGTGTGTGTGTGTGTGTCAGGGCAGGGCGGGGGTGGGTTCTTTTACCTCTTTTTCATTCTTGATGGTTTCTATTCCTATGCCCAGAGTTCACTAATCTTTTCTTCTGCAATTTTTAATTTGCAATCAATCCCATTTGGGAATTTCTCATCTTGGACATCACAGTTTTTATCTCCAGGAGTTCAAATTGAGTCTTTTTATACCTTTTTACTTTGGTTTTTTTTTTTTTTTTTTTTTTTTTTTAAGAGGGTCTCACTCTGTCACTCAGGCTGGAGCACAGTGGCACAGTCATAGCTCAATGAAGCCTCAAACTCCTGGGCTCAAGCCATCCTCCCACCTCAACCTTGGGACTTAGGACTATAGCGTGCGCCACTAAGCCCGGCTAAGTTTTTTATTTATTATCTTTTGGTAGACTCGTTATGTTGCTCCTGGGCTCAAGCGATCCTCCCACCTCAGCCTCCCAAAGCACTGGGATTATAGGTGTGAACCACCATGCCTGGCAGAGTCTTTTTTTATCGTCCATGTCTCTAACTTTTTGAACACATGGAATATGGTATGGTTATAATAACCATTTATATTTTATTACCTGATAACTCTAACATCTTTATCAGTTGAGTCAGTTTCAACTGATCATTCTCCCCATTACAGTTGTGTTTTCCTGCTTTTTTGTATATGTCACAATCTTTGGATGCCAGACAATGTCAATTTTACCTCGTGTACTGGATATTTTTGTATTCCTATAAACATTCTTGAGCTCCATTTCGGTATACAGCTAAGTTATATGGAAACTGTTTGATCCTTTTGGACCTTGCTTTCATTTGTCAGGTTAAGTATGGAGCAGTACTAAGTATACAGCTCATTAATCTCCACTACTGAGGCAAGGCTCTCCTGAATACTCTACCTAATCCCTCATGAATTATGAGTTTCTCCAGTCCAGCTAGAGGGATAGGCACTGTTTCCAGCCCTGTGTAAGTACCAGGCACTGTTCCGTCTAATCCTTTAAAATGATATTTTCTCTAACCTTGGGTAGTTTCCTCAAACACATGTGCTAATCAGCATTCTGCTGAATATTTGAGGAAAGCCTTTGAAGATTTTCAGGCTTCACTCAATATACAGGTCTCTCTTCTTTGATATTCCATCCTACGAAACTCTATTCGCCTGGTCTTCACAGACTCTGAGCTCTGCCTCAACGCAGCGAGGCTGTGGGCTCTGCCTTAGCGCCTCTTTCTGTTTACAACTAGAAAGCTGAGATAGGATTTATCTCATTTGTTTCCCATCTTTAGAGATCACTATCTTCCACTGCCTAATGCCTAGTGTCTTGAACTGCTGTTTTCATGTATTTTATCTGTTTATTCCTGGTTCCTTCAGGTAGGAAGGTAAATCCTGGTCCTAATACTCCATTTTGGCCAGAAGCAGAAGTCTTTATAACCTTTTCTGATACTCAAAATACCCTATTTTTACCCAATGGGAGCTAGGAGCTAGTTCAAGTTAGCTCTGAGTCTTTTCAACAAAACTCCAGTGATCTCAGAAAACTTCTTTGCTTTATAAAATATTCCCTATCTTTAACCAAGAACCAGTTATTTTTGCAAGGAACCTGGTTCCTTTGAGAAAAAATTCTAAATACCTCAGAATGCCAGTGCTCACTGCAAAAAGGTAATTTGCTATTTCTAGGCCTTCTCAGGACAGAGCTGGTGTTTTGTTTTATTAAAGAAAATATATCATAAATTCCCAGTGATATTACCAATTCAAACTTACTTAACTTCTTTAATTTTCTTATTTACTTATTTTCTTAAACTAAAAGTATCAGGTTTCTAATATTAATATAAATATGAATTTCCTTTATTCATATACAAATGTATATATAGTTTCATAACTACCAATTTTATATGATTACCAAAAGCAAGTGAAGATTCATTTATACTTCTTTTTTGTCCTTAAGATATAAACTAGCAGAGGAAATTAGTCAAATTACCACAGTTTAAAGGTATACTAAAATAATTCTTCTCTGTGTGGCTTAGCCACAAGCATGACAAACCAGGTCACTTGTTTCCTTCTTTTTAATTTGAGGATTTCTTCTCTCATTTTAATTTTGTTTTACAGTTATTTAAAACATTTACATGATTCCAAAATCATACCCAGTCACTAACATTACATCTATTGGTATTGCAGTTTATACGCACAGGCAGTTTGGTACAGCGGGATGCTGTTAGTGATCTTTAAGTACTACAGGTCATGAAAAACACGACTGCTCGTCCAATATTTGACTTAGAACAGCAAAGCTATGTCAACAGTATTCAAAACTGCTAGAAAAAAAATTAGCAACAGAAAATATTTTTAAAATGTACAAACACTTTCAAGATATGTTAAATGTTATTAATGCAGTGATAAAAACTGTAGCGGCCGTTGGTTAAACAGGTGAAATCAAAGGGCAAACTGACAAACATGCAACTACTACTACTAGCCAAAAGAAGCACAAACACTGGTTTGATAAAAGTGGAAGAATGAGATTGATTAACATATTAAATTTGTCAAAGACAATTTATAATGCAGTAAAAGGTTGGAAAACATGCAAGTTATGCAACTACTCAAGCGAAAACGTCTCAGCATGATGGACAACTGTGAAAATCTTTAAAATGACATTAAATGAAATAATCCCAAAAAGGTAATAGAGGTCATACAGAATAAGAGATGTACCACGGTATCTAAATAGCTATAATCAATATCATTTAATCGTTAGTAGTTATAAGAGGTGAGCTAAGCATGCAAAGCAATGCTTTGACCATCACATTTTAACTATGCTTTCTTTCCAATCCTGCTCTGCAAAACAAACACAAGATTTGTGTCACAGTGTGCCAGTACAACTTTTATCAGGTGGACCTAATGCTGCACAATCCTGTAGAAAGAACACTAATTCAGATGTGAGAAGATCTTGGTTCTACTTATCTGCTATGTAATCTTGGCCAAATCATTCAAACTCAAAATTTTGGTATAAAATAGAAACATGGTTTGTATCTGCACTGTCCTACAGAAATATAATGAAAGCCACAAATGAAATTTTAAAAATTTCTAGTAGCCATTTGAAAAAGGAAATAAAAGATAAAATTAATTTTTTTATTTAACCCATGTCTAGAATATTTCAGTATAAAAATTGAGATTTCATTATTTTTTCATATGGAAGCTTCAACATCCAATGTAAATTTTACACTTACATGTCTCAATTTGAATTAGCCACATATTAAATGCTCAACAGCTAACTGTAGCTAGTGACTATCGCATATTGGACAGCACAGCTCAACCATTTTCAAACGTTTCATGGGGGAACAGAAGCAGCAGGAGACTCAACTCAGAGCCTCAAAGCTCCACAGAACATAATTTTAACATTGCTGGTCTAGATTATTGCAAAGGTTCTTTCCAGAGAAAAAGGCTATTATTCTTTATGGCAATGGTCATTCACACTGAACTGCTGTAACCACTTAGCTGAGCTTCAGATAAAGGACCAGTAATGCTATGAATTTATTTTCTATCCATTTCAGTGTTTTTATATACATATGCTTTATCTTGTCCATAATCAGATACTTAAAAGACATTCACAATTATTGTGTAACTATAACATATCAGAAAATAATAACCTACCTCAGAGTTTGGTTGAGATGATTAGAAAGGTTAATTCATTAAGTGCTTAAAATAGTACCTGACATAACAAACACTCAACAGTTAATTGTTATCATCAATACTTCATCATTAATCCACTACACTATTCTAGAACTGTCCAGCTCTATTCACAACAGGATTAAAACATATTATAGTTTTTCTTCCCAAGGTCAATAAAATTTTCATGCCAGTTGTAAACTAATCAACATAATAATCTACCTTATACAATGAGACATACAGATTAAAAATAGTAGAATCAGGCCTTCCCATCCTTTTAGTCTCAGAAATACTACCCCACAATGATAAAAGGGACAAGAAAAAAAAAAACAGTATATGTAGCTCCCAGCCATATCTACGACAATGGAAAAACAGATTGAGAAACGATATACGAGTAAGAGTGGAGGAAGATCAAACCTAAGAGCCTATGGAGGGATATACTGTTGAGAAGCAAGCCCACAAACCACACAGAGCCTTGGAAAGCCTCAGGAATTTTTCTTAATTGAGGTATAACGGAAAGCTGTGGTGAGGCAGCAGAACAAGGGCACGGTTTGAAAAAGAGAAAATTAAGAAAACCAGCCTGGTAAATCCAACATTTGACTTACAGGATATGAGGAAGGAAGGAGCTTCTCAATGAATTAACACAGGAAAATTCCCAAGAACATAGTCTTATACTGAAAGTGCCCTCCTTTACCCTATCACCACACTGGCTAAATTTTATATTTTTAGTAGAGACGGGATTTCACCATCTTGGCCAGGCTGGTCTCGAACTCCTGATCTCAGGTGATCTGCCCACCCCGGCCTCCCAAAGTGCTGGGATTACAGGCATGAGCCACCCCGCCCAGCCTCATTATAGTTTTAACTTTTATTTATTTGATAATTAGTGATGTCGACCCTTTTTTCATGGCCACTTGTATGTCTTCTTTTGAGAAGTATCTTTTCATGTCCTGTGCCCACGTTTTAATGGAGTTGTTTTTTTCTTGTTGTTTGAGTTCCTTGTAGATTCTGAACATTAGAACTTTGTCAGATAGTGTTAACAAATACTTTCTCTCATTCTGTAGGTTGTCTGTTAAATACATTATTGCTTTTGCTGTGCAGAAGCTTTTTAGTTTAAGTCCCATTTATCTATTTTTGGTTTTGTTTCCTTTTGAGGACTTACTCATAAATTCTTTGCTTAGACCAATGTCCAGAAGAGTTTTTCCCAGGTTTTCTTCTAGGATTTTTATAGTTTCAGGTTATACATTTAATTATTGAATCCATCTTGAGTTAATTTTTGTATATGGTAGGGGTACAGTTTCATTCTTTTGCACACAGCTCTCCAATTTTCCCAGCACTATTCATTGAATAGGGTATCCTTTCCCCAGTATATACTTTTGCCAACTTTGTCAAAGATCAGTTGGTTGACAGTATGGGGCTTTATTTCTGGACTCTCTATTCCATTCCATTGACTTATATGTCTACTTTTATACCAGTACTGTGCTGTTTTCAATTACTATAACCTTGTAGTATAATTTTACATCAGGTAATGTGATACCTCCAGCTTTATACTTTGCTTAAGATGGCTTTGGCAATTGGGGCTCTTTTTTGGTTCTGTATGAATCCTAGGATTGTTTTTTCTTATTCTGTGAAGAATGACACTGGTAATTGGACAGAAATTGCACTGAATCTGTAGATTGCTTTCGGTAGTATATAAATTTTATAATGAAGTTTAATTACATGAAATCAGTAGTCACCAAGAAGAAACAGAATAAAATGAACATCGTGTTAATCAAAGAGTGCCACTGCTACACCTTCAAATGGTGTTATGCCAAATACAATCCCTAGACTGGTGGTTATATTCAGACCTATACCTGGGTTCACATGTATCATACATGTATTCCACTTAAATATATGAATATAAATATATAATCATGCTGTTAAGATTTCTGAGAATAAAAGGAAAGAAAATTCCTGTAATCCCAGCACTTTGGGAGGCTGAGGCAGGCAGATCACGAGGACAAGAGATCGAGACCATCCTGGCCAAGATGGTGAAACCCTGTCTCTACTAAAAATACAAAAATTAGCTGGGTGTGGTGGCACGCGCCTGTAGTCCCAGCTACTCAGGAGGCTGAGACAGGAGAATCGCTTGAACCTGGGAGGTGGAGGTTGCAGCGAGCCAAGATCACGCCACCATACTCCATTCCAGCCTGGCCACAGAGCAAGACTCTGTCTCAAACAAACCAAAAAAAAAAAAAAAAAAAGAAAAGGAAATTCACCCAAAAAACAGAACTAATTTAAAAGCTCTGTGAAAGAAAAGGATCCATTTTCAGTTCAAAATATAAATAAGAGAAAATTAAGTGGATACATTCAAAGATGATAAAGCAGGTCAAGAACTCATAACTTAATTTGCTGCACTCAATATAAAGTCTATTACAATATTACAAAGTACCTTTGCCAATAATAAAGTGCTTGATTCATACAACTCTAACAAATAAAATACTGAGGTTGTAATGTACTGTTGGACTTCACCTAACTGGATTATCTAACGCAGTGTTTCATAAAATGTGTTTTGAGAATATTTCACTATAACTGCAAAATATTTATAATAGAATATCTTATTTCTCAAGCATGGGGGTTCTAATTCATCTGCCTTTATGGAATTTCTATAGTGAGGGTCAAATGGTCCTTTAGGCTCCAAAGTCTCTCCTTAGCAAAAAAAAAAAAAAAAAGTCACTTAAGCCTTATGTCTTTTCATTTCTTTGCCGAACGTAACAGACCATTTGTCAACAGCATTTTCAAAGGAAGGCTTAAAAAAAAAAAATCAATGTTCTAAATGTCTTTATGAATAATACAGAATTAATCTGGAATAAAAAGACATTCTGTGAATGAAATTTTACTTTAAAATGTTAGATAACAAAGAAATGTAAAGACAAACACGAAGCAAGTGTAGCAAACTGTTGACAATTACTGAATCCAAAGGACTGGTTTATGTATGAGGTTTATTCATTCTTTTTGTGTATATTTTTACATTTCCAATTTTAAGTTTACAATGAACAGCAACACTTTAGTGGTCACTTGTGAATTCATTAACAAATATACATCAAAAAAATCTTAAAGAAGAAAGTTGCACCCTTAGAAAACTAAAATACACTAAACACAAATAGGTGAAAATATTGAATAGTGTAGTTATGCTGAGAAAATGAGAACCTGAGAGATTTCCCCATTCTTGTATACCACTTTTCAGTACCTCCTCATCCCCACTCCAAAAAAGTGTTGATTTTACAGGGGAAAGGGGAAAACACACACACACACACACACACCCCAACTTTGCTAAAATGAAGGTAGTTTCAGGCTTAAAATGGAACATTAAATTCTTTAAAAGAAATGAATAAAGGTAAAGGATTTACCTGCTCTTCTCTTTTCTGCTTTCGTAACTGCAGTCCTTCTTCCTCCCTCCTCCTGCGCATCTCATCGGGATTCAGAGATTTGTTCTTGTAACTTTTCAGGCGAAAGTTCTCTTTTCCTGGGGTGGTCATGATTTCTACAATACAAGTGGGGAGAGAACAAATGAGTTTACTGTGAAGAGCTCTGTTATTCTAAGAGCTCAGTCTTTTAAACATATACATGCCCAGACATATCCCAAAGGGACATCAGAAATGGCTACTTCCCCTCCCCCACTCCTGTCTTTTTTGAGACAAGGTCTTGCTCTGTCCACCCGGACTGGAGTACAGTGGTGCAATCATAGCTCACTGTAGCCTCAAACTCCTGGGTTCAAGCAATCCTCCCACTTCAGTTTCCTGCGTAGCTGGGACCACAGGTGCATGCCACCATGCCCAGAGAATTTTTTTATTTTTTGTAGAGACAGGGTCTGATCATGTTGCCCAGGCTGGTCTTGAACTCCTAGCTTCAAGTGATCCCCCCACCTTGGCCTCCCAAAGGGCTGGGATTTCAGGCGTGAGCCACTGCACCTGGCCAGGTTACTTTAACAGTTTTATTAAAATGTGCTATTCAACAGTTTTTAGTGTATTTACAGCTTGTACAACCTTCATCATAGTGAATTTTGGGACATTTTAATCACCTCAAAAAGAAATCCTGTATTGTTTAAGCTATCATCCCTATTCTGGACATTTCACATGAACAGAACAGAATCATATAATATGCAGTATTTTGTGACTGGCTTCTTTCACTTAGCATGTTTTCAAGGTTCATCCACGTTGTAGCATATATCAGTACTTCATTTCTTTTTATGGCTGAATAATATTCCATTCTATATATATACCCAATTCTATTTATCCATTCGTCAGCTAATGGACATTTGGAATGTTTCCACCTTTCAGCTATTATGAATAACACTTCTACAACATTTGTGGTCAAGTTTTACACAGATATGTTTTAATTTATCTGGGTTATATACCTAAAATTGCTAGGTCATATGGTAACTATGTTTAATTGCTTAAGAAACTGCTCAACTGTTTTTCCAAAGTGGCTGTGCCATTTTATATTCCCCTCAGCAGCATATGAGGCTTGCAGTATCTCCACATCCTTGCCAGCACTTTGCTATTAAAACTTTCATTGAAACCATCCTAGTGGGTGTGAGTGGCAACTCATTGTGGTTTTGGTTTGCAATCCCCTGATGACTAATGAGATAGAGCAACTTTTCACATACGTATTTGGTAACTGTGTATCTCCCATTAAAATGAAGTCTATTCAAGTGCCTTCGCCCATTTTTAAATTAGGTTGTCCTTTTATTATTGAGTTGTAAGAGTTCTTTTTACATTCTAGATAAAGGTCCCTTATCAGATATGCTTTTCAAATATAATCTATAGATTGTCTTTTCACTTTCTTGGTGTCCTTTGAAACACAAAAGTTTTAATTTTGATGAAGTCCAAATTAATCTGTTTTTTGCTGTTGTTGTTGTTCACGCTTTTGGTGTCATATCCAAGAATCCTTAACCTTGTGTTTCTTTCCAAGAGTTTTAACTGATACATTTAAGTCTGTGATCCATTTTGAGTTAATTTTTCTTTGTAGCATGGTATGAGAGTCCAACCTCATTTTTTTGCATGTGTCTATCCAGCTGTCCCAACAATACTTGTTGAAAAGACTCCTCTTTCTCCACAGAATGGTCTTGGCACCTGCTATAGACTGAATGTGTGTCTCACCCAAAATTCATATGTTAAATCCTAACTCCCAATGTGATAGTGTTTGAAGGTGAAGCCTTTGAGAGATGATTAGCCCTTAGTGGTAGAGTCCATATGAATAGGATTAAAGCCCTTAAAAAGAGACCCCCCAAAGAGTTTGCTTGCTCCTTCAGCCATGTGAGGACACAGAGAAAAGATAAGGCATCTGTAAACAAGGAAGCAGGCTCTCACCAGACACTGAATCTGCCAGTGCCTTGATCTTGGACTTCCCAGCATCCAGAACTGTGAGAAACAAATTTCTATTGTCTGTTAGCCACCTAGTCTCTGGTATTTCATTACAGCAACCCAAACAGACCATGACAGCACCTTGTTGACAACCAGCTGACTATATACATATATACAGTTTAATTTCTTGACATTCAATTCTATTCCACTGATCTATATGTGTATCCCTGTGTCAGCCCCACACTGTCTTGGTTACCATTGCTTCAAAATAAGTTTTGAACTCGAAAAATGTCAGTCTTCTTACTTTTTTGGTTCTTTTTTCAAGATTGTTTTGGCTATAATTGATCCCTTGCAATTCCATATGAACTTTAGAATCAGTTTGTCAATTTCTATGAAGAAGTCAGCTATGATTCTGATAAGAGACTGCACTGTCTGTAGATCAGTTTGGGAAATACCAGCACCTTAATGCTAAATCTTCCACTTATTTAAGATAGGAGCTCTATTTAGATCTTAATTTCTGTCTATAATGTAATGTAGCTTTCAGAATATGTTTTATACTTTTGTTAAATTCATTCCTAAGTATTTAATTTTTATGCCATTGGAAATGAAATTGTTTTAATTCTCAGACTGTTCACAAATCTAGAAAAATATAACTGATTTTTGTATACTGATCTTGTATTTTACAATCCTGCTGAACTTGTTTAATTGGTGCTAATGCTTTATTTGATACATATCATGTCGTCTACAAACAGATAGCTTTACTTCTCCCTTTCCAATTTTGATGTCTTTTACTTCTTTTTCTTGTCTAACTTCCCTGGCTAGAGCCTCCAATACAATGTTGAATAGAAATAGAGCAGACACCCATGTCTTATGCTAGACCTTAGAATGAAAGCAGTCTTTTACATTAAGCATGACGTTACCTTTGGATTTTCTGTAAAGGCACTTTTATCGGGCTGAGAAGTTCCCTCTTATTCCTAGTTGACTGTTTTATAATTAAAGAGTGTCAGATTCTGTCAAATGCTTTTTCTGTGTCTATTGATATCACAATGTGATTTTTTTTCTTTTTTTTAACAGAGAAGGGACGGGTAGAGTGGCTCATGTCTGTAATTCTAGCATTTTGGGAGGTTAAGGCGGGAGTATCACTTGAAGCCAGGAGTTCAAGATCAGACTGGGCAACATGGTGAGACTCCATCTCTACAAAAAAATTTAAAAAATAAAAATCAGACAGGCTGGTGGTGTGCACCTGTAGTTCCAGGTACTCAGGAGGCTGAAGCAGCAGGATGGCTTGAGCCCAGCAGTTGCAGGCTGCAGTGAGCCATGATCACACCACTGTACTCCAGCCTGGGTGACAGTGAAACCCTGTCTCTTCAAGAAAAAAAAAAAAAAAGAGACGGGTTTATATTTTCTTGTGATGTCTTTGTCTGGCTTTGGTATCAGAGTGATACTGGCTTCATAAAATGAGTTGGAAAGTATTCCCCAGGAAGATTTTGTCAAGAATTATATTATTTCTTTAAATGTTTGGTAAAATTCAGCAGTAAAGCCATATGGGCCTAGGCTGTTTCTTTGCCGGCAGTTCTGTGACTACTAATTCAGTGTCTTCACGTGTTATAGGTCTATTCAGATTGTCTGTTCCTCTTATTGAGTCAGTTTTGGTAGTTTTTGTCTTTCCAAAAATTTGTGCACTTCATCTAAACCATTTTATTTACTGGGATACAACTTTTTTTGTTGTTGTTGTTGTTTTGAGATGGAGTCTCACTCTGTTGCCCAGGCTGGAGTGCAGTGGCGTAATCTCGGCTCACTGCAACTTCTGTCTCTCAGGTTCAAGCCATTCTCCTGCCTCAGCCTCCTGAGTAGCTGGGATTACAGGCATGCACCACCACGCCTGGCTACTTTTTGTATTTTTAGTAGAGACAGCGTTTCACCATGTTGGCCAGGCTGGACTCAAACTCCTGACCTCAGAAGATCCACTTGCCTCTGCCTCCCAAAGTGCTGGGATTATAGGCATGAGCTACCATGCCCAGCCACAACTGTTAACAGTATTTCTTTATAACCTTACTAATTTTTACAAGGTCACTAGTAATGTCTCCTCTTTCATTTCTAATTTTTTTTTCCCCCAGATACTCTCTCTGTTGCCCGGGCTGGAGAGTACAGTGGCACAATCATGGCTCACTGTAGCATCAACCTCCCAGCTCAAGCAATCCTCCCACCTCAAGCAATCCTCCCACCTCAGCCTCTCAAGTATCTGGGACGACAAGTGCATGCCCAGATTATTATTATGTATTGGGCGGGGGGGCTAAGGGGATAGAGATAGGGTCTCACCATGTGGGCAACTGGTCTCGAACTCCTGGGCTCAAGTCATCCTCCTGTCTTGGCCTCTCAAAGTGCTGGGATTACAAGCATATGCCACTGTGCCCAGGAAATCTGAAAAATGTTGAGTTTTTCTCAATCTAGCTAAAAGTTTGTCAATTTTATTCATCTTTAATGCTCTCTATTGTTTTCCTATTCTCTATGTCATTAATTTTCACTCTACTCTTTATTTGCTTCCTTCTGCTTGCTTTAGGTTTACTCTGCTCTTCTTACCTCAGTCACTTAAAGTGGAAAGTTAGGTTACTGATTTGAGATCTTTCTTCTTTTCTTTTCTCTCCTTTTTTTTTTTTTGAGACAGAGTCTCACTCTATTGCCCAGGCTGAAGGGCAGTGGCATGATCTCGGCTCACTGCAATCTCTGCCTCCCAGGTTCAAGTGATTCTCCTGCCTCAGCCTTTCAAGTAGCTAGCGTTACAGGCGACTGCCATCACACCCAGCTAATTTTTGTATTTTTAGTAGAGTCGAGGTTTCACCATGTTGGCCAGGCTGGTCAACTTCTGACCTCAAGTGATCCACCCACCTCCGCCTCCCGAAGTGCTGGGATTACAGGTGTAAGCCACCACGCCCAGCATCCTTTCTCCTTTAACAAAGGCATTCACAACTAAGTTTCCCTTTAAGCACTGCTTTAGCTGTATCCCTAAGTATTCCTACACGATGTCTTCATTTTCATTTATCCCAAAGTGTTTTCTGACTTCCTTTTTGATTTCTTCATGGACCCATCAGTTATTTAGGGGTATGTTCTTTAACTTACACATATTTGTGAGTTTCTCAAATTTCCTCCTGTTACTGATCTAATTTCTTTCCATTGTGATCAAAGAACAGGATTTGTATTAATTTAATCCTTTTAAATTTATCTAGCTTGTTTTGTAGCCCAGCAAAATGCACACATAACACTTGCTATCCTGGAAAACACGTATTTCCAGGATATACATATTTCTATTTGAAAATACATATTTTTGACTGCTGCTGGCTGGTAGTGTGGTCTATACATGTCAGTTAGGTCTAGTGGGTTTATTGTACTGATTCCTTCTTGACCTTCCACCAAGTTGTTCTGTCCTCTACTGAAAGTGGGGTACTAAAGCCTCCAACTCTTATTACTGAATTCTCTGTTTCTGTCAGTTTTTGCTTCTCTCATTCATTTACTGCATATATCCTAGGACCATTTCCAGAGGCTTTCCATGGTTGTTTTTGAAATACTTTACCCTAAGTTTACTGGGTAGTGGGTCAGCAGAGCTCCTTATTATGCTAAAAGCTGCATAAATAATTACTTATATGAACATGATTTTCATGCAAACCTGGGTTGAGAATCACTAATTTATAACATGCTACCACATCTTCTATTTTATTTGGATCTCTTAACAAACCTTTATGGCAAAAAATATCATTCTCACCTTTAACAGGTAAGGAATCAGAAGGCTCACAGAGTGACTTGGCCGGGGTTACACACTAAATACAACATAGAGCTAGGATATGAACACAGGTCTCATTATACACCCAGTGATCTACTGATAGAGACTGAATTGTGCCATCCCCTCAAAACTCTTATGTTGACACCCTAACCACCAGTGTGACTTGTATTTTGTTATAGTGCCTTTTAGGAGGCAGAGTTAAATGAGGTCATGAGGGTCCCACCCTGATAAGACTGGTGTCGTGATAAGAGAATGAGACACTAGAGACTTCTCTGAGAGATACAGAGAAAGGCTACATAAGAAGACAAGAATGCAGCTGTCTGCAAGCAAAAGAGTGCCCAGAAATCAACTCTGCTGGCACCGTGATCTTGAATTCTAGCCTTCAGAACTGTGAGAAAATAAATTTCTGCTTAAGCCACCCAGTCTGCAGTATTTTGTTATGGTAGCCTGAGCAGATTAATATGTCTACTCAGTGGAAATCTGGCAGAAACTTTATCAGACTAAAAGGTGGGTGTAATACGGATGAGAACTTGTGAATAATTCCAAGGGAATCATATTTAAAGGTGATGAAAAATGATATAAAGAAGAGTGCTGGTTTCCTGAAGCAGGCAGCATTTTAGCTATGAAATATCACAATATGGCACAATAATAGCAGTGTTGCAATGATGTCCCAAATTCAAAATCTGAGTGGGACGCGGTAGTTCACGCCTGTATTCCCAGCACTTTGGGAGGCCAAGATGGGAGGATCACTTGAGCCGAGTTTTGCAGCGACCCTGTCTCCACAAAAAATACAAAAAAATTAGACAGGCATGGTGGCAGGCACCTGTGGTCCCAGCTACTTGGGAGGCTGAGATAGGAGCATCACTTGAGCCTGGGAGGTCAAGGCTGCAGTGAGCCAAGATCGCACCACTGAGCAAAATCCCATCTCAAAACAAAAAAAAAGATTCGTTAAGTTTCAGTTTCAGGTCAAAAAAAGGAAAAAGCCAACAGTAAACTCCAACAAAACCAAAAACCTAAAATTAGACTTAAGGAAGTAACTTAGAGGTCTGTATTCAATGTGGAGTTGTAAGGGTAAGCAATTAAAGCCAGTGTTGGAAGCATGCATACATATATATATATATATATATATATATATATATAAAGAAAGAAAGAATAAATGATAAATAAGGCAAAAGATAAACAATTGAGAAATGTCAATGAAGGCGTATAGGAAGTCTCGTGCACTTCTTAAAACGTTTTTGTAGTTTGAAATGATTCCAAACTTTTTAAAAAATCTAAAAGAAAAGAAATGTTACGCAAAAATTAAATATTCACCTGCTTTTTTATGAAAGTGTCATAGGCAGCAAGTTGAATAAATGAAGCCTAGCCTTCCACAAGTCCCATGTTCAAATTTGCTTTGCAGACCAATCACATACAGAAGACAGTAGACTTCTGTGAGCCTGTTTCCTCATCTGTACAATGGACACAATGATACCTCATAAGGTGAAGAACATGTAAAAGCATACTTCCCACTGTCTGGCCCTTGTATAGTTTATACTTGGGAGTTACTGAAATGGTCATTATTTTTTCTCTTTTGAACTATTAAATATGGTGAATTATATTAATAGACTTCCTAATACCAAATGATCCTGTTTCTTTGGATAAACACACTTGGTGATGGTGTATATTACCCCTTTCCAATTCTATTTGTTATATTTGTCACACTGAGAGCTGTTTGAAAAAAAACACGGGTATGATTCCAATTATATGACATTCTGGAAGAGGTAAAACCAGAAACAAACAAACAAACAAAAAACCCAGTGGCTGCTGGGTGTTTTGGGGGAAGGCAGGATTAATAGGTGGAACACAGAAGAATTCTAGGGCAGGAAAACTATTCTGTATGATACAATAGTAGTTAATGCATGCTATTACACATTTGTCAAAACCCAAAGAATGTACAACACTAAGAATGAACCATAATGTAAACCATGGACTTAGGGTGAGGATGATGTGCCAATGTTGGTTCATCAATTGTTTTAGCTTGATCAGGCTACTGTAACAAAACACCATCAACTGGGTGTCTTATAAACAATAGAAATTTATTTCTCACAGTTCTGGAGGCTGGAAAGTCCAAATCAAGACCCTGGCTAATTCAGTATCTGGTGAGGACCCACCTCCTGGTTCACAGATGACCATTTTTTTCACTGTGTATTCACATAGCAGAAGGGGCTAAGGAGCTCTCTGTGATCTCGTGTAAGGGCACTAATTCCATTCATGAGGGCTCCATTTTCATCACCCAAAGGCCTCATCTTCAAACACCACCATACTGGAGATTGGGTTCAACACATGAATCGTAAGGGGACATAAACATTCAGTCTACAGCATTACTTGTAACAAATGAGCCATTCTGGAGCTTGTGCAATGTTGATGGTGGGAGAGTCTATATTCATGTGGGGGCAAGGGGTTGACGGAAACCCTGTACTTTCCATTCAATTTTGCTATGAACCCAAAACTGCTCTAAGAAACTGTCTGTGTGTATGTGTGTGTGTGTGCGTGTGTCTGCGCACACGCATGTATGTGTGTATTTAGACTCCCCACCCCAAGAGGGGACAACCAATCTCATTTATGGATACTGGTGAGATTTTTAAGTTTCACTCCTTTCACTCTATTACTTCAATGGATGTATTTAGACTTTGGGTGAGAGAGAGAGAGAGATTTTTTAAAACATAAATATCTCCTCATCAGTATCCATCAATGAGATTGGTTGCCCCCTCTTAGGATGGAGAGGGGATTACATTTGTTCTGTTGGGAGAGACTCTTTTTTTTTTTAAACACAAGCCTCAAATGTCCCTCTAAAGAGTCTAATTAATGTGTATGAAGCAGACAGACACCTCTGGGTTTTTCTTCCTTTTAAGATCCCCAAGTGGGCCAGGCACAGTGGCTCACACCAGTAATCCCATCACTTTGGGAGGCCAAGGGGCGGGCGGATCACTTGAGGTCAGGAGTTCGAGACCAGCCTGGCCAACATGGTGAAACCCCGCCTCCACTAAAAATACAAAAATTAGCCAGCATAGTGGCATGCACCTGTGAGTCCAGCTACTTGGGAGGATGAGGCACAAGTATGGCTTGAACCCGGGAGGCAGAAGTTGCAGTGAGCCAGGATTGTACCACTGCATGCCTCAAAAAAAAAAAAAAAAATCCAAGCAAATTCTGATATGCACCTGCAGTTGAAAATCACTATAGTAGAGCAAAAGTTTTATTTTAAAACAATGTAAAATACAGTTGAAAATGAAGGCTGAAGTTGGACTGAAGATAGCTTTGATAGGAAAGAAAGGAAATAAATCTCTATGTCTGTAATAAGAGGAATAACAAAGTAATTGTATGAGAAAATTAGTTTATCCTAAGCAAATATTTTTAGGTGTTATCACCTAAGCTACTAATTAAAAATTGTAAGTTACTTTTCAAAGTACCCTCTCAGGAATCAGAAGCCTTCAAAATTAAAGCCATTATACCTAAATTTCCTCTTGTTTTCTAGAGAAATAAAGCCAAAGAAGCAATAAACTTAAAAACAAGATGCAATACTGGTGGTGAAATAGAAACACACTCTTTCAAAGAGAGATCCCCCCACTTTCTCCTTCATGTCTAGTTACTCAATTATCAAATTTTGCTTATTCTATCCAAAGTCTTTGATTTTATCTGATCCGATCTATTCCCACTGCCACCAGCCTGGCTCAAGTCTGTGTCAACTGACACCTAGACAACTACAACAGCTCTAAACCAGCATTCTTAACCTCAGACTCTTTGCTCCTCAATTCATTCTACACAGCCCTCAGATTAATCTCAACACCCTTTTCACTGTATCACTTCAATGGATAAGGAACTACAACGTTTTTAACCACTTCTTAGAACAAGTCTAAACTTCTTGGTCCTGCAAGATCCTTTTGTCTGGATTCATTCAATACCATTCTCTACCACTCTAAACCCAAAACAATGAGTGTAGATCTTTTTATATTTTTATTATATTCAAGATGTTATATATTCAGTGCACTGGGTCAGCCCACCTAATCAGTAAATCTCAAACACATTCTAAATGTTCTGAATATTTAAAATCCATAATACTCTTGTGGAACAACTTGAAATGCTAATATACTTAATTCCACCATATAAATCAGGCATAATTTTATTAGAAAGTATATGATATGCATTTACTCTTAAAAACCAAAACTACAAGAAAGTATGACTACAAAAAAGTTATGAATTTAAATAATTGGAGTATAAGTATAAAGTGTTCAGTTCATTTGAAAATATAAATTATTGATGTTAACAGCTTCTAGTCAAATGATAGGTCCGTTTAAAATATTTTAATAGAAATTAGAGAAGAAAATTAAAATTTGAAATATCCTACCCATTCTTTTCGTATAAGATAATTAAGGAGTAGCTTTATTTTTATTAAGAGCATTTCAGTGTTCAATGAAAGCAAAGTTTGAAAAACCCTTCAATAAAGGTTTTCCTGTGAGAAGTCAATGTGGCAGACATATGATTCATAGGTGTTCATCTCTGGCCTCATCTTATAGCTCTAACCAATAATCCAATGGCAATACATATTTTCTTTCACAGCCCAGTTTCAAATGTTTTCCTTTGAGAGGTTTATCATAACCTTTGCCCCAAATTCTGACCCCCAACTCCCAGTATCTATAGGTTCCCAAGCTGGGAAGTTCTCCAAAGACATTCTCAATATCAAAACACTTAAAGGAAAATATCTGTCAAGGATCTGGAGAACTCAAACCCTGAATTCAATACTTCCACTTTTGGAATGTACATAAAGGAAACAAAACTAGTAGTATGTGTAAGACTGTTCACTGCAGTGTGATTATTCTAGTGAAAAATTGTAAAAAACCTAAAAGTTCCAATATGAGGGCTTGGTTAAAGGAAATGTTCACAATATATTGAGAAAACAGAACACTAACATGAAAAATCTGAATGCTGGGAACAAAAACCCAACCTACACTATTCTCTATACTTTCGAAAAATATTTCGTAACTTAAGAAATCAGAATATAGCTGGGCGCAGTAGTTCACACCTGTAATCCCAGCACTTTGGGAGGCCAAGACGGGCGGATCACCAGAGGTCAGGAGTTCGAGACCAGCCTGGCCAACATGGGGAAACCCCATTTCTATTAAGAATACAAAAATTAGCCAGGCGTGGTGGCGGGCGCTTGCAATCCCAGCTACTCGGGAGGTTGAGGCAGGAGAATCACTTGAACCCAGAAGGCAGAGGTTCCAGTGAGCTGAGATTGCGCCATTGCACTCCAGCCTGGGCGACAGAGCAAGACTCCATCTCAAAAAAAAAAAAAAAGAAAAGAGAAGATATCAGCATATAAAATTTGAATATGGAAATATTATTTTATCTTCCAAATTTTCTGTGATAAGCAATATACTAATTATACAAGAAAAAAACTTTCAAAAAGTAGAGCTGAAAGCATATGTTTACTATGATAAAGCTTATCAACCTACCTAAAACACTGAATTTCTATACTTTTCACTACTATTTTTTCAACTGAGTATGCTGTTATTTCATCAGAAGTTCTGATCTTTATGGTCTTTATGAAGGAGAAAAATTATCTCTTATTTAAAGTTGAATGATTTTTTGGGGGGCTTAAAAAAAAAAAAAAGACAAATCTTTCCAGAAGATGACATAAAGGGTTCGTTCCCTCAGTAGTAAAAAAATTTTTAATCGCAAAAACTTGCCTTCATTCAATTCATATCCATTAATGAATTTAATAACCACTGTAATATATCTGTTTTAAGAACACTTATGAGGGTTTTCAAATTTCAAATCAGGAATTAGCACATATAGACTGCACTTTTCTTCCCATATCATATTAACTCAAAGCCAGAAATTCAATTTTAATCTTCAATAGGCACACAGTGGTCATTCAAATGCTGTGAAAAAATCAACAGATGAGAAAACAAAGAGTTTATGTAAATAAATAAAATGGTGGACATGGTAGAATACTAAAATTATAAAGAAATTTTTTTTTCAAATAAATGAACCAGAACCATGGCATAAAGAGAATAGGTAAGCAAAAGAATCAGAGATGGTGTCAAAACCTAAAAGAAGCCATAAAATAGACAAATTATATGTCACTAGCAAAGTGGAAAACTCTGAAGCCTAACCTGCAAACGAAGAAGGCAATAAGAAACAAGCTGATTCACACTACCTACCCACAAACAGGAGGCTTCAGACAGATCATCCAGGTACTATCCCTCCTTAAGGTAGTGAGGAGTTGGGCTCAAAATCAGAAGGTTTGTTGAAAGTCTACAAAACAGCCATCACATGCCCAGATCTCCTCCTCCACTCTTCACAACCAGACAACCATCCTTCAGTAATCCCTTCAAATGGGTGCTCCAATGCAGGTGAGGGTGGGGGTGAGGTGCCTTATTGATAACAGAATTACATGAGCACAACAGTAAAAACCCAAGCTCCTTTTCTAAAATGAGTTCTCAAAACATGGCAGCCAGACATACATTCTCCTGGCAAGACACTGGAGACTCTCAGGGAAACTGACTAGCCCAAGAGAAACAAACCTATGAGTATATGCCCTCCACCCACCACAAAAAAAATGGCCACCAGCTACTCTCTTCACCCTTCAACAAGCCACACTTAATAGAGCTTCCAATTCAGTTTTTGGCACTTCATTCTTAAATATGAATGGACAGCCACAAGACTACCAGACATCTGGGGAAAGCCTCAATAAAGAAAAGACAACAATGGTAACAAAATTTTTAAAACTATCATTAACATCCCCAGAAAGAATACAGCATCTATGAAACAACACAAATATACTATAAAATAAGAATGAGAGGCTGGACGCAGTAGCTCACGCCTGTAATCCCAGCACTTTGGGGAGCCGAGGAGGGTGGATCACTTGAGGTCAGGAGTTCAAGACCAGCCTGGCCAACATGGTGAAACCCCGTCTCTACTAAAAATACAAAAATTAGCCAGGCGTAGTGGCGGGCCCCTGTAATCCCAGCTACTCGTGAGGCTGAGTCAGGACAATGGCTTGAGCCCAGGAGGAAGAGGTTGCGGTGAGCCAAGATCATGCCACTGCACTCACTTGGGCAACTGAGCAAGACTCTCTATCAAACAAAAAAAAAAAGAAAGATAAAACCAAGTAAAGGCAAAGATGTGAGCAAAAAAGAACTCTCAAGCACTCAAGTAGGCACATACACTAATTCTCCCACTCTATGCCTAAGGAATCACAATCTTGGGTATATATCCTAGAGAACTTCTATACAGGTCCATAATAATGTACAAGTAAGAGTATATATAACACAGGGTATTTGAAATAGCAGAAAGGCAACTCAGGGGTCAATTCCTAGGGAATGAAAAGTAAAATGTGGTAGATCTGCATTACAGAATTCTACATTAGACACAACTATACATACTTACAACAAAACAGAAAGATCCCCAAATCAATGTTGAATAAAAAAGAAAAAGACCTTTGCAAGGTCTATAACACAATACCTAAACATACACAGCTCCACTACATATTTTACAATGTTTCATATATAATCAAGGAATGTACCAACCACAATGTTATACAAAGAGGTAACAGAAGTAGGGCTCAGAAATTTAAGATAAAAATTTAAAGGACCTTGTACGATCTGATGTGTGACAAGAACTGAGAAGCGTAATTCTTTCTAAAATTCTTTTTGCCTAACATCCAAATAATAACAAAAACTTTCGAGAACTAAAGGACATGAACTCCCAGCTTATAAAGGTCCATGGAATGCCCTTAAACAAAAAAATACCCATACCTAGACACATCATCATGGAATTGGGAGGGTTAAAAATATCCTAAAAGCTTCTAGAGATTGGGGTAAAGGAAGATCACATACAAACAAAGAATCAGATTGGCTTTGGATTTCAAGAGTAACCCTGGAAGAAAGAAAACAATAGAACTATGACTTGCAAACTTGAAGTAGAAGTTACTTTCAACTCGGAATTTTATACCCAGACAAATTATTGATCAAATGCGAAGGAAGAATAAAGATTTTTTTCAGTCATGTAAGATGTCAGGAAGTTTTTGTTTTCCATGTATCCTTTCTCAGAAAGCTACTAAAAAATGTACTCCAAGGAAATAAGTAAACCAAGAAAGAAAATACAGGAAACAGTAAACAGGGGAACCAGTACAAAAGAGGGCAAAGAAGTTTAAGGATGATGAAAAGAGAAGTCCCTGGATAACAACTATGAAATAGGCCTAGAAAGTAACCAGTCCTAATTGCATTAAGAGGTTCCAGGTTAGCTGTCTCAGGAAATGAAGCAAACAACAACAAAAAATACTAACTTGTAGAAAAACAAAAATTTATTAAGAGAAGAAATGATATCACAGTACTCTACATGGGTCAGCTGCGAACATTTATAGAGTTACAATATTGTAAACACTAAATATTGGTTTAGTAGACACACCTGTGATAACTATATTTGGAGGATGGTAGAGACAGTGTGTGCATATGGCAGGTGAGGTGAATATATATGTGAAACACTAAGGAACATCTTGCTTAGAAGAAAGCCAATAATATCTATAATTGCTATATCATGAAATAGCAATAAAAGCAAGTCACTGTATTTATAAATATGAAAGCAAACACAAGAGGAAACAGCTAGAAGAAAGAAAATGGTAGCTTTTCAAGTGCAGAGGCTGGGACAGGGACAGCTGCTTTTCAGGTATTCTAATTCCAAAATTTTATTTTTTTTAATGTTGATAAAACAAGGAACTTGAACAATCTCACGACGGTTATATTAGATCTTCAGTATTATTTCATGGTGTTAAACTACATCTAGTTTGTTCTGCCAAAGAGACTGAACGGCTAAAACCAATCTTTAACGATCAATGTGAACACAGTACAAACAGCCCTATTTGAATCCCAACTCCACTACTTTGTGAAGTAAGGCAAGTTACCCAATCACCTTGCACACGTAATCACCTCCTCAAAATGGTTTTGCAAGAACAAGTAAGTGAAAGCACCTGATGCAGAACCTGACCCATCAATAGATGTCAGAGTACTTTCAGCGGGTCTTTCTGTTCCCTAGCTGACCCCAAGCTGCCTATTCTGACCCCAACCTGCCTTGTTGCTCACAGAATATATAGGCACTCATGGACTCAGCACATATCCCTCCTCACGCTGGAAAAACAATCATGATGAGTAAGCAGACTTATCTTTGTATATGAAGGGCAGCATTATTCTTGTTAATATGAAGGAGATTATCTCCATTATCCACATTCTGGATTACTGCCTGCTTTCAAGAACTGTCCCAATTAGTCTACAACACTTGGACAGAACCATTTTTTCATGTTGTTTTGTAGGTTTGTAACATCTTTAAAAAAAAGAAAGAAAGAAACATACATTCCCACAGTCTTCATCCCTACTCTTCCAATGTACAACCTCAAAATTTTCTAATGCAGGCCCTATCTGGCCCTCAGTTGGCCTCAGGCCATCTCCTGCTTACTGCAGCAAAAGACAGAAATCAGCCCAAATCAGCTAATTTAACTGTTTACCATTTCCAATGTTTTCTTCCCTATTATGGCTAAATTCATAACACCATGCAAAGTACAAAGCTACCTTAAAACAAAACAAGGAGTTATCTTTATCACTAGGTCAGTCATCTTTACTTGCAAGACCAATCAAAGGTCTTAACTGATTTTATACACAGTATTCATACATCTAAAAACAATCTGGTAGACTTAAAAGCACAGACATCATAAATCATTAAAACTCTATTTTATCATTAATTCAACAAACACTGTGCTAAAACACTGAAGATGCAAAGAATAAGATATAATCCTATTTTCAAATGTAAAGGGAAAAGGTAAAAGGACCATTGAGAGCAACAGAGAATAAAGAAAATAATGCAGGAAACAACTGACAGCAATTCCAGGTTACGTATAAAATAATTCTTAACATAGTTGAGACTAAAGAAAATTATAAAAATTGAACACAGCTCTGAGCCTCCTGACAGTCAAAGTATAGAGAAACAGGATGGCTTACAAAACAAAAATAATCTAATAAAACCAATCATTAGTTTAAAAAAAAAAAAAAGCTTAATACTGGGGTCTTAGGAAGAATTTGTCTCTAAGGTCTGTATTTTATAGGAACCAATACATAAATTAGAAATTTCTTCATTAGATATTAATGAAGAAAAGATGTTTTTAATGGCCCCTTTGGTAAGTATCAGCTCTAGATAAGATGTATATTAAATCATACTTCTGTGAAGAAACTTCTATGAGAACCACCTTATAAAGTAACATAATGCGGCTGGGCGCGGTGGCTCATGCTTGTAATCCTAGAACTTCGGGAGGCCGAGGAGGGCGGATTGCATGAGCTCAGGAGTTCGAGACCAGCCTGGGCAAGACGGTGAAACCCCCGTCTCTACTAAAATACAAAAAATTAGCCGAGTGTGGCCGCATGCCCCTGTAGTCCCAGCTACTCAGGCAGTCTCAGGCAGGAGAACTGCTTGAACCAGGGAGGCGGAGGCTGCAGTAAGCCGAGATCGCGTCACTGCCCAGCCTGGGCAACAGAGCAAGCATCCAAAAAAATAAATAAATAAAATAAAAAATACCATAATGCAAGTATAGTGATTTCAGGTGATACCTTTCTAATTTAGTTTATTCTAGGTTTTCATAAATGTATGTTTTGTTGCCCTATAGGACTGTAAACTCCTCAAGGCTTATGTTGTCTGCTTCCATTTGAACTGCCTTTACTATTTAGTAGAGTGCTTTACAGTTGCTACTCAACTATAATAACTGACAAAATGTTATGCAGTCAATATTTGTAGTATTAGCTTTCCCTGCTACACTATAAATTCCATGAGAACAGGGACAGTGAGTTTTGATCGCGACTATATCCCCCCAAGTCTAGAAGATCACTCTGTAAGTATTCGCTGATTGAACGGATTAAATAAAGAAAACAACGAAAAAGTATGAAAGGAGAGAAATAATTTAAATGGCAGTAACTTTGGGTTCTAAGGTTGTTCTCAACAAGAACTGGAAGACCTTAGGTAAGTTACTTAACATTTGATTGTCAATGCTTTCATCTGTAAAATAGAAAAATTAACAGATACTTCAGATTCAAATGTTTTTAATATATGTAAAGCATTTAACACAATACCTGAAAAAAGAACTCAATAAATGTTAATTCCTTTACTTTCTCTTACGTCTCATCTATCCATAAAACAGTGTCTTCCAAGAATATTTCAGTAAAAATACAACAGAACTCATTCTTACTTGCCTTTGAAAAATTAAATTTTCATCTCTTTGGTCTTTAAAAAGGAGGGAAGAATAACTTGTGTACTGCTTTCAAAATATTACAAATGCAAAAGCTAGTTAAGACAAAAACAATGTCGAGAATGAGCCTTGCTGGTGGCATCCGCCTGTAGTTCCAGCTAGTAGGGAGGATGCCTTGAGGCCAGGAGTTCCAGATCAGCCCGGGAAACAAAGCCAAGACTCCATCTCTTAAGAAAAAAAAAAAAAAACAGGAGGGGGGAAATCACTTCATCTACTAATAGAGATTTTTAAGCAACCGTTTATTTAAGAAAAAAGGGTGAAATTCAAGTTAATATTACTTGACAGTACGTTTCAGAAAAAAAAAAATACTCTGCAGAGCTGGGTGTGGTTGCCCAAGACTAGTCCCAGCTACTCGGGAGGCTGAGGCAAGAGGACAGTTTGAGCTCAGGAGTTGGAGTACAGCCTGGGCAATATAGCGAGACCCCATCTCTTTAAAATACAAACAAAAACTCGGCAATCGTTTGTTCTGAGTTGAAACCTTAAAAATCAAATATTTTGAACGCTTTCATTTAAAAGTGGAACACGACCCAATCCTAAAACATTACTTCATGACGACTTCCTTGACTCCAGTCATCCTTGTTTCCTCCTCCCGTTTTGAGCTTAATCCGATACCTCGCTGCTTCCCTCGCATCGCACACGCGGCGTGCAGACCAAGTTCTGTCATTGCTATAATTACCACACCCCCGATCAGCCGCTCCAGGCCCATGTTGTTATGACATCGGTAAACTGCAGCCGGCCGTCTCCACCCCTCGCTTCCCCCACCTCCCTCCGGGCCGCCGGCTCCGACCCGGTCTGTAACTTGTGAATTCCCAAGACGGTCCCTTTTTGCCAGGGTTAGAATTTTTACACGCCACCCCTGCTCCTTCCTGCCTGTCACAGCGCTCTGCGCGGCCCACCCCCGCCTCCCGCCCGCCGCCCGGCCGCGGCGCAGGCTCCGCGCTCGCCTCCTCTCCGCCCGCTGCCTCGGCGCCCCGCAGTCCCCGGCGCCGCTTACAGCCCCGCCGCCGCGCCATGCCGCCCCGCCCCGCCTCGCCTCGCCTCGCCTCGCCTCGACCGGCGTTCCCGATGGCGATCACACCACGGCTCCCCACCCCCACCCTCTCCTCCGCCGGCCTTGTGGCCGTTAGGACAGCCGGGCCCGTGACGCACGGATCCGGCCCAGGAACCCCGGCTCTAGGCCCTGCCGGCCACCCGCCCTCGCCCCAGGGCCTCTCCTGAGTCCCTCCGGGACTGCCCGGATCTGCGGGCGGGAGGGGGAGGGGCCGGGGCCGCAAGGCCCCAGCACTCACCAGGCTCAAGGCAACCGATCCCGGTGCCACCGCTGAAGTGAGCCCCTCGCTCGCCCGCCCGCCGTGCCGCTCCCGCGCACAACCTCGAAGAGCTGGCCCGCGCCTCGGCGGTGCTCACCAGGCCTCGCTCTCCGCCGCCTCGCACCGAGCAGCGAGACTCAGCTCAGCCGGCGTTCGCAGTGCGCCTGCGTGCGGGGGCCGGCCGGAGCGCCTACGCGCGCCCCTCCGGCGCTTGCCGCAGAGGCTGCCGGGAGACGTAGTCTTGTAACGCTCTCTCGCCGGACATTCCTAACGGTTAGCGCCCAGCCTGTGAAGAGTCGGGGGTCGGGGAGGGAGTCTCGCTAAGAAGGAGGTTTGCAGACCATGGCAAAGGTTGGAGAAAGTTATATGTACAAACCTGTCTTTGCTAAGCTCTTCCAGGGCGGATCGATGCTCACCTCTGTATAGCTTCTAAGTACCTAATACGCGTTGATGGAATGAATGATGGAATGATTGAAGGCTGAGGGAGTATTACAAAATTAGTAGGTCAGCGCCTCGTGTCTAAAGGGCTCACATGCAGCATGAATGCAGGAAGCTTCTGGACATTCCTTTTTTAGTTATCTCCCATCCCCTTTGCTTGATAACGTATGCGTAGTATCAAAAATAATTAAGGGCCGGGCGCGGTGGCTCACACCTGTAATCCCAGCACTTTGGGAGGCCGAGGTGGGTGGATCACTTGAGGCTAGGAGTTTGAGACTAGCCTGGGCAACATGGCGAAACCCCGTCTCTACTAAAAATACAAAAATTAGCAGGGGGTGGTGACGGGCGCCTGAAGTCCCAGCTACTCGGGAGGCTGAGGTGGGAGAATCACCTGAGCCCGGGGTTGACGGTGAGACTGCAGTGAGCCGAGATCGCGCCACTACACTCCAGCCTGGGCAACCGGAGTGAGACCCTGCCTCAAAAAAAATAATAATAATAATAACAATAATAATAATAATAATAATGAAACTACATGAAACACATACTCGTTTTACTCTCAAGTGCTCTCAAACGAAAACTTGGAGCAAATGATTGCTAATGTTAAATTTCATGGAATTCTTTGGGGGAGCAAATGGAGTAGTGGCTTCAAAAGAAGAAAAACTGAAGCCAGCCTAGCAGGGGTCATGGAATAGTAGACAGATTTAAAACACATGCCAAGAAGCAAGGTGAAAGAGATGAGGTAGATTAATACATTTATAAATGTCCCAGGGAAGAGGAGAGGAGAGAGGACCACTCTACCTGAATCCTAGGTTATGCAATGTTCATTTGTCCTGGACTTCTCTCTGCTGCATCAGCATTCTCCCGCTGATGTTGTGTTTACTAAGATCAGAGTTGAGTTTGAGCAAGGGGGCTGGGGAAAGGGAAGGTGTGTTCAACAGAAGAGACTTAAGGGCAAGTTTGCCTGACCACAGCTAGACTGAAGACAGATCACCTTATTCCAATAAGGAACTAAGACTGATTATTCAGAGCCGGTCTTCAGTCTTTGGGAAAGCTAATTTATTTCCGGTTCACCCTTATTCCTAGCTAGTCCTTGATGGTCCCATCCAAAAGTCTGGGGTATTTACTAGGGCCTCTTCTCTTTGGTGGGCCTTCTAAGCCCCATGAGACAGCTATAAGCTCTGCTCCCTGTTTCAGCCACTGCTTTCAGAGTCAGCAATCACCTTAGCTTTGGAAAAATGATGGCAAATATCAGGCTAACCTCTGGTGGCTTCCTTTTTCTTCCAGACCTTGCACTCACAAATTCTCACTTCCTTGGTAGCTCTTCAGTACATTAACGTTTTTATATTTTGTTCAGTTGTTCTCTGTAGTGGAAAGGTTGATTGAAAACAACAGTAGGCCATTGCTGGAAGTTGAATTCCTATGTATGTTACTTTTACAAAAATGTTATCATACCGTACATGGTGTTTTATAAGCTACTGTCTCTCTGACAATATCATTTTATATTTTGAGAAATTTGAAAGTATAGAACAGTATTTTTTACTATCACAAACAATGCTGCTGTGAACATTCTTGTACATCTCTACTGTGTATAGGGAAACTGCTAGATCCTAGGACATTGCATCTTTAACCTTACTATATGTATCAGGCAGAAATCTAAGATGGCCCCCATAATCTCTGGTCCCTGGTGTTGCCTATATAATCTCCACCCCTTGAGTGTAGGTGGGACCTTTGACTTACTTCTAGCCAACAGAATATGGCAAAGGTGATAGAATGTCACTCCCATGATTCCGTTTCATTATATAAGACTGTCTTTCCAGACTGGAGCTAGAGATTCGCTGGCCTTGAAGAAGCAAGCTGTCATGTTGCGAACTGCCTATGGAGAAAACTAAATGGCAGGGAACTGCAGATGGCTTCTAGAACTTGAGCGCAGCCTGCAGCTGACAACCAGTAAGAAGCCAGGGCCCTCAGTCACACAACCACAAGGAAATGAATTCTGCCAACAACCTGAGTGGTCGCCTCCAGATGAGAAGACAGCCTGACTTAAACCTTGATAGCAGTTTCGTGAGACCCTGAGCAAAGGAAACAGATAAACTGTGCCTAGACTCCTGGTCTACAGAAACTGTGAGATAATAAATGTGTCTTAAGATACTATGTTTATGGTAATTTATTATACAATAGAAAACTAATACACTAGACATTGCTGGATTATTTCATAAAGTGATTGTACCAATTTGTACTCTAGAAACGGTATATAAGATACTCTTCACTTGCTAACAGTTAGAAATGTCTGGCTTTTTAAATTTTTGCCAATCTAACATATAAATTACTTGAACATAAAAACATGAAAAATAGATATTTACTTAGAATTATGCATTCTGTTGTATTTCTTTTCTGTTGCATAAATGCAATTAAATAAAATCGCAGGCTGGGAACAGTGGCTCATGCCTGTAATCCCAGCACTTTGGGAGGCTGAGGCAGGAGGATCACTTGAACCCAGGAGTTCCAGACCAGCCTGGGCAACATAGCAAGACCCCCATCTCAACACACAAAAAAATTAGTCGGGCATGGTGAGTCGCACCTGTAGTCCCAGCTATTCAGGAGACTGAGGTGGGAGGATCACTTGAGACCAGGAGTTTGAGCACACCACTGCACTTCAGTGTGGGTGGCAGAGCAAGATGTCTCAAAAAAAAAAAAAAAAAGCAACTAGTGGTAATAAATAGAGAGACTAATTAAGCAAATAATATGTATGAGAAAAATGCAACAATTTCATAAGGTTTCTTTCTTTCCTCTGGTATAGCAATTTAGCTCTATTGCATATTTGAATTTTGTAGGCTATATCATCCTATATTCTTGAGATAAATAAGTGTAAGAATTTTTTAAAGAATGTATACAATAGAACTAATGAAATAGATATTACCTATATTAAATACAAAATAATGACATATTTCTTTCTGTCCCATGATAGCTTGAGATATTTTTATTCTTTCTGTTTCCTTTTCCATTAGTACTTTTCTGAACTACTTGGGATCTTTAGGACATTTTTCTTTTCTTTTGTGTGATAGTAAAACTGAATACAGTCAAACATAAAACTAATTTTGACTTGCAGCTTTGCTCCTCTGCCTACATTACACTGCTTCTGTTTTCAAAGTAATAACATAAAGCTAAATATTCTGTAAACAAAATTGTTGGAGCACAAAATACTTAGGATTTTGTTTACTAGCACAGCACATTTTTAAACTTGTAGGAATTCGTTTCCAGCTCTCTGAAAGGTCCATCCACTTTGTATATTCAGGTAAACCTGCTGTTTGTCTATCAGTCATGTCCTTTGCATCTATAAATTAACCATGTAGGCTTTCCATATGTGAAATGACTATCATTTTTAAACACTCTGAAGCACATTGGATGTCATCCTCAGTTAAACCTCATTTCCCCAGAGAAAATGGTTTATGCACTTCTAACTCTTCAGCAAAACAACAACAAAAAAATTGAGCTTATAAAATTGAAGTTAGATTTCAAGTAAGTTTACAGCTGTAGTAAAGAAATCCAGAAAGTTCTGTTTAATTTGCCTTTTTCTGGAGACTTTTTTTAAAAGTTCTGAAACAATCTTATTTCCAGAAAGTTGGCCTATTTTTCTTGGTTGGAGTTTTTATCGCAACCTACACATAACATTGAACAACTCAAGTCAGTGAGTTTATCCTTGTAGTCTCCTTATGGCCTCTTCGAGGATTATCAGACAGTTTCAGAGAACCAGCAGGTTTATTTCTGTTTTATTATAAACCTTCTCTCCATTCTCATCTTCGGTGTATTTACAAACTGAAGCAGACCATGCTGTTTTGTTCCACACTCAGATATTTTATGGCAAGCCAACATTTTAACATCTTTTCTGTGGCCAGCTTCAGTGATAGCCACCTTATAGACACATGTTTAAGGAAGCTATCTCCTTCCATTTCTATAAAGTCAAAAATTTCATTAAGTGCTTCTGTACATTTCAAGGAAATTGAAATGACCAAAAACTTTCATTATCAAAGCCTCCATATCTCAGGTAAGCAAATCACAGCTCTCTTTTAGCATTGTTTAGCAGATGAGATCCTTTCATTTTATTTGGTGAGAAGTTAAGAGACTGAATAGAATTCGTCAAAATTATCATTTACATCAAAAGCAGATAAATGAGCCAAGCCTAGTTTGTATTTGGCCAAGACATGATACCCTTTGTTTTGTGTTTCTGTGATTTTGTGAAAATCTTAATAGACATCAAGATGACAATTTGAAACTTCAGTTTTCAAGTCAAATTACCTAAGAGCTACAGGGGACACTTTTTTTTTTTTTTTTTATGGAGTCTTGCTCTGTCACCCAGGCTGGAGTGCAGTGGCATGATCTCAGCTTACTGCAGCCTCCACCTCCCAGATTCAAGTGATTCTCCTGACTCAGCCGCCTGAGTAGCTGGAACTACAGGTGTGCACCACCACACCTGGCTAATTTTTTTGTATTTTTAGTAGGGATGGGGTTTTGCTATGTTGGCCAGGCTGGTCTCAAACTCCTGGCCTCAAGTGATCCACTTGTTTGCCTTGGACTCCCAAAGTCCTGGGATTACAGGCATTAGCCACCACACCCAGCAAAGGGAACACTTTCTGAATCAGGAAATGTAACTTTACATAGTTTCATAGAGTGATGCAACAATGGATTATAACTACTGTGAACTGTACATCATGGTTGCCAACATCAGTGGGCAGGAAAATAGTAACAGTGACTACATAAGGTGAATAATCTATGCTATATCCATTAAACACTAAAAGCAGTATTGTTTTCAGCCCCTATTTTTTTGGCTGTCATAGGAGTTTTGCACTTTTCATCCCAACATCCATACCCATCACAGAAAAACAGGATTTTTTGTGTCCTGGGAGGGTTTCCCACGACATGGGAATTTTAGTGCTAAAATCTGGGAAGTCAAACAAATGGGGACAGCTGGTAACTCTTCCTCACATCTCCTTCATCAGACTAGTGACCCATTCCCCTACCTACTGTGAGTGGGGCTTGTAACTCTACTGCCCCACTTCTCTGAAGAATTGCCCTAGGTCTAACAGGAGCCACCTTGCTAGAAGGGTTCCACTCCCCCGAGAGGGCAGACCTAGGCCAAAAACTGTAGCAGGGTTCAAAAGGCCAGCCCCTGCTGCAGAGGGCTACTTCTAATTATATAATTTGTAGGCCCACCATGCGAGGTGGCTCACGCCAGCACTTTGGGAGGCCGAGGCGGGCAGATCATTGAGGTCAGGAGTTCAAGACCAGCCTGGCTAACATGGTAAAACCCTGTCTCTACTAAAAATACAAAAATTAGCCACGTGCGGTGGAGCACACCTGTAGTCCTATCTACTCAGGAGGCTGAGGCAGGAGAATCACTTGAACCCAGGAGGCAGAGGTTGCAGTGAGCCGAAATCATGCCACTGCACTCCAGCCTGGGCAACAGAGTGAGACTCCATCTCAAAAAAAAAAAAAAAAGAGAGAATTTGTGCTCTAGAATTTCCCCTTAGAATTAGACTAAAGCTAGTCTTCAGCTGAGACTATTAATATCTTCTTGCTAACTTTTTCCCCTGCTCTGCGCTGTCTCCATTATTCCCATATTCCTGAGAGTACTCCCCCTAAAAATAATTAAACATGAATTCCCATCTCAGGTTCTGCTTCTAGGGAAACATCACCTAGGACAAGATCCAAACCTATTCTCTTCCATTTCCTTAACCAGTTGTCCAAAACCATTTATTGAGATTCGTGCACTGAATTCCAAGTGATCTGCAATTTTACCTCAGTCATTCATACACACACACACACACACACACACACACACACAGCTCCATATTGAGAAATGTATGCATAGAGTCATATGATACTCAGAAAATAAACAGAACCAGTGAGCAAACCGGGCACGGTGGCTCACGTCTGTAATCCCAGCACTTTGGGAGGCCAAGGCAGATGGATCTCTTGAGGCCAGGAGTTTGAGACCAGCCTGGCCAGCATGGTGAAACCCCATCTCTACTAAAAATTAAAAATTTAGCTGGGCATGGTAGTGGGTGCCTGTAATCCCAGCTACTCAGGAAGCTGAGGCATGAGAATCCCTTGAACCTGGGAGGCGGAGGTTGCAGTGAGCCAAGATCATGCCACTACACTCCAGCCTGGGCAACAGAGCAAGACTCCATCTCAAAAAAAAAAAAAAAAAAAAACCAGTAAGCAAAAACACAAGTACCAGGCCAGGCTTGGTGACTCACACCTGTAATCCCAGCACTATGGGAGGCTGAGGCAGGAGAATCACTTGAGGCCAGGAGTTCAAGATCAGCCTGGGCAACAACATGGTGAGACCCCATCTTTTACAAAAATAAAAAAATAAAAAACAACAAAAAACAACTTTTTAAATACAAACACCAAATAGCAGTTTCAACTTTAGTATGAAAAAGTGGGCCGGGCTTGGTGGCTCAAGTCTGTAATCCCAGCACTTTGGAAGGCCGAGGTAAGCGGATCACAAGGTCAAGAGATCAAGACCATCTTGGCCAACATGGTGAAACCTTGTCTCTACTAAAAATACAGAAATTAGCTGGGTGTGGTAGCGCATGGCTGTAGTCCCAGCTACTCAGGAGGCTGAGGCAGGAGAATTGCTTGAACCCACGAGTCAGAGGTTGCAGTGAGCTGAGATCGTACCACTGCACTCCAGCCTGGTGACAGAGCGAGACTCCGTCTCAAAAAAAAAAAAAAAAAAAAGACAAAGAAAAAGTGAATAAGGATTCAGTTGTATTCTTTGTCATATAAATTCTAACTTTTAAGTGGTACTTAGCTTCTAATTGCAAATATTTGCTGGAAATTTTTTAATGTACCCTAAAAATATTGATACCATGCAACCTGCAGTGTGAAAAGGTATTTAATAAATATTGCAGAATATTTATACATATTTATATAATTGATACATTATATGTAAACTTGAGCAACACATGTATCTTGAATATATACATAAATATAGATATATACATCATATAGATGTGTATATATATACACATCTATATGATATATATACACATGATATATAGTATCTATATATCAGATATGTATATGTGATATATATGATATATATAATATATATACACATATGTATGTTCTTATATATACACAAATTTAACAGAGTTTGCTTGACCAAAGAATGATTCATGAATCAGGCAGCACTCAGAACCAGGAGAGGTTCCAAGAGCTCTACCCAGCAATGTGGGCAGGCAGTATTTATAGAAAGAAAAAGAGTGACATACAGAAACAACCTGATTGGTTATAGCTCAGCATTTACCTTTTCTGGGCATGATATGATGGGGCATTTGCCTTACATGAATGTTCTAATGAGTTGGCAGCCTGTGATTGTCTGAGACTCAGCTACTTGTTAAAAGAATAGATGCTTAGCCAGGTGCAGTAGCTCATGCCTGTAATCCCAGCACTTTGGGAGGCCGAGGTGGGCAGATCACCTGAGGCCAGGAGTTTAAGACCAGCCTGACCAACATGGTGAAACCCCATCTGTACTAAAAATACAAAATTAGCCGGGTGTGGTGGTGCATCCCTGTAATCCCAGCTACTTGGGAGGCTGAGGCAGGAGAACTGCTTGAACCTGGGAGGTGGAGGTTGCAGTGAGCCGAGATCACACCATTGCACTCCAGCCTGGGCAACAAGAGTGAAACTCTGTCTCAAAAAAAAAAAAAAAAAAAAAAAAAAAAAAAAAAAACTAACCAAGAACCAAGAATATACTATTAAATTAGGTTGCAGTTTGCTATGTATGAGGCAGCTTTAGGCCAAACTTAAAGTGTAAGTTATTACACTTACTATTTCACATGTATAGGAATGCAATTGATTTACGTATAACTTATATTTAGAACCTTGATGCATGCTCTTATTAATTCTAATAATTTGTATCTAGATTTTCTTGAATTTTCTTTCTTTTTTTTTTTTTCCAGAAAGAGTCTCTGTCGCCCAGGCTGGAATGCAGTGGTGTGATCTCGGCTCACTGCAACCTCCACCTCCTGGGGTCAAGTGAATCTCGTGTCTCAGCCTCCCAAGTAGCTGGGATTTAACAGGCACACCCCACCATGCCCAGCTAATTTTTGTATTTTCAGTAGAGATAGGGTTTCACCAAGTTGGCCAAGGCTGGTCTCGAACTCCTGGCTTCCAGTGATCCGCCCACCTCGGCCTCCCAAAGTGCTGGGATTGTGCTGGCTCCCAAAGGCATGAGCCACCATGCCTGGCTTGAATTTTCTATAAACAATCATCTTCTCTATGATCAATGACATTTTTATTTCTCCATTTTTACTTGTCCTTCCTTTCTCCCTTTCTTCCTTTCTTCCTTCCTTCCTTCCCTCCCTCCCTCCTTCCTTCCTTTCTCACTCTTTCCTTTTCTTTTCTTTCTTTTTTTTTTTTTTTGAGACGGAGGTGTCCAGGCTTCAGTGCAGTGGCGCGATCCCGGCTCACTGCAAGCTCCGCCTCCCGGGTTCACACCATTCTCCTGCCTCAGACTGCAGCCGCCCGCCACAACACCAGGCTAATTTTTTTGTATTTTTAGTAGAGAAGAGGTTTCACCGTGTTAGCCAGGATGGTCTCGATCTCCTGACCTCGTGATCCGCCGGCCTCGGCCTCCCAAAGTGCTGGGATTACAGGTGTGAGCCACCGCGCCCGGCCGTCTTTTCTTTCTTATTATGTTGGACAGGACCTCGAATTGATTGTTGATGAGTAGTAATAGGAAGTAATAGGAAGCATTTATTGTCTCATTCATTATTTCATAGGGAATCATTCTAATGTTTAATCATGAAATACTTGTTTTTGGTAGCTATCCTTTAATGAATTGTCTATCAGGTGATTTTTCTCTAAATATTGAGATGAGCACAACCTTTAATATATTTATATGGTGAGTTACACTAATTGATTTTTGAAAGTTAAATTATCCTTGCATTTCTGAGGTAAACCCAAGTTGACTATGATTTACTTATTTACACAGAGCCAAATTATAATTGTTAATATTTTCTTTAGAATTTGTATGTCTACTTACATAATTTAATTCATCTATAATTTTTTATCTTATACTGTTTTCTATTTTTTGGTATCAAGGTTATACTTGCCCTAAAAAATTTGTCGGGGAGTGTTCCCTCTATTTCTGTTCTCTAGAAGATTTTATTTAAGATTGGAATACTCTGTTCTTTGAATATGTTGTAGAATTCACTAATAAAGTCAAAATCATCTTAGCCTGTTGTATTTACCTGTTTGCTTGGTAGGTAAATTTTTAACTACCAATTCAATTTATTTAACAGATATTAGAAAATTCAGGATTTCTAGTTCTTCAATCAATTTTGGTAAATTATATTTTTCTAAGAAAGTCTACATTTTGTCCAAATTTTGAATTAGCACAAAACTGTTTCTAGTTACTACTTTTAGATCTCTAGTGTGTCTTGGTTACATTCTTCTATTATTAACAATTTCTATTTGTACCTTTTCTTATATTTTCTTGATCAGTCTTACCAAAGGTTTGTCTGTTTCTTTAATCTTTACCAAAAAACAGCTATTCATTTTATTGTTCTCGCATTGGATATTGTTTCTATTTCATTATTTTCTGTTTATATTTTCTTTCTTCAAGTTTGTTCAGATTTTATTTTCTTACCTTAAGTTAGATGTCTGCCTAGCTCATTGATTTATTCCTTTATTTTTCTTAATATAACCCTTAAGCTTAGAAAGAATTTAAGCACTATTTTAGCTTTATGTCACAAGCTGTGGTAGTAATATTTTCATTATCATTCAGTTCTAAATATTTTCTATTTTGTTATGTTTTCATGACCCATGGGATATTATTTTGAAGATTATATCTAATTTCCAAACAGATTTATTTTAAGCTATTTTAAAAATTTAATTATATGTTAATTGCATAACGGATGATGGCTAGAGAACATAGACCAACTGAGAATATCTTTAAATCTGTTGAATTTAGTGATTTCTTATCTAGAGTCTTTGGCAAAATGTAAATAAATAAAAAGAAAATTGTTAAATTTGGAATATGATCAATATACATAACTGTTCAGTGTCTATTTAAGAGGACTATGTATTCTCTCATTGTTGAGTGGGGAATTCTATACATATAAATCAAATAAAAATTGTGTAACTCAATTCTATATTCTCACTAATTTTTTTTTTTAACTGGGTCATCTACAAGTTACTGAGAGAGCTGTTAAATCATTATGATAGTGGATTTGTCCCCTTTGCCTATAATTCTGCCAGGTTTTGCTAATAATCCTTTTCAACTTAACATCTATTTTGTCTGATTTTATTTTATTTTATTTTATCTTTTGGAGACAGGGCCTCAATTTGTCGCCCAGGCTGAAGTGCAGTGGTGTGATTTTGGCTCACTGCAGGCTCCACCTCCTGGGCTCAAGTGTTCCTCCTGCCTCAGCCTCCCAAGTAGGTGGTACTGAATATAAGTTCAGCTAATTGTAGAATTCTAGGCTAACAGTTAACTTCTGTCAGCCCTTTGGAAATATACTAACGTCTTCAGACTTTCATTGTTGCTATTGAAAAGTGTGTTCATTTTTTTATGGCTGTCACAAATTATCATGACTTTACTGGATTAAAAGAGCACAAATTTATTGTTTCAAAGTTCTGTAGGTCAAAAGTCAGGAATGGATCTCACTGGGCTAAAATCAAGGTGTTGGTCAGCTGGCTTTATTCCTTTCTGAGGGCTCTTGAGTTTGTTTCCTTGCTCATGCAGATGTTGGAAGAATTCAGTTCCATGCAGTTAAAGGACTGAGGTATGTTTCCTCACTGGTTGTCAACTGGGAGCTACCCTTTACTCTTAGAAGCTCCTTTCTGATCCTTGCACATAGCCTCCTACATCTCAGGATCAAATTCTTCCCATGCTGCCATCTCTTTGACCCAGCTAGTAAGCATTCTCTACTTTTAAATACTTTAGTGATTAGATTGGGCCCACCTGGATAATCCTGGCTACTCTTCCCATCTGAAGGGTAACCTTAACTACTTCTGCAGAGTCCCTTTTGCCATGTAAGGTAACATATTCATAAATTTAGGGGATTAAGGTGTAAACATCTTTGCAGGGTGTGGGGAGGACATTATTCTGCCAAACAAAGAAATGGGCTGTCAGTCTAATTGTCTTTCCTTTGTAGATGATTTGGCTGTTCTCTCTAGCTGCTTTTAAGATCTGGCTGTTTCTTGGAATGTATTTCTTATTTATCCTTGTGAACACTGACTCTCCTCCATTCTCTTTTAAAATTCCTACTAAGCACAAACTAGATCTTTCTTCACTCTTTCTTTCTTAACAGGGTCTTGCTCTGTCACCTAGGCTGGAGTGCAGTTGCTCTATCATGACTCACTGCAGCCTCAAATGCTTGGACTTGAGCAATCCTTCAGGTAATTTGTGTGTGTGTGTGTGTGTGTGTGTGTGTGTGTGTAGATGGAGGTCTCACTATGTTGCCTAGGCTGGTCTCAAACTCCTGGCCTCAAGTGATCCTCTCACTTTGGCCTCCCAAAGTGTTGGGATTATAGGAGTGAGCCACTACGCCTTGCCAGCTAGATCTTTCAAATCTGTCCTCTCACTCTCAGCTCAGCTCTGCACCACAGGCCTCAAGCATGTGTGGATGCTTCAGCACCCATGTCCAAGCCTCATACCTACAGATGGTCATCTATTGGCTATTCTTGATGCAGACTTTGGCACAGTCTACCCTCAGGAGGAGGGATGCAAGAAAGAGACCCGATCAAGCCCTGGAAGTAGACTCAGAGCTGTTAGGGCAGGAAATTTTGGGGCTCTGCATTCCTAGTGGGTGATTTAGGAATGAAGAGTGTGGGGTCCAGATGAATCCAATCTTTTGGCCCTGTGGACTCTTCACCTTGTGAGCATGGGCACAACTGGAGGAAGGCTAGAATGAGACCCTCTTAAGTAAGGAGCCTAAGGCAGGGGGCCTCTCAATCCAGGGGTACAAGGCAGATCCCCTCTTACTCAGATCCAAGGGCAGTGCCATCTGAGACAACAAGCATACTTCTTTCAAGAGGGAGAATGCTAGTAAGGTAAGGCAAGGAAGAGGAGGAAGTGTTCTGTGCAAGAGGTTGAGGATGTGAGGTCAGGAAAGTTTGGAAGTACAGAGAAATATGGATTTAAAAGTAGGCAAGAGATGCATGGTGAAATTAGCTGGCCTCTACATTGCAAGTAGAACTGTGTAGTCAACTTTGGGCATAGTTACAGCACATTCAGCCTTTATAAAGGCTATTCTTTCTACCTAAACAACTCTTCTGACTGCTCCTGATTTGCTACATCCCTTATGTTCTCAGCTTGAATTTCACTTGCTTTAGGAGGCCTTGCTCCAAGCCCCTGATTAATCTATCCCTCTCTGTCTTCAATTTTTCCATAAACTCTGTAGTTCTCTTTTTGTTATATCTAATCACACTTGTTAAGTTGTCCATGCCTTTTTGATTATTCAGGCTAAAAGGTTTATGAAGACATTTGTCTTGTCCGGCATCATATCCTGGGACCCACAAAGTGACTGAAATATATCTGGTGGTCAATATATATTTGGTGAGTTGATAATATGTCCTCATGGTGTTTGAGTGGCATTGCTTGATGTAGCTGAATCCAAATAGAATATCAGCTTTTTTATGTCCTTCCACTTCAAATTGTTTCATTTTACACATAATTTTTCAGAGCCAGTTAATCAGACAAAGATGATTTATTTTCATACCTAAAGCACTTTATAATATTCTCTGGAAAATCTAAAATCATTCTGTTATCCTAATATTTTTATACTATCATCATTTTAGAAAATAAAAGGCCTGGGTTATATACTAGAAAAATTTCTTCATTATATGCAAAATATTTATCTCCTCTAGTAAAGGAGATTAAAGAACAACTGCAAGAGGAAGGAAGGTCCTGAAAGTGTTTCATTTGGTATCTACCTACCCCAACCCCAAGACATAAAGACAGATAAAGGCACTAAGATGCTAGTATGTGGCTAGTCCTTTCAATAACCCAGTCAGTCCATACAGATAACCCATGGGATATATTCAAGCCACTCTTTGAGCCATCGATGGTCATTATTTGGTTAGTTCACCCAAGGTAAGGCCATACCAGCTGTTAAAATGATGTAGAGATTAATCAACGGGGCTGCCACTTGTGAATCCCCTCCAAGGATGCTGTGCAAAGGGTCTCATTGGTCCTGATGAGTAATCTTGTGACTGTACATATTCCTGGGTGCATGTCCACAAATACTGAGGTACAGCCTGCGTGCCACTAAAAATAACAAAGGTTTCAGGGCTGGAGACATTGTCAACCACACTGTCATGACCATCTATAGCTCCAGGACTCAGTGGTGGGGGAACAATATTTAATGGATGTCCCTGGCAGAAGAAGCCTGTGAGTACTTCAGCCTCAAACACATAGATCAGCTTATCTGCAGCAGAGATTTTCTTGGCCTTCTCTGCCAGGTTTTTGAGGTTCTTGGTGAAGTATATGCCAGCTCCGTATTTTGGATCTGATAAAGGAAAAAATAAAATAAAAAGATTATTATAATCTGGTAAATGATATTGCCGATTTGGGTACTAATATCTATTCTTTCTTTAGTCTTCCAAATAATCACTTCCTCCTGATTCTGAGTTCCTGTGTCGATAGCAAAGACACTCAAAATTGTTCCTTGAAACAAATTATCACTGACACCATCAACATCATAATAACTTACATTCAAATATACCATTAGGGCTGGGCACAGTGGCTCACACCTGTAATCCCTGCACTTTGGGAGGCTGAGGCGGGTGGAACACCTGAGGTCAGAAGCCTGGCCAACATGATGATACCCCGTCTCTACTAAAAATACAAAAATTTAGCCAGGTGTGGTGGCAGGCACCTGCAATCCCAGCTACTCAGGAGGCTGAGGCAGGAGAATCACTTGAACCCAGGAGTCGGAGGTTGTAGTGAGCCAAGATCGCACCACTGCACTCCAACCTGGGCAGTAAGAGCGAAACTCTTAAAAAAAAAAAAAAAAAAAGAACCATTAGTGTTCATAGAGAAGTTAATGGTTTTCAAAGTATTGCACATTGATTAGATTAAATTATCTGTGATTTGGGTAGTAACTCCACGTAAAAGACAAAGATCTGAGATTCAAAGAACTTAGATTCAAGTCAGTATTATCAACTAAGTAGCTGACAGAGCATAACAAAAGGAAGGTTCTGTTTCCCTTAGAACATTGTCTGACTTCGGCCGGGCGCGGTGGCTCACGCCTGTAATCCCAGCACTTTGGGAGGCCGAGGCGGGCTGATCACGAGGTCAGGAGGTGGACACCATCCTGGCTAACACGGTGAAACCCCGTCTCTACTAAAAAAAATACAAAAAAATTAGCCGGGCGCAGTTGGGGGCGCCTGTAGTCCCAGCTACTCCGGGGGCTGAGGCAGGAGAATGGCATGAACCCGGGAGGCGGAGCTTGCAGTGAGCCGAGGTTGCGCCACTGCACTCCAGCCTGGGCGACACAGCGAGACTCCGTCCCAAAAAAAAAAAAAAAAAAAGAACATTGTCTGACTTCTACATGCTACAAATAGGGATATTTCCAGAACTCTCAAGAAGATGGTTTGAAAATAGCAATAAGAGAAGACAGAGTGCCTCCTAACCTCATGAACAGCATTACAAGAAAAATATGTCATCTGGGCCCGGTGGTACACACCTGTAATCCCAGCACTTTGGGAGGCCAAAGTGGGTGGATCGCTTAAGCCCAGTATGGGCAACATGGCAAAACCCTATCCCCACAAAGAATACAAAAATTAACCAGGCATGGTGGTGCACACCTGTAATCATACCTACTCAGGAGGCTGAGGTGGGAGGACTGATTGAACTCAGGAGGTTGAGGTTGCAGTGAGCTGTGATCGTGCCACTGCACTCCAACCTGGGTGACAAAGCAAGGCTCTGTCTCAAAAAAAAAAAAAAAGGAAAGAAAAAGAAAAATATGTCAAGGGGAATGTGGAGTATATAAAATGACAGTGTGCATACTTCATTGTTTAGGAAAAGCACTCCTGGATTTGGAAGGACAGAGGCATTCTAGTCACCAGGAGGGTATTGTGTACTCTCCATGGGTTGGCACAATACCTCATGAAGAATCTCCACGTGCATGTTATCTAGGTCCATGCTCACCGGGCAACTTTCCACCCATCAGGCACTCTGGGGACTGTGATACTAAGGAAGATATGCCCTATTCCCACCACTAGAAATAAGTACTCTCCATTCTGACACATTGCCTGTGATCTGTATTATCTTCTTTGGGGTATTAAAAACACTCAGGAGGCTGAGGGCCAAATTCTGGATCTCGAAGTAATCCCTGTTCAATGCCCTTTCTGACCTCACTTAGAGGGAAAAAAATTATACCTTCTTTGATGCCATATTATCCTTCCTTCCTTTCCTTTTTTCATTTCTTCCCTCTCTTTCTTTATGTGGGATGTAACCAAACACTTTTAGGCTCAAGAGCAGCACTAAACAACAGAAACGTACTACGAGTCACACATGTTGTTTAAAACTTCCAGGCTGAGTGGCTCATGTCTGTAATCCCAGCACTTTGGGAGGCCAAGGCAGGAGGATTGGTGGAGGTCAGGAGTTTGAGACTAGCCTGGGCAACACAGTGAGACCCAATCTCTACCAAAAATAAAAAAATTAGTCAGGTATTGTGCCACTCACCTGGATTCCCAGCTACTCTAGTAGCCACATTTTAAAACATTTTTTTAAAAAAGGTGAAATTAACATTTTTATTTAAGCCATTCAAGATGTTATTTTAACATGTAATCTATATTTTGAAAAGTATTAGATATTTTACATTCTTTTGTAGTAGGTCTTTGAAATCCGGTGTGTATTTTATACTTACAGCATCTTTCAATTTAGACCGGCCACACTTCAAGTGCTCAATAGCCGCATGTAGCTAGCGGCTACAATATTGAACAGTGCAGCTCTGGAAATTTAAAAGTGAGTAAGATATGATCCCTATTCTCAACATTTCACAAAGGGAAGTCTCATCATGTAAACAGATAAAATATAGTACAATTTATGTGGCAAGATAATATTTTGAGATAAAAATCAAAGATTTTCTTTCCCAGGAGTTTCTTCTTGCTCTTTGTTCTTCCACCTATTGAGTCCTTGCTACTTCTTATTAAGGGCAAAAAGGATAAAGATGAGAACAAAGTCTATATATAAATATATGTATAGTTTTTTGAGAACTGCCTGCTGGGTGCAGTGTTTCACATCTGTAATCCCAGCACTTCGGGAGGCCGAGGCGGGTGGATCACAAGGTCAGGAGTTCGAGACCAGCCTGGCCAACATGGTGAAACCCCGTATAACTGTATGTATATAATTGTATGTATCTATATGTTTGTGTTTATAAGTACATATATATATGTAATTATTTTTAATTCACAGAAGAGAGTATGGTCTTGAAATTCTGGCTTTCAGAGTTAGCTTTTCTGAGAGGAAAAGGGCTTTTTGAACCAAAAGCTAAAAACCAGAAAGATTCAGAGCATGGGTTGTTTTTTTTTATTATTTTATTTTGTTTACCATAAATGACAGAGCAGAGAGTAATACAAAATATTCTAAGAACATTTTTCTCATTTCAAGACAAATGAAAGTTCTTTCTTCCAGCTGGTGGGAAGAGAAGTATCAGAAGTGATGTGACTAGAGCTCTTGGGGGAGCTTGGGAAAGGGCTCTCTTCACTACCCCCACTCCCTTGAGAGCCCTGGGAGTCAAGAGGGGGCAGAACAATGGAAATCTTGGAATAAGAACAATTGGAGGGACTCACAGAGCAGACAGGACCCTGGCCTGACTCTGGTGGGTGCAGTCCCTCATCCAGCTTCATCACCTGAGTGGAGAGTGGCAATGGCTGGAGAAGTCTCTGGAGCAGGTGAGGACCACTACCCAAGACCCTGCATTCAGCTTGGAGGATGAACATGCTCAAAAATTTCCTGTGTGGCAGGAGGAACACAGACATGGCCTGGAAAGGAATTTCTTCAGCATGGAAAAGACATAGAGTGGCCTGTGCAGACACTACCTGAGTGTGAAAGGCACAGGAGACTGCTAATGACCGCTCAGGTGGTTTATCAAGCAGAGGACAATGGGAGCCATAAGCCAGACAACCCTCCCCACAATGCCTCTCCCAGCATAGACAAAAGAGGAGAAAAGGGGCAAACATTGCAGGAACTGAGTTTCAATCTTGAAGGGACTATGAAAACTCTGAAAATGACTGAGTTCACCTTGAACTGTCAAGATTCAAATTTTCCACATCTGTGGTCATGGGGAACATGAGAGTTGGGTAAAGTTCCATTATAGAGCCATAAAGGAAATGAGTTCTATGCCTGAGTTTTGTAGGACTACAGATTTTAGTACTTATTAAAGTTATAGATGTCATAACAAAGGAATGGAGGTATGCAGGAGCACAGAGGAGGAAGATACTTACTAGGCCTGTAGGCCTGCAGGAAAGATGCCAACCAGGAGATGCCATTTGTACTATGTCTTAAAGAATAGGGGTTTGTAGCACTGAAAAGGGCAAGGAGGGAAGTCATTCCACAGACAACGGGATAGAGGCATGAAAGTAAACAGCATGTTTAGGGAACTCTAAAAAGTTAATGGCTGCAGTCTTGAGGAACATAGTGGGTGATGACTGCTGAAATAATGTGGGAGCTAGGGTCTTATATTCTCTGCTAAGGAGTTTGGGCTTTTATCCTGTAGGCAACTGGGAATACAGATATTAAGCAAGAATGTAATTTTTAGCGTGATAATTCTGGTGGTAAAGGATAGATTAGGTAGGGGTGTGTTTTGTGGCAAGGAGAGGACCAAGTAATAGTCTAGGTCTGAAGGAAGATTAACTAAGGCAGTAGGAATAGAGAGGTGAAACTGGGCTGAGATCTTCATGAGAATGAATCACTAGGACTGGGTGAATGCCTGGGTATAAGGGTGAGGGAAAAGGAGGAATGGAGGATGATAATGTTTCAGGCTTAGGAAACCTGGTAGGTAGATGGTGATGATATTAACCAGGTTAGGGAGAATCAGCAAACAAAGGGCATATTTCTTAGGGAAAATCATGACCAAGAAAAGGGATCAATTTGAGGTACCTATGGGACATCTGGGTAAAGATGTCAAAAAGAGAGTGAGACATATGAACCTGCAGGTCAGGAGAGAGGTAGGGAGTTAAGAGTTAGAAATTCCTAAGTCATCATCATTGAGGTAGGAGTTGAGGCCATGGGAACAGGTACCATCACCAAGGGGGACATTGTAGAGGAAAAAAGAGAGAAGATAAAGAATGGGCAACAGGTGAACTCGTGAGATTATAAATTGTAAGGGCAAGAACTCTATGGTTTTTTATTTACGCTCTATTTCTAGTACCCCTAGCACAGGGCCTGATTCATAGAATGTGCTTAATAAATACCTGTGGAACAAATGAATCAACCCAATAAGAAACTGCATGTGTAGATGCCTTCTTGCTGCACTCAACCAAGTCCTACAAGCAAGAGATTTATTCAGAACTGGCTGGAATGCAAACATAAACAGAAAAAAGAAAATAAAGGTTTGTTAACAGAAGTTCTGTCTCCTTTGCCTGTGGGTGGCCATCTAAATCGACTGAGAGTCCTATAATTTGGAATATTGCACGGCTGAAAAAGCTAAGAGCTTTTGTACTCCAAATAACAACAGCTTCAGTGGTAGCAAGATTGGTATCTCCTGGGCTTGTCTGGCACCTTCTGTTAAGAGTTCTCACTAGCCTACAGAGATGAGTCAATTGGTGCAGGTCACATTATGAGTCATGTCTGAATTGCCTCAAGGCAGTGGCTGTTAAGCTAAGGGATAGGGAGAAGGGCAGAGCACACAGACAGCAGGTAAGAGATCAAAATCTTGAGTTGAAAGACTATATGGAGACAAGATCTGTGGTTAGGTTATAAAGACATAAACTTAACCAGAAGAAATTAGGCCTCGTGCCCACTGAATTTTTAAAGGAACTGTATTGCTGAAGAAACCACAAGCCTGGTTGCAACAGCCTGAGCACATTCTAGCCTGTGAGAAAATCCATGGCTCCCTGATAGGCAATGAACCTGGAAATAGCCAAGGGCCACAATATATAAGGAAGATTTTCCCAGAGTGCAAAATAAAAGTTTTACAACATGGAATAGGGAGTCCTCTCTATACCTGTTCGGCAGCATGTAGATAAGTGGTGTGAGCCAGTGGCTGTTGTGTGTTTTGCTTCTCCCCTTTCAACATGAGAGTTTTCATTGCAGTTTTCCCGCTCCTTTTTATATCACTATATAATGAGTATGTTGGGGGCAGTATCTTGCCTTTAAGCTTTAAGAGAGAACTGCCTGCTGGGCATGGTGGCTCATACCTGTAAGCCCAACACTTTGGGAGGCTGAGGTGGACGGATCACGAGTAGCTGGAGATCAGCCTGGCCAACATGATGAAACCTCGTCTCTACTAAAAAAAATACAAAAATTAACTGCACGTGGTGGCACATGCCTGTAATCCCAGCTACCTGGGAGGCTGAGGCAGGAGAACTGTTTGAATCTCGGAGGCGGAGGTTGCAGTGAGCCAAGATGGTGCCACTGCACTCCAGCCTGAGTGACAGAGCAAGACTCCGTCTCAGAAAAATAAATAAATAAATAAAGAGCGAACTGCCTGAACTTGAGCTGATGATGAGTCTGGCTAAGACCTTGGGACCATATTCCTTGGGAGGATAGTGGGTGTCTTAGATGTTTTAGTAAGAAAGATGTGTATAGATGTTGGGTAGGCAAGTAGCAGAGTCTGTCACAGGACTGAAAAGAGAATACTCACTAGATTTGGAAAATAAGAGCACAGCGATGATCTTAATGAAAGTAATTTAAGTAGAAGTAGTGGGTGGGGATTGCAGAGAAGCCAGTTTTAGGAGCAAATGGAAATTATAGATTTTTTAAGACTTTGCTAATGAAGGGACTATACTGATCATCACTTTCCTGATTGCCCCAAAAGGCTTCTTGGTGGGGATTCATTTCTCTATTTTTATCCCCAGTAATTGTCTATGTTCAACATTTACCCCAAGTTTTGCCTATGTTCTCTCCAGAACAAAGAAAAGATGATTTCTAGAGCCTTTGCATCCTAGAAACCAAGTCTATTGGAATTGACTCCTCAGCAAGGATCATGCTACATATGTTGAAAGATAAAGATCAAGAGCCACATATTTAATAGACCAAGCAAAATCAAGCCACCCCGCTAAGTACCTCTCCATAATTTTTACTAAATTTCTTTTCCTCTTTTGGAGAGAACTAAAGCCAGAAATCTTCATTAGTGACTGAGGAGTAGAGGGGGCAATATAGGAATTATATATGCAATGTTTTTGTACATCTGAAAAGAGACATGGGAGTTACACATAGAACTCCTATGGATGAAGAGGATCTTAAGATGTTATGCACTTCACCTGCCAAATGATACCTAATTCATTCACTAGCTGGCTATAGGAAACAAAGGGATGAAAGAGAAAAGACCAACTTTCTTAAATTTAGGAAAATGCCCTTTTAATTAAGGGATGAGGATGGTTCAGTGCTGTTGGTAATAATTTTGTTGAGATAAGTAAGGCAAAAAAAAAAAAAAAAAAAAAGCCTCAACGTGTTCTCTGCGGATAGGACACAGAAACACATAAAGGAGAAAAACAGTGAACCGTAGTTCTTACTGCTCACACTTTTCATCAATGTAAAATGCATCAGCAACAAAAGATACGAAGGAAAAGTAAAAAATACCACTCTTTCCAAAATACTTTGTGACCTGGGTCATCATTTGTGACCTCTAAATCACAGTCACAAATGATCCCTTCCCCACAACAACAAACGCTATCAGTGGAAGAATCTACTGATGTCAGCTCACCAAATTCCACAGAGTAGCCCCAATGATGAGGCATTGACACCTACCGCAAGGTGCTGAGTACATTCTTTGAAAGCCAACTCTGCATACCACATTGCAGAACTGGTATGGGACTTGCTGAAACAGCCTATGGCTCACAGGTTGCCTGTGCAGTTTTTCTTCCATCATTTTCTTCTTTCTTTGAAAGGCAGCCATAAGGACCTCATTGTCTATCTTCTCCACCTAGAACCATAGAAAAGAAAGACTGAAAAAGAGGCTAGAGAACCGCTCTTTAAATTGCCTGTTATACTGCTTCAAAAATAAAGGAGCTTATGTGCATAATACTACTTTGCATGCAATTCGCTTTTCATAGAAAGTTGCAAAAGAGTCTCTCCTCCCTCTAATCCTCTCCTATTTTGATTCGTTCTTCAAAATTCCCTGCCCCTTCTCTAATAAATTCCTTTAACAAAAATTCACTGACCTAGACATAGTCTCTGCCCTCTTAAGCTCATAGTTTAGTGAGATAGAAAAATAGGTAAACAATTATAACACAGGGTGATAAATGCTATTCCACTTCTTTTATTTTGCTCAAAGACGGGCTTCCTGGATCTGGAATCCTTGCTTCTGTGTGTCCTGATGTCATTCCTACCTCCCGATTCCAACTATATCCCTCGTGCCTGCCCTGCCCTGCTCTCTTTTCAGTCTTACTGACCTAGGATTCCAAGTCCATGAGCAGCCAGCTTAGAATCATCAGCAGGTGAGCTTTTCCTTTGGCTACAGAAACAAGTTAATTAACAACAAAATGAGCCAAATCCTCCCCTTTGTTAGGTATACCTTTAGAACCTGCAAACCACATTTTTCAAACTGTTTCTTTTGATCTAGAAGCTCTTGAGTTGGAGGCACAGGACATTTCAGAAATATGATATTTTCTTTCATTTCATCTTGGGTTTTTTGTTGCTGAATAGTCCACTGTCCTAAAAATGAGTAACACAAAAACTTTACTTCAATGCTCTGAGAGAGGAGAAAAGAAATTTAATGAAACAAATTCTAGAAATTTAGAGGAAAGGATTAGCCAGTTTAAATTGTGTGCCTCATGTGTTTAGGACATGCGAGGAGAGCTATAATACTACGAGCGGTCAGGATAAAATAAAGGGGTAATAAATTTGTCTTTGGATGATTTGAATCATGAGGCTAAGGGGATGTGAGTAAAAGGAGCATAATATATACTTGCTTCTCCACAATCAATGCTGTAATGATGAGAAATAATTGTGTTGCTCATAGGAAATGTTTTTATTTCTAGCCCCAATGCCTATCAGCAAAAACAGACAGGCATTAGAAAATATTAAGTAAGGAATGATGGGAAATGACATGACATTTGTAAAACACTTCAAAATTTTCGGTTTCCTTCCTTATTTGATCATTATAGCACCACCACGTAATAATTAACACAATTTTACAAATAAAGAAATTGAAGTTCAAATAAGTAACTTGCCCCATATCACACACCTAGTAAGTAAAGAACTAAGATTACAAACCTGGCTTTCACCAATGCTTTTTGTAAGTGACAAGGCAAAATACTTGGAACATGTATCACTCATATACCACCCAATGAAGAAGAGCAAAATTTGGAGATTAAGAGTCTATGATGTCTTGTTTTTCCTCCCTTCCTCCTTTCTCCTCCTCCCATTTCCCTCCCTCCCTCTCCTTCCTTCCTTCCTTCCTTCTTTCCTTCCTTCCTTCCTCCTTCCTTCCTTTTTTTCCTCCCATCCTTGTTTTCAACCTGTTTTTGTCCAAGGGAGCTCCTTACTGGACTAAATATACAGGTGGACAAATGAAAACCAAAAAAGACTTGTTTTCTCTTGGTTTACTTTTAGTTTGACTTAAGACCAAGTATACTAAAATGACCTAATCCCTGGTTCATTATCTAATTGAATGGGCTCAATTTAACCACAAAAAGCAGGTGACGAATTGAGGGGAACTCACTAGAGAGCCAAGTTGTAAATCTGAGAAAGTAGGAGGGACAAAACTCCATTAGCAGAGGAGTTGCAAAGCCCAGAAACTACAACAGAAGACTGTAAATTAACTTTGGGGAGCAATAGCTCATATTTATAAGGTGTAATATTAGAGTTCAGTTTACTTGAGTTCAACAAACATTTGCCAAGCTCCTCCTACATGTCAGGCACTGGGCTGGGCATTGGGGACCCAAAGATCACAAACTTCTGCTGTTGGAAATGCCTACCAGGAAGGATTAAGAGTGGCATAAAAGAGAGGCCATGCCTAACTTTGATTTAAAAAATAAAATTATTGTTCTGATGGATATTTGATATTCCTTATAATGATAACTCATCTCAAAATTATCCATTTTGTTAATTAAGATCTTAATCTGATTAAGACAGGGCAGGTTTGCCTGAACCTCTAAGGCTTCTATGGAATAATATGCTTAGTCCTCAACTACCAAAAGTGCCATCGTGCGGCAGAGCAAGAGACTTATATGACTCAAAATTGTCAATAGCTGGGAGCATTGGCCCACCTTATGATTTCAGTTAATTTAAAGCAATGCCACACACACACACACACACACACACACACACACACATACACACACACTAACAAAATAATGCCACAAGTTTTATAGGAGATCCATGTTTCTTTGTATCCTGTTCCCCTAAGCTGGCACTGGTGTCAGTTTCAATACCTACATTCACTGTTTCAAAAACTAAGCGAAAATCATAATCTTGGTTCTTATGCTTGTGTATTCTTTTTATCCATGTTTTTTTTTTTGCCACTGTGTTTTCTGTGGGATGCAAATACAACATTTATGGCGAACTCTCACTCACTCTAATCATTTATTCCTGCATTATTTTTACAAACACATGGTGAAAATAAGGTGTCCTTTGAAATTTTGCCTCTGAATTTTTGTACCTCTTACTAAATCCATTCTCCACATTATAACCAATGATCTTTCTAAAAACACAAGTCTGATGTTAACTTTGCTTAAAATTCTTTAAGGTTCCCTATTTGTTTCAAGAAACTCTCTGTACTCTTTCACGTGATTTATAAGGTCTTGCATAATCCAGGCCTTGCGACAATCTTATTTCTTGACGTTTTCTTTCTTTGCCTAACTTCTACCTATTACCCAGTTCTCCATTTATGACACCTGTGATAAGCCCTTCCCTGACTTCCCAAGTCTGGGTTAGGTGCCTCTCCGCAGTGCTCCCAGAGCACTTTCGCTCTCCTCTATCATCACTAATCTGTGTGCTCGTCAAGGTCCCCCATTAGACTTTGAGCAGGAACAATGTCTATCTTGTTTATTGCTGTAGTCCTTGCACCTAGCACAATGCTTGGCACGTCATGGGTGCAATATGCATTAGTTGAATGATATCTATATCTATCTCTATCTCTATCTCCCAAGATGGCATTTCTTTTCTCTCTTTCTTTCTTTCTTTCTTTCTTTTTTTTTTGAGACAGAGTTTCGCTTTTGTTGCCCAGGCTGGAGTGCAATGGCTCGATCTTGGTTCACTGCAACCTCCGCCTCCTGGGTTCAAGTGATTCTCCTGCCTCAGCCTCCTGAGTAGCTGGGATTACAAGCATGGGCCACCATGCCTGGCTAATTTTTTTTGTATTTTTAGTAGAGACAGAGTTTCTCCATGTTGGTCAGATTGGTCTTGAACTCCCAACCTCAGGTGATGCGCCCACCTCGGCCTCCCAAAGTGCCGGGATTACAGGCGTGAGCCACCGTGCCCAGCCCCGAGATGGCATTTCAATAGTATAATTTCCCAGTTAGCTCTAGGGCTCTGTTAAAAGGAACTCTCCAGATCCAAATTCCCACATGTATCCTGATGAGTTTAGTCCCGCTGAATGGGAGATACTTGAGTGTACCTCACATTACCAATGTATAACTTCATTGGCGAGAGGGCTCAAGGTAAGTAATTTTAGCGTTCCTAATGCTGTCAGTGACAAATAAATACAATAAAACTTGATAAAAGAAATAAGTTAATCAGATGGAATGTGTCTACACTTGAGTGCTGCATCTGAAGAATTAGAAATGTATACTTTTCCCCATGGCTTGGGCTTGAGTTTTACCACTGCCAAAATTCCATGTAATTGCCTCTTAGACAATCAAGGTTATTACAAGTAAATAAAATTGTGTTTGAGTATGTGTTCACAAATAACCCTGATTGTTAAAAGAGAGCAAAAAAATAGCTCACGAAGGCTTATGATCTAACAAAGAACCAGAATGTTTGATCCCTCCTCTCTCCTTCTGTCTCTTACCCACATCCATACATACACGCTCACACCCAAAAGAAGAAACAATGGGGAGAATTTACTTTCTAATTTGATAGAAAGTTACTCACCTAACAAGCGCCAAAGGCCTCGCTCCTTTTTCCTTGCCATTTCCTCCTGTACTTTACAAAGCATATCTTCAATGTTCATAACCACCTCAATGAGGTCAGCCTGGGCTCCTTCAATCTCTAACTTTGTCCTTCCTGGGCTGATAATTTCTGTGATGGAGACACTTGAAGTTTTCTGAAGCTGAGACAAAATGTCATGTTCCTTTCTCCCAAGGTACAGAATATGATTATTCTCAATGATGTGGTGGTTCTGGAGACTCAGGATTCTTTGGATCCATGCGTGGGCCTCATACATCTCTTCCACGTTGAATCCCATCAGATTGATGGCAGGAGATCTAGCTTCAAGCCCATTTTCTCTTTTCTCCTCTCTGGTTGACTGGGGGACTGAAATGACTATAATAAGCAACCATGGAAGACTAGCAGTTTGTTTTCTTTTTTTTTTTTTTGAGATGGAATCTCGCTCTGTCTCACAGGCTGGAGTGCAGTGCTGCGATCTCAGCCCACTGCAAGCTCCGCCTCCCGGGTTCACGCCATTCTCCTGCCTCAGCCTCCCGAGTAGCTGGGACTACAGGCGCCCGCCACCACGCCCGGCTAATTTTTTGTATTTTTAGTCGAGACGGGGTTTCACCGTGTTAGCCAGGATGGTCTCAATCTCCTGACCTCGTGATCTGCCTGCCTCGGCCTCCCACAGTGCCAGGATCACAGGCGTGAGCCAACGTGCCCGGCCGACTAGTGGGTTTTAAAACAGTGCAGAACAAAACACCATGGCCAGTGTTTTACCCCTATGATATTGTCACCACTGTCAGCAGTAGCAGCTTCAATTAAGTACCTATCTCTGAAAGCTGCATTGGGTATGAAGGAAATCAACCTGTATCGTTTACAGCCTCCTTGGGAACACAGAGTTTAGCTTGTAATGGATTAGCTTTATCGTCTCTTGCCTCTGCTATGTTGCATTTGGCAGTTCACAGATGAGTTCACCTTGTGATCTCTCCCTGGATGTTAACTAAGTATTATTTCCTGCTGAATAGGATTTTCCTTAACCTCTTGCTACTAGTTTTAAAATCAAACATCTCTGAAAGACACAGAGCTTGAAGAGTCAAAATTATTTTTTAAAAAACAAACATGAATCTCTGATTTTAAGAATAATACATGTTTATTATTTAAAAATTGGGAAATTATCGACATATAATGGAAAGAAGAAATACCTGTAATTCCACTACTCAGGATTCCTCACAACCTTATGAGAAAGATACTAGTAGTTGTCCCATCTCACCAACAAGGAAACTGATTCACAGAGTCATTAAGTAACTTGCCCATGGCTATAGGACTAGTTAGTGGTGGCCATGAAGCTAGTAGGTATGGGCATCTGACTCCAGTGCTCCCACATATGCCTCCCAGTGAGTAATATCTGAATAGCAGTGGAAATTCTCATCTTTCTCCTGAGATCTCAGTTGTGTGGTACAGGAGCTACAAAAGAAGTATAAGGACAGACCTAGAAGTAAGATGGGGAGGATGGCCTTCCTCTGAGTAAAGATAAAAAAGACAAAAGCCAAGGTTTTAGACAACAGTAAGAAGTAACCCAGGTTTTATATTGGAGGCATACTTTTTTTTAAACCCTTGTTCTGTCTAGGAGATTATATTATTTTTTAGGAGAAAATAAAAACAATGCATAGTGATATTGCATTTATCCATTATTATCAAGAGAAACTTCTTTTTCTTCTTCTTCTTCCTCTTCTTCCTTTCTCCTCTCCCTCCCCCTACCCCTTTCTTCTCCTCCTCCTCCTTCTACTACTTCTTTTTTTTTTTTTTTTTTTTTTTTTAGAGACAGGGTGTCACTATGCTGGTCTTGACCTCCTGGCCTCAAGCAATACACCCACCTTGGCCTCCCAAAGCACTGGGACTACAGGCATGAGTCAGCATGCCTGGCCAATAATCATAATAATAATAATAATAATTTTTTTTTTTTGAGACGGAGTCTCGCTCTGTTGCCCAGGCTGGAGTGCAGTGGTGCAATCTTGGCTCACTGCAAGCTCCGCCTCCCGGGTTCACACCAGGCTGTCGCCCAGGCTGGAGTGTAGTGGCGCAATCTCGGCTCACTGCAGCCTCCGCCTCCTGGGTTCAGATGATTCTCCTGCTGCAGCCTCCCGAGTAGCTGGTATTACAGGCGCCCACCACCACACCCAGCTAATTTTTGTACTTTTAGTAGAGACGGGGTTTCACCATGTTGGCCAGGCTGGTCTTGAACTCCTGACCTCATGATCTGCTCGCCTTGGCCTCCCAAAGTGCTGGGATTACAGGCGTGAGCCACTGCACCCGGCCAATAATTATTTTTCTAACTTTAGTGTATGTGTTGGCAAAGCGAGCACTATTCTTCTAGATAAGTAAATTGTTCGGATCACTAAAGGATAACTCTTCTAGCACCAAAATACACTGAATTTTAACTCTGAGTTATCTATTTATTTTTTTGAGACCAAGTCTCCCTCTGTTGCCCAAGCTGGAGTGCAGTGGCACAATCTCAGCTCACTGCAACCTCCGCCTCCTGGGTTCAAGCGATTCTCCTGCCTCAGCCTCCTGAGTAGTTGGGATTACAGGCACACGCCACCATGCCTGGCTAATTCTTTTTTGTATTTTTAGTAGAGATAAGGTTTCACCATGTTGGCCAAACTGGTCTCGAACTCCTGACCTCAGGTGATCCACTTGCCTCGGCCTCCCAAAGTGCTGGGATTACAGGCATGAGTCACCGTGCCCGGCTGAATTAAATATTTCTAATGATAACGTACCACCTCTCTGCCTTCCTAAATAGTTTTTTGTTTGTTTGTTTGTTTGTTGTTTTTTTTTTTGAGACAGTTTCCCTCTTGTTGCTCAGGCTGGAGTGCAATGGCGCAATCTTGGCTCACCGCAATCTCCACCTCCCACGTTTAAGCGATTCTCCTGCCTCAGCCTCCCGAGTAGCTGGGATTACAGACATGTGCCACCATGCCCGCCTAATTTTGTATTTTTAGCAGAGATGGGATTTCTCCATGTTAGTCAGGCTGGTCTCGAACTCCCGACCTCAGGTGATCTGCCTGCCTCAGCCTCCCAAAGTGCTGGGATTACAGGCATAAGCCACCGTGCCCGGCCCTTCCTAAATAGTTTAACCTTTCCTTGATAATCTGAGATCATCATCATTAATCATTTTGTTTATTTGTCACCCAGGTTGGAGTGCAGTGGCACAATCATGGCTCACTGCAGCCTTGACCTCCCCGGGCTTAGGTGATCCTCCCATCTCAGCCTCCCAAGTAGCTGGGACTATAGGTATGCACCACCCACCTGGCTAATTTTTGTATTTTTTGTAGAGATGGGTTTTAACATGTTGCCCAGGCTGGTCTCGAACTCCTGACCTCAAGTGATCCACCTGCCCTGGCCTCCCAAAGTGCTGCGATTACAGGCTTGAGCCGCCATGTCCCTTGATTAATCATCTCCATGTTAATTATTGTCCTGTGCTATATAATTCCTTTACAGATGTCTGCAAGAATTACTGAATTAAATGGTGACATTTGCCGCCATTATTCAGATTAATGACATACAGACCTTTTTATGTTCCTTTTTTATGTTATCCTCACCTAAAACTCCTCTTATGTACCCACCATGGATTCCCTGTGGTTCCCCAAACATGCACTGGATTTCTTTGCTCCTGTGGGTTTTCTCTACCTTGGATGCCCCACCCTACCCTCTCTGGACATTGGAAATCTTGCCATGCTCAAAGCCCAGCTTAGAACCATCTCATTCATGAAGCCATTCTTGATCTTTTCCAGTCAAAAGGAATCCCTTTCTCCTCTTAGCTAACTGGGGAGTTTGTCTATCTTCCCAGTCATTATTTATTGCCTGGCATTTGTTTAATGCTTTCAATTTATAGAACACTTTTACATACATAATCTATTATCCTCACAATGTCTGTTATTATCATCATTATACAGATAAATAAACAGGATCATAAAAGGCACAGTTCCAGGCCAGAAGTGTTAATGCTCTCCTTCCTTACTTACAGCACTGCCAGGCCACTGAACATTCCATCTCAGTCCACCCAAACTCCACTAAAAGAATGATGTTATATGCCTGTAATCCCAACATTTTGGGAGGCGGAGGCAGGCAGATCACTTGAGCCCAGGAGTTTAAGACCAGTCTGGGCAACATGGCGAAACCCCGTCTCTACCAAAGAAAAAATTAAATAAAATAATAAAATAAATTAGCTGGGTGTGGTGGCATGTGCCTGTAGTCCAAGCTACTTGGGAGACTTAGGTGGGAGGATGGCTTGAGCCTGTGAAGCAGAGGATGCAGTGAGCTGAGATCACGCCACTGCACTCCAACCAGAGTGACAGAGTCAGAACTTGTCTCAAAAAGAAAAGAAAATATGCTCGGCATCAAAATTGACTAGGGAGCATTCAAAATAGATATGCTTGGCCCAGACCCAGAGTCCCTGAATCAGCATCTGTAGAGTTGGGACAAATACATATTTTGGGGGTTTTGCATTTGTTTGTTTTTTAAAGTTTCCATCATGATCCCAGTGATTACTTGGGTTTGAGTAACACTGAGTTAACTCATTTATCTGGCATTACTGAGATGTGTTTTCCATAATTACAATAAGTAACCCTATTTAGATGTTCAGAGCAGAAAGAGTGACTGAATGCCAGTTTATGGAAGCCAGAACTTTTCCTTGGGAAAAAATTATAGATATCTATTTATGAATCAACCACCCACATCTTGGATTATCCACTGCAACTCAACCTTCCTCTGTTCATATCATGAAACTGGACCAAGCAAGAAAAGCATCATGATCAGGGTATAGAGTAGGCAGGTATCCAAGCAGGACCACAATGCAATACGTTTGGCTTATTTATTCTTCTTCTCCCCTCCGTTAGTTCAGATGATCAAGAATAGAATGAGCCAATGGTGGGCGACGCTACTTATTGGCCTGTGAATTTCTTACTCACCACTGTAATTGTTCAAACTGAGCATCTTGGACCTCTTTGCCATTTCAGAACTGAAAGCCTGCAAGAAGCAAAACAGAGCAGAGAGTCATAAGCAGGGCTGATAGCCATTGTCATCAAAGTCTCCCTCTCTGCACACACAGCACTTGACTTCATCCACTCTGTCAGTCCCATTCCTACTACCACAAATCTAAAGCAGCCTTTAGGAAAGTCCCAGAGAAGAGGACCTCAGTCTATTAGAACACGGAAAGAATAAGCATAGGAAAAATGGAGATGAAATCAAAATCTGGTATAAATAAAGAAGACTATACATTCCAAGACAAAATATAACCATGCATTCATTCAACAGATTTTAATGCCCTGCTTGTGCTAAACTAAAGCTGTGGATATGTCACTGAAGAAGAAAACTATAGGTAACTAATAAAACACAAATTCATTTAAAAAATGGTATACACACCAAACTTGGTCTGTAAATTGAATAATAAAATAATCTGTTTTATATAAGTTAATTCCTATAGAGTGCTTAAAATTGTTCCTGGCTTGTAGTAAACATTAAGTACATGGTAGCTATTGTAATTGTTATTATATGAAAGTCTATAGACAAAGATTTGTGCATATTGCAACACAGATCCATTAACATAATGTCTATTAGAAATAACACATCTCACTTAGCTTTTGGAGCCATGGTATTCACTGTCTTCCTTGTTCAAAGTAGATACAATTGGCAATACAGATGGTCCTGACTTACAATGGTTTGATTTAGGACTTTTAGGCTTTATTGATGGTGCAGAAGTGATATACATTCAGTGGAAACTGTACTTGGAATTTTTAATCTTGAGCTTTTCCCAGGCTGTTGGCATGTAGTAAGATGCTCTTTCGTGATGCTGGGCGGCAGCAGCAAGCCAAGCTCTCAGTCAGCCACGTGATCACAAGAGTAAACACTGTATTCAATAAGTTACATGAGATACGCAACACTTTATAAAGTAGGCTTGCGTTAGATGATTTTTCCCAACTATAGGCAAATATAAGTGTTCTGAACATGTTTAAGGTAGGATAGGCTAAGCTATAATGTTTGGTAGGTTAGGTGTATTAAATGCATTTATCTCACTACAACTTATTTAGGAAGAAAATACATGCTTATTAAAAGGCCTATTAGAAGATGTATACATTATGTCTGCACACATACCTCCATGTGGATATAATGTAGTGTTAATGCTGAAAAGAGCCTGAAGGAATGGTCAACATTCACTTTTAATGTAAATTACTGTGTAAAATAATCCTCTTGTTTGAGTTACAAAACTGAAAGATGTATCATTCTCTGTGTTTCTGTTTAATGGTTCAGAACAAGGCTTTGAGGGCAGACAGACACCAAGGTTGATCTTGGTTTGGCCATGTAACTAGCTGTGTGCATATTAACCTCTGGGTTATGTTTTTGGATTTGTAAAATGGAGACGACAACAGTGGCTTCATCAAAAGATTAAGGGGAGAAGGAAATAAGACACCTTCTTAGCACAGTGCCTGACAGACACAATACATGGCACTATATATATATATACATACATACACACATACACACATATACATACACACATATATATACACATACATATACACACACACACACATATATATATACGTATTTTTTTTTCTTTTTTTTTTTTGAGATGGCCCTGGCTGGAGTGCAGTGGTGCAATCTCGGGTCACTGCAAACTCCGTCTCCCTGGTTCAAGTGATTCTCCTGCCTCAGCCTCCCAAGGAGCTGGGATTACAGGCACGTACCACCATGCCCTTCTAAGTTTTGTATTTTTAGTAGAGCTGGGGTTTCACCATGTTGGCCAGGCTGGTCTCGAATTCCTGACCTCAGGTGATCCGCCCAGCTCAGCCTCCCAAAGGGCTGGGATTACAGGCATGAGCCACCAAGCCCGGCCCCCTACGGCACTATTTTTATTATTAGTCCCTGGGGGAGCGCTCAGACCCTGGTTGATCTTTCCATTTTTCTTAAACTGTCATGCACATTTTTGTTTGTATGTTGGAGAGAATGAACCTTCTTTTCTAGATGTGGTTAATTCCTCTTGTATGAAAATGGTGCTTCATAAAGTTCAGGGGCTGGGCACGGTGGCTCACGTCTGTAATCCCAGAATTTTGGGAGGCTGAGGTGGGAGGATTACTTGAGTCCAGGAGTTTGAGATTGGCCTGGGCAACATAGTGAGACCCCACTTCCACAAAAAATAAAAGTATTAGCCAGGCATGGTGGCGCATGCCTGTAGGTCCAACTACTCAGGAGGCTGAGATGGGAGGATTGCTTGAGCCTGGGAGGTTGAGGCTTCAGGGAGTTATGATCACACCACTGCACTCCAGCCCAGGCAACAGAGCGACATCCCGTCTCAAAAAAAAGGAAATTAAAAAAAGAAATAGTTCAGGGAGGTGATCAGGGCACCTATCTGGGCTTAGAGATAATCCTCTGCATGGGAAACTGATGAACTTCATCTGAAGGACAGGATTATTCATTTTATCAGAAGGTGAGCTACTTCCTTGGGTCATGCACCACCATCTCACCAGTTAGCTGTGGGTGAGGCGCAGTGGGATACTGGAGCTGGCATACAATGACTCAAGACAGCTTGCTGTGACCATCTCTTCTAAATCTGTTTTCAGTGATGTCATATCAACAGCTTGAAAGCAGCCACAGAAATCAGCAAATGCTACAAATCTCCCCGTGTTTAATTGGGCAGCAGAAGGAATAAGAACTTTCATACTTGCTCCAAGAAAGAGCAAGCTGGAACAAGTATAAATTCATTTCCGTATAGGCAGAGATAAAATGGCAACCATGCACATAGAGCAGGCCAAGAGGTGGGAATATGAGCAGTCAGAGAACTAATGTTTGCAGCCACTCTCTGCAAGGCAAACCTTGCAAGGCCCTCTATATCCAAAATCCAGACACGTGCCGAGAAGTCTCACTAAAACTCGGATGTTGCTGTTGGCAGAATCAGAAACCTATATCTTGAAAACCTATTTTAGGTTGCTGTATCTTATTTCCTTTCCTTTTTATTCTTCCATAACATCATTAAAGTCTTTCTCGAAAATGCCAGCTAAATGAGAATAAAGCAGAGATGGTCGGTACTTTAAAGGCAGAACAGCACTGCAATATATACCAATTATGCTGAAAATATCACAGTTTATTCACATGCGAGGAACTCAGCTTGATCTGTCCACCTAAACAAAAAGCTGAGATGAAGTGCACTCAGACACATAAGACAAGCTCCCCTCCAACACATGGAGCCCAAATGTGTTAGACCACGGCTGATTTCCTTCCGAGGTCACCTACAGATGAGCTAAAAAAGAATGGGTTGAATTTGAGGGCAGTACTGGAGACATGGCAAAACTAGCCAGGCATACCACTGCTGTTAAAGAAATTGGAAAGAAAAGATAAACAATTCACTGAATTTAGTAACAATTCAGCACTCAGTGAACTACAGCTCATTACAGTTGATGTAACAGCTAACCTTCTACTCTGTGCTAGGTACTATTCTAAGTGTTTTACAGGTATTAACTATTTTTTTTTTTTTGAGACGGAGTTTCACTCTTGTTGCCCAAGCCCGGGTGCAATGGTGCAATCTCAGCTGACTCCAACCTCCGCCTCCTGGGTTCAAGTGATTCTCCTGCCTCAGCCTCCCGAGTAGCTGGGATTACAGGTGTGTGCCACCACGCCTGGCTAATTTTTTGTATTTTTAGTAGAAACGGGGTTTCATCATGTTAGCTAGACTGGTCTCAAACTCCTGACCTCAGATGATCCGCCTGCCTCAGCCTCCCAAAGTGCTGGGATTACAGGCGTGAGCCACCTCACCCACCTGTATTAACTCATTTCATCTTCACAACAGCTCCGTAAGATGGTAATCAGTATCCCTCTTCTAAGGATGAGGAAACTGAGGCACAGATAAGTAAACTAACTTGCCCAAGGTTATATAGCCAGCGAGAGGCAAAGCTGAGACTGATGGGGATTTTAGAGGGAAAACTGATTGAGGAGGAGAAGACAGGCCAGCCATATTGGCTCACACCTATTATCCCAGAGCTTTGGGAGGCTGAGATGGGAAGATCACTTGAGCCCAGGAGCTCAAGACCAGATTGGGCAACATAGTAAGACTGCTTTTCTACAAAAAATTAAAAAATTAGCCAGGCATGGTAGCAAGTGCCTGTAGTGCCTGCTACTCAAGAGGCTGGAGTGGGAGGATCATTTGAGCCCAGGAGTTCAAGACTGCAGTGAGCTATGATTGTGCCACTGCACTCCAGCCTGGGCAACAGAGCAAGACCACATCTGTTTAAAAAAAAAAAAGAGAGAGAGAGAGAAGACAAAGAATTTGCCTTAAATACACTGGATTTGAGATGACGGTCAGAGATCCAAGTGGAAATGAGAGAGGATTGGCTAAGAAGACAGGACTTCACAGAAGTTGCAAGAACAGTTGTGTTCTTGAAGGGAGAGAGATGAGAGAGGGGCAAGGACCCCACACTGAAACTAGAGGGTTGCTTACCTTTAAGGAGCAGAGGGAAGAATAAGTTCCATTAAAAGAAAAGACTGAAGCTAGGTAGTGGGTAAACATGGCTTCTTTGTGTTTTGTTTTGTTTTGTTTTGTTTTTGAGATGGAGTTTCACTCTTGTTGCTCAGGCTGGAGTACAATGGCGTGATCTCGGCTCACCACAACCTCCGCCTCCCAGGTTCAAGCTATTCTCTTGCCTCAGCCTCCCTAGTAGCTGGGATTAAAGGCATGTGCCACCACGCCCAGCTAATTTTGTATTTTTAGTAGAGACAGGGTTTCTCCATGTTGGTCAGGTTGGTCTAGAACTCCCGACCTCAGGTGATCCGCCTGCCTCGGCCTCCCAGAGTGCTGGGATTACAGGTGTGAGCCACCGTGTCTTGCCAAACATGGCTTCTATAATGACATGTTTTACTAGGTCAGAGGTGGACAATCTGTAAAAATTAAACTTCACCAAGTTAGAACACCACCACACTGTACAGCACCTAGCCCTGCATCCCCTGCATCTTACATTGTAGATACTAAACAGATGTTGCTGAATGAATGAACAAATGAATGAACTGTAGGACATTTCTAAGATATTAACTTACCTTATATGTCTCCAAATCTGTTGGAAAGATCACAAATTTTACAGTTAACTGGTGTTTTACATGGTCTTTGGCAAATGTTAAAACTTCTTCAAACAAAATCTCTGCTGCTGTTTCCTTCTTTATTTCCATGTTTCCAGTCCCAAGGGCAGGAAAGGAAATGGAAGTTATATTTTGCTCAATGCATTTTTCCAAACACTCCTTCATTGCATGTTTTAATATCTGCAGGAAAACACAAATTTAAGATCAGCATTTGAGTCAAGAACAAGACTCCACTTACCCCTTGATCCTGCCCATATTTTACAATGTCCACCTTCACTCTCCCTCAGGGTTCGTGTCCCTGCCTCCTCAGATGACAGGAAAGGTCCCACTCCAGAGGGAACCCATTATGGAATAAGGTTAGATGGTGAGAAACTGAAGCAATAGAGTGGCCATCTTGTGCTATTCAGGACATGTGGGCACTAGAATTTCTCCCAGTTTATATAGCCTTACCCATCCCCCCAGGTCAGAGAGCCAACCATCTGTTTACCCCATTCACCTGCCCCTTCCAGGTCAACGTCAAGAGCTCTTGAATTTTCATAAAGGAGATCGAGATTAAAATAAGAAAGCAGCACTTATTCAACGTCATTAAGATCTATCATGTAATTTCTCTTGGAGAAATGCTAATATTTTTGGCAGATTTAAATTTCTACCAACTGTTAAAATCAAAGTAATACAGGAATGTTGCCCGTGGAAGGACTTTGGAAAACTGAGGGATAGAGGGAGACTAGAGGACCAGTTTGGGATTAGAGAGCTCTCAAGAAGGGACCAGAAATGGTGAAGAAGAAAGACAGACAAAGGCAGAGAAGGGGATTAAGTTTCCCTCTTTTCACCATCTGAGTGGGTTCCTCCTATTCTTTAATGCTTTTATTTTATTTTATTTTATTTTATATTTTATTTTTTGAGACAGAGTCTCACTCTGTCATCCAGGCTAGAGGGCAGTGGCGCGATCTCGGCTCACTGCAACCTCTGCCTCCTGAGTTCATTAATGCTTGTGCCTCAGTGGAGAGTGGGCTAGACAGCCAGGCTCCACTGCAGGCACGGGTGGGAAGAGACCTCAGGTAATAGATTTGATTGGAATGATGCTGGAGGGGGAACCCCAGCTGCTCCAGGAATATAACACGTGGAGGGACATGAAAGGCTGAATCCCTTGCCTACTTAGGAAAAGGCCAACGAGGTCACTGGGTATGTTGGGGGGAACCAGTGTTCAGACTGAGGGAATACTAGTTTCAGTGTCTATCTGCAGTATGCCTACTTAAAATTTAGACATGGGTTAGGTAACATTTTAAACTTCTTTGTTGTTTTATTTGTTTTTTGAGACAGTCTCTGTCACCCAGGCTAGAGTGCAGCAGTGTGATCACAGCTCACTGCAGCCTCAATCTCCTGGGCTCAAGTGATCCTCCTACCTCAGCCTCCCGAGTAGCTGGGACTACAGGTGTGCACCACCACACCTGGCTAATTTTTCTTTTCTTTTTGGTAGAGATGGGGGTCTTGCTATGTTGCTTAGGCTGGTCTCAGACTCCTGGGCTCAAGTGATCCTCCCAGCTTGGCCTCCCAAAGCACTGGACTCACAGGCATGAGCCACTGCGACAGACCTAAATCAAACTTCTTAAGATAACTTATGGCAACTGTACCTGTTCAGTATTTCTGGTACTCGCAGGTGTGCTAAAAATTGAGAACTATACCACTTGACAAAATATTTCATGAATGTAATGAAATGATGGAAATTTGTTTAGAAAAAAAAGACTGTATACACTATGGAGCTAAATAAAGCCACATTTATTTTAAACTTACCTGAGGTTTAGGAAATTCTGAATGCCACAGTACATGGTATATATATTTACAGAACAAGTTAAATCCTTTTGTGACCAGTACCAACTGGGACCGTTGAAACTGTTTAGCCTTTGTGGCAAGAAATTCCGATTTCATTTCAACTCCTGCTTGTTGTAGAATTGACTTTGCCACAGGTCCAACTGTAATATCATGTGGGTTTACAGAATTAACAATTACATCTGCCTGAAAAGGGAAGAAAGGGTAGGATTCATTGTTAAATTCCTTCTTCTTAAATGACTAATTTAAATCTTTACTTCCCTGAAGAGCTTTGAAAAATACTCTTTGAAGATCCTAAATTCTAAATTTAGTTTCTAATAATGAATAGAAACTCGTATTTCCAAAGAGTGATTATTTGATTGCCATGAATGAAGCTGAATTACATAATTCAGAAATTATGTAAATGTACGGATGATATAATTTTCATTGCAAACATCTGTTTGCCCCTTGCTGGATTACCTTACCAGATGGCTAGATTCTGAGTATTCCCTGTGATTTGTTTTAAGCTCTGTCGATAAATGGTTTCATCTCTGCCCGACCACCATGACTTTTTGCTATTTCGTCGTGGGTTTTTGTTTTGTCTCGTTTTAAATAGGAAATAAAATTTCTTGGAGAATTTCCACCTCCTAATGTTTTTATGGTTTAAGGTATAAGAGACTTAACATGGTTAAAGAAACTCCAAATGGGACAAAAAGGTCTTCAATGAAAAGTAGGTCCCCTTCTTGGTCAGGTTCCCAGACCCCCCACTCACCCACCCATCTTATGTGCAACCAAGTTCTTCATCTCTCTCTTCAGAAATAGACTGTACATATACATGAGCTGTACTTTAGATAACATCATCTCCTAGTTAACCCTCAGAGCTGTGCTAAAAATGATAGTGTCCTTCCTTCCCCCATGCCCAGATTCCCCTAATCATTCTATTGACTTTGGCTCCCTTTCAGGGTAACTCAGGTATTTCTTCACTGAGGTTAATGAATGCTTCATTTTGAAAGCACAATTAGAATTTGCAATTTGGGGGCACCGACACCCTTTAAAAATTGTAATGTTCCTAATGTTGCTGGCAATAAATATACCTTAAAAAATTCAGTTAAAGGGATAAGTTACTCAACTAGGATGCTTCCATTTTAGTTTTAAATTTGTGTGTTAATGACTTCTCAAATATTTCATTTCATGAACTCCCCTCAGTCTTCTCTCTAATTGTCTTATAGGCAATAAGTGTTATTGGTTTGTTTGTTTTACCAGTGTCTAAGACTATTTGATTGTGGTCACGAGAGTCTTAAGTGTGACATCACTGATCCAGAAGAAAAAAAAAGAATATAGCCTTATATTCATTCTCACCCTCTGTTGTGGTGCCTTCTCCCTCCTGCCCCCTCCACTTATTTATCTTTAATTTGCTGAACCCTTAGATGCATGCCCAGACCAGGCCTTGAGGCTATAGGGATGAATAAGCCAAGATCTCCATCTTTAAGGTGCTCTCCGTCTAGCAGGGGAGCTGCACTGACTCTGAAATACCTAGGTTCACCGCTGCCCTGACTCCTTCCCCTTCCCTGCCAGCATCCTCACCTTTGTGCCCAGTGACCCCCAGCTAAATGCTTAGTTGCACCTTGCATTCTCCACAGCCCCTGGCAGAGTTATATTCTGTGTATAAACACACAGACTATGACTTAGAGCTCCACCTGTGTCTCCTGACTGTAGTCAAGCCCATTATTTTCTGTCAATTCCTCTGCATCTCTCTGATCAAGTCACTCTGACCACACAGAAAGCTTCCCCTCCTGCCAATCATACCCATCGAAACTTGAGATCACATTCAAAACTCATACCTTCTGAAGCAATCTTTCTTGGTCCACTATACTCCACTCTTGTCACAAATTTACATACTCTTAAGTATTATTTTTGTTTACTATTGATAGGTTGCTTCAGAAATGTTGAGATGGTTTTTCTCCCCAGAGAGATTTTTCAAATAAAGAATATTTTTATAATAAAGAATATAATTGATTTTAGGTTCCTTGGGATCAAAGATTGTTCTAATTCCTCCGGGTGCCTAAGATAATAGCAACAGCCATAATAATGATAAATACTTATTATGTGCCAAGCACTACTCTAAGCATTTTATGTATATTGATCCCAGCTCTAAGATATAAATGCTATTATTATCCTCATTGTACAAATGAGGAAACTGAAGAACAAAAGATAAAGTAACTTGCTTTGGGTTACCCAGTTAATAAATAGCAAAGCTGGTATTCAAATCCAGATGGCCTGGCACTGAATGCTATATTATTATTATTATTTTTAGAGTCAAAGTCAAAGTCTTGCTCTGTTGCCCTGGCAGGAATCACTGCAGCCTTGAACTCATCGGCTCAAGTGCACCTCCTGCCTTAGTCTCCCAAAGTAGTTGGGACTACAGATGTGCATCACCATGCCCTGATAATTTTTTTTTTTTTTTTTTTTTGTTGAGACAGGATCTTGCTATGTTCCTCAGGCTGGTCTTGAACACCTGAGCTCAAGTGATCCTCCTGTCTCGACCTCCCAAAGTGCTGGGATTATAGGCATGAGCCACCATGACCAGCCTATTTAAAAAAAAACTTAAATTAAAATTTTTTAAAGAGATGGGGTCTGGGTATGTTGCCTAGGCTGGCCTCCAACTCCTGGGCTCAAATGGTCCTCCAACCTCAGGCTCTCAAGTAGCTGGGTTACAGGCATGTACCACTGCATCTGGCTCATATTCTTAATCCAAACAAGATGGTTTCTACATAGTGTTGCATAGTGTACGCTCAAAAATTATTTAATTTTCAGGGATCACCTGTGCCAGTGCAAGAGAATAGAAACAAAGACTTACCGTCTGCCATTCAATGTGGCCCTGGACAATCTGGAGGGTCAGGTTGTTCACGACCATTGCATTGAAAGAAGGGGTGGTTTCTTGTCCCAGCTCACTCTTCCCTAGGATGAATTCTGAAGCAGCTTTAAAGGCAGCAACAGTAGGGTCCTCATTGCTCACCAGGTGAATTTCTTTCAAATTACTCATCATTGGCTTCCCTTGCAAACTAACCCGGATAGTCTCTACAATAGTCTTTGTACACAAATTCAGAGGGAACTGAAAAATCCCAGAGCTCAAGGCTGGAATTGCTACTGTCTCAATGTGAGTATTTTTATAGATGACATAATTCAGAATACTTACAATGGCCCTCTGCAGCTTTCCAGTACATCCCTGTTTATCCCATTCCATCCACCGAGGCCCAACAGCATGGATGATCTGTTTGCAGGGAAGCCTCCCTGCTCCCGTGACAGCTATCTCACCAGCTGATACTTTACCATATCTGGCAACAAACTGTTTGCTCTCTTCTTGGATTTCAAATCCACCAGCTTTTACCAGGGCCAGGGCCAGGCCTCCCCCATGCAGAAGATCTTCATTGGCTGCATTCACCACAGCATCAACAGCATGTGTGGTGAGGTCATCTTTCCAGACTGATAACTCTATCCTAGGAGTCAGCATTTTTCTGAACACTTGCAGAGATTTGCTGTTGCCTTCCTGAACTGGAGAGACCAGGGTAGAGATACAGCCAAACTTATTCTGGAGGACTTCACACAGCTGACGCTCATTATTTTTAAAAATTTTGAAGTCATTGTGGTTAATGGGAATTTGCCAACTATAGTTTTCTCCAAGAGCACCAGTCTCTGGAAAAGAAGAGAAGATTAAAAAAAAAAAAAAAAAAAAAAAAGCACGGTTTGAAAGGTTGTAATCCCACTTCATACCAGGAGACTGTGTTTCCTATGTGCAAAAGAGAGATGAACTTCATGTAGTGCTCTTCATGATTCTTCTTCTCAACTACACATATAAGTAGACCAAGGACATCTAAGAGTTTTCAACGGTAGGTCACCCATAAAGTGCATAGTCTTGTGCCTGGCATATATTAAGTACTCCATAAGTGGTAGTTACTATGATGCAGTGATGATGGTAGGAAAACCATGTATATGGGGGCTTGTGAATTTTTAAAAATATATATAAAAGTGGCGAGCTTAGAAAGACCAATGCTTAGGGCACAGGTATTGGAAGGGACTTAATTATGAGCCAAAATAGGTGGAGGTTTTATAACTTTTTTGCTTTTGTCAGCATCTAAGTTTGTGTTTTCTTAAGAGCAGACCCTGAGACAAAGATTTGAATGTAAGTAGTTTATTTGGGAGGTGATCCTAGGAAATACTAGGGCCTTGGGGTGGGGAGGGCAGGGTGGGAAAGTAAGACAAATGAACAAAGCACGTGTAACTAGGCAGATGGAACTTAACTCTACTGGGAAACAGTGTAGATCTTGTGCCTCAGGGTTATACCACTGGAGGGGTAGTAACCACAGGAGCTGGGATATTTATCCAACTTCTTTTTCTTTTGAGACAGGGTCTCACTGTGTTGCTCAGGCTGCAGTGTAGTGATGCAGTCTTGGCTCACTGCAACCTCTGCCTCCTATGCTCAAGCCATCCTCCCACCTCAGCCTCCTGAGTAGCTGGGGCTACAGGCTCACAGCACTACACCCACACCATCGTGTCCAGCTAATTTCCGTATTTTTTTCTGTAGAGGTGGGGTTTCACCATATTGCCTAGGCTGGTCTCAAACTCCTGATTTCAAGCAATCTGCCCACCTGGGCCGATTGAAATAAGGTAGTATACCTGTTATCAATTGACGGTATGCCCCAGTTTAGCTGGCATTTTTTCCCCTTTCTCAGAGGCATTTCTCAGAGTGCTCCAAAAGATTCAAGCAATCTGCCCACCTGGGTGGCTTCAAAAAGGCCACCATGCCTGGCCTACCCAACTTCTATTGGTCATTGATTGAGGCAGTTCCCTGGTGAGGAGGAGTAGGGGAGACATTGGACCAGCCAATGAGTGGAGCACTGATACTGTCTGCTTCAGTTCAGTAAATAATTCTTTATGATATTCTAGTCTGGCACAATTTTGGTGAAATTAAAACTAATTGACTAAAAATTATTTACCGTATGTGGCAGACAAGAAGATGTGCTACTCAGATCTCCCTGCGATTGGCTATGAAGTGGGAAATACAGTTAGCTGACAGCCTCCAGCTGTTAGCCCCTCAGGGTTCATCTCAGCTTTCAGCCAAGGTCATGCTATTCTCAGGGCAGCCTCCATCAGTAGCTGAGCAAGGCCATTCATGCCCAACGTGGGACACCTCTAACAGTCAATCTCAGGCTTGCAGAGACTGTCAGGTTTTTATTACAGTCTGATGGCTAGTCTGCCCAGTCCGGCTTCCTCTCTTTACCTTTCACAGTGAATTTTTTGCACTCCTAATTCCATCTCAAATTCTGCTTCCTGGAGGACCCAGCTTGGAACACTGTATTTCATGGTGTCTAAGATATTGTTGTTACACTACCTCTGAGAAAGGGAAAAAAATGCCAACTAAACTGGGGCATACCATCAATTGATAACAGGTACACTACCTTATTTTAGTAATGTTAAAATGTGAAAAAAAATGTGCATCCTAAAATAGATAAAATGTGATAATTACTTTTATTTTGCTTCAACTCCCATTTCTAATCTGAGTCTCCTAGAAAGACCTCTTGTGGCCTCAATTACCCAAACGAAGCCGGAATTGGGTAGTCAGGCCCTATTGGCCTGAGCTTTGGTTGAAAATCTTTAATGGAGGACCCCTGGAATTAGGCAAGAACTATTTAGCTTGTATAGCACTCGTTGAGCAAGGAGATAATCAGTTGGCCACCCCATCTGGTCAATTCAGCCGTAGGCTGTCGTTAAAAGAGTCTTACATTTATGGGAAAAGGAGAGGAATGGTGTAGGCCTTGAGAGAACATGCCTGCTGGTTGGTGCCACACCAACTCTGAAGCATGTGCGGGGGTCCCCACAAGGGTCTGCAGTCACGCACCTGAGCACTTGTAGGGGAGACATTCTCCTTCTGTATTCCCCTTTCTCCACTGAGGAAAGATCTGAGCAAAGACTTTCTGAAACAAAAGTGAGAGCGAGGTAATCCTACCTGATTTTTCATTGTAAGCTGCTGCTCCGGCCACCTGTGAAAAATGAGAATGGCTTTCTTAAAAAATGGAAGTGGAATGACTACAGCTTATTGATAACAAATACACCCTAGTAAACACAATGCAATGGAAATCCTGCTCAAAGCACTGTGTTTGGGAGGGCGGGAAGCATGTGTTTTTTTAAATCTGCATGCCCGCAACACTTAAAATACTAAATGTGCCAGCAAACATTGGCCCTATGTCATTTCCCTAGGGGCCGATGCATTTCTTTTTTTAAATTTAATTTTATTGTTTTTCGAGACAAGGTTTCACTCTGTCACCCAGGCTGGAGTGCAGTGGTGCGATCACAGTTCACTGCAGCCTTGAACTCCTGGGCTGAAGCAATCCTCCCATCTCAGTCTCCTGAATAGCTGGGACTACAGGCATGCACCACCATGCCCAGCTAATTGTTTTTACTTTTTTAGAGATGAGCGGAGTCTTGCTATGTTGACCAGGCTGGTCTCGAACTACTGATTTCAAGTGATCCTCCTGGCTTCAGCCTCTGTAGTAACTGGGATTATAGGCGCCAGCCACCGCCAAAGCATCTCAGTGCATCTCATTCTAATTCAGAATGAGATGAGGGTTAGAGATCAACACTTTAAAAGGCCCAAAAGTCACAGACCAAAATGACCCCAAACTCTCAGATAGACTCCAATCTCCAAAACTCTGGGGTTTCTCTAGACAGAAGACCTGGGGACATGAGCCTCATCAGCTCTGTCTCTCATCCACCAGCAAGGATCCACTTTCAATTGCCTTTGTCATGGTACAAGCCTTAATGTGGAATTTTCAAGTTTAGTAAGTGACTTCTAATCTGATCTTTCTCTATTCCCTTCTTTTCATTCATCCTCTATTACTCTCCTTACCCCAACCCAAAAAAGCAGAATCACTAAATGAGCTGAGAATTAAAATGATTCTGAAAAATCATCCAGCTTCAAGTTGACACTATTTATTAGATTAGCATATTCTTGATTCCCCATTTCTCAAGAAGGGAGAAAGGAGAAAACTTTATTGAGCTATTAAAAGCAGATGAGGATGTCAGCTGTTAGTGAACACCCCAGATTTCTTGCTGTTATATAAAGAAGTATTCATGTGCTGATCAAGGTTCATGACGTATATACACATTTATGCTTTTTACCATGGAAAAGTCCATCCTCCAGGTCCCCGGGGGAGTCTTTAAATGTTTATTCCCTTTTGCGCTTCAAAGCATAGACTGTAGTTTCCAGATATGGTGGCCCACTTCTAGGAATGAATTAGAAAAGATGCAATAAACATTAGCCAGAATCTTAGGAAATTCGGTAAGAATATACTGTAGGAGGACTGAACATGATTTCTGATCTTGATGAGTTCTTAATTTCCTTGATAACGATGTACACATTGTTTTGCTGTCGTTGTTACTGTTTGCCTTCTACCCTTTCCAAGAGAGGTTCCAGTGGAAATCATAATGGCAGTTCAGAGAAGGGAAAATGCTCTACGACCTGGAACAGGAAAAGCTATATGGAGGAGTTGAGACTAGAGCCTGGTCATGAAGGATGCAGGAGGTTTTTACATATTTAGAAGAAGAGGATGATAACAAAGTGGTGAGACTGAGAACAGCATTCAAAGAACAGTAAAGAAGACCGAGCTTATGAGTGAGTGAAGCCCACTGGAGAGTGTTTGAAGAAAGAGGAAATGCCACTAGAGCCTGTGAGGGGGGTGTATTATTGAATTTGTGATAAACATCCTTGACCTAATGATAGGGGTATATCTGGTTAAAAGTCAGAAAATCTGGGAAAAAATACTTTGTTATGATTTTCCATCTAATAGGAATTAAAGATTATGAATTTTTAGAAGAGTGATGATGAAAATGCTTAAAGATACAGTTGCCCACACTTGTTGCTATATTTAGGCCTCGAAATGATTTCTTTGTTTTTTTTTGTTTGTTTGTTTTTTTGTTTTTTGAGTTGGAGTCTCACTCTGTCCCCCAGGAATGCAGTGGCTCGATCTTGGCTCACTGCAAGCTCCACCTCCCGGGTTCACGCCATTCTCCTGCCTCAGCCTCCCGAGTAGCTGGGACTACAGGTGCCCGCCACCACGCCCAGCTAATTTTTTGTATTTTTAGTAGAGATGAGGCTTCACCGTGTTAGCCAGCACGGTCTCAATCTCCTGACCTCGTGATCTACCCGTCTCGGCCTCCCAAAGTGCTGGGATTACAGGCGTGAGCGACCACGCCTGGTCGAAATGATTTCTAATGTCTTTGCAATAGAAACATTTTGTACAACCATCTACAGCATCAGAGCACTATTCTTACTCATCAAGGGAAAGCAGCAGGTCTAGTACAATCCTTTGCATTCTAAAATGCAAAGACAAGATGCATTTTTTGCCTCCAGAGGGCACTGCTGTTTTCAAAAAAGAAGGATGACTTCATCTGCTTTGGCCATGTGCTTTTGCTTTAAATGTTGCACCTGTTTCTGTCTTCAGGCCAAGTTTTACAGGCCTATGGATAGCCAAACAAGGAGCATAGTGCCCTAAGCATTCCATTTCTTCCATTTTAAAAACAGAAAAGCCTTCCCAACTTTCCATCACTGGTTCCTACTGTGTTTCCTTCTCTTCATAAGCAGCCAAACTTCTGGAATGAGTAGTGGACTCTCCTTCTGTCCACCTGCCCACTCAGCCTACTATAACCTGGCTCCCTGCCTCATTCCCAGCACTCTTTTGAAACTGCCAGTGGCCAGGCATGGCGGCTCACACCTGTAACCCCAGCACTTTGGGAGGCAGAGGCAGGCAGATTGCTTGAGCTCAGGAGTTCGAGACCAACCTGGGCAACATGGCAAGACCTCATCTCTACTAAAAATACAAAAAGTTAGCTGGCCATGTTGGTGCATGCCTATAGTCCCAGCTACTTGGGAGGCTGAGATGGGAGGATCACTTGGTGGGAAGTTCAGGCTGTAGTGAGCTGTGATTGTGCCACTGCACTCCAGCCTGGGCAAGAGGAATGAGACCCTGTCTCAAAAAAAAGAAGAGAAACTGCTCATCAGAATCCCTCATGTGGTTAATGCCAATGGATTATCTTCTATCCATCTTTACTGGACCACTTTCTATAGTATTTCACTCTTTGATTCCTGAAATTCTGCTTTCCTGGCTTCTCCTATGCCATCTTCCCTTGGTTCTTTTATTACCCTTCACTTTGCCTTTACAGGCCTTTTCCCTGCGTTCACTTCCACCATCCCCCTCTTAATTGTTTGCCCCAGGATTCTGTCTAAGGCATTTTTCATCTCATTCTGCATACTCTCCAGGAGTGATCTCATCCATTTCCGTGGCTTCAACTCACCAATTGCAAATATGACTCTTACATCTGCAGTTCTAGGCCATGGCTCTCCTGAGCCCCATTTTTCAACTCCACCTGGAGGTCTCACAGTCCCCTCAAATTAGCCTCTGCAAAAGTAGACCTCTTATCTCCTGGTCCCCAATCCTCCATCCCACCCCCACCAAATCCATACTTTATCTCCTGGATTCTACAGCTCAGTAAATGATAATACCATTTACGTACTCAAATCAGAAATCTAGGAACTTTCCCTGAGTCTTTTTTGTCTCATATCTGGGACCTGACAAACTAAATCACTTTCAAATATGCCCCTTCCTTCCTCGCCCACTGACACTGCCTCACTTCAGGGTCTCAGCACCTTTTGCCTGAGCTGTGGCAATATACTCTTTTCTTTTCTTTTCGAGACGGAGTCTTACTCTGTCGCCCAGGCTGTGGCGCGATCTTGGCTCACTGGAAGCTCCGCCTCCCGGGTTCACGCCATTCTGCTGCCTCAGCCTCCCTAGTAGCTGGGACTACAGGCGCCCACCACCACGCCCGGCTAATTTTTTTTTTTTTTTTTTTTTTTTTTTTTAGTAGAGACGGGGTTTCACCATGTTAGCCAGGATGGTCTCGATCTCCTGACCTCATGATCCGCCTGCCTTGGCCTCCCAAAGTGCTGGGATTACAGGCGTGAGCCACCGCGCCCAGCCAGCAATATACTCTTTTCAAAGATTTAAATGTACCTAGTTTGACATTTTATTGTTTGAATAGGTATTACATTTACATGGTTCAAATTTAGAAAATGTAAAAGGTTTCCTCCTGTCTCCGCTGCTAAATTCCCTGTCCAGAGTCAATCAGCGCTTCTCCTGTATTCTTCCAGTGGCATTTTTTACACGAAAGGTAGTAGCTTATACACACACTTCTGCATCTTATTTTTCCCACATAATGTATCCTAGAGATCTTTTCATGTTAGCACATAGAGAGCTTTTTCATTTTTCCGACTGCCCATTGTATTCCATTGTATAGATATACTATTATTATTAAACTGCTAGTCCCCCTATTTATGGGCATTAAAGAGTTCCCTATCTTTTGCTATTGTAAACAAGGCTGTAAAGAACATCTTTGTACACAGGTCACTTCACACAGGGGCTAATATATCAATGGGACAAATTCCTAGAAATGGAACTCCAGAACCAAAAAGTATATGCAGTTGTAATTCTGACAGTATTGCCAAATTGTTCACAGTAAAGATGGGCCCATTTCCAGTCTTACCAGCCATGTGCAAAAACCTTATCTCGGGCCTTTCTGCCGCCACTCATCCCTGCTTGTAAATGTGTCCTCCACACGGTTGTCAGCACCATATTTCTAAAATGCAAATCTGGCAAGTCATTTTCTTGCTTTCCCTGCTTAAAGCCCTTCAGGTCATCTTCACTGCTCTTCAAGGCTTTTCACCATCTAAATATGTCCTGTCCAGGGTGGACTATCAGCCTCACATAGCTACTGAGGCTACATGTGGCCAATCTGAATCGAGATGTGATGTAAGTATAAGAAAAACACTGGGTTGCAAAGACGTAGTATGATAAAAAGAATGTAAAAATCTCATTACATGCTGAAATGATTAAGTTTTGGATATGTCAATAACATCATTACAATTAATTTCATCTGTTTCTTTATCCTTTAAAAATATCCTAAAAATCATTAAAATTAATTTCATCTGTTTCTTTATCCTTTAAAAAGTATGGCTGCAAAAATTTTAGAATGAACCTACTGGCTCCCATTGTATTTCTGCTGGACAGTGCCCATCTAGGTAGGCCCTCCCTCCCTCATCCCCTCACCCATCTCCTTTCCTCCCAGGCCCCAGGCCCACTCTGTGCTTCAGACCACAGTGGTCCCTAAGCCTCAGGTGCTTTTCCCCCCAATCCTGTCCTCCCCATCTCGCCGCCACACTCAATGTATTAAGATTCTGCTTGAAACTTCCCCTTGGAGGCCTTGGAGAAGTTTTGCTCCTTGGTTCACAGGTCCGCCTCCCCTCACCAGCCCTTGACATCAGGGCCTTGCTCTGCTCTTTGAGCAGCAAGAAACAATTCAGTGCTGTTGGTTAAATCAAGCAATGGAGGAGAAAAGCCCGCAGAAGCCCGTCTAAAGGGTAGAGTTGGAGGGAGGGAAGGGGTAACAGGTCACAATTACCAGATGAACACATTCAAATTTTCAAAAATGGGTAAGTTTAACATGGATTCAGAATGTGAATTACTTTTTAGGATCAAATAATAGTGATAACAGCAGTAAGAGTTACAAAGAATAAGAAACACAGGAGAAACTTACTTTCTTTGCATAGTCTACTCACAAGGGAGGCCTGGCCCTGGGACCCGGGTCCGCGCCCGTCCCCCCTCTCCCCGCCCACCTCGAGCCTGCAGGAGAGGGGACCCCGAGGGCCCAGAGGCACCGGACCTCCTCACCCGGCAGGCCGCTCTCCTCGGTGCGGACAGCACAGGGAGGAGGGGGAAGCGGCTCTGCCGGGAACAGGGAGGGACCTCCAGGGAAGCGAAACTGAAACTTTGCGCCCAGTCGGCAGGGCGGGCCGCGCCTTTACGGCCCAGCTGCCTCCGGGAGCCCCCGCGCCCTCCCGACGCGCAGAGCCATGGCCTCCCACCTGCGCCCGCCGTCCCCGCTCCTCGTGCGGGTGTACAAGTCCGGCCCCCGAGTACGAAGGAAGCTGGAGAGCTACTTCCAGAGCTCTAAGTCCTCGGGCGGCGGGGAGTGCACGGTCAGCACCCAGGAACACGAGGCCCCGGGCACCTTCCGGGTGGAGTTCAGTGAAAGGGCAGGTGAGCTTTGGGCGGCCAGGCTGCGAAAGCCCTCTGGGCGCCCGGCCCCCGGGTTTCCAGGCGGACCCAGTTCCAGCTGACCTAGGGGAGAGGGCGGGAGAAAATATGTCACTGTGCGGTGGCGGACAGGGACGGGGCCCTGCTGCCAAGAGACTCACTGAGACAGTGAACACTCGGTGGAGGATGGGGCCTCACATGTGCCCGGTGCGGGTCTGGCTGACGGTGCCTTAGTGTGGATGCTTTCCATATCCTCATTCTAACTTAATTTCTCAGCTGTCATCTTCCTTCCCCCAGATGCCTGCCAGCTGCTGTCCTTGTCATTCAGGGATTCCACTTTTATGTTTTAAATAATGGTTCCATTGTTCCATCCATGAACAAAAGGATGTTCCATTTTGTGTTTTTGAGGATTACAAAAGTGATATATGCTCACTATAGAAATAAGAGAAAAGAGTAAAAAAGAAAACAACCTGAAGATAAACAATGTGACCATTTGGTGTATTTCCTTCCTGCCTTTTTTTATGAATGCCAGCAAACACAGGTGTATTTACAAAATTCGGAGTCTGCACTTTTGATTCCTGCTGTTGTCACTTACCTGTATAATGCGTATTGAAATGGGAGACTGGGCCGGGTGCGGTGGCTCACGCCTGTAATCCTAGCACTTTGGAGGCCGAGGTTGGTGGATCACCTGAGGCCAGGAGTTCAAGACCAGCCTGGCCAACATGGGGAAATTCCGTCTCTACTAATAATACAAAAATTACCCGGGCATGGTGGTGCGCACCTGTAATCCAAGCTACTCTGGAGGCTGAGGCAGGAGAATCGCTGGAACTCGGGAGGCAGAGAGGTTGCAGTGAGACGAGGTCCTACCATTGCACTCCAGCCTGGGTGACAGAGTGAGACTCCGTCTTAAAAAAAAAAAAAAAAAAAGAAGGAAGGAAGGGAGGGAGGGAGGGAAAGAAGGAAGGAGGAAAGGGGAGACTGGAGACAGTTTCAGAAACATGATGTTTAATTGGTGGACAATGTTCCATTGTCATTAAGCTTTCACTTCTATAGTAAAACTTAATCCACACACTTTAGAGCTCTTAATAGCTCCCCGACTTTCTCCATCGCCAACACACCATTCCAGGATGCAGGGAGCAGCCTTACTGGGAGGTGCTGGGGCAGAGTACAGACACAGGAATGAGAGGATTACTTGAAATCTCTCCCATTTTTATGTGTGTATATGTGTGTGTTTAATGTCTCCACTGAAGCTAAGGAGAGAGTGTTGAAAAAAGGAGAGCACCAAATACTTGTTGACGAAAAACCTGTGCCCATTTTCCTGGTACCCACTGAAAATTCAATAAAGAAGAACACGAGACCTCAAATTTCTTCACTGACACAATCACAAGCAGAAACACCGTCTGGTGATATGCATCAACATGAAGGACATATTCCTAATGCTGTGGATTCCTGTCTCCAAAAGGTGAGTATTGAAAGAAGGAGCTGGCTGTGCCTGCGCCTCCTCTCCAGTCACCAGCCTCATGTATTATTGATCCAACACCCATGTGCTGGGCACGTACATGGGAGCCAGGCACTGTTTTAGGCACTGGACACAGAGATGAATACAACAGACAAGGTCCCTGCTCTCAGGCAGCTTATACTGGGGGCCAGGTCACGCACAGAAAGACAGTAGGCAAGTAAACAAAATAAATAAAACCATTTTATTTATTTGGAGAGAAACAAGGCCAGGGCAAGCAAGGGGAAGATGGGGGTGGTGTTACTTCTTTTTTTCCCCCCAAGACAGAGTCTCACTTTATCGCCCAGGCTGGAGTACAGTGGCACAATCATGGCTCATTGCAGAGTTGACCTCCTGGGCTCAAGGGATCCTCTCACCTCAGTCTCCTGAGTAGCTAGGACTATAGGCGCCACTACACCCAGCCAATTTTTTTTTTTTTTTTTTAGAAACAGGGTCTCACTATGTTGCCCAGGCTGTTCTCAAATTCCTGGGCTCAAGCGATCTGCCCGCCTTGGCCTCCCAAAGTGCTGGGATTACAGTCATGAATTACTGCACCTGGCCTGGTGCTACTTCTAACCAGAAATCAGAGACAACTTGACTGAGGAGGTGACATTTGGCCTGAAACTTGAATGATGACAAGATTCATTCAACAATAGATATCCACTGCCTACTGTGTTCCAGGCACTGTTATAGGAGCTGGGGAGGCAGCCAGGAACATGGCAGACTTGGCTTCCAGGGACGGCACCTTCTAGTGAGAGAAACAGACAATATTAGTAAACAATAGATATATAATAAAATGTCTGCCAGTCATACCTGCTAGGAAGAAGAATAAGTGACAGACAGTGACAGAACCACCATTTAAAATAGGATGTCTGGAAAAACCTCAAGTGAGGTGACATCTCTAGCCAAGTGGATTTCTGGGCGGAAAGTGTCCTAGAGGGAAGCATAGGTGCAAAGTCCCCAAGAGCTGACATTCTGAGGCCCAGAAGCTTTAAGGAAGCCAGTGTGGTGGGGAGGGCAGTGAGCAATGGAGAGAGGTGCTAGGAACTCGGGAAGGTACCCAGAAGACAGGCCTTTGGGGCTGAAGGTAAGGATTTTGGATTTTTAACTTAAAATGTTAGGGGATTCATCAGATAGTTTTGAGCCAGGGGAGAGGGCGATCTGGTTTATATTTCTAAAGGGTCACTCTGGCTGCTGTTGGAAAACTGAACGTAGAAAGGGGATAGAATGGAGAGTTAGAGCCTGGTTAGGAGGGGTTGCAGTGCACCAGGTGAAAGATGATAATGGCATGCACTTTGGTGGCCTTGATGGAGGTGTGAGAAATGGCTGGATTCAGGAAACATTTTGAAGATCTAGAGGAAGGATCTTAACATGCAAAGTCCTAGAGAAGGAACAAAACATTAGGAATTTTGCTTTTATATTACATTCAATTGGTCTCTGTCCTTTTTATCTTAACCTGGCGTGTCTTATATTTGAGCTTCTAAAGGCCAGGGTTTAGAAGGGTCCACAACTTTGCATGCAGTCGAGTGTTTAGTTGAAACAAGAATAAAGGAGGAAGAGTGAAGAAGAGAAAAAATAGTAATAGGAAAAGCCATTGCCCTCAGTTTTATGGCTCCCTTCCAAGTTCACAAACTTTTGTGAGGGCCACAACAACTTGCCCAGAGAGCACAGGTGCCTTCCCTTGACTGCTGTTCCCAAGATCAAACAGCTAGTGGCAGTTGTAGAACACGGATCTCTTGGCCATGGAGCTTTTAGAAATGCTCATGCCCAGGCTCCACTGCAGATTAGTTAACATCAGAATCTCTGGGGATGTGCTTGGGCTTTGGCTGGTTTGTTTTTCCCTGAATTCGCCAGGTGAGTCTTATATGCAGACAGGGCTGAGAACCTCTGGGATGTAGCGTGCTGTATCCTCTAAAAAGGATTTGAGACCAGGCACGGTGGCACATGTCTGTAATCCCAGCACTTTGGGAGGCTGAGGTGGGTGGATCACCTGAGGTCGGGAGTTCCAGGCTAGCCTGACCAACGTGGAGAAACCTCGTCTCTACTAAAGATATAAAATTAGCCGGGCGTGGTGGCACATGCCTATAATCCCAGCTATTCAGGAGGCTGAGGCAGGAGAATTGCTTGAACCCGGGAGGCGGAGGTTGCAGTGAGCTGAGATCGCGCCATTGCACTCCAGCCTGGGTAACAAGAGTGAAACTCCATCTTGAAATAAATAAATAAATAGGATTTGAAAGAAGTTGCCCCCACTTGGGAAAGATGTAGTGGTTGTTTCTCTAGTCTCTATGCATTCTCCTGAAGAGAAGATGGTAGGCCTGCATGCTGAGAGGTTTTATTTGTTCCTGTTCCTTTTAAAATTTCAGATCTTTCTTACTGTAACAGCTGACCTGAACTGTAACCTGTTCTCCAAAGAGCAGAGGGCATACATAACCACACTGTGCCCTAGTATCAGAAAAATGGAAGGTCACGATGGAATTGAGAAGGTGTGTGGTGACTTCCAAGACATTGAAAGAATACATCAATTTTTGAGTGAGCAGTTCCTGGAAAGTGAGCAGAAACAACAATTTTCCCCTTCAATGACAGAGAGGAAGCCACTCAGTCAGCAGGAGAGGGACAGCTGCATTTCTCCTTCTGAACCAGAAACCAAGGCAGAACAAAAAAGCAACTATTTTGAAGTTCCCTTGCCTTACTTTGAATACTTTAAATATATCTGTCCTGATAAAATCAACTCAATAGAGAAAAGATTTGGTGTAAACATTGAAATCCAGGAGAGTTCTCCAAATATGGTCTGTTTAGATTTCACCTCAAGTCAATCAGGTGACCTGGAAGCAGCTCGTGAGTCTTTTGCTAGTGAATTTCAGAAGAACACAGAACCTCTGAAGCAAGAATGTGTCTCTTTAGCAGACAGTAAGCAGGCAAATAAATTCAAACAGGAATTGAATCACCAGTTTACAAAGCTCCTTATAAAGGAGAAAGGAGGCGAATTAACTCTCCTTGGGACCCAAGATGACATTTCAGCTGCCAAACAAAAAATCTCTGAAGCTTTTGTCAAGATACCTGTGAAACTATTTGCTGCCAATTACATGATGAATGTAATTGAGGTTGATAGTGCCCACTATAAACTTTTAGAAACTGAATTACTACAGGAGATATCAGAGATCGAAAAAAGGTATGACATTTGCAGCAAGGTTTCTGAGAAAGGTCAGAAAACCTGCATTCTGTTTGAATCCAAGGACAAGCAGGTAGATCTATCTATGCATGCTTATGCAAGTTTCATCGATGCCTTTCAACATGCCTCATGTCAGTTGATGAGAGAAGTTCTTTTACTGAAATCTTTGGGCAAGGAGAGAAAGCACTTACATCAGACCAAGTTTGCTGATGACTTTAGAAAAAGACATCCAAATGTACACTTTGTGCTAAATCAAGACTCAATGACTTTGACTGGTTTGCCAAATCACCTTGCAAAGGCGAAGCAGTATGTTCTAAAAGGAGGAGCAATGTCTTCATTGGCTGGAAAGAAATTGAAAGAGGGTCATGAAACACCGATGGACATTGATAGCGATGATTCCAAAGCAGCTTCTCCGCCACTCAAGGGCTCTGTGAGTTCTGAGGCCTCAGAACTGGACAAGAAGGAAAAGGGCATCTGTGTCATCTGTATGGACACCATTAGTAACAAAAAAGTGCTACCAAAGTGCAAGCATGAATTCTGCGCCCCTTGTATCAACAAAGCCATGTCATATAAGCCAATCTGTCCCACATGCCAGACTTCCTATGGTATTCAGAAAGGAAATCAGCCAGAGGGAAGCATGGTTTTCACTGTTTCAAGAGACTCACTTCCAGGTTATGAGTCCTTTGGCACCATTGTGATTACTTATTCTATGAAAGCAGGCATACAAACAGTAAGTATTTCTGAAGTCCTTGGGTTTCTTGCCACTATGCTACGATTACCAGGGCAAAAGAGACTGTCCTATTGCCTATTAGACAATAGATTTCCCAAGGAATTATCTCTAGGGTCACGTGCAAGGGATTGAAATAGTGGTAAAGGTCACAATGTTTGCTGGTAATTCAAATACCTTTTGTGTCTATTTCTTAAGACAGAGAAAGGGTGGGTGGAGATTATATCTTGAGATGGGGGTATCAGGAAGGTGGACAGTGTTTCCAGCATGAATTCAAGGAAAGAGGAGAAATATGAGTTATTGGGAATATGAGCATAACTTCAATACCTTTCTTGCTTTTGATTTGCTTTATCTACAAATGAACACATCTATACCTATAGTAAAAATTAGACAGGGCACTCTTTTCACATGACATTTTCTTGTTCTCACACAGGAAGAACACCCAAACCCAGGAAAGAGATACCCTGGAATACTGCGAACTGCATACTTGCCTGATAATAAGGAAGGAAGGAAGGTTTTGAAACTGCTTTGTAGGGCCTTTGACCAAAAGCTGATTTTTACAGTGGGGTACTCTCGCGTATTAGGAGTCTCAGATGTCATCACTTGGAATGATATTCACCACAAAACATCCCGGTTTGGAGGACCAGAAATGTGAGATCCTTTTGGGATGTAATGGCTGCTCAACAGAGTATAGGGATTATGAAATACGGCAATTTCTGGATGTGGATATAAGTAGACTCTATAGCAGTGGAATTGGTATTTTGAGAGATGCTAATCGGGGATGGTAATCTCAAAGACAGAAAGATTGGTCCCCATCAACTTCTACCCTGCCAGCTATAAAGTACTATGGAGTTATTTAAATTTTGCACCAAAGGACAGGGGGGGTTTGAATCCAAGATGAATACTATATAAGCTGATTTAATTTGAGGCTTTGTGTCTATTTGAAGGCTAGATGCTAGGAATGTTACTTTGCTTTCTTTTAAGGTCACCTTTCTTTTTCCCCCCTTCCCCCACCAGTCCACAGAGAACCTGAAATCACTTGGCCAATAATATTCTAGAAAAAGTCTAAGTTGTGAGGAGACTATTGGTAGAAACTGTATTATACAAAATCCAATTGTTCTTTATGAAACCCAAATAGGATTCCTCAGACCCTTGGCACTAAAGAAAAAATATATACCCTGAGACTTTTTCAAAACCTTAAATTTGAAAATCCTACTAGCATGTGATTACAATGCCCCCATAAAACACAGTATATTATTATATTTTTAGGAGAGTCACTACTTACCATAAACTGAAAAATTTTAAGAATTAACATAGACATGAAGCCTCAAAGTAAATCAACGTATTACTATTCATCTTGGATTCTCAAACCCCCTGCCCTTTGATGCGAAATGTAATAACTACATCATATTAATACTTTGTAGTTGGCAGGGTAGAAGCCAGGTTGAAAGGCAGATGTTGGCCAGACAGCTAGGCTCACTCGCTAGCTAAATAACTCGCATCTGCGAATTTAAAAGTCATGATACGTCATCCACCTTCAGGATTACTTGTGAATGTTTGCAACACTGGATATTAATTAAATCCTTCAATGCTGGATATCTATTGCATATATCCGAACAATTTGTGGTGACACTAAAGGAATTTTTGTTTCTTCAGGTATGGCTATCCTGATCCTTCTTACCTGAAACGTGTCAAAGAGGAGCTGAAAGCCAAAGGAATTGAGTAAGAAAACTGCTGGAAGATGTCTTAAATCAAGCTTTCAAAAAAATATATTTTAGGAGGCTGATTTAATGCCAGTCTAAATCCTTATGTAGAAAGGACTTTGAAATTTTTCTTCTCAAGAAATGGTTTGTATAAGAATAACAATCTGCTAGTCTGTCATTTCTGGAGTGATACTTTTTTTTTTGAGACGGAGTCTGCTCTGTCGCTCGCGCTGGAGTGCAGTGGCATGATCTCGGCTCACTGCAAGCTCCGCCTCCCAGGTTCACGCCATTCTCCTACCTCAGCCTCTCGAGTAGCTGGGACTACAGGCGCCCACCACCATGCCCGGCTAATTTTTGTTTTTGCATTTTTAGTAGAGACAGGGTTTCACTGTGTTAGCCAGGATGGTCTCGATCTCCTGACCTCGTGATCCGCCCGCCTCGGCCTTCCAAAGTGTTGGGATTATAGGCGTGAGCCACCGCGCCCAGCCCTGGAGTGATACTTTTTATGGAAGACAAAAGCCCCCCAAATCTGTGTAAAATCTGCTGCAAAGGTGTCATCCCTCTTGTGTCATCACTGGGGTTAGAGGTGGGTCTGAAATCATCTTCTGTGTCCTTCAGTTGGACTCTCAGCTGCCAATTGATCTCTTTTTCATTGCCATCTCTGGGGTGGTTCTTTGGTTTTTTGTGTGTTTTCCCCTTCATCTCTACCTGTGAAAGTGAAATTCTATTGTAAATGGGAGGAAAAAGGGTTGGTTGTGAAAAATTAAAGACCCATATTCTGCTTTCTTACTCATGGTAAGAAAAGTGGCCATCAGTAGAGATTGGGCAAGCATTGGTAATAAATGGAATAAGACTATTATTATTATTATTTGAGATGGAGTCTCGCTCTGTCACCCAGGCTGGAATGCAGTGGTGTGATCTTGGCTCACTGCAACCTCCACTTCCCGGGTTCAAGCGATTCTCCTGCCTCAGCCTCCTGAGTAGCTGGGATTACAGGTGTGTGCCTCCACACCCGGCTAATTTTTTGTATTTTTAGTAGAGACGGGGTTTTGCCATGTTGGCCAGGCTGGATTCAAACTCCTGAGCTCAAACGATCCTCCTGCCTTGGCCTCCCAAAGTGCTGGAATTACAGGCATAAGCCACCACACCCACCCAAGACTATCATTTTTAATGACCAAGAGCCTAGTATATAGTTGGTGCCTGTCTTAGTCTGTTTGTGTTGCTATAAAAGAACACCTGAGACTGGGTAATTGATAAAGAAAAAGGTTTGTTTGGCTCACAATTTTGCTGGCTAGAAGGTTGGGCATCCGGTGAAAGCCTCAGGCTGCTTCCATTCATAGCAAAGGGCAGCCAGTGTGTGCAGAAATCAAATGACAGAGAGGAAGTGAGAGAGAGGTGTGGGGGAGGTGCCAGGCTCTTTTTAACAAGCAGTTCTTCAGGAACTAAGAGTGAGTCACTCCCATGAGAACAGCACCAAGCCATTCATGGGGGAATCTGCCCCCATGACCCAGACCCCTCCCGTTAGGCTTCACCTCCAACACTGAGGATCAAATTTCAACATGAGATTTGGAGGAGGTCAAACAAACTAAACTATAGCAGTGTTTCATAAAATTGTTTGCCTGACTCAGGTTGCTAGTAAGCCAGCAGAGGGATATTTGCCTCCTAAATCTTTGGCAGAGGCAGGAGTAAGGAAGCCATTTCTGGAGTCCTCGCTACTAATTTGGAAAACTGAGCTTCTTTCTTTCATTGCTTTTTCCCTTAAGAGACAAGTCCTTACTATATTGCCCTGTCTCTCAAGGGAAGACATCAAGACTGGACTTGAACTCCTGGGCTCAAGCCATCCCCCAACCTTGGCCTCTCGAGTAGATGGGATTATAGGCACGTGCCACGGTGCCTGACTTGAGTTTCTTATTCTAGAACACTTGGAGCCTGAACTCTGACCAGGCCCCTCACTTGAGCCTTTGCTTTCTGTTCCTTGTAAACTGCCATATTGGGTGCACTTGCCCTGCCACAGTAATGCTACATATTTCTGAGCATTGTTTTTCTCTAGATAATTTTATATTTTTGAGTATACCCCACTTCCAAGTGTTTTTTGTTTTGTTTTGCTTTGTTTTTGTTGTTGTTGTTGTTTTGAGACAGGGTCTCACTGTGTCCCCCAGGCTGGAGTGCAGTGGCACAATGACGACTCACTGCAGCCTCAACCTCCTGGGGCCAAGTGATCCTCCCACCTCAGCCTCTCAAGTGGCTGGGACCACAGACGTGCACCACCATGACTGGCTTTTTTTTTTTTTTTTTTTGGTCGAGATGGGGTGTCCCTGTGTTGCCCAGACTGGTCTTGAACTCCTGGGCTCAAGGGATCCTCCTGCCTTGGGCTCCCAAAGTGTTGGGATTACAGGCGTGAGTGACCATGCCTAGCTCACTTCCAGGTTTAACAGACAAAATAAACTTACTCTAGTTTCCATCTATATCATTTTATAATAACCGTAGCCCACATTGTAGTAGTTTTTCAGCTCTTTACTAAGTCCCACCAATTCATGTTTTCACCCTTAAAATCTTTCTCACTGATACTCTCTCTGGACAGAAAAAAGGTGAAATAAGCCTACTATAAGGAATATATGACATGCTAAATTTTATTTTTAAACGGTTCTTCAAGTCAGATTAAAGTAATAATAGCAAATTATGTGATTATCCATGTCCCAGCCTCTCTCCAAAAAAAATAGTAAACAAGATGTCTTCTTCTTTTCCCAAAGATACACATACACACATGCACAAATTTTTTATCAGATAATAATAGCTAATATTTAATGAGTACTTACCTTAGTTTGTCCCCTTTACAACAGCTTTACATCTGTGTGATTGATACAGTTCATATTCCCATTTTATAACTGAGAAAACTGGTGCACAGAGAGGATAAGCAACTTGCCAAAGGTCACACAGTTAATAAGTGGAAATGCTGGGATATGAACCAGGTAGTCTGCCCCCATAGCTCTGCCCCCCAGAGCTGTACTGTCTCCCATGAGGGTACTTCTCCATGGAGCAGGCTGAGGCGATCCCTTTATTCTGGGCTTCTCTCAGAAATGGATTCCCACACAGTACTCAAGCAAATTTCCCCAGAGGAAATCCTATTTGAAGAACTTAAAAACTCAGAATCTTTTTCTTTGTCCAGAGAGTTGAGGAAGCTTAAGCTAAATGATACATGTTCTTTAAAAAAATCAGATTATAAATTTAGTTTTTGGTGATTCATTAAATTCTTTACCATTATAGTTATTTTCTAGCTATTCATCTTTTAGCTAAATTTGTTCCAAAGACGCAAAAGTTTGGTTTCTACTAAGTTCTGGATTCTGGATGGGAGATTGCACTGTGTGTGACATGCAAGTTTCATGGTGTGGGAGATTGCAGAGCATTTGGGTTACTGCTTTTACTCTTTGGAAGCTGTTATCATCTGTATCTGCTTTAAATAAAGTTAAAGCTTTGGAACAAATTGTGTTCTTTCCCTTGCTTCTTTTTTTTTTCCTTTAGATTGAGATTCTGGGTGTTTCCTACAACACACACAGCATACAGTTGTATAACATGTGCATGGAGATCTTTGGTTGATTTTGTGTGTAGCTGCTTCCTAAATATGATCACAGTACAACTTAACTACTCTTGACTTCACTGCTGTTACTTTTGGCTGTAAAAATCACATTTCTCAGTATTTTTTCCTTATAACACATAGGTTATAAAGATAAAAGTAGGCTGCAGATATCATCTCTTCTCTCCTGGAGAAAGTATATACAATACCCTATCAAACTATATTTGCCCCCTCCTTGCTTCTCGAGGTTCTGTTTCACCTCTCCAACATTGGTGCTGAAGTACCCAGACAGGTCATTGAGCACTATTAGATCAGGGGCACCCTTCTCTCCAAAGAAAAAATAAAATAAAAGAATAATACATATTTGATGCTTCCCTGAAAATAGCATCAAAGTAATCATTAGGAGAAAAATAAGATCTTTATTGGACTTCCTTACACTTACCGTAATAGTTTAGTGTTTACAAAAATTATCCAGGCATGGTGGTACACATCTGTAATCCCAGCTATTCCGGACGCTGAGGCATGAGAATCGCTTGAACCCAGGAGGCAGAGGTTGCAGTAGGCTGGGATCAGGCCACTGCACTCCAGCCTGGGCAACAGAGCGAGACTCTGTCTCAAAAAAAAAAAAAAGTTTAGTACTGTTTTTGGTTTGATTTCCATACAGAAGTTAGGTGCTATTTCCTTTTTTATCGATTGGGTCATTTTTATTGATCAGATCTAAAACATAGAGCTTGATGCAAAGATTAAGATATTAATAATTTTGGAGGTCCAAGCCCAAGGACAAACAAAAAGAGAAGTGAGGCAAAGTAAGATGTAACGTAACGCGGTGCTAGGGGTTATCACCCTGGTTACTGCTTCACAATGAACCTGATGTGGCTGGTCTGGGAATTACATTTAGAGATCCACTGGCCTAGAAAATAGAGTTTAAACTCAGCAGCATGGCCGTTAGCGATTGCTCATGCCACTTTGCATACTTTGTGTTCCTTCCTCACCACCAAGTCCCTAGGGTTCAGTCACACCAGACTACAAGATTTTCCAAAGCACAGTCTATGCTTTCATTCATGTGATCTTTGTTCTGTGTAATCCACCCCCATCCCTGCTCTCTGCATGACAGATAATGAAAAAGGGAACTCTGAAGAGAGAGAGGGAGAGAGAGACACACCTCATTCTCATTCTTCACCTCATTTTCCTCTTAGAAAGTCCCCTACTCATCATCCAAGGTCTTACTGAAATGCCACTACTATAGAAACTTTTCTCCAATCTTGTCTCTAAATTACAACGAACCACTGATTTCTGTTATCCTAATACTTTATATGTATCTCAATGCAAATACGATACCAAAACCTTTTACCCTGCTCTCTGCCTTGGAGGTGGTACTGAGGGCTGACCTCTAAGTACCACATCAGCTCCATTCTCTGATTACTCATTGGGTTCTGCAGTGGGAGGTACCAGCACGAGACTGGAAGGCACACGGAGAGAGTACTTGGGATGCTTATACTCCCCTGGCTGTCTTCCGAAAGCAGTCATGGGTTCTACCTGCTGGCACTTGGTATAGCTCTTACCAAGTTCAGGAGATGCCCCCTCCCTTGCCCCTTCAGCCTAGATGGTAAGGGGAGGAGGCTACTTCACCATCTCTCACTGGTTTCCTTAACCCTTTGCCCACACCTGTGTAAATAATTTCTTTATTAAATTATCTTCAATTATTAATTTTGAGTATACCATCTGTATACTGCCAGGACTTTTCGTGATACACAAGGTAACTGTATTAATCTATGTTTTATTTCTCCACCTCCTACTTCCCCCCTCACTCCAAAGAGAGGGGATCTGTGTCTAATTCATCTTTATAATCTTAACACAGTGCCAGGCATATCAAAGGCCTTCAATACGCGTTGATTGAATTAAATAATGCCCTGTTGGGCCGGAGGGGAACCTGACTCCAGCCCTGGATTAGGGAGCACAGGAAAGAACCCAGTGTATTTGTCTAAATATGGGTGTGTAGGGAGAATTGGGGGGAAAGGAGTGGGATGCCCAACAGAAAAGGAAAGGAATACTGATTCTTGTGTTTTAATGTGCCAGGCATTCTACAGACTTTATCTCATTTAATCTTCATGATAATAACATGAAATAGTTATGGCTGTGCCCACTGTACAGATGCTATTGACTGAGGCTACATAACTAATAAAATTGCAGACCTCAGGATTTTGACCCAGGATTTGTCTGGCAGCAACGTCTGTCCCAAAGGGCGACACAATCCTGAGGCAGCTGTTCGCAAACTCGAGGCCTCAATCTTTGACGGAAGCGGTTTTCAGAGAAAGGAAGTTCGAGGCACAAGCCTGTTGGGTGGGGCGCACCTGCAGTCCCAGCGAGCTGAGGATGGCTGCGCCAGGCCCCCTTCCCGCCGCTGCTCTGAGTCCAGGGGCTCCGACCCCCAGAGAACTTATGCATGGAGTTGCAGGTGTTACTTCCAGAGCCGGACGAGATCGGGAGGCGGGGAGCGTGCTGCCGGCCGGGAACCGTGGGGCGCGGAAGGCCTCCCGGCGCTCTTCCTCCCGGAGTATGGTGAGGAGCGCGGGGGACGGGTGCGGGAAGGGGACAGCAGGGCTGAGCCTGGGGCCCGCAAGACCCAGCAGCCCGAGCGGGCGCAGAGACCCCACGCCACGCAGAACCCTCTCTTCTAGGGGGCGCCGACTACACTGATTTCCCTGTTCCGGAAGAGGGGGATGCGTGCTGCTTCTTTTTCCTTAGCATTTCTGGTGTTTTTTTTTTTCCCCCTTAAAATTTAAAAGTTCTTTATAAAGTTTGAAAGGATACGAGTCCTTTATTCGTGATATGTGTTATGAATATGTCCTCCCAATTTATTTTTTGTTTTTTGAGTTTGCTTATGGGGGCTTTTGTTTCTCTTTGCCATGCAAATATTTTAAATTTTGTGTGGCAAGACTTACCAGTCTTTTATTTTATGACGTCTAGACTTTTAGTCATATTTTAATATATGACTTTTAGTCATACTCTTCCCTACACCCAAGTTATAGAAGAGTTCACTCATGCTTGCTTCTAGTACTTGAACTGATGTATTTTTTACATTTAGATCTATAATACATTTGGAGTGTGTTATTGTGTGTGGTTTGAGGAGTGAATCTAATTATTTTTTTTAAATGGGTATCAAGTGTCCCAACACCATTTATTATAAAGGTTGTCACTGTCCCAGTAACTTGAGATACCAGCTTTATCATGTACTAGACTTTCATATGTGGTTCGGGTATTTCTGGACCTTCTATTTTCATCCATTGACCCGTTTATTCATCTGCTTTAGAGAGGCTTCGCTGTATGTTTTAAAGTCAGGGCTAGTCTTCCTAGAGAGTGCTTCCTTGTCACTATTTTCCTAGCTATTCTTGTTGTTTATTTTTCCTTATGAACTTTTCTGATGTATGATCAGTTTAAAAAAAAAAAAGAAAAGCTCTTTGGAATTTTTATTGGGATTGCATTAAATTAATAAATTACAGAGAGCTGATATCTTTAGGTGGTGTTGACATGGTCTAACCTACTGTGCTGTGAAAGATTGAAAATTTGAGTATGTAATGTATATGATATTAAATTGTGAATTGGTGGGACATATGTAACAGCTTATCAACAATTGTAGATACTGGTACTTCATATCCTCTTAAGGAAAATTTGCCTCCAAATTTTAAGCTGGAAAGTCACTAGAATAACTTTTAAAAACAATTACAATACATGACTTTTTAAACTTTTTTGTGAGTGTATGTTAAGAATAGTGTACAAATTGAAATATCTGTGTACTGATCCTCGACACAACCAATGAAATCTCCATTATGAAGGAATGTTTTGAAGCACATAGAAAAGGAAGCGAAACAAAGGATGCCTTTTCATTGTTTAAGTCTACTTTTGTGTCTTTAAAGAAGGTTTATAGTTATCTTCACATAAAACATTTCAATTTTTCTTTTTTCTCAATATTATATATGAGGTTTACTCATTCGCTATATTGTCTATTTACGTGTATGTATGCTTTGATGTTTTCTTTCATTTTAAAAATTAAGGTGTAATTTACAGACAGCTTTTCTATATTTAGAAAATTCATACTTTTTAGTGTATACTTCTGTGAGTTTTGACAAATGTTTACCAGTATAATGAAGATATAAAAGAGTTTTCTACCAGTTTCTTTGTCTTCAACCTCTTCACTCAAGATGAGCTCCTGGCAACCACTAGGGTCATCTTTTGGTCCCTGTAGTTCCAGAACGTCATGTAAATGAAATCATCCAGCAGAGAGTCTTTGGAGCCTTAGGTATCACTAATTTGCTACTGCTTTCTATTAATAGTTAAATTTCACTGTGGTCAGAAAACATATTTTTCATTATCTGAATTCTTTAAAATCTATGTATTGAGGGCCGGTCGCGGTGGCTCACGCCTGTAATCCCAGCACTTTGGGAGGCCAAGGTGGGTGGATCACTTGAGGTCAGGAGTTCAAGATCAGCCTGGCGAACATGGTGAAAACTCGTCTCTACTAAAAATACAAAAATTAGCCAGGCGTGGTGGCACACACCTGTAGTCCCAGCTACTCAAGAGGCTGAGGCAGGAGAATTGCTGGAACCTGGGAGGCAGAGGTTGCAGTGAGCTGAGATTGCGCCACTGCACTCCAGCCTGGGTGACAGAGCAAGACTCTGTCTGAACAACAACAGCAACTATATATATATATATATATATATATATATATATATATATATATATGCGCACGCGCACACACACACAGAGACATTTGTCTTATGGACACAATATGATCTATCTTGGTAAATTTCCAAGCACACTTGAAAACAAAGTACATTCTCTCATTGGATAGAGTGTTCTATAAATGTCAATTAGGTGGAGTTGGTTGTTGTTCAAGTCCTCATGTCCTTACTGATTTTATGTCTACTTGTTCTATCAATTATTTAGAGAGGATGATGAAATCTCCAACTATAATTGTGGATTTGTTTATTTTCTCCTCGGAGTTCTCTCAATTTTGCTTCATATATTTTGAAGCTCTGTTATTAGGAATAAAATGTTTAGGATTATTTCCTCTTGATGAATTGGTTCATTTGTCATTATGAAATGACATTTTTACCCTTGATAATATTTGCACTGAAATCTACCAAGTTTCTTTTTCTTTTATTTTTAAAAATAATTATAAAATACATATAACATCAGATTTACCATCTTAACCATTTTTAAGTATACAGTTCAGTAGTGTTAGGTGTGTTTACATTGTTGCATAGGCAATCTTCAGAACTTTTTCATCTTGCAAAACTGAAACAGTATGTGTTTGTCTTTTTGGGACTGACGTTTCACTTAGCATAATGTCTTCCGGGTTCATCCATGTGATAGCATGTGTCAGAATTTCCTTCCTTTTTAAGGCTGAATAATATTTTATACGTATATATAAACATATTTTGTTTATACATTCACCAACTGATGGATTTGGGTTGCTTCCACCTTTTGGCTATTGTGACTAATAATAATGAACTTGGGTGTACAAATACAGTCATGCTCTGCATAATGAAGTTCAGTCAGTGACCGACCATGTAAACCATGCTGGTCCTGGAAGATTATAATACTGTGTTTTTACTGTACCTTTTCTATATTTAGATATGTTTAATACACAAATCCCATTGTGTTACAATTGCCTGTAGTATTCAGTATGTTAACATGCTGTATAGATTTGTAGCCTAGGAGCAATAGACTATACCATATAGCCTAGGTGTATAGTAGGCTATACCATCTAGGTTTGTGTAAGTACACTCTATGATGTTCACACAATGACAGAATTGCCTAATAACACATTTATCAGACTGTATCCCCATCATTAAGTGACAGATTACTGTATCTCTTCAAGATCCTGTTTTCAATTCTTTTGTATTTATATCCAGAACTGGGATTGCTGGATCATATGGTAATCCTATTTTTAATTTTTTTAGGACTGCCATGCTGTTTTCCATAGCAACCAAATCATTTTTGCATTCCCACCAACAGTACACAAGGATTCCAATTTCTTCACATCCTTGACAATACTTGTTATTTATTTTCTTTCTTCCTTCCTTCCCATCTTCCTTTCCTTTCCTTTTCTTTCACAGCACCCATCCTAATGGGTATGAGGTGATATTCCACCATGCTTTTGATTTTTATTTCCCTAATGATTAGCAGTGTTGAGCATCTTTTTATATTCTTGTCATCCATTTGTATATCTTCTTCAGAGAAATGTCTATTCAAGTCCTTGGCCCATTTTTAAATCAGGTTTTTGTTGAAGTTGAGTTGTAGGGGTTCTTTGTATGTTCTGAATATTAACCTCTTCACCAATATATGATTTGCAAATATTTTCTCCTGTTCTGTAGATCACCTTTTTATTCTGTTGATTGTTTCCTTTGCTATGCAGTTTTTTGCTTCATGTAGTCCATTTGTTTATTCTTACTTTTATTGCCTGTGTTTTTGGTGTCATATCCAAGAAATCATTGCCAAATTCAATGCCATCAAGCTTTTCTTTTTTGGTCCATTGTTCTATATGTCTTCTTTATGCCAGTACTGTACTGTTTTGATTACTGTAGCTTTGTAATATGTTTTGAAATCAGGAAGTGAAAGATCACCAGCTTAGTTGTTCTTTCTTAAGATAGTTTTGGTTATTTGGAGATTAAAAGTGACGTAAAAAATAAGAGAACCAGTCTTTTATATTTACTCACATTTTACCATTTTCATCTAGCATTATTGTTGTTCTCTCTGAAAACCTTTTAACATTTCTTATAGCACTGGTCTACTGGTGATGAGTTCTTTCAGCTTTTGCATGTCTGAAAGGTTTTTATTTCACATTTATTGTGAATGATATTTCCTTTTTTTTTTTTGAAACAAGGTCTCCCTCTGTCATCCAGGCTGGAATGCAGTGGTGCAAACACTGCTCACAGCAGCCTTGACTTCCTGGGCTCAAGTGATCCTCTCACCTCAGCCTCCTGAGTAGCTGGGACCACAAGCATGCACCATCTTGGCATTCAGCTGGTTTTTAAACATTTTTTGTAGAAATGGGGGTCTCACTATATTGCCCAGGCTGGTCTTGAACCCCCAGACTCAAGCAATTCTCTCACCTCAGCCTCCCAAAGTGTTGAGATTAAATGTAAGAGCCACTGCACCCAGCATGAATGACATTTTCTAAGTTGACAGTTAAAGATATTGCTCTACTGTTTTCTAGCTTGCATTATTTCTAACTGGAAGTCTGCTGTCATTCTTATCTTTACCCTTCTGTGTGTAATTCTTTTTTCTTTAATTGCTGTTCAGATTTTCTCCTTATCACTGGTTTTAATCAAGTAGATGTGTCTAGGTGTAGTTTTTCTTCATGTTTATTGTGCTTCTTGGTTTGTAGTTTTCATCAAATTTGAATTTTTTTGGCTATAATTTCTTCAAATATTTTCTCCTGTACCTTCCTCTCTCTCTTTCGTATTAGTCCTCTTAAAGTTTTGCCATAGCTTACTAATAATTTATTCATTATTTTGTGTCTTTCATTCTGCATAGTTTCCATTGCTGTGACTTAAATTTCACTTGTCTTTTGTTTCTGCTGTATATAATTATGCTGTTAATCCCATACAGTGTTTACAGTGTTTTTTTTTCTTTTTTACCTCAGGCATTGCATTTTTTCTCTCTAGGAGTTTGATTTGGTTCTCCTTTATAGTAAGTGTCTGCTAAGTATGCCCGTGTTTTCCTCTACCTTCTTGGAAGTATGAAATGCCATTATAATAATTGTTTTAATATCTTTGTTTACTAATTCTATCATCTGTATCTTTTTTTTTTTTTTTTTTGAGATGGAGTATTGCTCTTGTTGCCCAAGCTGGAGTGCAATGGCGTGATCTCGGCTCGCTGCAACCTCTGTCTCCCAGGTTCAAGCAATTCTCCTTCCTCAGCCTCCTAAACGCTGGGATTACAGGTGCCTGCCACCATGCCTGGCTAGTTTTTTTTGTATTTTTAGTAGAGATAGGGTTTCACTATGTTGGTCAGGCTGGTCTCAAACTCCTGACCTCAGGTGATCCACCCACCTCGGCCTCCCAAAGTGCTGGGATTACAGGCGTGAGCCACCAAGCACAGTCTGAATCATTTTTAAATTAGTTTCAATTGATTTATTTTTCTCTTCATTATGCATTATATATTGCTACTTTTTTCATGCCTAGTAATTTTTGATTGGATGCCAGACATTATATGAATTTCACCTTGTTGAGTCCTGAATATTTTTGCACTTTAACAAATATTCTTGAGATTGTATCTGGGTTACAGTTAAGTTACTTGAGAAATGTTTCACCTGTTTGAGGCTTGCTTTTAAGCTTTGTTAGGCAGGAGCAGAGTGATCTTTAATCTATAGTTAATTTTTCCACCATGGAGGCAAAACCCTTCTGAATGCTTTACCCTATACCATAAGAATTATGAGATTTTTCTACTGTGGCTATTGAGAACAGGCACTATTCTTAGCCCTTTTGTCATTTGAGACTCAAGGGGGATCCTCTGTAGACTTCTGGAGCTCTTTGCGCAACTCTCTCCTCTCCAGTACTCTGACTTGTAATTTCTAGTCACTTTAGCCTCCGGTAAGTCCCAAGTCTGTCTGTCTCCTCAACTCAGTGAGGCTTCCAGGCTTCTCCTGAGTCTCTTTTTCCTGCTTTGTGGCTTGCACCGCTCTCCATGTGGTAAGCCTATGTGGTAAGCCTATGTGGTAAGCTCCATGTGGAGCAATTGTAGCATTCACCTTATTTGTTTCTTCTCTCCAAGGAATTTTGATGTTTGCATGCTCATTTTATATATTACTGCCAGCTGAGTTTTTAAAATTATTATTATTATTTTCCACTTAATTTAGGGTCTTCCAGGTATAAATCATGTCACCTTCAAGTGAAGACAGTTTTATTTCATCTTTTTCTATTCTATGATCTTGTTTTTTGACCAATATAATTGCATTAGTTAGTTCCTACAGAACAATGTTAAATCACAGTTACCATACTTACCTTGTTCCTGACGTTAATGAAAAAATACCTACAAAGTTTTCCTAAGTAAGACGCTCCTTTGGGATTGAAGTTCATCTGTTTTTATCATGTTAAGGAAATATTCATCCATTTCTTTCTTTTTTTTTTTTTTTTTCCGAGATGGAGTTTCACTCTTGTTGCCCAAGCTGAAGTACAATGGCACAATCTTGGCTCACTACAACCTCCACACCCCGGGTTCAGGCGATTCTCCTGCTTCAGCCTCCCGAGTATCTGGGATTACAGGCATGTGTGACCATGCCTGGCTAATTTTTGCATTTTTAGTGGAGATGGCATTTCACCACGTTGGTCAGGCTGGTCTTGAACTCCTGACTTAAGGTGATCCACCCACCGTGGCCTCCCAAAGTGCTGGGATTACAGGCATGAGCTACCACGCCGGGCCCATTTCCATTTTTCAAGAGATTTTGTTAGGAATCGGTGTTAAATTTGGTCTAAGCTTTTTCAGTATTTTTGGAAATAATCATGTTGGTTTTTTTTCCTTAAACCTATTAATATGGTGAATTATAGTAATAGATTTTCAAAAACTCACCCATTCTTGATTTGCTTGACTTTTATGTAACTCATATTCTAGTGCTTTAAACATTGATATCTCCGAAGTGCCCTTTTGTCACCGAACTAAACTGGGTCTATTTGCTTGTGTAATGGAAAGCCAAATACTAAAGTACCAGGTTTTTGCAGTGAGAAAGATTTATTTTGAGTCAGCTGACACAGACAGGAGGAAGTGCTTAAATCTACCTAGCTACTCAGGAGGCTGAGGTGGGAGGATCGCTTGAGCCCAGGAGGTCAAAGCTGCAGAGAGTAGTGTTTGCACTTCTGCACTCTGGCCTGGGTGACAGAGGGAGACCTTGTTTAAATCTGTCTCTCCAATCTGGAGGCTGGGTCAGATTTTATAGCCATAGAATAATGGGGTATGATCTGATTGGATCTTGCAAAGAGGTAGTGCTAAGAGACATGATCTGACTGGATCCTGTTATGGAGTGACATCAGGACTTTATCTGATTGGATCCTGGATCCTGCCATGTAGTGTCCACTACTTAATACAGTCCCCATTCCTTGCTCCTGAACACTTAGGTTCTGCCCGTGGTTGCACACTTGGGTGTTCAGCTACGTGACCTTCAACCTGGGGTTCTATGGCAACTGAAAAACAACTTACAACTTTGTTACATAAAAGCTGAACCAGACTGGTCTGATACATTTACATTTTTGCATACTGAACTCGCCCTTTCGCCAATCATCTGATAGAAGACTATTTTGATTTATCACATGGACTCCATAAACTGCCATCCCCTATTCCATTTCTGGAACTTTAGACAGTTTACCACCCTGGTTGAGGATACAGCCTTGTGTTCCATTGTGTCAATTTATGAACCGACATTTCTTGAGTAACTGCTGTTTTGCAAATGTCTTTTTTTTTAATTAATGTTTTAGTATTTTATGCGAATCCATATCAATTGCCATTGGTAGATCTTCTATTTGCTTTATTAGTTGACACATTTTCACCTTAGTACAGTTAGTTAAATAAATATAGAACTTTTATTCTACTACTTTTGGGGTGTTAAAAGTTAAAAATTGTAACCCATCAGTGTTAGTTTTACTGTGATTAGGTGTTGGTTGTGAGGTATGAATTGATATTTAATTTTCTTCATAATAAAACCCAACTTTCCCAATAATATTTATTAAGTGATGATTCATATTTTCACTCTCCTATTCTTAATATTTCATATGTTAAACGTATTTTTTTTTCCTATCATCTCTGTTGGAGTGCAGTGGCCTAATCATGACTCACTCTAACCTGTGTTCAAGTGATCCTCCCACCTCACCCTCCTAAGTAGCTAGGACTGCAGGAACACACCACCATGCCCAGCTAATTTTTTGAAAAGATTTTGTATAGATGAAGACTTGCTGTGTTGCCTAGGCTGGTCTCAAACTCCTGGCCTGAAGTGATCCTCCCACCTCAGCCTCCCAAAGTACTGGGATTACAGGCATGAGCCAACATGCCCAACCCATATGTTAAACTTTTTGAGAGATTAAGGCTTGTTTCTAGAATTGCTATTGTGGTTCTTATATTATCCATTCTTAACTTAGAACTATTTAGTTTTATAATTGGTATTTAAGGATGCATTTTAAAAAAATAGTCTTTAATTTTTAGAGTAGTTTTAGGTTCCCAGCACAATTTAGCAGAAAGTACAGAGTTCCTCTATACCCCTCACACCCCACCCCCACACAATCCCCCCAACTATCAACATCCAGTGCCAGAGTGGTACATTTGTCACAATTTACAAACCTACATTGACACATCATTATCACCCAAAGCCCCTAGTTTATATTTGGGTTCACTCTGGCTGTTGTACATTCTATGGATTTTGACAATGTTTAATAATATGTATATACCATTATAGTATCATACAGAATAATTTCACTGCCCTAAAAACTCTCTGTGCTCTGCTATTCATCCTCCCTCTTGGCAACAGCTGATCTTTTTACTGTCTCCATAACTTTGCCTTTTCCAGAATGTCATATAGTTGAAATCATACTGTATTTTGCCTTTTCAGATTGACTTTTTTCACTTAGTTATATGCCTTAAGTTTCCTCTGTGGTTTTTTGTGTGTGTGTCTTGATAACTCATTTCTTTTTAGCACTAAATGATAGTCCTTTGTCTGAATGTACTGTAGATTATGTATCCATTCACCTACTGCAGGACATCTTGGTTGCTTCCAAGCTTTGGCAATTATGAATAAAGCTGCTATAAATATTTATGTGCAGATTTTTGCATGGGCAAAAGTTGTCAAGTCATTTGGGTAAATACCAATGAGCATGCCTGCTGGATAATATGAGAGGAGTATGTTTAGATTTGTAAGAAACTGCAAGACTGTCTTCAAAGTAGCTGTACCATTTTGCATTCCCATCAACAACAAATGAGTGTTCCTGTTGCTCCACATCCTTGCCAGCATTTGGTGTTGCCAATGTTCTGGATTTTCACCATTCTAACAGGCGTATAGGGTAGCTCATTGTTGTTTTGTTTTTATTTTTATTTATTTATTTTTTGAGCTGGGGTCTCGCTCTGTCCCCCAGGCTGGAGTGCAGTGGCACAATCACTTACTGCAGCCGCAACCTCCTGGGATCAAGTAATCCTTCCACCTCAGCCTCCCTGGTAGCTGGGACTATAAGCCACCACACCTGGCTTATTTTGTTTATTTTTTGTAGAGATGAGGTCTCACTATATTGTCCAGGTCTTGAAGTCCTGGACTCAAGAAATCCTCCCTTCTCAGTCTCCTAAAGTACTAGGATTACAGGCTGGTGTGAGCCACTTCACCCTGCTTCATTGTTGTTTGAATTTGCAACTCACTAACATGACATTGTGCATCTTTTCATATGCTTATTTACTGTCTGTATATCCTCCTTGGTGAAGTGTCTGTTCACATCTTTTGCTCATTTTAAAATTTGGTGTTTTTTTAAAAAATTGTTGACTTTTAAGGGTTCTTTGTATGTTTTAGATAACACTTCTTTTTATCAGATATATCTTTTGTAAAACTTTTCTCCCAGTCTGTGGAAAGATGCATTTTAAAGTGTAGCAAGCCAAGTTCCTAATCATTTCCTTTGGTATTATCTTTTTAAAAATATCTACATTTTGCTTTCATTTTACCAAATTTTATAGTTTATCATGTTAGTGTCTTGAGATTAAGTTTTATTTTATTATATCTATAATTACCTTGGAGACTATTATTATTTGTAATATATTTATGCAAGAGCAGAGAATATCTGTTGAGGCTTATTTTTGCCATTAAAATTAAGTTATTCTGTTACTATGAGCTAATGTATCATATCTATATATTTTCTAGGAATTGGTTTATTGATTTTTTTTTTTGGTTTATTGATTCTTGTTTTTTGGTACCAGCTTTATTAAGATATAATTTACATGCCATAAAATTCACTCTTTAAAAGTGTGCAATTCAGTGGTTGTTAGTATGTTTACTGAGTCCACTGCTATCTACTTTTAGAAATTTTCAGCAAGGCGTGGTGGCTCATACCTGTAATCCCTGCTACATCAGAAGCTGAGGTGGGAGGATCACTTGAGCCAGGGAGATTGAGGCTGCAGTGAACCATGATTGCGCCATTGCACTCCAGCCTGGGTAACAGAGCAAGACTGTCTCTAAAAAATAAAAATAAATAAAACAAAGAAATTTTCATCACCGCAAGAGAAACTCCATATGCATTAGCAGTCACCCCTTATTTCCTCCTCCCCCAAACTCTGGTAACCACTACTATACTTTCTGTCTTCATGGCTTTATATATTCTGGACATTTCACATAAATGGATTCATACAATATGTGGCCTTTTGTGACTGGCTTCTTTCACTTAGCATGTTTTTTCCAGGTATGTTGCAGAATGTATAAGAACTTCATTACTTTTTCTTCTTTTAACCAAATAATATTCCATTGTATGAATATATCACCTTTTATTTATCCATTCAATTGATGGACATTTGGGTTGTTTCTACTTTTTGATGATTGTGAATAATGCTCCTGTGAACATTTGTTGTCTCAGTCAGCTTGGGCTACTGTATCAAATATCATAGACTGGATGACTTCAAAAATGAACTTTTTTTCTCATAGTCTGGAGGCTGGAGGTTTGCGATCAGGGTCCCAGCATGGTAGAGTTCTTAGTAAGGGCTCTCTCATCCTGGTTTGTCGATGGCCCCTACTTGCTGTTTCCTCACATGGGCTTGTCCCTTCATCTTCTTATATTAATCCCATCATGGGGTCCACCCTCATGACCTCATCTAAACGTAATTGTCTCCCAAGAGCCCCAACTCCAAATACAATCACATTGAGAATTAGGACTTCAACTTAAGAATTTAAAGAGGGACACAAACATTCAGTCCATAGTATTTTTGTAGAGGTTACTGTGTGGACGTATGTTTTCATGCCTCTTGGGTGTATACCTTGAAGTGAAATTGCTGAGTCACGTGGTAACTAACTTTTTAAGGAACTGATACATTATTTTCCTAAATCGTTGCCTTATTTTATATTTCCACCAGCAATGTGTCTTTCATTTTAGTCATTCTAGTAGGGTGAAGTGGCACCTCATCATGGTTTTGATTTCCACTTTCTTAATGGCTAACGACCTTGTGCATCTTTTTAATGTCCTCATTGGCCATTTGTATATCTTCCTTTAAGAAATGTCTATTCAAATCCTTTGTTGGTTTTTAAATTGGATTTTTTAAAATTGTTGACTTGTAAGGGATCTTTATATATTCTAGGTACAAGTCTTATTGGCTATATGATTTGAAAATATTTCTTCCATTCTGTGAGTTGTCTTTTCACTTTCTCATTCATGTTATTTTTTATTTTCACAAAATGTTGTATTATTTGTAAGGCATAACTTTTTTTTTTTCTTTTTGAGACAGAGTCTCTCTCTGTCTCTGGGGTGCAGTGGCACGATCTTGGCTCACTGCAAGCTCTGTGTCCTGGGTTCACGCCATTCTTCTGCCTCAACCTCTCAAGTAGCTGGGACTACAGGTGCCCTTCACCACGCCTGGCTGATTTTTTTGTATTTTTAGTAGAGACAGAGTTTCACCGTGTTAGCCAGGATGGTCTTGATTTCCTGACCTCATGATCCACCTGCCTCGGCCTCCCAAAGTGCTGGGATTACAGGCATGGGCCACCGCGCCCGGCCTGTAAAGCATAACTTTTTATCATTTTCATTTCTATACTTACCCTCTTTTCTTTTCCTCACCTTATTTGGATGACCAAGAAGAGTTCCAAATAATATATATATATATATTTTTTTTTCTTTTTTTTTTTTTTTGAGACGGGGTCTCGCTCTGTTGCCCAGGCTGGAGTGCAGTGGCATGATCTCGGCTCACTGCAAGCTCCACCTCTGGGGTTCATGCCATTCTCCTGCCTCAGCCTCCCAAGTAGCTGGGACTACAGGCACCCGGCACCACACCCAACTAATTTTTTTTGCATTTTTATTAGAGACGGGGTTTCGCCTTGTTAGCCAGGATGGTCTTGATCTCCTGACCTCGTGATCCACCTGCCTCGGCCTCCCAAAGTGCTGGGATTACAGGCGTGAGCCACCGTGCCCAGCCCCAAATAATATATTGAAGCAAAGTATACATATCAGTATACATATCTGACTTTTGTTTTATTTTGATTTTTACTACTTCTAAGGAGAGTGACTTCTTCACTGTGAATACTGTTGACTTTGACTCTTTATTATGCTAAAGGAAAGTTCCTTTATTTCTCTTTCAAAGATAAAAAAAATGAAAAATGGAAGTCAGAGTCTCTATTGTCCCCTTCCTTTGTGATAAAAGTCTACTTAAACCCAGTCTTCTTTCTGAATATGCAACACTTTTGTGTCTTGGTTACATCCGTAGACTGCCCTTTTGTTATGCACTAACAGAAACTTTCTTTGCGGTAAAATGTTGTAGCTCTATTAACTTAAATCAGTGGATGATCGCCATCATTTACTATCATGTTTATTACTTTTTTCCCCATGATTTGGTGAGTAAATCTGACTTTACAAAATATAATGTTTAACTTTATGCAATATTTTAGCCAATGAGTTACCATTTTCCTTGTTATTAAAAGAATAAAGCAATGAGTCAAATCTATTTTCTTCCAAAGTATTTAAAAATAGGAAGTAATATAAAGGCCAAATCCTTTCAAATCTCAAATCAGATATAAAAATATCCTGAGTGTTTCTGTCTCCATAAAAATCAGTAAGTTGGAACATTCAGGCACAAAAGTAATACTTTCCAGAAGAGTGGATAAAATGGAAGAAGTGGAAACAGATGAAATAGATGAATTTGCAAAAGGGATCCTTTACAAGTCTCTCTTTTGGTTGTACTTCACAATATCCAAGACATCATGACTGAGAACATGCTATCCTTGCTCATGGAGTCTGTTACTGGCCCGCCAGAAGCCAATGGTGACTTCAGGGTGGGAGTAACACACAACATTAAAGTCGTCACTTTTCTTAAAAATATTGGGGCCAGGCACAGTGGCTCACGCCTGTAATCCCAGCACTTTGGGAGGCCGAGGCGAGCAGATCACAAGGTGAGGAAATCAAGACCATCCTGGCGAACATGGTGAAACTGCGTCTCTACTAAAAATACAAATATTAGCTGGGCATGGTGGCGCATGCCTGTAATCCCCACTACTCAGGAGGCTGAGGCAGGAGAATTGCTTGAACCAGGGAGGCGGTTATTGCAGTGAGCCGAGCCGAGATCGCGCCACTGCACTCCAGCCTGGTGACAGAGCGAGACTCTGTCTCAAAAAAAAAAAAAAAAAAAAAGGTATTGATAAGACAGACTATAGTTTTCACCTTTCATTTGCAAACTATGGTTGCATGCTACTTTGAGATTCCAGGCGTCCCACAATGGGTCTTCATTAAAAGAATGAGATACCATCTCACGCCAATCAGAATGGTGATTATTAAAAAGTCAAGAAGCAATAGATGCTGGTGAGTTTGCAGAGAAATAAGAATGCTTTCACACTGTTGGTGGGAATGTAAATTAGTTCAACCATTGTGGAAGATGGTGTAGTGATTCCTCAAAGATCTAGAACCAGAAATACCATTTGACCCAGCAATCCCATTACTGGGTATGTATCCAAAGGAATATAAATCATTCTGTTACAAAGATACATGCATACATATGTTCATTACAGCACTTTTCACAATAGCAAAGACATGGAATCAACCCAAATGCCCAATGATGATAGACTGAATAAAGAAAATGTGGTACATATATATCATGGAATACTATGCTGCCATAAAAAGGATGAGATCATGTCCTTTGCAGGGACATGGATGGAGCTGGAAGCCAGTATCCTCAGCAAACTAACACAGGAACAGAAAACCAAACACCACATGTTCTCACTTATAAGCCGGAGCTGAACAGTGAGAACACATGAATACAGGGAAGGGAACAGCACACACTGGGGCCTGTCGGGCAGTGAGGTGGGGGAAGGGAGAACATGAGGAAAAATAGCTAATGCACACTGGGCTTAATACTGAGGTGATGGGTATTTAGGTGCAGCAAACCACCATGGCAGACATTTACCTATGTAACAAACCTGCACATCCTGCACATGTACCACAGAACTTAAAATAAATATTAAAATTAAAATTAAAAAAAAAAAAGAAAACCAGACAAGGCAAAGCAAGAGGGGAAAGTCAAGCATGCACATAGCACTGTTCTAACCATTAAACTAATGTTAACTCTTTTAATCTTCTTACAAGGCAAGTAGTATCATTATCCTCACTTTCTGGGTGAGGAAACTAAGACATAGAGAAGATAAATGACTTGCCCAAAGTCACACATTCAGTAATGGTGGAGCTGGGATTCAAATCCCAGGCAACCCTTGCTTTTAAGCCTTACACTAAATGGCCTTATTAATGCTACAGCAAGAATTCAAAATCAAATCTCTCTGACTCCAATGTGTATGCCCTTATCCACTATGCCAGGAATGAGCTCTGCTACTTCATTTTTGTAAATCATTTTATCTTCTAGTCACCTTGAACATTCAATTTGTAAATCACTTTATCTTCTAGTCACCTTGAACATATATATATGTATAGACTAGAAGATAAAAGTATCTGTCTATCTATCTATCTATCTATCTATCTATCTATCTATCTATCTACCTACCTATCTATCATCTATCTATCTATATTTTTGAGACAGAGTCTCCCTCTGTCGTCCAGGCTGGAGTGCAGTGGCGCAATCTCAGCTCACTGCAACCTTCGCCCCCCAGGTTCAAGCTATTGTCCTGCTTCAGCGTCCCGAATAGCTAGGATTACAGATGCCCGCCACCATGCCTGGCTAATTTTTTTTGCATTTTTAATAGAGACGGGGTTTCACCATGTTGGCCAGGCTGGTCTCGAATTCCTGATCTCAAGTGATCCACCCACCTCAGCCTCCCAAAGTGTTGGGATTACAGGCATGAGCCACCACACCTGGCCAACTTATATTTTTAAATATGTTTTTTTCTATGTTATTAAGATAACGTGGATTCACTGTAAAAAAGAAATTAGTACAAAAATATGTATGGAAAAATGCAAAAATAATCCTATTAATAACTTAATATTTCAGTAACCATGCATTTATACATCTTTTGATGCATATATGCAAATATATAGATAAAATGATACTAATGTATAGGACATTATACATACATACATTTTTATTATAAACACATTTGTTTTCTCTAGTGTTTTACTTTTTCTTCTGTGTTCACTCCCTCAGCCTTTCCCAGCCCCACCTGCCCCAAACTGGGAAATCAATTTTACTATAAAATCACAAGTATATATTTACATTTATAGAAATTTTGTCGTTTGTTTTGAAAAGGTAGAATCCTATAAGAAAAAAAAAAGTTGTGCTCTTTCTAACACTCAGTAAGAGAGAATTGTGAGGGAAATATGCATAATTACTTCTGCTACTACTAATAGCTAACATGTATTAAGCACTTACTCTATGCTTAGTAAAAGGCACTGTGCTTAGACTTTTACTTACCCTATCTTAAAACATATAGCAATATGAGATAGGTACTATTAGTAAGAATGAAATTGGGGGTTAGAGAGGATTGAATGACATATTCACAGTCACACAGCTAGTACCTGTTTCAGAATTCTATGTTAGACATCCTGACTTCTGAGTGTATTTTCTTAACCGCTATGTACATCCCCTCAAATTGCCAGTGAGTTTTAATAGTGAAGCTATATGACATGGCTGTTGTCAGGGATCACTTGAGCCAAGGAGTTTAAGGTTACAGTGAGCTATGATGGGACACTGCGTTCCAGCCTAGGCAACAGAAAAACAACAACAACAACAACAAAGAATCAGATATTTATGACTTTATAATCATGACATGTCCAAATAGATATCAAGGTATGGGTAAGTTTGTATGGGAGACAAAGATAAATCAGACTGAGAAAACAATATTGTGTAACAATTATTACTATTATCGTATTACAAAGTAGCTCCACGTCCTTGATTACACTTGGAGAGGTAACTGTTGATCCTGTTCCCCAAATGATCTCAAATTGGAAGTCATTGTTAAAGATTGCTGTGTATTCAGGGTAGGCAATGTAGGGTAAGTTGAAATTGATATAGGGTAGGGGAGGTTGAAATTGACATTGTGAAATCTAACTTTACATAGAAATTAGCATCTAATTTTAATTTGTGGTTATCGCCTCTAAATCAAATTACTTTTAAAAATCTATTTTCTTCTAATATGAAGTAAAATTACAATACCAATAAGTTGATTTTTACTTCTAGATGTCAACACATTTATTAATGTTTGTGATGGACACCATGGAAGTTCAGCAACTTCAGATTTCCCCAGAACCTTTGGAACAGACAACAACCATTGAGATTGAAAATATGCCACTTGATGTTGAATGTAATTACATAACAATTTTCTTCAAAAATTCCAAAAATGGAAGAGAAAGAGTAACCAATGTTCAGTATTTCCCAGAGGAGGGTTCAGCCCTGGTTGAGTTTTCTGACTACAAAGGATTAATTTCTCTTCCTTCTTGATGTTCAAAGTGGTTATTCAGCTTTTAATGCATGGATGAAGTCAGATTAGAGGCTGCACAGGTGATAAGGAAACCCATCAAAGCCACAACATTCTTACTGGAATATGCTGTGAATTAACTCAAGCTTTGAACAGGTTCTATGGGGATCTAGCTAAAGGAATTGGTTTTTTTTTTTCGCAGTAACAAAACAAAAGCTTCCCTTGACCCCAATTTCCACATAGCTACTACTTCATTTCTTTGCTTCCCTTTGCAGCAAAATTTCTTGATCGAAATTTGTCTATCTCATCCCCATTTCCTCTCCCCCCATTCTTTCTTAAATCCATTCCAGACAGGCTTTTACCTCCAGTGTTCCACCAAAGCTGTTCTTGTCAAAGTCACAAATGATCTCCACTTTGCTGGACTCAATAGCCTCTTTTCAGTCCTCCTTTTACTCGATCTCTTAGCAGCATTTCATACAATTGATGTCTCCTTCCTCCTAAATACAGGTTTTTCACTCGCTGCTAGGACACCATACTTTTCGGTTTTGTCCTACCTCAGTGGCTGCTTTTTGTTGGTTTGTTTTGAGACTTTAGTCTTGCTCTGCTGCCCAGGCTAGAGGGCAGTAGCACGATCTTGGCCCACTGCCACTTCCCCCTCCCTTTTCAGCCTCCCTAGTAGTTGGGACTACAGGCATGCACCACCACACCCAGCTAATTTTTGTATTTTTTTTGTAGAGACAGGGTTTTGCCACAGTGCCCAGGGTGGTCCCAAACTCATGAGCTCTAGCAATCCGCCTGCCTTGGCCTCCCAAAGTGTTGGGATTACAGGCATGAGCCACCACGCTGGCTTGGCTGCTCATTTTTATTCTTCTTTTCTCATTCCTCTTCTTTCTTCCAGTTCTTAATGTGGGACTTAGTCCTTGGTTCTTTTTTTCCTCTTTCTCTACACTCTCTAGGATCTAATGGCATTAAATACTGTGTACCTATGGCTCAGTTTTTATCTGCAGTCAAGACTCTGTCCTAAACTCCAATATCTATGCTCACTGCCCAGAAGACTTCCATACCTGGTTGTCTAAAAGAATATGCATAAACATGGCTAGGTGCGGTGGCTCACTCCTGTAATCCCAGCACTTTGGGAGGCCGAGGCAGGTGGATCACAAGGTCAGGAGATCAAGACCATCCTGGCCAACATGGTGAAACCCATCTCTACTAAAAATACAAAAATTAGCTGGCCGTAGTGGCATGTGCCTGTAATCCCAGCTACTAGGGAGGCTGAGGCAGGATAATCCCTTGAACCAGGGAGTCGGAGGTTGCAGTGAGCTGAGATCTCGCCACTGTACTCCAGCCTGGCAACAGAGCGAGACTCCATCTCAAAAAAAAAAAAAAAAAAGCATAAACATAACATGTCCTAAACAAAACTGCTTACCCTCTCCACCCCACCTCATCAACTTGCATTACCCATGGCCTTTCCCATGTCAGCGGATAGCAACTCTATCCTCCTAGTTGCTCAGACCAAAGCCCAGGAGTCATCTTGACTCTTCTGTTTCTCTCATATCCTCTATTTTCCTTTGGGAAATCCTGTTCACCTTCAAGATATATTCAGAATCTGATCACTTGTCAAATAAAACATAAAGCATTTAGAAAATGGAATGAACCATTTTAAAGACAGTAACATTTTCTTGAAGGGTTTACCATGCACAAAATAGCTTATACTTATACTTTGGATAATATGACCAAATAAACATCATTTTTTAATAGTTGTACCTCACCTGCATGTCCCTTCCCAACTGTGATCATGAGGAAGAAGTGGTGAAGCCAAAAAGTATCCTTGAAACTATAGGTGGGAAGAGAACACTGGGCGAAAAGTCAGAGGATAGAAGCAGATATTAGGATCTTCCTCACATAGCTTCAATGAAAACCAGTCAGGTAGGAGAGCTAAAAGTTGAGAGGCTATCTACGAAGAAAAGGAGCTTAACTTTCAATAGTGGTGTCTTAGTCTGTTCAGGCTACTACAACAAAATACCTTAGACCGGGTAATATATAAGCAACATAAATGTATTGCTCATAGTTCTGGCGATTGGAAAGTCCAAGATCAAAACACTAGCAGATTTAGTGTCTGATGAGGGCTTATTTTCTCTTCCAAAGATGGCACATTCTTGCTGTGTCCTCACGTGGCAGACAGGTAGAAGGCTTCCGAAAGCCTTTTTAAAATAATGGCACTAATCCCATTCATGAGGGCTCCACACTTATGACCTAATCACCTCTTAAAGGCCCCATCTCTTAATAATACCACAATGGAAATTAGGTTTCAACATCAGTTTTGGAGGGACACAAACATTCAGACCATAGCAAGTGTTTTTTTTTTCTTTTTTTTAATTATTATTATACTTTAAGTTTTAGGGTACATGTGCACAATGTGCAGGTTAGTTACATATGTATACATGTGCCATGCTGGTGTACTGCACCCATTAACTTGTCATTTAGCATTAGGTATATCTCCTAAAGCTATCCCTCCCCCCTCCCCCTACCAGCAAGTGGTTTAAAAAGCTAAAAGAGGCCAGGCACGGTGGCTCACACCTGTAATCCCAGCACTTTGGGAGGTCAAGGTGGGAGGATCACTTGAGCCCAGGAGTTAGAGACCAACCTGGGTAACACAGGGAGACCCCATTTCTACAAAAAATTAAAAAATTAGCCAGGTATGGTAGCACGCACCTGTAGTCCCAGCTACTTGGGAGGCTAAGGTGGGAGGATCACTTGAGCCCAAGAGTTTGAGGTTACAGTGAGTTATGATTACACCACTGCATATCAGCCTAGGTGACAGAAGAAGACCCTATCTCGAAAACAAACAAACAAACAAAAAACAGCTAATAGACTTAACTCCATCCTGGAGTTGATGAGTAAAATATCTGAACTTTTTTTTTCTTTTTTTTTTTTTTTGAGACAAGGTCTCGCCGTGTCACCCAGACTGGAGTGCAGTGGTACAATCACAACTCACTGCAGCCTCAACCTCCTGGACTCAAGCAATCCTCCTGCCACAGCCTCCTGAATAGCTGGGACAATAGGCACATGCCACCACACCTGGCTAATTTTTTATATTTATTTATTTTTTTTAGAAGTGGGGCCTCCCTATGTTGCCCAGGCTGGCCTTGAATTCCTGGGCTCAAGTGATCCACCAGCCTTGGCCTCCCAAAGTGCTGGGATTACAGGCATGAGCCACTGCACTCAGCCAAAATATCTGATTCCTACTATAGCAATCTTAGGATTACTACCAACTTCCCAAACTGGTAGACTGTGAAGGCCTCATCTCTCTTACATACTCATCACCTAGTCCATAATGCTGCTTTTGACATCTGGAGAGCCCTTAAAATTTCTTTTTTTTCCATCGTGGTTATACTCTGGTAAATGGTTAATGTTTAAGCATATCCAGTGTTTCTGTAGATGACATGTACAAGTTTGGTTGTCTAGGAGACTCAATCTGCACTCCAGCCATTAGAGAAGTAAAGAAATAAATAGGGGAGGCAGAGTGGAGTACAGTTCAGTAGCATTTCATTTCATAAACTTATTGTTTTTGAGATAGGATCTCACTCTTGTCACCCAGGCTGAATTGCAGTGGTGCGATCATAACTCCCTGCAGCTTCAACCTCCTGGGCTCAAGCAATTCTCCCTCCTCAGCCTCCCAACTAGCTGGGACTGCAGGCGCCCAACACCATGCCTGGCTAATTTTTGTGGTTTTTCTTGTAGAAAGGGTGTTTCACCATGTTGCCCTGGCTGGTCTGAAACTACTGGGCTCAAGTGATCCAACCCCCTTAGCCTCTCAAAGTGCTTGGATTACAGGTGTGAGCCACCTCGTCTGGCCAACATTTTTTTTTTTTTTTGAGACGTTTGAGATGGAGTTTCGCTCTTGTTGCCCAGGCTGGAGTGCAATGGTGCGATCTCGGCTCACTGCAACCTCCGCCTCCTGGGTTCAAGTGATTATCCTACCTCAACCTCCTGAGTAGCTGGAATTAGAGGCATGCGCCACCACGCCTGGCTAATTTTGTATTTTTAGTAGAGATGGGGTTTCTCCATGTTAGTCAGGCTGATCTCGAACTCCCAACCGCAGGCGATCTGCCCGCCTTGGCCTCCCAAAGTGCTGGGATTACAGATGTGAGTCACTGCGCCCAGCTTTTTTTTTTTCTTTTTCCACAATATATCCTAAGAAATATATTTTATATCCCAGTCCATACCTTATATTAAAAGAACAGTGTTGCAATTTGGAAAAATAAATTTTGTTGCAATATGTGCATTCGCTGCTAAGGAATAGATGCATTTTCTTTTCTAGTCTATAGATATAGATTTTATATATATGCATATTATAATATACACAGAGTTGTCCCTCAGTATCCACAGGGGATAGATTCTTGGACCCCAAGCAATGCCAAAATCCATGGATCCTCAAGTCCCTTACATAAAATGGCCTAGTATTTGCATGTAACCTACATGCATCCTTCTATATACTTTAAGTCATCTCTAGATTACTTTATAATACCTAATGCAGTGTAAATGCTATGTAAATAGTTGTTATACTGTATTTTTATTTATTTTTCACTGTTGTGTTATTTTGTATTTTTTAAAAAATATTTTCAATCAATGGTTGGTTGAACCCATGGATATATATTTACATGTTTTTTGTTAAGACCTTTAAATTTCATATTGCTGGTATAGTGGTTAGAGCTTGGCTCTCAGCAATTACTTTGCTAAAAAGGATTAGGGGATGGAAGTTTCAGCCTTATCCCCACTGTCTCTACTAGCCTGCCTCCTCAAGCCATCCTATATAAGCATACAATTTATATTTTTACTTTTCTATTGCTACATAACAAATTACCACAAAACTTGGGTGTTTTAGATAACAAACATTTATTATCACACACTTTCTGTGATCAGGAATTTGAGAGCAGCTTAGCTGGGTGATTCTGGCTCAGTATCTATCATGACGTGGTTATTCAGTTGTTGGTTGGGGCTGCAGTCATCGTAGGCTTGACTGCGACTGGAGAGTCTGCTTCTGAGCCCACTCAACATGGCTCCTGTCAGACACTACAGTCCCTTGACTTTGAGGGCCTCTCCATAGGGCTGTTAATAATATGGCAGCTGACTTCCCCCAGATTGAGTTATCTGTGGGAGGAAGGGGGAAAGAGAGAGAGAGAAAGAGAGGCCATGAGAGCGCAGAAAGCTGCAGTGCTTTTCATACACCAGCCTCAGAAGTGACATAGCGTCAATTCTGCCATATTTTGTTGGTCACACAGCCAACTCTGATATGATATGGAAGGAGACTACGCAAAGGCTCAACGACCAGGAAATAGGGATCGAGAGTGATCTTACTTTCACTATCCAAGAAGGTACAGCTTCAAGACAGGCTCCCTTCACCACCCTCTACTTCTAGCCAGATTGTCACACCTAAGCCATCTATATAGAAATATTAGAGCACCACTGTCCTTTATTTTTATTTTATTCTTTTTTTTATTTTTTATTTTTTTGAGATGGAGTTTTGCTCTTGTCACCCTGGAGTGCAGGAGTGCAGTGGCGTGATCTCAGCTCACTGAAAGGTCTGCCTCCCGGGTTCAAGCAATTATCCCACCTCAGCCTCCTGAGTAGCTGGGACTTCAGGCGTGCGCCACCACGCTCAGCTAATTTTTTGTATTTTTAGTAGAGACAGGGTTTCACCACGTTGGGCAGGCTGGTCTTGAACTCCTGACTTCAGGTGATCCGCCCACTTCAGCCTCCAAAGTGCTGGGATTACAGGCGTGAGCCACCACGCCCAGCCTGTCCTTTAGAATCCCAAATGTATTAGCCAGGTGTAGTGGCACATGGCTGTGCTCCCATCTACTTGGGAAGCCGAGGTGAGAGGAAGATCACTTGAGCCCAAGAGGCTGAGGCTGCAGTGAGCCATGATATTGTGCCACTGCACTCCAGCCTGGGCGACAGAGCGAGACATTGTCTCAAAAAAAAAAGAATCCCAAATGTATAGATCTAAATCCTTCCAGATTTTATTAGCTGGATAACAATGGCAAAGTTACTTTCTGATTCTCTCTCTCTCCCCTCTCTCTCTCTTTCTTTTTCTTGCCTTTCTTCCTTGCATTTCTCTTTTTTCTTTTCTTTCCTTTCCTTTCCTTTCTCTCTCTTTCGTTCTTTTTCTTTCCTTTTCTTCATTTATTTATTTACTTATTTGAGACAGGGTTTCACTGTGTTGCCCAGGCATGCAGTGGCATAATCATAGCTAATTGCAGCCTCAAAATCCTGAGCTCTAGTAATCTTTCCACTTCAGCCTCCAGCGTAGCTGGGATTACAGGTGTACACCACCAAGCCCAGTTAATTTTTCAATGTTTTCATAGAGATGGGGTTTTGCTATGTTGGCCAGGCTTGTCTTGAACTCCTGGCCTCAAATGATCCTCCTGCCTTGGCCTCCCAAATTACTGGGATTACAGACATGAACCATTGCACCAGGCTTGTTTCCTCATTCAGAAAGTATCTATCTCACAGGCTCATTGTTAAGATTAAATTAAGTGAGATAATATTTACAAAATATCTGACACATAACAGGTACCCAATAAATAAAGCTATTATAATTATCAAATTAAGAACAAATGGGAAACACAAGTTACTAATTTGGTGAGAAATAACAGGTATGAATTGTGTTTTGGATAGCTATAATTCTTGGCAGATATAAGCACAAAATGCCATTATTAAATGTTATTTAAGTATTTCACTCTTTCATTTTCACTGTCCTTCATTGCTATCACCTCTGACATAAGAGTACTAAAATAAAACTATTTTTACTAGTAAAATGCATTCAAAGTAGGCTAGGGAGTTCAATTAAGAAAAATATGGGAGAAAAAAGGCAAAAGAGTTCACTTAGATGTAAAACCAGACCACTAAGTGATGGTCTATCTTCTGCTTGCTTGGGAAGTTATTGTTTCCCATGTTGACCTACCCATTCCATCTTAGGGCAGTTCTCATTATTTTAAAACGTAGCTTTATGTTAAGCCCAAATATGTTTTACTATAGCGGTACATACCAACTTAGAGTAGTAGAAATCATTCCTTCATAAGGCAGCTCTTCAAATGTCTAAAGACAACTGCTCTTGCATTCCACCCCACTCGTTAACTCTACTCCTGCAAGTTAAAGATTCTCATTCCCTTCTGCATATCCTCATGTGACATGGTTTTGCATCCTTTCAGGGCATCGGTTTTTCTATTCTGCACATACCTAGTTTTCATAATCCCTTTGCACCATTTGGCACTTTGAAGTAAGCACATACCACAGGTGTTGCCTGTTTTTAACAGTGAAAAGTAGAATAAAGTCGTTATTCATGCCCATTCTTGTTAGTATGTTTCTATTAGTATTGCCCCCAAATTCATTATTACCTTTTTTTTTTTTTTTAAGGAAAGGACTTTGTTTTTAGAGTAGTTTTAGGTACACAGAAAAATTTAGCAGAAAGCGGAAAATTCTCAAATACCCCCTCTCCCCTAGTTTCCCCTATTATTAACATCTTGCATTAGTGTGATACATTTGTTGCAATTAATGAACCAATTCATTGTTATTAACTAATGTCCATAGTTTAGAGTTCACTTTTTGTGTTGTATAGTTCCATTGGTTTTTGTTTGTCTTTTGTGGGTTTTTTTTTTTTTTTTTTTTTTTTGAGACGGAGCCTTGCTCTGTTACCCAGGCTGGAGTACAGTGGTGCGATCTCAGCTCACTACAGCCTCCACCTACTGGGTCAAGCCTCCCAAGTAGCTGGGACTACAGGTGCTTGCCACCACGCCCAGCTAATTTTTGTATTTTTAGTAGAGATGGGGTTTCACCATGTTGGCCAGGCTGGTCTCAAACGCCTGAGGTGATCCACTTGCCTCAGCCTCCCAAAGTGCTGGGATTACAGGCATGAGCCACTGCCCTGGCCTGTTCCATTGTTTTTGACAAATGCATAATGTCATGTGTCCACCATTACAATATCATACAGAATAGTTTCACTGCCCTGAAAATTGCCTGTGCTCCACCTATTCATCCCTCCCTCCTTCTCTGAAATCTCTGGCAACCACTCATCTGTTTACTGTCTCTAGAATTTTGCCTTTTCCAGAATGTCATGTAGTTAAATAATACAGTATGTAGCCTTTTCAGACTGACTTCTTTCACCTAGAAATCTGCATTTAAGTTTCTTCCATGTCTTTCTGTGGCTTGATAACTCAGTTCTTTTTCTTTTTAGTGCTAAATAATATTCTATCGTATGGAAGTACCATAGTTTGTTTATCCACTCACTTACAGAAGGACATCTTGGTTGCTTCCAAGTTTTGGCAGTTATGAATAAAGCTTTATTGCTTCCAGAAACATTCACGTACAGGTTTTGTGTGAACAAAAGTTTTCAATTTATTTGGGTAAGTACCAAGTAATGCAACTGCTGAATCATATGGGAAGAGTATGTTTAGTTTTGTAAAAAACTGCCTGTCTTCCAAAGTGGCTGTAGCATTTTGCATTCCCACCAGCAATGAATGAGTGTTCCTGCTGCTCCACATCCTTGCATTTGGTGGCCTTTTTTTTTTTTTTCTTCCTTAAACAGAGCTACATTACTGTTAATTTGTACTGAGTTTACTGCCAATCAGGATCCCTTAGACGTTTTTATATGACTTAGCTGCTGAGCCGCATTCTCTTTCTCTCAAACTTGTGCAGTTATTCTTTGGACTTTCCTTAGTGGTCTTTCTTTTCTTTTGTGCCTCTCCCAGATGCCCTGGGCTTGGTCTCTTTTACTTATCAGGTACATTCATAAGCCAACTGCTTATTGACTGTATTACCATTAAGGACTCACATTTGGATTCTTTCCCAGGGGACCGCCTTTGGGAGACTGAAGGGTGCCTCTCCCGGAGGTGCCTGGAAGTTGACATTCATCTCCTGATCAGATGGTCTGTAGACAATAACTGACTGGTATGGAGGTAGAGGAACTGAGCTCCCTTGCCCCTAGGAGGGACAAATGCTGTTATGGAAGTTATATACTCTAGAGCTCCCTGGGAGATCAGGCAGATACCAGGGTACACCGAAAAACATATTCTAGCTTAGCTTCTTCCCCTTCTCTATCGTCATCTCTCACTTCCTACATGTTTCTCCTGCGGGCACAACCTTAATAAATCACTTGCATATGAATCCCAAACTCAGGCTCTGTTGCTAGGGAATCTGACCTAATTTTATGACTTCTTTCAATTATAGCACAAAATTGTTTCTAATATTTTTGACTATTATAACCATTCCTTTCAAAAGTAGTAATGACCTTACTTTAAAGAGGTTATTTTGAATTGCTCCTGCATTGTTGCTTGTATTTATTGAATCTCTAAGGGCAAGACTTTTTCAGGAAAAGAATTACCTTTTCAATATTACAACGAATGTCAGTGGGAAAATCAGACCAATGTGATAAAACTTTATGGCTAAGTAAACATGCATGGAATTGACTTGTTCCATTAGTTGAGGATTACCTCCATTGCATTTACGAATGTCACATCTTTCACTGAGCTGTTGACAGTGGTGCCATTTTAGGAAGACACTCTATTTCAGTCTCATGAGTGTCAGCATTTATGTGCCAGAGGTACCTTTTACTCTTTAAAATATTACCATTTGGTTTTGTCTGAATGATGCCTACCCTTTATTTTTATTTTTGGTGGTGAACACCTACTTGACCAAAAAGTCTGGGTCTTCAATGAAAGGCCCATTTCTGTGTCCCAGTGTTGTGTGTCTTTGGGCACAGCCTTGTATCAAGGGGAAAAGTCCCTGAAAAAGTTGCCAGGCCAGCACCACTCCTGGTGGCCCTGGATCCTCGCATATGGAAGTTCCTGCCTAAAATGCATCACCTGATCAGAATGACAAATCACAGGATGAGAAGTTGTCACTGTGAGGTAACATGACCCCAAGGCAGCCGTAAGGGGTTGGAGGCAACATGCAGGTCTACAACCACCCAGCTTACTCAAGGAAGACCGAAAAAAAATCAGTGTCATCAAGACCTGTAGAGAACATGTTTCTAAAAAATCCTCCTGCATTGTGTCTAAATATCAAGTCACCAGATTGAATATGAAGCCAGCAGTATGGGAGGACATAGAAAACAGTTTAGAGGATGATAGGATTTTGATTGAATTTGATATGTTCAAGGAGATGGTCATAATAATTGGTTGTCTGGAGGATGTGAAGAGTTGTAACACAATTAAAGACAATAAGAGAAAGCACCAACCAAAACAAAAAGGAAAACCAAAATGTGACTGAGAATGTAGCTGGTTCTTTTGGGAGGTTTTCTAGTCTTCACATCAATGCTTTAAGACTCTCACCCAGAGAATTCTCTGGGTGGGAGATCACGGATAAAATTTTCATCAAACATACCAGCGTGCATGCAGAAGAGTAACAAATCATGAAATTCTTGAGCAAATGAAAGTATTGCCCAGAAACCCACTGCCAAAGCACAGACTGAAAAATAATCAAAGACAATTTTAAACAAAAAAAAATTGATATCCTTTTTGAGTGAGATCAGGCATGGGAAATAGATTTAGTTTCATGGATTACATCTGACCAAATGATAATTGTTGCCTGGAGCTCTGTGTTGAGGAAGATTCTGAGACTGGATCTGGGTTGATTGAAAAAGAATGCTGATATGGATTAGTAATGTCTGTCACAAGTGCAAGAGGGATAACATGTACTATATTTTTACCATTTGTGTGAGAAATACCATGAGGTAGATAAGCTCAGATTCCATGAAGAGTAGAACTGAACTGGGTGTCAAGAGACCACATTCAAGTACTGTGTCCTTCATTAGCTAGTAGTTTGATTTTGATCAAATGATTTCATCCATCTGCACACTGGTTTCCTTTTCAGGACAATGAAGTTTCTATCCTGGATGGTCTGTCATGACCCTTTAAATTCTAAAATTCTATGATCGATTAATAGTCAAACTCCAAATGCATTATTATGGAGTACTCAGGGATATGTCTTAGTTTGAGTGCCTCCTGAAGAGGACCCCAAGACAGGATTCAAGTGCAACTTATTTAACTAAGAAAATAAAGGAAACAGACTGGGTGCAGTGGCTTATGCTTGTAATCCCAGCACTTTGGGAGGCCGAGGCGGGTGGATCACTTGAGGTCAGGAGTTTGAGACCAGCCTGGTCAACGTGGTGAAACTGTGTCTCTACTAAAAATACAGAAAGTAGGGCCGGGTGTGGTGGCTCGCACCTGTAATCCCAGCACTTTGGGAGGCTAAGGCGGGCAGATCACGAGGTCAGGAGTTCGAGACCAGCCTGGCCAACAATTAAAAAGATAATTTTTGTATCTTTGTAAAGATACAAAAAATTAGACGGGTGTGGTGGCGAGTGCCTGTAATCCCAGCTACTCAGGAGGTTGAGGCAGGAGAATCGCTTGAACCCGGGAGGCAGTGGTTGCAGTGAGCCAAAATCGTGCCATTACACTCCAGCCTGGGTGACAGGGCAAGACTCTGTTCAAAAAGAAAAGAAAAAAATACAGAAATTAGCGGGGTGTGGTGGTGTGCACCTGTAATCCCAGTTACTTGGGAGGCTGAGGCAGGAGAATCACTTGAATCCGGGAGGCAGAGGTTGCAGTGAGCCGAGATCACGCCACTTCACTGCAGCCTGGGTGACAGAGCAACACTCCATCTCAGAAAAAAAAAGAAAGAAAGAAAGTAAAGGAAACTGGTAGGGTGCATCATCAAATCAGCTCCCACTTAATCCCACTGGGGAAACTCATAGTGAATCTCTCTGGGAGGCAAGGTTGCTGCTGTATTTTTATACCAGCTCCTGTCAATCACTGGATGAGGGCTGGTGGTGGGGGATTGTGGAGGGGGGTTCAGTATACCTGTACTTCCTCTCTGCTACACCAGCAAGCCAAATGAGATTTGGCACTAGAGAAAGTCTCCAGGTAAGAAATACAGTTGGAAATATATCCGGGGTACATTTAAGTAGTAAGGGCTGGGGAATACAGACAGGGTTGGCTATGCTAGGTTTCTTGGGGGGAATAAGTAAAAAACTCACTGGCATTTGGGATATTAAATACAATTGATATTCAAACATTATAATAATAAACTATCTGCTTTTAAATCTCAGAGCCAAGTTATGAGTTTAGTCAGAGAATTCTGTGAAATGTAATAGTTATTTTCTATATGAACACCTATAAGGAAAGTTTACTTATTTACTTATTTTTCATCTTTTTGAGACAGGGTCTCGCTTTGTTACGCAGGCTGGAGTGCAGTGGTGCCATCATGGCTCACCGCCACCTTGATTTCCTGGGCTCAAGCAATCCTCCTATCTCAGCCTCCTGAGTAGTGGGCACTACAGGCACATGCCACTGAGCCTGGCTAATTTTTTATTTATTTATTTTTTCGTAGAGACAGGGTCTCAATATGTTGCCCAGGCTGTTCTTGAACTCCTGGGCTCAAGTGATTCTCCCACCTAGTCTTCGAAAGTGCTGGGATTACAGACCTGAGCCACCGCACCTGGCCTAAGAGAACTCTTGAAATTGGCATTGCTGGTAATGCTTTACTGTTTTCTCCACAGTCCAGAGACAACAAGTTCAGCAAGAAAGATTGTCTTTCAATCAGGAATGTTGTAGCTTCAATCCAAACCAAAGAAGGTCTGAATCTCAAGTTGATAAGTGGAGATGTTCTGTACATCTGGGTAGGTGATGCCATTTAATAAATCTACCAAGGAACAGTGGGATCTATTTAACTTGTTCTGTGAGTTGTTCCATGATTTAATTTGTTCTTTATCTTAATCAAAGATTAAAGATATCAAAGATAAATTTGAGAAGTTAAACCCACTTAAAGTTTATGCAGATATATACTTACCATCCCCTATATTCTTCCACATGTACTCATGTGGAGGGGTTCAAGTTTAACCACAAACAAGAGTTTGCAAATCCATCTCTTTTATTTCTCTGTAACTGATCTTGACTTACTCTCAACCCAGTTCTATTTTTCTCTCCTGCACCAGTCAGCATTAGTGAGGAAGATATGTGTACAGCACACTATAGAATCACCCTTCACAAACACGCCTTTGCTCCTGCCTGAGCACTTTGCAGAAACACAGGAAGAATGAGGAGGGATAAAGGTTACCAGAAGAGGTGCTAAATCCTCAGCCTGGCTCCTGCCTACCCCTCCTCTCCTACTGTTTCCTCTTCCTTGGAATCACTAGTTAACAGAAGATACAGGCCCTATATTCCTCCTATAGTTGACATCCATCATGCTCAATCCTGGCTGCAGATCATAATCATCCGGGGGACCTTTTAAAAATACGGACTCCCAGGCCCCACCCCTAGAGATCCTGCCTTTAATTGGTCAGGGATGTGGTGTAGGCGACAATAGTTTTTGAAAGCATTCCAAGTGATTATCTTATGCAGCTAGGGCTGAGAATCACTGGTTCAGATGCTTCTTAGAATTCTATTTGGACACCTGATGTTTACCTTCAGATGGCAGACATTCAGGACTAACAGAAAGAGAACTCTGCTGAGAAATTGGGAGACTCTTCTGGATTATGAGCCACTGGAAATATTCTTTGCATTTGCTGCAGTTAATGGGATGGCAGAGGGGAGGCGGCCGGCTGCTTTCTTCATGTTCTCTAGAGTTTTTAGAGTCCTCTGTCACGTGGGTTCAGGACCTTGTCCTCAAATCAGCAGGTTGAGAAGTTGCATCTTGTCATTTTACACAGAATTGATCTGACTCACACTAATCAAACTCAAGAGACTTACTTATAACACTGGAACTGTAATTATTTCATTTGCAATGAGAAAGATAATTGCCATGGCTACTGGTAATAGTGAGCTCTGCAACTGAGTATTATGAGAGTGATTGGTGAGTGATATGACCAGAAGAACTGGATGATATAAAAGGACAGTAAATTTATTTTTCACTCTAGGTGTAGGCATAGTGTGGTGGGTAAGTAGACCAACTCTAAAGTCAGTTCTGGCAGGGTTCAAATACTGCTCCACCACTCAGCAGCCACTGATCTTGGTCAATATCCATCTTATGTCTCAGAGTTCTTATCTATAAATATGGATGATGATGATATGAAGGTTGTTATGAGGCTTAAATGAAATAATTCATATAAACCACTTATCCCCTGCCTTGCACATAATAAGGACTCAAAAAAATGATAGCTATTATCATTATCCCCTTATGATGGGCCACTTTATATTTTACCTTACTCAATTAGTACTACAACCTAATGAAGAAATATATGACTTACCCACATTTTATAGATAAAGAAACCAAGGTCTTTTCACTATGCAGTCCACTGAGTTGATTATAAATTTCGTGTCAACTCATATTGGGGTTCACCTATTCTTACCATTGGATGGTGCTGTGTAAACTTTGGAATCCTCTTTATCTTTCTTCTCTGAATTCTTTCTCCTATCCAGTTAGTTTCCAAGCCCTAATAAGCCCTCTTTCAAAATATCTCATGTACATGTCTTTCCTTTTCATTGCCATTGTCTACCCGTGTTTCGGTACACACCACTCCCAACCTCCAATCACGCCTCAGTACTACCCTTACCTCCTTGTCACTCTTTAATCTGTCTTCTACATCGCTGTTTGATACATATTCCAAAAACATTATTTTAGCAGGTACTTCTCTGCACACACATCTTCGGTGTCTTCCTACTACCTATAGGGCAAAGTCCAAAAAAGTGTGGCTTTCCAAGTACTCCATCGTCTGGCCCTAAATCTCTTCCCAGCCGCTCTTCTCACTATTGAACCTCTGCTTTAGCTAAATCTGGACTACTTTCTGATCTTTCACAATCCCATGCTTTCTTTTTTTCTTTCTCTTTTTTTTTTTTTTTTTTTGATACTGAGTCTTGCTCTGTCACCCAGGCTGGATACAGTGGTGTGATCTCGGCTCACTACAACCTCCATCTCCTGGGTTCAAGTGATTCTCCTGCCTCAGCCTCCCAAGTAGCTGGGATTATAGGCGCCCACCACCATGCCCAGCTAATTTTTGTATTTTTAGTAGAGACCGGGTTTTGCCATGTTGGCCAGGCTGGTCTCGAACTCCTGACCTCAGGTGATCTGCCTGCCTTGGCCTCCCAAAGTGCTGGGATTACAGGCATGAGCCACCACACCCGGCCACAATCCTATGCTTTCTTAAATATTCCACGCACCTTGAATGCCTTGCTGCCTTCTTTCTACCTGACCCAATTATAGCCATTCTTCAAGGCCTATCTGAAATCTGAAATTCTTATCCCCTTTAAAAAGCCTTCACTCACTATTCCAATCTAAATGATTTCCTATCTTTTTTGAAATTCTATACCAACTAATATTTGTATATTTAACTATGTCTTTTGATTACTTTGAATTGATTTAAACATTACAACAAGGTTACTTTTTTTTTTTTTTTTTGAGATAGCGTCTTGCCTTGTCACCTAGGCGGAGTGCAGTGGCACAGTCATGGTTCACTGCAGTCTCAACCTCCTAGGCTCAAGCAATCCTCCCACCTCAGCTTTCCAAGTAGCTGGGAATACAGGCCACTAGCTAATTTTTTTTTAATTGTAGAGACAAAGTCTCACTGTGTTGCTCAGGCTGGTCTTGAACTCCTGGGTTCAAGTGATCCTCCTGCCTCATCCTCCCAAAATGCTGGATTACAGGAGTAAACCACTACACCCAGCCTATTTTATTACATGTTAATATATTGCTTCCCTAAACTGTGTAGGAATCAGTAAATGGAGAGTGAAACTGCAAGTGGGAGTGAGGAGAACATGGGCTAGATCTAATTTTGTTTTGTTTTGTTTTGTTTTGTTTCTTGGATGGCTTGCTCACTCTTGTCTCTGCAAGGGGCTTCTCAGATATTGAGATTAGTTTATGCTAACTTCATATAATATGCTAACTAACATTATATAAGTGGATCCAAGAATGCCGATTATTAGGTTGAGAAATATAACCTATTATATGTCCCAGGGACATAGACATCTTTTAATTTACAATGAAGAAGAGTTCCCCAAAGAACCAGGACATTAAAAAGCCACATGATCAGGCCGGGCTCATGCCAGTAATCCCAACACTTTGGGGGGCCAAGGTGGGCAGGTCACTTGAGATCAGGAGTTCAAGACCAGCCTGGCCAACATGGCAAAACCCCATCTCTGCTAATAATACAAATATTAGCCAGGCATGGTGGCACATGCTTGTAATCCCCGCTACTCGGGAGGCTGAGGCATGAGAATCGCTTGAACCTGGGAGGCAGAGGCTGCAGTGAGCTGAGATCATTCCACTGCACTCCAGCCCGGGGAACAGATCGAAATCGTGTTTAAAAAAATAAAAAATTAAAAAAAAAAAAAGGCCACACGATGAGAGTGTTTGTCTCCTCTTACTCCCAAATTACCAGGGAATCAGAAGGTTTCTGGTGAGCACAAAATCTGAGTAATAGGAGTTATGAGTTGAATATGTAACATCTCATGGCATTAGGCTATGACCCTCACTTCACCAAAGGAACAGCCTTAGCATTGACATTGGAGAACTCAACATCCCTGGACAGGCTAGAATGGATACTGCCTACCCTCACCTTAGTGACTTTCCTTTGCCAAGGCCTTCAGGGCCGACCATACCCTCCTTCACATCGACCTAGTCTTTCTTTTGGTATATTGTTAAATTCAAAACAAGTATTCTCAGTTCCTGCCAGGCTGAGAGCAATTCTTTCTCCCTTCCCCTGTCTCTCTGTCTCAATCTTTCTGTGTTTTTGTTTCTCTCCGTCTCTGTCTCTGTTTTTCACTTTCATTTTTCTTCTTTCTCCATTTCTCTCTCTCAGTCTTCGTCTCTGACTCTCTGCCTCTGGTCTCTGACTCATTTTCATAGCTCTACTCTGACTCATTACGTGTTGATTTCACAGCAGTGGTTAATATATTTCCTTAATGTCTAAGTTTTGGAAGTGACCTCATCATGGTGTTTCAGTGCTAACAATAGACTGTAAGATCCTTGAGGGTGGGGCTGACATGTTAGTATGACAGGCAAAACATATCCGTACATTACCCCACAATACTTAGTAAATTTACAGTTGCTCCATCATTATGTATTATTGATTCAATCTCTAACTGTTGCTATTTTCGTTAAGGCCGATGTCATTGTCAACAGCGTTCCCATGAATCTTCAGCTTGGAGGAGGACCACTATCTCGGGCATTTTTGCAGAAAGCTGGTCCCATGCTCCAGAAGGAGTTAGATGACAGAAGGCGGGAAACAGAGGAAAAAGTAGGTAACATATTCATGACAAGCGGCTGCAATCTGGACTGCAAAGCTGTGCTCCATGCTGTGGCTCCATACTGGAATAATGGAGCAGAGACTTCTTGGCAGGTAGGGAACGCTCTTAGTTCTCCAACGTATTTGGTGGCTTTGGGAATCTCCTTCTGGTGTGGTATAGATCTGTGCTCAAGGGAAGCAATTTTGCCCCACAGAGGACAGTTGGGTTGTTACAACTGCTGCTGGTATCTAGTGGGTAGAAGCGAGGGATGCTGCTAAATATTCTATGATGCACACACCAGCCCCCACAACAAAGAAGTGTCTGCCCTAGGCTGTGAAACCCTCGTATTGATTGAACCCTGTCTATCTATTGAAATCTTTATTACATTCCGTGGAGAATTCATCACAACTACCAGTTATTTCCGAGTAATTGACCCTTGGAGGTAGTAACATTCATTGGGATTCTACAGGAGGGGTGTCTAAGTTGTAATGTAATAATCTTTCAGTACAGCAAAGAGGTGCGCCCAGCACTGTGGTGAAGAAGAAAAAAGAGTCAGTGCCCTTCTTTCGATAACATCATTCCCACCTCCACTCCCAGTTTAATTTCCCAACTTTTTTTCAGAATATAAAAAAGTAATACAAATACATTGTGGAAAATATAGAAAAGTACAAAAAGACAATAAAAATAATAATCCAACCACCAAGAGATAACTGTTTTCTTCTTCTTCTTTTTGAGACCGAGTTTCGCTCTGTTGCCCAGGCTGGAGTGCAGTGGGGCGCCATCTCAGCTCATTGCAACCTCCTCTCTGCCTCCCGGGTTCAAGTGATTCTCCTGCCTCAGCCTCCTGAATAGCTGGGATTACAGGTGCCCACCACGGGGCCTGGCTAATTTTTGTATTTTTAGTAGAGACGGGGTTTCACCATGTTAGCCAAGCTGGTCTCAAACTCCTGACCTCAAGTGATCCACCCGCCTCAGCCTCCCAAAGTGCCGGGATTACAGGCATGAGCTACTGTGCCTGGCCTTAAGAGGTAACTTTAGTTAACATTTTACTATATTTCCTTCAAGTCAACTTTATGACTTTATGCATATTTATTTATTTATTTATTTATTTATTTTTTGAGATGGAGTTTTGCTCTTGTTGCCCAGGCTGGAGTGCAATGGCACGATCTTGGCTCACCGCAGCCTCCGCCTCCCGGGTTCAAGCAATTCTCCTGCCTCAGCCTCCCGAGTAGCTAGGATTATAGGCATGTGCCACTACACCTGGCTAATTTTGTATTTTTAGTAAAGATGGGATTTCTCCATGTTGGTCAGGCTGGTCTTGAACTCCTGACTTCAGGTGATCTGCCTGCTTCATCCTCCCAAAGTGCTGGGATTACAGGTGTGAGCCACCACAACTGGACAGCATATTTATGTCTTAGTTGAGATTCTCTCTTTCTCTCTCTTCTTTTTTTTTTTTTTTAATTGAAACAGGGTCCCACTCTATTGCCCAGGCTGGAGTGCAGTGGCGCGATCTTACCTCACTGCAACCTCCACCTCCTGGGCTCAGGTGATCCTCCTACCTCAGCCTCCCGAGTAGCTGGGACAACAGGCACACATCATCATCCCTGGCTAATTTTTGTGTTTTTGTAAAGATGGGGTTTCACCATGTTGCCCAGGCTGGTCTTGAACTCAAGGGCTCAAGCAATCTGCCCACCTCAGCCTCCCAAAGTGCTGGGATTACAGGTGTGAACCACTGTGTTAGGCCCAATATTCTCTCTCTTTTTTTTTTTTTTGGACCAATATTCTCTTTAAACATTTTTAAATACAGTTTTTTTGTTTTTGTTTTTGTTTTTGCTTTTGAGACGGAGTCTTGCTCTGTCACCCAGGCTGGAGTTGGAGTACAGTGGCGCGATCTTGGCTCACTGCAAGCTCCGCCTGCCAGGTTCATGCCATTCTCCTGCCTCAGCCTGCCAAGTAGCTGGGACTACAGGCGCCTGCCACCACGCCTGGCTAATTTTGTTTTTGTATTTTTAGTAGAGACGGGGTTTCACCGTGTTAGCCAGGATGGTCTCGATCTCCTGACCTCATTATCTGCCTGCCTCAGCCTCCCAAAGTGCTGGGAGCCGCCGCGCCCGGCCAATACATTTTTTTTTTTAACTTTACATAAATACTGCATGTTGTTAAAGACTCTTCATAAACACCACTTTTAGTTACATTGAGCTACCATTTTTATGCAGCCATTCCCACACTGTTGGACCCGCCTCTCCTGAATGAGCGTGACTCTCTCTGGAAAGTACTCTGCCCTGTTTTTGTTTCCTCTTTCTGACTTCTCAGGCCCTGACTAAGCCAACAATAGCAGAGAGGTCCTTGTCAGAGTTGCTGGGACCACAACTCTTTCTGTTTTCCACTAGCTTAAGCCCTAACTTATGTAAATGTACTTTGCACATTTCAGATCATGGCAAATATAATCAAGAAATGTTTGACAACTGTAGAAGTGCTATCTTTCTCATCAATCACATTTCCCATGATTGGAACAGGAAGTTTGCAGTTTCCCAAAGCTGTTTTTGCTAAACTAATCCTTTCAGAAGTGTTCGAATACAGTAGCAGCACAAGGCCGATAACTAGCCCTTTACAAGAAGTCCACTTTCTGGTATATACAAATGACGATGAAGGCTGTCAGGTATGGTTACATATCCCATCTGGTTAATTCTGGCAAGTGAACCCAAGCGCATTCAGATGTTTTTATAGATCTAGGAATAACCGTGTTTTCTAATCCTGTGCCTATAAGTGATGGTTGCTAATGGGAGGTTGTCATATGACTTAACTATGAGCCAACACTGATAACTCATGTTCCTAGACAGTTCATCAAGAGACAAGCTAATCTGTAATAAATACATTCTTAGAAAGAAATGGAAAGTTATTGGCATAAAAATGGCCTAGACATTTTAACACTGACTACATGAAAGCTAAGTCATGGCTTTATCTATGGGGAAAGGGCAGAATGAGAGAAGCCTCAAGGATTTAGTTATTTGGATAGAATAGACCAGTCTACACAATTCTGTGAGTGTCTATAAACTAGAAATAGCAGCACCATATTTAGCAGTGGAGAAGCAGTCAAGGCACACTAACTAAGTAGTTCCCACTGACATTAGAAGAATGGTATACTTAGGTTTAATCTCAGTTTTGCCATTTAAAAGTTGGGTGACATACCTCTCTGAATCTCAGCTTTTTTTTTTTTTTTGAGACAGAGTCTCGTTCTGTTACCCAGGCTGGAGTGCAGTGGTGTGATCTCGGCTCACTGCAGCGGCGTGATCTCAGCTCAATGCAGCCTCCGCCTCCTGGGCTCAAGCAATCCTCCCATCTTAGCCTCCCTAGTAGCTGGGATTACAGGCATGTGCTACCATGCTCGGCTAATTTTTGTATTATTAGTAGAGATGGGGTTTCTCCATGTTGGCCAGGCTGGTCCTGACCTCAGGTGATCCACCCACCTCAGCCTCCCAAAGTGCTGGGATTACAGGCGTGAGCCACTGTGCCCAGCCTGAATCTCAGTTTTATCAAGTGTAAGATGAGTATGGTAATAACACCTTTCGGAATTGTTCTAACTATTAAAACGGGTGTATTTGAAGTGTTTTGCATGATATCTAGCACATAGAAAACCCCCAAAACTGGTAGTAGTCATTACCCAACTTTAAGGACTGACAAGCAATTGCTACAACTTACTAACATCACCACTTAAACTGGATCAAAGATAATTTTGTTTTTTAAGTTCTTAGTTATACTTACCCATTCTGGATGGAAGTGTGGTCTTTCCAGAGATGTTTCCCAGAGTTTCCCAGAAACACTCCAAAGTATTGCATGATGTAGTTTGTAAGCAAATTTATCCATAGGAAATAATAATAATATTTTAAAAAACAACATTTACCCCCAAAGGTTCTTAGTTTTTTTCCCCCGGTAAATATAAAATATCCAGAGACATATTTTTTTGCTCAAAGATAAACTGGGGGAAATTATTATTAGCAAAATGTTCGTGATATCTGTGTCCTTGTTGAGTTCACAATAACATCTGCCCTTTATTGGGGTGACATCTTCAGTAGCAATCTGGAAAGTAACTGCCCCAAATTTCATTGTTAACCAAGAATTAGAAACATGGACTGGTGCAGTGGCTCACGCCTATAATCCCAGCACTTTGGGAGGCTGAGGCAGGGGGATTGCTTGAGTCCAGGAGTTCAAAACCAGCCTGTGCCACATGGCAAAACCTCGTCTCTACAAAAAATACAAGAAATTAGCCGGGCGTGGTGGTGCACATCTGTAGTCCCAGCTACTTGGGAGGCTGAGGTGGGAGGATCAGTTGAGTCCAGGGGGTTGAGGCTGCAGTGAGTCAAGATCATGCCACTGCACTCCAGCCTGGGCAACAGAATGAGACTCTGTCTGCAAAAAAAAAAAAAAGAAAAGAAAGAAAGAGAAAAAGAAAAAGTAGAAACAGTCCCAAAGATACCTGAAAAGAAAGAAAATGGATGAAGACAACCCAAGTGAAACTTTATAACTCTACTCTGTCTCCCATTGCTCAATTTTATCACTCACACGACCAAAATGCCTTTTTGTTTTTTCCATTTCTAAACAAAACTTCAATGTCTGAGGTTTTCTAACGTGGATTTTCGTGTTTTCATTCAGGAGGCTTTGGCTGGACATAAGAGATGAAGCATACTGTATGTATTTGTTGTTAATCAACCCCAGAATGTACCTAACAGCCAAAGATGCCAAGGAACGTTGTTGCCCTGCCCCCTACTCACCTACAAATACTCTACACTTCCCTCAGCACATTGGATGTAGGAGATTAGAATTAAGGGGCTTCAAAAGAGGAGGGATAACGATAGTGGTCACAAAAAAGGCATGTGACTTCCTGCAGAGCCACAGTCAGCACCCCTGCTGACACACTTGCCTGGACAGTGTTAGTTTACTCACAAAGTAAAGCAAATCAGCACTGCTATTTGTGGAGAAAATTCCTAGGTTGAACCGCAATCCTTTAAGAAGTCTCTGAGGGAAGAGGAAATATTTTGAGAACTATTGTTATCAACTCTTTGATATCTGATGATCAATGCTCCAAAGAATTGGATTAATATTTTTACACAATATTGTTGTAGTCAGTAACTGTTTCTATTTCCAGGCATTTTTAGATGAATTCACTAACTGGTCAAGAATAAATCCCAACAAGGCCAGGATTCCCATGGCAGGAGATACCCAAGGTCTGGTAAAGTCGTTCTGCTAAGGAAATATTTCCTTTTGCTGAGCAACTCTTCAGTGGTAGTTGAAGTCCAATAGAAGTAGGCAAAGCTAATTCACATGAAGAACAAATCTGTGATGAGGGAGGTGTTAGAGCATGTCCCATTGTCTGGGCACACAAAGAAGCAATCGCATATTAACATGAACCAAATTAATGGTAATGAAACCAGAGTTTCTAAGAAATGGTAATAAAATAATAACTAAACTGTGCCTGGCACACTATACTTTACTGATTGCTTTCATATATAGTATATTATTTAACGTGTACAATGGCCCCATGGCAGGTGGTTCTGTTGCCACTGTATAAACGTTGAAAGGTAGATCTAAAGGGTTTAAGGGATGAGCTGAAGTGGCACAGCTAAGTTGTAAGCCTCAGAGTGTGGAGTGGAGAGTAATATGCCAACGGGTTAAAGGTAACTTCCTCTGAGCAGTCTTTTTTTTTTTTTTTTTTTGAGATGGAGTCTTGCTCTGTCACCCAGGATGGAGTGCAGCGGCGTGATCTTGGCTCACTACAAACCCCGCCTCCTGGGTTCAAGCAATCCTCCTGCTTCAGTCTCCCCAGTAGCTGGGATGACAGGTGTGCACCACCACACCCAGCTAATTTTTCTGTATTTTTAGTAGACACACGGTTTCACCACGTTGACCAGGCTGGTCTCGAACTCCTAAGCTCAAGTGATCCTCCCACCTCAGCCTCCGAAAGTGCTGGGATTTTGGAGCACCCTTTATATTGCTACACCTGTGGTAATAAAAGACCCTCCTAGCAGTGTTGTCTGCAAGAAAGAACAGTGCCCTTTTCACACTCCCTTTTTTTTTCTCACTCCTCTCTCTTGACACCCCAGCAGCTCTTGCCAGTAAACAGACTGGCACAATTGGATATTTCTGCCTCATCCTATGTAACTCAGAAAATGTAGATATGCTTACTGTCACAAAGCGTTATTTTCTAATTTCCTTTAAAAAGAAAACCAAGCTGTTTAAGAGGCCAGGAGATGTGGTAATATTTCAGTTTATGTTGGGGGAAAAGAAAGAGGGCTGGGCTGGGAAGAGAGTAGGGCCCCAAGATGAGTGCTGTTCCTCCAGAAGCTGAGCCAGCCCATTCTTTACCTATTTTCTTTCTTTTCAGGTGTGGTCGGGACTGTCTCTAAGCCTTGTTTCACAGCATATGAAATGAAAATTGGTGCAATTACTTTTCAGGTTGCTACTGGAGATATAGCCACTGAACAGGTAGATGTTATTGTAAACTCAACATCAAGGACATTTAATCGGAAATCAGGTACTTTATTTAAGCAATATATTGTAATTATTAGTATGACTAATTTCTGGAAGGGAAATTGTGGCTAATATTTGCCCTGAGTGGACAGAGAGTGTTGTAGAAAATATGTGGTCCCTGAACTCAGGAAGACGTGGGTTGAATCCCAGCTATGCCACTTAGCAATGTGTAGCTGTGGACAAGTCACTTAACCTCTCTGAGTGTCAGTTTCTTTGCCTGTCAAACACCTATTTCCCAGGAGAGGATTAGATGGGGTGTTAACTGATATAAAGGTGGAGTTTAACTGACGCATTGTACTTAGTGTCAGCTCTCAACTGTTGAATTTCCACAAGTATAGTTTAGTACCTCTAAGTTCCTCTATTTTTATTTTCCTTTTTATGTAACCTACTTGGCATTTACAACTCACCTTCTGTAGCTCTTCTCTACATTACACTGACCGAGAAATGAAACGCAACCGTTTTTCTTTATTTTCCCTGAAATGTTTGACTCCCATTATAGTAACACATTTGGGCATGCCCTCCCCTCATATGTCTATTAATTTATAACTTATACACATACACTCTTAACCTTTTTGGGTTTTTTGAGGCGGAGTCTCACTCTGTCGCCCAGGCTGGAATGCAGTGGTGCAATCTTGGCTCACTGCAACCTCCGCCTCCCGGGTTCAAGTGATTCTCATGCCTTAGCCTCCTGAGTAGCTGGGACTACAGGCATGTGCCACTATCTAATTTATTTATTTATTTATTTTTTAGTAGAGACGGGGTTTTGCCATGTTGGCCAAGCTGGTCTGGAACTCCTGACCTCAGGTGATCTGCCTGTCTTGGCCTCCCAAAGTGCTGGGATTACAGGTGTGAGCCACCGTGCCCAGCCCTCTTAAACTTTTGTATATTATAAAATGTTGACTTTTAAATTAAAAGGGTAAAATAAAACAGAAATAGAATTTAAATATTTTCTAAGTTGAAAAATATTATGGAACTTACCATGCAGAAGTGAATCTGTAGGATATCCATTTAATTCATTGGTCATTCCATTTTTCAGTCATTTAAAATGTAGACATAAAGAACATTTGGTTATTTGAAACATGCTAGGTTGAATCTATGCATTTATCCCTGTCCCCTTTTGGAATTCCATTAATACAACTGTAAAGGAATGAAAAGGATATAAACACACAAGAAAAAAGAACGTTGGAAGGAAAACAACTATGAACAAAAGATAACAAATTTTTAGACGATGGGGAGCTGCTAGCCAAGGGTGGTAACTGCCATGGAGTAGAGAAAATTTAGTACCTGCAGGCGAGAAGAGTAGCCCCAGAGACACAGGAATTAGAGGCTGCTGGTATCTGGGAAGGCAGGGGGCAAGTACAGAGATGAAAACAAGGTTGAATGAAATTCCAGATCAGTAGCAGTTAGACTACTTGATTGGATCCTCCATCCTATACAGCAGTAACTTTCCTTGCTCTTCCCTGGCCAGAGATGGGAGGTTTATTCTCTAGAGAAACAGAACCAGAGGGATTTTGGACTTAGGGCACCAGGCATAGGTGAGATGAGGAGCTAGGCTGAAAACTATTTAAGAGAACATCTGTGTACCAAACATCGAGTGCCCAGCCCCTCTCCCTGCATGGATCCCAGAGCAGCAGACAGGAGGTGCTGCCTGCTCACCTTACACTGAAGCCCGCTGGTCAACAAGCCTTCTTGCATAGAGCTTCTAAGCTCACTCTTAAATAGGAATGGACTGGTGAAGATCACTTGACATTTGAGGAAAATCTTCACAGCAAAGACAGAGACCAGAACAAACAAATTGAAAAGAGATTTTTTAAAAAAGAGACATTTTATAACACATATATAATCAAGGATATAGAGATATAGATATCTTCATAATGATAAAACAACTAACATTCATTCAATATTTTCTGCATGCCGGCTTCTGTGCTAAGCATTTTTCATCCATTATCTCTTTTAATGTACAAATAACCCTGTGAGGGAAGTGCCATATTAGCCTCTGTGTAACAGATGAGGAACTTATTAGTCACATACTAGCTAGTAAATACTGGAGTCAACTTCAACCCAATTTGTCAAAATGCAAAGTCCGTATTTTTAATGACTTGACCCAGCTGTCATTAGACTTGACCAAAGTGGTGAAGCTACGACTTTGACTGGAAGATTCACTGGAGTGAAACCGGCTGTTTAACTGAGCAGGGCAGGGAATCAAAGAACTTAGTAAAGTGCTTGATTTTATTACAGTTTTGAGATCCATGCTTCTCATTAGTATCAGAACTTTTATTTTTATAGTTTCATTCATTTTTACAAAATAATAAGGGTAGAATGCAAAAAATTTCAAATAACTGCAAAAACAGTCCTGTATAAATAGAGAAGGTAAAGTTGCAGATGCCAGCCTTTCAGCTCCTGGGCACTTCCATGGCACTGAGATCAGACTGTTCATCAGCCACTGGGTGGAGGTTGCTATAGAAAGAGCAGTTGGTCGGGCGTGGGGGTGGTCAATGGATTATGCACAAAAGGGTGAGTTGAGCAGAAGTCTAATGTACGAAAACTATAACCACTTATTGAATTCTAACTGATGCCTTTTACCATTAACATGTCTTATTTAGGTGTGTCAAAAGCTATTTTAGAAGGTGCTGGACAAGCTGTGGAAAGTGAATGTGCTGTACTAGGTATGGGCACATGTTACTTTTGACTACAAACTTGAAAATCAGAGGGCTGAGATTACAGTGAGAGGATGTACAGGAGGACTGGAGGTGGAGTAAGTAGCAAGCAAAACTTTGCAAGGTTGGTTCACTGGAAGAGCAGGCAGAGGTGGTGGAACTTGGAGGCTATGGGGGAGAGGTTCTTCATCCCACCATCTCATCTGTCTCTTACTTCCTGAGTAGTAAAAAGAACCCAGGCCTGGGTCCTAATAATCCAGGCTCTGCCATTTACTGAGCAATCCTAGGCACGTCATCTAACTGCTAAGAGCTTTGCTTCTCTCATCAGTAGGAAAGTTCTACTAATAAGTAGTGTGGGAAAGCTGTGCCACAGGTGGTTTTGAGGATCAGAAGGAACAATTAATGTGAAAAGTTCTGTAAACTGTGAAGTGCTGTACAAACTTTCCCCAAACTTGTTCTACTTCTTCCAGCACAACTGCATATAGCCAACTTCTAATCATTTTATGAATGAGTGTGGACTTTGAGTGGGGAACCTAAGGTAGTGATTATAAACTGTTTGTCCTTCAAAATATCCCTTGCAGAGTAGGGTAGATAGTCAGCTATGAGTATGCTTTCAAGAAGTCATAGAGCACCATGTTTGACAATGTATTCCCGCAACCGACCTGCTACAATGCCTGAAACTCCTATCTTAGTAGCTGTCCTCTGATTAAGAAATTTCTCTGGAGTGAATAAAGTTCTGGAGTGACAGCAAAGGAAGGTAATATTTGATTACTAACATGAGGACGTTAGCAGGGGTTTGAGTACTGGGAGAGCTCGCTGTGCCTGGGAGGCAGGAGCAGAGGATGAAGGTGGGCTGGACAAGCTGGAAAAGCCTGAGGAGGCTGCCTGGGAGGGGAGGGTGGGAGGGACACCCGAGGGACCCTAGGGAGTGCCTGGGCACAGGTGCTCCTCAGGAGGGCAGGATGGGATGGGCAGGGATCCACTCTCCTCCTCCTCCCTTTTGCTGGCCCCAGCCTTACTCAGAGCAGTCTGAACCAAAGAAGCAGTGCCTTAAAATGGCCCTCATAATTTCCATGTGCTCAAGAGCTCTAGGGTCCTGAGCCAAGGAGAAGTTTTCATCCTTTCACACCTCTGTGCCACAGAGTACGTTGCTTTTACCTCCTTCAAAATTAATGTGGCTGAATGTGCATAGAAATTGCTCTTCTGGGACAGCAGAGTGGAGGTTAAGAGCTATGGAGACTGGCTGCTTGGGTTCGAGTCCTAGGCAATTTTTGGCTACTGACCTTACCTCTCTCTGTGGCTGTTTCATGTGTGTAATGGGGAAAACAGTACCTGCCTCACAGGCTTGTTTTGAGGATTGAGCAGATTAATGCAGATAAAGTACTTTTGAACAGCACCCCAAATACTCAACAGTGTATTTGTTGAGCTCGAGAATTCTGATTGTAAAGAAAATGTGGTTGTCACAGTCCAGTGAATGAAACCAACAAGCTCGAGTGAGACTGGGCTTCACAGCCTTCACGAATGTCAGCTATTTTCATTTCTCAAAAATCAAAGTGTTGCCTCCAGTAATTAATGGGCTGCATGTTTGTTTTTCTTTCCTTTTTTTCAGCTGCACAGCCTCACAGAGATTTTATAATTACACCAGGTGGATGCTTAAAGTGCAAAATAATAATTCATGTTCCTGGGAGAAAAGATGTCAGGAAAACGGTCACCAGTGTTCTAGAAGAGTGTGAGCAGAGGAAGTACACATCGGTTTCCCTTCCAGCCATCGGAACAGGTTTGCAGCTTATCATTCTATAATAAAATTTGAGTGATACAAATTCCTTTAGAATTTGTCTCACTCTTAAGCAGATCAATGCTGAATCCATCTGAAAGTGGGAACAATGATGTAAATCAGAGAGGGAGCCATCTTTTAGATCTGGAGGGCACCACCAGCTACTGGGCCCAAGCCTCTTTCCTCCATCTTTCTTCTTTCTTTATTTTTTCAAGACAGAGTCTCACTCTGTTGCCCAGGCTGGAGTGCAGTGGTGTAATCTCAGCTCACTGCAACCTCCTCCTCCCAGGCTCATGCAATCCTCCCACTTCAGCCTCCCAAATAGCTAGGACCACAGGTGTGTACCACCATGCCTGGCGAATATTTGTATTTTTTATGGAGACAGAGTTTTCCCATGTTGCCCACGCTGGTCTCAAACTCCTAGGCTCAAGCAATCCGCCTGCCTCAGCCTCCCTAAGTGCTGGGATTACAGGCATGGGCCACTGTGCCCACCCCTTTCTTCTTTATTTTATGTTCCCTAAGTATCTTTCCAAGTTTGGTCTTTAACTTCATAGTTTTCTCACTCTTCATTTTTTCTCCTTGGGGGATTCATTCAGTCTCGTGTCTGGTAACATTTCTGCATTGACTCCCAAATCAGCATTTCTCATTCTCTCTAGGATCTCCTCTGGGGGAGTTTTCTATTACCAGAAACTTCATTACATCAGAATCCAAACTCATGATCCTCCCTTGAAAACAGACACTCCTCTTGAGCTCCTGGGCTTTCTCGTTTCCTCCTTTGGTGGTGCCATGATGCTCCCAGCTGCCCTGGCCTGCCATCCTTGCTTTGTTGTGTCCCCAGACCCCCACAGTCAGCAAGTCCTGCTGAATCTTCTTCCAGAGAGTTGTTGAATTCCAGCCTTTCTTTTTGTTTCCAAACCCTTCAGACCTCCCCCATCTGGTTTACTTCAGCGTCTCCCAGCCGGCTCCACATTTGTGCATTCATTCATTGAATTGAAATGCCGTTACCAAGGCTCTGTGCAAGGCACTGGGGAGAAAATCATGAGTAAGATGCAGTCACTCCCCATGAGCAACAAACTCAGGTTTGTCCTGCTCACAGTTTCTAGGAACGCTTTCCTCATCTCTATGATATCATCCAGTCATCTGCTCTTCTTAGTTGACAGTGCTACTGGTCACTCACTTCCTGATTCATTCACATCCATGTCCCCTGTCACTCTCATGGAAGTGAGGGCTTCTTACTTGGGAAGTATTAATAGTATGTAGCCACAGATTACCATTAATCTAAGAGAGTTTTTCAGCAATTAAATTCCTGGTCTTAGAGCCACCACCATCATTTTAGCTCAACTCTGTAGACTTCCTTCCTCTTCCCAGATTAAAACAGAATGCTCTTGCAGGTATCCCAGGCCCCTCTCGTGTGAGCCCCAGGGCACCCTCCAATGTTTGCAGTACATTCTTCCTGGCTTCCACACACCAATAACCTTTTGTTATAACCTTTTGCTATGGGTGGCAATGAGGCCAGCAGGGAAGCCAGGGGGAACGTGCTGCAGGCATTTTGTTACCACTTTTTGTTTCTTTTATTCATGCATTTCTCCCGATCTGGAGCTTCTCCCACACCATCTGGCAAATTACAGCTCTCACAAACCCAAATTGTTTTGTTTCCATCACCCAGGGCAAGCACTCTGCTACTTGGCACTGGGCAAACAGAGTGGAGTAAGCTCTGGCCCCTTCAGGAGTTCATGATTTTGGAACAGATGCAAGACATTGTAACCAAGAATGATACCCAATGCAGAGGTCACAAGTGTAGGTGTGTTCAGCCACATAGTGGGAAGGGTTGCAACTGGATAGGTGGAATGAGCCTGTCAAGGGACTGCATACAGAAAGAGAAGAGGGCTGAGACCAGAACAGTGAGAAATGCCCACAGATAGATTGTGGCAGGGAAAGGGCAGAAAAGTCAGCAAAAGAACCAACCAATAATCATAAGTGTTGGAGGAGAGTAAGTGCAAAGCCCCAGAGGAGGAAGTGGGAGGCCATGAAATGCTTGTGCCACACCTCTTCGACTGTGAATACATTGTGAGATCCTCAAAAGGGAAGGACCAGATCTTTATGTCTTCTCTGCCCCGTGTTGAGTGAAGAATCATTGCCCATTAAATTTTGTTGAATGGAGGAATGAATAACAGGTGATTTTGATGATGCCTTCAGAGATGCTCATGGATGTTCTCTTCCCCATTGATTTCAACGGACATTTTTGAAATGTTTCTCAGACCTGGCGCGGGGGCTCATGCCTGTAATCCTAGCACTTTGGGGGGCTGAGGCGGGTGGATCACTTGATTGCTTGAGGTCAGGAGTTCGAGACCAGCCTGGCCAACATGTTGAAACCCTGTCTCTACTAAAATAGAAAAATTAGCCAGGCGTGGTGGCGGACACCTGTAGTCCCAGCTACTCAGGAGGCTGAGGTGGGAGAATCGCTTGAATTCGGGAGGCAGAGGTTGCAGTGAGCTGAGATTGCATCACTGCACTCCAGCATGGGCAACAAAGTGAGACTCTATCTCGGAAAAAAGAAAGAAAGAAAGAAAAAATAAATGCTTACTAGACGCAGTCTATTTTGAGTACCACTAAACTCCTATGAAGTAGCTGGAATAGCTACATTAGTTGTAGTAATAATATTAATAATTGCTAAGATTTATTGAGTCCTTACTGTATGTTCTAGGTGTTTTACATGTCAAAGCTCATGTATTCCTCACAGTAACCTTATATAGGGTGATCAGTTCTTTCGAGTTTGACCAGGACTTTCCTGGTTTTAACACTGAAAGTCCCATGTTGCAGGCAGCCTCTCTGCTCTGGGGAAACTGGGAGGGTTGGTCTTCATACCTGTGACATGGAAACTATCAGCAAAGACAAGTTTATTGTGAAGATAATGAAGCTTAAGTGATCAGACTTCACTTGCACAGGCTTTTTAAAAGATCCTGAGAGGAGCCCTAATAATGTCTTCACCTGGTTGTATGACTTAGTAAAATTTCAAAAGTAGGATATTTTAACCATCATGAATTAAGACCACTGTTTCCCTCACTTTGACGTCTCATACTTCCCCTTGCACTGAGTGATGTTGGGGTGGCTGTAAACATTTATGCGATACAGCTAAGGAAAGTTGCGTTAGGAATCTAATTTTCAGCATTTTAAAAGATATACTTTGTTGTTTCTTTTCTGATTCTAAATATTCACCATTATACATAATTGTATACTTATTCTTTTTCTGAGATATATAAATTTCAAAACCTGGATCCATCCTATACTCTGTGTCCCCATTTTGTAGATGAGGAACTTGAGGGTAGGTTCAACCTAGCAACAGAGCTATGTTCAAAGCCATGCAGCCTGGTCCCAAATCCTGCACAAATTTTACCATTACTTTTTTTTTTACTATTACTTTTTTTTACCATTATTATATTCTTAATTACTCTATTCTTACCTACCATATTCTTATCCCTATTACCTATTACCTTCTATTATTACCCCCAATTTCTAGCTGAGCAAACTGAAGTGTAGAGGTGTTATAGGTTGAGTGTGTCTCTCCAACATTCATATGTTGAGGTCCTAACCCTGGTACCTCAGATTTAGAGATAGGGTTTTGTTTGTTTGTTGTTGTTGTTGTTGTTTGTTTTTTTGTTGTTGTTTTTTGAGACAGTGTCTCACTCTGTCACCCAGGCTGGAGTTCAGTGGCACGATCTTGGCTCACTGCAACCTCCACCTCCCTGGTTCAAGTGATTTTCCTACCTTAGCTTCCTGAGTAGCTGGGATTACAGGTGCCCGCCACCATGCCTGGCTAATTTTTGTATTTTTAGTGGTGGCAGGATTTCACCATATTGGCCAGTCCAGTCTCAAACTCCTGACCTGAAGTGATCTGCACGCCTTGGCCTCCCAAAGTGCTGGGATTACAGGCGTGAACACCTAGCCTGGAGATAGGGTCTTTAAAGAGCTAATTAAGTTAAAATGAGGCCATTAAGGTGGGCCCCAAACCAATATGACTAATGTCCTTATAAGAAGAGGACATTAGGACACTGCCAGGTATGGAAGGAAGAACATGTGAAGACACAGAGAGAAGACAGCCATCTACGGGTCAACCTTGCTGATACCTTGGCCTCAGTCTTCTGGCCTCCAAGATTATGAGAACATCAGTTTCTCTTACTTAAGCCACCTGTCCATGGCTTTTTGTACCGCAGCCCTAGCTAACTTCAAGAGGGATCAAATGACTTACCCAAGATCAGACAGCTAGTAAGTAGTGGAGCCAGGACATAGACTCAGCTCTTCTGCATCCAGATCACATGTTCTTATTTCTGCACTGCCAATGCCCATCAGCTAAAGATCACCAGGAACACACACTACGGGGAGCTCTGCAGCATCTCAGTAGGAGAGTGTTAGAAAGGACTTAATGGATTTGGGCTTGTTTTAGGTGATTTTGTGGCAGTCTCAAGTAAGTGGGGCTTTTCTCTGGATCAGAGACTTTTAGGAAACAGACATAATTCTATGATTGGGTATCTTATCTAGAAGGAAGGAGGATGCATTCTGGCTAAATGTATGATTGGTAATGCAGCAGCTGTCACTCTTTTTTTTTTTTTTTTTTGAGATGGAGTCTTGCTTGTCGCCCAGGCTGGAGTGCAGTGGCGCTATCTTGGCTCACTGCAAGCTCCACCTCCCAGGTTCACGCCATTCTCCTGCCTCAGCCTCCCGAGTAGCTGGGACTACAAGTGCCCGCCACAACGCCTGGCTAATTTTTTGTATTTTTAGTAGAGACGGGGTTTCACCATGTTAGCCAGGATGGTTTCAATCTCCTGACCTCGTGATCCACCCACCTCAGCCTCTCAAAGTGCTAGGATTACAGGCGTGAGCCACCACACCTGGCCTAGCAGCTGGCACTCTTATTAGTCAAGATAGGGGGATATTTGGCCATCTCTGTGATTTGGACAGGGTTTATGTTTTTGTCTGCGATAAGACATAATTATGGAGTAGTCTTGTTTTTGTGTTAATTCATCATGGTCAGAGTGGTTACATGGATGATGTACTATGAAATTGTTTGTATTCAGCTAAAGAACACCAACTAGCTGTGAGTGTCAGATCAATTCCTGGCTGTGAGGGGCTTTCCTGTTTCTCAGCACTGAGAACTGGATTTGCCATATTTCATCATATTAGCAACATCGGCAGAAACTTCTTTGTCTTTAAATTTTTTTTCAGGAAATGCCGGAAAAAACCCAATCACAGTTGCTGATAACATAATCGATGCTATTGCAGACTTCTTATCGCAACATTCCACCCCATCATTAAAAACAGTTAAAGTTGTCATTTTTCAACCTGAGCTGCTAAATGTATTCTACGACAGCATGAAAAAAAGAGACCTCTCTGCATCACTGAACTTTCAGTCCACATTCTCCATGACTACATGTAAGATGTTCACTTTTTAAAAATCACCCTGCTGGCTCTGATAATCACTTAGAAAATGTTTAAGTGTGAATGTACACTAAGTTTATAGTTTTCTATTCGTTTTAGGACTTTTCAGACAACTTCTTATGATCCATGGGAAAAGTATAAAAATTAGAGAATGCAACCTCCTGTCAACTGATTATTTTCCTGAGAGGCAAAATCATGCCTGGGAAATAGGAATGGTAAATAAACAGGAAGAGAATGGAAGTGAGGAAGCAGAAAGAGGGGAGGAGGCTTTGCAAATTCTAGCCAATAGTCTAGCCAATATTTATTGATTGGTTGGTATTGACCCTCATTTCCTCTTGGAGCTGTGAACTAGCTGATTAATATTGGTCTGCTAATCATCCCCCTATAGACATGTTAGCCTGGAATAGAATCAGATGTAAGAAGGGAGTGGCTAGGGTCAGCTGGGTGTACTACATCACAAGCAGCCAGACAGATCCCAGATCTCCAGCTGCTACTCTGTAAGGTGTGTTTATACTTCAAGTACTTGTACCAACCTGTTCCTCTGATTTCGTTTTCCCCTATTTTGTGGCATTTGTACTGCTATTAAAATAACTAGGATTGCAGCCTCCTCTTGCAATCACTATTTTCGGCCATTTGGAGCACTCACCCTTAAAGCACTCTGAGTTTTGCTAGTGATAAGGCACATATGCCATCACCAGCCTCCCTAAACTGAGAATGATTGTCTGCTGCTGTCAGAAGAAATGTCAGTTCTCTCTACATTTATTTCCTGACAAGTATTCTCCTCGGTGTGCTACAACACACAATACATGTAGGACACACACAATAAAAACATGAATATAACAGTTGGATCTGTTAAGGTTCTTGCAGTAGCAAATAATAGAAAGTCCATCTTACACTGGCTTAAGCAAAAAACAGAATTCAATAACTCATGTTATTATAAAGCCCACACATTCCTGGGTTCAGGTACAGTTTGGTCCGGGTGCTCATATAATAATATCATCTAGACCCTGAATTTATTCATCTCTCATTCTCTTCTCAGCTATGTTGTCTTTTTCCTCAAGCTTCATATGGTGAAAGATGGCTGCTAGCAGCTTTAGGCCCACATCCTTCCATACTCAGTTTCAAGAGGAAAGAGTATATCCAGTGGAGATATACACTCATCATCAGGAACATGATGCCAGGGAACAGAGCTCTTTTAAGCGCTGAGAGTCTTTCTGATTGGACCATTTTAGGTTATCATTGCAGGCAGGGAACCGGAATTACACTGGCCAAGCCAGAGTCACATGCTCCACACTTCAGCTAGAGGGGGTCACCATCCGAAGCAATGGGGAATAGCTGTTCCCCAGAGGAAATTCAGAAAGCTTTTACCAGAAGAGGAGAAAAGGATACTGGGCAGTTAAAAATAGTATGTACCTACTATAGTATCTAGGGATATATAAACTAACATTTTTTCCCTTTGGTCCTTGTAGATGAAAATTTTTATTTAAATTTAAGAACAGTAAATAAGTCATTATCAGTAAAGTAAAAAATAAAGCTTAACTGGCTCATCACTCTTTGCTTTCATCTAGATTTTAAACTGACTTACAAATTTATAAAACAAAACAGTGTAGTTGAAGAGAGAAGCAAACAAAAAACTGACTAAAATGAGCAGACAACTGACCCTCTGAGACAGCAGGGTTGTCAGTGCTGTGAAAGACTGATTTCAACCTGAACTTCTGGCACCCGAGGCAAAAACAAACCACAATACAACTGCATTACGTCATCTTTGTTGTTAGAGAAAAGGAATAATACAGATGAAATATCAGATAAAAGGAAGTTTGTTGGCTCAGATAAACTGGAATTTTAGTAAGGATTTATCATATAGCCCTTTTCCAAAAAGAACTTAAAGAGGATAGCTTTGAGTTTCATTTGTGCAGATGATACACAATTACTTTTCAAATGTATGTTAAAGCTATTTATTGAGTCCAGAGATTATTTATTGAGCACCAAGTATATATCAGATATTAGAAATATAGATTTGGGAAGTCACGTGAGTAGGTGGGATTGAAGTCCTTAAGTGTGATTGGCTTAAGTGTGAGAATAAACAGTGAGGAGAGGAAGACTGGGGGCAGAACCAGGGATCTTGTTTGTTTATTTGTTTTTGTTTTTGTTTTTGTTTTTTTGAGACTGAATCTCACTATGTTGCCCAGGCTGGAGTGCAGTGGTGCAATCTTGGCTCACTGCAACCGCTGCCTCCCAGGTTCAAGCAGTTCTCTTGCCTCAGCCTCCTGAGTAGCTGAGATTACAGGCATTTTAGTAGAGATGGGGTTTCAACATGTTGGCCAGACTGGTCTCAAATTACTGACCTCAAGTGATCCACCCGCCGGCCTCCCAAAGTGCTGGGATTATAGGCATGAGCCTACGTGCTCAGCTGGGATCTTGGTTTTTATTCCCACCCCCACAGGTGAGGGCATTTATCCTGAACCACCAGGAATTTGAAAGTAGAGCTTATCTTTCAAAACAGTGGTCCCCAAACTTTTTGGGCCCAGGGACCAGTTTCATATAAGACAAATTTTCCACGGACTGGGTTATGAAGGGGGTGGTTTCAGGATGGTCCGAGTGCATTACATTTATTGTCCACTTTGTTATTATTATTATTACATTGTAATATATTATGAAATAATTATACAACTTACCACAATGTAGAATCAGTGGGAGCCCTGAGCTTGTTTTCCTGCAACTAGACAGTCCCATCTGGGGGTGATGGGAGACAGTGTCAGATCATCAGGCATTAGATTCTCATTAGGAGCGCACAACCTAGATCCCTTGCATGCACAGTTCACAATAGGGTTTGAGCTCCTATGAGAATCTAATGCTGCCACTGATCTGACAGAAGACAGAGCTCAGGTGGTGATGTGAATGATAGGGAGCAGCTATAAATACAAATGAAGCTTTGTTCTCTTGCCTGCCGCTCACCTCCTGCTGGGCAGTCTGCTTCCTAACAGGTTGTAGACCAGTGCTAGTCTGTGGCCTGGGATTTGGGGACCCCTGTCTTAAAAAACACTAATCTTTTCAAAGAGCTGTATGGGAAGAGGGCTCAGGAAAATGCCTAGCACATGGAAACACTTTTAAAACGGTAGTTATCATGCTATTTTCTGTGAAGCCGTGGGCTGCAAGTCAACAGTGCTCCTTACTTTGATAATGACCTTCCATGTGATGGTGGGTGAGTATTCCTGGGACTCTGTTTTCTCTCCTCTAAATTGTCTAGCTGAAGTCACCTTTTGTACATAGAAGTTGGAGTAGATAGCATGGTTTGGTGTGGCTTAAGGGTGTGATTTAAATGTCTTTCCCCTCAAGAAAATACCTTTGGCTTTATGCTTTATTCCCTATTAATATACAAATACCAGCTGGGTGCTGTGGCTCATGCCTGTAATCCCAGCACTTCAGAAGGCCAAGGCAGGAGGATTGCTTCAGCCCAGGAGTTTGAGACCAGCCTGGGCAACGTGGCAGAACCTCATCTCTACAAAAAAAATAGCGAGGCATAGTGGCATGTGCCTGTAGTTGCAGCTACTGGAAAGGCTGAGGTGGGAGGATTGCCTGAGCCCAGGAAGTCAAGGCTGCAGTGATCCATGATTGTGTCACCGCACTCAAGACTGGGTAACAGAGTGAGACTCTGTCTCAAAATAATAATAATAATTAATAATAATATACAAATACCTCTGGGATGTAAAAAATATCAAGCTTAATTGGTTTTTAAGAATAATAACCCTATGTTTACAAAAGACTTGGCATTTCCTAAAGCGCTTTCAGACTCCTTACTATATTTTAACTTTGCAACAATCCCGTGAGGTGGTAGATAGAGCTCATGGGATCTATCTTATAATTCCCATTACACAGATGAGAAAATAAAAACTCACCCAGAAGTGGTGTTATATGTGTTCAATGTCATATGGCTGGTCACAGGTTGAGGCTGATCTGGTCTTCTGATTCCAAGTCCTGATAGCTTCCTGCTTTCCAGCCTCAGGGCATGAAAAGAATAGAAGGCCCCCAAAAAACCTTCACCTCCTTACTTCCCAGGCTTGCCTGCTGTATTCAGGGGAAAGGAAGCAGCAGATCCAAAAGGACTGTAAGGCCTTGGACTAGAAATGATTAGGCAGAAAGATCCTGAAGGAGATGGACAGTGGGGAAAGGAAGGAATGTAGCTTTCAGAAATCACGCACCTTATTGGTGGGAAACTGCCAGAATGACTTTAAAAATGGAGTTTGAAAAGAGCTTACTGATTAGGGTTAGATGCCTCCCTGTGTCACGAGAACTTACCCTGGATGGACTTGCTCAACAGGAAGACAGTGCCCTGGATCCCTCTCTCAGGCCAGGTATATCTTTCACTAAAAATGAGCAAATTGTGGCTTTGTTTGTAAGGAAGAAATCCTTTGGTTTTTACCTGTGGTGGTGTATCTCTAATGCAGAGTGTCCGTATTCACACTAGTCCTGCTATCTTAGCAAGTTGATGTCTAGCCTTGGTGTTTTAGAAGTTCCAGGAAGCCACTGAAAACAAAGGAAACCCGGGCATGATCACCTTATGGGAAAGTATTCTCTCAGCACATCTGCTATTTTCTTTACATGGTGCTTTCTCTACTTGGTGTATAAGATGGGGTACAGAACAATGTGCTTTAAATATCTTTAGCAAGGTAATCATTTTCAAAAAATAGAAGAGAACTACATTAAATATTACTGATAAAAGCAAAAGCATCTATAAATTAGCATTCATGTTTACATATTAGTTTCTTACAAAATTAATTCCATAGAACTCTCTGGGAAAATTATAATTTCAAGCTACAGTGGATCTAAATTTATCTAAATATTTTATCTAGAGCATTAATGAATATATTGTGTCGTATTTGTGTCAGACCATTCACTTCATCTGGATTTACTCAACTGAGGATAATAGAAGAAGCAATTGTGAAATGTGTAACTTCTCCTTTAAAGACCAGGTTTGGATGACGAGAGACAAGTGCAGAGGAGGTGCCCTGATTTTCAGAGGCCTTTGGAAATGAATGTTGTGTTTTGACCAAATGCTGACTTTCCAGGTAATCTTCCTGAACACTGGACTGACATGAATCATCAGCTGTTTTGCATGGTCCAGCTAGAGCCAGGACAATCAGAATATAATACCATAAAGGACAAGTTCACCCGAACTTGTTCTTCCTACGCAATAGAGAAGGTAATACTGTGTTAAAATTTACTGTTCAAAAATGTTGGTGAACTAACATGAAAGCTATCTCTTTTTAAATAACACCCTTCCTTCCTTTGTACCTTACTATGTTTATTTTAACTGGAATTAGACTTACTCAAGCTCCATAGACTTCAAATCTCATAGTTTATTCATTAGCAGTAATGAAGGAGATTCCAAGTCACATGTGTATGTTAGGATACTTTCAGTTGCAAGTCACAAACCAACCCACTCAAACTGATTAAACAAGGAGAACTGTGTCGGAAATTAATGGAAATTCCCAAAGTAGGATGGGCTTTGGAGAACTCTGATCCAGCGGCTTGATGGTGTCCTGGATCCAGTTGCTCCAACTTTGCTGTCCTCTGTGTCAGCTTTGTTTTAAGGCTGGACTCTCCTTGTGGTTGTTGGATGGCTGCTGGCAGCAATTAGGGGGTCTCTGTTTTCTCATTCACAACCCATAGAAGACAACTGTGTCCTGTCCCGCAGTTACTGGACGAGAATCCCAACTACTGCAACCATCTCTGTGTCTAGAGAATACCTTGTTCTGGTTGGCTTGGGCCTGAGCTATCAGATCCCATCAATGTGTGATCCATATTGAAATCCTGATCAGTTTAACTCAATTAGACTCCATCCTAGAACTACAAGTAGGGCCAATCCCACTCAAACCAGAGGTTGCTGATGGGGTAGAATGCATGTTTAGAAGATTACCACAATGCCCACTATGCTGCATAAAAATATTAGTAAACTATAGGGGTTTATCATGAGGTCATTATCATACCATGTGTATCAGAACAGGGTGTAGCATCCTAGTAATTTAAAATCTTGTTACTGCTTCCATAGAACTGTGTACTTACCTCTTGGAGCACTTATAAAGTGGTACTTTGTAACTATGTACTTACATTACAGCACTTATAAGGTACTTTGATAACTTTTCACATACCTGGCTACCCGACTAGACAGTGAGCTTGAGCTGCTTAAGATAGGAGTCGCATCTTGTTCATTTCTTCATTCTCAGTGCCTAGGAAGCTGTCTAGCACACAGTAGGACACAATATGTGTTGAGTAAACTTGATTGAATGAATGAGCTTAATTCCTGAGAAAAGGGAGCCAGGAGATAGAGATATCCTGCAGGAAGGACAGAATTTAAAGGAGGAGATACCTCGTGGTGTTAAAAGCTGTTGGAAGTACAGTCCTGGGCCTCTGAATCGATGGGTTCTGCATCCATGATTTCAACCAACCTCGGATGGAGAGTGTGGTGAGGCCTATGATGGTTGAGTGTACTTAATGTGTACAGACCTTTTCTTTTTTTTTCAGACTTTTTCTTCTTGTCATTATTCCCTAAACAATATAACAACTATTTACATAGTATTTGTTAATACATTGTATGAAGTAATATAAGAAATCTACAGATGATTGAAAGTATATGGGAGGATTGTGTAGATTATATATTAATACAAATACAGTCCTATGTCATTTTATATCAGGGACTTGAGCATCCTCAGATTTTGATATCTGCGGAGGTCCTGGAACCAATCCTCCATGGATATTGAGGGATGACTGTACAAGAAGTGCAAGAACCTCATTTCAATTGTGTTTACACAATATCTGCGACTTTCTTGGCTCATACTTCTTTTGAAAACCCCCAACTTTGGACTAGTCCCATAACCTACCTTCTCTGCTGCTGCTCTTAGATGAAATCCTTACTAATTCATGGTCCCCAGCCTCAGCTGGACCCTCCAGGCTGCTTGGAATCCTTCATTGCTTCCTCCAGTCAACCCCCTCACACATTCCCCATTGCAAACCTTCGTTACTCTCCCGGAGGCCTCCACTACTTTTGGCAGAACAACTTTCCCACCTGCTTTTATGGCTTGGATTCTCCTCAACAGCTGCCCAGGTACTCACTCCATTCTTCTTGAACCTCTCTTCTTCCTCTGTTTCTAGAACATCATCCTCTCAGATTTCCTCCTCCTTCCCTAGACACAGGTTATCTGGAGCCCTTTCCTATACTTTCATAGCTCCTTGTGTGTTCTCCTGACCATCCCTTATCACTCTGCGCAGTAGTGATTAGTTTTCTTGTCTTGCCCACCACCCCCATGCCATTATACTGAATGTTTCATGAAGACAGAGACCCAACACAAACTTGATTCATAGAGATGTTCAGTAGGTGATGACTGAATGGATGTTAACTCCATTTCCTAGGAGGAAGGAGAACCAGTAGAGAGTGATATTTTGAAAAGAAGTGAAAGAAGAGCAGAGTTTTAAGGAGGGGATGGCTCATGGTTTGAAATGCTATTCAGAGGTCTAGAAAAAAATAGTCATAAGGTTAGGCAATTATGAGGTGATCTGTGACCATAATTGGAGCAATAACAGAAAGAATTGTTATGAGGAGAAGCCACATGGAATGAGTTGGAAGATGAGGAGTTAAGGACATGGCTATTGAATGACTACAAATTTTTGAGTAGGTGTTTGAATGTCAGTGAATCTCCAGGAATTCCAGGGAATATATGTTGGTAATCATTTAGATATAAACCGCAAATTATGTTATTTAAAATATATATACCAACAAGCACTATTACAAAGCATGGACACTAATAGATACTTTTAGCCCATCTTTCTCTAAAGGCAGAAAGCTGCCTACTCTGAATTTGCTGTCTATTTGTATTTTCTTCTCCTTTTCCTTCACCAAATTCTCTTCCTCTTCCTCTTCCTTCTTCTTCATATTGCTTATTTTAAATCCACAACAAGTACAATATACTGAGCCCCAAGGTCCTTTCTGAAATATTTTGTCTTTTGTTACCTGCAGATTGAGAGGATACAGAATGCATTTCTCTGGCAGAGCTACCAGGTAAAGAAAAGGCAAATGGATATCAAGAATGACCGTAAGAATAATGAGAGACTCCTCTTCCATGGGACAGATGCAGACTCAGTGCCATATGTCAATCAGCACGGCTTTAATCGAAGTTGTGCTGGGAAGAATGGTAAGGAAGTGAGTAATTTGGCTGATCAGAATAAGGCAAACAATAGTCTCAGACTTTTCATACCCAAGCAGTGTGGAACCATGGTTGGCAGCTGTATTATCACTGTCAGAATAGAGCTCACCGTGTTTCACTGTAAAGGAGACTGGCAACCTTCTGAGGGAAGATGGAGCAAATTTTAGAAATGATGAAAAGTGACTTTAACGTGCAGTTTTTTTTTTTAATGGGCTTTTTTTTTTTAGACGGTCTCATTCTGTCACCCAAACTGGAGTGCAGTGGCAAGATCATGGCTCACTGCAGCCTTGATCTCTTGAGCTCAAATGATGCCCCCACCTCAGTCCCCTGAGTAGCTGGGATTACAGGCATGCACCACTATGCCTGGCTAATAATTTTGTTTTATTTTTGTAGAGAAGGGGTCTCATAATGCTAGCCAGGCTGGTCTCGAACTCCTGGCCTTAAGCAATCCTCTTGCCTCAGCCTCCCAAAATGTTGGGATTACAGGCATGAGCCAACACACCTGGCTAAAACTGCATTTAGAAAACAATTTTGTCAGATTGGGCATGGTTCTACACATTGTGTAATTTTATATTCTTAGGAAGGTTTTTGTCTTTCTCTTTCCAGCTGTATCCTATGGAAAAGGAACCTATTTTGCTGTGGATGCCAGTTATTCTGCCAAGGACACCTACTCCAAGCCAGACAGCAATGGGAGAAAGCACATGTACGTTGTGCGAGTACTTACTGGAGTCTTCACAAAGGGACGTGCAGGATTAGTCACCCCTCCACCCAAGAATCCTCACAATCCCACAGATCTCTTTGACTCAGTGACAAACAATACACGATCTCCAAAGCTATTTGTGGTATTCTTTGATAATCAGGCTTACCCAGAATATCTCATAACTTTCACGGCTTAAAAATATTTTTATCATCAAAGAGATGATTTAAGTCATCCGTAAGAACAACATGCAATCTTTGTCTTTGCTTTTGGCCTGTGTAAGCAGATGAAAGTTTCCCTTTTAGGTGCCAAAATGCTGAAAATTACCTTTTTAAAATGCTCTATTGCGATTTTGTAGCATACCTTTTTTTCTCAGCAAATTGATGGGTGGAAGCTGAGAAATGTATGGTAAATGTCACAGAGCTACAACTATTCACGGACACCAAATCTCTAGGAGAATAAAAAGCACATTATTCTTTTTCTATCAGAAAAAAACAAGATGCATCACCTTAAAGCCAAGATGACATTATTCTTCTTGGAACATGTTAAGACATCGAACGGTGGCGGGTTAAACTGTACTATTTAAGTGGAGCGGCTACCGTTATGCATCTATCACAGTTGGGGATTTTGCCTTATTAAGGAAAACTTCTCAATAGTTCAGCTGAAATGACTGAATCACAGAATATTAACTCTGTTATGGAACAAATCATAACAGATTTTACCTGTTTACATTTCAGGCAAAAATGTATCGCATTGTTATCTAATATGTAAAAAATTACCCCCAATTTTAGTGACTTAATCCCACACAGTCTTTATGGGTCAGGAATTCAGGCATGGCTTACCTGGATCATTCTGCTAGGGTATCTCTGAAGTTACAGACAAGATGTCAGGGGCTGTGGTCGTTTGAAGGCTTGTCTGGGCTGGAGGTCTATTTCCAAGGTGAATCACTCACATACCTGGCACGTTTCTGTCAGGTATTGGCAGTCCTCAGTTCCTCTCCTCTCAGGCCTCTCCACAGGCTGCTTGAGTGTCCTCATGACACAACAGTTGGCTTACTCCAGAGTGAGCAACTCAAGAGACAGCAAGGCAGAAGCTACCAAATCTTTATGATTGAAGTCATACACCATCTTTTCCATGAGTATCCTGTTGATTATTTTGATCAGCTTGTTCAGTCTGGGAGGGAATTGCACAAGGGCATGAATACTCCACTGGCAAGGATCATTGGGGGCCATCTTGGAAGCTGTGTGAATGAGCAAATGAATGCACAGATAGAATGTTAGCAGTGACAATGATGCTAGAGGTCACCTACCCCACTGTCCTCTTGTCCTTCTCCCCCAACCCTCCCCTGCTCCCAGGCAAGAAGCCCTCTAGCCTCTGCCTGATCACTTTCAGCACTCAACATCTTCAGGGAACCTATTCCGCTGGGGGACAGCGTTAATTAGTGGAAAACTCTTTTTCAAAAGTTGAAATCAGTTCCTCTGTGTCTATTACCTGCTGATCACTGTCCAGACTTCTGGAGGACACAGAGCAAGTTTTATTCCTCTTACTGATGGTAGCCTTTCAGATCCATCCCTTCCCTCCAGTATATTAGAGTTACGTAAATTCTTAAAATGCTTAGCAGCTCATTTATCCTGAAGCATCACTTTTGAAGAGTTATAGACATTTAAGAAGTATTTACATTATCATAAATAAATTACATGTGCATTTAAAGAGAACAGAAGAGTATAAAGAAAAATAACTCACCAAACTCACTCATAATTCCAGCACTAAGGGAAAACCACTGCCAATTTCTCATGTCTCCCTTCCAGTTTCTTCTCTGTCCAAATTCAACAAAGTCAGAATCACATTTTGTTCTGTCACAAATCATATAATTTCTACCATTTTTCTTTTTTTAATCTTTTTTTTATTATACTTTAAGTTTTAGGGTACATGTGCACAATGTGCAGGTTAGTTACATATGTAAACATGTGCCATGTTGGTGTGCTGCACCCAGTAACTCATCATTTAACATTAGGTATATCTCCAAATGCTATCCCTCTCCCCTCTCCCCACCCCACAACAGGCCCCGGTGTGTGATGTTCCCCTTCCTGTGTCCATGTGTTCTCATTGTTCAATTCCCACCTATGAGTGAGAACATGTGGTGTTTGGTTTTTTGTCCTTGCGATAGTTTGCTGAGAATGATGGTTTCCAGCTTCATCCATGTCCCTACAAAGGACATGAACTCATCCTTTTTTATGGCTGCATAGTATTCCATGGTGTATATGTGCCACATTTTCTTAATCCAGTCTATCATTGTTGGACATTTGGGTTGGTTCCAAGTCTTTGCTGTTGTGAATAGTGCCGCAATAAACATACGTGTGCATGTGTCTTTATAGCTGCATGATTTATAATCCTTTGGGTATATACCCAGTAATGGGATGGCTGGGTCAAATGGTATTTCTAGTTCTAGATCCCCAAGGAATCGCCACACTGACTTCCACAATGGTTGAACTAGTTTACAGTCCCACCAACAGTGTAAAAGTGTTCCTATTTCTCCACATCCTCTCTAGCACCTGTTGTTTCCTGACTTTTTAATGATTGCCATTCTAACTGGTGTGAGATGGTATCTCATTGTGGTTTTGATTTGCATTTGTCTGATGGCCAGTGATGGTGAGCATTTTTTCATGTGTCTTTTGGCTGCATAAATGTCTTCTTTTTAGAAGTGTCTGTTCATATCCTTTGCCCACTTTTTGATGGGGTTCTTTCTTTTTTTCTTGTATATTTGTTTGAGTTCATTGTAGATTCTGGATATTAGCCCTTTGTCAGATGAGTAGATTGCAAAAATTTTCTCCCATTCTGTAGGTTGCCTGTTCACTCTGATGGTAGTTTCTTTTGCTGTGCAGAAGCTCTTTAGTTTAATTAGATCCCATATTTCTACTATTTTTCATTAAACATTACAAGTTGTTCTCTTGTGTTCTTATTTTTTCTGTAAACATAATTTTAATGGCAGAGTTATTCTGCTTTATATCTTTTCCCATTTTTATGTATATAGAATTATAAAGTTTTAAAAAATGTAATCATCGTTATTTATAGTTTAATAATCAGTTTCATCTTGCAGGTATCATTTTCCTCGTCATTAAATATTTTACGTATCATTTTTAATGGTTGCACAGTATTTCATTGCCTGTTTCTACCTACATGTCATATCAAAATAAGGTACCTATATTTTTGATAAATATGAGGTTAGAATATGAGATGCAAAGATCCTAATCTACCTTCAACAAGACAGTTAAAATGCTCTATTGCTGCAATTTGTAGCACGCCTGAAGGAAATATAGTCCCAGAGAACAAAGTATGGTTAAGTAATGCAGTTCCTGCCTGGGCCTTGGTTCTCAATACCAGTGCAGATTCTAGTGAGCCATGTTAGAACAAGAAAGGACTCCTAGCCTGGGCAACATAGGGAGACCCATCTCTACAAAAATAAAAAAATTAGCCCAGCATGGTGGTGCATGCCTGTGGTTCCAGCTGCCTGGGAGGCTGAGGTGGAAGGATTGCTTGGAACCAGGGGGTCAAGGATGCAGTGAGCTATGATCCTGCCACTGCATTCCAGCCTGGATCACAGAGCAAAAACCTATCTCAAAAAGAAAATACTCTTTTACTTAGGTTAGGTGGACTCTTACTTACAATGTCTGCTGCTGACTTGTTGCCTCCTCCAATGTTGTTACTCAAGGATGTTGTTCCCCAGTTTATTTTGCTGTACCCTTACTTCAGGAGTAAGGCACAGAAGCTTTGAGTACAGTGGGCCGGGCGTGGTGGCTTACGCCTGTAATCCCAGCACTTTGGGAGGCCGAGGCGGGTGGATCACAAGGTCAGGAGTTTGAGACCATCCTGGCTAACACGGTGAAACCCCGTCTCTACTAAAAATAGAAAAAAAATTAGCTGGGCGTGGTGGCGGGCGCCTGTAGTCCCAGCTACTCGGGAGGCTGAGGCAGGAGAATGGCGTGAACCTGGGAGGCAGAGCTTACAGTGAGCCGAGATTGCGCCACTGCACTCCAGCCTGGGCAACAGAGTGAGACTCTGTCTCAAAAAAAAAAAAAAAAAAAGAAGTTTTGAGTAAAGTATACCCATGTTATTAAAGTTGTTATTCTTTCTTGAGGAACAAACTATGAACCAATCAATAATTATAGTTATTTAGAAATTCTACCTTCCATCAGTCTGAAGCTAAATTGTATCTTTCCATCCTTTAAGTCCATCTCCTTCCCACTTGGCTTGATGTTTTCTCTCTATATGACTAGAATGGTCTCTACTTTTATCCTAAGAACTAACTGTTATCTTGCTTAGTATCAAAATTAGAAGTCTTGTCAAACTGTTAATTACTGAAGAAATCCATCTCTTTTCTCTGTATCTTCAGAGTTCAAGCAAATGGTACCTGATTAATCCAAGACCAGAGACCATGAGCTCTAATTCTGGACTGGCAGCCTTCTTTCACGGAAGCCTTCACGGTCTCAAATATCTTCTCTTTTTGCTTTTCTTACCATTCTTCTCCTTCTTATTCCTTTTTTTGTTTCTTTTAATTCTTTCTCTCACTTGTGGAAAAAAAGGACACACACTCTGCTTGGGTGAATCAGAGGAAATATTTTCATTTTTTTCTGCACCAATAGTAGATAGCCACTCAAATTCCACATAGTATATATGGTAATGTATTAATTGAACACAAGGTTTACAAATTCATTTACAGTGTGGCAGGTTATCACAGGGCTGGTGAGATCATTCATAGCTAGTATGATCAAATTCAATTTCTTTTGAGTACTTTACTAGAACAAATACAGTTTCTTTTAGTAAATAAGCCTTATAGTAAATATGCTTTACAAGATTAATTGATTAAATTATTACATATCCTAGCTTTGGTCTCACCACATTAGTAAACATAGGAAGGGAATCTTGCAACTGAATTCAAAGTATGAATAACTTAAAAGACCTTTGGCCCATTTCTCTTTGTTTATGTTATTTTTGTGGTCACTAGGATATAAATATTCTCTAATCTTCTTTTCTTTATTTCACTGAGAAGGGCATTTTCTACACAGTATTTAATTCCCTTAAGTCTCTTGTTCCTAAAATTATCACTCTATAACTAAGACCTATCAGAGGAGTGATTTTGGCTTCCACAAAATCCAACCACCTCTTCAATCTGAGCTTTTCTTTTCATGTGCTTAATGTGTTCTTGTCTCTTCACACCTAGACGGCTCAACTCTCAACACCTTTTTCACATTCAATTTACTCAATTAGTACAATGCGAGATCAACCCTCCACCTAAACAGAAAAAAAAAAAATAATGAAAATGCTTCTCTTTAGGTCTTTGTAGTTTATGGTGTTAGATGCAGCTCTTTTTTTCATATTAATTCCACTAAAATTCCAATTAAAGTGCCTGAGATAAGGGAAGTACCAATACAAAAAGAACAACATAAAATTAACAAATCTGGGGCCAACAACAAAAACAAAATTTCAGTGTAAATAGGGGGGGATAAAAACAAGAACCCAGAAAGTAAAAGTAGGAGTATTAGAATCTAGAACAGATAATGATAAACATCATAGAGCAATAACAATTTTATAATGTTCTATTGTTTTTTGTTTTTTTTGTTTTGAGATGGAGTCTCACTCTGTTGCCCAGGCTGGAGTGCAGTGGTGCCATCTTGGCTCACTGCAACCTCCACCTCCCGGGTTCTAGCGATTCTCCTGCCTCAGCCTCCCAAGTAGCTGGGATTGCAGGTGCTCACAACCACACCCGGCTAATTTTTGTGTTTTTAGCAGAGTCGGAGTTTCACCATGGTGGCCAGGCTGATCTTGAACTCCTGACCTCAGGTGATCTGACTGCCTCAGCCTCCCAAAGTGCTGGGATTACAGGTGTGAGCCACCATACCTGGCCAAATCTTCTATTGTTAACAGAGGTTTGTTTGTTCTTTTTTTTTTTTCTTTTTTTGAGACGAAGTCTCTGTTGCCCAGGCTGGAGTATAGTGGTGCAATCTCAGCTCGCTGCAACCTCTGTCTCCCAGGTTCAAGTGATTTTCGTGCCTCAGCCTTCTGAGTAGCTGGGACTAGAGGCATGTGCCACTATGCCTGGCTAATTTTTATATTATTAGTAGAGATGGGGTTTTGCCATGTTGTCCAGGCTGGTCTCGAACTCCTGATCTCAGGTGATCTGCCCACCTTGGCCTCCCAAAGTGCTGGGATTACAGGCTTGAGCCACTGCCCCAGGCCTTGTTTTTTACTCTTGAGACAGGGTCTCACTTTGTCACCCACGCCAGAGTGCAGTGGTGCAATCATGGCTCACTGCAGCCTTGACTTCACAAGCTCAAGTGATCCTCCCATCTTAGCCTCAAGCGATCCTCCCATCTCAGCCTCCCAAGTAGCTGGGATCACAGGCACGTGCCACCACACTGGAATAATTTTTTTTTTTCAGTAGAGAAAATGTCTCCCTATGTTGCCCAGCATGGTGTCAAACTCCTTGGCTCCAGTGATCCTTCCACTTGACGTCCCAAAGTGCTGGGATTACAGACATGAGCCACCGCACCCAGCCAACAGAGCATTTTAATATATACAGTATCTCACTTCTCTCTGTAGCAGTCCTCTGAGGAAGGGCCCCTTTGATGGAGGACGCTGATCCTCAAAGGGATCAACTAACATGCCTCTCTCATTCAGCTAGTAAGTGGCAGTGCTGGGAGTGGGTGTCAAATCTCTGAGAAAGACCATAGTTGTTGATAGACTCCACACTGCATGAATGGAAACAGAAAACAGTATACTGACTTACAAAATGGTGAATCAACAAATAAAATGAAAAATGGCTGGGCACAGTGGCTCACGTCTGTAATGCCAGCACTTTGGGAGGCTGAGGTGGGTGGATCATGAGGTCAGGAGTTTGAGACCAGCCTGGCCAACGTGGTAAAACCCTGTATCTCCTAAAAGTACAAAAATTAGCCAGGAGTGGTGCTGCACGCCTATAATCCCAGCTACTCGGGAGTCTGAGGCAGGAGAATTGCTTGAACCTGGGAGTCAGAGGCTAGAGTGAGCTGAGATTGTGCCACTGCACTCCAGCCTGGGCGACAGAGCAAGACTCTGTCTCAAAAAAAAAAAACCAAAACACACACACACACACCAACACAGCAAAAAACTGAAAAACGAAAGAGCACTAAGTAGTCCTATCACAAGGAGTCAAGAAGGCTTAATTAACTCAGAAAACAGGGTATGCAAATTCAAAGTCCTAACCAAAGGGGTTTCTGAGTAAACACAACCAACAGGCAGCTTGAAAAACCACAGGTCAAGAATATGAACGAGAAAATTTCCTGGAATTGAAAAAAGAATATAGCCTTGGGGGAAAAAAGATACTTCATTCAATTAAGGGGGATTGCATAATAATCACATGCATTAGAATAACTTTTATTTTGTTACCTTAGATTATCCACCAAGAGCCCCCAAGTTTTAAAATATACTTAAAAATAATTTTTTTTTTCTTTGAGACAGAGTCTCGCTCTGTTGTCCAGGCTGGTGTGCAGTGGTATGATCTCAATCTTGGCTTACTGCAACCTCTGACTCTTGGGTTCAAGCAATTCTCCTGCTTCAGCCTCCTGAGTAGCTGGGATTATAGGCACTGGCTAATTTTTGTATTTTTAGTAGAGATGGGGACCAGCCTGGTCTCAAACTCCTGACCTCAAGTGATCCACCTGCCTCGGCCTCCCAGAGTGCTGGGATTACAGGCATGAGCCACTGTGCCTGGCCTAAATTAAGTTTTGTTTGTTTCTTTGTTTGTTTGTTTTTTGAGACGGAGTCTCACTCTGTCACCCAGGCTGGAGTGCAGTGGTGCGATCTCTGCTCACTGCAACCTTGCCTCCTGGGTTCAAGGGATTCTCCTTCCTCCTAGCTGGGATTACATGGGCCCACCACCACGCCCAGCGAATTTTTTTATTTTTAGTTTTAGTAGAAATGGGGCTTCACCATGTTGGCCAGGCTGGTCTTGAACTCCTGACCTCAAGTGATCCGCCTGCCTCAGCCTCCCAAGGTGCTGGGATTACAGGCGTGAGCCACCGCACCCTGCCAGTAAGCTTTTTAACTAAAGTTAAGTGATGCATGCTTTAGCTACAAACTAAATGGTTTCCTTGTGTGTCTACCTGCAAAGGAAAAGTACTCCAGTGTGAGTCAAGGGAGAATGCTTTTCTCAGGGATATCTCTCAATAATTGAGACAAGATACTCAGGGATGTGTTTCTGTTGGACTGACCCTTTTTACTCTCTTTTTCCAGTTCCTTTTTCTCCCTCTCTCATACAAGGGAAGTGGGGCAGTACGAAGGAACTGGAGATGGGAAAAGCATGGGGCTGGCTCTTCCCCAGAGAAGCCATCTCACTTTGAAAGGCTAATGGGGACTGGCCGCGGTGGCTCACACCTGTAATCCCAGCACTTTGGGAGGCCGAGGTTGGTGGATCATTTGAGGTCAGGAGTTTGAGACCAGCCTGGCCAACATGGTGAAACCCTGCCTCTCAGCTACTTGGGAGGCTGAGGCAGGAGAATCGCTTGAACCTGGGAGGTGGAGGCTGTAGTGAGCCAAGATCGGTGCCACTGCACTCCAGTGTGGATGACAGAGCAAGACTGTGAAGGAAAGAAAGAAAGAGAGAGAGAGAGAGAAAAGAAGGAAGGAAGGAAGGGAGAAGAAAAGAAAAGAGAAAAGAAGAAAGGCTAATGGGGCCAGGGTGAGATCCGAGGGAAAGGAGGCTTGGGGTGTGAGACTTGGCCATTTGGGCTCTTGGCTTCAGGGAAAAAAACTTTTCTTCTTTGGATTCATCTTTCCACCATGTTGACTCTTCCTACATCGTATGAAGACCTAGAGAATAAACTAGGCAGGCAAGCGGCCTATGATTCAGGAAGCCACCCAACCAAGAAACAGAATTGAGGACAACCCATTTGCTGAGATTGTTCTTTGCTGCCAGACAATCCAGGGATTTGGGGGTCATCATTAACTTTCTATAGGTAATAAATATTAATCCAATGCACTAACAAAAGAGGTTGGTGTGCAAAGCAGATTGAGAGACAGTGCATTAACCTGCTAGGGCTGCTATAGAGAAACACCTCAGACTGCATGGCTTAAACAAGAGAAATCCATTTTTCTCATAGTTCTGAAGGCTGGAAATGCAAGATCCAAATGTCACCAGGGTTTGGTTCTCCTGAGACTTCTCTCCTTGGCTTGCAGATGGCCCTTCTTACTGTGTCCTCACGTGACCTTTCCTTGGTGCTCACATCCCTGGTGTCTCTTTGTTTCCTTCTAAGGATACTTGTTCTATCAAATTAGGGCCCCACCTTTATGCCCACATTTAACCTTAGGTACCTTTTCAAAGGTTCTATCTCCACATACAGTTACACTGAAGGTTAGGGCTTCAATATAAGAATTTGGGGGTAACGCAATTCAGTCCCTAACAGAGTAAAAATTCAAGAGGTTAAGTACAAAAAAAATTTAGAAATTAAAAAAAGAGAAGGAAAGAAAATTCATTTCATAATATCAAGAGTTGGTACCATGTAGTCCTGGCCTAGCATCAGCAAACTTGGAGGGGCCAGTCCTAAACTTAGAACTAATATAATGTGCTGAGTAAACTTGGGCAAGTCATTTACACTCAGCCTCAATTCCTCATATTTAAATTGAAATAATAGGCCAGGAGAGCTGGCTCATGCCTGTAATCCCAGCACTTTGGGAGGTCAAGGCAGGAGGATCACTTGAGGTCAAGAGTTCAAGACCAGCCTGGTCAACATGGTGAAAATCCATCTCTACTAAAAATACAAAAATTAGCCAGGTGTGGTGGCACATGACTGTAGTCCCAGCTACTCGGGAGGCTAAGGCAGGAGAATCACTTGAACCCAGGAGACGGAGGTTGCAGTGAGCCAAGATCATGCCACTGCATTCCAGTCGGGGCAACAGAGCAAGACTCCATCTCTAAATAAATAAATAAATAAATAAATTGAAATAATAACTTCCAGGGTTAAAGATAATACCAAAATGATAATGAAAAAAAACATAGTACTATTTTAAACCAAAAATTTGGAAGGGAAGTCATGAATAGCAAAAACCATAGAGACAACCATAAATACATTTGATTACATTAACATTTTAAAAATTGAGGTTCAGGGTTAAGATGTCTGATTGAATTAGATGCAGCTAACTTTGCTTTCTCTAACCTAGGAAAACCACATTAATGTGATTTTAAAGGACACATATGCCCTCCAGAACAGGGAGGTAGAAGAGGAAATGTAGCTACACCATATTAGAAGCTAGAGGCAGATGGATCTGTGATTATGACTGCAGACTTACAACAGCTCAACCCTAAGTTGGCAAGTGGAGGGAAAGCTGAGAAACCACCTGATTTACTTTTAAAAGTCTCAGGAACTGAGAATGAGAGTGTCTCTGGCGCTAACAGTAAAGCAGCAAAGCATGGCAGGTGCTAAAATAAGAAAGATAGGATGAGAGCCGTTTAAGAAACAGTACATCCCTAGATCTCTCTGCCCCTTCTTTCCCCAGAATAACTGCCTTTCTCCTACTCCAGGAGAAATCTCGAAGCTATTCCCTATAAAAAGTAAATTGAGGCTCCCTCTCCCCTCTCCCCTCTCCCCTCTCCCCTCCCCCCTCCCCCCTCTCCCCTCTCCCCTCTCCCCCTACCCTCTCCCCTCTCCCCTCTTTCCACGGTCTCCCTCTGATGCCGAGCCAAAGCTGGACGGTACTGCTGCCATCTCAGCTCACTGCAACCTCCCTGCCCGATTCTCCTGCCTCAGCCTGCCGAGTGCCTGCGATTGCAGGCGCGCGCCGCCATGCCTGACTGGTTTTCGTATTTTTTTGGTGGAGACGGGGTTTCGATGTGTCGGCTGGGCTGGTCTCCAGCTCCTAACCGCGAGTGATCCGCCAGCCTCGGCCTCCCGAGGTGCCGGGATTGCAGACGGAGTCTCGTTAACTCAGTGCTCAATGGCGCCCAGGCTGGAGTGCAGTGGCGTGATCTCGGCTCGCTACAACCACCTCCCAGCCGCCTGCCTTGGCCTCCCTAAGTGCCGAGATTGCAGCCTCTGCCTGGCAGCCACCCCGTCTGGGAAGTGAGGAGCGTCTCCGCCTGACCGCCCATCGTCTGGGATGTGAGGAGCCCCTCTGCCTGGCTGCCCAGTCTGGAAAGTGAGGAGCGTCTCTGCCCGGCCGCCATCCCATCTAGGAAGTGAGGAGCGCCTCTTCCCGGCCACCATCACATCTGGGAAGTGAGGAGCGTCTCTGCCTGGCCGCCCATCGTCTGAGATGTGGGGAGCACCTCTGCCCTGCCGCCCCGTCCGGGATGTGAGGAGTGTCTCTGCCCGGCCGCCCTGTCTGAGAAGTGAGGAGACCCTCTGCCTGGCAACCACCCCGTCTGAGAAGTGAGGAGCCCCTCCGCCCGGCAGCCACCCCGTCTGAGAAGTGAGGAGCGTCCTCCCTCCTCGTCCGGGAGGGAGGTGGGGGGGTCAGCCCCCCACCTGGCCAGCCGCCCCGTCCGGAAGGCGAGGGGTGCCTCTGCCCGGCCGCCCCTACTGGGAAGTGAGGAGCCCCTCTGCCCGGCCAGCCGCCCCGTCCGGGAGGGAGGTGGGGGGGTCAGCCCCCCTCCCGGCCAGCCGCCCCATCCGGGAGGGAGGTGGGGGGGTCAGCCCCCCGCCCGGCCAGCCACCCCGTCCGGGAGGGAGGTGGGGGGATCAGCCCCCCGCCTGGCCAGCCGCCCCGTCCGGGAGGGAGGTGGGGGGATCAGCCCCCTGCCCGGCCAGCCGCCCTGTCCAGGAGGTGGGGGGGCGCCTCTGCCTGGCCGCCCCTACTGGGAAGTGAGGAGCCCCTCTGCCCGGCCAGCCGCTCTGTCTGGGAGGGAAGTGGGGGGGTCAGCCCCCGGCCCGGCCAGCCGCCCCGTCCGGGAGGGAGGTGGGGGGGTTAGCCCCCCGCCTGGCCAGCCGCCCCGTCCGGGAGGTGAGGGGCGCCTCTGCCCGGCCGCCCCTTCTGGGAAGTGAGGAGCCCCTCTGCCCGGCCAGCCGCTCTGTCCGGGAGGGAGGTGGGGGGGGTCAGCCCCCCCGCCCGGCCAGCCGCCCCGTCCGGGAGGGAGGCGGGGGTGTCAGCCCCCCGCCCGGCCAGCCGCCCCGTCCGGGAGGGAGGCGGGGGGGTCAGCCCCCCGCCCGGCCAGCCGCCCCGTCCGGGAGGGAGGCGGGGGGGTCAGCCCCCCGCCCGGCCAGCCGCCCCGTCCGGGAGGGAGGCGGGGGGGTCAGCCCCCCGCCCGGCCAGCCGCCCCGTCCGGGAGGGAGGCGGGGGGGTCAGCCCCCCGCCCGGCCAGCCGCCCCGTCTGGGAGGGAGGTGGGGGGGTCAGCCCCCCGCCCGGCCAGCCGCCCCGTCCGGGAGGTGAGGGGCGCTTCTGCCCGGCCGCCCCTACTGGGAAGTGAGGAGCTCCTCTGCCCGGCCACCACCCCATCTGGGAGGTGTACTCAACAGCTCATTGAGAATGGGCCATGAAGACAATGGCGGTTTTGTGGAATAGAAAGGGGGGAAAGGTGGGGAAAAAATTGAGAAATCGGATGGTTGCTGTGTCTGTGTAGAAAGAGGTAGACATGGGAGACTTTTCATTTTGTTCTGTACTAAGAAAAATTCTTCTGCCTTGGGATCCTGTTGATCTGTGACCTTACCCCCAACCCTGTGCTCTCTGAAACATGTGCTGTATCCACTCAGGGCTGAATGGATTAAGGGCGGTGCAAGATGTGCTTTGTTACACAGATGCTTGAAGGCAGCATGTTCGTTAAGAGTCATCACCACTCCCTAATCTCAAGTACCCAGGGACACAAACACTGCGGAAGGCCGCAGGGTCCTCTGCCTAGGAAAACCAGAGAACTTTGTTCACTTGTTTATCTGCTGACCTTCCCTCCACTATTGTCCTGTGACCCTGCCAAATCCCCCTCTGCGAAAACACCCAAGAATGATCAATAAAAAAGAAAAAAAAAAAAAAAAAAAAAAGTAAATTGAAGGGTCTTTGAGCAGGATATCAGGCACAGACAAGGCATTTGGTACTGTACCAAAAATAGGCAAATCAGAAGCCAAAAGCACACTAAATGCTTAATCCTGAAATGACAGCCCTCCCCAAACTGCCTTCCACCATTTGGCTCCCAGAATAGCAGCAGCCAGAAGTTTACTCACCAAGCAAGAGACTGAAAATTTCTATACAAGTGGAAATTTTACCTAAAGAGACTGACGTTAGAGATTCATCAACACACAGGCCACCAAATCCTGTAGAGTGAAACTCAAAAGTTGATAAGCCCCACTCACTAGCTCAGAATTCTCACTAGTTTTTTAAACTCTTGTGAAACAGACAACCAAGGTTTAACAAACATTGCAGGAAAATCTCTAACTCAGAATATAAAGCTTTTTAAAAAAAACTATAATAAGAAAGAAAATGCCATAAAAAGGGAACATTTAGGAAACAAGCAAGAGGTCTTAAACATAATAACAGAAATGAAAAAAAAAAGCATTGGAAGATAAAGTTGAGGAAATCTCAGAAAGTAGAGTAAAAAGGCAATGAAGTGGAGAATAGAAAACCAAATATAAAATTAGAGGACCGGGCCAAGTTGTCCAACATCAGAAATAGAGATCAGAAAGCAGAGAGAAAAACAAAAATCAAAGAAATAATTCAAGAAAACATCCTCAAACTAAAGAACACAAGTTTTCAGATTAGAAGTTTGTACCTAGTGCTCAGCATAATGGAAAAAAAAATGCAGACCAACCCCAAAGTATACCATGGGGAAATTTCAGAAACACGAAGGAAAAACTTCTAGAGGGAAGAAAAGAGAACAGGTTATCTATAGAGGATCAATAATCAGAATGGTTTCAGATTTCTTAGCACCAACACGAAACTTAAAGACAATGGAACAATGCTTTCAAAATTCCAGCAGAGGCCAGGCACCGTGGCTCACAGCTGTAATCTCAGCACTTTGGAAGCTGAGGCAGGAGCATAACTTGAGCCCAGCCCAGGAGTTTGAGACCAGCCTGGGCAACAGAGTGAGACCTTATGTCTACAAAAAATTTTTAAATTAGCCAGGTGTGGTGGTACATGCCTGTAGTCCCAGCTACTGGGAAGGCTGAGGAAGGAGGATTGGGGGTCGCTTGAGCCTGGGAGGTCAAGGCTGCATTGATGGTGCCACGGCACTCCAGCCTGGGCAAGAGAGTAAGACCCTGTCTCAAAAATAAGAAAAATTCCAACAGGAAGATATTTCTAACTACAGTGATGGCAAGAGCCTTTTGATCACTGTAGACTGCAACGCAAAAGAAAACACAAGTCTGTCCAAATAAGAGAAATCCTCCCATATTTAAATATGTGTTTGGATGTGCATAGAATATCTCTAGAAGGATATACTAGAAGCTAGTAACTGTGTTCCCTCTAGACAGAACTGGGTGCTATGGAATAAAGGTGTAAGGCAGACTTAATTGTTACTGTTTACCTTTTTGTTTCCTTTAAATTTTATACTATGTGCATATATCACCTATTTGAAAAATAAATAAAATACATTTTATTTTAAAAGCTATATTGAGATGTCCCTCTTTTTAACCTATTAGACTTGCAAAGATCAGTTCTGTAACACACTGTGCCAGCGAAGGTGCAGGAAAGTGGGGGCTTTGTTGGTGGGAGGGTAAATTGGCTCAATTTCTATGGAGGGCAATTTGGCAATAACTATCAACATTACAAGTGCATATATCCTTGACCCAGCAATTCCATTGCTAGGAATTTGCCATACAGATAAAACTGAAGAACGATTATTTGTAAAAGGTTATTTATTGTAGCAGCATAGCATTTTTTTTGCATTGTTTTCCTTGCAAGAAAGGAAACTAGAAGGCTAGATGGAGTAGGAGGGAGGTTTTTGTTTGTTTGTTTTTGAGACAGAGTCTCACTCTGTTGCCCAGGCTGGAGTGCAGTGGCACAATCTCAGCTCACTGCAACCTCCTCCTCCCAGGTTCAAGTGATTCTTGTGCCTCAGCCTCCTGAGTAGCTGGGATTACAAGCACCTGCCACCACACTTGGCTAATTTTTGTATTTTTAGTAGAGACAGGATTTCACCATGTTGGCCAGACTGGTCTTGAACTCCTGACCTCAAGGGATCCACCCACCTCAGCCTCCCAAAGTGCTGGGATTACAGGCATGAGCCATCATGACCAGCCTGAGGGAGATTTTTCACTGGGTACTTTCATGCCTTTGAATTTTGAACTTCATGAATGTCTGTATTAGTCCATTTTCACGTTGCTGATAAAGGCATACCTGAGACTGAGTAATTTATACAGGAAAAAAGGTTTAATGGACTTACAGTTCCACGTGGCTGGGGAGGCCTCACAATCATGGCAGAAGACAAGGAGGAGCAAGTCATATCTACATGGATGGCAGCAGGCAAAGAGAGAGAGCATATTCAGGGAAACTCCTCTTTATAAAGTCATCAGATCTCGTGAGACTTACTCACTATCACGAGAACAGCATGGGAAAGACCTGCCCCCATAATTCAATTACCTCCCACTGGGTCCCTCCCACAACATGTGGTAATTCAAGATGAGATTTGGGTGGGGACACAGCCAAATCATATTAATGTCTTACCTATTTTTTTAAAAAAACAAATACTATCCCTTAAAATTTTACAACTTCTTTAAAAATTTTTAAAAAGCATAAATAAGGTGAAAGAGACAAGTCACATGTTGAAACAAGAGATTTATAGTGCATATAACCAGTAAAGGACTAGTATCCAGATAATACTAAAGAACTCCTATGAATCAAGAGAAAAAGCAAGACTCCTCACAAATATATGGCAAGACCATGAAGATGCAATTCACAGAAGAGGAAAATTGAATGATCAATAAATAGATTTCTTAAATATTCAACTTCATTAAAACTATAAGATATTATTTCATATGTATCAGTTTAGGAAAATTTAAACGTCTGACAATATCAAGTGTTGAGACTGTGGAACAGGAGCTCTTATATAGCTGGTGGAAGTACTAATTAGAGTAATCACTTTGGAGAGCAAGTCAGGGTCTTTAGGTGTATTATAGATAAGGCATCATTTAAAACACACCAAACAAAAAGTAAAAGGAAAGATGGTATGGATTGTACATTTTATAACTGTAAGCAAACTAATTCCCAAATAGAAGAAGAGAAAGTCTCAACTGCGATTCAGCCCATGGAGAAAGATGGAAGCTGTTTAGGTAATTCAACCTTACTCTCTATCTGACAGTCATCTCCAAGAGGGTCTGTCCAGTTTTTCATCCACATTGAAGGTGACTCAGGTGTCTGTCACTGACTGGGGTGAGAGACTTCGTTTTATTCTCTTCTCTCTGTGGTATGAGCACACAACCATGCAACTGCAACAGATACCCCGTGTGCTCTTTACTCTGAGTACCCCAAGGAAGTAGCCATACTGTAAGGGGGAAAAAGAGACCTCATGTCTTTACTGGAACTCATCCCTATGGGCAGTCTCCTCGTCCAGGCCTTAACCAGGTGAAGCAAGTGGGATACAGAACGCTCCTCCCTTCCTTGTGCTACTGTGTTCTCCTTTCTCCCATGTTCTTTTAACTTCTCCCAACTTTGAGCCTTCCCTCCTTTTCCAGACTACAACCTTGGTATTATTCCATTTTCACACTGCTATAAAGAACTGCCCGAGACTGGGTAATTTATAACGGAAAGAGGTTTAATTGACTCACAGTTCAGCATGGCTGGGAAGCCTCGGGAAACTTATAATCATGACAGAAGGCAAAGGAGAAGCAGGCACCTTCTTCACCAGGCGGCAGGAAGGAGAGTGAATGCAGGAGGAACTACCAAACATTTATAAAACCATCAGATCTCATGAGAACAATATGAGGGAAACTGCCCCCATGATTCAATTACCCCCACCTGGTCTCTCCCTTGACATTTGGGGATTATGGGGATTATAGGAATTACAATTCAAGATGAGATTTTGGGTGGGGACACAAGCCAAACCATATTAACCATTTCCTCAGCATTTGGCAAGGCCCATGTTTCCTCTAGTATCTACAAAATCGTTGTAACCTACAGTGTCAGTTGAAAGTCATAGCCTTAACTTCCCAGCCCTTCCACGCTACTGGATGGAAAGACCTGGAGGCTGAATGCCTGGAGATGGAGGAAAGGAAGAGAACATGAAGGTATTTTTGTCCTATGGAAGGCAATACCTTCCCTCCCTCCCTCCCTCCCTCCCTCCCTCCCTTCCTTCATTTCTCTGATGTATTTTTTAAAGAACAATAAAAATTTAAAATCCAGATGTTAATCTTTCATTATATATGGTTTCATATCTACCATAATTTAAATACATATTTTGCTTTAAAAAACCCTTCTGGACCATTTCTATCTTTCAAAAAATGTTTTTAAAACCCTTTACACTCTTGAGCTCTGTTCCAAGATGGCTGAATAGGAACAGCTCCAGTCTGCAGCTCCCAGCATGATTGATGCTGGTGATTTCTGCATATCCAACTGAGGTACCTGGTTCATCTCATTGGAACTGGTTGGACAGTGGATGCAGCCCACGGAGGGTGAGCCAAAGCAGGGCAGGGCATCACCTCACCCGGGAAGCACAAGGGGTTGGGGGATTTCCATTTCCTAGCCAAGGGAAGCCATGACAGACTGTACCTGGAAAAATGGGACACTCCTGCCCAAATACCATGCTTTTCCAAAGGTCTTAGCAACTGGCAGACAAGAAGATTCTCTCTCGTGCCTGGCTCGGTGGGTCCCATGCCCATGGAGCCTTGCTCACTGCTAGGGCAGCAGCCTGAGATTGAACTGCGAGGCGGCAGTCTGGCTGGGGGAGGGGCATCTGCCATTGCTGAGGCTTGAGTAGATAAACAAAGAGGTCAGGAAGCTCAAACTGTGCAGAGCCCACCACAGCTCAGCAAGGCCTACTGCCTCTATAGACTCCACCTCTGTGGGCAGGGCATAGCTGAACAAAAGGCAGCAGACAACTTCTGAAGACTTAAATGTCCCTTTCTGACAGCTCTGAAGAGAGCAGTGGTTCTCCCAGCATGGCGTTTGAGCTCTGAGAATGGACAGACTGCCTCCTCAAGTGGGTCCCTGACCCCCGTGTAGCCTAACTGGGAGACACCTCCCAGTAGGGGCTGACTGACACCTCATATAGGTGGATGCCCCTCTGGGATGAAACTTCCAGACGGAGGATCAGGCAGCAATACTTGCTGTTCTGCAATATTTGCTGTTCTGCAATATTTGCTGTTCTACAATATTTGCTGTTCTGTAGCCTCTGCTGGTAATACCCAGGCAAACAGAGTCCGGAGTGGACCTCCAGCAAACTCCAACAGACCTGCAGCTAAGGGACCTGACTGTTAGAGGGAAACCTAACAAATAGAAAGGAATAGCATCAACATCAACAAAAAGGACATCTACACCAAAACCCCATCTGTAGATCACCAACATCAAAGACCAAAGGTAGATAAAACCACAAAGATGGGGAGAAACCAGAGCAGAAAAGCTGAAAATTCTGAAAACCAGAGTGCCTCTTCTCCTCCGAAGGATCACGGCTCCTTGCCAGCAATGGAACGAAGCTGGACGGAAAATGACTTTGATGAGTTGACAGAAGCAGGCTTCAGAAGGTCGGTAATAAAAAACTTCTCTGAGCTAAAGGAGCGTGTACCTAACCTATCGCAAGGAAGCTAAAAACCTTGAAAAAAGGTTAGACAAATGGCTAACTAGAATAAACAGTGTAGAAAAGACCTTAAATAACCTGATGGAGCTGAAAACTGTGGCACAAGAACTTCGTGACCCATGCACAAGCTTTGATAGCTGATTTGATCAAGTGGAAGAAAGAGTATCAGTGATTGAAAATCAAATTAATGAAATAAAGCGAGAAGACAAGGTTAGAGAAAAAACAGTAAAACAAAACAAAAAAGCCTCCAAGAAATATGGGACTATGTGAAAAGACCAAATCTACGTTTGATTGGTGTACCTGAAAGTGACAGGGAGAATGGAACCAAGTTGGAAAACACTCTGCAGGGTATTATCCAGGATAACTTCCCCAATCTAGCAAGACAGGCCAACATTCAAATTCAGGAAATACAGAGAACACCACAAAGATACTCCTCGAGAAGAGTAACCCAAGACACATAATTGTCAGATTCACCAAGGTTGAAATGAAGGAAAAAATGTTAAGGGCAGGCAGAGAGAAAGGTCAGGTTACCCACAAAGGGAAGCCCATCAGACTAACAGTGGATCTCTTGGCAGAAACTCTACAAGTCAGAAGAGAGTGGGGGCCAATATTCAACAGTCTTAAAGAAGACAATTTTCAACCCAGAATTTCATATCCAGCCAAACTAAGCTTCATAAGTGAAGGAGAAATAAAATCCTTTACAGACAAGCAAATGCGGAGATTTTGTCACCACCAGACCTGCCTTACAAGAGCTCCTGAAGGAAGCACTAAACATGGAAGGGAACAACCGGTACCAGCCACATCAAAAACATACCAAATTGTAAAGACCATCGATGCTATGAAGAAACTGCATCAATTAACGGGCAAAATAACCAACTAACATCATAATGACGGGATCAAATTCACACATAACAATATTAACCTTAAGTGTAAATGGGCTAAATACCCCAATTAAAAGACACAGACTGGCAAATTGGATAAAGAGTCAAGACCCATCAGTGTGCTGTATTCAGGAAACCCATCTCACGTGCAGAGACACACATAGGCTCAAAATAAAGGGATGGAGGAAGATTTACCAAGCAAAGGAAAAGCAAAAAAAGGCAAGGGTTGCAATCCTAGTTTTTGAGAAAGCGGACTTTAAACCAACAAAGATCAAAAGAGACAAAGAAGGCCATTACACAATGGTAAAGGGATCAATTCAACAAGAAGAGCTAACTATCCTAAATATATATGAACCCAATCCAGGAGCACCCAGATTCATAAAGCAAGTCCTTGGAGACCTACAAAGAGACTTAAGATTTCCACACAATAATAATGGGAGCATTTAACACCCCACTGTCAGTATTAGACAGATCAATGAGACAGAAGGTTAGCAAGGATATCCAGGATTTGAACTCAGCTCTGCACCAAGGAGACCTAATAGACATCTACAGAACTCTCCATCCCAAATCAACAGAATATACATTCTTCTCAGCACCACATCACACTTATTCCAAAATTGACCACATAATTAGAAGTAAAGTACTCCTCAGCAAATGTAAAATAATAGAAATCACAGGCCAGGCACGGTGGCTCACGCCTGTAATCCCAGCACTTTGGGAGGCCGAGGCGGGTGGATCACGAGGTCAGGAGATTGAGACCACCCTGGCTAACACAGTGAAACCCGGTCTCTAGTAAAAATACAAAAAATTAGCCGGGCGTGGTGGCGGGAGCCTGTAGTCCCAGCTACTTGGGAGGCTGAGGCAGGAGAATGGCGTGAACCCAGGAGGTGGATCTTGCAGTGAGCTGAGATCTCGCCACTGCACTCCAGCCTGGGTGACAGAGCAAGACTCCACCTCAAAAAAAAAAAATAAAAAGAAAAAATAAAAATAAATCACAACAAGCTGTCTCTCAGACCACAGTGCAATCAAATTAGAAGTAAGGATCAAGAAACTCACTCAAAACCACACAACTACATGGAAACTGAACAATCTGCTCCTGAGTGACTACTGGGTAAATAACGAAATAAAGGCAGAAATAAAGATGTTCTTTGAAACCAATGAGAACAAACACACAACGTACCAGAATCTCTGGGACACATTTAAAACATGTGTAGAGGGAAATTTATAGCACTAAATGCCCACAAGAGAAAGCAGGAAAGATCTAAAATTGACACCCTAACATCACAATTAAAAGAACTAGAGAAGCAAGAGCAAACAAATTCAAAAGCTAGCAGATGGCAAGAAACAGCTAAGATCAGAGCAGAACTGAAAGAGATAGAGAGACAAAAAAACCTTCAAAAAAATCAATGAATCCAGGAGATGGTTTTTTGAAATGATCAACAAAGTTGATACACCACTAGCAAGACTAATAAAGAAGAAAAGAGAGAAGAATCAAATAGACACCAAAAGAAATGATAAAGGGGATTATCACCATTGATCCCACAGAAATACAAACTACCATCAGAGAATATTATAAACACTTCTACACAGGCCGGGTGTGGTGGCTCACGCCTGTAATCCCAGCACTTTGGGAGGCTGAGGTAGGTGGATCACGAGGTCGGGAGATTGAGACCATCCTGGTTAACACAGTGAAACCCCATCTCTATTAAAAATACAAAAAAATTAGCTGGGGCATGGTGGCATGCCCCTGTAGTCCCAGCTACTCGGGGGGCTGAGGCAGGAGAATCGCTTGAACCTGGGAGGTGGAGGTTGCAGTCAGCCAAGATCATGCCGCTGCACTCCAGCCTGCGAGACACAGCGAGACTCTGTCTCAAAAACAAACAAACAAACAAACAAACAAAACACCTCTACACAAATAAACTAGAAAATCTAGAAGAAATGGATAAATTCCTGGACACATACACCCTCCCAAGACTAAACCAGGAAGAAGTTGAATCTCTGAATATACCAGTAACAGGCTCTGGAATTAAGGCAATAATTAATAGCCTACCAATCAAAAAAAGTCCAGGACCAGATGGATTCACAGCCGAATTCTACCAGAGGTACAAAGAGGAGCTGGTACCATTTCTTCTGAAACTATTCCCATCAATAGAGAAAGAGGGAATCCTCCCTAATTCATTTTATGAGGCCAGCATCATCCTGATACCAAAGCCTGGCAGAGACACAACAAAAAAAGAGAATTTTAGGCCAATATCCGTGATGAACACCTATGCGGAAATCCACAATAAAATACTGGCAAACAATCCAGCAGCACATCAAAAAGCTTATCCACCATGATAAAGTTGGCTTCATCTCTGGGATTTGAAGCTGGTTCAACATACACAAATCAATAAACATAATCCATTACATAAACAGAACCAATGACAAAACCACATGATTATCTCAATAGATGCAGAAAAGGCCTTTGACAAAATTCAACAGCCGTTCATGCTAAAACCTCTCAATAAACTAGGTATTGATGGACCATATCTCAAAATAATAAGAGCTATTTATGACAAACTCACAGCCAATATCATACTGAATGGGCAAAAACTGGAAGCATTCCCTTTGAAAACCAGCACAAGACAAGGATGCCCTCTCTCACCACTCCTATTCAACATAGTGTTGGAAGTTCTGGCCAGGGCAATCAGGCAAGATAAAGAAATAAAGGGTATTCAGTTAGGAAAAGAGGAAGTCAAATTGTCCCTGTTTGCAGATTACATGATTGTATATTTAGAAAACCCCATTGTCTCAGCCCAAAATCTCCTTAAGCTGATAAGCAACTTCAGCAAAGTCTCAGGATACAAAATCAATGTGCAAAAATCACAAGCATTCCTATACACCAATAACAGACAAACAAAGAGCCAAATCATGAGTGAACTCCCATTCACAATTGCTACGAAGAGAATAAAATACCTTGGAATCCAACTTACAAGGAATGTAAAGGACCTCTTCAAGGAGAACTACAAACAACTGCTTAATGAAATAAGAGAGGACACATACAAATGGACGAATATTCCATGCTCATGGATAGGAAGAATCAATATCATAATTTATAGATTCAATGCCATCCCCATTAAGCTACCAATGACTTTCCTCACAGAATTGGAAAAAACTACTTTAAAGCTCATATGGACCCAAAAAAAAGCCTGCATTGCCAAGACAATCCTAAGCAAAAAGAACAAAGCTGGAGGCATCACACTACCTGACTTCAAACTATACTACAAGTCTACAGTAACCAAAACAGCATGGTACTGGTACCGAAACAGAGATATAGACAGATGGAATAGAACAGAGGCCTCAGAAATAACACCACACATCTACAACCATCTGATCTTTGACAAACCTGACAAAAACAAGAAATGGAGAAAGGATTCCCTGTATAATAAATGGTGCTGGGAAAACTGGCTAGCCATATGCAGAAAGCTGAAACTGCATCCCTTCCTTACACCTTATACAAAAATTAATTCAAAATGGTTTAAAGACTTAAATGTTAGACCTAAAATCATAAAAACCCTAGAAGAAAACGTAGGCAATACCATTCAGGACACAGGCATGGGCAAGGACTTCATGACTAAAACACCAAAAGCAATGGCAGCAAAAGCCAAAATAGATAAATGGGATCTAATTAAACGAAAGGGCTTCTGCACAGCAAAAGAAACTACCATCAGAGTGAATAGGCAACCTACAGAATGGGAAAAAAATTTTGCAATCTACCTATCTGACAAAGGGCTAATATCCAGAATCTACAAAGAACTCAAACAAATTTACAAGAAAAAAACAACCCCATCAAAAAGTGGGCAAAGGATATGAACAGACACTTCTCAAAAGAAGACATTAATGCAGCCAACAGACAAATGAAAAAATGCTCATCATCACCGGTCATCAGAGAAATCCAAATCAAAACCACAGTGAGATACCATCTCACACCAGTTAGAATGGCGATCATTAAGAAGGCAGTAAACAACAGATGCTGGAGAGGATGTGGAGAAATAGGAACGCTTTTACACTGTTGGTGGGAGTGTAAACGAATTCAACCATTGTGGAAGACAGTGTGACGGTTCCTCAAGGGTCTAGAACTAGAAATACCATTTGACCCAGCGATCCCATTACTGGGTATATACCCAAAGGATTGTAAATCATGCACACGTATGTTTATTGTGGCACTATTCACAATAGCAAAGACTTGGAACCAACCCAAATGTCCATCAATGATAGACTGGATTAAGAAAATGTGGCACTTATACACCATGGAGTACTATGCAGCCATAAAAAAGGATGAGTTCATGTCCTTTGCAGGGATGTGGATGAAGCTGGAAACCATCATTCTGAGCAAACTATCACAAGGATAGAAAATCAAGCACCGCATGTTCTCACTCATAGATGGGAATTGAACAATGAGAACACCTGGACACAGGGTGGGGAACATCACACACCGGGGCCTGTCAGGTGGTGGGAGGCTGGGGGAGAGATAGCATTAGGAGAAATACCTAATGTAAATGAGGAATTGATGGGTTCAGCAAACCAACATGGCACGTATATACCTATGTATCAAACCTGCACACTGTGCCCATGTACCCTAGAACTTAAAGTATAATAAAAAATAAAAACAAAACAAAAAAAACCTTTAACTTGGCCTGATACTAAATAATTGTATTGGTCAGGGTTCTCTAGAGAAACAGAACCAACAGGACGTGTTGACATTATATAAATAAATTACAGGCTGGGCATAGTGGTTCACACCTGTAATCCCATCATTTTGGGAGGAGTGGACAGGTAGATCACTTGAGCCCAGGAGTTTGAGACCAGCCTGGGCAACATGGCAGAACACTGTCTCTACAAAAAATACAAAAGTTACCTGAGCGTGGTGGTGCATGCCTGCAGTCCCAGCTACTTAGGAGGCTGAGGTGGGAGGATTGCTTGAGCTCAGGAGGTTGAGCAAGGCTGCAGTGAGCCGTGATTGCACCACTCTACTCCAGCCTGGGCAACAGAGTGAGACACCGTCTCTAAAAATAAATAAATAAATTACAGTTCGCAGTGGCTTATGCCTGTAATCCCAGCACTTTGGGAGGCAAGGCGGGTGGATCACTTGAGGTCAGGAGTTCGAGACCAGCCTGGTCAACATGGTGAAACCCCATCTCTATGAAAAATACAAAAAATTCCCGGGCGTAGTGGTGTCTGTAATCTCAGCTACTCAGGAGGCTGAGGCAGGAGAATCGCTTGAACCTGGGAGGCGGAGGTTGCAATGAGCCAAGATCACACCATTGCACTCCAGCCTGGGTGACAGAGCAAGACTCTGTCTCAAATAAAATAAAATAAAATAAATAAAATAAAATAATTAAAAAATAAATTACAGAATTAAGTAATTAAAATTGCAATAAATATTTAAAAAGAGGTAGAGAGTGATATAAAATGTACTGCTTAACTGAGTCTGAGAAGTCAGGGTAGGCTTTTCTGAGGAATATGTCAAACAGAAATAAGATTTTTTGGTTTTAAAATAAAAGAAGGTAGAAGAAAAATGTTTAAGGTGAAATAAACCTATGTTTCCAAGTGGGATGAATTAGCTAGTGACAGAGTGTGTTCCCACCTAAAATAAGCAGAAAATTAGAACAAAATAGAGGAGGCGTCTATTTTAAGGCAGAAAAGGGCTTCTGAGTTAGCAATAACTGAAGGAGCCAAAACTCCAGAGAGGGAGAATCACAGCTAGGGAGAGCTGAGTTCTGCAGCCACTGTGCCCAGGGGTCATCTGCTGATTCTTGGGAAGGAAATGATAACCCCAGGCCTTGCACCCAAGGAAGACCACTGCTGGGAGGCAGAGGCCAGGAGGGATATGGGAGGAGATTTGGAAGGTCTCCACAGAACATCTGTTAAATTACAGGGGTGCATGAGGCTGGAGTCTAAAAAGAGAAGCAGAAAACCTCTGAAGCAGAACAGAGCCTTCGGCAGTCTTGTAAAGACAAAGATTAGAATTCTTGGCCCACCAGGTGGAAGAGCATGGAGAATACACTAGGATTTCTGCTGAAAATCCTGAAGAAGCAGGAGTAAAATCAATGCAGGCTGAGCCTTACCAAGGACGCAACTCAGCCTCAACTCACCACAGTGCATAGAGGATTCAGGGTTAGATTTAATTAATTCTAAATTAGAATTAGATACAAGTCACCAATTAGAAGCAAGATGCTTTATAAAATTAATATAATTTTTATTGTATGTGGAGAAAATAAATGAGCAAGTACATCAAAGAGTATTTCAGATTCAAAAAGAGTGATGAGAAGAATTTGTCCTAGCAGACATTTAATGTACTGGTAACAAATTTGAAACACTTGGTGTACAGGAATATCAATAATGAGAATATTTAAAAGACCCACACTTTGCACTACACTCTGAAAAAAAAATCCAGGTAGATTGGGAGTTAAATACATTTAAAAAAAACAAATACACATATATAAAAGACTAGCACTGGGGGAAATCACTTTTTGACTGTCGATGGAATATAAATGAAAAAAAGATGGACAGGTTCATTACTTAGATAGCTTTATCTTTGGTGGAATGAATACCAATAAAGCTGAAATTTAAAAATTCAGAAGACTGGAGAAAAAGTTTGCAAATGAAGACAAAGTTCAATAACTAAAAAATATAAAGAGTGCATATAAATAGGTAAAAGTACCAACTGTCTATTAAACAAATGATTAAAAAACAGTTCATACAACAAGAAACACTGTCAGTAAATCATAATTTTAAAACTATTCAGTCAACCTTGTTGGTAAAATAACTGCAAATTAAACCTATGGTGAAGTTTCATTTTGTGCCTTAAAAAAATTTAGAAAAACTTTTAAAAAGTTGTAAAAGCCAAAGCCTGCAAGGCTTTGGGAAGCAGATATGCTCATGCATTAATGAAAGCAGTGTAAATTGATTCAGTCTTCCTGAAGGGCAAAATGGTACTTTATTGAAAGAATCATAAGTATGCCTAACCCCTGACCAAGTAATAGAATTTATCCTGAGGAAATGATGTTTAATAAAAAGTATATATATATAAAATGTTTATTTTATGATGGCAAACATTGGAATAAAGCTAAGAGCCCAACAGTACAGATATATAGAAAGAAGCTAACTATGGCATATCAAAATGATATACTCTAGTGATATACTAAAAATGATGAATATAAAGGTGCTATAGGAAATAGAAAATATTTGGATAAATCATGTTACATAAAAGGAAGAATACCAAATTGAACATACACACCCATTATGACTATAACAGAACCATGAATATACATAAGCAAAGTGAGAAAAGGACACACCTAGGAAATGTTTCCAGCTGGGTTAAGATCAACAGACTTGCAGTGAATTATTCTGTCAAGTTGTTAAGACATTAGATTTCCCTTTGCGTTCTCTTTCCCTCTCCCAACATGGCTGCCTCAGCGAAAAAGAAGAATAAGAAGGGGAAGACTATCTCCCTAACAGACTTTCTGGCTGAGGATGGCGGACCGGTGGAGGAAGTAGCTATGTATCCAAACCAGTCAGCTGGGTTGATGAAACGGATGACCTGGAAGGAGATGTTTCAGTTTGGCACAGTAACGATGACGATGTGTATAGGGCGCCCCCAGTTGACCGTTCCATCCTTCCCACTGCTCCACGGGCTGCTAGGGAACCCATTATCGACCGGAGCGGTCTTCCCAAATCGCCACCCTACACTGCTTTTCTAGGGAACCTACCCTATGACGTGACAGAAGAGTCAATTAAGGAATTATTTAGAGGATTAAATATCAGTGCAGTGCGTTTACCACGTGAACCCAGCAATCTAGAGAGGTTGAAAGGTTTTGGTTATGCTGAATTTGACGACCTGGATTCCCTGTTCAGTGCCCTGAGTCTCAATAAAGAATCTCTAGGTAACAGGAGAATTCGAGTGGACGTTGCTGATCAAGCACAGGATAAAGACAGGGACGATCGTTCTTTTGGCCATGAGAGAAATCGGGATTTTGACAAAACAAATTCAGACTGGAGGGCTCGTCCTGTCACAGACAGCTTGGATGACTACTCGCCTAGAAGAGGTGATGATTGCTTTGGAGACAAGTATCAAGATCGTTATGATTCAGACCGGTATCGCGATGGGTATCGGGAGGGGTATCAGGATGGCCCACGCTGGGATATGGATCGATATGGCGGCCAGGATTGCTATGATGACCCAGGCAGCAGACACTATGATAGAGGCTATGATTCCCAGATAGGCAATGGCAGAAGAGCATTTGGTAGTGGGTACCGCAGGGATAATGACTACAGAGGAGGCAGGGACCGCTCTGAAGACCGATACAACAGACAGGATGATCGGTCGTGGAGCTCCAGAGATGATTACACTTGGGATGATTATAGGTGTGATGATAGAGGTCCCCGCAAAGACCCAAACTGAATCTAAAGCTTTGGAGTACTCCCAAGGAAGATGATTCCTCTGCTAGTACCTCCCAGTCCAGTCGAGCTGCTTCTATCTTTGGAGGGGCAAAGCCCGTTGACACAGCTGCTAGAGAAAGAGAAGTAGAAGAAATGCTACAGAACAAGAGAAGTTGCAGCGTCAGCTGGATGAGCCATAACTAGAACGACGGCCTCGGGAGAGACACCCAAGCTGGCAAAGTGAAGAAACTCAAGAATGGAACGGTCGCGGACAGGAAGTGAGTCATCGCAGACTGAGACCTCCGCCACATCCAGCAGAAATGCACGAAGGAGAGAGAGTGAGAAGTCTCTAGAAAATGAAACACTCAATAAGGAGGAAGATTGTCACTCTCCAACTTCTAAACGTCTCAAACCTGATCCTAGCAGACCCAAAGGTAATGCCAGCCCCTCCACCAAAGGAGAATGCTTCGGTGAAGTGAAGTTCTAACCCTCCTGCTCCATCTCAGAGCTCAGACACAGAGCAGCAATCCCCTACAAGTGGTGGGGGAAAAGTAGCTCCAGCTCGATCATCTGAGGAAGGACCAGCAAAGAAAGATGAAAATAAAGTGGATGGGATGAAAGTCCCAAAAGGTCAAACTGGGAACTCTAGCTGTGGTCCAGGAGATGGAGGGAACAAAGACCACTGAAAGGAGTCAGATAGGAAAGATGGCAAAAAGGATCAAGACTCCAGATCTGCACCTGAGCCAAAGAAACCTGAGGAAAATCCAGCTTCCAAGTTCAGTTCTGCAAGCAAGTATGCTGCTGTCTCCGTTTCTGGTGAAGATGAAAACAAGGGAGAAGATTACACCGAGTGGACCTAGACATCCTGTGCTTTCTCCTAGTTTCTCTCCACCCTGGAACGTTCGAGAGCAAATCAAACTTCTATCCAGACAAGACAAAATAAAACTCACCATCTCCTGGAGACTTTTCTTACCTTTCTTTTTTTTTTTTTAAGTGAAATTCTTTTGCATGCTGCTGCAGCCTTTAAAGTATTGAAGTAACTGGAGAATCGCCAATATAGCCAGAGAGAAAGAGACTACAGCTTTTTAGTGGAAAAGTTGTGGTGCGTTATGTCACCATGCAGTTGCCAGAGTGATTAATACCTAGGAGCCTCCATTTAGTGGAAATGGTAATGACAGTGAGATAAGGTCTGGAATCTGGTTGGACAGTAGGGGAAGGAAGTATAAGGAAAAGTGTGAGATTTCTACCTTTTATTTTTTATCCTATTGTGGCATATATGAATTCTCAAACATCTAAATAAATTTTTCACTCTTGGAAAGGTAGATTTAGCCTCAAGTTTTTTAGTCTTCAGGAGGCTCCCAGCCCCTCCTGTTATTTAATTCTGAGTTTTAGGGGCCAGCCTATAGGGAATTCTTTCATTCTTTTTTTTTTTTTTTTTTTTTTTACCCTCCAAGGGGGTAGTTCGGAGTGAGTCTATAGGCCACAGAGAATAAGACTGCATTGGACCAAGATAAATGGGAAAATTGTGGTTTGAAAAGAAGCTTTTGGGAGGTAATGAGTCATTTTGTACCAGGTAATAGGGGAAAATTGTGCGACCTCCAGCAAACACAAGAATGGTTATTTCCCGGAGCCAGAAGCACTTGGGGGTCATGATAATTCCCAATGTTTGTGTGTCCTGGTTTTACCCTTTCTAAACACTGTCCTTTTTGAAAGTTCGAATATATCCACATTCTGTTGAAACCTTGAAACTTTAAAAATTTAGACTCTTGTCGTCATCTTAAGCTCTTCATGCTACTCTTAACCTCCCAAAAAGCAGTCTCTAAGTCACATAGATGATCTCTTGGGCATTTTCTCTCAGCCATGGAGAGGTGTGAAAGGCAGAATCGCTGCTTTTCTCAAGCAAATCGGTTTCTTGATGTCTTTTGGTTCTCACTCCTTGCCTACTCCTAATGGTTTGACCCCTTTTATAGATCAGGGTGCTCTAGGGTAATGGATGGTCTTGGGTGGTGAATAAAGGTGGATAAATAGGGACAGGGACAGTTAAATTGGGAGCCTTTCTCACAACCTCGATGGTTTTTTCCCCCCAAGTTTCCTTCTCCACTGAAATGACACACCAATGGTTGTTGGATTTATGAGGTGGCCAGACCAATGGGTTGTTTTTTCTTTTTCTTTTCTTTTTTTTAAGTCTCCCTTGAGAGAATAAATGGTAATGGAGAGAACTATTTAACAAGGTCCTGGTTTCTCTTGCAACACAGTAGCTAAACTTGCCTGCTTTTATGTGCGTTTTTGTAGGGATCAGCTTGGTAGACAGTATTAGCAGAGAAATGACACCTTGATCTTGGTTTGCAAGCACTTCTCCTGTCAGTCCTAGATTAGGCCCTGCTCAGCCATGCAGGGGTGTTGGTTTATGCGTGCTGCAGCAGTGGGCATAATGAATATAATTTGCCCAGTGAACAAAAGTGTGTACCAAATGAATTTAAATAATTAGGGTGGACTGGCTAGTAGCTAAGAAGTAGGCTTTTAAAGAGAGATTGAAAGCTTTTTTTTAAGAAAAAAAAAAAAACATTGATTGTAGATAATGAGAAGCTAGGGTTTGCCCTCTTCATGTCTACTCTCCCTCCAAATAGATACCAAACTGTTTTTCCCTCTCCCCTACCTTGCCCCCCTGTTAAAATAGAAATGGGGATTGATTAATGTCCCTCTCCTAAATACATGTAAAATTTGAAAATGATTTATAATCTATAGACTTATTATGTGGGAGATGTCCTAAGATGTAAAATCCCATCCTTTGGGTTGTGAGTTTTTTGTTTCCTCCAAAAAAATCTGATCTTAAAAAAATAGATTTTTAAAAAACTTTAATATTGCTATGATGAGATTGTCTTTGTAGGACACTGAATTGGCTTATAAAAATACAGTTTTTTGCTGCCTTCCTAAACTGCACAGATGGACAGATGACTGTGTTTCTGTTTAGTTATAGGGACTTTGTTGAATCTATATTCTGATAGATAAAAGGCCAGGCCAGGCGTGGTGGCTCACACCTGTAATCCTAGCACTTTGGGAGGCTGAGGCAGGCAGATCACCTGAGTTCAGGAGTATGAGACCAGCCTGGCCAACATGGCAAAAACCCCATCTCTACTAAAAATACAAAAATTAGCTGGATGTGGTAGCATGAGCCTGTGGTCCCAGCTACTTGGGAGGCTGAGACAGGAGAATTTCTTGAACCCGGGAGGCGGAGGTTGCAGTGAGCCAAGATGGTGCCACTGTACTCCAACCTGGGTGACAGAGTGAGACTCTGCCTCAAAAAACAAAAAACAAAAAACAAAAAAAAGAAAAAAGAAAAAGAAAAAGAAAAGAAAAGAAAAAAAGGAAATTTAATTTCTGTGTCCATAACAGAGTTGTACTGAAGTACAGCCATACTCACTTGTTTATGTACATTCTATGGCTGCATATGGGGGAATATGAATCAAAATTAAAAATCTAATTCTCTCAGGTGCACAAGAGGAAACTCTCCTCCCATTTTTATTTTTGAAAATTTGTAATTGTTAATTTTCTTTCTGCCCTTTTGAGATGTATAAAAATCTCTTTTGAAGGCATTTTTTTTTTTAAAGCCTCTTGCCAGTTTTACAACCCAGGAGTGTTTTCTCAAGGACCTGGGAGCCATCTCTTTGAAATGTAATCATCAAGGAGGATGGTGCCCCATCTCCCGGTTTCCACGGGAGGGCAGGAGCCTGACTTCAGCTGGCATCTGGCTCCAAATCATAACTACCTACTTGTCATAGAACTATGAGAAATTTTATTATTTCTTTGGATAAAGACAATTAGCTAACACAGATGGCCATCCCAATTACTGGGTGGTTTAGGATGACCTATGTGTGACAAATGGTATTGTCAAATCCTCTTACTTGAGGGCTAGTTATCAACTGAGAACATGTGTGTAATGGGGTGTATCTACTGGACTACGTAAAAAGGTGAGATTTCTTTCTATCTTTGAAATCTTTTTAGTGGATTACCTGTGATAAGCATCACATTCTGGTTTAATGCTTATTCAATAATATACTATTTTCTTTCTCTTCTGCCTTGTGTAGAGGTTTTCCGGGTCAGCAGGAGATTTGGCTTTTAATTATATTTCCCTAACAGCTGCTTCTGGTCTTGGATGGCAGAATTGAGTAGTTGCAACAGAGACCATATGGCCTACATAACCTAAACTATTTACTCTCTCGCTCTTTAAGGGAAAAGTTTGCGGTCAAACCTGGGCTAGGTAACTAGATGTGTATGCAAGATACTTAAAGAAAGTTAAATTATTTAGTATAATGAAGTGAGGGATTTTGAGTTTGTATAGGTGGCTTAAAGAGAAGCAGTAGGGGCCTGGGAACATGGGGAAGGGGGTGATCAGAAGAGGCGGATCTTAGGGCAAGGCGTTGCAAACCCAAATGTCTAGAGGGGCTGGGATGCCAATGAGCAAAGTGAGCCAAATGGAAATTTTACTGAACTGGAGCCAGGACCCTTGGTTGCAGCTGATGGCAAACCATCTGTTTTTTTGTTTGTTTGTTTTTCCCCAAATAAGCTGTAAATCTGAGGTTTTATATGAAGACTCACTTTTAAAATGTTAGCATCTAATCTGAATTTTTCAAAAGCAGGTCTCAGGCAGGCTTCAGTTTGGTGGCCACCAACTTGTGACTTCTGATCTCAAGCGAGGGAGTCGGAGAGGACCTTTCCATGTTAACTGTTAAATGGTTTGGGCAGGAATTGCCTGATAAATTAATTCCTAGAAATAGTTATGTGTGAACTTTGACCTGGGAGTTGATTTCTACATTGAGATGTAATTAATTTTCAGTAAGTATGTTAGTGATAATTTGGGGGTAAGAAATGGGGGTAGTATTTCTAGAGTAGAAGCAGTGTGAAAACAGGACCACAGAGGCAGGAGCCATGAAGCAGATTTAGTTGCGCACTTTCTCTGGAAAAATGTAGGCCCCTGAAAACCGATATTGCAGAGAGCTCTGGGCCTTTCCACAGCGCACTGAATGGGGATTCCGGACATTTTATTTAGATATCAAGTGAAATACAATTCAAACAGGATAGAGAACTTAGGGACTTAGAATAATGATTGACATTTAGCAAGCCCTCAATAAATGTTAGCTCTTGTAATTAACTACTGTTTTCTAGAATATGTGTGGAAACTCAGATCACTTGGCCAGGATGCAACACCTGCCAAGAAACAAAGGAAGCGCAATCACTTTTCAAATCCAAAGGAAAAGACTTGGAGTATATGTGGTTTAAAAAATGTCTGCACTGAAGCAGGAGGATCACTTGAGCCCAGGAGTTCAAGACCAGCCTAGGCAACACAGCAAGACTCCATCTTTATAAAAAAAATTTAAAAATTAACCAAGTGTGCTGGCATGTGCCTATAGTCTCAGCTACTCAGGGCTGAGATGGGAGGATTACTTGAGCACAGGAGGTAGTGGCTGCAGTGAGCCATGATTGAGTCACTGCACTCCAGCCTGGGCAAGAAAGTGAGACCCTGTCTCAAAAAAATAAAAAATGAAAAGAAAAATGTCTGCAAATTATTATTATTATTATTATTTTATTATACTTTAAGTTCTAGGGTACATGTGCACAACATGCAGGTTTGTTACATAGGTATACATGTGCCATGTTGGTTTGCTGAACCCATTAACTCATCATTTACATTAGATAGTTCTCCTAATACTATCCCTCCCCCTGCCCCCCACCCCACGACAGGTCCCCACTTGTGATGTTCCCCACCCTGTGTCCAAGTGTTCTCATTGTTCAATTCCCACCTATGAGTGACAACATGCGGTGTTTGGTTTTCTGTCCTTGTGATAGTTTGCTCAGAATGATGGTTTCCAGCTTCATCCATGTCCCTGAAAAGGACATAAACTCATCCTTTTTTATGGCTGCATAGTACTCCATGGTATATATGTGCCACATTTTCTTAATCCAGTCTATCATTGATGGACATTTGGGTTGGTTCCAAGTTTTTGCTATTGTGAATAGTGCCACAATAAACACACGTGTGCATGTGTCTTTATAGTAGCATGATTTATAATCCTTTGGGTATATACACAGTAATGGGATGGCTGGGTCAAATGGTATTTCTAGTTCTAGATCCCCGAGGAATCGCCACACTGACTTCCACAATGGTTGAACTAATTTACACTCCCACCAGAAGTGTAAAAGCTTTCCTATTTCTCCACATCCTCTCCAGCAACTGTTGTTTCTTGCCTTTTTAATGATCGCCATTCTAACTGGTGTGAGATGGTATCTCATTGTGGTTTTGATTTGTGTTTCTCTGATGACCAGTGATGATGAGCATTTTTTCAATTGTCTGTTGGCTGCATAAATGTCTTCTTTTGAGAAGTGTCTGTTCATATCTTTGCCCACTTTTTGATGGGGTTGTTTGTGTTTTTCTTGTAAATTTGTTTGAGTTCTTTGTAGATTCTTATTACTAGCCCTGTGTCAGATGGGTAGATTACAAAAATTTTCTCCCATTCTGTAGGTTGCCTGCTCATTCTGATGGTGGTTTCTTTTGCTGTGCAGAAGTTCTTTAGTTTAATTAGATCCCATTTGTCTATTTTGGCTTTTGTTGCCATTGCTTTTGGTGTTTTAGACATGAAGTCCTTGCCCATGCCTATGTCCTGAATGGTATTGCCTAGGTTTTCTTCTAGGGTTTTTGTGGTTTTAGGTCTAACATTTAAGTCTTTAATCCATCTTGAATTAACTTTTGTATAAGGTGTAAGGAAGGGATCCAGTTTTAACTTTCTACATACGGCACCCGCCTGTATGTGGTGTCAGTCAGCCCATACTGGGAGGTGTCTCCCAGTTAGGCTATACGAGGGTCAGGGACCCACTTGAAGAGGCAGTCTGTCCGTTCTCAGAGCTCAAACAACATGCTGGGAAAAGCACTGCTCTCTTCAGAGCTGTCAGACAGGGACGTTTAAGTCTGCAAAAGTTTCTGCTGCCTTTTGTTCAGCTATGCCCTGCCCGGAGGTGGGGTCTATGGAGGCAGCAGACCTTGCAGAGCTGTGGTGGGCTCTGCCCAGTTTGAGATTCCTGGCCATTTTGTTTACCTACTCAAGCCTCAGCAATGATGGACGTCCCTCCCCCTGCTAGGCTGCTGCCTCGCAGGTTGATCTCAGTCTCTGCAGTAGCAGTGAGCAAGGCTCTGTGGGCATGTGACCTGTCGAGTCAGGTGCGGGATATACTCTCCTGGTGTTCCATTTGCTAACACCGTTGGAAATGCACAGTATTTGGGTGCGAGCGTCCTGATTATCTAGGTACAGTCTGTCATGGCTTCCCTTGCCTGTGAAAGGGAAATCCCCCAACCCCTTGTGCTTCCCTGGTGAGGTGATGCCCCACCCTGCTTTGGCTTGCCCTCCGTGGGCTGCACCCACTGTCCAACCAGTCCCAGTGAGATGAACTACGTACCTCAGCTGGAAATGCAGAAATCACCATCTTCTGTGTTTATCACGCTGGATGCTGCAGACTGTAGCTGTTCCTATTCAGCCATCTCGGAACAGAGAGGCAAATGTCTGCAAATTCTTAAACACCCCTCCAGTGAGGATGTGGAATCTGTTTCTCTTCTCCCTGACTATGAACTTGACTTAGTGACTCACTTCATTTTTTTAGAGATGGGGGTCTCTCTCTCGAGTGCAGTGGTGCGATCATAGCTCACTGCAGCCTTGAACTCCTGGCCTCAAGTGATCCTCCTGCCTCAGCCTGTTAAGTAGCTAGGACTACAGGTGCACACCACCATGCTCAGTTAATTTTTTAAAAATGTTTTTTGTTAGGCAGGGTCTAGCTATGTTGTTCAGGCTGTGACTCACTTCTAATCAATAGAATGCTTGAGAAGTGAAACTATAACTTCTAAGGGCCAAGTCATAAAAAGTAATAGAGCTTTCGACTCTCTCTTGCTCTCTCTCAACATGCCTTAGGAGCTGAGTCACCAAGTTGAAAGTTCACCTACTCTGAAGCCACCATGCTGGAGAAACCATGTGGTGAGCCCACGTATTGATAGAGATACCAGAGGAGCTCCAGAGGGTCCAGCCCCCAGTTTTTTGAGTTATCCTAGGCTGGGTACCAGATGTGTGAGTAAGTAGGCTTCGAGATGCCTCCAGCCTCAGCCACAGTCTGATTACAATTTTCTCAATTCTTGAGAAAGAATTGTCTAGTTTAGCCCAGTCAACCCCCAGAATCTTGAGGGATAATACCACTAAATTTGGGGAAGGATTGTTAAGCAGGAAAAGATAACTGGAATAATGTTCTCACCTCCTGCTATATATAAAAAAATTGTTTTAAGTTAGCTACATTGCCTACTATAAAAAGGGAGTCATTTATACTGAAATTTCTTTCATGTTCATGTCTTTAAATGACTAAGAGATTATGGGATTTAGGGAAGAAGTTGATACGTAGGATGGGGATTTAATTTATTTTAATTTGGGCTTATGACTGATTTTTAGAAACAGAAAAGATCTTCCAAATCTCTTCCTCAGAGCAATTTTTTTTTGTATGTAAGGGCTTTGAGATATCTACTACCTGATTGTGTGTGGAATAGCTCACAAGATTGCACTTTTTGGCGGATGATAGATGCAACGTCCAAATACTCTGAATTTGAGGCTGCAAGGAGGAAGGACGCTACTGCTTTCTTCAAGGTGTTCCTGGTTACGCTGTGGAAAACACATGGATTGAGCATATGGCACTTATTCCCAGCCACTGACCAGCCTTCCGTTCAGTGGCATTAAAAGATGCTTTAAAATGTCAGCCTTTCCCAGGGAATGTTTATTCCCTGTTTATGTTTATTCATAAACATAATGTTTATTATGTATATTATTTATATATAATATATATTACATACAACATAATAATATATATTATTTATATATTGTTTATATATAACATTATGTTCAAGTTGGGTTAGTTCCAGGAATGCCTGAGCAATGTGAGGAGGGTGGCTGCGTGGGGATATGGTGGTAGCAACAGGAGATTGGTATGTAACCAACACAGGATATTGCACAGTTATATAGACTCCAACACAGTTATGTAGAAGGAACTGACCCAATAAGTAAATATATTGAGGATAATGGAAGGCAGATTTCTCACTATTGGAGAAAGGAGTTACAAATATGCAAAGGAAAAAAACCAGAATTAACTTTGTAGTGTTGGCTTGGAACTGGAGGTATCAGTATAAACTCATCATTTTATATGTATATAGATATATAGATGTAAAGAGAGAGAGAAATAAAAAATGCACTTGTGTGTGTACACATGTATTCCCTAGCACTGTCCACTGAGAAAGCCTGAGACAGTAACACTTTAAAATCGATGAACACAGCACTAATTGGAATAATGAGTGATTCCAGGCTCAAGTTAGGGAAGTAATGAAACTTTATTTACATAAACAAGTAGTATGCTGGATTTGGCCAGCATGATACACACACACACACACACACACACACACACACACACAACATACATATATATATATATATTTGCTTTTATTTTAGGTTCAGGGGTACATGTGCAGGTTTGTTATGTAGGCAAAGTTGTGCCACAGACATTTTTTGTACAGACTATTTTGTCATCCAGGTACTAAGCCTAGTACCCACTAGATATTTTTTCTGATCATCTCCCTCCTCCCACCCTCCACCCTCAAGCAGGCTCCAAGTGTCTGTTGTTCCCCTCTTTGTGTCCATGTGTTCTCATCATTTAGCTTCCACTTTTAAGTGAGAACATGTGGCTTTTGGTTTTCTGTTCCTGCATTAGTTTGCTAAGGATAATGGCCTCCAGTTCCATCCATGTTCCCGCAAAGGACATGATCTTGTTCTTTTTTATGGCTGCATAGTATTCCATGGTGTATATGTACCATATTTTCCTTATCCAATCTGTCATTGATGGACATGTAGGTTAATTCCATATCTTTGCTATTGTGAATAGTGCTGCAATGAACATATACGTGCATGTGTCTTTATGGTAGAATGATTTCTATTCCTTTGGGGATATACCCCAATAATGGGATTCCTGAGTTAAATGGTAGTTCTGTTGACTCTTTGAGGAATCACTGCACTGCTGTCCATAATGGTTGAACTAATTTACATTCCCACCAGTAGTGTATAAGTGTTCCCTTTTCTCCATAACCTCTCCAGTATCTGTTATTTTTTTACTTCTTAATAGCCATTCTGACTGGCAGCATGCCATATTTTGCGATGCCCTATTCCAACATACTCAGGGTGATGGGGTATTATGCCAGCTATTTACTTTCAAATTGTTCAGGAAATAAAAAATTCTCTATACTAGTCTTGCAACTTTTCTGTGAGGTCAAAATTATTTCAAAATAAAAATTATTAAAATTAAAGACATTTTCAGACCAATAGATTGAGAAAGCTCATCATTCATGAGCTCTTACAGAAAGAACTGCAAAGAATAAGTATCTACTTTAGGAAAAAGAAGATTGAATGAGGAAGAAAAAAGAGTGCTTTAGAACAAAATAATTGTTAATTGTTAAACATATTGCTAAATAAATATTGACTAATTCTGAAAAGACTAATTTTGGAGTATTAAAAAACAGTTAACAATAGCAAAAGGATAGCAAAATAGGGGGCAAGTTTTTCTCAGGTCTTTGTGTCTTTTGAGATGTATTGACTAGCTTTATACTTTGTTTAGTCTAAACTTGGCAAAAGAATAGATACAGAAATTCAATCAAAATAGAGAAGGAAAAATGGACTACAGAAAAACTATCAATCTAATAAAAACTATAATATTTGATATCAATCTAATAATATCAAACTATCAATCTAATCTAAGAAATGAAGAAAAATAAGCAAGGAAGAAGGTAGTTTATTTAAAAACCCACAAATAAAATGGTGGGAATAAGTCTAACTATACCAGTCATTTATAATATCTAGAAATTTATGTTTGCCAATTAAAAGACAGATTGGATTTTAAATAATCCAGCCATATTCTGTTAGCAAGAGACTTACCTAAACTAAAGACATAGAAAATTTGACAGAAAAGGGATGAGAAAGTTTTTCAGGTGTATCAGAGAGAATGCTTTTGGCAATAGGCAACGGAATAACTAACTAAAACAGGCTTAAATAACAGGGATGTATATTGACTCACTTCACAAGAAATTTTGAGGTACATGTTCTAAGGTTGGTTCTATAGCTCAATGGTGCCATCAAATATCCAGGCACTTTGTAGATTTCTGAGAGATTGACCTTCAAGGTTACAAAATGGCTGGTCACATCCTACTTGATAACATTTTTTTTTTAAAAAAAAAGAAGGAGAAAAATGATTTCTTCTCACATGTCTCTATTTATGGAGGAAGAAAGAGTTTTCCAGGAGCAGACAATGGACTTCCCTTTATATTTCTGCCTAGAACTGGCTCACATGGTCATCCCTAAACCAATCCCACTAGAAGGGAATTGGATTATTAAAACTGGCTTAGCCCAAGCATCAGTCAGGTGTGGGTCAAAAGAACATCTATTTTAGCTAAACACTTTGCTACTCAGTATCTAAAAAAAATTGAAATTCCCCTAGCAAGGAAAAAAAAGAGTATCTTAGAGTAAGTAATCAATCTACTCAAAGTATCTGCCCCACTTGGCAAGAACTAGTAAAGTGGTCATAGAAATGTTAATGTAAGACAAAATGGACATTAGGGCAATGAGAATACAGCAGACACTCACTGATGACAAAAAGGAACAATTCACTGGGAAGATATAAAAATTTTGAAACTGGAGGCTGGGTGCGGTGGCTCATGCCTGTAATCTCAGCATTTTGGGAGGCTGAGGTGGGAGGATCACTTGAGCCCAGAAGTTCAAGACATGCCTGGGCAACATAGCAAAACCCTGTCTCTTAAAAGAAAAGATAAAAATCTTGAAACTGTATAGCCTCAAATTAAGCAAAATCTGTGATTTTGCTTATCTGAAGATAAGCAGAAAGTGGCAATATTACAAGGAAAAATTAACAAATCATCTACCAGGTATGAAAGTCTCTATTTTCCCATACACTCACTACCAGAGCTTTGTTATTCAGGCCATATAAACATGATACAGTTAACTTGGCCTTGAGGTAGACCTGGATTCAAACGTAAGAGTCAACAGTATTCTCTGCTATAGGTGGGAGAGGTGAGGCAAAGGCAAGGCCAATGAGAGATGCTGCTATGAGTTGCCAGCAGCCAATATTTCCAGCAGCTGGGGAATGGGCTTATAACTCTGAAGAAGGGATCCAAGCAGAGCATTGCAGTATGCACTATGAAAGTACAGCATAATGTTGAACTCTACGGCAAGACAGCCTGGGTTTGTATCCTAGCTTGACCATTCTCTAGCTGTGTGGCCTTGGGCAAGATATTTAACCTTGATATTTTCTTGATAACCAAGATATTTTCTGTGTCTTTAGTTAGGTACATCTCTTGTTAACCAGTTAGGTTAGGCACGTCTCTTGTTAACCAGTTTCCTCATAATAAAGTGGAGATAATATTAATCGTCTTATAAGTTTGTTGTGAGAATTAAATGAGTTACTATACTGTTTTATGAACTGTAGATCCTACTGTAATAATGGGTTGTAAAATCAATTTGTGAGTTTCAGTCTGTTTTTTTCCATGAAATATAATATAATCAATACTTTTATGATAAGATGTTCTATTGGCAAGCTATAGGGAAACAGGTACTCTCATACATTGCTGGTGGCAGTGTAAAATGGTACAGTTACTATTGTGGTAGACTGTTACAAAATGCTGCCCCCATGACTTCTATTTCCTGTATTCATACCCAGTGTAGTCTCTGTATTAGTCCATTCTCCCATTGCTATAAAGAAATACCTGAGACTGGGTAATTTACAAAGAAAAGTGGTTTAATTGGCTTACAATTCTGCCAGCTGTACAGGAAGCATGTCTGCAGGAAACTTATAATCATGGTGGAAGGCAAAGGGGAAGCAAGCAGGCATGTCTTCACATGGCCAGAGCAGGAGGAAGAGAGAGAAGGGGGAAGTGCTACACACCTTTAAACGATCAGATCTCATGAAAACTTACTCACTGTCACAAAAACAGCAAAGGGGAAATCAGCCCCCATGATCCAATCACCTCCCACTAGGCCCCTCCTCCAATACTGGAGATTACAATTCGACATGAGATTTGGGCAGGGACACAAATCCAAACCGTATCAGTCTTCTTCCATGTGAATGAATATGAACTAGCCCTGTGACTTGCTTTTACCAATCAAATGGGGGAGGCAATGTTATGTGACCTCAAAGCCCATGCCTTAAGAAGCCTTGCAATTTAAATTTTTGCTCACCGTGAAGCCAGGGCCATATAAAGTCTAGGCTATCCTGCCCGAGAGATCACATCAAAGGAAGGCTCTGTATTCTAACCATCGTAGCTGAGGGGCCAGGTATGAGTGAGGCCATCTTAGATCTTCTAGACCAAATAGCAGCTGTATGAGCAAGCTTAACTGGCACCTCCGATAGCAGAGAGGAACCATCTTAGCTGATCCCTGCCCAGCCAACTCACAGAGTGTGATAAATATAAAATGGTTGTGTTTTAAGCCATTACATTTTGATATGGTTTGTTATCTAACCACAGATAACTGAAACACCTATGGAAAGAAATTTGCAATATATAAGGAAAGTGTACATGCATTTTCTCTTTAACCTGTCATTCCCACATCTAGGGATTTACATTGAAAATATACTCCCAACAAAACAAACAAATAACCAAACAAACATGTGCAAGGTTACTCAATGTGACATTATTTGTAATTGCAAAATATTAGAGATGCCCTAAATGCCATGCCTAGGAGATGAGTTAAATAAACTCTATATACCTATACTTCAGTGAACTGGGCAGCTGTAAAAAGTAATGAGGAAGATCTCTGTGATCTGATATGGAATAACTTACAGCATATATTAAATGTAAAATTCAAAGTATAACTGTGTGTATAGATACAGATATAGATTACTTATTTATAGCATGTTACCTATTGCATGAAAAGAAGAAAAAGTCATACATAAAACACATATTTTTGCAAAAAGAAAACGGTGGGCCCTCTCCCTCTCCCCCTCCCCCACCCCCTCCTCCTCCCTCTCCCTCTCCCTCCCCACGGTCTCCCTCTCCCTCTCTTTCCATGGTCTCCCTCTGATGCCAAGCCGAAGCTGGACTGTACTGCTGCCATCTCGGCTCAATGCAAACTCCCTGCCTGATTCTCCTGCCTCAGCCTGCCGAGTGCCTGCGATTGCAGGCGCGCGCCGCCACACCTGACGGGTTTTCGTATTTTTTTGGTGGAGACGGGGTTTCGCTGTGTTGGCCGGGCTGGTCTCCAGCTCCTAACCGCGAGTGATCTGCCAGCCTCGGCCTCCCGAGGTGCCGGGATTGCAGACGGAGTCTCGTTCACTCAGTGCTCAATGGTGCCCAGGCTGGAGTGCAGTGGCGTGATCTCGGCTCGCTACAACCTCCACCTCCCAGCCGCCTGCCTTGGCCTCCCAAAGTGCCGAGATTGCAGCCTCTGCCCGGCCGCCACCCCGTCTGGGAAGTGAGGAGCGTCTCTGCCTGGCTGCCCATCGTCTGGGATGTGAGGAGTCCCTCTGCCTGGCTGCCCAGTCTGGAAAGTGAGGAGCGTCTCTGCCTGGCCGCCATCCCATCTAGGAAGTGAGGAGCGTCTCTGCCCGGCCGCCCATCGTCTGAGATGTGGGGAGCGCCTCTGCCCCACCGCCCCATCTCAGATGTGAGGAGCGCCTCTGCCCAGCCGCGACCCTGTCTGGGAGGTGAGGAGCGTCTCTGCCCGGCCGCCCCATCTGAGAAGTGAGGAGCCCCTCCGCCCGGCAGCCACCCCGTCCGGGAGGGAGGTGGGGGTCAGCCCCCGCCTGGCCAGCCGCCCAATCCGGGAGGTGGGGGGCGCCTCTGCCCGGCCGCCCCTACTGGGAAGTGAGGAGCCCCTCTGCCCGGCCACCACCCCGTCTGGGAGGTGTACCCAACAGCTCATTGAGAACGGGCCATGATGACAATGGCGGTTTTGTGGAATAGAAAAGGGGGAAAGGTGGGGAAAAGATTGAGAAATTGGATGGTTGCTGTGTCTGTGTAGAAAGAAGTAGACATGGGAGACTTTTCATTTTGCTCTGTACTAAGAAAAATTCTTCTGCCTTGGGATCCTGTTGATCTATGACCTTACCCCCAACCCTGTGCTCTCTGAAACATGTGCTGTGTCCACTCAGGGTTAAATGGATTAAGGGCGGTGCAAGATGTGCTTTGTTAAACAGATGCTTGAAGGCAGCATGCTGGTTAAGAGTCATCACCACTCCCTAATCTCAAGTACCCAGGGACACAAAAACTGCAGAAGGCCGCAGGGTCCTCTGCCTAGGAAAACCAGAGACCTTTGTTCACTTGTTTATCTGCTGACCTTCCCTCCACTATTGTCCTATGACCCTGCCAAATCCCCCTCTGCGAGAAACACCCAAGAATGATCAATTAAAAAATAAAATAAAATAAAATAAAATAAAATAAAATAAAATAAAATAAAACGGTGGAAGATTATTCCAGAAACTGATGATATGATTACCTGGTTACTTACAGAGATAGTGGAGATGGAGTGAGAGGATTAGGGGACTTCTCTGAATATATATCTTTATATGGTTTTGATTTTTGAGTGTTAAAATTTTATCATTTCCAAAAAGAAAGAAAGTCAACAAGGATGAGGAAAAGCCCTAAAATTGAATCCAAATAGAAATGATGACCCTGATTATGTGTCTTATAACAAAACCATACTCAGGAAAAAAGTATTCCAAGTAACTTTTGAGCCTAGTACTCTTACTGTACACCCTCAATAGTTTCTATTCAGTGGATAAAAAGAACTACAAGGAAATCTTTATTTAGTAGATTTGTTGTTGATAATGGTATTGGGTATTGGTGTTTGTCTTAGTCTATTCAGTTTTGCTATAACAGTACCATAGACTGGCTAGCTAATAAACAATAGAAATGCATTTCTCACAGTTCTGGAGTCTGGGAAGTCTAAGATCAAGGTGCCAGCAGATTTCATGTCTACAGAGGGCCCAAACTGCTGATTCACAGATGGCCATATTCTTGCCATGTCTTCCTATGGCAGAAGGCAGAGAGGAGCCCTCTGGGTTCTCTTTTATGAGGACACTAATCTGACTTATGAGGGCACCACCCTTATGACCTAATCACTTCCCAAAGGCCTCAATTCCTAATGCCCATCACATTAGGAGTTAGGATTTAACATATGAATTTGGGGGGGATACAAGCATTCAGCTTATAACAGAGTTCCAATTCCAAACTATGTTGTGTGTAATGAAGGATTGAGAAAATAAGTAAATATATTAATGTTCTTGGGAAACAAAGTTCATACTTTGAGATAAGGTTCATACAAGAGAATCATATGAGAAGAAGATCATAAGAATTATACAAATATGAAATGGTAGGAGAGAAAGAACCTGTGGTGACTGATTGAAATTAGAGCTATTTCCTAACTCTGTCCACAAGGCTGAATGGAAGAATTAGGCTTATACTATTTATTTCTGCACAGTCTTCATTATATATTTTTCCCTTGCTAAAGTATTTTTTTAGGCTTCAAAGGAAATACTTTTGTCTTCTAGTATAATAGTAACATAAACAAAGTATTCCTTGAGTTGCATGATCTGAGGTCATTGTAGCAACCAAGAAGAAAGGTGAGATTAGATGTCTGAGTAAAACTTCTGGAAATATCTTTCTGTCTTTATTATTCAAGAATTTAATGGAGATGTGTGTGGGTGACACAGACAGTTCTGGAAGTGAGCCCAGAACTCAATGAGTTCTTTCAATTTTCAAGTTGAATTCTGACAGTTTTTGTTGTTTTTCTTTAAATTTGATTACCACATTGACTCTGTAGCTACATTTCCAGGCAGTCCATAATCCAATAAAAACGTCCTGCCTCAGGCTTTGATGGATCTAGGACTTGGAGCTTTTAGATAATAAATATCTGTGATATTTGTAATGGTGTGCCACTGTTCATCTCTTTCCAACTCGGCATTCACTGAAATCACACTGGGAACTTCATCAGCTGTCGTGAGAATATTTACATCATGGAATTGAAAAACACTACAAATCAGGGCCTGAGTCATTGCTTTGTTGGTTATGTTGACTTAAAGTGATGGAGAATTTGCTAACAGGGCAGATTATTTAAAAGTGGGTCACATCTATAGCCATTACATTGTAAAAAGCACAAATAATTGAGGAAATATTCTTCCAGTATTTGAAAATTATTATCCAATTTAGTAAAGAAGGAATTATGTCATTGACAAATAAGGGTTCTGACATGTCTGCATTGCTTCACTTTCATTTTACTTGTTAATGTAAACAAAAGTGTCAACTTACATTTATGTCAAAACTACACTCATTCCTCAATGGCAACCATAGTTTGCCTATGGCTTTAAAAAAAAAAAAAAAAAAATATATATATATATATATATATATATATATATATATATATATATATCTCCAACACAGACTTTATTGTTAAATGAGTTATGTTTGTCTTGCACTAATAAACTTTTATTTCACCCAAATTAGAGCAATAATCTTCCATACTTAAGTATCTTCCCTGCCCAATAATTCAAAGAAACAAAATCCAGAATGATTAGTATAGATATAATTGTGGCAAAAATCTTTGAAACATTCTTTGAGAATCAATCAGCTATTTAGAAACCACAATAGAGTATTATATATTTTGTTATTATTTGTAAATTATGTGTTATCCAACCATTATATCAGTAAAATTTATAATAAACATAACACACATGGAAACTTTGTTTCAAAAATCTGGTTGCTCAATATTTAACAGCCATTACTGGTAGGTGTCATGCATGATATAGTGTGGTAATAAAATATTGTGTGTTTCTATTTAAAAAAATATGATCTAGATTATACTGAAAATGAATGCTTGTCTTGAGACATACACATGTGTGTTCAATTCAATGGTTACCTAATTGCATGATGAGGAAAGGTCTTTACACAAACACGGAAAGATCAAGTCTACTCTGGACTCTTCTGGAGAAGCCACCTCCACCTCCCACTCAACCATAGTATTGGTGAAATGAAATTACTTCTATTTGGGAAAATGCATCATTAGTAATTACTGTCCTGGCCAGTTGAGGGGTATGGAGACTGTCCCTATGGAGGTTTGAAGATAAAAGCTCTTGAAAGGTACCTGAGCATAGGGAGTAAGGCCAAAGACTGTGATGTGTCCATCAGGGGGCTCCCTCTGAGGGCAGAACTTCTTGGAGTACTTTTCCCTTGATGTATGGCCATGTCTTATTTTGGGGTGACTGGGTCAGGAGTTTCAGAAGCAAAATGAGGTGGAGTGGTGGGCATGAGGTACCTACAACTCACTGATTCAGGACAGAAGGGAAAGCAGCCCTTTCCCTCCTTTATACCTCAATGGTAGAAATGAGGAGGCTGATGCTAGTTGGTAGAGAAGTTCAAAGGAGCACGATGCTAGGCTACGGCAGTTTGTAGAGAAACCAAAAGGGGGAATTTAGATGAAGTAGGGAAAGGGAAGTTCAGCCCAAAAATGCAGACATGGGCTGTTACATTAAGATGAGCTGTAGCTGTGAAGTAGAAGGAGAATCAAGGAACACGGCCACTTCTACAGCAGGCCACCCCCACCCCAGGCCCTGAGAAGACACGTGCTTCCCAGGAAGAAAGGATCGGAAGGCAGATACCCACAGGAAACAGAGAATTGTGAGAGGATACGCATTCTTCAAGTGAACAAGGCAAAAATAACTTGCAGAAAACAAAGTACTGCAGGAGCTAATGCCGTTCAACAATTTGCCCCTTCTAGAACTTTCTTTCCTTGGCTTTCAAGACCTGCCATCCTGATCCTCTGATAGCTCCTTCCCAGTCCACCCAGGCGTGATAAGCAGACCTCGGGTGGTAAGACACATTGTCGATAATTAAATAAACCCTCGAAAGTAATCCAGAAATGCCTCTGACTTTATTTCTTATACAATAATTATGTGAGGAAAAAGGGAAACTTTTTGCTGAGTTCTGGAACCCCAAACTCAGGGGAGAGTGGGAGAGGAGGAGTGCTGATTTTAGTTGTGGTTTGGGATGAGATGTAAAGGCCCTGGGGAGAAACAGTCACCAAGTCTGGCTGAGGGCGCTTGTCCTCCCGTCTTCCGCATGCGGGGGTCCAGAGCAGTTTTGGATCAGATGATGAGCGCCATCTGCAGGTAGCAAGCTGGAGGCAGGAGAAAATATCTGTGTACTGTTTAGGATTATTACAGAGCCGAAATAAAAGCCAGATAAACCATTTGGCCCATCTCTGGTTCTCTTCATTCTGAAATTCAGCCCGATCCTGTAACCCCACAACCTACTGCCTGGCTCCTTCTTCCCCTTCACGGTCACATTTCTGCAAAGAGCGTGTTACGCTCTCTGCTTCCACTTCCTTCCCTCCCTTTCAGTCTTCAGTAGCTGCCATCTCCCTCTCCTCCCTCCTCACCAGGAGACTATGCTTGCCGCTCCCCAGCAGTCCAGCAGACACTTCTCTGACCTGAGGTATCGGTAGCACTGGAATGATAATCCCCCCGCCCCCCTCGACTTGCAACACTGCTTTATTTGGGGTCAAGGAAACACACAGCCCCAGCTTCTCTCCCATCACTCGGTCTCCCCTCTTGCAGATGCCACTATTATCCAGCCACTTGCACGGGCCATCCATGGCTGACCATGGAGTCATCCTTGAGCTTCTCCTTCTCTCAAGGCTCACATTCTTCAGCAAGTCCTGCTTTCACTATTAATTGAGAATCCTCGTTTTCTCAGTTCTTCTCTGCCAGCACCCCAGTCTCAGCCACCCTTGTCTCTCACTTAGGACACTATGGTAGCCACTTGGCTGACCTCTCTGCCTCCACTCTAGCCACCACGCAGCAGCCGGAGTGATCCTGTACATGTGAATCACACCGTGGAACCCCACTTCCTAACCCTCCAAGGCTATCCCCTGATATCCTGGGGTTATCAGGTTACATGTCACCGCCCTATAAACCCTCCCTGAGCCGCCACAGCTGGACTAGGAGCCACTCCTCATCTGTTCCAGGAACACAAGTATATTCTTTCCCAGAGCACCTATTGCCCACTGTGTTCACCATAGCTCCGTGAGCTCAGCGAGGGTTCAGTGAGTGAGTGCATGGCGCCTAGTAAATATTCCACAAAAAAACTGTGAGTGTAATTGTTTCCCCCACATTTCTAGACATGTAGTATTAACAGATCAAGGAACAGAAAGCAAAACAGGGAAAGCAACGTAAAATTCTGATAATCACAATGATTGCTGAAAAAGTCCCCAAATAGGCAGCAAACATTCTAAAGGGGCCACAGTTTGTGAGTCATTTTATTCTTTTGTAAAGAGTCGGCTTGCGGCAAAAATTAAATGATCTTTGCGTTTGGGCAAGGTCTGGTGCCCCAAAGCTGCCGACTTGATCTGCGGTTGGGGCGAGCGGCAGGTAGGGGGCCCGGAGTTAGGAGGGGGTGTGGGAGCCCGTGGAGCACAGGTGAACTGAGGCCGCCTTCCCGGGGCGCCGCTGGCCAGCCCCAAAGGGTTACTTTGGCCTTGGCTGTGGGCCGAATGCGAAGGTGGGGAGGTGGGCGGGGGATGACTCTGCCATTCCTGAGTCCGCTGTGTTAGGCTGAAGGCAAAAGGAAACCAAGGCCTGGGAGTTTTCCAGGAAACGAAAGCGAAAGAGTCAAAGTTAGCGGCCCGGAGTTGGCGCGGCCCCTGCAGTCCGGCGGAGAGCGGAGCTGAGGATGGCTGTGCCCGGCTCCTTCCCGCTGCTGGTCGAGGGCTCCTGGGGCCCCGACCCCCCGAAGAACTTGAACACCAAGTTGCAGATGTACTTCCAGAGCCCGAAGAGGTCGGGAGGCGGCGAGTGTGAGGTCCGCCAGGATCCCAGGAGCCCATCCCGCTTCCTGGTGTTCTTCTACCCGGAGGACGGTGAGGGGCGCGAGGGGTGGGGTGAGGAGGGGGCACCTCTGCCCTCCCTCCAGGGAAATGGCGGCAGGGCACGCACGGGAGGGTGACCCGCCCGACTTCGGCGGCTGCTGTAGCGGAGGTGGCCGGGGCGGGGACGGGGGCGGGGGCGGCAGAATGGATTCCGAGCGCACCCGGGGCGCTGCGGTTCCCCGGCGCCCTGCGCTTCCAGGCGCTTAATGGCGCGGCCCGGAGGTGGCGGCGGAACCGCGCAAGTAACTCTTTATCCCTCGATCGTTTTCTGTCTTTCCCTGTAGTGGTGGTGTTATTGTTTGTTGTTGTTGTGGAAGTGAGTCTATCCTCTTATCATCCTTTTCTGTCTTTTCCTGTTGTTATTATTCTTGTGTGGGGAAGGAAACTGATTAAGAAACGTGGCAAGTCACAGAGATTCCTTGTGGTTCTTGGAGATTCCCAGGGGTCCCGGGGTCACTTGGGAGAGGGGCAGAGGCGCTACCTAAAATCACACTGCCTGAATGTCAACGTAGAGCCGTCACAGCGGCCACATTGGAGGGGCTGTCGATCGACCACAGGTGCCCATTGTCGAGGGCCTGCCGGGGCCTCTTCTCTGAGTCTCTAGTGGCCCTCAGATTGGGAGCAAGGATGATATTTTGAAGTGATTGTGGGTTGGGAGATTTGAGCTTTGGAGGGAAAGTCGGCAAAGTTCCCTCCTTACAGGCCCACCACTACTTGGTGGGCCAAGAGCCCAGAGGTGATCTGCTGGCTCAAGGGCCTCCCTGGTCTGCAATGGGAAGCCAGTGACCTGCAGCTCCCAGAATGGGCACCTTTTCCACTGGCATCTTATGGATGATGACCTATCGGGATCTAGTCAACCCCTAATTCCGCTTTCATGTCGCTAGATTTGGAGAAGCATTCGGGCCAGAGGAGAGGCAAGGAGGCTGAGGCTGAGGCCATGCAATTAGAGTGCCCAAGCAGGGATCCAAAAAGGAAAAATGAAACAGAAAAAGAATGGCGCACAGAAGGAAGGAAGGAGGGGGACAGGAGACATGCTTGGCTCATGGCCCTTATGAAAACAAAATACCATGTTTTCCTAGGATTAATTTTACCAAGGAGTGCTCAGAAGGGCAACTGTGTGATATTAGTCATTTCTCTTTTGGGTGTCACTTTTCCTTGAGGGTTTTCCCCACTTTGACTTCAGAGGACAGCATCACCATCGATCTGGCCCTTAAGGATGCTTCTTTCTCCTTTAGATTCCATTATCCTTAGAAGTAGGTCTGACCTGCATCTGAATCACCTGGAGAGCAGGTTAACCAGGCACCTTCCCAGCGCTGTTTTAGAGATTCAGGTTCAGTGAATGTGGGGTGGGTGGGAAGCGTGTATTTAACCGGCAGCCCAGGTGACCCTGATGTGTTCAAGTTTCAGAATTTCCGTAGTTAATGTTAACCCCAAATGAACAAAAAGAGAAATAATTATACAAATTTAAACAGCATGAAAATACAAATAGCACAAAGTATAATTTTGTGATGATAAAATAACTCAATTCTAGCCCTCCAAGCAGAAAAGATTTCAGTCTTCCTGCTGGGCTTCCATCCTTGACCGGCCCCAGCCCACTACTCCTCTTCCTCCACCCCCAGGCTGCTCCAGTGGCCCCTCTTGTCTTACCCCCCCAGCACAGATGACCCAAAACTTATTAAAACTCAAAACCGGCCGGGCGTGGTGGCTCACGCCTGTTAATCTCAGCACTTTGGGAGGCTGAGGCGGGGGATGACGAGTTGAGGAGATCGAGACCATCCTTGAGCAACATGGTGAAACCCTGTCTCTACTAAAACACACAAAAAAATTAGCCGAGCGTGGTGGTGTGCGCCTGTAGTCCCAGCTACTCAGGAGGCTGAGGCAGGGGAATTGCTTGAACCAGGGAGGCAGAGGTTGCAGTGAGGCGAGATCGCACCACTGCACTCCAGCCTGGCAACAGAGCAAGACTCCATCTAAAACAAAAACAAAAACAAACAAAAAAAAGAAACAAACAAACAAAAACAAACTCGAAACCTAGTATGGTCTAAGTTCTTGGGGGTGGAAAATCCCTAGTCAGTTTCAGTTTCCTACTTGAGGAACCGCTTTCTCAGTAACAAAGATCAGGAATTTGCTGACAATGAATGACCTACGCTTGAAGTCCCAGAAGTGCATTCTTCTTCTGCAGAGGACACTCTCCACCCTCCATGCCAGGAAGTGGCCTCAACAGGTGCGGGCCCATAGCATAACCTGCTTTGATTCATATAAACTGTAATAGGCAGATAATAAGAATGAGCCCACCAGCACTTCTCCGTATTTATTCATGTATAGCAAATAGAAACAAATGGGAAGCTGTATCTCACTTTTATATAGTTCACTGGATTTCTGAAAAGTTGGTGTAAATTGACATAACATTTTAAGCCCTGTTTCAGATGTGTCTATTTTATCATACTTTACCAACATAGTTTGGTTCCTGGTTGTTGTCGGGTTCCTTGTGGTAAGAACCCATCTTCTCCTTAAATAAAATTAAATGTTGATGATCTAAAGTTGGTGCAGGTGGAAGACTGTCCACTTGGGTAAGGGAGGTTGGACATCAGAGTTTCAGCTTTTTCCTCCCAGATTGACTTTCTCCTTTTTGGAGATCATGTACCCATATTATTACCAACTGTTCTCCTGAAATACTTGTGCCCATAAATATTGCCCACAATCTGAGAACAGACTGGCACATTTAGATGCCTAGACAGGACTTTATCGAAGTCTAGGGAATAAGAAAAGGACTGTAACACAGAGGTCCATGACTCTAAATAACTTGACTTACAAAATTTAGCTTGTTGCCAGGCTGCAGGGGTCCTATCCAGTCCTCAATCCCCACCTTGGTTTAGTAAAGCCCTTCAGGAGTTTGTGTGGAAACATCTGCCCTCCTCATAAAGAGTGAGATTAGAAGCTGGCGTTCCTTCTCAGGTTGTTTCTGAGGCCTATTTCTGAGTTGGCATCCAATTAAGACCCCACTTCCTCCACCCTCTTCACAGAGGGTTGAGGTGGGAAAGCTATCATGCTCCTATTCATGAAAGATTCTGATCTATATCCTTGGCCTCATCAGGCCAGCCATATCAGAACACAGCACAGTGACCCAACATTCATGCTAGAGCTACACCTGTGACCTGTAGGGCACTCTCAAAAACTCCTTTTTTCCCTGACCTCTTTGTACCATCTGACTATGTTGATCATGCCTCCTCCTTGAAACTCACTTCTTCCCTTTCTTCATGGACTGAGATACGCTGATTTTCTTCATATCTCTCTGGCTGCTCCTTTTTATAATTGTAACTCACATCTGCGTAGTTCTTGAGGATGTTACAGTGTGCATTCATGGACACCACTTTAAGTGAGGAAACTGAGAGTTGAGAGAAGTTAAGGTATTCACTCAGCTATTTGTGGTAGAGTTGGAATTCAAATCCAGATCTTTGGACTCTATGTCCACTGTTCAGTTGTTTCACTACAGCCAAGCTGCCTGATATGCTAATCTATTAATTTGTTCATTTTTTTTTGCAAAAATCTCTCCCTTCTTTTATACTCCTTTTACTATCAGATGTGAGACCTGTTTCTAACTAGGCTCCTGCTTATAGCCACCTAGCCACCTTCCTAAAACGTGACTTTCATCATGGCATGTCCCAGTACCCAATCTTCACTGGCTCCCATTGAAGGATGCTTTAATTTAATTCACTTCAATATAGAATAAATATTGCTACCTTTTGAGTACCTCCTGAGTGTCAGGTCCTGTACCAAGTTCTTTACAATGTTTCTTCAATTTAATACACGTGGCACTCATACAAAACAATCTCCATTAACCTTACAAATAGACAAGAAAACTGAGGCCTTATAAGTATGGCTTATTAGGGAACATGCTCTATATTAAAAAGTCAGTTTAAGGATGAAATTCAAATCCATGTTTGCTTGCTAAACTTTTCCTCTTTTACTTCACATATAGCCTCTCTTGAGAAACTGACCAAGCCATTGATTGATGGTAATGTAGCCCACGGAAATCATAGAATAATTTTGTAAATAAAGATTGCTTGTCATTTGTCTTTTTTCCCCCCTTTGGACATTTCAGTTCGGCAGAAGGTTCTGGAGAGAAAAAATCATGAGTTGGTATGGCAAGGAAAAGGAACATTCAAGTTAACTGTCCAGTTACCTGCAACCCCAGATGAAATCCATCATGTCTTTGAAGAGGAACTTCTAACAAAGGCAAGTAAACTTTAGGCATGAATAAAAGGGATTTAGGTCTCCCAAGGTGTGTGAGATGGGAATCACCATGAAGAAAATATAGTGGAAAGAAAAGTATGAAGCAAACTGCAGCAAGAAAAGCAGATTACAAATGTAGGGGGAGTGAGGGCAGTGGAAGGGTAGGGTAGTATGGGATAAAGTAGGAGGGGTTTTTTTTTTTTTTTTTTTTTGAGACGGAGTCTCGCTCTGTCGCCCAGGCTGGAGTACAGTGGTATGATCTTGGCTCACTGCAACCTCTGCCTCCTGGGTTCAAGTGATTCTTCTGCCTTAGCCTCCTGAGTAGCTGTGACTACAGGCATATGCCACTATGCCCAGATAATTTTTATATTTTTAGTAGAGACGGGGTTTCACTATATTGGCCAGGCTGGTATCAAACTCCTGACCTCATGATCCGCCCACCTAGGCCTCCCAAAGTGCTGGGATTACAGGCATGAACCACCGCACCCTGCTGGGGGTACTTTTTATGTGATTTTAGACACATTTGGAAAAGCCAAGATTTGGGGGTTATAATAATGTTGGTTTTGGATGTAAAATTTGGGGTCTGTGTCTCCAGAGTTCTTTATAACCTGTAACCTGTTATATTTGTTTTATTTTCTATGTCATTTTGAGGAGACAGCAATCCATACTACCTGTATTAAGTATTACCCCAGTTGTAAAATGAAATAGTAACAATAATGATCCAACAACAGATTGCAGGATTATTGTGAGGGTTGAACAAGATGATCTGTATAAAGCACATGACACAGTTCTTGTTATATATAATAAACACTCAGTAAATGTTTTATTTTTATTTGTTTTATATATTTCTTTTTTAGAGGCAGGGTCTCACTCTGTTGCCCAGGCTGGAGTGCAGTGGCATGATCATGGCTTGCTGCCTCCTTGACCTCCTGAGCTTAGGTGATCCTCCTACCTCAGCCTCCCCAGTAGCTGGGACTGTAGGCACATGCCACCACACCTGGCTAATTTTTTGTATTTTTTGTAGAGTCAGGGTTTTACCATGTTGCCTAGGCTGCTTTTGAACTGCTGGGCTCATGTGATCCACTTGCCTTGGCCTCCCAAAGTGCTGGGATTACAGGTGTGAGCCACCACACCCATCCTTAATTTAATTTTTATCTTTTTTAGAGACAGTGCCTTCATCTGTATCCCAGGCTGGAGTGCAGTGGCACCACCATAGCTCACTGTAACCTTGAACCCCTGGGCTCAAGTGATCCTCCTGCCTCAGCCTCCTAAGTAGCTGGGACTACAGGCATGCATCACTATGCCTGGCTAATTTTTTTTCCTAATTTTTTTTTGTAGAGATGGGGTCTCACTATGTTGCCCAGGCTGGCCTTGAACTCCTGGCCTCAAGCGATCCTCCCACATTGGCCTCCCAAAATGCTGAAATTACAGGTGTGAGCCACCAAGTCCAGCCTCAATAAATATTAAACAAGGGAAAAATTATGAGCTAAGATGTTTCTCTGATGTAGGATGTACCTCATATTCCAAAATGCTTGGTGTTAATTGAGGTTTCTGTTATTTGTGTCTCATCTTCATTGGTGATTTTTGTGACTTGCAAGTGAATATGCCACTATATATGGCCCCAGATGTATTCAAGAGCACCCTTATCAGACCTTTTCATTATTGTTTCTATTTACCCTCCATCTCCAGGCTGGTCCCAGGGACATTTTCTTATGTAAATAAATTGTTAATCATGTATTAATGCTACTTTATTGTTTGTGTTTCAGGAATCCAAGACCAAAGAAGATGTTAAAGAACCAGGTAAAACCTCAGTTGAGATGACTCTGACATTCACCAAGCTGTTTTGCATTTATTAAAGGCAGCACTTGAGGGAGTCAGCCCTCTCTTCTTGACTTCCACAATGCAGGATGTGCTCCGCTGGGAGCTGCCTTGGACTGCATCATCTTCATATTCGGAGCCAGCTGTGCAGAGGGTGGCTTTTAGCACTCAGGTCATAATGATTGGAACTGCTCTCTCTGGGGACTGGGAGACACCTTGCAATAGAGGAGAGGGCAAAGAAGTGCCAGAGAGCTGGGGATGAGCTGATCTTTACTTTCCACTTGTGCTGAGCCAGCCATAGAGAAGCAAGGACACGATATGTCCAAGGGAGTCACATGTGGCTTAGTTGATGAGCACTGCTTCCTGAGCACTGGGTGTGAGGGTGCTGTGCTCTGGAGCCAAAACAGGAAGTTGTGACTCCTCTGTGAACATAGGCTTTTGAGCATTGGTGCAGGATTGGATTGGAGGATTGCAGTCCTCCCAAAGACAGCAGCTCTTCTGATCTCATCTGCTCTAGGAAACAGCCAGCGACCAATTAGCTGTTGTGGACTCCAATGCTCAACTAGCGTCTGGGCATTGAGCTGCCATGCCACTTGACATTTACTAAAGAAGCAACTAGTTTTCACAGCTAAGCATGCTATTATAAAGGGTAGGAAGTGAACTACACTGAATGAACCGAGCTAGAGAGATAAAGTGGTACATATACCTAAACCTTAAGGAAAATGAACAATGTATAATCATTGTCCTCTAATATTGAAATTATCTTGAGAATATGTAGTTTTCTGCAACTTTCTCTTTTGGAAAATGGCACTAGAGTGAGAACTGCCTATATTTGGCAAAAAGATTGGATAGAGATATATGGCTTATTTTTGTCTAATATGGATGTCCTGTTAAAACTGTAGAATTTAGTATGCATGGCTTTCTTAGGCAGCTCAGGAGTTTTATGTAATAGGATTTTTTTTTTTTTTGTCTCTTTAGAGTAATTCCTGCTTTCCATTCCTCACTTGTGGAACTGGCTCCCCAAGCTCCCAGTGTTCGTTGTTGGGATCTCCTAAATCCTTATCTTTTTCTTGGAAGATGCCAAAGCGCTATACTGTCAAGCTCAACTTCAGACTAGGAAGTGGTTTTATATGTGCATATTTATTCTTGCTGTATAGCCCTAGATCTAAAATTTAATCACATCTGTGTTTCTTATGACTTCATAGATTTTTACCTTAACTCTGTCTTAACTGACATGTTAGCACTGTTTTAAATTCGCTTAAAACTCCCAAATGTATTCCCAGCGAAAGCCCCAGTCCCCTTCCACCAATAGACTTTTCATTGTCCTGGGAATTTTAGGCCCATTTTCTAACCTGTTTTTACCTGACCTGGACTCTAAGGATAGTAGCCAGCTAGGAAGTCGGGTTGTCTACACCAGATACTTAAGTTGGCTCCTTTAAAGGAAACAGAGGTTCTTTGCTGAATGGTTACTCCACACTGATCCCTGACTATGGCCCTAAGGCTGGGACTCTTGAAATTAATTGGAATGGGGTAGACAGTTTTAGAACTGAGCAAAGTGTGGGTGGAGAATAGGTACTGACTGGATTCTGTTTCTCAGGGATGGGGAACGTACTCTCCGGACAATGAACCACAACCAACGCCACCAACCAATACTCATAATTAATAATTACAACAGCCCTGGTGCAGAAGACACTGCACCATGAATGCACTAAGCATGCCCGAAACCTCATGCAAAAAGTTTAAAACTGAGGCATCTGCAGGAGCTGACAGGGCAGGGAAAGGCACACACACCAATATCAGGTGAAGTCAGCACTGAGCTAATGTCCTGTTCCAGGATAAGCTTAGTTGGGCTGGGTCTGAAAGGTAGAAACCAGCACTTGGAAGGTCCTGGAGAAGAGACAAGGGCAAGAGCAGAGAAATACTGCTTACCTGTGGTCGGAAATTCTGGTGTTTTCAAATCCATATCCCCAGCCTGGACTCCTCTCTCAATTCCAGAACTTCTGTCTGACCTTCCTGTTGGGAAGTATATTAGAGCCAACATGCCTGAAGCCACATGTGTCATCTTCCTCCCCAAGCAAGGGCCCTTTCTGGCTTCCTCATTTCTCTTGAACTACACAATCAGTCTGCTCGTCACCTACTAGACATTTCACGCATCACTCCTTTCACATCTGCTGATCATAGAGACCTATTTATTTTATTTTATTGTTTTTGGAGAGAGGGTTTCACTCTGTTGCTCAGGCTGTCTTGGCTCACTGCAGCCTCGACCTCCCTGGCTCAAGCAATCCTCCCACAGCAGCCTGCTAAGTAGCTGGGGCTATTATAACATGCATTACCATGCCCAGCCAATTTTTAACATTTTTTGTGGAGTCATGGTCTCACTATGTTACCTAGGCTGGTCTTGAACTCCTGGCCCCAAGTGACCCTCCCGCCTTGGCCTCCAAGAGTGCTGAGATTACAAGCATGAGCCACTGCACCCAGCCTCATTTTCTTTTAAAGTTTTCCTTATCCATCCTTCTCTCACCACGGGCCCTTCCTTTTTACCTCACAAGTTCAGCATGGCAGGAGCTCCCTGCCTGCTCTGTCTGTGTCTGCCACCCTTCTCCTTAAACCTGACCAGCCCTTTGCACTATTGCTAAATAGCCTACCATCCTTTTCATGGAAACCTTCCATGACTCACCCTTACCACAAGCTGGGAGATAAAGTCCAGACCACCTTTTGGATCTAGTCTGCTTTTCTGGCCTCATTTTCTTCATTCTGCACAAATGTGCTCCTTTTGAGCCACATCAGTCAAATCACTGTTTTCTAAATTGTTTGATGCAGTTGCAGCACTCTGCCTGTGCTTCTGTTGCTCACCATTCCCTCTAGCCCACTTTTCTCTACCCAATTCCACATACCCTTCAAGACCTGCTGAACTTCCTCCTCTTCTCTCAAGTCTTTCCATGCCAGCCCAGCCCTTTTATCTCTTTCTGGGACTCTTGGCCTGATTGTTAATGCTCTTGGTCAATTAAGCCTTTCTTGTGGTGAAGCGTCTAATATTGATGGGATTATAAAACTATATTGCTGGAAAGATTCTTTCAGTCCAGTTCACTTAGTCCTATACCCTCATTTTATGATTAAGAGACATGCCCAAGGTCACATGGCTAAAGAGTGGCAGCAGGGATTAAACACATATAGCCTCCTCCCTAGCCCAGCAGTCATTGTGATTTGTCATACCTGTCTCACTTAGTGCTAATTTATGTAGTTGCTTTATGCTTAAGCTATTTTGTTTTTTAATTTAGCATGAGTGTGTGTGCATGGCATGATAGACAGCACACAACAGAGTGGTCTAACTGTTGTAACAAACAACCTCCCAAATCAGTAATCTAACACAACACAAGTTTGTTTGTTTATTTATTTATTTATTTTTCTGAGATGGAATCGCCCAGGCTGGAGTGCAGTGGTACAATCTCGGCTCACTGCAACCTCCGCCTCCCAGCTTCAAGCGATTCTCCTGCCTCAGCCTCCTGAGTAGCTGGGATTAGAGGTGTGTGTTACCACACTCGGCTAATTTTTGTATTTTTGGTAGAGACAGGGTTTCATCACATTGGCCAGGCTAGTCTCAAACTCCTGATGTCAAGTGATCCGCCTGCCTTGTTCTCCCAAAGTGCTGGGATTACAGGCATGAGCCACTGCGCCTGGCCACAACACAAGTTTATTTCTCCTTCGCATCACAGTTCAGTGTAGTTGGCAGCTGTGGTGGTGGTGGGAGTGTCAGTCACTTCATGTGGTCATTCAGGGACCCAGGCTCCTTCCACCCTTTGACACCATTATCTTTAAATGTGGTTTCCAAGGTCACTGCAAGGGAGAATGGGGTTTCATATTAAGGATATTTATATTGGCCAGGCCTGAAGGTGGAATTCACTTCCACCCATATTCCATTAACTGCAGGAACACTACTGTTGAAACTGAGCTGCAGGAAACTTGAGAAATATTGTCCAGGAAGTAAGCAAAATGGATTTGGTGCACACAGAGCATTTTATGTGGCCACTGCGAACATTTACACATGTCATTTGTCTCATATACCTCCATTAGAAAATCTGTAAATTTCTTATCTAATTTTTTTTATATTCTTACTTCTCCTTACATCCAGGGTCTTGAACACGAGAAGAGTCCCCATTGAAAAATTGTCCACAGAATGCCTAAAGATCAGATCGTATCCACCATGCTTCAGTGGACAAGCATACAGTGAGACTGACCTTGTGTATATGTGTAACTCATTTTTACAGTCAACAGTGGAGAGGAATGAGTCAGCTGGGTGATTGCCATTCAGCGGGCTTTGTATGCAGCAGGCCTTGGCCATTTCACTTTCTGTGTGTATTCCTTAATCATTTGCTATAGGGATCCTTTTTTCTTTCCAGTGATGGGAACTTAACTATTTTTCGGAGTATAATGTGTTAGGTGATACCCATGTTTGGGCATCATCAGATAGTCTTGCTTTCCTCCAGTGACCCAAGCAGTAAATCTCCAATTCTGCAAACATTTACTGAGCCTCAATTATATACCATATGCCAGCAATACAAGGATGAATAAACGTGTGTCTCGCTTTTGAGAAGCTTTGTTGAATAATTTTAGTCTGGTGCTGTGCTAGAAATAGATATCAAGTGCTAGGGAATATAAGGCAGGTTCCTCAAAAAGGCCAGGCAGAAAAGGGTATAATAAAACTAAACTTCAATTATGTATAATTTTAATATAAAATTCACATATAAAAATAGTCCTATAATGTAAATTGTTCTATAAATGACTATTTACTTAGCTAAGTAATGTGAATATTTTTTCTTATCACTAATAATTTTGGACAAATTTTTAAAATTCATTTCCACAGAGGTTAATATATGTACCCATCAGCAATAAATGAAAATATTTTTATCCCTATAATGCCTATAATCTTGAAAATACAGACCTATTTTGTCAAAATGAAAATTTAAAAATATGAATTTTAATAATAGGCAATTACATGTTACATGTTGTTTTTATTTAAATAAAGCGAAAAGCCATCCAAGGTCTGTTATTCTGTGAGTTAGCCAAGAGATTGGCAAGGAAAGAGGGCAGTGCCTTGTGATAACTTACTTTGCTAAGACCATGGTAGATAAGTATAACATCTTGTACCTCTTTTGTCTTCCTAAAATCAGATGTGTCAGAAGAATTGGATACAAAACTCCCTCTTGATGGTGGATTAGACAAAATGGAAGATATCCCAGAGGAATGTGAAAATATTTCCTCTTTGGTGGCATTTGAAAACCTCAAGGCAAATGTGACTGACATAATGCTAATCTTGTTAGTGGAGAACATAAGTGGCCTGTCTAATGATGACTTTCAAGTGGAAATAATAAGAGATTTTGATGTTGCTGTTGTTACCTTTCAAAAGCACATAGGTAAGATGAAGTGACACTTCCTCTGCCTGTCTTCTTTGTACCACATCATGGGACTTGAGATATCTCTTAGGGGGACATCTCTGAAAGTTTGACTCTTTCTAGTAGCTACTAAGAGAGGTTTCCAAGTTAATATAGTTTTTTTTAATTTTGAAAGTGAAGCATATTCATATTGAAACCAAATTCCGTATTTTTAGTAGAATTAACTTTATTGCAGGAGTGCCCAAGTGTGTGTGTGTGACTGAGAGAGAGAGAGAGACAGGCAGAGACGGTAAGAAAGTGCGTGAACACAGCAAAATAGACATCTGAAGTCCAAGTGATTCCAAGTACAGGAGTCGGCTTTTTCACATGTGTTATCTCACTGGGTGAAGTAAATATTTGTATTACCAAACTGGACTTCATGGAAGGTAATGATAACACACTCTCATAGAGTGCTTACTATAAGCCAGGTGCTATGCCAGCCTCTTTACATGTATTAATTTATTTGTCCTTTCCAAAACCTTATGAGATTATTATTATTGATCCCCATGTCACAGTTGGGGAGACAAAACACAAAGGTGAGAATGCATGGACGAACTGGGTTTGAACCCAGGCAGCCTATCTCTACACCTGTCCTCTTACCACTTTACCTGATATTTCCTTAGCACTTTCATGGTCATTCACATATGTAGGTATGAATAAGTGCGTGTGATGCAGAAAATGAGTACTCTTTAAGGTAATTGTCAGGAATCTGTAGACAATCTCTGAGATTGGGAAGAGAGCTGTCACCACCCAAAACAAGTACATTTTCCACTTCTAAGCCTTCACTATTCCATGGCCGTGGCAGTGGAGTGGTTAAGAGCACAGGTCATGGAGTCAAAATTCCAGTTCTGCCATTTAACTAGTTATATGAGGTTGGCCAAGTTATTATCCTCCCTATGCCTCACTTTCCTCATCTATAAAATGGCACGATAATACCTACCTAATATAGTTTTTGTAAAGATTGAATGAGATAATGTTTGAAAAGTACTTAACATAGGGCCAGGTGTAGTGGCTCACGCCTGTAATTCCAGCACTTTGGGAGGCCAAGGCAGATGGATTGCCTGAGTCCAGGAGTTTGAGAGCAGCCTGGGCAACATAGTGAAACTGCATCTCTACAAAAAAATACAAAAATTAGCCAGGCATGGTGGCGCACACCCGTCCTCCCAGCTACTCAGGAGGCTGAGGTGGGAGAATCACTTGAGCTTGGTAGGCAGAGATTTCAGTGAGCCAAGATCATGCCACTGCACTCCAGCCTGGGTGACAGAGTGAGACCCCATGTCTGAAAAAAAAAAAAAGAAAAGAAAAAGAAAAGAAAAGTACTTAAGAACTTAACGTAGTACCTGAGACATAGTAATGACTCAAAGGGAGCTATTCTTATTTCAAATTTATTACTGTTTCTTACAAAGGAAAAACTAAATGGACTTGCTTTTGTTCATCGATCAGAATCTTGAATGCTTAATATGTGCCAGGCACTGGTCTAGGTGCTGTGGGCACAGAGATGAATAATCAGGTTCCTGCCCTTGAGAAACTCATAGCCTGGGGTCAGGGAGGAAGCCCATATGTAAAGAAATAAAGAAGGTCCAAGAGAAGAAGCTGTCTCTAAGCTGTGAACAAAAAGCTGTGGGAAATGGGAGGAAAGGGACCCAAACAAGGTGGCTTGGTCTTGCTTCTGTGAAGTTTATATTCATAATGTCCAGAATATATTCCATCTGCTTGACATAGATCTTTCCCTATCCATCTGGTAAACCCCTCTTCATTGTTCAAAACCCAGATCAGAGCCACTTACTCTGGGAACCATTGTCTGATTCCCAGTATTAGTCTTCCCACCTCATTTGATCCCACAATAGGCAATTTATTTGCTCTCAAGACTTGCTCCCACATGGATGATGCACTGGCAAAGATTTGTTATATTTATTTCTGTATCCTCAGATCCTAGCACAGTGCCTGGCACATCGTGGGCCCACCATCAATACTTATTATTATTATTATTTTAAGATAGAGTCTTGCTCTGTCGCCCAGGCTGGAATGCAATGCAGTGGCGTGATCTCAGCTCACTACAAGTGATTCTCCTGCCTCAACTTCCTGAGTAGCTGGGACTACAGGCGCGCACAACCATCCCTGGCTAATTTTCGTATTTTTAGTAGAGACGGAGTTTCACTATGTTGGCCAGGCTTTTCTCGAACTCCTGATCTCAGGTGATCCGCCTGCCTTGGCTTCCCAGAGTGCTTAGATTACAGGCATGAGCCACCACGCCCGGCCAATACTTATTATTAAAGAGACAATTGAGTTGAGTCCTAAAAGATGAATAGGATCAAGACAAAAACTAGAGAAGAGCATTCCAAATGCAGGAAATTGTATACACAAAGACCCTTTCAAGGAGAAGGGGTTTTACAAAAATAATGACTAGTTTTTGTGGCAACATGGACAATAAAATGAATGGCAGGGAATAACCAAAGGTGATGCTTGGAAATTAGTTTCGAGTCACATCACCAAGGTCATTGTACACCTGGCTGAGGAGTGTCAACACTCATACCTGCAGGTAATGGGGAGCCATTGAAGGGCTTGAGAAAGGGGTGAAATGAGATTTGTAGGGAAAACCCTCAGGAGGGTTGGTGAGGTCTGGGGCAGGAAGTGGGGACACAGCTCAGTGGCAGCAATCCAAGTAAGACATTCGTGTGTGTGTCGCTCAGCGACTGGGAGTTTTAGGTATGTAAATTCTCATGTAGGTATTAAAATCTTGTGTCTAAAAATGGAGTGCTTAGCTCTTCCTTTTATCTCAATTAGTAGCCAGACATTTTCTTCTATACAACATAAAGATACAATAAAAATTTACTGATTTTCTTTCTTTTTTTTTTTGGTTTGTAGATACTATAAGATTTGTTGATGATTGTACCAAGCACCATTCAATTAAACAACTTCAGCTTTCTCCAAGACTTCTGGAAGTGACAAACACAATCAGGGTTGAAAACCTGCCACCTGGTGCTGATGACTACAGTTTAAAACTTTTCTTTGAAAATCCCTATAATGGAGGGGGAAGAGTTGCCAATGTTGAATATTTTCCTGAAGAGAGTTCAGCTCTGATTGAATTTTTTGACAGAAAAGGTAATATTTATTAACCTGTCATACCTGGCATAATCTAGGCCATTATTAGCAGGGCTTAATAGTTATAAATTTAGTTCTGATGTGTTTTATTTATTTATGTATTTCTTTGGGAATTGAATAAATAATCCTGTTCATCTGGGATATGATGCTTAATAAGGCCAGTGATTCAGACTTTAGAGAAGCAAAATCAAGTTTTTGAAAGATATAAGGAGGTTTTTTCATGAGTCTCTACCTATGATGGGCTGAAAAATATATTCTTGGGATCTTTGAAATAATATATTAAAAAGGAGATGACCTGTGTTTTAGCCACACACTTGATAGAAGCTCTCAAATTAATTATGACAAGGTTAGGTAAAGAAATACTCAGCAACTCATAGAGTTCCTATAAAGTACCACTCCTTTCACCTATTGTATCATCATTCAAAAATGGACAGGAGTGGTTTCACATGACCAGTGGATGCCTGCTGGACTATTGTTTGGAGTGACCCTGTGAAACCCATGTCTAGCTGAACCTTAGAGAAACACTTCTGAGTGTTTTGTGACATAGACTGCCAGTTCTCTGAGGCATATGCAAGGTCAGCTTGGAGGTTCCACTTGTGTTCAGAAGTCAAGGCTGAGCAGAAGGAATTAGGGGGCCAGGCTTCTTAGGAAAAGAAGGAAAACTGTGCCTGGGATTAATCAGGGTGGGGCATGACATAGGATAATGTGGTATGCCACCCACTTGAGAGAAATTGTTTCAACAAGGTACTTGAAGGAACCTCCCTTTTCCCAACTCAGTTTTCACGCGTTGGGAAAACTGGATGAAAGTATGGTTTGAATTAAAATGGAATGAAAGACCTACTATTCCTTGGGCAAAGGGACAAAGAGGAGCTTCTGTCACATATTCAAATCTCCCTCTGCCTGGTCTTGGGCCCAGGGAGAGAGAGGGGTACATAAAATCCTCTACCCTAGAAATTGACCTCCCAGTTTGTGGTGAGAGTTGATATTTTCAGGGCTTTCAAACATCTTGAGGGCATGGGGCTGTTGGGTTTGTCCTCAGAAGGGCTATTCTGCACATACACAACTAATGTTAAGTACTATTTAATTAAGGTTTATTTTCTGCCAGAGCTATTCATGTAAACTCTATGAGGCACTCTCAAAGGTTCCCTTTCTCCCTGATCTCTTTGCACCTTCTAACTTTTTTGACCACACCTCCTCCTCCAAACTCACTCATTCGCTGTCCTCCACCATCTGTGATTTACTGACTTTCTTTTATGTTCTCTAGCTTCTCCTTTTTATTTTTTATTTTCATTTTATTATGTATTTGAGACAGGGTCTCACTGTCTCTCAGGCTGGAGTGCAGTGGCATGATCATGGCTCACTGCAGCGTCAACCTCCCCGGGCTCAGGTGATCCTTCCACCTCAGCCTCCAGAGTAGCTGGAACTACAGGTGCATGCCACCATACCCAGCTAATATATTGTATTTTTAGTAGAGATGGGGTTTCGCCATGTTTCCCAGTCTGGTCTTGAACTCCTGGGCTCAAGCAATACTCCCTCCTTTGCCTCCTAAAGTGCTGGGATTATAGGCGTGAGTCACTGCACCCAGCTTAGCTTCTCCTTCTTTTAATTTTAACTTACATTTGCATAGCTTCACAGGGTATTACCAAGTGCATTCAGACAGTCTTATGGGCATCTTGATTGTTATAATCCCTGTTTTACACATGAGGAAACTGAAGCACAGAAAGGTCCAATAACTTGCCCAAGATTACACAGCTAGTGAGTGACATAGTCAGGATTTGAACTTGGGTATTCTGGTCCCATAACATATACCCTAACTTCTCTCCTCTTTCCAAATCTCCTGTTCACCTATAACATTAATTTTTCTTATAGGATATTTCACCATTCACAATGGGTTGCCAATAATGAGGCAGATGGTAGATAGAGCTTGGTTTAAAAGAGAATTTATTGCACAATATTGTGTTTTATGTAGATTTCTTGAAAGGAAAAAATTAGGCATTTTACTGTAAAATTATTTGGTTCAACTTCACAAAATCTGTTTTATTTCTTAAGGAAGAGAATTTTCATTGAACACCTATGTCTGTAAGATCTTTTGCTGTTTTTTCTGCTACAGTATCTCACAATCCCATTAATAATCTAAACAGTTAGATAAACTTTGTCCTTACAGACAAGAAAAGCAGGATGGAGACTTTAAGGCATATTAAGGTGACATCTGTGATGGTTCTTGAGTCAGACAGACCTGAGTTTGATTCCTGGCCTTGGTGCTTACTAGCTTTGTAATCTTGGCCAAGTTACTTTAACCCACCTAAGCGTCTGTGTTCTTATCTGTAAAATGGGGTTCACATTACTGGTTACTTAGAGGAATGCTGTGAGGTTGAAATGAAATAATACCAGCAAAGAGCTTGGTGCCTGATGGTGCTCAGTAAGTTGGTAATCATAAATACTGCCCAGGCTCAGGGCTGCCACAGAGCCATGTTGAAGCTATAAAGCTCAGGGCTGCCACAGGGAAGTTGAAGCTATATGTTTGGGCCTCTGAAGGCCACTGCCTTTCCCTCATGCTTGATACCAGCTCTAGGACCCAATCACACACAAGGTGAAGTTATTTTTAACATCTTTCCACAAAGGTTGCTCTTTTAACCCAAGTTGTTATTGGAGCACATTCTGATTCCCTTTCTGCAGATGCTCTGCCTAATAACTTACACAAAACGAGGAGGGGCTTGGAAGAGAAGAGCATGCGCATGCACACACATGCAAACACACCCAGTGAAGTGGAAAAGGGAGATTCCAGCAGGGCCAGGAGGAGGTGTGGTTCTTACTGAATCAGTCTGTGGGGCTGGGTTCTCAGAGGACAGTGACGATAACTTGGATTTGGTAGAGGGGCAAGAGGATGGGCTTTGGGGTTGGACAACCACTGAATCTCAGCTGAATTATCTGCAGTCTATGTAACCCTATCCAAGTTATCTAACCTTTCCTAGCCTCAGTTTTATCATTTGTAAGTAGGATGATAATAATAATGTCTCTACCTCAAATGGTTGTTGTGAGGATGAAATGAATTAAATATATGTAAAGCACTCAGAATAGTGTGTGACACATGCTAAGCTATAATAATTTATTATTATGCTCCTCCTTTCTGAGGTATTAATGTTAATCTAAATCAACTTTGAAGCCTAAAATTATAGGACTGTACAAGAAGACCAAATAGCATAATACTAAGGTGAGCTTCACTTTGAGCACCAAAATATTTTTTATACTTTGAGCACCAAAATATTTTTTATACTAGGGCAAACATTATTCTCATGATTGTGACCAAACTCATGTATTTCTTAACATGATGGTGATATATCAGTAATATCAGGAAAACAGTAAACAGAATTTAATTAACAGGATTTCAACATAGATGGATCTTGGCTAGAAAGTAATTATTCCATTCAATAAGGGATACCTGTGCACTGCTAACACGTATCAGTTTATATTTGAGCACTTTGAGAGTATACTGCTTTTTAATACGCTGTAACATCAAAATTCTACCAACATTAGATTTTTTTTCTCTAAAATGGGAAGATTTTGTTTTGTTTTTCTTTGCCACATATCATCTTGGTCTTACATTGTTTTATTTCTTCCCTTTAAGTGTTAGAAAAACATTAGATTTTTTTTTCTCTAAAATAGGAAAATTTTGTTTTGTTTTTATTTGCCATATATCATCCTGGGCTTACATTATTTTACTTCTTTCCTTTTAAGTGTTAGACACCATCATGGCCACAAAACTCGACTTCAATAAAATGCCACTTTCTGTGTTCCCATACTATGCCTCATTGGGCACAGCCTTGTATGGAAAGGAGAAGCCTCTGATCAAGCTTCCAGCACCATTTGAAGAGTCACTAGATCTTCCCTTATGGAAGTTCTTACAGAAAAAGAATCACCTCATTGAGGAGATAAACGATGAAATGAGGCGTTGTCACTGTGAGCTCACGTGGTCCCAACTCAGTGGTAAAGTTACCATCAGACCAGCAGCCACCTTAGTCAATGAAGGAAGACCAAGAATCAAGACCTGGCAGGCAGATACTTCCACAACACTCTCTAGCATCAGGTCTAAATATAAAGTCATCCCAATTAAAGTGGATCCAACAATGTGGGACACCATAAAAAATGATGTGAAAGATGACAGGATTTTGATTGAGTTTGATACACTTAAGGAGATGGTAATCTTAGCAGGGAAATCAGAGGATGTCCAAAGCATTGAGGTACAAGTCAAGGAGTTAATAGAAAGCACTACTCAAAAAATTAAAAGGGAAGAGCAAAGTTTGAAGGAAAAAATGATCATTTCTCCAGGCAAGTATTTTCTTTTGTGTCACAGCAGTCTACTGGACCATTTACTCACGGAGTGCCCAGAGATAGAGATTTGTTATTATAGAGTCACTCAACACTTGTGCTTGAAAGGACCTAGTGCAGATGTGTATAAAGCAAAGTGTGAAATCCAGGAAAAGGTGTACACCATGGCTCAGAAAAACATTCAGGTTTCTCCTGAGATTTTTCAGTTTTTGCAACAGGTAAACTGGAAAGAATTCTCTAAGTGTCTTTTCATAGCACAGAAGATTCTTGCACTTTATGAGCTAGAGGGTACAACTGTTCTCTTAACCAGCTGTTCTTCTGAAGCCCTGTTAGAAGCAGAAAAGCAAATGCTCAGTGCCTTAAATTATAAGCGCATTGAAGTTGAGAACAAAGAAGTTCTTCATGGCAAGAAATGGAAAGGGCTCACTCACAATTTGCTTAAGAAACAAAATTCCTCCCCAAACACTGTAATCATCAATGAGTTAATTTCAGAAACCACAGCTGAAGTCATCATTACAGGCTGTGTAAAAGAAGTAAATGAAACCTATAAATTGCTTTTTAACTTCATTGAACAAAACATGAAAATAGAGAGACTGGTTGAAGTAAAGCCTTCCTTAGTTATTGACTATTTAAAGACAGAAAAGAAGCTATTCTGGCCAAAGATAAACAAGGTAAATGTGCAGGTAAGTTTCAATCCTGAGAACAAACAAAAAGGCATTTTACTAACTGGCTCAAAGACCGAAGTACTGAAGGCAGTGGACATTGTCAAGCAAGTCTGGGATTCAGTCTGTGTTAAAAGTGTCCATATTGATAAGCCAGGAGCCAAGCAGTTCTTCCAGGATAAAGCACGGTTTTATCAAAGTGAGATCAAACGGTTGTTTGGTTGTTACATTGAACTACAGGAGAATGAAGTAATGAAGGAGGGAGGCAGCCCCGCTGGGCAGAAGTGCTTCTCTCGGACAGTCTTGGCCCCTGGCGTTGTGCTGATTGTGCAGCAGGGTGACTTGGCACAGCTTCCTGTCGATGTGGTGGTGAATGCATCTAATGAGGACCTTAAGCATTATGGTGGCCTGGCCGCTGCGCTCTCAAAAGCAGCTGGCCCTGAGCTCCAGGCCGACTGTGACCAGATAGTGAAGAGAGAGGGCAGACTCCTACCGGGCAATGCCACCATCTCCAAGGCAGGAAAGCTGCCCTACCACCACGTGATCCATGCAGTGGGGCCCCGCTGGAGCGGATATGAGGCCCCGAGGTGTGTGTACCTATTAAGGAGAGCTGTGCAACGAAGTCTCTGTCTAGCCGAAAAATACAAGTACCGATCCATAGCCATCCCAGCTATTAGTTCTGGAGTCTTTGGCTTTCCCTTAGGCCGATGCGTGGAGACCATTGTTTCTGCCATCAAGGAAAACTTCCAATTCAAGAAGGATGGACACTGCTTGAAAGAAATCTACCTTGTGGATGTATCTGAGAAGACTGTTGAGGCCTTTGCAGAAGCTGTGAAAACTGTATTTAAAGCCACCCTGCCAGATACAGCTGCCCCGCCAGGTTTACCACCAGCAGCAGCGGGGCCTGGGAAAACATCGTGGGAAAAAGGAAGCCTGGTGTCCCCGGGAGGCCTGCAGATGCTGTTGGTGAAAGAAGATGTGCAGAATGCTAAGGTGAGTGTCGCCTTTACAGAACACCACCAGGGCACTGTGACTTTACTTAGTCAGTGGCTCTCTCATGGAGGGCTGAAGAAAGATAAGGACCAAGGTGAGAATCAAGGGAGAGAGAATCCCATGCCTTCTACCCCTGCCTTGAAACAATTTTCCTTAGATAATTGGGCTTCTTACCAAATCATTTACTAATAGAGATCGGCCAATTATTTGTGAGAACTGAAAGGGTATAGAGGTCAGATTGCTAGATTTCCAGTAGATGTAAAAATCCATAATATCACACGTTTAGACAGTTCTCTATACCTTACACCTGCCGTGTTTTGGTAAATCTAAGACTAATTTCCTAATTTACTGACAGCAGATACAGAACAATCAGAGCATAGGGTATGCAGAAGACAGGAATCTTGTCAATGATGCTGAGCAAGAGTGAGCTTGGGGCCAGAGTCTAAGGGGCCATCAGCGCCCAACACCAGTGAGGAAGTGAAAAGTGGACCTGAGGAAGTTACAGGTGCCAGGCAATATGTGGGGACAATTCTTGTAGGCTGCAGGGGCATGGCAGGGGTTGGGGGGAGGCTAATATGTTTCTTTTTCTTTTTATTTTTTTGAGGCAGGGTCTCGCTCTGTCACCCAGGCTGGAGTGCAGTGGCACCATCTCGGCTCGCTGCAACCTCCGTCCCCTGGGTTCAAGTGATTCTCCCACCTCAGCCTCCCGAGTAGCTGGGACTACAGGTGCATGCCACCACGCCTGGCTAATTTTTGTATTTTTTTTGGTAGAGATGGGGCTTCACCATGTTGGCCAGGCTGGTCTTGAACTCCTGACCTCAGGTGATCCACCTGCTTCAGCCTCCCAAAGTGCTGGGATTAGAGGCGTGAGCCATCATGTCCAGCCAGCACTGTGCTGTTTTTGACAAGCATGTTCTCATTCACTGCCATGCGGCAGATTCTAGGATTATTATTATTCTCACTTTACAGATGAGGGAGTGAGACTTAAAGGGGTTAGGTAATTTGCCCACATCCCCCAACTAGCAAATGGTAGAGCCAGGATTGGAATTTGTTCAGGCTCTTAACCATTGCACTCTTTCAAAATGTTAAAAATAATGTTGTGTCTCATTTTAAAAAATTAAATAAAAACTCTTTGGACCAAGCATCAGTTATGGGAATGAATTTCATTCCTTGTCCCTTTTGACACCAAATATCAAGACATTCTTTCCCAGCTAGGCATGGTGGCTCATACCTGTAGTCCTTACTACTCGGAATGCTGAGGTGGGAGGATCACTTGAACCCTAGGAGTTTGAGGCTGCAGTGAACTATGATCATGCCACTGCCCTCCAGCCTGGGTGGACAGAGCAAGACCCTCTCTCTTAAAAAAACAAAAACAAAAAAAAAAACAGTCATACTTTGCTTTCCTTTCACTCCCATAGATGCTTAGCTTCCATGGCTGTAATAACTGCTCTGCATTACTCCTTAGTGACCCAGGCAGGACAGCTTTGAAAATCACTTGGTTACATTCCCTCTCCTCTGTTCTCTTGACCTCTCTAATCTAGCCTGATTAATCTGCTCACATTCACTGATGAAAAAGCTTCCGGGGCTGCTCCCTTTCTGTCAGGGAGTCCAGATGTCTTGGCACTCGAGGTGGGCCGCCTAGTTTACCCCCAGTGTAACATTTCTAGCCTGGAGCGTACCATTTTGCTGCAGAAGCTCTCTCAGATCAAATTAATCTGTTCACAGCTCACAACCCACCATGCCTATGTTCATGCTGCTCCCTGTCTTGCTCTGCCTGCTGAAATTCTTCCCATTTCTCAAACCCCACATTGCCCATGGTATCTTCACTAGTTACTGAAACAGCTTTCTCTGGACTCCTTCAGTGATGCCATACCATTCATAGATTACTTTTTGACTGCTCTCTTTTTTTCCTAAGTGTCACTTCAATAAGTATTTAGTCACACTTTGTCTTATGTTGATATTTCAATCACTGAAACCGTAGTCATCTTAGTTGTCTCCCATTGTGCCAAGCCCAGTGCCTCAAATATAGTAATCATTGATGAATGCTTTTTGTTAAAATTTGAAACAAATTTTTGGTTTTGTCTTTAAGACCGATGTTGTTGTCAACTCCGTTCCCTTGGATCTCGTGCTTAGTAGAGGGCCTCTTTCTAAGTCCCTCTTGGAAAAAGCTGGACCAGAGCTCCAGGAGGAATTGGACACAGTTGGACAAGGGGTGGCTGTCAGCATGGGCACAGTGCTCAAAACCAGCAGCTGGAATCTGGACTGTCGCTATGTGCTTCACGTGGTAGCTCCGGAGTGGAGAAATGGTAGCACATCTTCACTCAAGGTTGGGCCTGGTTTTGAATTCTCCATGAAGTCGGGTAGCCCTTTGGGTTCTCCTTTTAGTAGCGTATTGATTGGACATAGATTGGGCCTTGTCTGTTTCTCTTCCATAATAATCACTCTTTTGGCAGATTCCATCATGTGGCCATTTCTTTCAGCTGTAGCTGACTTCTCCTGAGGACTAGTTAATACTATAAATGGATTATTGTGCTCAATAATTATTGGAGCTCAGGGAAGGGTTACTGAAGATAATATTATTGCTTGCTTAGTGAAGAAAGCCAGAGGAGGGTGTGAAGAATGGAAGAGAATGAAGGAAAAGAACAGTAGTTGCTTTGCTTCTTTCCTTCATTGTGAATGTGTTTAAGTCTCTCGCATTCTCTTTTCCTTTTCCTTGCCTTCTCCTGTATTTTTCTTTCCTCTTCTGATTGCCCTTAATCAGTGTTGACAGCAAAAAGGAGTATTCAAGTTCACAAAGTTGCTAAATTCTTGTCCTTTTTGTTCTAACTCCCATTTCTAGACAAGATGTATAAGGATGTGCTTTGTGCGTTTCAGATAATGGAAGACATAATCAGAGAATGTATGGAGATCACTGAGAGCTTGTCCTTAAAATCAATTGCATTTCCAGCAATAGGAACAGGAAACTTGGGATTTCCTAAAAACATATTCGCTGAATTAATCATTTCAGAGGTGTTCAAATTTAGTAGCAAGAATCAGCTGAAAACTTTACAAGAGGTTCACTTTCTGCTGCACCCGAGTGATCATGAAAATATTCAGGTACAGTGCCACTAATTTCTGATTATTTTGGCAACTGAGACCTAGTGTTTTTTCAAATGTCTTTTTGGTCTAACAGGATACTTTTTTCATTCATTTCCCCATACAGGAAAGTAAGAAGGTAGTTTATACTTGTAGTTGTAGTTGTAGCATGACAAATTTTAAGAAAAGTTACAGATGTAGAAAAAATTTAACTTCATATTCAGGAAAATTTTGAACATATCCAAAAGTAGACATAATAGTATAATGCAGTCCCTTGTACCTATCACTGAACTTCAACAGTTATCAACCTATGGCCAATATGTTTCATCTCTATCTTCATCTATTTCCCTTCCTTCTATATTATTTTGAAGCAAATCCCAGACATATCATTTTATCCATAAACAATTCAACATTTATTTTAAACAATAACAATTCTTTTTTAAAAAGTAACATAACCACAATATTGTATCACACCTAAAATAAATGGACAATAATTCCTTTAACCAATTATCAAATCAATTCTCAAATTTCTGACTATCTCATAAACGTTTTGTTTTTACAGCTTTGTGTTTGAATCAGAATCCAAATAAGGCCCACATATTGCAATGGAGTTGACTATAGGATTTCCCTCCATATGGACATAGAAATTTTAATACATAGTATAAAAGCACAGTCTGGCCTTATCAATAGGAAGATGTCAGAAGGTGTGGTTAGAATGGATTAGCACATTCCCATGTAAATAGGAGAGTTGGGACCAGAAACACCAGAACTATCATCAATCATGAGTTCATGATTCAGCTCACATCAGCTGTGGGAGAGCCACTGGACTCAGCATTATGGCAGCACAACAGGCTTTTAAGCCATTATCCCTGCACTCCGAGTCTTTACTTAATCAAATAAAGTAGATGACATTCAGTGTTTGAAAATCTCCCAAGGTACTGCAAAAATTGATCAAACAGATTAAGATCAGCAACCCAAGAGATACCTGTGGATCATTGGACCATCTGAATTTTTAGGTAATGCTTCATTTTTCTGTGACGCTAGATACTACCTATAAGTTCTTTGGAAGCAAGTAAATCTGACCTGAATTCTGATCAGGCAGCCAAACCACCTGAGTAAAATATGTGGTCCATTTACTTGTCCCGTATAATTAGTTACTCTTCTGTGCAACAGAAGCTTTTAAAATAATTTCCCTATGACTTGCATTGTGCAAGGTGATGTGGATCGTGGAACAGGACGAATAGGAATAGCACATACTTTCCCTCCTATAAATCACAATTACTTTGGAGCTAAGATTTATATACACAAAATGAACTAAATGAGAGGCATGAAGTGCTGTTTTTGAATGAATGGGTGATTGAATTACAGCATGAGTCCTGTGACACAGACCTGAACCTTCAAATATCACTCTTTTTCGTGCAACCTCAGCATTCATTTTCTTTCCTGAAGACTGAGTATTTTTCAAATACTCTGTAAAAAGAATTAGTCTATACAGATGCCTTTAGTACCATTTGAAATTCTCTGTATGTGTCTGTTACACTTTTTCTCTTTAGACTTTTAAAGACAGTTAAACTTTGGTTACATTTGCACAAAAAAATCAGCAAAGCTTATCGAGATGTTTATAGATGGAGACTGTCACAGAGGTTGCAAAGCAGCAGTCCTGTGATTTGAACATGGCCTCTAGATGTGCTTTATTTAGATTATTAAAAAAAAATTTCAATCAGTTGCTAACATTTAAAAATCAAAATTTTTACATAAAACTCTAGATATTCACTACAACCTAAAACTTCAAAACTTCTGGCACATTAAACATGGCTTCCTGCTTGGGACAGGAAGTTTTCCATGGCTGAGTGGCAGGTGTTCTCTAGTTCTCCATAGTCAAATCAGACCACCTTTACACTTGTGCCTTACCTACCTGGCTCCTGGAAGCCTGTGAGTCTGAGATCTTTGCTCTACCCTCTCTCTGGGTCCTTCTCCCATTATTGCATCTATCTTTAGCCAAGATGTTACTTGTTTTTTTTTCCAACAAAATTATCTGTTGCTTGTTTACAAGGAGGAAGAAAATGATGATTATGGAGGGTCACCAACAGGCAAAAAAAAAAAAAAATGAAATTCACAGGTTTATTAACACTAGAATACGTACACCAGCTACTTGCTCCAAAAATCATGACTCCTCAGCCCCTCCTCTTTTGGTACAAATAGGAAATTAAAAACGGAAGTGTTTGGGACCTTGTGATGGTCATTCTCTTAACATTGTAGTTTTTACAATTGGCAAGTTATTTGCTTTGACTGACTATTATGGTAATTCATGTTCATTGTAGAAACTTTGAACAATGCAAAATGCATAAATTCTTTAGTTGGATTTTATTCCAGCCTGCTTTTTTTTACATATGTACTTTTAAAAGTGGGATTGGCTCGGAGCGGTGGCTCATGCCTGTAATCCCAGCACCTTGGGCAGCCAAGGCAGGCAGATCACCTGAGGTCAGGAGAACAGCCTGGCTAACATGGTGAAACCCCGTCTCTACTAAAAATACAAAAATTACCTCCCAAAAATTACCTCCCAAGTAGGCTGAAGCAGGAGAATCACTTGAACCTGGGAGGCGGAGTTTGCAATGAACCAAGATTGTGCCACTACACTCCAGCCTGGGTGACAGAATGAGACTCCTTCTCAAATAAATAAATAAATAAATAAATAAATAAATAAATAAATGATTGTGATTATAAATTATTTTATTTAATATCCTTCGCTTTTATTTTCTATTTCACTAAATCTTCTTTGAGGCTGGGCACAGTGGCTCACACCTTTAATCCTTGCACTTTGGGAGGCCAAGGCAGGAGGATCACTTGAGGCCAGAAGTTCAAGACCAGCTTGAGCAACACAGGGAGATCCTGTTTCTACAAAAAACAAACAAACAAAAAAAACAAAAAACAAAAAACGTAGCTGGGTGTGGTGCCATATACTTATAGTCCCAGCTACTTGGGAGGCTGAGGTGGGAGAATTGCTTAAGCCCAGGAGGTCGAGGCTGCAGTGAACTGTGATCACGCCTCTAGCACTCCAGCCTGGGCAACACTCCAGCCTGGGCAACACAGCAAGACCTCATTTAAAAAATTCTTTGAAAATACGATTTTTAATGGCTAATAAATACTCCAACACATGGATACAGCAACATTTATTTAACTTTTTCCCTGTTGAATTTTTAACTGTTTTTTCTCTGTTATGAATAGCACTGTAGTGAATATCCTTGTATTTATCCACATCATTGTCCACATCGTTGATATTTTCATTAGACACATTTATAGAAACAGAATCATGTGTTGTTTTTATAACTTTCAAGATCTGCAATGAAATTAAATAATACTGTTTGAGAATGGTTATCTCCCAAATATGTATGTGTGCATGCAGGACAAAACACCCTGATGATTCCAATTTATTCATCTACTGAGGAGTGTAATGATCAACGCTATGTTTATATTTCAGGCATTTTCAGATGAATTTGCCAGAAGGGCTAATGGAAATCTCGTCAGTGACAAAATTCCGAAGGCTAAAGATACACAAGGTTCAGTAAAGCTTCTAAATTGAGAAGTGATTTCTAGTTGCTAAGTAACTGTTCATTGACAGGTAAAAGACAGTAGTGATAATTTTTATGAAAAAAAATCAATGAGTGACAAATGATACTAAGTTATGTTTCATATACCTGAGCATGTAAGACACTGGTCATGTTTATATAATCTGAAGCAAAAGGGAAGGCAGGCCAAGTTATGTAATCTGTATAATGGGTTTTAAGTAATGACAAGACTACCATTTCCTGAGGAGAATGTGACATGTATTTTCCAAAATAGACAAATTTGAGAGACAATACTCACCAAATCTTTCACCTTTGTCAAATTTGTTGATGCCATATTTGAGTTTATCCTGTTTGAGTTTCACCGAGGCTTCTTGATTATAAAAATTTCACCAAATTTGGAAAATTTTAAGTTATCTCTTTAAATGCTTTTTTGTGCACTGATCTATTTCATATCTCCTTCTGTTTTCCAATACTGTGGTGCTGAGCCTTTTGACAGTGTTCCAAGGTCTCTGCAGAGCTGTTCTCCCCATGCCTACCCCCCTCAATCCCACTCATCTTTTTTCTCTCTTGTTCTTCAGATTGGATAATTTATCTTGACCTGCCTTCAAGTTCACTGAGTCTTTTCTCTGTCCTCTATGCTATTGAGCCCATCCAGTGAATGTTTTATTTTAGATATGTATGTGTATGTTCTAAAATGTCTATTTGGTTCTTTTTTAAATTTTTAAATTCTTTAAAGTTTGAACTTTATTTTCATTTGCAATATATTATTATTATGATTATTTCAATAGTTTTGGGGGTACAGGTGGTTTTTAGTTACATGGATAAATTCTTTAGTAGTGATTTCTGAGATTTTAGTGCATCCATCACCTGAGCAGCATATACTGTACCCATTATGTAGTCTTTTATCCCTCATCCCCCTCTCAACCTTCCCCCTGGAGTCCCCAAATTCCATTATATCACTCTTATGATTTTGCATCCTCATAGCTTAGCTTTCACTTATAAGTGAGAACATAGGATGTTTGGTTTTGCATTCCTAAGCTACTTCACTTAGAATAATAGCCTCCAGCTCCATCCAAGTTGCTTCAAAAGACATTATTTCATTCCTTTTTATGGCTGAAGAGTATTCCATAGTGTATATACAGCACATTTTCTTTATCCACTTGTTGGTTGATGGACACTTAGGTTGGTTCCATATCTTAAATTGTGCTGCTATAAACATGTGTGTGTATGTTTTTTCATATAATGACTTATTTTGCTTTGGGTAGATACCCAGTAGTGGGATTGCTGGATTGAATGGTAGTTTTACTTTTAGTTCTTTCAGGAATCTCCACACTGTTTTCCGTAGTGGTTGTAATAATTTGCATTCCGACTAGCAATGTAAAAGTGATCCCTTTTTACCACATCCATGCCAACATCTATTGTTTCTTGACTTAACTTATGGCCATTCTTGCAGGAGTAAGGAGGCATCTCATTGTGGTTTTAATTTGAATTTTCCTGATGATTAATGATGTTGAGCATTTTTTGTTATGTTTGTTGGCTGTTTGTGTACCTTCTTTTGAGAAATGTCTGCTCATATCCTTTGCTGACTTTTTGATGGGATTATTTGTTTTGTTTGTTTGTTTGTTTTTTCTTGCGATTTGCTTGAGTTCCTTGTAGATTCTGGATACTGGTCCTTTGTCGGATGCATAGTCTTCGAATATTTTCTCCCATTCTGTGGATTGTCTGCTTACTCTCCTGATTACTTTGCTGTGCAGAAGCTTTTTAGTTTAATTAGGTCCCATTTTCAATTTTTGTTTTTGTTGCATTTGCTTTTGGGGTCTTAGTCATGAATTCTTTGCCTAAGTCAATGTCCAGAAGAGTTTTTCCAATGTTATCTTTTAGAATTTTTATGGTTTCAGGTCTTAAATGTAAGTCTTTGCTCCATTTTGAGTTGATTTTTATATGAGGTGAGAGATGGGGATCCAGTTTAATCTTCTACATGTGGCTTGCCAGTTTTCCCAGCACCGTTTATTGAATAGGTATCCTTTCCCCAATTTATGTTTTTGTATGCTTTGCTGAAGATCAATTGGTTTTAAGTATTTGACTTTATTTCTTGACCCTCTATTCTGTTTCATTGGTCTATGTGCCTATTTTTATACCAGTACCTTGCTGTTTTGGTAACTATAGCCTTGTAGTATAATTTGAAGTTGGGTAATGTGATGCCTCCAGATTTGTTCTTTTTGCTTAGTCTTGCTTGGCTATATGGGCTCTTTTTTGGTTCCATATGAATGTTAGGATTTTTTTTCTAGTTCTGTGAAGAATGATGCTGGTATTTGGATGAGAATTGCATTGAATCTGTAGATTGCTTTGGGCAGAATGGTCATTTTCACAATATTGATAATTCCCATCCATGAGCATGGAATGTGTTTCCATTTGTTTGTGTCATTTCTTTGACCAGTGTTTTGTAGTTTTCCTTGTAGAGAACTTTCACCTCCTTGGTTAAGTATATTCCTAGGTATTTTATTTATGTATTTATTTATTTTTGCAGCTGTTGTATAAGGGATTGAGCTTTGATTTGATTCTCAGCTTGGTGGTTGTTGGTGTATAGCAGGGTTACTAATTTGTGTACATTGATTTTTTAACCTGAGACTTTACTGAAATTGTTTATCAGATCTAGGAGCTTTTTGGATGAGTCGTTAGGATTTTCTAGTATACAATCGCATTATCTGCAAACAGCAACAGTTTGACTTCCTCTTTTCCAGTTTGGATGGCCTTTATTTCTTTGTCTTGTCTGATTGCTCTGGCAAGGACTTCCAGTACTATGTTGAATAGAAGTGGTAAAAGTGGGCATCCTTGTCTTGTTCCATTTCCCAGGGGTATGCTGTCAACTTTCCCCCATTCAATATGATGTTGGCTGTGGATTTGTCACATATGGCTTTTACTACTTCAAGATAATGTCCCCTCTATGCCTATTTTGTTGAGGGTTTTTATAATAAAGTGGTGCTGGATTTTATCAGATGCTTTTTCTGCATCTATTGAGATGATTATATGATTTTTGTTTTTAATTCAGTTTATGTGATGTATCATATTTATTGACTTTTATATGTTAAACCATCCCTGCATCCCTGAGATGAAGTACGCTTGTTCATAAGGTATTATCTTTTTGAAGTGCTGTTGGATATCGTTAGCTCATATTTTGTCAAAGATTTTTGCATCTGTGTTCATCAGGGATATTGGTCTGTAGTTTTTTTTTGTTGTATCCTTTCTTGGATTTATTATTAGTTTAATACTAGCTTTTAGACTGATTTAGGGAGGATTTCTTCTTTCTCTATCTTTTGGAATAGTTTCAGTAGGATTGGTACCAATTCTTTGAATGTCTGGTAGAATTCAGCTGTGAATCCACCTGGTCTGGGACTTTTTTGTTGTCGGCAATTTTTTTTAAGTACTAGTTCAGTCTTGCTGCCTGTTATTGGTCTGTTCAAGGTTTCTGTTTCTTTCTGATTTAACCTAGGAGGGTTGTATGTTTCCAGGAATTTATCCATTTCCTCTAGAGTTTCTAGTTTGTGCACGTAAAGGTGTTCATAGCAGCCTTGAATGATCTTTTGTATTTCTGAGGCATTGATTGTAATGTCTCCAGTTTCATTTCTAATTGAGCTTATTTGGATCTTCTCTCTTCTTTTCTTGGTTAATCTCGCTAATGGTCTATGAATTTTCTTTATCTTTTCAAAGAACCAGCTTTTTGTTTCATTTTTATCTTTTTTTGTTTGTTTGTTAGAGGTCTTTTTAAAATAGTTTCTATTTCTCTGCAGAGACATCCTATTTTTCCATTCATTCCACATCATTTCCATCCATTCAAATGTGTTTACTTTGACCTCATGGATCATAGTTATAGTAGATGCTTTAAAGTCTTCTATAATTCACATCTTTTTGGGATTCACATCTTTTTTTTTTCTTTTTTTTATGGAGTCTTTCTCTGTTGCCCAGTCTGGAGTGCAGTGGTGCAATCTTGGCTCACTGCAACCTCCGCCTCCCGGGTTCAAGTGATTTCCTTGCCTCAGCCTCCCAAATAGCTGGGATTACAGGCCTGTGCCACCACGCCCAGCTAAGTTTTGTATTTTTCTTTTAGCAGAGGCAAGGTTTTACCATGTTGGCCAGGCTGGTCTTGAACTCCTGACCTCAAGTGATCCACCTGCCTCGGCCTCCCAAAGTGCTGGAATTACAGGCATGAGCCACCATGCCTGGCTGGGATTGACATCTTTTTTTTTTTGAGACAGAGTCTCACTCTGTCACTCAGGCTGGAATGCAGTGGCACAATCTCAACTCACTGCAGCCTCAACCTCTGGGGGCTCAGGTGATCCTCCTACCTCAGCCTCCCAAGTAGCTGGGACTACAGTTGGGCACCACCATCCCAGCTAATATTTGTATTATTTGTAGAGATAGGGTTTCACCATGTTGTTCAGGCTGATCTCGAACTCCTGGACTCAAGTGATCCACCCACCTCGGCCTCCCAAAGTGCTGGGATTGCAGACATGAGCCATCGTGTCTGGCTGGATTGACAGCTATTGATTTTCTTTATCCTTAAGGGTTGATCAAATTTTCCTGGTTCTTTATATAACAAGCAATTTTGGAATATAGACTGGACATTTTAAATATTATGTTGTGAGACTAGGGCCACCCTTGGGTCAAAGCTGGGAGAGAAAATAGGAAAAATTTTAAAACAGAACAAAATGGAAAACCGCCCCACTTAGCAGATTGCTTCTGCAAGTTTTGGCACCTTTCTTCAATCTGTCTGCTGTTATTGTAACTTTTCAGAGCTCTTGGGTGGTGGCTTTTTGTATTTGTTCTGTTTTTAGTTGTAATCAACGGGAGAGATAGGCTATAGTATGCTAACTTCACCTTGGTCAGCACCAGAGTTCATGTTTGATATGGATTCTATTTTCTAGTTCTTTTTTCTTAAACAGATCATCACTGAGGCTGAGGAGCAGGGCCAGGTTAAAGACCAGAGGTCACAGAAAGAGAGAGAGAGGGAAGACATCCAAGAGGGTCCCATGTGAGCAGGATACCCAAGTCATTCTTGCTGTGGCTGACTCGGTTATTGACTTTACTTCTTTTCTTTTCAGGTTTTTATGGGACTGTTTCTAGCCCTGATTCAGGTGTGTATGAAATGAAGATTGGCTCCATCATCTTCCAGGTGGCTTCGGGAGATATCACGAAAGAAGAGGCAGATGTGATTGTAAATTCAACATCAAACTCATTTAATCTCAAAGCAGGTACTTGTACAATTTTGATGAGTGCAATAGTTAATGGTAGATGCTATGAAGGAGGGTTTCCATAGCCAAACTGGTTTTTATAACTTTGGCTTGTTAATTAATAACTTTTAAATTATGTTGACAGGGTTTTCCATAATTAATAATGTTTATTTTATGAAGTTTTCTTCTTTGTCATCAGCAATACCCAATTAGAGGATTCCTCAGATGATGGAGAATGCATTCAGATAATCCTTCTGATCCAAATATACCATAGTGGTTTTTTACTCATGTTTGTTATCATCTTGATTTTCTCATGTAGGGGTCTCCAAAGCAATTTTAGAATGTGCTGGACAAAATGTAGAAATGGAATGTTCTCAGCAAGGTAAGGCATATTCTATTTTTTGGTCCTAAGTTGTAATTGTATGGGAGGCTGTGGAGAGGCTGAGAAAAGTCTTAGGGTTGGGGAGACAACACTCTAATTTTAAAATGATACATTTTACTAAAGAATTCCAATCACAGACACTTAGAAGTGAAAAGTAATCTCACAGTTAAAAGTAAAGTTAAGTCATAGCATTCCATCAAAGATAGTATTTCAGGAGTTTTTTATTCACAAAATGCTTACTTGCCAAGTTATACATTTTGCTTTCTAAACAAATGACGGGTTCAACATCTACTAATTTTGCATCTTTTTGTCTGTGTTTCCCAGCTCAGCAGCGCAAAAATGATTATATAATCACCGGAGGTGGATTTTTGAGGTGCAAGAATATCATTCATGTAATTGGTGGAAATGATGTCAAGAGTTCAGTTTCCTCTGTTTTGCAGGAGTGTGAAAAAAAAAATTACTCATCCATTTGCCTCCCAGCCATTGGGACAGGTTCGTAGCCTCTGGCTGTCAAGGCTAAATCCCAAGCCATCTACTTTCCCTTTCATTTGGAGCTGAGTGTGAATGCGGTCAGTGCTGAGTCTGACCCAGGGCAGCAACCATTAAGCTAGGAGTGGACAGCTTCCTCCCCATAAGGCAACTCCCAAGGGAATGACAAAGCCTGTGGATTGTTTGAGTAAAAGAGGGACAAAATGCAGGAGACTGAAGAGAGTGTTAGAATGTTAGAGAGGCAGAAAGAAGGGAAGGGAAAATAAGGAGGAGAAGAGAAGGGAGAGAATGGAAAGGCCATCCCTCATTCTCTTTCCTCAGTTACTTTCCCTTTTTCCATTCCCTACATATTCTCCATTATGCAGTCCTTAGCTTCCTCCTCTTTCCCCTCTCCATGGAGAATATTAGTACAACAACTGCCACCTCACTCTAGCTGATTCCCAGAGGAATATTACCAGGCTTCAGCTCAACAGTCAGCTGTGTCACTTGGCCTCAGGGCATTTCTGTGTAGAAGCTTCTCAGGCACCAGAACCTAGTGGGTCAGAAACTCAACTCTCCACTTTCCTCTTTTCGGCCTACTTGCTTCTTTGATTTTCTTCTTTTCCTAAAACTAGGTAATGATAGCGTGATTTTTCATATATAAGGATGGCGCTCTGGATTTATCATTAGTTAGGTGGTGTTTTTTTTTTTTCAATTTAAGTTCTGGGGTACACGGGCAGAATGTGCAGTTTTGTTGCACAGGTGTTCTTTGAGCTCTTTAGGAATCCCTGCTTGGTCTCCTTCAGAGAGCTGGTCAGGGGAGGCATGCATTCTTAGGCTTGAAGTCAACGGAGCTGCCTTGTTCCAGTACGAGAATAGTCAGCATCGGATCTGTCATTCTGTTGCTCGGGAATCTAAGTTTGAATCTCTTATGCTGGCATTCTAGGCTTTCCAAAAGGTTATCCTCAATAAACTTAACCATCCTTGTCAATTTCTGGGCCTTCTTCTAACCCTCTGACCCATATCTGTAATTCTGTACCATTTCTTATAATGTTCTGAGATGGAATTCTATATCTATTTTACAGCTTTTCTATTTCTAAAGGTATAATTTTTGATCCCTTTGTTTTCATTCCCCTTAGAGTATCATCTATTCCTAGCAGATTAGCCAACATTTCTCCTATCTCTCTCTACCAGTCATCTGTCTATCATCTATCTATCTATCTATCTATCTATCTATCTATCTATCCATCTATCTCTATCATCTCTCTACTTACTTATCTTTTATGGACACCCACCAATGACTCCTCAGTCTCTGTCTCCATCTGTTTTTTTTTTTTTTTTTTTTTTGAGACGGAGTCTCGCTCTGTCGCCCAGGCTGGAGTGCAGTGGCGCGATCTCGGCTCACTGCAAGCTCCGCCTCCCGGGTTCACACCATTCTCCTGCCTCAGCCTCCCGAGTAGCTGGGACTACAGGCGCCCGCTACCACGCCCGGCTAATTTTTTGTATTTTTAGTAGAGACGGGGTTTCACCGTGTTAGCCAGGATGGTCTCGATCTCCTGACCTCGTGATCCGCCCGCCTCGGCCTCCCAAAGTGCTGGGATTACAGGCGTGAGCCACCGCGCCCGGCCTCCATCTGTTTTTTTCTCTGAGCTCTAGTCTTGGGTTTCCACCTTCAGTTGATTTGGGCCAAGAAAGCAGGCAGCTTAGGGGTGCCACAGACCTTCCCAGAGGAGTCCCTGGTAGAGTCGAAAGAAGAAACAAAGAAAGAAGGTAGGTTTCGTTTTGTATAAATATGTACACATTTGAGCATTTCTGGACTCAATTCTGGGCTCAACAACAAATCCTGTTGTTTCTTCCACTGACCTGGTTGCATTGCTGGTCAGCACAAATAAATCAGGGTTAGTGGGTTATCCTTGCATGTCCTCTTTACCTATCTTTATCACCACCTGAGCTGGTTCTGAGACTGATAGATGTAGAAGCTTTCTCTTTTAGTGGTGTATATGAGTTGAATTAAGACTGTGATCAAGACAGCCTCTGGCAGTCAAAGGAGCCTCCTCTCTGTTCCTTAAAGACACCTGCATAAGAGGAGAGATTAGGTGGTCAGCAATACCTGTGATCACCTCAAGCTCAATGCAGACTCCAAACTCTCATTCCTTGTCATCTCCCCAAACCTGCCCTTCCTCTTATATCCCCAATCACGTGAAAAACATCACTTTCCATCTAGAGTCCTTGACTCTACCCTCTTCATCACTCTGATCTTCATTAGCTTAGGAATTATTTGATTGACTATTTACTGAGTGCCTGCATCTGCAAGGCACCATGTTTAGGCTCTGGAGATAGAAAGATAACTAAGAAAAGGATCCAGTTCACAAGGAGCACTGAGCCCAGTGTGAGAGACAGGCATGCAAACAAACAACTGCAATGCAACGTGAACCATGATATAGTGAAGGTATGTGTATGGCAAAAGACAGAGAGGGAAAGGTCAAGGACAAACCCAGCTGGTCCCTAGGTACTCCTGACTTTACTTCCAAAATAGCTCCTCAATCCCTACTCTTCATTCTGGCCTCGTCTTTTTGTTCAGCTCTTGTCTTTTGACTAAGCTTTTATTACAGCCTCCTAACTAGACCTGGGCTCCCCACTCCATGCTTCCTCCATACCCCTCCAGACTTATCTTCCTCAAAACTAGGTCTGTTCTGCATACATGCCAGGCTGAACATATACCCATTACATAGTTCTATCTGGCATAGCCTTTCCCTCAATTTTCCATATTTCACCTATTGATCACCTGTTCATCCCCACATATCACATCATCTGTGTTCTAGTAAGTGCCTGGTGAGTACCTAGCCAGTGAGTGATAGGACATAGCAGATGTTTCTTGAAAGTGAATGAATGTAACTGAATGTGTCCATATAAACTCTTCAAAATACCATGGGAAAATTACAGCTTTGCAGAAGAGAATTTCCCTCTTTCTCTGATCATCTGATTTAAAAAGATTTGAACAACCCCCCTTGGTTAATTTTATGTGGGGTTGTCTACATTCCCACAATTGTCAGCATAGCCAAGTCAAAGAAGCCTACTCTTCTTCTGCAATAGTGGTGGGTACCATGAACAACAATTAGCCAGGTGGGCTCTTAGTCTGTCACATCGGCTTGGCCAAGGAACTTTTACATTGCCCATCATGTGACTTTGCCAGCTGTTATTCACATGGGACTGTTCCCACAGCTGGAAAGGGACTTTTCATGATTTTACCTAGGCTGTCGCTTCCATGGCTTGAGAAGGAGGATATGGAGTATGCTGAAAACAGGGAACGCTCTGCTTCAGGTGGCTACCTTGAATCCTGCTGGTCAGCTAAAATCTCACTGAGTGTGGAGGGAAAGGCTTCTTGGAGGCTTATAGATAACTTGTGTCTGAAAAATTATAGATTATAACAAATAGCCTGTAGCACTGGGTGTCTTACTAAATTTTGCTTTGTTCAAATTAGGTTCCCAGAGATATCTGGGAGAATAAGGATACATACATAAAATCAAGTGATGACGGATCCAAAAAAAGATTTTCATCTTTAAAAAGTATTTTATGTCAACATATATTAGCATCTGCTTTTTATGAAATTTCAAGGACACTAGTGAGCTAAGAAGAAAAGCTACTTGTGCTCTGTAATAGGAGAGGAGGAACACAATGAGCTGGGATCAGTTGAATAGAGTAGATATGATTGTCAGACACCAAAAGTCAGATTTCTGGGTCCTTTGTTCACTGCTAGGCTGTGGGCTTCCTGACATCCTGGAACAAAAACCCTTCATTGCATGTAGGACTTCAAAAGTGTTTGCTGATGCTTTGTTAGAAAATTCCACAATGATGAAAGAATTGAGGAGTGGGCATTTATTCTCTGAGCATTGGAAACCCTAATTTATTCCTCAGCCTTCCACTTGGGGATTTTTTGTCCTTCAGCAATTTTATTATTTGCTTTTCCAGGAAATGCCAAACAATACCCAGATAAGGTTGCTGAAGCCATAATTGATGCCATTGAAGACTTTGTCCAGAAAGGATCAGCCCAGTCTGTGAAAAAAGTTAAAGTTGTTATCTTTCTGCCTGAAGTACTGGATGTGTTTTATGCCAACATGAAGAAAAGAGAAGGGACTCAGCTTTCTTCCCAACAGTCTGTGATGTCTAAACTTGCATGTGAGTTGTTTGCTTTTATGAAATGCATGTTCATAACGTTGATGTCACATGGGAAATACCTAATCTTCCTTTTCTTTTTAGCATTTTTGGGCTTTTCAAAGCAATCTCCCCCAAAAAAGAATCATTTGGTTTTGGAAAAGAAAACAGAATCAGCAACTTTTCGGGTGTGTGGTGAAAATGTCACGTGTGTGGAATACGCTATCTCCTGGCTACAAGACCTGATTGAAAAAGAACAGTGTCCTTACACCAGTGAAGATGAATGCATCAAAGACTTTGATGAAAAGGAGTATCAGGAGTTGAATGAGCTGCAGAAGAAGTTAAATATTAACATTTCCCTGGACCATAAGAGACCTTTGATTAAGGTTTTGGGAATTAGCAGAGATGTGATGCAGGCTAGAGATGAAATTGAGGCAATGATCAAGAGAGTTCGATTGGCCAAAGAACAGGAATCCCGGGCAGATTGTATCAGTGAGTTTATAGAATGGCAGTATAATGACAATAACACTTCTCATTGTTTTGACAAAATGACCAATCTGAAATTAGAGGATGCAAGGAGAGAAAAGAAAAAAACAATTGATGTCAAAATTAATCATCGGCACTACACAGTGAACTTGAACACATACACTGCCACAGACGCAAAGGGCCACAGTTTATCTGTTCAGCGCCTCACGAAATCCAAAGGTGAGTTAAACATTCATACTTGTCATCCACTATTTCACATCTACTTTGGGCATAACACTATTTTGTACATACATCAGAATTTCAAATAGGAAAAAATTCATGTGACACTAATGAAATAAACTAGAAAATGTGGCCTCTGCGCCTAAAGAGCTTACGTTATGGCCAGGAAAACCCAGAATGGATGTACCCAAAAGCCTGAAGATGACTATCTTCTTGGTAACAATAGTCAAATCTCACCTTTGTTCTCATCTTTACAGTTTATAAGCTTCCCAGAGCCAGTTGTGCTGAGAAGGTAATAGCTGCATCAATCAGGGGAAGGAAAACCATAGGCTTAAAGGAAAAGTGATGGCCCAAGGTTTTCTAGAACAAAAAGGCAAAGGGAAAAACAGAAAGGAAAGCCTGGTCAGAGGGTGTGCCCTCTCTGTGTCTGACTGATAATCCAGGGAGGATCGGGAGCCTGTAGGAACTTCTCCCAGTAGTCACCTCTGCCGAGAGCAAAAGGTTCCTTGACACACAGGGCAGGAAGCAGGCTTCAGATTCTCTGACCAGACCTACTCTCCAAGAAGGGAAGCCCTGTCTTGTGTAGGCAGCCCTTCCTACCTTCAAACCAGATTAAGTCCCCTTTGAAAACGAGTAAATTGGCTTCCATTACACTATATTTATCTCTTGTGAGATCAGTGTGAACAGATTCCCGAGACTCTGAGCAACCCTGGGGAAATGATAAGTCACATATAGTATTCTGCTTAGCAGAGGAGAAGACAGAGCTGTCACCACAGCTTGTCACATAGCAAAATCTGCCACCTAACTGCCTCTTAAAGATGCTATGAAGAATAATGAAAAAATAGATGTAGAGTGCCTGTGGTGGTGATGGTGAGGAGTTCTGGCAAAAATCCATGCATAAACAAAACAGCAACTACTTAGAACACTGTAGGGAAATAATTTATTGTGAAATTGTGACTACTAGAGATTGAACAGAAAACACAGATGAGTTATACTGCACCAACAGTTCTCAAATCGTAGTATGATCCAAACTTAGGAGGCAGACATACAGGCTCTGCCCCTCACAGATGCTGATTCAGTTGATCTGTGGCTTTCCTTTTTTTTGTTTAACAAGCATTCCAGTTGGTTCTGATGTAGGTTGTCTGTTGTTCATGCTTTGAAAAGCGTTCTCCTAGAAAGATAAGGAACTTTTTGAATGCTTAGAATTGGGAGATAGTAAAACAAGAACACAGATACTAAATGTTCCAGAGTGTACCGGGGATGTATGAGGGCATCCTCAAATGTCTCCTTTGCAGTTGACATCCCTGCACATTGGAGTGATATGAAGCAGCAGAATTTCTGTGTGGTGAAGCTGCTGCCTAGTGATCCTGAGTACAACACGGTGGCAAGCAAGTTTAATCAGACCTGCTCACACTTCAGAATAGAGAAGGTAAGCCTTCTGCTAGAATGTAGTTTCTGGATGGTGGAAATAAGTTCTGTCATGGTCCTATATAAAATCCATTTTCATTCACTTCCTATCACATTTTTTAAACCCAGAATTAGAATTTGTATGGTAATTAGTAGTTCTAGATTCTACTCATGTGACCATAATTACTGAGGCATTAAGATTCTTGTGTCAGTGATTACAATATTTGATTGTAATATGATAGAACACCAAAGACATATATTTACTTTGTGAAGCAAGCTAATACAAATTCAAAGATATGGCTTTAAAATTGGATTTGATAGCTAGCAAATTCCACAGAGAGCCATGCAGAGACTCCTCAGATCAGGACCATGTTACTCTGCCCCATTATTCACAGATCAACAGTGCTTCCTTGATAAAGCCAGCAGCCCTTTTCTCGTTTATCATAATTATTTTGGGCAGGTGAGTGTGATGATTCGTGCCTGTAGTCCAAGCTATTGGGAGGCTGAGGTGGAAGGATTGCATGAGCCCAGGAGTTTGAGGCCAGTCTGGGTAACATAGTGAGATCCTGCTCTCAAATAAAAACAACCAATTATTTTGGCATCTTCTTCCATTTTTAAACATTTTTGATATTGCTCTTTGAAATTATATTTTCCTTGACTTCTCTAGCAAAATTATTATGATTTTTTTTTCCTTGACTAATTTTCTTTTCATTTTTGCAGGCGCGCTGTTTCTCTTCCAAACCCCTAATTCTAGCTTTATTCACACCATTTATGCTTAAACGGTCTTTTGTCTCTGTACCTCACCAGGGAATATATTTACCCTTCTTGGATTCAACTATTAGTTCAATGTCGATAGCTCCCAAATCAACATTACCAACCTGGGTCTTTGACTCAAGTTCTAGAACATACTCCCAGTGGCCTAAAAAAATCTCCACTTGAGGCCGGGCACAGTGGCTCACACCTGTAATCCCAGCACTTTGGGAGGCCGAGGCGGGTGGATCACGAGGTCAGGGGTTCAAGACCATCCTGGTGAAGATGGTGAAACCCCGTCTCTACTAAAACTACAAAAATTAGCCGGGCATGTTGGCAGGTGCCTATAATCCCACCTACTTGGGAGGCTGAGGCAGGATAATTGCTTGAACATGGGTGGCAGAGATTGCAGTGAGCCGAGATCACGCCACTGCACTCAAGCCTGGTCAACAGAGAGTGAGACTCCGTCTCAAAAAAAATCTCCACTTGAATATCTAACTGCAAAATCAACTTCTCTAAAATCTAATGCATCATATGTAAGTAATTCTCTTTCCCTTTCCTTCCTCATTTCTGTTTTTGGTTCTACCACTTTCTGAGTAAAGCCGGAGATCTTTGATCCACCATAACAAGTCTGCCAGTAAGACCTGCATTTTCTTTCTTTGCAAATTTTTCTTACTCTCTATTTGAACTGCCAACACTGTTTATTCATGTTGTTAAGTACATAATAATTTAAAAAGATTCAAAGTGCCCTACAAAGATATAAACTATACCTTCAGATAAAATAAATATACAAAGAAAAATGGTTAAAGAGAAAATAATGGCAGGGAAAATAAGATAATACAGACGAACTGCTAGTTCTCAAAAATATATAACATGAGGTTACCAATTTGTCCCTGAGCTTCCTAGTAGACAAAGCAAGAAGTAAACATTCAGGTACAAGACTCATAATGTCCGTAAATCAAAAAGCAAACCATTTGATAAGGAGGCTCACAGCTCCTCACAATACTGAGACTGACTCCTGAGAGATTTCTCTTGTGAATCAAGTAGTAGAGAATATCCTCAACATCATCCTCACAATAAATTAAATATCAACTTTTATATCACTGTTTTTTTTAATGTAAAACTGGTTGAACAAAACCGATGCCTGATTGAATGAAAACAATTCTATGAGGCACCAAGACAATATGATTCAAGTATGCAGCTCTATGATGGTCTATTTCTGAGATAACAAGTAAGTCTCACTCCAAGTACCAATTACTACTAACTGGTAGTGGCTGATAGGCACATTGTGATGAGATGCTAAGTTTAGATTGAGCAGGAATGAATGTTCTGCTTGACCAGCAATATCTACAGTGGGCCCTGTGGATGCCTGCTGTGTATTGGCAGACCCTGGCCAGAGAATTGATTTCAACACTTTTTTGCAGTGAAACCTTTTTTTTCAATAAAATCTTATGTGAAATCCCAGTGTATGAACCAGATAAAAGCAGAGGTGTGGGTAGTACTTAAGGCGCCTCCATGGAGGTCCCTAGAATTGTGAAAATAACATAAAAAATAGGTGGTCTGTCATCCTCTATGACTATTATGTCTTATGATTAAGGTTTTTCATATCCATAAGCCTTCCACTTAGATTCAACAATTTTGCCACTTTTGCTTTCTCTCCCTGTCTGTTTTTGCTGAAGCATTTGAAGGTAAGTTGCAGACATCATGATACTCCTATTTTAGCAAGTATCTCCCAATTAAAGACATTCTCCTAAATTATGGCAATGCCATTATCCCAATTAAAAACTTAACATTAATTCAGTAATATCCAATATGCAGTTCATATTCTTTTTTTTTTTTTTTTTTCCCGAGACGGAGTCTTGCTCTTTCACCCAGGCTGGAGTGCCGTGGCGCGATCTCGGCTCACTGCAACCTCCGCCTACCGGTTGCAAGTGATTCTCCTGCCTCAGCGTCCCGAGTAGCTGAAATTGCAGGTGCCCACCACCACACCTGGCTAATTTTTTTTTGTATTTTTAGTAGAGATGGGGTTTCACCATGTTGGCCAGGCTGGTCTCGAACTCCTGACCTCAAGTGATCCCCCCGCCTCGGCCTCCCAAAGTGTTGGGATTACAGGTGTGAGCCACCACATCTGGCCACAGTCCATATTCTAATTTTTCCAGTTGTTCAAAAAAATCTCTTATAACTCCCCCTCCCCAACCCCAGTCTGAGTTCACACACTGTTTGGACATTATGTCTCCTTTGTGTCTTCTAATATAGAGTAGTACTCTTGCATTTAAAAAATTATTTTTCATGACATGAATTTTTTAGAGTTTAAGCCAATTGTATTGTAGAATGTATCACATTCTGGATCTGTCATGTCTTGATTTTTGTGGAAGAATCCATGCCAGTTTTATAGATTCTAGACTTATCTGATTCTTGATAATATCATTTATTTCTCTATCCTCTTTATTTCTGGTAAGCTGAGTTAGGTTGAAAGGTTTGAGTAAATTCAGATAAATATTTTTTGCAAGAATACTTCATAGGTGATACATCACATCAGGAACCTCAGATGGTAAGGCCATCCCACTATTAATGATGCTAAGTTTGATCACTAGTTAAGTAGGTGACCACCATTTCTCTCCACTGGAATCAGTAGATTATCTGTGGGATGATACTTCATCAGCATATGAGTATCCTGTTCCCCAACAATTTTGTACTGATTGATTTTCACTTCCATTGATGATCCTTGCCTGAATCCATCATTACACTGGAGGTTGCAGGATGTTGATTTTCTAATTCTGTCATTCCTTCTGTGTATGTTATTTGGCATTTTTTAAAAGAATAAATGTTCTTTTTTCCTGATTTTGAAAAAAATCAGTATGTTATATTTAATTACAGTGATTATTCTGTTAGATGTACACATTATCCTCCATTTGGCTGGCAGGAAGTTGGCTCCCATGTCTTTTAATGACCCCATTAATCTTTGAGCATTTCTTTACTTTTTGCCATGAGATTTGTCTTGCTTATCCTGTACTTTCCTTGTCTCGTGCCTGGAATCAGACATTTTTCTAAGAAGCCATGTTACCTTTTAGTGGGGAATGGTAGTGAGAAACCAAGAGTCGTGTGTCGCGTGTGTTCACTGCTATTGAAGTGTTGCTGTTTCCAGGGTCTTTTGTGGCTAGAGCTAAGAAAATCATGAACTTGTATTTATGTTTTCTTTTTTTTTTTTTTGAGGCAAAGTTTTGCTCTGTCATTCCAGCTGGAGTGCATCGGCGTGATCATAGCTTACTGCAGCTTCCAACTCCTGGGCTCAAGCAATCCTCCCCACTCAGATTCTAGAGTAGCTGGGGCTACAGGCACATACCACCACGCCTATTTTTTTTTTTTTTTTTTGTAGAGATGGAGTCCGTGTTATCCAGGCTGGTTTCAAACTTTTGACTTCAAAAGTGCTGGGATCCACCCACCTCTGTCTCTCAGAGTGCTGGGATTACAAGTGTGAGCCACAGCACCCAGCCATATTCATGTTTTCAATTAAAATTTAATGTTGAAAAATTGTTTTTTTTTTTTATTTAAGTATTTATTGATCATTCTTGGGTGTTTCTTGGAGAGGGGGATGTGGCAGAGTCATAGGATAATATTGGAGAGAAGGTCAGCAGATAAACACGTGAATAAAGGACTCTGGTTTTCCTAGGCAGAGATCCCTGAGGCCTTCCACAGTGTTTGTGTCCCTGGGTACTTGAGATTAGGGAGTGGTGATGACTCTTAACGAGCATGCTGCCTTCAAGCAGCTGTTTAACAAAGCACATCTTGCACCGCCCTTAATCCATTTAACCCTGAGTTGACACAGCACATGTTTCAGAGAGCACAGGGTTGGGGGTAAGGTTGTAGATTAACAGCATCCCAAGGCAGAAGAATTTTTCTTAGTACAGAACAAAATGGAGTCTCCTATGTCTACTTCTTTCTACACAGACACAGTAACAATCTGTTCTCTCTTTCTTTTCCCCACATTTCCCCCTTTTCTTTTCGACAAAACCACCATCGTCATCATGGCCCGTTCTCAATGGTCGCTGTCTCTTCGGAGCTGTTGGGTACACCTCCCAGACAGGGCGGCTGGGCAGAGGCGCTCCTCACTTCCCATACGGGGCGGCTGGGCAGAGGCGCTCACTTCCTAGATGGGGCGGCCGGGCAGAGGCACTCCTCACCTCCCAGATGGGGCGGCTGGGCAGAGGTGCTCCTCAGTTCCCAGATGGGGTGGCGGCTGGGCAGAGGTGCTCCCCACCTCCCAGACGGGGCAGTGGCCAGGCAGAGGTGCTCCCCACCTCCCAGACAGGGCGGCTGGGCAGAGGTGAATTTTTTCTTAATATCTTAATATTTTATGTCATTTTGTGTACAAAATATAATTTTGGCTTTTAATAATAGTACATTCTTACTTGTTTCATCCTATAGAATACATACAATTGTTTCAAAATTATCATACCAAAATTATTATTAGCAATATTAAAATAGCTATGCCAGCTTTCTTTTGGTTATTGTTAGCATGTTATGGTATATCTTTTCCCACTCTTTTTCTTTTAATCTTATAATAGGTGTATATTTAAGATGTGTCTCTTGATAGCAACATATACTTGAGTTTTGCTTTTCATCATCCAGCCTGACAATCTTTTATCTTTTAACTGGAGTACTTAATCTTACTTACTGTACTTACTGATATGTTTGGGTTTAAATGTACCATATTAATCTCTGTTTTCTATTTATCATATCTATTCTTTGTTCTTTTTTATCTTTTCCTGGTTTCTTTTGCATTATTTCTATTTCATTTTCACCCCTATTATGTTGTTAGTTATACATTCTAATTCTTTCATTGCTTACCCTAGAGATTATAACATGCATCCTTGACTTATTGAACTGTAATGTAAATTAGTATATTCATCATTCCCCAGACAATGCAAAGACCTTTGAATACTTTAAGCCTTATTTATCTCTCTTCTGCTTTTTGTGTTGCTTTTAACACACATTTTAATTCTATTTATATTTGAAACCCGATGAAACATTTTTAATTTGTTTATATTTATTTATATGTACCAACATATTTACCATTTATTTCCAGTGTCCTTCAATTCTTCCTATATTTCCATGCTTCCATGTGGGATAATTTTTCATCTAGATTTAGTATTTCTTCCAATGCAGATCTGGTAGTGATGAATTCTCTCAGTTTTTATTTATCTGAAAATGTCTCTTTCTCTTTCATTCTTTGAAGGATATTTTTGCTGGGCATAGAAGTTTGGATGGCAATTATTTTCTTTCAGCACTTTGAAGAAATTATTGTCTTCTGATTTTACTGTTTCACCATACTTCCCTTCTCTCTGCAATCTTAGTTCATCAAATCCTTGATGGCTTCAAATAGACTTTTCTTCCTCTCTAGCTCTTCTAGTAGTTGTTGGTGAGAGGTTGGTCTGATAAAAGTAATCTACCCTGGCTAGACATCTGCTGCTAATAATAAACCTACTAAATAAAGTTTAAGATTTATTTGCAATTTTTTTTTACCTTAGAATTTATCCCATGAGAAATGTAGAATCAGGTTACTATATTCAAAAATTACTTGACATAATTATTTTTAAAAATTTTAAAAGAAACAACCTTTTTAAATTTAAGAATTAAGAGACTAAGAAATTGAGAATTATTTCAAAACTCAAAAAATGTTGAAGGCTTTAAAAATGAGTAAGATAAAATGTAAGGTAAATGAAATGAATGTAGGCATTTTGAAGATTAGAAATTTAGCTGTAGGTAAAGAATACAAAGGAAAAATAATTTTAAAATCATCAACCAGGTCAACAAAATATATGTTAATGCCGAGACTTTGAATTAGAGTGCGAATTGTATCTTAATTAAAAAGAGAAAACCCAAAACTGGAAAAAAAAAAAAAAAAAAAAAGAACCAGATGATAGCAGGTAATGGTGTTAAGCCTGAGAGTTCTCCAAAACGGAAAACATTCTGACAACATGGACAACAGGGAACCTTTACCTTGTGCATTTCCATGAGGGACTTTGGTCACCTTTACCCACCCCTCGGTCTTCCCAGGACAGCCTTATGAAACTGCTACTACTTGGTGACTAGGGGAGTTTAGAAGTAGAACTGCAACCCAGGACCCAAGCAGTTTCCACCACCGCCCTGGAGGCCACTGCCTAAAGAGTATGGTCAAAGCATGGCCACTTTGGTCTACAACATTCAAGATTCATGCACCGGTCTTCCAACTGGACCAGAGATTAATTTTCATTAGTTAATTTCATTCTTGCCTAGATACTCTGTTCCTTCTCTTACTGTTAGTACACAACTAGGTCAACCAGTATCCCAGAAGGACTGAGGTGGTGAGAGGAAAAGTGCAAAGTGAGGTGGACAGCAACAGGAGCAGTCATTAGAGTATGTGTAAAAAGCAGAAGTTGCAGAGGCTGGGTCAGCAGAATTCATGTCATGAGTACTTAAAATCCTAAACCTTGTTTGATCTCATGCGGTACATAAAAGATGTTAAAAATTAAACCAACATTCTTCCCATTGCCTGTTTTTATGAAACACTGGATCTAAAAAGGTTTCTGAATGCAGAAAGCTGCTGTCTGGCATTGGATTTGCTGTTTAGTGTGCTTTTATTTATGAAACATAGTGATCATGTTTCATTTGCTGTATATTGGCAAGTGCTCTTGGAACTGGCAGAATATTATTCTTTATTAATTTGCAGATTGAGAGGATCCAGAATCCAGATCTCTGGAATAGCTACCAGGCAAAGAAAAAAACTATGGATGCCAAGAATGGCCAGACAATGAATGAGAAGCAACTCTTCCATGGGACAGATGCTGGCTCCGTGCCACACGTCAATCGAAATGGCTTTAACCGCAGCTATGCCGGAAAGAATGGTAAGGAAGCGAGTAATCTGGCTGCTTGGAATGAGGCGTCAGCCATGAGAGCCCGAGTTGGCTGGGACAGTGTGGATTCACTGTGGTCCCCCATCATTGGTGGCCATGTTGCAGCCCGAGTTTCAGGGTAGGACTCACTGTATTTCATCCCAAAGGGGACTGACTGGCCCTTCTAGGTAGAAAAATTGATGATTAAAAGTGAAAAGCACACACAAAAAATTTTAAGAGAGGCTTTAGAAAAAACATTATTTAACAGATTGGGCCAACATATCAAATTTTACATTAAATTGAAATGCTTAAAAATGGTTTTTCTTTTCACAGCTGTGGCATATGGAAAGGGAACCTATTTTGCTGTCAATGCCAATTATTCTGCCAGTGATACATACTCCAGACCAGATGCAAATGGGAGAAAGCATGTGTATTATGTGCGAGTACTTACTGGAATCTATACACACGGAAATCATTCATTAATTGTGCCTCCTTCAAAGAACCCTCAAAATCCTACTGACCTGTATGACACTGTCACAGATAATGTGCACCATCCAAGTTTATTTGTGGCATTTTATGACTACCAAGCATACCCAGAGTACCTTATTACGTTTAGAAAATAACACTTTGGTATCCTTCCCACAAAATTATTATCCATTTGTACATATCTAGTTGTAAAACAAGTTTTAGCTTTTTTTAATTCCTCTTAACAGATTTTTCTAATATCCAAGGATTATTCTTTGTCGCTGAAGTCAGTCTTTCTTCAGCTTCTCTTTCATAATGGAAATGAACTTATCTTGAGAGCAAATAACTTGGAAAATTTAAATGAGATAATGCAGTTGCAACTGTGTGTCCACAAGTATGGACATCAAATCTGTGGGAAAAGAACAGGTTTGTATTTTCAGGAAGGAGAGAATAACAATCTTATAGACAGAGGGCACAGCTAAGCACAGCTGCCACTGCAGGAGACAGGACCCATGTCAGGATGCCATAGTGCTGTGGGGAGCACAGTATTACCCAGTGGGTAGGGCTTCTGTCTTCCCTGGGAGTAGGGATGGTATCTTAGTCAATTTTTTTCCCTTGGGATGAGGTCTGTGCCTGATGTACAACGGATACTCCATAAATGTTTGACAAACCAACGAAGAATTAAAAAAAGCCTAGTCAGACTCCCATCCAAAGTAGGAACTATCTCTTTAACATTCTTGACTCACTATCACTTTACCTCAAATTGAACAGATTCCATGACGGAACTTCATTCTTCACAAACTAGCCAGCGACATGTGGGACAGCTCTGGCCAGGGCTCTGGGACTGCAGTGTACTTGCGCTCTGCACGGTCCAGGAGCTGTGATGTGGCTGTGGTCTAGGGGAATCCTGCCCCATGGAGTTGCGCAGCACAACCCTGGTTCCAATTGCCAGAAGGCTCTTTTTAATGCTGAACCAAAATGTGCCTTTTTTTTTTTTTTTTTTTTTGAGACGGAGTTTCACTCTTGTTGCCCAGGCTGGAGTGCAATGGCGCGATCTCAGCTCACTGCAGCCACTGCCTCCCAGGTTCAAGTGATTCTCCTGCCTCAGCCTCCCGAGTAGCTGGGATTACAGGCATGCGCTAACACACCCGGCTAATTTTGTATTTTTAGTAGAGACGAGGTTTCTCCATGTTGGACAGGCTGGTCTCGAACTCCCACCTCAGCCTCCCAAACTGCTGGGATTACAGGTGTGAGCCACCGTGACCAGCCAATGTGCCTTCTTATAGTGTCTACTCATTGGTCTTTGTTCTGCCCAGTGATAACAATGGGATAACGCCTGCTACACATCTTCATTGTGAAACCCTTCCCCTGTGCTGAGATTAAATGAACTCTAAGATTATTAAATAGTATATTTTCCTTGACAGCCTAGCGTTTGATAATTTTAAAGCCTTATGTATAAATAAACCAAAGGAAGTAAGCAGTCATATTGCTAATTTGCTAACTCCTATCTATTGAATGGTGAAGTTTTAAAAACTTCCCCAGGTAAGTTTAAGATTCAAGCACCATCTATTGAGCACCTAGATTGTGTGCCAGGTAGTAAAATAGGTGCTTTCACACACATTGTCTCAATTCCTGTGAGGTCAGAATTATCTCTGCATTGGAAACTTGAGGAAACATGCTCAGAGTGCAAGAAGCTTCCTTGCCTGAGATCACCTAGAAAGGAACCCTCAGAGCTGGCAACTGAATCTTGGTCCCTGTGATGTCAAGCCCATTGCTCTCCCACTGCAGAACATGGCCTCTAGATTAATGCCACCGATTCAGGAACACCTCCGACAGTCTTGAAATACCCCCATCTTCCCTTGTTTGTTTTTTCCTTCTGGCTTCTTCTATTACAGTCTCTTCATTTGAAGCTCTGTTGGCCAAGGCCAGAGCTGATACTGACATGGAGCCAATGCAGATAGCACATCAGATGCTAGGGGTCGCTGGGAGGATTAAGGGACTTAATCTGCTAGGAACACCTGTACTTGAAGTGGAGGAGGCTAGGGGGCCACAGTTGCTGCTTCATTAACATAGAGGTTTTGGATTTTTTTCTCTTGTGGTTTGTTTTTTAAGTGGATTGGCAGACTCCTTGTTGCTTAAGAGTGGCTTTCTAGGCAGGCCACTGGCATCTGAATTCATCATTGACAATAAATGTAAGAAATTGGAATAAAAAAGAGAGACCTGCTGTTATTCGCTTTTGTTCTCCAGTGATTTGATTAACTCAGGGCAAGGCTGAATATCAGTGTATCGCACTGAAGAATAATAATCCATTCAGTAATGTTATAGTTATCCTCAATCTAAGTATGTCAACTGTCATTTTGCTCCTTTTCAAATAAAATACTTGAAAACTGTCATTTAATGGTAAACATTTTTATCCTAAAGGGCAAATACAGGGGGGCTTAATGATAAACACAGACCACTGCTGATAATAATAATTAAAAAACAACTAAGTATGACAGCATGAAGGGATGCTCAGTGTATTAATATTTGGTTGAAAATTACAGGAAGGGGCACAATACAGCCATAGTTCAGTGAATCTGAAGGGCTTATTGACCCCAGCAAGTAGCCCCGGCTGAAACAAGTCCACTTTGCACCTGTGATAGGTCTTGATCGTTTACTCTAGGGTCAGAAATTCTCTTTTTTGGTATTTGGATCACCTGAGGTGTTTGCTGAAACTCCAAGCTCTGGCCTCATCCCAAAGGAGTCAGATTCTATAGCACTAAAGTGGTTCCCAAGAATCTGCATTTTGGGCAAGCACCTCAAATAATTCTGATATCTCTAACACCCAGAGCCACCTTAAAATGTTCATGGGCCTCAGGCACTTTTGCCATTGTGGGCCCTTTATTGCATAAAAAAATTAAATATAATTTGCAACTGCATTGACATGAACACAAATGAAGTTGAGGCTGGATTATATATTTTGTTCCTCATTTTAAAAGAAACTAAAACATTTTTGTGGCCTCCTAAAAGATTCATGGGCCCTAGCCATTGTCTACTGCACCTAATGGATAAGGCAGCTGCTGCTGCTCCCTTGATTCTGTGATGTTAGGCAGAAGGCTGAGCTTTTATTTATTTTTTAATTTTTTTAAGGATAGAGGTTTTACTATGTTGCTCAAGCTGGGCTCAAGCAATCTCCCTGGCTTAGCTGGGATTATAGGCACATTCGGCCGGGTTTGTATTCTTTAACTACTTTGGCGCCCAGGCTGGAGTGCAGTGGTGTGATCTTGGCTCATGGCAACCTCTGCCTACTGGGTTCAAGCAATTCTCTTGCCTCAGCCTCCCGAGTAGCTGGGACTGCAGGTGTGCGCCACCACACTCGGCTAATTTTTTATTTTTAGTAGAGATGGGGTTTCACCATGTTTGCCAGGCTGGTCCCACACTCCTGACCTCAGGTGATCTGCCCACCTTGGCCTCCCAAAGTGCTGGGATTACAGGCATGAGCCACCGTGCCCAGCTGAGGGTCTCTTTAATCAATGGTATCACTCACTCAGGCAGCTTACCTGTGAAATGCAGGATGAAAAGGGACCCAGCTACTGTAGTGGCTGACAGCCCCCCTTTCACTCTCTTTTCTCACATCACTCTTTGCGGATAACCAGAATCTCTTGCTGCCTTGTAGTCTCTACGAAATCAGGAAATTACCCCCCATAATCCGTTTCATACCATAGAAATCCATACATAACAATGTGTTAACTCTTCTCCCAGGTCTCAGCATGTCAAAGACTTAACTCTAATTGAATTAAATGTTTTGTCTCAAAACACCTTGTAAACTTTCCTGACCCCAACCTACACTAAAAAATACATTTTATATCAAGCCCAATACATACACAGATGTAACTGAAAAGTTTTATGAGATATACTTACCCTGAAATATTTTTCATAAAGGTGTCCTGAAATAATAGAGTATTCCAGTTCAGTGACATTATTTTATTCCATTAAAAAAAAAAAAGCTAGTCTCTGTAATCCCAGCACTTTGGGAGGCTGATGTGGGCAGATAACACGGTCAGGAGTTCGAGACCAGCATGGCCAATATGGTGAAACCCTGTCTCTACTAAAAAAAAATACAAAAATTAGCTGGGCATGGTGGTGTGCACCTATAATCCCAGCTACTCAGGAGGCTGAGAAAATCGCTTGAACCCAGGTGGCAGAGGTTGCAGTGAGCTGAGATCGGGCCACTGCACTCCGGCCTGAGCAACAGAGCGAGACTCCATCTCGAAACAAAAAACCAAAACAGAGCAAAAAAAACATGCTGGTCTCACCCACTACACTGATTTTATAATAGGTCACTATCTGCAGTTTGAAAAAGTGGTCAAAGGAGTAGGAAGCATAAAAAGTAAAATATCTGCAGTAAACGATGTCTATTTCTGCAATAGGAATATACCAAGGTGGGGGTGGAGCCAAGATGGCCGAATAGGAACAGCTCTGGTCTACAGCTCCCAGCATGAGCGACGCAGAAGACAGGTGATTTCTGCATTTCCATCTGAGGTACCGGGTTCATCTCACTAGGGAGTGCCAGACAGTGGGTGCAGGACAGTGGGTGCAGCGCACCGTGCGCAAGCCAAAGCAGGGCGAGGCATTGCCTCACTCAGGAAGTGCAAGGGGTCAGGGAGTTCCCTTTCCCAGTCCAAGAAAGGGGTGACAGACAGCACCTGGAAAATTGGGTCACTCCCACCCGAATACTGCGCTTTTCCAACGGGCTTAAAAAACAGCACACCAGGAGATTATATCCCACATATGGCTCGGAGGGTCCTACACCCACCGACTCTCGCTGATTGCTAGCACAGCAGTCTGAGATCAAACTGCAAGGTGGCAGTGAGGCTGGGGGAGGGGCGCCTGCCATCGCCCAGGCTTGCTTAGGTAAACAAAGCAGCCGGGAAGCTCCAACTGGGTGGAGCCCACCACAGCTCAAGGAGGCCTGCCTGCCACTGTAGGCCCCACCTCTGGGGGCAGGGCACAGACAAACAAAAAGACAGCAGTAACCTCTGCAGACTTAAATGTCCCTGTCTGACAGCTTTGAAGAGAGTAGTGGTTCTCCCAGCACGCAGCTGGAGATCTGAGAACGGGCAGACTGCCTCCTCAAGTGGGTCCCTGACCCTCGAGCAGCCTAACTGGGAGGCACCCCCCAGTAGGGGCAGACTGACACCTCACATGGCCGGGTACTCCTCTGAGACAAAACTTCCAGAGGACCGATCAGGCAGCAGCATTTGTGGTTCACGAAAATCCGCTGTTCTACAGCCACCGCTGTTCTGCAGCCACCGCTGCTGATACCCAGGCAAACAGCATCTGGAGTGGACCTCTAGCAAACTTCAACAGACCTGCAGCTGAGGGTCCTGTCTGTTAGAATGAAAACTAACAAAGGACATGCACACCCAAAACCCATCTGTACGTCACCATCATCAAAGACCAAAAGTAGATAAAACCACAAAGATGGGGAGAAAACAAAGCAGAAAAACTGGAAACTCTAAAAAGCAGAGTGCCTCTCCTCCTCCAAAGGAACGCAGCTCCTCACCAGCAATGGAACAAAGCTGGACGGAGAATGACTTTGACGAGTTGAGAGAAGAAGTCTTCAGACGCTCAAACTACTCTGAGCTACAGGAGGAAATTCAATCAAACCAATGGCAAAGAAGTTAAGAACTTTGAAAAAAAATTAGACGAATGTATAACTAGAATAACCAATGCAGAGAAGTGCTTAAAGGAGCTGATGGAGCTGAAAGCCAAGGCTCAAGAACTACGTGAAGAATGCAGAAGCCTCAGGAGCCAATGTGATCAACTGGAAGAAAGGGTATCAGTGATGGAAGATGAAATGAATGAAATGAAGTGAGAAGGGAAGTTTAGAGAAAAAAGAATAAAAAGAAAAGAACAAAGTCTCCAAGAAATATGGGACTATGTGAAAAGACCAAATCTACGTCTGATTGGTGTACCTGAAAGTGACGGGGAGAATGGAACCAAGTTGGAAAACACTCTGCAGGATATTATCCAGAAGAACTTCCCCAATCTAGCAAGGCAGGCCAACATTCAGATTCAGGAAATACAGAGAACGCCACAAAGATACTCCTCGAGAAGAGCAACTCCAAGACACATAATTGTCAGATTCACCAAAGTTGAAATGAAGGAAAAAATGTTAAGGGCAACCAGAGAGAAAGGTCGGGTTACCCACAAAGAGAAGCCCATCAGACTGACAGCGGATCTCTCGGCAGAAACTCTACAAGCCAGAAGAGAGTGGGGGCCAATATTCAACATTCTTAAAGAAAAGAATTTTCAACCCAGAATTTCATATCCAGCCAAACTAGGCTTCACAAGTGAAGTAGAAATAGAATACTTTACAGACAAGCAAATGCTGAGAGATTTTGTCACCACCAGGCCTGCCCTAAAAGAGCTCCTGAAGGAAGCACTAAACATGGAAAGGAACAACCGGTACCAGCCACTGCAAAAACATGCCAAATTGTAAAGACCGTCAAGGCTAGGAAGAAACTGCATCAACTAACGAGCAAAATAACCAGCTAATATCATAATGACAGGATCAAATTCACACATAACAATATTAACTTTAAATTGTAAATGGGCTAAATGCTCCAATTAAAAGACACAGACTGGCAAATTGGATAAAGAGTCAAGACCCATCAGTGTGCTGTATTCAGGAAACCCATCTCATGTGCAGAGACACACATGGGCTCAAAATCAAGGGATGGAGGCAGATCTACCAAGCAAATGGAAAACAAAAAAAGGCAGGGGTTGCAATCCTAGTCTCTGATAAAACAGACTTTAAACCAACAAAGATCAAAGGAGACAAAGAAGGCCATTACATAATGGTAAAGGGATCAATTCAACAAGAAGAGCTAACTATCCTAAATATATATGCACCCAATACAGGAGCACCCAGATTCATGAAGCAAGTCCTGAGTGACCTACAAAGAGACTTAGACTCCCACACAATAATAATGGGAGACTTTAACACCCCACTGTCAACATTAGACAGATCGAGACAGAAAGTTAACAAGGATACCCAGGAATTGAACTCAGCTCTGCACCAGGCGGACCTAACAGACATCTACAGAACTCTCCACCCCAAATCAACAGAATATACATTGTTTTCAGCACCACACCACACCTATTCCAAAATTGACCACATAGTTGGAAGTAAAGCTCTCCTCAGCAAATGTAAAAGAACAGAAATTACAACAAACTGTCTCTCAGACCACAGTGCAATCAAACTAGAACTCAGGATTAAGAAACTCACTCAAAACTGCTCAACTACATGGAAACTGAACAACCTGCTCCTGAATGACTACTGAGTACATAACGAAATGAAGGCAGAAATAAAGACGTTCTTTGAAACCAACAAGAACAAAGACACAACATACCAGAATCTCTGGGACACATTCAAAGCAGTGTGTAGAGGGAAATTTATAGCACTAAATGCCCACAAGAGAAAGCAGGAAAGATCCAAAATTGACACCCTAACATCACAATTAAAAGAACTAGAAAAGCAAGAGCAAACACATTCAAAAGCTAGCAGAAGGCAAGAAATAACTAAAATCAGAGCAGAACTGAAGGAAATAGAGACACAAAAAACCCTTCAAAAAAGTAATGAATCCAGGAGCTGGTTTTTTGAAAAGATCAACAAAATTGATAGACCGCTAGCAAGACTAATAAAGAAGAAAAGAGGGAAGAATCAAATAGACGCAATAAAAAATGATAAAGGGGATATCACCACCGATCCCACAGAAATACAAACTACCATCAGAGAATACTACAAACACCTCTACACAAATAAACTAGAAAATCTAGAAGAAATGGATAAATTCCTCGACACATACATCCTCCCAAGACTAAACCAGGAAGAAGTTGAATCTCTGAATAGACAAATAACAGGCTCTGAAATTGTGGCAATAATCAATAGTTTACCAACAAAAAGAGTCCAGGACCAGATGGATTCACAGCCGAATTCTACCAGAGGTACAAGGAGGAGCTGGTACCATTCCTTCTGAAACTATTCCAATCAATAGAAAAAGAGGGAATCCTCCCTAACTCATTTCATGAGGCCAGCATCATCCTGATACCAAAGCCTGGCAGAGACACAACCAAAAAAGAGAATTTTAGAACAATATCCTTGATGAGCATTGATGCAAAAATCCTCAATAAAATACTGGCAAACCGAATCCAGCAGCACATCAAAAAGCTTATCCACCATGATCAAGTGGGCTTCATCCCTGGGATGCAACGCTGGTTCAACAAACGCAAATCAATAAATGTAATCCAGCATATAAACAGAACCAAAGACAAAAACCACATGATTATCTCAATAGATGCAGAAAAGGCCTTTGACAAAATTCAACAACGCTTCATGCTAAAAACTCTCAATAAATTAGGTATTGATGGGATGTATCTCAAAATAATAAGAGCTATCTATGACAAACCCACAGCCAATATCATACTGAATGGGCAAGAACTGGAAGCATTCCCTTTGAAAACTGGCATAAGACAGGGAAGCCCTCTCTCACCACTTCTATTCAACATAGTGTTGGAAGTTCTGGCCAGGGCAATTAGGCAGGAGAAGGAAATAAAGGGTATTCAATTAGGAAAAGAGGAAGTCAAATTGTCCCTGTTTGCAGATGACATGATTGTATATCTAGAAAACCCCACTGTCTCAGCCCAAAATCTCCTTAAGCTGATAAGCAACTTCAGCAAAGTCTCAGGATACAAAATCAATGTACAAAAATCACAAGCATTCTTATACACAAATAACAGACAAACAGAGAGCCAAATCATGAGTGAACTCCCATTCACAATTGCTTCGAAGAGAATAAAATACCTAGGAATCCAACTTACAAGGGATGTGAAGGACCTCTTCAAGAAGAACTACAAACCACTGCTCGATGAAATAAAAGAGGATATAAACAAATGGAAGAACATTCCATGCTCATGGGTTGGAAGAATCAATATTGTGAAAATGGCCATACGGCCCAAGGTAATTTACAGATTCAATGCCATCCCCATCAAGCTACCAATGACTTTCTTCACAGAATTGGAAAAAACTACTTTAAAGTTCATATGGAACCAAAAAAGAGCCCGCATCGCCAAGTCAATCCTAAGCCAAAAGAACAAAGCCGGAGGCATCACGCTACCTGACTTCAAACTATACTACAAGGCTACAGTAACCAAAACAGCATGGTACTGGTACCAAAACAGAGATATAGATCAATGGAACAGAACAGAGCCCTCAGAAATAATGCCACATGTCTACAACTATCTGATCTTTGACAAACTTGACAAAAACAAGAAATGGGGAAAGGATTCCCTATTTAATAAATGGTGCTGGGAAAACTGGCTAGCCATATGTAGAAAGCTGAAACTGGATCCCTTCTTTACACCTTATACAAAAATTAATTCAAGATGGATTAAAGACTTACATGTTAGACCTAAAACCATAAAAACCCTAGAAGAAAACCTAGGCAATACCATTCAGGACGTAGGCATGGGCAAGGACTTCATGTCTAAAACACCAAAAGCAATGGCAACAGAAGCCAAAATTGACAAATGGGATCTAATTAAACTAAAGAGCTTCTGCACAGCGAAAGAAACTACCATCAGAGTGAACAGGCAACCTACAGAATGGGAGAAAATTTTCACAACCTACTCATCTGACAAACGGCTAATATCCGGAATCTACAATGAACTCAAACAAATATACAAGAAAAAAACAAACAACCCCATCAAAAAGTGGGCAAAGGACATGAACAGACACTTCTCAAAAGAAGACATTTATGCAGCCAAAAAACACATGAAAAAATGCTCATCATCACTGGCCATCAGAGAAATGCAAATCAAAACCACAATGAGATACCATCTCACACCAGTTAGAATGGCGATCATTAAAATGTCAGGAAACAACAGGTGCTGGAGAGGATATGAAGAAATAGGAACACTTTTACACTGTTGGTGGGACTGTAAACTAGTTCAACCATTGTGGAAGTCAGTGTGGCGATTCCTCAAGCATCTAGAACTAGAAATACCATTTGACCCAGCCATCCTATTACTGGGTATATACCCAAAGGACTATAAATCATGCTGCTATAAAGACACATGCACACGTATGTTTATAGCGGCACTATTCACAATAGCAAAGACTTGGAACCAACCCAAATGTCCAACAACGATAGACTGGATGAAGAAAATGTGGCACATATACACCATGGAATACTATGCAGCCATAAAAAAGGATGAGTTCATGTCCTTTGTAGGGACATGGATGAAACTGGAAATCATCATTCTCAGCAAACTATCGCAAGGACAAAAAACCAAACACCGCACGTTCTCACTCATAGGTGGGAATTGAACAATGAGAACACATGGACATAGGAAGGGGAACATCACACACCAGGGCCTGTTGTGGGGTGGGGGGAGGGGGAGGGATAGCATTAGGAGATACACCTAATGCTAAATGATGAGTTAATGGGTGCAGTACACCAACATGGCACATGTATACACATGTAACAAACCTGTACATTGTGCACATGCACCGTAAAACTTAAAGTACAATAATAATAAAATGAATGAATAAATAAATAAATAAATAAAGGACTATACCAAGAATCACAGCTACCTTACTTTGGCCACATTCTCTGTCCCAATGTACTTGATGAGGTATTGTCAATGAGGTCTCATTTTTATTATTCATTCATTCAAATATTTAATAAGCACCTACTACATGCTGGGTACTCATTGCGGCTCTACAAATAACAGCAATAATCACAGTCCCTACCCTTAAGGAGTTACATTTTGGTTGAGAGAGATAGTAATGAAATTCATAGGTAAATACATAGTGGTCAGATGGAGATAAAAGCCACAGAAGGGCTCTTTTCAGGCCCTTCTTTCCCTGGCATGCTTACATAACAACACCCTCCTTCCCTCTGTGACAACACGTACTTTCTTTGGATTTACTGATACTCATTACCTTGAGGACAGTAGGATAGCCAGCAATCAGTTCATCTCAAAGGTGACTTTGCATATCTTTTCTGTTGTGTATTTGTTTCATGCATGGTTACTCAGAGATCAATATGCTTTTCTAATTTCTAAATTCCTTCTTAGACAGTAATGGTAATTAATTATCCCTGGATCTTGCAAATGTAATGAGAGTGGGATCAATTTCACTGAGCTAAGCCTTTAGTCACTGTTTGGGGAGTTTGCGTCCTTTTTAGCCCTAGGATTGGTGTCCCTAGATGTCCAAGTTCCTTGCCTAAAGAGGCCTCATACTGAACCCACAACTACTTTTCTCCTGATTGGTATCCTACTCTGAATGACAGGGGATAACCAGTGAGAATTCTGCAGCTGTTACAAGTGAGATCACTTCAGAGCGAGGCTAGACTCCAGACCCACTGGATCCATTAGACCAGAGGCTGACAAAGCTTTTCTGTAAAGGAACAGATACTGAATATTTTTTCTGGGCCATACACTCTCTGTCACTACTCAACACTGCCGTCGTAATCCTGAAGACATCATAGACAATATGTAAATGAATGGCATGGCCGTGTTCTAGTAAAATTTTATTTGCAAAAGTAAGCAGCCGGCTGGTCCCTGGTTGAGGCTGAGGAAGACATTACTTCCTGCTGGAAATACTTGGGACTTACATTTGACACAGGCTAAAAGTATGGGATGAGAGAGGAACAAAAGCTTACAAACAAAGAGCAGCCAGTTTGGCCAAAGAGGAATGTGCATGAAAGAAGGTGGCAACAGACTGACATGTAATTCGGTAAGGATAAATACATTTACAAACGTGCAAACTGACCTTTTGCTGGTTCATCTTTATTTTAGTCATACTACTTAAAAATATATATTTAAAAAATATTATTTTAAAAGTCATCTTCCACTTGCATCATAAACTTCTTCCTTGTATCAAAAGTTGTGCCACCATCCTGGTTACTTGTGGATTCACCAAGCAGTCCAGCAAGTCATCCGTAGAAATGAATGTTTGAGAAGGAGCCGTAGTAGTATTTGAGGCAATCTGTTCCTCAATTGCATTTTCACTGTTGCTCATTATTTGTTGTCTCTTGGCACAATGCAATTTTCCAAAGTGTTCTCCATCCTTGTCCACAAAGTCTTTCCCATCACTTCCAAATATGCCTCCTCTTTCTGAAGGCGGTTCTTCGGACCTCTGTGCTACAGGGACCAGATCAGGGCCAAAGGGACTTGCTGCCTCCGGTTTGTCTGTTCCTGTGGTCAAGTTCTGGCTACCTGTTTGGCCCACCTCCATGTGGTTGCACACATTTAATTCTTCCTTTTTCATGTGCTCTCCATCTGTTCTCAGTGCTTGGATTTCTACTACCTCAGATGTTCTGCAACGATCAAAAAATGCAGAAACAGCTGCATTTAAGTAGCAACAGTTGACTGCATGGGACGTTTCCTCAACCTAAGGGAAAAGAAAAACCCTTTAAAATGGTTACATACATTTAGTTATAATGGAAAACATATGCTCTAGTCAGGGCTGGTTTACCACAGGAAACTAACTGCCATGATGAAGACCAGAAGCCGCCTACCTCAGTGGGGTTTAACCAGGCTCTGGTATTTTGTGGATTCTCTGCAGTTTTCAGGGCACACACAAGCATACGGGTGATTGCCTCTTCTACCCGGGCTAGGTGATCCTCTTCCTGAATTAAAAAAACACGCTTTTAACTTTTGTTAAGTCTCATGGCTTTTTAAGAGATAATAAAGTCTGTTTTAATTTCATCTTCTGTTCTCTCATTAATATAAGCTTTGTTATAGAAGGAATGAATATGCTATTGGTAGAACCACAATTTTTGTGTATTTACTATCACCTGCCATCTAGAAGAGCTGCAGAATATTTCACCAATCAAATTTAAGTATGTATTCTATCTATAAGACATGGCCTTAAGTATGAATCACCTTATGATATTTTCTCCAATCTTTTCCATTATTTGACATGTTTAAAGTTTTTTTTTTAAAGTACCACATACAGAGGAATAATCCCTATAGAGTCTGACAAGCAAATTATTTCAGAGATGGAAGAAAAATTACAATAAACATGCTTGGCTACAAGAATGAGATGGCTATCCATCTAAACGTGGCTTTAAGACAGAGTAAATATAAGGTATAGCATTAATGAGGCACTGCATTAAAATCAACAACTTCTGTTTACCAAAAAACACCACAAAGGAAAAAAAACAAACTAGATGCCTGTAACATATATAACTGATAAAATATTAATGTGTAGAATAATCTACACATATCAATAAGAGAAATGAGCAAATTTTAAAAAATGGGCAAAAGACACAATGATAAGCATTTTAAAAAGGAGCAATCAGAGGACTAATAAACATATGAAGATATGTTTAGCCGCCAGGGAAGCGCAAATTGAGAAATCCATGAAATTGGCAAAAAGGGGCCTGATAGTTCCAAGTGGGACATTGAGAGACAAAAGTCTTATACACTAATGGGAAAGCAAACTGAGAGAGACATTTGGAAAACATGGGTGGCATTATCTCGTAAACTTGAGTATTGTATACCCTATGGACCAGCAATACCACTCTGAGATTTATACACAGTCTAGATAAACTTTTGCACATGTGTGCCAGGAAACATGTACAAGAATATTCTGTTCATAGAAGCAAAAAACTGAACACTGAATCATCCATCAATAGAACAATGAATAATATATAAATTATTATAAATATAATAAATTATTGATATATATACATATATTAATATATGAATAGTAACTAAAATAGTAACAATGAATAAATATTAATAATGAATAAATTATGGACTACCTTAACACAGTATTATATCACAGTGAAAATGAATGAACAGCTTACATGTGACAACACAAATGAATCTTAGAAACACAATATTGAACTTAAAAAAGCAAATCTCCATGATGAGATACCACTTCACACCAGGATAGTGCTAATAAAAAAAAGACAGATATTAACAAGTGTTGGTGAGGATGCAGAGAAATCAGAATCTTCATACATTGCTGGTGGGAATGTAAAATGGTGCTTCAGAAACCTGGGAGTTCCTCAAAAGGTTAAACACAGAGTTACCATATGTAATGATTAATTTTGAGTCAAGGTGGCTATACAATAGCGCCCAGTTGTTTGGTCAAACAATAATCTGGATGTTGCTGTGAAGATAACTTGAAGATATTATTAGCATTTACAATCAACTGACTTTATGTAAAGGAGATTATACTCAATAATGTATGTGGTCCTTACCCAATTAGTTGAAGTCCTTAAGAGCAAAAACTGAGATGTCTTAGAGAAAAAAATTCTGCCTCAAGACTGTAATAGAAGTCCTTTGTGAGTTTCCAGCCTGCCAGCCTGCCCTACAAATTTCAGACATGCCAGCCACTATAATCAAGTAAGCCCATTCCTTAAAGTAAATCTCAATCTCTTGTTCTCTATATAAATACAGACATTTCTATCTATGTATTTATAGATATCTACATTTACGTATATGTAGATATCATGTAAAGATATCTATCTACGTATATACTCATACAAATGGGATTACTGGATCATATGGTGTATCGGAGTTCCTCAGAGAAACAGAACCAACAGAAGATACAGTCAGATAACCAGATACAGACATAACACATAACATTAGATTCATTATATACCATAAGATTTAGCCAGGCTATAGCATGCATCAGTATTTCATTCCTTGTGATAGTTGAAAAACATTCCATTGTACACATATACCACATTTTGTTTATCCACTCATCAGATGATTGATATTTGAGTTGTGTCACTTTGGGCTATTATGAATACTACTACTGTAAACATTCGTGTAGAAGTTTTTGTGTGGGCCAGGCACGGTGGCTCACACCTGTAATCCTGGCATTTTGGGAGGCCAAGGTGGGTGGATCACCTGAGGTCAGGAGTTCGAGAACAGCTTCAACTTGGAGAAACCCCGTCTCTACTAAAAATACAAAATTAGCTGGGCCTAGTGGTGCATGCCTTTAATCCCAGCTACTCAGGAGGCTGAAGCAGGAGAATTGCCTGAACCTGGGAGGCGGAGGTTGCGGTGAGCCGAGATCGCGCCATTGCACTCCAGCCTGGGCAACAAGAGCGAAACTCCGTCTCAAACAACAACAAAAAAAGTTTTTGTGTGGACATATATTTTCATTTTCCTTGGGTATACACCTAGGAATGGAATTGCTGGGTCATATGGTATATCAGTCAAGGTTCTCCAAAGAAAGAGAACCAATAGAAAAAAATATATATGTGTGCATATGTGTACAGAGATAAGACAGATGGATAGATGGACAGATAATGTGACAAAACTTTTTTGTTTAAACAAGAGAATGAGGAGAGTGAACGGAACAGACAGGAAAGGGATTGGGAAGAACACAGCACAAATGCAAGTTACTGATAAAATTCTAGGCTGGGCATGGTGGCTCATGCCTGTGATCCCAGCACTTTTGGAGGCCAAAGTGGAAGTACTGCTTGAGGCCAAGAGTTTGACGCTGCAGTGAGCTATGACCGCACCACTGCACTCTAGCCTGGGCAACAGAATGAGATTCCATCTCTAAAAAATAAAAAAATAAAAAATTCTAGTTTTCGGGTTAGGTAATGAGTTTACTGGTGCTCGTTGTATTATATATTATGTTACATATTCTTTTATATGTATAAATATAACAAAAGATATAACAAAGGAAAAATGCTGAGAATGAGAAAAAGCTTTAAAATTAACAAAATATTTTCTAAAAATGTTTAGAAAAAATACTGATAAATACATTTCAATACTCGAATAAGGAGGTGAAAAAGATGAAAAGGCACCAGCCAAGAAGAAATGAATCCTGCACCACTTGAACAGAGCTAAAATCTCTACTTTTTTCCAAGTATGTGATTCATGAAAGCAATATCAGAACCTGGGGTTAACTTGAGTTATATAAGTATGGTAGGCTCTAAAACCTATGAGCTTTTTGGAGCTAAATTTGGCAAAAAGAAGGAATTATTGTCCAATGTTGAAGAGACAATGATAAAAGCAACATATGACAGAGAAAGATATGATTATTTAACTCCAATTGTGCATTCCAGTTTTTCAATAAACATTGAATGGCCTTCAAACAGAATTATACAGAAAGATGTTGAAGAAGGAACTGGAGGTCTGGTTTGGTGAAGGACAGAAATCGTCCACTTGAAATCAGCATGAAGTTCTTAGCTACCTACTTCTAAGTACTACCTTGGAGTCTGTTTATAGTCAATGATACTAATCCTTTGGAAAATTATACAAAAGATGACTAAATAGTATATAATAAGCCTTTTAAAACACTGTGGTGAAGTCTTTCATGTTATTGAGGCCATGTAAATTCATATCTAAATAAAATATGAACAAACAGTATACTATGGTAAATTAAAAAACAGTATATCAAAACCAAGTGGTATTTACTCCAGAAATTAAGGATGAATCAATATTAGGCAATCAATTGATATAATTTATTGCAATACCAGGTGTTTACTAAAGAAGAATATTATGTAATCATCTTTATCAATTCAACAAAATTCAATACCTTTTCCTGATTTTGAAAAAAACAAAAAGTAATGAAATAGAAATTGATGGATACTTAATATGATAAAACACATACAACTCAGCCGCAAATCTAGCATTTCATAGTCAGGAACAAGACAAGGATGCCCACTATCTCCCCTATTATTAATGAATTGGATGGATTAGCCAATGTAATCAGACCAAATCTCCACCCCCACCCCACAATTATAGGCAAACAAATTAGAAAGGAAGAAGAAAAACTATGTTAATTTTCAGGTAATCTGAGAGATACCTGAAAACCCCAGAAAGTCAATATAAAACTACCACAAAATAAAATAATTCAAATTAACACAAAAATCAATAGATATCATATACACTAATAATATCCAGTTAGAAGACAGAATGGAAGAGAAGACCTTACCCTAGCAGCAAAAAAAGATGAAATATGGCAGTCCGCCCTTATCTGCAGTTTCACTTTCCACAGTTTCAGTTACCCGTGGGCAATCTCAGTCAGAAAATATTAAGTGAAAAATTCCAGAATTAAACAATTTATAAGCTTTAAGTTTCATGCAATTCTGAGTAGTGTGATGAAATCTCTCACCATTCCACTCCACACAGTATACATCACCTGCCTCTGAGTCACTCAGTAGTTAGCTCAGTGATCAGATCACTGTCATGGTATTTGCAGTGCCTATATGCAAGGAACCCTTATTTTACTTAATAATAGCCCCAAAGTACAAGAGTTGTGATGCCGGCAATTTGGATATGCCAAAGACAAGGCATAAAGTGCTTCCTTTAAGTGAAAAGGTGAAAGTTCTTGACTTAATAAGGAGAAAGAAAACCAGCATGCTGAGGTTACTAAGGTCTATGGTAAGAAGAAATCTTCTATCTACAAAACTGTCAAGAGAAAAAATTATGGTAGTTTTGCTATCACACCTCAAACTGCAAAAGCTGCAGCCACAGCACATAAGTGCTTAGTTAAAATGGATTAAGTTTGCATCTTAGTTAAGACATTACATTTGTAGGTGGAAGGCATGAACAGAAAAGTGTTGACTGATTACAATCGGGTTTGGTAATACTCGGGGTTTCAGTAATCCACTGGGGATCTTGGAATATATCCCCCGAGGATAAGGAGATACTACTGTATTTAGGAATAAACATTTAAAAGAAATGTGCAAAGCTTATGTGAGGAAAACTTTAAAACACAGCTGTAAAAACAAAAACAAAAACAAAACTGGACTTGGATACATGGAAAGGCACCTAATTTGTGGACAGAACAATTCAACATCATAAAGCTCAGATAAAATTTAATATGGATCAAAAAAAAAACATCAAAAGGTTTTTTTTTTTTCCTAAAGCTAGACAAGCTGATTTTAAAGAACACATTAAAAAAACAGAGGCAAGAATAGCCAGAAAAACCCTGCAAAACAAAGCAATGGTTAGTCCTACTGATGTTAAAACATAAGACCTCACTAAATAAATAGGCAGAAAGACCAATGGACAAAATAGACCCAGATATGTTCAGGTATCTAGTATATGATTAAACAGACATTTCAAATCATGAAGGGAAAACAGACTGTAAAATAAATGATGGTCCTGACAATCCTATTACCATTTTGGAAAAGATAAAATTAGATCTCAAACTTATACTATATCCTAGTGAAAAACTTCCAAATGGATAAGAGATCGAAATGCAAAAAACATGAAACAATCTAAATTCTAACACAAAACATTGGTGAATTCCTTTATGACCTGGAAAGGGTCATATGACCTTGGTTTCTAATTATGACTCAAAAACAATAAAGTTCAACAACAGATTTTGTTGGTGAGGCTGTGGAGGAAACAAGCACTTTCACATACTACTAATGGAAATGCAAAATGGCACAATCACAGTGAAGCTGAATTTGGCAAAACCTAACAAAATTAAAGATACATTTACCCTATGACATGGCAAATCCATTGTTAAGATCTCCCCCAAAGACACACTTCAACAAATATAAAACAACATATGCACAAGGTTATTCAGTGGCATTATTTGTAATTACAAAAGACTGGAAACAACCCAAACATCTATCCTTAAAGGAACTAATGAACAGTAGAGCACCCATACAGTGAAGTACTAGACAGTGGTTGAAGAAAAATATGAATATTTCTCTGTACTATTATGTAGTGAAATTCAAGATATTATTGTTGAAAAAAGCAAGGTATAAAACACTATAGTTTATTACTTTCTGTGGAATAAAGGATAGAAAATTTAAAATATATTTGAATAAGTATATAAATAAATAAGTAAAGACGTATTTATATGCTTATGTACTTTGTACATATAAGACTGTTTATATACTTATTTACATATATAAATATATCTATTCATTTACTTTTATATATAGATATACATATATATGTTTACAAGAAACACTGGAAATGATAAACCAGAAATGAATAAAAATGGATCTCTATAAAGGTTGGGAAAAATGGAGTGGATGGAACAGGGATGAAAGGCAGACTTCCCTGAGTATAACTTTTAACATAGTTTTGACAAGTTAAATGTTCTACATATTCAAAATATTAAATTAGATCAAAATTTTAAAAAGGTAAATCCTAAAATTGAAAACAAACTGAAACAAATGAACTTAACTAAATATCCAATTAGTAAAATAACCATAAATGAAAAGAATTCCTTCACAATGACTCCTGAATAAAGGACTTTGTATCTATCCCTCTTAGTGATAGATACAGTCTAATAATAAAAAGAATTGCAAAGAAATCTTAATTTTTACTTGCAAGCTTTATGGTTAGTAGTAATATTACTATTTGAATTTTGGAAACATAAATTTGACATCTTTTTCTTTTTTTGAGATGGAGTCTTGTTCTGTCACCAGGCTGGAGTGCAATGGCGCGATCTCAGCTCACTGCAACCTCCACCTCCTAGGTTCAAGTGACTCCCCTGCCTCAGCCTCCTGAGTAGCTGGAACTACAGGCATGCGCCACCATGCCCGGCTAATTTTTTGTATTTTTTTAGTAGAGAAGGGGTTTCACCATGTTGGCCAGGATGGTCTCGATCTCCTGACCATGTGATCTGCCCACCTCGGCCTCCCAAAGTGCCGGGATTATAGGTGTGAGCCACCGCGCCCGGCCAAATTTGATATCTTAAAAAATATATTGCTGGATACAGCAAGCAAGTAAATATGTTACTGGTTTTCTTTTTTTCTTTTTTTTTTTTTTTGAGACAGAGACTCGCTCTGTTGCCAGGCCAGAGTGCAGTGACTTGATCTCGGCTCACTGCAACTTCTGTCTCCCTGGTTCAAGCGATTCTCCTGCCTCAGCCTCCCGAATAGCTGGGATTACAGGTGCGTGCCACTATGCCCAGCTAATTTTTGCATTTTTAGTAGAGATGGGGTTTCACCATGTTGGCCAGGATGGTCTCGATCTTTTGACCTCATGATCCACCCACCTCGGCCTCCCAAAGTGCTGGGATTACAGGCGTAAGCCACCGTGCCCGGCCTTATGTTACTGTTTTTAAGGACCCAGATTTTCAGTGTTAAGAGAAGAGATAAAAATACAGAAACAAATAAAAAATTCTATCATGTTAAACTTGAATTAGATACTTTTATAGTTCATAAGTCTGATGATTGGGTGTCATGCTCATGTGTGAGACATGCCTCCCTTAAGCCTTGTTATGACGTCAGCATATTACCTGTCTAGATATATTTTTTAAACACATGAATTAGAAATATAAATACATCAATATCTATCTATCTATCTATCTCACATTCTAGCTACATCACTGAAAGAGCCTAGAAACACTGACACCCAGGAGCAATGAACAGATTTAGAGCTGAGATCTCAGTTTCTAAATGCCATTTCCTACAAAAAGAACTGTGGCTACCTGGAGAAATGATTGACTTCCAAGTGTGGGGCACTAAAGGAGAAAGGGTATCCTGGGATATCTTCCTGTGCCAGAAAGCCAGGATACACTCAAAGTCTAATTAACGGGGACATATCAAAAGGGCACAGGCCAGCTTGAAGTTTCACTAAAATGACAGATAAGACCCAAATTTAAAATTATCTTGTCAAGCTGGAATGCTCAACCAAACCAATATGATGAAAATTAACAGGGATGACTGTAAAATACTGGATTTAGAATTAAAATCAGCTTTATAGGTACAGGATAGGATTCAACCTGCCTGACAGCAGATCATGTGAAAAAAAAAACACAGATATTTTAAAGTTGAATATGAAACTAAAGTGAGATGAGATTACTTAAAAAACTAACCCAATATTACAAGCAGCACTGGAGATATTTAGGATCGAGATCATGTGGGGTAGAAATCTTATACTCTACCAAATAAGGCCTACTGATATTCAGTTTTAGGCACTATATATTAAGAGAACTATTCTTGACATAATAGCTCTCCCTCCTCCTCATAGCAATTTCTACTTTTTAAACACTTCCCATATGCCACGCACTATATTAGATGCTTTTACAATGTGTTGTCCAATTACTCTACTGAGGTGGGTTCAATTATAATCCTCATTTTACAAGAAAATGGAGGCTTGAAGAGATTAAGTAATTATCTATGTTAGACAGCTAACAAAGGTAACCTGTATCTTAAAGTTGCCTGATTCCAAAGTCTATGGCCAGAATGGTAAAAAGTCTGGAAAAAGGAAAAAATCACCCATAAAAACACCCCATTAAAGAAAGTAAGAGGTTTTGAGCATGGAAGAAGAAAAGATTATGGAAAAACTTGGAGGTATTTTCAAATATTTTAAAAAGATGACAGCTCTACTCTTTAACAACAAGCGAACTTCCTTGGGAGGTGAAGCACCTGTCAGGGCTATTGTAGATATGACTTTGGCATTGGGAGTGGAAGTTCTCCATGGATTCTACCTTGACATCTGCTGCAACTCCAGTTCAGCATGCTATAGGCGAAATTTCTGTGACGCTACTGATCTCCTGCCATACCTCTCACTTAAGCCTCAAGGGCTACAACTCTTCACTAAGCCCACACAACATAGCTTTCTGTAACAATATTCCTTCTGTTCCACTGATTCCAAAGCCATTCCTATTAGCAAAGGATAGGAAAAACTAGACTAGGGAGAGGATACGGCTGTCAAACAGAGCAGAGAGATGCAATCCAGGCTTCAGGTCAAGGAGAGCAGAGATGCAGTCAGGGCCTCTGGTTAAAGAGAGGCAGCTGCAATTAAGGCCCCAGTTGAAGAGACAGACTTGAGCATAACAAGCAGCTATTCTAATTGTCAAATAGAGCAGGCAACCAGGATTAAGCTTAACACATCAGAGGGAAAGGCTTCTGGCAGAAATGAAATGATAAAAACCTAGCACTGAAAGAAAGACTCCGCTTTGAGAATATGTAGAAGCCAAGACAGAATTCTGCAATTAGTAATGACCCTGAACCAAGAAGCAGGTATTTCCAGCCCAGATGGTGTGAAAGAGGAGCGGCAACAAGGGACACATATCGGCAAATCTGGCCAGGCCCAATACAATTTTCCTAACAACACTGGTCAAGGGAAAGGACCCTGCATGCCAGCATCAGGCACATTCTGTGTCCTTAAAAGAAAGAGAGTGGCACACCACTAAAATTCCAATTTCCAACCTAAACATCCATTAACAGAAGACAGAATGCATATGTTATAGTGCACTGCAACAAAAAAAATACTGAAGCATTGGTTAAAAAAAATTAATTACCCAGTTGTACAGCCAGACCTTATATATCTTTTAAAAGCATGATTTGCACTTACTTAAAAAAAAAAAAAAACAACGAAAAAGTACCAGTTCAATCCATGAGTTTATACTGACAGTGACAGGATCAATGGATTCTACGTAATGCCACCAGTGTCTGGGAACAAAGAGAACCTGAAAACCAAACAAAGAATGGTTAGCACAAGAACAGGACGTTTCATTTTTATGTCAGAATCAGACCCTAATTGAGGCTGCTAGGAAAAAAAGGAATACAAATGAATTCACAATAATATTGCTGGAGAAAAGTAAAGTAAGAAAAAAAACCCCGCAAACCTTTTTTCCTTTTATTCCTTTTTTATTGACAAGTTCACATGTTCTACAAAGGATACTGCCAGCATCTCTATTCTCTTTAATCCTGGGCCTTCTTTGTCTGCACCTAAATCTTAGTACATGATTCTGAGATTCTAATTTTTCCTCCTTTCCGTCACAAAATAGTTGCATGCATTCTGAGAAAGGGCATAGGTAAAACACATAGGACATGGCTGCTGTTTTCTCACAGCTCAAAATCTAGCCAATGAGAAGATAAAGTATAGAAAGGTGGCATTATAGAAGTGGTAAATCAGGGGACAATGGTGTTTGAGAATTTCAGAGGTGGGTGAAACAGGCATGAACTAGGGAGGTCAGGGGCAACATGGATGGAGGAAGTGTGATTTGAACCCGGGCTAGGAGAGAATTTAGACACAGAAAGAATGAGGACATGCCAGGAAGGATAAGAGGTACAGGTGAGGGAGGTAGGACTACAGAAGATAGCAAGTAGGTCAGTCTTACTATCACAGAGGGAATAATGGGAGATAAGGTAGGGGAATTAGTTTAGGGACAGCGGACTTCAGAATAAGAATCTAGATTTTATCTGGTAGGCACTAGGAGTTGTTGAGAAATTCTAAGTAGGGGGATGGTTAAAATAGTGGTATCGAGAGAGTCTGAGAAGGACAGGAGATACTTGCAAAGGTCCACTTATTAAATGTTAAGATATAAATAGGAAGGTATAATAAACAAAAGCAATGGGCAGAGTCAAGAAGGATGGCATCTATCCAGACTCAGTATGAGATTTCCTATTAAGAGCAGAGTAGATGGAAATGATGTGAAGCTTTTGGGCTTCACATTAGGAAACTACTGGTATTTGCTATGAACAAGGCAGGACTGGGAAATAGAAAGAGAGATCCTTTCAGGAAAACTGGAAACTATAAAAGGCCACTTGATAGTCATTAGTAGGTTATGCATGTCCTATCAGAGTAAAGTTTCAGTAAAGTGGTGACAGAAAGAGCTGGGTTTGAGTGGATTAAAGAATGGATAGGATGTAAGGAAAACTGATACAATAGGCAAAACCAATCACTCAAATTTGGCTATTAAACACAGAAGAGAAAATGAATTGGCAACCACTTCACACTCTCTGGAATGGCTGTAAAAATAATGATTAAAAAAGCAAAACAAGTGTTGGGAAAGATATAAAGAAATTGGAACCCTCATACAATGCTGGTGGGAATGCAAAATAGTACAGCTGCTATGGAAAATAGTTTGACAACTCCTCAAAAATTTAAACACAGGGTTACCATATAACCCAGCAATTCTACTCCTAGGTATACCCAAGAGTATTGAAAACATATGTACACACAAAACTTGTACATGAATGTTCAAAGTAGCATTACTTTTAACAGCCAACAAAGCAGAAACAACCCAAATGTCCATCAACTGATGAACAGATAAACAAAATGTTGTATATCCATACAATGGAATATTATTCAGCCATAAAAAAGAAATGAAGTGCTAGTAACATTCTACGATGTGGATGACCCTTGAATACATTATGCTATGTGAAAGAAGTCAGACACAGAAGGCCCTGTATTATAATATTGCACTGTGTGAAATGTCCAGAATGGGCAAATCTAGAGATAGAAAAAGATTAGTTGTTGTCAGGGGCTGTGGGGAGAGGGGAATGCAGAGTGACTAACAGGTTGAGGCAACTCAGTCAAGTGAAATTGTTTGAGTTGATAGTACTTGAGTGAAGGAAGCAGGAAAAGAGCGAGTGAGACGGGTACAATGGATGGAAGACAGGCAAGGGAGAGGGATAATCGAGAGAATAAAGTCTTCTTAAGTGACTAAGAAAACCTTTCAAATTATTAATGAAATATCAGACAGCAAGTGCCAATGTTGAAAAGGAAATTTTCCTCACTGGGAAGCAGCACTATGTACAATACCTTTGGAAATGTTTCAGAGTTAGTAATTTATGAAAACAACATCCATTTTTGCTTAAAAGCAAACATTCTCGGTTCCTTCTGCCCGTTGGCCCACACCTGGAGGCATTCCGACCTGTGTTTATGTGTCTGGGTTCAGTTCTATCATAATTGAACAGATACTAACTGTGATTAAATGTTCCAGAGATGCTCGAGTACCCATGCCTTGAACATTTTCTCCTGACCTAAATGAAAATGACTCTTGTAGACTGTCTTCCTCCAAAGTCCATTCTCCTCTTTACCAATAGGAGGAGCTGTGTTCCCTCTTGCCATTTCCTTTCCAGGACCTGTGAAGCAGAGGTGTCTGTGTCTGAAGCCTACAACCGGGGAAGCTACCTTCCAACAGCAGAGCAGAGGGAAGGAAGACATTCTCATTTGCACTGCGCGGGGAGGGGAAGCACACAGCATAAGGACTTGAGAGAGTTACAGCTGTGGTGTCCCCTGGCAGGTCATTAATGTTTTAAAGCCCTATTACCTGTCCTGGGCTCAGTATAACCGTATGTCTTTGAGCTTTCCGGAACTGAGGAAAACGCTTTAAATCAGGATTGACAACATTGATTTTACTGAACACACTAGATTCTTCATAAGGGATTCTAGTTGGATAAAGGAAAGGAGTATCTTCAGGAGGAAAGAGATGCCATCGTTTCCTAATTAAAAAAAAAAAAAAAAGATACAAGTTAGTACTCTGACCTTAAGACAAAACATGGAAGAAGGCAAAAGCTAAGTGTTCATTTTTACTTGTTTAAATTCAATCCCTAAGGGAATACAGGCACCATCAGTGGTCACCTGTCCATCTCTGACTCAGCGCTAGAATCCCTCTGCAGATACCGGGTGGAAGGTTGTGTAGCAACTAAGGGGCTGACTCATGGATGTCTCAGGACATCCATGAGGCAGCCTCTTACATTGCTGGGACAGAATCTAGTTCATAAGATCATTCTTTCTTATCTCAAATCAAAGTCTGCCTTCTCATAAATAGTTTTCATCCCTGACTCTAGAGCTATTCACAATAACCCCCACCCTTTCAAATATCTGTATTCTTATCTTATTCAGAGCAAACACTCATAGTTCTATCCACCAAATAGTTTCCAGACTTCTCCCTGTTTGGGTTATAAATTCCTTAAGTTAAACATTTGTTAAGTTAATCCATTAGGGAGTGGACATGCACAAATAATGCCACATAAATAAAGCAGTATAATATAGGAATTTTCAAAGAAAACTGTAAAATGTTTGTCACTTAAAACAGTTTTGAAAATGGAGGTAATAAATTCTAACTCACAAAACACTAGACACACCTATGCTTTATGCCAATAGAGGGAAGACATCTGAGGCAAAAGCGAGAGAAGTATGAGAAAAAAATGAGACCCAGACATCTAGATGTCTAGATGGGGAGGCAAAGAGAAAAGAGGGAAAAACCTAGTTCTGAGAAAAGAAGCCCAAAGCCCTCTAGTGACCCCTTGCAGTTGTTAGAATGGGGCTATCAAGTCCTTTCAGAACCAAGAAACAGCGGCTGCCGTTTTCGAACTAAGAAGTATATGCTGAAGTCTTATTTTGCTTTGGAAATTTGAAGGTTTTATAGAAATAGTGAAATTCTTTACTCTTCAGTAAACATTTACATTCAAGCCATGTGTGGTGGCTCACTGCCTGTAACCTCAGCACTTTGGGAGGCCGAGGCAGAAGGAATGCTTGAGGCCAGGATAGAGACCAACCTCGGAGCCTGGGAAACATAGCAATACCTCATCCCCATAAAAAATTTTCTTAAAAAATTAGCCAGGTGTGATGGTGTGTGCCTGTAGTCCCAGCTACTCAGGAGGCTGAGGTGGGAGGATTGTTTGAGCCCAGGAGTTCGAGGAAGCAGTGAGCTATGATTGTGCCACTGCACTCCAGCCTGGGTGACAAAGCAAAACCTTGTATCTAAAAAAAAAAAAAAAAATTCATTTCGGAGCTATAAGGGAGCCTATCAATTTACACAGCCATCAGCTTAAAAACCATTGAGGTTCAAAAGCTGTTTGCCTAATCTTAAAGCTTTAACTTAATTTAAGCTTTAAGAGCTGCTCCATTCCACTGTATGATTAGTTTGAAAGCAGATTTCAGTATTGATATGCTTCGAATGTTAGAGTTGGAAGGGCTCTGAAGAGATCATCGTCTAATTTCATTTCCAAAGTAGTGGCAGAAAGACTCAGAGCTTGCCCAGTGTCACTCACTGGGGTAGTGGTGGATTCAGAGCTAGGTCACAGATCTCCTGGCTTCTCCAGATCCCAGTTCCTTCCCCTGCACCACAGCAATATTTCCCAAAGGAATAGCCATAATGATAACCATCCCATCCAATCTGCTTTGTTTGGGTTAAAAAATGTAAAATGCATGAATCCTTCTATTAGAAAAGGTATTCAATCATCATGTGATCTCCTGCTTTAAAAACTTCTCATGGTTCTGGATGCTGAAAGAACAGAGAATAACAGTGTCTGCCTGGAAGTCAAGACCCTGGGGACTCAACCTACCTGCCTTTCTGGTCTACTCCCTCTGTCTCCAATGCACAACATATACTGGACAACTCAAGGGGTCCTCTCTACACCCCATGCTTTCTCAGGGTCCCTCCGCCCTTCCCATCTGGGTCTTTTGAGCACTTATCCATCCTTCAAGGCCCACCACAAATGGCAGCTCCTCTGTGAAATCTTCCCTGATCTTTCCAACAGGAACATGATCTCTTCTACTTTTTAGTCCCACAGCTCTGTGAAACCTTCCTCTAGAGCATGGGCATTCTGCCTTGTATCATGGATGTCTGTCGGCTTGCCTTGCACTCTGGCTGTAAACTACCATCATAGAGAGGGTGTCTTACTCCCTCACCTCTGTACCTACTGTAACACATGGTCCCTGTACAGAAGGATACTCAATGGATATTTACTAAAGCTATTTTATTATTCCAGAGTTACATAAGGCCAGAAAATGTCTTATTACAAAGTTAAAATAAAGTGATATTAACTTTATATCATAGAGAGAATTCAGGTATTTTTTGATGTTTTTCCAACTTGAATTTCTTTGGCTTGTTTCCAATTCAGAACACATGGACAGCAGCTACTTAAAATGTTGTCTCTCTTACCAAGTTTAAGGTTTCAGCCTGTTAACTCCACAAGGATAGAGACCACACTCATTTGATTGACTCTTGCATCCACAGCGTGTAGCTATGTACCTGACACATTCTATGCCCTTTAATAAAGACGGAATGCATCAGAGAATGGACTAACTTCTACCATTCTGTAATTCTCAGAGTTCTTCACATGTGAAATGTATCCACAGACATACTGACTGTTTCTCCTGAATCTGCTCATAATCCTTTTCACATCTAATAGGTCTGAGAACTTGCACATGACCTTTTCTGTTTTACTCTCTGTGCTGCCCTGTAAATGTCCCACATGACCAGGAGAATAGACTGGGGCATCATTAATTAGGGGAAAATAAGGCTGCACATACATCTGAGTACATTCTCCAAGTGGCACAAACACTTAGACTCTCATAGAACTCCAGAAACCAGGTATATCAAAAGCACTGCCTATCCCTCGTATCTTCTAGAGTCCACAGATAGATGGAGACAAAAACTGACCTAAGGTAACAATACACTGTATTGTGTCAGGTAGGCACAAACTAAAATTTAGAGTTGAAAGCGTCCAGTATTTTTCAAACCAGGATCGCTGGCATCCCTTGGAGAGGAGCTTGAGGGCAACAGTGAAGCCTCTTCCTTTCAACAAACTGCTCTGCTCTTATTTATTTAGATTTGAAGAAAGGGTGTTCCCATTTTTAAATAAAAGTTTGAAAACTACAAACTCTTATGTAAAAAAGAAAAGCTAAGCATAGGCTGGGCATAGTGGCTCACACCAGGACTTTGAGAGGCCAAGGCAGGACTATGGCTTGAGGCCAGGAATTTGAGACTATCTTGGGCAACATAGAAAGACTCCATCTCTAAATAAAAAGTTTTTTAAATTAGCTGGGCATACTGGCACACACCTGTAGTCCTAGATACTTGAGAGGCTGCGGCAGGAGGATGGCTTGAGGTCCAGGAGCTATGATCATGCCATTGCACCCCAGCCTGGGCAACAGAGCAAGACTGTCTCAAATGTCTCTAATTTACAAAAAAAAAAAAAAAAAAAGACCAAGCAGAGAGCTGTCTAGCTGACCTGGGAGTGGAATCTCAGAGTTGTAGAATAAACTCTCTGAAGACAATCCTGATCATGACAAGGCATGCACCTGTAAACCACCATTTTAACTGTCCTCATTTCACAGAGGAGAAACCAAAACCAGAGGTTAAGAGGTCTGCCCTAATCATGAGGCAGGCTGACAGGATGGGGCTGGGACTATACCTTGGGGTATTGCCCTATTCTCTCTGCCACCCCTATTGCATGCATGCACACATGCGTTCCACACACACACACACACACACACACACACATTACCTTCCTTGTACCTGGAATACCAAGTTACAACCATAGGAGTCCAGATGACAGGGTGTGTGGGCTCCCAAGGAGCCAATCCACAATGTACTTTCCTGTCCATTTCTTCCAGGAAACCCGAAGTCAGACCATTTCACATCCTGTTTTGAAATAAAGTTGCAATCCATCAAGAACTAACCAACTTCTCCGTATGGTAATGCTGCCCATTTTCACTTGCACATCTGTTATTTAGCAGTTGGAATATTCTATTATGGAAAATGCTACAGATGGAAGAGGTTAGGTTTCCAGGGCAGTTCAAGAAATGTTTTTAGCCAATAACATATTTGAATAACCACACTAATAGTAATCATTCAACAAATATTTACTGACTACTTACAACATGCCAGGCACTGTTCTGGAAGCTTGTAATGAATCAATGAACAAAAGAGACAAAATGCCTACTCGGATGAAGCTTACATTTCAGAGTTGGAAACAGACAATAAACAGACAGGATTATGCTGATATTTAGGGAAAGCGTTTTTTGGGCAGTTAGAACAGTGAATGCAGCGGAAATGGCATTATTTCAAATATCTCTGAGACACAACCGAAGAAGTCAGAAAGCCGTATTTCCTCTAAGCAGTGCAGATATTTGTGTACATACGCAACTTACTAACTTTGTGTACTTCAATGACCACATAAATGGAGACTTCTCCTACATTAGTGGGGTTACTTAAAACTATCAATGCTGGAGCCTTAGCTCATACCTACTAGATCAGTCTTCAGATGAGGGTGTCAAAATACATCTTTTGAAATATACATCCATGGATGGCTTTCAATATACTCCCCAAAGTCATGAACTTCTTAAGTGCAATGATCTTTAGAACAGAGACAGCATAGTGCTCTGGACTTAAGACTCTCCATATGCCTGGTTCTGTGGGCAAATCCTGCCCAAGTCAACTACTGGGAAAAGCCTATACTTTTAGAAGCCGATGGCGCATTTGCAGCACAGAAAAATAGGGTCACGCATAAACCCAAATCCATGTGATTAAACAGATTTATAAGCTAGAAAAGAAAAAGAACATACTAGTGAACCAAGCATGATGGCTCTGCCTTATTTTTATTTTAATCATGAGGTTTTCTTTTCAGTTTTAAAAAATAAAAGCAAAAAAAAAAACACCCCACTTCTATGTGCAGAACATCGTTCTCAATGCTGACACTCCTTTTATCAGTAACTGCAGTCTAAATTTTCTATTTTTAGAGGGAAAACATTAACAGCTGTATTCAAAGAGAAAGGATTTTAAAGAGAAATTTAATGGATGGTTTTGAGGAAGACTAGAAAGAGCATTTTTTTTTTCATTTTTGCTTTGAGTGATGAAAATGGCTGAATACGTGCACATAATTAATGTCTGTCACAGAAGGGGGAATTTTTGCAAGGTCAGCACCACTGTAAATGCACATGGCTCACATGTGGCAGTTCCAGTGGGTGGCAAAAATCCTGTTCTCTCTGCATGTAGCCTATAAGCTCCATACTGGGCGCTTACCCCTGTTTTCTCAATGCCTAATTTAGTACCTGGCTCAGAGTTAGAGCTTGGAACACACTGGCTGCTTGGGAGGGAAAGAAGAATCTGTTGACTTATGATGGTTAAAATAGTTCAGGCCAATGACATTTTTGAGTATCTACCATATACCTGGTATGATGCTGGGTGTTGGGGATACAAAAATTAATATAACACAGGCCAACCCTTCAAATCTAATAATGAGTGATAATCCCATAAACAGAGCCTTTCAATATGATGTAACAACCGCTCTGACACAAATATGCAGGGAATGCTTTAAGATGACAGCAGGAGGGCCCTGCACCCAGCCAGGGAGCTTAGGGGAGGCTTCCAATTAACCTGGTCCTTGTTGAACAATTTACCACACCTCAGTCTGAAGAATTTAACTAAAGGTAGCTGAAAGCCATTCAGTATAAAAAGGAAAAAAGAGAGAATTGCCTTAGCTAAGAAGAGATAGGTCATGTGATTCTTAATCTTATAGATACATCCCTTCAGGAATCTAATGAATACCAAAGCCCCTTCTCCTCAGAAAAAAGCACACACGAAATTTCATATATACTGTCAAAGAGGTGACAGACCAACCCCACATGAAAAACCCTGTTCTAGAGCCCTGCTTTGGAAAGAATCACTGAAGGAAGATTTTTCTACAGGGTGAGGTTACTGTATGAGAAACTGAGGAGAGGCTTCCCTGGCCTCCTGTCTAACAGTAATAATGACTTAAAAAGCAAAACTGTCAGCCAGGTGCGGTGGCTCATGCCTATAATCCCAGCACTCTGGGAGGCTGAGGTGGGAGGACTGCCTGGGTCCAGGAGTTCAAGACCAGCGTGGGCAATGTTTGGTGAGGCTCTGTCTCTACAAAAAGCTTTTTTTTTTTTTTTTTTGTAACAAATTGGCTGGGCATGGTGGCATGCACCTGTGGTCCCAGCTACTTGGGAGGCTGAGAAGGGAGGATCACTTGAGCTTGGGAGGTCCAGGCTTCAGTGAGCTATGTTTGCACCACAGCACTCCAGCCTGAGTGCCTGAGTGACAGAGCAAGACCTTGTCTCAAAAAAAAAAAAAAAAAAGCAAAATTGTCAGTGTAAAAATAGACAGCATTGAGAGTTGGGATTCTCTTCCCAATGAAGTTCAGCCACTTATGGGTAGTCAAATGCCTGAAGTCAATGTGGGCCCAGGAATCTGTCTTGAGTCTTGCTAGAAACAGGAGGCCCTGTTTGGGTGCTACATCTGTAAAACCAAAAAGGGTGATCAGTGGGGTGATCTGTTCTGGAGTCTACTCACACATACCTCAAGAGTTGGAAAAATCTTTAAAAATCATCTATTCTCAGCAAGTTCTATTCTACACCATCCCTGAAAAGAGCGACAAGTAGCTAGCTAGTTGACCACTTACTATAAAATCAGTATCTACTTCCTGCTAGCTTACAGAGGAGGGTCCTAGATCTGCTTTCTATAACTAAAGAGAACAAGTTTATTTCCTGCCAAAAATTGCTATTTTTATCAGAAAAACTGTCCAACTTCTCCTTTATCTTTTTTTTTTTTAACCTAGACGCAGCAGCATTAACTTTTCCTTCCAATTGCTCTTCTCTCAATTTCCTTTACTTTGTCAACAGCCCTAAAGCCTGGCTCCCAAACTGAACCCCAGATACAGTCTACACAGAACCTGTATCCATGGAATTGTAACATTCCATGACCCGCACATCATACCATTAATGCACTGTCAGACGGCACTTTTCTTTTTAAGCAACTAAATTATACCAAGGCTAATATTGGGCCTCCCTGTCTCTTACTTGCACACTGTTGCTTAGCATATCTCTTCAGCCTTGACTTATAATCAAGGACTAGCCTAATATTTCCTAATTTTCCTTGTGATTTACTATTTGACTTATGGATTATTTAGAAGTGTAATGTTTAATTTCAAATTTTGGGGGATTTTTCAGCTATCTTTTTGTCATGAATTTTTAATTTAATTCTGTTGTGGTGAGAGAACATACTTTGTATGAGTTAAATCCTTTTAAATTATTGAAACTTGTTTTATGGCCCAGAATATAATCAATCTTGATAAAGATTTCATATGCACTTGGAAATAGTGTTTTCTGTTGTTGGGTGGAGTGTTTTATAAATGTCAATTAAATCAAGTTGATTGTTCAAGTCTCCTGTATCCTTACTGATTTTCTGTATATTTGTTTTACCCATTATAGAGACAGAGGTATTGAAATCCCCCTACTATAATTGTGTATTTGTGTTTTTCTCATTTTAGGTTGGTCAGTTTTGTTCATGTATTTTGAAACTGTTACTGGGTTCATACACATCTGGGATTATTATATCAGCTTGGTGAAGTGACCTTTTATTGTGATGAAATACCCTCTCTACCTTGGGTTTACTTGTTCTGATGTTAACTATGTCTGTCTCCTCCTTTGATTAGTGTTAGCATGAAAAAGGAGTACTTACTATATGATTCCATTTTTATGAAATTCTAGAACTGCCAAACTAACCTTCAGTGACAGAAAGTAGATCAGTGGTGTCTGAGAATGAGGGTGTAGGGAGAGACAGGTTAGGAAGGGACACTGGGAACCTTTTGGACATGATCAAAATGTCTGTCATCTTGGATGTGGTGATGGTTTCTTGGGTGTAGGTATATGTAAAACTTAATCAAACTGTTCACGTTAAATATATGCTGTTTATTACATATCAGTTATACCCCAATAAAGCTGTGTGTGTTTTTTTTTAATACAATGCTATTAGTACACTTTGGTCCCACTGTCTCGACACTAGCAGTTTTGTTCACCATTGCATTTGTATCATCAGTGCAAATGTCAACACTGTGAAATAAGCAAGTATCATCTTAGAAGTATTATGAAAATAATTTTGATCTCAAAGATCCTCTGAAAGGGTGTCAGGGACCCCCAGGGGTCTATGGGCCACTCTGGTTTACAACATCACAACTGTAATTACTCTATTTTTTTCTGTTCTGACTCCTCCTCTAAGTAATTCTAAAACAGTTTCTTATGAAAATACATTTTAAATCATACTCCAGATTAAAATTAAAATACTTTAATCATGTTCACAAACATTTTATAAGTTAAAATTATATAAGGATAGCATTTAAGACCCTCCCAAGTATGGCTGATGCCGCCTGTCTGCTCCACGCAAGGCCCTGTCCAGTCTCCCCACTGACCTATGTTCTCTCTTCCCTCCTGGCCTCTGCTCATGCCCCTTTCAATTTCTGCCTGTTAAAGTTCTATGTTTTAGGGCCTGGCTCAGGTTCAGCCTTGGCTATGAAGCCTTCTCAACCGCTTGTCCCCATATCCATCTGTCCCTTGCCTTCCTTCCTATATGTTTTATTTGGATTACTATTTAAATGGTAAGCAACACAGAACGTTTGTGTTCTGTTCCTTTAACAATATTGTAAGCTCTTTGGGCAATGTTTTATAATTTTTTATTCCTGCAAACTGCTAACATAGTGCTGAATACATAATAGGTATTTGAGTGATTATATAAGTGGATTTTTTTCCTACTCTATTTCTTGTTTTGATATTTCTCTGGTCTTTAGGACCCCTCAGAGAATGTTTTGACTTAAACCCGTAGCTTCACCTTTGTCAAATTTTCTGTGGCTTCTAGTTAATCAGTGTAGCATTTGTCAGCCTTGGTAAGAAATTCTTAATCTCTCTGGCCCTCTACTAGTTTTTTAAGTTTTTACTTATAGCCTCTACTTGAAGTTTCCTCTTATTAACTCTTTTCTTCCACAAATTAAATTCATCCATGAAAAATATGTACATTGATAAACATACTAATATGATTGGAAAATATCCTGTAGCCTTGAGATGGCCTAAAAGTATGATTTTGACACTTAACTGACTTTTGTGTATAGCAAATAAAATTAATCTTATTATTTTTTAGTTATACATCATATCATTGACTAAATAAAGCATTTGTTTTGAACATTTTGTTCTCTACTTTCCTAGAAAGGTAGTTAATTTGTGACAGTACAAAACAAAATTTCTTGCTCTCAGACTCATTAGGTAAGAATGACAAGTTTTACCTTTTGCAATTATCGTAAGTATCATCATAATTGAAGTTATTAAGAATCAACATGTAACAAAAGGGATTTTGCCCCAAGGATGCTTCTCAGGTAGATTCCATTTGATATTGTGATTTGAATTGGCTACTGAAGGTCAGGAGCCTTGTTAAGTCACCAGGACACAGAATCCCAAAATACAGTAGATGGAAGATTAGTTGTAACATGTCTTGGACTTTAAAACATAGCTATGAGAGCATGTTGAAATTGAGGCAGGTGATTTGGTAATGAATAATGGCGTCTGATGGCCAGTGATGCTTTCTGATGAGACAAGTTGGAATGTAAGAATTAAGGTGTTTATCAAGCCTTTTCTGTTTATGTACCTAAGGTAATTTTTCTAAGGAAAAAGAGACTCAGACAATTGCTAATGTATAATGTCCATTTAAGGGGCTGTTTGAAATTTGGATTGAAATATTTATCCTTCGTAAGTTTTGGATAGTAATTATAGTTAATTATATTATTTTAAAAGTTGCATTTTTGGCTGGGCATGATGGCTCATGCCTGCAATCCCAGCACTTTGGGAGGCTGAGGCAGGCGGATCACTTGAGTTCAGGAGTTCAAGGCCAGCCTGGCCAACACAGTGAAACCCCGTTTCTACTAAAAATCCAAAATTTAGCCAGGTGTGGTGGTGCACTCCTGTAATCCCAGCTACTCAGGAGGCGGAGGCAGGAGAATTGCTTGAACCTAGGAGGCAGAGGTTGCAGTGAGCTGAGATCATGTGACTGCACTCCAGCCTGGGTGACAGAGTCAGACTCTGTCTCAAAAAAAAAAAAGAAAAAGAAAAAGAAAAAAAAAAAAAGAAATACATGAGCCTGAAAGCTTCCTAATACTATTTTTCTGATAAGAACAGTGGTATTAACAAATGTGACCTTTTGAATAATGAAATGTATCAAGTATACTGAAAATGTGTCAACATTTGGAAGATCTACTAATTCAGTAAGTCAATATTTTCCAAATGGTCCATGAATAACATTACATAAGATCCATTCTGTGCAAGACAGACCAATGGATTTTATAAGAGTAGAGAGTTCATTCATTATAGGTTCAGATTTTTATACTGCAACTAATGAACCTTTAAGAAACTACCCCTCATCAAGTTTGGTGTGGTATAAAAAAATCCACAATTATCTGAAAAGGCTGTTATTAATAAATACTCCTCCCTTTTTCAGTTTCATATGTGTGTGAGGCAAAATTTTCTTCATATACTTTAAACAAACCAACAAATTGCAACAGCTTGAATGGAGAAGCAGAGAATCCAGCTGTCTTCTTACAGCCAGACATCAAGAAGACATGCCAAAATGTACAACAATCCATCCCTCTAATGACATTAAACATTTTTTGAATATAGTTATTTTCTTAAAAATATTATTATGTTAACGTATAGTGGGTTCTGTCATTTTAAATAAATCAATAAACATTTTTAAAATATACCGATTTTAATGTTTAAGTACCCACCATTTTATGACAGATAATAAGAAAGCTTGAAACAGCAAGTAATAAGACTTGGTGGCTGAATGAATTAAACCAACACAGGTACCTGTGATGTAAGAAGACTTGGTGCCCAGAAAATTTTGAGACAAAAGATGATATAATCTTAATGGACTTGGTTATTCATAGCAGAATTAATTGCCATAATATGAGCTGACAGAAAACTCATTCAACTCAAAATATCAGATTTTATAAGGGCTCAGTTAGAATTCCAGCACATTGCCAAAAGGCTGCCCTTTATATCCGCACTTAATGGACAGGTCACATACTGCACAGTACTGCCTTGCCTGGGATGGGACAGAACTACTAATGGGGTCAGATCAAACACTCATCCAAGGCAGAGTGAGCCTACACTCAGGACAGAGAGTCCCAACAGGACTGAACGTATGCACACCCTCTGTAGGCACAGCAGTAATTAAAGCTCTGTAGTAGTTAAAGCTCTGAAGGCAGACTATTTGGGTTACCCCTTCCTCACTGTATAATCTTAGAAAAGGTTTACTTAACCTCTTTGGGTCTCATTTTTCTTAAAATGGGGATAATTATTAAATCATAGAGTTACTCTGAGGATTATAAGTGTAAAACATTAGAAAAATTCCCCCAAAAAGTAAGTACTTGATCAATGTTACTATTAAGCAATACTTTACCTGAAATATGGAGTAAAGTACTAGTCTAATTTACGGAATGGTGGGGCATGGGTATGAGAAACATAACAAAACACTTTTAAAGTTAACTATGAAACCTGTAAGTTCCATAATTAAAGAACCATAAAGTGATCACAATTAAGGTTGTAAGAAAAAAATCTACCTTAAAATTATCATTTAAAAATGAGTAAATAGTAGATTTGGTATTGACTTTGAATTCAGAGTCATTTACTGAATGTTTTTAAAACCTATGCATTTCTTTCATGGGTATGAGAATGAAAATACATTCTCAACTAACAACTATGACAGGACGGGCACAGTGGCTCACGCCTGTAATCCCAGCACTTTGCGCGGCCGAGGCTGGTGGATCACTTAAAGTCGGGAATTTGAGACCATCCTGGCCAACATGGTAAAACCCTGTCTCTACAAAACAATACAAAAATTAGCTGGGCATGGTGGCAGTCACCTGTAATCCCAGCTACTGGGGTCAGGGGGCGGGCGATGGCTGTGGCAGGAGAATTGCGTGAACCCGGGAGGAGGCAGAGGTTGCAGGGAGTCGAAATTGCGCCACTGCATTCCAGCCTGGGTGACAGAGTGAGACTCCATCTCAAAACAACGACAACAACAACAAAAAAAACAACTATGGGGCAAGGTGACACATTTTTCCTTTTTTTTAAAATAAAAAAGCAAAATTAAGCCAGGCGCAGTGGCACATTCCTATACTCCCAGCAACTCGGGAGACTGAGATGGGAGGATCTATTATAACAACTATGTTAACATCAGCATTTACATCTTGACTCAACATAAAAAAGAAAAATATACACTGAACGGAAAATTAGTGAGGAGCCAAAGAACTATCAGCCTATATGAAAGCCAAGTCCAGAGAGCGGGTGGTGGCAGAGAGGAGAAGGGGTGAACAGCCTGCAGGGATGGTGAAATACTTCTCTCCACAAAAAAGGGGCAGGAAGAAGGACTCTGGAGCCTTGGCCTGAGTCAGGGCAAGGCAGAGTCCTCCAAACAGCCTCCGGGATGGCTCCCATTCCTGCCCCACACCTAAGACACATGGAAACAAGAGCAGAGAGTTTGCAAAATTATCTCACAAAATAAACTGCCAGTTTAAGGTAGAAAACACTTAAAAGAGGATATGGTAGTCTGGAAACTCTGTTGTCAGTTATGTCAACATACGGCAAAGAACTTCCATAATTCTACTTCTGCAAGTCACTCCCACACTTCTACAGGGCTTCCACTACCAAATACTGACAGCCAAGTGTTCTCTGCCTCAGGTCATGAACTGCCAGAGAAAACAGCTGTCCAAAATCCCTAGAGCAGGTAGAAATTGCAGCAGCAGCCTGGTCACAGCCCAAGGAATGCTCCTTCACAGAATCAGCTTTATGCTTTCATCTGCCTCACTGACAGGACAAGAACTTACATGGAGGTCAGGAGGCAATGAAGTTTTATACACAATCTATGATTCTAACATACTCCAAACTGACTCAAGCACTGTTTAAAAGCAAAGGAGGGTGTGTAGGAAGTTTGGGAGTAGGAAAACAAGGAAGGCTGCTCATCTGTGTGAGCCAAATGGTACACTTCTCTTCAGCAAATCTTTTGGTTTGAGTGGGTGAAATATCCAAGACTCATGGCGATTACTTATGAGAGAAAAAGGCAGAGAAGGTGCCAGGGAGATTCTAATTTGTGTTCTTTTCTCAAAAACAAATTCCTACCAAGATTAGAAGGAAGGTTCTGACTTACCTGGAAAATATCTGTCTTGTCTTCAAATAGACTGACAAAATATTTATAGTCAGCATAAGCCCAGAACTTGGAATGGTCATAATCTCTAAATGGTCCAGAAATACTAGACTGGTCACAGTTCCAGGTCAGAAACTCTTCGAGTGTAGCTTCTACGTAATTACATGTAGTTTCAAACTGAGGAACTGCAATGTAAGAGAATGCAACCTTAAATGTATAATGAACACATTTCCTAATTATTTTTTTTTTAAATAAAGATAATTTCAATCAAAAAATTAACTTTGAAGACTAATTAAAAATTCGTGTTGAGCCAGGTGTGGTGGTGCATGCCTGTAATCCTAGTTTCTCTGGAGGTTGAGGCAGGAAGATGGCTTGAGCCCAGGAATTTGAGACCAGTCTGTGGAACAGAGCAAAACCCCATCTCCAAAAAAAAATTAATTAAAAAATTTAAAAATTAATTTGTATCTGTTATATAATGAGTGCCATTTACAAAATTCACAATACTCAGGATTAAACATAAAAGTATAAAGCAGTTTTAACCTTAAGATTAAAGACTACCCTATGAGTAGATTTAATAATCCAAACTTGAGGATTTAGTAAATAAAAACTTGAGGCACCATACAGTTAAATGCAAAATTTTATGCTGCTGACACCTGGAAAAGGCAAAGACCACTAGAGATGAGGGTTGATCAGGAAAGCTTCAATAAAAGATGTATTATCTGTCCACAGTGGCTTGTTATTATGGGTATGACTCCAATGAGTCAAGATTGGAGTCTTGGATTGACACAAAAACTATTCTAAAAGAATGATGAAATTAATTTTATTTTGCAACTTAAATGAACAGAGGAAGTTAATATTTAAGAAATCTGATTATGACTTCCTTTACAAAACATGAAATCCTTTCAGGATGTGATGTAGATCAGTTAGCACAGTGCTTGACACAGCAGATTTCAATAAATGTTCGCCACTATTTTTTTATTTTTTGTTTTTGTTTTGAGACAGGGTCTTGCTCATCATATAGGCTGGAGTGCAGTGGTGCAATCTCGGCTCACTGCAACTTCTACCTCCCGAGTTCAAGCAACCCTCGCGCCTCAGCCTCTCAAGTAGCTAGGACTAGAGGCATGTGCCACCACGTCTGGCTAATTTTTCTATTTTTTAGTAGAGATGGGGTTTGGCCATGTTGGCCAGGCTGATCTTGAACTCCTGGCCTCAAGTGATCTGCTCACCTGGGCCTCAAAGTGCTGGGATTACAGGTGTGAGCCACCGTGCCCAGCCAATGTTAGGCACTATTATTAGTACTTCTTATCCATTCATATATTTACTTGGAACCCTTTAAAAGTTAGCTGAATCAGTAGCAGGAAGAGAAGAATATTCACATTCTTCTTTCAACAGCTTTTATCTTTTCTCTACGTTTCTGCCTGTAACTGCTTAGAATTATCCAATAATCTTTTTCCTTTACCTTCTTTTTCCTAAGCCACAGAATGGCAGAGAGGTAATAGAGGCAGGGTGTATGTCAACGAATCATCCTAATTCATCCACTTTAACTTGTCACCTCACTTTGAGAAGCAGAAGAACTTAACTAGGGCACATTTATCTAAAAGATTAAAATCTACATATTCAAGAACTATTTAAATTTTAACAATTTTTGTAAAGCACTTAGTGCCTGGCACATAGTAAACAATCAATATACATAAACTCTTAACATACCAACATTGGCCAGGCGTAGTGGAACATGCCTATAATCCCAGCACTTTGGGAGGCCGAGGTGGGAGGACTACTTGAGCCCAGGAGTTTGAGATCACCCTGGGCAATACGGTGAAACCCTGTCTCTACAAAAAATACAAAAAAATTAGCCAGGTGTGGTAGCACGTGCCTGTAGTTGCAGCTACTCGGGCAGCTGAGGCAGGAGGATCACTTGAGCCCTGGAGGTTGAGGCTGCAGTGAGTAGAGATTGTGTCACCGCACTCCAGCCTGGGTGACACAGTGAGATCCTGTCTCAAAAAAACAAAAAACAAAAAACAACCAAAAAATTATCAACTTCATCAAAAATTTACCATAAAAGCACAGAATTACATAAAGTTTAATTTTGACAAACAAAAGTGCATGTGGCAAGAAAGCTGTACGACTCTGGGAAATAGGAGTCATTTCTAAAAGATTTAAGTAACTCCACTATAAGCCTAAACATATTATACTGTGTTAGGAGTTTTCACTTTCTAGAATTCAGTCCAACTGAATACTAAAGCCATTAAATGAGCTACTTGCCCCTGGGGTGGACTAAGCAGGACTTTTCTGTTGAGGCCAGCTATCTCAGGCAAGCCTGATTTGCAGCCCCCAGAACCTGGCCTCATTAGAAGACTTCATTTGCTGTTACAGCAAGCTCTGCACATTAAAAAATGTTAAATCTAAAAATGTAAAAATTACATATGAGAACTGTTACTGTCAGGGGAAAATTATCATGAATGGAATGAATGGAAATGACAGATCTTTTCATTTCCATAATGATATAATTTTTTCACTCTTTCCTGGTAGTAGCATCATTAAAGGCACTGCTCTGATTTTGTTATAATGACAATTTCTTTCTGGGTAGTACAGTTGTTATTCTTAGTTTGTCTTATGCAATGAAATTATTCCTTTCTAATTTTACCATGATTCTTTCATTTAACGTTGAAGTAGTCTAGGCAACTATAACGTTCATCCTACTTACTGTAAAGTGCTAGGTAAGAAGCTCAACTGAGGTCAGGACTTGGCAGTGTTGTACAAGCTGAGCTTGCTTTTAATTATTATAAAAAGGGGTCCTAAAATAGTTTCTGCACAACAGGATAACAACTATTTCTCCATTTTGTTAAACTTTCATCATTTTACAAATAAGAAATACTACATGATGCATAAACTCTAAACAGGTCTTTTGATCACTCTATCCCCCTGCTTTCAGATGTTCAGGGTTATTTCTACAACTGCTTGCCAAATTTACTGCCAACTGAGATACAACACTGCCACTGAGCACGTATCTTGGGAAACAAATCTGATCCAAAATGCTATGTGATGTTCTCTATCTGCTTCCTAAAATAAACTAAGGAACACATGATATTCAAAAATGCCAATTATTAACACTTCTATTTCAAGTATTCTAGATAAATTCTAACCAAGACCTAAGACCTAAAACAGAAATAAGAAATACACTCAACAGAGAGGAAACAAAGTTATCCTTACTTTTAAAATCATATGCCTGTCTAACTAGAAAACCCACAAGACAACAAAAAACTACCTAGGCTAATAAGTAGGTGCACACAATATAAACACACAGAAACAACTGGCTTTTCTCTATGACCAATCACAACCAGTTAGAAAACTGTAACAGGCAAAAATATTTCCTTCGTAACAGTTATAATAAATTTACAATATTTTAAGGAATCTGTAGACCTATATAAAAACTATAAATCATTTTACTGAGAGCCAAATAGACTTGATAAGTAAAGATAACATGTTCCTGTGTGGGAAGATACAGTATTATAACAATGGGATTAATTAATTATAGAGCTTAATGAATTTTCATTTGAAATCCCAACAGGATTTCTTTACAGTGAGAACTTTGTGTAACTCTAAAGTTCATTTAGATGTATAAAATTCAATAATATATAAGAAAACAGAGTAATTAGGGAGGATGAATTGTATATTCAAATATTAAAATACATACCAGAACTAAAATCATGTTTTAAAACTGTTTTACTGGCCCCCAAACTGGTAGCTTAATATGCGGCCCAAAAACCAATGCTGGAATATACAAGAATATAGTAAAATAATAAAGGTGATTTCCAAAGTCAGTAGGGTAAAAAATAAATATTCAGTAAACGGTACTGGAATAAAATTTCCAAATTTAGCTATTTGTGTAAAAAAAATTCATTGACTACCATATACCAAAATAAATAAGAAATGGATAGTTAAATGTAAAAAAGAAATCATTAATCAATTAGAAAAAAATTATTAGAATATTTCTCTATTTTCAGGATAAAGAAGGAATTTCTGAAGTTAAAATAAAAATGTTAATAAAGCATTATTTGATTATATAAAAATATAAAACTGTGAAGCTAAAATGAGAAAGCAAACAATAACTAGGAAGCTTATTAGTTAACAACACAATCTTTATTTTTTCATTTGTTTTACTTATTTTTTTATTTCTAGAGGCAGGGTCTTACTCCATTGCCCAGGCTGGAGGGCAGTGGCGTGGTCAGAACTTTGAACTGCTGGGCTTAAGCAATCCTCCTGCCTCAGCTTCCTGAGTAGCTAAGACTACAGGTGTGCACCATCACACCTGGCTAATTAAAAATTTTTTTTGTAGAGACAGGATCTTGCTATGTTGCCCAGGCTGTTCTGGAACTCCCAGTCTCAAGTGATGCTTCTGTCTAGGCTTCCTACAGTGCTGGGATTTTAGGTGTGAGTCACTGTGCCATGCCACAATCTTCATAATATATATGAAGAATTCAAAAAAATTTTTAAACCCTAAAATCCCAATAAGGAAATAGTCAAAGACCGATTATCAGGAAAAAATACAAATTACTAATAAACATGAACATATGTTCCACATCACCAGCAATCAAATAAATGTGGTTTTTTTTTTTTTTTTTGGAGACAGAGTCTCACTCTGTGGCCCAGGTTGGAGTGCAGTGGCACTATCTTGGCTCACTGCAACCTCTGCTTCTGGGGTTCAAGCGATTCTCACGCCTCACCTCCCAAATAGCTGAGATTACAGGCGTGCACCACCACACCGGCTAATTGGCTAATTTTTTGTATTTTTAGCAGAGACGGGGTTTTGCCATGTGCCCAGGCTGGTCTCGAACTCCTGAGCTCAGGTAATCCGCCCACCTTGGCCCCCCAAAGTGCTAGGATTACAGGCATGAGCCACTGTGCCCGGCCAAATAAATGTTAATTAAAATAATGAGATAACATTTTTCACGTAACAGGGCCTCACTCTGTCTCCCAGGCTTGAGTGCAGTAGCATGATCCAGCTGACTGCAGCCTCGACCTCCCGGGCTCAGGTGATCCTCCCATCTCAACCTCCTGGGTAGCTGGGACAACAGGTGCACACCATCATGCCAAGATAATTTTTTTATACTTTTTGTAGAGACAGGGTTTTGCTATGTTGCCCAGGCTGGTCTTGAACTCCTGGGCTCAAGCAATCCTCCTGCTTCAGCCTCCCAAAGAACTGGGATTACAGGCATGAGCTACCATGGCCAGCCTGAAAGATCTTTAAGATAAATTTCAGTTTTGGCCAAAGAGTAGCAAAACAGGAACCCTCACATGTTCTGAAAAGAATGTAAATAGAAACCGCCTTCGTGCAAAGCCCTTAGCTGTATGTTTCAAAGTCTTTCATTCTTTCACTTCACAAATTCAATGTCCATTAGGTGCTCAGCCCATGATGAGATGTGGCCCTTGCCCTCACAGAAGTGACCTTCTTGAGGGGAAGAGACTTTAAACAGGTAATTATACAACCATGTGATTACAACGGTGCTAAGTGTTACTAAGAAATACAAAGTGTTCTGAGGTAATTGAATAGTCACACCTGATTTGGGGTATGGGGAAGGATAGATTTGGTCAGGAAAAATGACATTTAAGCTAAGATCTGACAGAAGGAGATGAATTATTTAGGTAAAGTTGGGGGAAAGGGAAGTGAGAAAAGAGAGGCTAGACACAGGGAACTACATACACATGCAAAGGCCCTGAAGTAGGAAGAAACAAAGCCCTGGAAATACAGAAACTGAAAAATGCTTGTCTGGCCTGAGCTCAGGGAGAGAAATGATGCTGGGCCTTCCACACCACAATGGACATTTTGGTCTTTAGCCTAAGCGTAACTGGAAGCCATTTAAGTGTTTTAAGCAGAGAAATAAGATTAGATTTGTTTTCCTAAAAGTCATCTCTGGCTTCAGTATGAGGAATGGTGTGGGAAGGGAGGGCAAGGGGTGCAGAGAGACTAGGATGAGGCCACGCAACTATGGAGGTGAGAGACAGCGAGCAGGGTAACGCCCACTAGAGGATGGCTGTGGAGACAGACAGAAGCAGGCAGATGCTAGATATTTAGGATGTAAGTCACTGAGTCACAAGACACCATTCAAGACAGGCAATCAGAATGACTCAGAAGTTCTGGTGTAAGAAGCTTCACAGATAATGTTGCTACTGATGATAATGCTCATATCCTTTGATCCAGTAACTCTCCTTCTAGGTATCAATCCTAAGGAAGTAATCAGAAACTTTGACAAAATTTGTTTGCAAAGATGTTCACTACAGTCTTTTTAAAATTTAAAACTTGTAAGCAATCTAAATCATCAAAACTTTAAAATAAATTATGATACTACCAAACAATGAAATATTATGTAGCCATTGAAAAATCATACAATCTCAAGAGAAGCTGCTCAGAGTAAAAAAAAAAAAAAAAAAGCAAGCTGTGAAAATTAATATAACTTTATTTTTAAAATACAAAAAGGCCTACATGGGTGTACCTCAAAATATAACTAGTGATTATCTCTGGGTAGTGGGACCTTTGCAAGTCAAATACTTAATAAGGGTAGTATCCAGAATATATAAAGAACTCTTATAACTCAATAATAAAAAGACAAAAACAATTAGAAAATGGGCAAAGGATTTGAATAGACATTTTTCCAAAGAAGACACACAAATGGCCAACACACACATAAAAAGATGCTCAACATTATTAGTCATTAAGGAAACACAAATCAAAACTATAATAATACTTCCCATACACTAGAATAGTTATAAATTTTTTTTCTTTTTTTTTTGTACTTTTAGTAGAGACGGGGTTTCACCATGTTGGCCAGGCTGGTCTCAAACTCCTGACCTCGTGATCCACCCGCCTTGGCCTCCCAAAGTGCTGGGATTACAGGCATGAGCCACTGCGTCCGGCCTAGAATAGCTATAATTTTTAAAATAGAGTGTTGGCAAGGATGTGGAAAAAACTGGAACTCTCATACGTTGAAGGTGAGAATATAAAATGATGCAGCTGCTTTGGAAAACGGTTTCTCAAAATGTTAAACACAGAATTACTGTATGACCCAGCAATTCTACTCCAAGAGAAATGAAAATACATGTCCACACAAAAACATGTACATGAATGTTCATAGTAGCATTATCTGTAATAGCCAAAAAATGGAATGACTCAAATGTCCATCAACTGAATAGATAAATAAAATGTACATATTTGTACAACAGAATATTATTTGGCAATAGAAAGAACTGAAGTACTGATATGTATTACAACATGGATGAACCTTGAAAACACACTAAATGAAAGAAGCCAGGCACAAAAGGGCCAATAGTGAATGATTCCACTTATATGATATATTCTAAGTAGTCAAATTCATAGACACAGAAAGTAAATCAGTGGTTGCCAGGGCCTGGGGTAAGGCAGAATGGAAAATGATGGCTTAAGGGGTACTGGGCTTATTTATGGGATAATAGCAATATTCTAGAATTAGATAGTAGTGATGATTGTACAATATTGTGCATATATTAACAACCAATGAATTGCATACTTTTAAATGGCTAAAATGCTAAATTTTATGTTATGTGGATTTTATTTAATAAAAAAGAACATTGTCTTTACCAAAAGCTCAGAGTCATTTCTCACAACCTCAGAGAGTTATTTTCCTTTTTTTTGTGCTTAAGTATTAACTTGAAAATGTCAAATTACTGTGTCTCATCTATAAAATGGGATAATAGCAGCTCTGTCCTAAGGTTTTAGGAAGATTAAGAAAGCTAATACCATATGTGCAAAGTATTCACAATAGTGCCTGAAACAATAGCTTTAAATAAATGTTAGCTATTGGTAGTATTGTGTACTTGGAGTCTAACTAGAATGTGAAAAAATTACTATTTCTATTTTTCTCCAAATTAGTGCCTAACAGACACTTCAGTGAGAGGCAGATTTCTTTGACTAAAATCAAGAAAGAAAAGGCACTATTTGATTTTTATGTTATTGCTGCTGGTCTAAGATTGAATTTTAAACAGTTTGGTCTCTGATTATAATGAGATGACAAAGAGTTCCAGGTATATTCAACATGCTACACCTGTCACAGGAGTACAAAGGGGTTCCAGACACCAAAAACTAAATAATTCTGTCAGCTATACTACAAGGTCGAAATGAGAGAAAGCAGCTTGGAGCAGCAGGAAGGGAAGCTGGGGACTTTTCTAGTTCTCCTAAGCTATTAATAGATATTAATAAGCCACTTTACCTCAATGCTTAAAAAACTGAAATTCTAGACTACCAAACTTACCCATATTGAAATACAAGTTAAACATCAGAAAAATGATTATAGACTCTCTTAGATTAGAAACTGTAATTTTAGAGTTAATGGTAAATTACCTAAATTTTAGAGTTAATGGTAATTGCTTTATCTGAAAATAGGGCAAACAAATCAAAATGTTATGATTTTGATTTCAGAAAAGAAGAGGCAGAATCTATTTGCTTAAGAGAATAAAAGAGCGAGCTTTACATATGTTTCATGTTTGTGCAATGCAAAACAGGTCAGTCAGTCAATAAAGCAGAGGGATAAAATTAGAACCAAGTAATTATATACAACTATAAATAGTGCCTGAAGCCACAAATAAAAGGACACATTCTACTTGAGTAAAAAGTGGACGGGACTATTAGATTAGTATTGGTCTAATAGGAACATGAATAAGAGCACATTAACAAATATTTATTTATTAAGTGTCTAACATTTAATGAACCACAATAATGTCTAGCAATATACATATAAGATACATGAACAAATACATTTTGTATGGGGTTATAAACTATAGACAAAACAGTCTATAGTTTATACAGACAAAAACAAAAAACACTTAAGCCAAACTGTTTTCCAAACCTTCCAATAAAATGTTCCTGTATGTGCAGTGAATGGTCAAAAAAAGGATTAGAAAGAAAGGATTCTCAAGAGATCAGGAGGCCACTGCTGAGAATGTAGGGATGCTCCTGAAGAGACATTATGATGGTGATTACCTATAGTCATACCTGTGCTCATGCTTTTCATCCCCATTCTGAATCGTATCTGCTTGCCATGAAGGACCTGTGAAAGGTATTTAGCATTCCAGTGTCGTGCTGGCCAATCAAACACCATGTTACAGAAGATTGCAGGTTGTTGTAAAGACATGATAATTTCTTTTGCTTTCTCTGGCTTAAAAGGTTTGACATGTTCACCTAGAAAGAGAAATGAATACAGCAATAGATAGAAAACTATCAAGTTTTTTCATACAATATGGAGAAAAAAATAGCTAATATTGTTTTTATCATGGCAAATCATTCTCTACAATTAAAATAATGTATATGTCATTTACTGCTGTTTATATACACATGTGGCCTCAAAAGACCTAATTCTTTTCTTTTTTTAGATCCAGGGGTATATGTGCAGGTTTGTTACATGGGTATATTGTAGAATGCCAAGGTTTGGGTTTCTATTGAACCTATCACCCAAATAGTGAGCACAGTACTCAACAGGTAGTTTTTTTAACCCTTGCTCCTCTCTCTCCCTCCCCTCTTTTGGAGTTCCCAGTGTTTATTGTTCCCATCTTTATGTCTGTGTGTACTTGATGTTTAGCTCCCACTTATAAGTGAGAACTTGTGGTATTTGGCTGTTTCTGCATTAATTTAAGATAATGGCTTCCATCTGCATCCATGTTGCTGCAAGGGAAATGATTTTGTTCTTTTTTATGGCTGTGTAGCATTTCATGGCGTATATATACACACCATATTTTCTTTATCCAATTCACCATTAGTGGGCACCTAGGCAGATTCCATCTCTTTGCTATTGTGAATAATGCTGTGATAAACACATGAGGGCAGGTGAAAAGACCTAATTCTTAAATGATTTTTCTCATACTAAATTTTAAGTGTTTAAATTTTGGTAGATATTTACAATATACAATGTCAAAAATGAAACTTTAGTGTTAAAAAAAGGCTTTCCAACTACATCTTCAAATTTTAAAAGATGTGATTTTTTGGAAAATACTACTTCCTGAGTAGAGGATTATGTAAGAAATGCTGATGGGAACTACTCTTGAACAACTAGAGTTGCTGGAGTCAGTCACAATTCTACCCGTTGTATCACAGGTTAATGCCAGAAAGACTACTGAGTCAATATAGCAGTCAACCTGGGAGGGGAAATATTATTTTTATTGCAATTTTAAAAGGATAGAAGATGTACTTAGATGGCAATCAATATTAATCCTTGGTTTCAACTGCATCTATAAACAGTACAGAAGAGCTCTACAAACCAACACTGTAACTTACTATTTAAATAAATTTCACAGAATCATAAAATATTAACCTTGGATAGGATAGTAAAGATTAGTAATTTTTGAATAAAAAAACAAGCAAGTTTCTCTTTTAAAGACATCTTAAGAGGGCAAGTTTTTTGGGAGGTTTAAAAAACCTCCCAATAAAATGTTCCTATATGTGCAGTGAATGGTCAAAAAAAGGATTAGAAAGAAAGGATTCTCAAGAGATCAGGAGGCCACTGCTGAGAATGTAGAGATGCTCCTTTATACTCTCTGACCCTCAAAATATATATTTATGATTCTCAAGAACAATCAGCTAACCCTCTATTTTAGTTACTTTATCTATAATTACACTTAATTCAAAAAATTAAGAAAAATTCTTAAATAATCCAAATTCTTCTATCACCCAACCTTCTTCTCTATGATAAAAGGAAGAGGGATAGGGAAGGAATCATCAAAGAACTTGAGTAATTTGTGTTTGTCTAAAGGTAAGGCTTGTTTTTAAAGAAACTGAAAACTTAAATCAGTTTGGCCTCCTTTCTCAGACAAGGACAAAAACTTGGAATCCCTTCTTAAGCCGTCAGTGAAAGTCAGCAGGCTCTAAGCCCTTGGCAGCTGACATTTTGAGAACAATCTGTTACCTTCTACACAGTCATCATTCTAAGTGAGGAGGGCAGCGTGGATGCTTAGAAGGGAAAGGCAGAAGACTCAGGGAGTGTGTGCAGTGAGAAAGAGAAGGCACCCTTGGTCTCACTGAAAAGTAGCCCCTGGTTTATCTTCAGGTGACCTTTACATGGTAAAGAGCCTTGTAAAGGATAACATTATATGACCAAGAATACAATTTTCTGTTTTTCCTTGAGATGGTTGCTTTTTGTCGTGTTTTTCACTTTTGACATGTACAGCAACTTTGCATTTAAGTTCTTCACCCTTCCATACAGGCCTATGAATCTAAGTACAAGATTACCTATATTGCAGTGCACCAAATCTTCCTGGACTTGATGTGCCTGGATTCCGCGTGTATGAAAATGAACACCCACATTTTTTTATTATACATTTTTAAAGTTTTGCTGTAGACTACTTGTACGGAACGTCAAATTTCTCCTCTACCCTCTTAAAGTCTCTAGCTGAGGCTGACGTAAAACAGGTTAACAGGGAAAAGCATACAAACATGATTCAGTACTTTTTACATGTACATGGGAGCCCTCACAAGAAAAATGAAGACCGAAAGAAGCAGTTAGAGCTTACTTAACATCTATATAGTAGGTTGGACAAAGAGTAAATTTAGAAAACGTGACAAGACAAAGAAGTTGGGTGACTGCAGTTAATTGTGGAAAAGTGACTGGAAAGTTAAGGGTTGGTTTAACAAGGTTTGTTTGTACAGATTTCTCTCAGCCTTTATTACCCATCTTTGGTTATAAGAATGTCTTCCTTGTTCCTGGTACAGGGAGGGCAACTTTCACATGGAAGTTTTACCTCCCACTTTTGGGAAGAAAAAGGGAGCTCAAAATGACCTTTTTGCATCTGCTGTTTTTCAGTGCCTTTTTTTTTTTTTTTTTTTGAGTCTTGCTCTATCGCCAGGCTGGAATGCAGTGGTGCAATCTTGCTCACTGCAACCTCTGCTTCCCAGGTTCAAGCGATTCTCCTGCCTTAGCCTCCTGAGTAGCTGGGACTACAGGCATACACCACCATGCCCAGCTAATTTTTATATTTTTAGTAGAGATGGGGTTTCACCATGTTAGCCAGGATGGTCTCAATCTCTTGACCTTGTGATCCACCCACCTTGGCCTCCCAAAGTGCTGGGACTACAGGCGTGAGCCACCATGCCCAGCCTTTTCAATGCCTTTTACCCAAAATAATCAATATACCAAAGTGGCATATTTGGGGGTGGCATATTTTGATCCCTACACTATGAAAAGCTATAATATATTCATGATAAATAGTATTCTGTTTTTCATGGGATATAAATTGGAATCATCCTTTGGGAAACAACTGGGAAAAATGAAAGAACTGTTCATTATCTCAGTAACTCATGTTATAGGAATTTACTGTAACAAATAATTAATCACAAGCTATGTACAGCATACACATACACACACACAAATGTCTACTACCACACTATAACAACAAAAAATGTAAACAACCTGATGCCCCAAAGCAGAAAAATATTTACTCAATTATGACAAGGCAATCCCATAGTATACTATATCCACTAAAAATGAGGGCTGTCTAGAAATATGTAGAGATATGAGGTGGGAAGGGAGAGTTGGACCTGAAGTTGACTCAGAGAGCTATTGCAATAGCCAAGCGATAAGTATGATATAGGCCTGAACAACAGGGGTGGCAGTGAGTAAGTCAGATATGGTGAAGATGAAGAAATACTAAGAGAATAATATCAAAGGCTATTATAACCAGAGATGTGGGGTGGGAGTCAGATGTAGCCAAAAGACTGAGGTGTCTAGACTTGGTGACTTGCCATAAGAGAAGTCAGGAGCAATAGCTCATTCTGTTGGGAAGATGAGTAGCTTGATTTTGAACACAGGCATCATAACAATACCATACATTTAACTGTTTAATGCTTCACTGTTTACAATGCACTTTTACAGACATTAAAAGTGCTCATCTGATCTTATAAGAAGCCTGTAAAACAGGCAGAGACAGTAATTCATTTCCATTAACTGAAGGAAGAAATGGAAGCTTAGATGTCAGAGGACTGGAACCAGATTTATCAGGTCCCCTCAGTCCAAGTCCAGTGCTCTTTCCACTGCACAATCCTATTTCTAGAGAATTGACTGTGTGATTTAACTAGGGCTAAAAACTCAGAAGAAAAAATATAACCTGAAAGGATACACAGGAAAGCTCAAGATCAATTCATAGATAATCATTCACATGTGCTCCGGGGAGAGAGGAATGTTTTGAGGAGTGCATGAGTGTATGTGCACATGCACTCATGGCAGGGAGTGCTAGTTGCCTGTGACAAAGACTCTTTGCTTGGCCAAACTTTAGTCAGGCTTTGATTCTTCTGCTAGGTCCATCTATGCACTTCCTTGTAAAACCCAGTTTTAGGAAAGAACCTTGCTAAGTCAGTTTAGCAAGAATTGCCCCCATCCCTGATATCTGATCAGGTTCTTCACCCCCAACCAACCTCCAGGTGGTATCTGATCACCTTGGCCTGCCTTCAGCAAGAATCCTGTTAGGTTGGTTTTTCCAGATTTCCCCTTACCCCTGATGTTTCCTCTTAGTAATTTCTTATCCACTGACTCTGCTCCTTGGCTGTAAATTCTCACTTGCCCATGCTGTCTTTGGAGTTGGGCCCAATCTCTCTCCCCAGCTGTGGGACCCCGTTACAGTAGTCCTTATATCTATGGTGATGGTCCTGAATAGTCTTCCTTACCATGCCTTAACAAGTGTCACTGAATAATTTTTTATTTAACTTCTACTTACCCAATACTCATTCTCTTCTTCCTTATTAAAGAACTTTGGGCGACAGGACTGACTGAAAAATTTTATTTCCCAGACTTCTTTGCAGACAGGAGTAGCCAAGTATAGATAGATAGATAGATAGATAGAGAGAGAGAGAGAGAGAGAGAGATAGATAGGGAATATATATCTATAATTTCCGTGTGTGTGTGTGTGTGTGTGTGTGTGTGTGTGTGCACGCGCGCACATATGGAAGTTGCGAGTCAGCCTTTTTGCCCTCATCCTTTTCTATATACTGCCTGGAAAGCAGACATAATGATTAGCCCTCTTGAGAGACAAATGAAAGGTCCAGGAAATCGCAAACCTTAACCAAAAGAATGCAAATACGTTCATCTTTGTGCTACTGAACCAACTACTACCTCCTGAATCCTTTTAGATTTAAAAAAAAAAAAAAAACTCCTTCTAGTCTAGACTGTTATTAATTCATAGCTGGTATAACACCTTGCTTTCTGAGGCCATCATTTTCAAGGATAACCATATTCTCCCTCTACACTGTTCTGTGGCTTGGGCTGGATGAATCATGGCTGGTCTGACACACTGTAGCATTCTTTCAGTTCCAAGATTGTAAAATATTCAACCTTTGAACATTTTGCTTCTGGAACTTTAAAGGGCAGAGAAAAACAGAAGCATGAGTTACTTTGGGGTAGCGATTTATTTATTCTACTTACCTTACATTAGAGCCAATAGATCACATGGCTTTGATTATTCCCAAAATGGTTCATACTTGGGTAGATATAACTGGGTAGCCTTCTATAAATATGTACACAGGCGACAGTAACACATGAGTAGTGTTTTGACAAAAAAGCTACAAAGAAGTAAATATTTCTTCTCTAGCATAAAGTTAAATTTAAAAAATGTAATTATCTGATCTAAAAATCCCACACATCCCAGAGATTATTTAATAGGAGACCTCCAACACTAAAATTTGCTGAGAGAGTGCCTGGCCTAGTGACTGGTATATATTAAATGCCAAAACATTTGCTAAATGAATGAGAGCACTATGAAGTGTGTGCAAAGCAGAGTAGCAGGATGTTCACCATAACAGGAAATTAGCATATTTACAGAATTTCAGGCCCATCGTGAAATAAAACAATCAGCTGGTTGTGAGATAAAACTAATTTAGCTTCTGATAATTTAATCAACAATAAACTGGGCCATTAAATTAATGAATTTAAATGTTACAATTTCCTTTAAAGAAGAATGCAATGCTACCCTGTATTAGTTAAACAGCCTATGGATGCACCCAGTTATTCCATGCTAATAATATTTTGCAAAGAGCTATAAAAATTCTGAAGCAACCTCAACAGTCTTCAAAGGATAAGGGTATTTAGGTCTAAACTTGCAGCAGGTAGTAATTTTTAACTAGATGATTTAGAAACTACTGAAAAAAAACAGATTAGTGATCTGGGTGTTACACAATAGTTTTTTCTCTCTCCAAATGTAGGATGTTCTCCAGTCAATGTATTACAGCCTGAGTTACAACTAATTCTTTGGAGATAGTGAAACATCATCAAAAATAAATTGTGTCCTTCTCAGTAATTTTTTAAAATTAATGTAAAGTACAAGATAATTTGAAACCTAATTTCTCTGAGAACGCCAACTATCTGGTGTCAGTCAATTAACACCTGGCCTGGATTTGTATCTGAGATTTAGACTTTAAGACAAGAATAAGGAACATTTACCATGTGTCCAGGACACTCCGAATATTAACAGAATATAATAAAAATCTTGAAATTGAAATTAACTTGTCTCTCATCACATATAATTTTAATGAAAAAGTTAAAGATTTTTTAAAACCTTCAGAAGTTGACATAAGAGTAAGTCACACATTACACTACAGAGAATCACTATAATGATACAGCATGAATTTAAAACTGGGTCCTGGCACAGTGAGATCATTTATTTCTGAATGTATACATCTAAGTGTATATATGGTGTTTCATCAAACAACTATTGTATATACATATAAGAAAGTTTAAAACCTCTGGAATGGTAGATATTAGGGCAAAAAATAATGACCATTTGGGTCATGTTAGAAAAACCTGATGGAATCGTGCAAGTACTATCTGACAAAATTACTGGATTAGTACTGAAGACTGAATGGTAAAACTTACACCAAAAAGAATTTTTCATTTTGTAGCCACGATTTTAAAATGTCAACACAAACTAAGAAAATTCTCCTGAAAGGTAACATAATACTTAAGTACAATGACGGCTAACCATAAACCCTTTGAATTTCAAGGTCTAGAAGGTGATGTCTATCACTGAAAAAAGCCCACAAACATTAGTGCTGCGGCTGTTATGACCTAGCCTTATCAATACCAATGTTTGGTGTGGCAGTAAACACACAGGAAGTTCAGGCTGGGCACCTGAGACAGTTACATCCTGGACACTTACCAAAGGTTCATGAGCCTTTTAGCTTCTTTCCATCCTCCTACACTTATAAACCCTTATTCAGTTAACCCAGAAAACTTATCTTTACCTCAAAAAATGGCTCATAAATTCAAAAGTAATACTAGTCTTAAACCAAAGCAAGAAAAAGGAAATCTGTCTATATTTTAAGTGAAGTTAACACTAGAAGGAATGATGTCTCAAATACTAAAGGTTTTTGCAACGTACCTCCAAAATTTCTACCCAAATGTTTCCATTGAACCCCAGCCTCCCCAAGTGAATTTTCGATAATTTAAAATAAATGATTATTTTATCTTACTTTTCCTCAAAAGTATTCAACAGTAAGGTCTTGAAAAGACATTTGCACACCCATGTTCACAGCAGCACTATTACAATAGCTAAGTGGTGGAAGCAACTCAAAGGTCTGTTGACGAATGGATAAGCAAAATGCTTACACATGCAACGGAACGTTATTCCGCCTTAAAAAGGAAGGAAATTCTATCATATACTACAACATGGATGAACCTTGAAGACAGTATGCTAACTGAAATAAGCCAGTCACAAGAAGATAAAACTATATGATTCCACTTATATGGAGTATCTAAAGTGGTTAAATTTCTAGAAACTGAAAATAAAATGGCAGTTACCAGGGACTGGGGGAAGAGGAGAAAGGGAAGTTATTGTTTAACGGATACAGAGTTCCAGACTTGCAATATGAAAAGCTCTAGAGATCACCTTCACAATGATGTGTATCTACCTAACACTACTAACACTGAAAAATGGTTAACATGGTAAATTTTATGTTATATGTTTTTACCACAATAAAACAAATGGTATTGTTTTTCTGATACTCATCAATACCAAGCATTCAGTGAAATTAAAAATTTTATCTACATTATGAATTACATATGGATTCTAACATGGGAATTTTTTACTTTTTGAGATAACACAGACTTTTGCTTTTCTTTAAACTCCCCCACCCTTTGCCCCTTTTAAAAATGAGAACAAAAATGACATGGTGAGTACAGGTCTCCAACTGAAAAAGATAAATCCAGTTATGTAGGAATGTTAGTTCTAAGTGAAAATCAATTCCATACAATTCTAGATGAGATATTTCCTCAGAAGGCACTGGAAGAAGAGTTACTAACACATTCTCCTCTTCACCAAGGAATAATCTTGGCTATAACTAAAAACTAAAAAACAGCCCAATAGAGAGAAATATAATAACCTCAGTTTGAAAGATAGAATCACACTCAAATAACTGCAATTTTTAATTTCACTGAATGCTTCAATCAATGTATGATTCTGAGAGTAACATTTCACATTCAGAATTTAAATTGATTCTTAATTAACAATAAGTAGTTTCATGTTTGTTTTTAATTATTTCTAAGCTGTTATTTCAAACAAACAATATCACATTCTTGAAGGCAGACCTCTTACTTTTATCTCCCTAGAGGTTAGTCCAGTGCCTAGCATAAAATGATGCTAAACAAATGTTTCTTTCAAATAACTGTATAAGAATACCTGATTTTTAGCAATGTATAAAACTTTATTGAAACTAAGCACTTGTTTTCTCCACTTCTGTAGAATGAGCTATCAAGCATAACCAAGGTGATTAGTTCCACGATTTTATGCTCACCTCTACCAGTTACCCTTTCCTGCTCCCAAGCACTGACTCACTCCTATCAGTCCTAATCACCCGCAACCCTACGGCAACCATGCCAAAGCTTCTTTTTTTTTTTTTTTTGAGACAGGGTCTGGCCTTGTTGCTCAGGCTGGAGTGCCCTAGCACGATCTCAACTCACTGCAACCTCCGCTTCACAGGTTCAAACGATTCTTGTGCCTCAGCCTCCCAAGCAGCTGGAACTACAAGCGTGTGCCACCATGCCCAGTTTATTTTCGTATTTTCCGTAGAGACAGGGTTTCACTATGTTGCCCAGGCTGGTCTCAAATTCCTGAGCTCAAGGGATCTGCCTGCCTCGCCTCCCAAAGTGCTGGGATTACAGGCATGCACCAGCATGCCTGGATGCTTCTTCACTCTCAAATCTCCAGTACCTTTCTCTACTTCCTTACTTTTGTGGTACCTTGCTCTATTTTTCTGCTAAGACTGAAACCCACGATTTTCCTCTTCGTCACTTCAGCATTTCTGTTTTCACCCTGCTCTTCTCTGGATTCAATGGATACAAGTCTTCCCCTTTTTCACCCAGGTTCTCTGTCATTATTTCTACTTTAGTAGAATTGGTCTCCTCACCTGGCTCATCTTCAAGAAATTATCCTAGGAAGCACAAACCAACCCAATTTCTATTAGTTCCTTCTCCTCTCAGCCTCCAAAGTACTTAATGTGTATCATATTGAGTATCATATCCCAGCTAATTACATCTGACCTTTAGGATATGTCTTATACTACTGTTCTTTTTATCTATGTCTTTATTGCCAAAAATGATATTTATAATTATTTTGGGGCAAAGATTGTCTTCTGCTTTACCACATGAAAAAGGTCTGTTTACCATGTGCCATTCAAATATTTTTTGATAATGGAATAAGTTTGCTCAAAAATGAACTTTTCAGCTGGGCACAGTGGCTTATGCCTGAAATCCCAGTGCTCTGGGAGGCTGAGGTGGGAGCATCACTTGAGGCCAGGAGTTCGAGACCAGCCTACGGAACATTGTGAGACCCTGTATCTACAAAAATAAAAAATTTTAAAAATGAACTTTTCTATGACTCCTATTGTATTCATCATTGTACTGAACATACTGACCCTTTCACTTGACTTTATTTAATGTATTTATTTTTCTCATTCTCTTACATAACATCTCTAATTTCTTTTCTTTCAGTTTCAACATCAGTTACTAAGGCTGGCACTTTCTATTAATAATAAAAATGGTCACCATTCTTGAATATCCAATTCCTGTCAGATACTATGCTAGATAATCTACACATATTAACTCTAATCTTCACAATAATCATGCATTTTACAGAGGAGGAAACTGAGGCTCAAAGGGATTAAGTACCTTGTCCTCCAGTCTTTCTCCCTCCAATCGATCTTCTACCCTTCAGCCAAAGTGATCTTCCTACAACCAAATCTAATCATGTTATTTCCCTCACCTAAAGCTCTTTAAGGCTTCCTACTGTCTTAATGTCTAGATTCCTTAACTAGGCCTAAGGTAACCTTCAGGATACCTCTTTTCTTATCACTCCTGACACCAACTTCTTTCAGTTCTTGGACCATGCCATGCTTTCTCCTTTTGCCTCTGGACTTGGCATGGAGTGCCCTTATTCATCCACTCAACAAACATGTGGCATGTGCCAACTATGTGCCTGGCATTGTACTAGCAGCTGGGCACATGGTAGAGAATGAAACAGACATAGGTCCTGCCCTCAAGGTACTTATGATCTAATGGAAAAAACAAATAATAAATAATTACAGATTGTAGTAAGTAAAATGACAGAAGCAGGATGCTGTATTCCAGAACATCTAGGGTTGGGGGGTGCAAGAGAAATCACAGTGACTGTTTTAAATAGTTTGGTCTGGTAAGGTCTCAGGTGGTGACATACTTTAAACCTAAAGATTAAGCCAGCTATGTGAAAAGCCAAAGGGGAGGTGAGTGACAAGAGATCCTGCTAAAGACATCAGCAGAGCCCAGACCAAGGATTATTACAGGCCACGGTTAAGAATCAGGGTTTTATTCTAACTTCTAAGGGCAATGTAATTAGCTGAAGAATTTTACATAAGGAAGAGTCACTTTTTGCTGCAGAATGGAGAAGGGATTAGAGGGGCACAGAATAGAAAACAGAGACACAAGTCAGTCAGGAAGATACAGTAGTAATTGAGGTGAGAAAATGTGGATGATTTGAAGTACGGTCTGATAGTGAAAGGAAAAAAGTAGACAGATTAGATGCAGAATTGACCTGACTTGCAAAGTCATTACCTGAAATTAAGAAAGAGGCAGTGAGAGGTTATAGAGTTTGGGAATTTGTCATTGGAGAACGTTAGCAGGCTCACTAGAGAAACAGAGGATCAGAGGGATCTCAAGCCCATACTGACTGAATATTCAAGAGTTTGGCCATTTTCACTTTATACGGTCATCAATTTGTGCAGGACTTCTTCCAGCAAAGTTCAGGCCCACGGGTGCAGGTACAAAGAGGGCAAAAGGTTGACTTCATCCAGAGTAAGAGTTTTGTCAGAAAAAAGTGCAGGAAGGGACAAGAGAATTTTTCAAAGGAATGACATACATTCTGGATAAGGGGGTGCAGTGGATAGAAAATGGCAAGATCAATGCAATGGAGGTATAGATGAAGGTCAAGAATTGTCTCCCTGGTAGAAAGTGGTCAGATAGTAGGAGGCTATAATTTGTTTCTTCTGCTTGGAATGGGCATTTCCCCCTTCAGCAAACTATTTGACCCCTAAATACATCCATCTTTTTCTGCTCCCTGACTTCCTGAACCCCAGCACCACTCCCTGAGTTTGTCACCATCTCATCCAATCAGAAAGGCCCACCTCAGCGGATCACAAGGTCAAGAGATAGAGACCATCCTGGCCAACATGGTGAAACCCCGTCTCTACTAAAAATACAAAAATTAGCTGGGCGTGGTGGCACGCTTGTAGTCCCAGCTGCTTGGGACGCTGAGGCAGGAGAATTGCTTGAACCTGGGAGGTGGAGGTTGCAGTGAGCCAAAATCGCGCCACTGCACTCCAGCCTGGTGACAGAGCGAGACTCCGTCTCAAAACAAGAAAAAAAAAAAAAAAAAGAGAAAAGAAAAAGAAAGGCCGACCTCAAACTATTCGCTCCTTGAAGCATTTATGTTCTCCCCACTGAGATCCCTCCTCCTAACAACCCTCACAGAGTGTACTACTGGTAGAATAGTTCAGGTGACCACATAGTAAGTCATTCTTTTTCCTTTCTAGGCTCCTTTGGAAAAGGTATTGTTATAAATATTTAAAAGTCTCTGGATCCTGCGACAGTATTCAGAACACAGCCCTGCACGGTGCAATCATTCAATAAATAATAACAGGGATCTCAGGCTCATGGGCCTCCAAACCTCATCCCCACTTGCTAAACCAGGGTTCACTGAAATAGAATAAAAGCGCATAATCCCTGTTCACAAAAGTCTCAGATAACTTCCATTCATCTCAAAGGTTGCCTTCAATTTCACAAATTTAATTTTAATCCCCTCTAAACGTTCAAAACACCTCTATTTAGCTAATGATGGGCAAATATAAAACAAAACAAAACAAAAATAACACCCCATGCATGAAACAGCACTCGTAGGCTACCCTACGACGATCAAAAATCTGGATGCCACAATTCGAGAAATGCCACGCTCACTAGAAAATATAGATTTTTCTTCATAGTCTAATGCAAGGCCAGAGAGACCTGGGTTGGGGCTAAGGCAAACGGCCCCACGAGGGGTGCCACGAGAGTCGACTGGCATTGGGTTTGTACTCAGGGTCGGACCTCAGCCTGGCACCTACCTTCCTCCCCTCCAGCCCCAGCTGCAACGATCACAGGAGTGGTCGCCTCGGAGCCTGCTGCCATGGCTACCGCAAGGCGGGTTCTGCCGGAACCCAAGGCGGAGCGGAGCTGGGGTGGGGTCAGAGTAGGGGCCAAACTCCGAGACCCGAAGCTGCACTACAGGAAGGAGCCCCGGCGACTCCCTCCCGGCTCCTACGGAAACGCCGGCTCTCACGTGGAGGTCACGTGACGGATGCTGGGCGGGACCATGCAGCTTTGTTTTGATACCCCGGGTGTGGAAATACAAACACGTGGTCTGAGTTGTGGCGCTTTTTACCTAACCCAGACCTTAGCGTTCTTTATTGTAGTCTTAGCTTCGTTTCTGTTTCTCCTTTTCTAGTCAGATCCTTCCTTTCCACCTCGGCTTTTCTCCACCCTAAAGGATTGGAGTTTTAGGGGAAAGTTTGCCGCTTAGTGGGGCTCCGGCGGTGGGATGGGTCTCTGCCGTGAGCTTTCGCGAGCCGCTCTTGGCAGCCTGGAATGCGAGGCTAGCTCACGCTTCTCTTACACCTCTCTTGCCCTTCTGGTGGTAACCTGACTCCTTCTGATTTTAGTGGCTGCCGGGAAATACGAACCTCGGGCAAAGAATCCTGTGATTGCGTTCCCTGTGACTCATTTCCCGATCCAGACAAGCCAAATTGCTTGACTTAGGTTTTCAAGGACACTAATCCACAGCTGTCAGGCTTCTGAATTTGTATACCAAAATAAACAAACAGCTGTGTGAAGAGATCAACAACCACCTTTCTTCTCGTTTACCCTGTGGTCAAATCATAATCACTGGAGATGGATCTTCGGGGCAAAAATCTTCCAACTTTACTGGACATAACTTTATTGCTCGCCTATCGGCAGGCGAAATGGGTAAAGTTTACATATATATGAATGAAATTGGCTAGTTTGGAATCTCCTCTTTGGATATGTAAGACAAAAAAGTAACAAAAAATAGGCAGTACTTATTGTACGTAAGAAATGATTTTTATGAGATAATCCCCTGGGACCAACTACGCTTAAACTTTATCCTTCGCCTATAATTTCTGAAGTTACTAACTCAACAAAAATGAGAATAAGCCCAAAATAGAAGCAAGCATCGGGTTAACTGTGGTCACTTAACAGGTCACTGTGTTGTTTATTAGGCACAAGATTTAACTTGGACACTTCCTCCAAACACCCCAGGGTTCCTTGCCCAACCTCCTCGAATACAGCCTCTCTGGGAGTTTCCCTCTCCCCGACTCAGCCGCGCTGGTCCCTGCCTTTTCAGCGCTACCTGCCCTCCGTCTGGGACCTGGCTCCTTTCCTCTCGCCGGTGTTTCCTCGCCACCCGCGGAGGGGAGGGCGGACCCCAGCCTCCTTGCCGCCTGCCCCGCCTCCCCGCCTCCCCGCCTCCCCGCCGGCCCGGCTCGGGCCGCGCAGGCGCACCAGGCGCGGCCCGGAGGCCGAGGGCGACCACAGCAGCCTCCGCCTCCTACTGCTCCGGACGATTCTGCGCTGGGCTAGTCGGCGGTGACCCGGACTGCGCCCGGCAGTGGCTTCGCGGGCGACGCGTCGCCATGGGCTCTCGCTGGAGCAGCGAAGAGGAGAGGCAGCCGCTGCTGGGGCCCGGGCTCGGGCCTGGGCTGGGGGCCTCCTGGAGAAGCCGGGAGGCGGCGGCGGCGGCGCTGCCCGCGGCGGTCCCGGTTCCCGGGCGGGTGTACGGGCGCCGCTGGCTGGTGCTGCTGCTCTTCTCGCTGCTGGCGTTCGTTCAGGGCCTGGTCTGGAATACCTGGGGTCCCATCCAGAACTCGGCGCGCCAGGCCTACGGCTTCTCCAGCTGGGACATCGCGCTGCTCGTGCTGTGGGGGCCCATCGGCTTCCTGCCCTGCTTCGCGTTCATGTGGCTCCTGGACAAGAGAGGTGAGGGGTCGCGGAGCGCCAGCCCGCGCTGTCTCTCCTCGGGGAGCAGGCGCCTGCCCGCGCTCCAGGCCTGCCAGCCGCCTCCCTTGGCCCCGGCATAGGGGTTGTGTGAGGTGATAGAGTGTTGCTAGCATTCCATTTCTGACTTAGGAACCCTCCGTCCCCAAAGCGACAAATATGGAAAGGCAACCTTGCAAATATTTATGTTTTTTATCAAGGCCCTTTATGCAACACCAGGGATTTAAGCGATCTGTAAACGTTCAAGTTTTTACACATTGTGAACATCAGAGCATCCGCGTGCACGTGCGGTGTATGTGTTTTACACCTGACAAAAATGACTGATGCTTTGACTTCAAAGGGATATGGGGATGTTGAGGATGAAAGGTCAGAAAATAGATTGACGGTGCCCATATGTAAGGAAATAATGAGTTCGTTTTGTGTAATAGATGACTCCAGCCCAGGAAGAGCTATTGGGAAACTCAGATCTGACACTTTGGTTTCTGGAAGGTGGTGCTCGGCAGCTTTAAGATGTGTGTATGTGACTAGATGGCTTTCTCAGTTGAGATTTGTGACTTTCAATTAAAGCTTGCAGATGAGTGAAGATGCTTGCTTAGAATGGTACCCTGGACATCTCACTTTACCACTTGCCAGTGTGATTCTCTGAGAAGAAGAAGCCATAGGGCTGAGAATCAAGGCATACTTACCACATAAGTATGGATAAATGATTAGTAGTGACAGTCTACCCTCAAGAGGCTGTTGTACAAGATTTTATATTTATTAATTGAATAATGCCTGGGAGCTACTTTGTACAGTTTCTGTTCAACCTTTTATAAGTTTTGTTGCAATGAGTTCTTTAGTCAGATTTGGAAGGTTGTCTTAGTCCACTGGAGCTGCTATAACAAAATACCATAAACTGGGTAGTTCATAAACACAAATTTATTTCTCACAGTTCTGGAGGCTGGGAAGTCCAAGATGAAGGCTCAGGCAGAATCGGTGTCTGGTGAGGGCCTGCTTCCTACACAGTGGTCTCTTCACTATAACATAAGATGGAAGAAGGGGTTAGGGATCCCTCTGAGGTCTGTTTTATATGGGCAGTAATCCTATTCACATGGGTTCCACCCTCATAACCTAATCACCTTCCAAAGGCTGCACCTTCTTCCATCATTTTGAGGATTAAGATTTCAAAATGTGAATTTGAGGCCTGGCACAGTGGCTCAAGTAATCCCAGCATGTTGGGAGGCTGGGGTGGGAGGATTGCTTGAGCTCAGGAGGTTGAAGCTGGAGTGAGCTGTGATGGCACCACTGCACTCTGCCCTGGTCAACAGGGCAAGACTCGTCTCAGAAAAATTAATACATAAACAAAATATGAATTGGAGGGGAACACATTCAGACCTCAGCAAAAGTCAAGTGTAGGTAGGTATAGAATTGCAATTGTCTGGCATGTAGTTAGCACTCAAAATTAGTTGGTTATTAAGAGAATAGAATAGCAGGGTGATGTTAGTAGCTATACTTCCTTCTCTCCTTCACTGGAATTCCTTCATTGGAATCCATGTGAAAAAGACTAAGGAATAGTTGCTTGTGAATTCCTTAATGATCAACAATATAATGTAGCTGCTAAAAAAGAAAGGACAGTTTAGGCATAAAAACATAGTGTCCAAAACAAGAAGCAAAATAGTTTGATAGGCTCTACATTAGTGTTTAGTTCTGAGCTTGATTCTGAGAAGGCCATTTGACAAACTGCAGAACTTTAAAGGTTCTGTGACAAGAATGATAAAGGGTATAAAAATCATGATGTGTAAAATGAAGGGAACTTGGGTGTATCACACTTCAAAAAGAAACTTGAGGCAAGATATAGACTATGTGAAGATCAAGTCAAAGAGGAATTCGACTTATGTGTTGTTCTAGGAGGAAGAACTAGACTGAGTCAAGTTACAAAGAAATGTAACTCAAAGCAATACAAGGAAGAACCTTCTAACAAAGATACCCAGCCCTGAATGGGTGTGTCTTGACTGCTGTAGAACTTCCAGCTAGAGCAAATACTTTTGCAGAGGATGTGTGCTAGATGCCGAGGAAGGGCTTCTCCTACCAAAGGGAGATTTTCTTTGGGTTTTTGTTGTTTGCTTTTAAACTAAATATTGATTTTCTCTGGGTTTCTGCTGGGCTCAGTGGCTCATGTTTGTAATCTCAGCACTTTGGGAGGCTGAGGCGGGTGGGTCACTTGAGCCCAGGAGTTAGAGACCAGCCTGGGCAACATGGTGAAACTCCAAATCTACAAAAAATACAAAAATTAGCCAGACATGTTGGCGTGCGCCTGTAGTCTTAGTTACTGGGGAGGCTGAGGCTGGAGGATCAGTTGAGCCCAGGAAGTAGAGGCTGCAGTGAGCTATGATTGCTCCACTGCACTCCAGCCTCGGTGACAGAATGAGACCCTGTCTCAAAACAAACAAACAAACAAACAAACCCAAAGTAGTACTTTACCTATAATCAATGTTACAATAATATTTTTTTAAAAAGAAAAAAGATTGTATTTGTTTCCACTGATGTATTTTTCTTCTGTTCCAGGATTTGGTCTAGGGTCCTCTGTTAAATTTAGTTGTAATTTCTCTTTAGTTTCCTCCAATCTGTGATAATTCCTTGGTCATTCCCTTAACAAGGTTGGCTAAATTCAGGGGAAAATGCTGTGTTGTAGTTTCTTTTTATTTTTATCAGGAGCATTTTTTCAATATTATTCCCCAAATTTAGCCAACCTTGTTTTTTATGGTAGAAAAATGTTAATTTGCACCCTTCTTATTATAATTGTACCTACTATCCATGGCAGGATAAATTAGAAACTACCCATTCATTTTATAAAATAAGGTACTTTAGTTCTTCAGTAGTTCTTGTGACTATATGGTGAATTCAATTTTATATTTTCCTTTGGTTGAAGCAATAAAAAATACATTTAAAAATTCTCTTTATTAGGAAGTAGTTTTCATTTTTAGTAGAAGAAAGCAAATACACTTTTATATGTTGGCTTTCCTGCTACAGGTGTTCCATCTACGCACGTAGAAAGCAGGTTCTTTCTTGCTTCTGGCATCCTTGGGTACTAAAATATCTTTTTTTTTTTTTGAGACAGAGTCTCACTTGGTCACTCAGGCTGGAGTACAGTTGTGTGATCTTGGCTCACTGCAACCTCAACCTCCCTGGGCTCAGGTGATTCTCAGCCTCTGAGTAGCTGAGACTACAGGCACTTACCACCAAGCCCGGCTAGTTTTTTGTATTTTTTGCAGAGACAGGGTCTCACCATGTTGTTCAGGCTGGTCTTGAACTCCTAGGCTCAAGCAAGGCACCAAAATATCTTGCACCCTGGGGGATAGGTGGTTGTTTGGCCTTTGTGCTGCCTCAAGCCCCAGCCTGATTAGCCTAGGAGACTGGTTATCTTCCTAAAATGGGTTTGTACCTTCCCACCCTTTTTCATTTACCAGCAAGGAGACAGAAAAGGACTAGCCAGAGAGATAGTAGAGCCAAGACCAAGTGTGCCCTCAAAGCTAACTAAAGGAAGTTTCAAGGAGATAGCAACCCAGTGTGTTCCATGCACTGGGGACATGGCCCTCACAGACCCTCCTCCTAGTAAGGAGATCCAGACAGCAAACAAGAAAAGCAAATATTTAGTATGTCACCTAGTGATATTGATACTTGCTTTGGAGAAAAATAAAGCAGGGTAAAGGAGGAAGGGAATGTGATAGAGTGGTATTATACTTTACATAGGGTTTTAGGGAAGGTGTCACTGATAAGGTGTATTTGAGCAGACACCTGAAGGAAAAATGACATCTGACATGTTAGTTCTGGAGAAGACCGTTTCTGGCAAAGGGAATAGCAAAGATAAAGATTCCAAACTTGTCTGGCATATCCAAGAAAGAGCAATAAGGCCTTTGTGACTGGAGTAGAGCCACTGAGGGGAACAGTGGTAGGAAATGAGGTCAGAGAGGTGGTGAGAGGCCAGGAGATACAGGGCCCTGTAAATCATTCTTAAATGGCATCTCAGCCATTATCGAGTGAGGAGGGCTCACTCCATTGACGGGCTTTAAGTGGAAGAGTAAAACGATGACTATGCTCTTGTCTTCAGGACAAGAGCCAGAACAGGGAGACAAGTTAGGCTAGTAGAATAACCCAGATGGGAGCTGATGATGGCTTTTGACTAAGGTGATAGTAGTGAAGGATTTGAGAAGTGGTTAGATTGCAGATATGTGTCGAAAGTAGATTCACCAGTATTTGTTGATGGATGAGATGTGGAGCATGAAGGAAGGAGACGAGTCTAAGCTGTTTCTCAACTTTTTAGTGTTACTGATAGGGAGAATACAGCTTCAATTTACTAAGTTGTGTAAGATGGTAGAGAGAGCAATTTTGGAGCAGATGGCATGGAGATGAGGGATTTGAAATGCCTATTAGATACCCAAGTAGACAGATTAAACTGTCAATTGGATATACAAGTATGGAGTTAAGGGGAGAGGCCTGTGCGGTATATTTGGGAGTTGTCAGCCTACAATGGTATTTAAAGTAATGGGGCTGGTTCAAGCTCATTCTTATTGGTTAAAAAAAAGAAAAAAGAAAAATATAAAGTGTCTTGTGGCTGGGTGAGATCACCTGTGGAGAAGGGTGGAGCTTCCCTGGAGTAGAAGACTGAGCCTTGGGGCATTCCAACATTCAGAGGTTGGGGAGATAAGAAAGAACCAGCTAGTAAGGACTGAGAATAGAGCACTGGATTTAGCAACATCGAGATCTTTTGGTGTCCTTTAAAAGAATCATCTCCCTTGAATGATGTGGTGAGTTTGAAATAAAATGTAACAAGAGGAATCAAAGACAGTGAGTGTAGACATTTCTTTCAAGAGTTTATGCCATAAAGGGCAGCAGAGAAATAGGCAGTAGCCAGAGGGAATGTGGGTACTAAGGAGGTTTAGGCTTTGTTTTGTTTTTTCTTTTTTTGGTAAGAGATATTAAAGCATATCTATTAATGCAGCATCCTAACAGTTCCATAAAAAGGGGAAAATTGATGATGCCGGAGGGAAAGGGAGGAACTGCTGTAGCCATGTAGGCAAGATGGGATGCGGTCCTCCAGGGCACAGGTAGACAAGTTGGCCTTAGATAGAAGCATTGACAGTTGATTCTTTAGTAGTGACGGGAAAGAAGATAGAGTATACACATAAGGTGCAGATGGTGGATCATAAGCGCTTGTAGAAGTTATCTTTGCTTTTCTCCCCTCAGAAAAATAAGAAACAAAATGATCCCCTGATGAGGGAGAATAGGGGAACAGTTACTGGAGAGAGGATTAATTATGAAACTATTTTATAGAAAAATGGAGAACACATGGTTTAGGAAATTGTAGTAGGATTGTTGGGTAGCACTGAGGGCCTGCTTTCAGTGACTGATCATTAATTTGAAGTCAGACCAGTCAGCATGGTTGTGTGTTTCCCTCCAGCCTGTTCTGCTGGGCAAGTACAGGCATGGGCAGAGTTGGCAGAGAGATTTAACCAGGTTGCAGTTTTACCAGGTGAATAGAACTGACAAAGTACAGGCCAAGAGTAGAGGGTTAGGTAGAGAGCAATCTGACCGTGGACCATGGAATCTAAGGAGGACAAAGGAAACACATGAGGTGGTTGAGAAGAAGTAGCAAGCTCCCAAATTGTCATTCCGTATTTAATCAATAATTTGTTCTTGTTAGACTACTAGAGGGAATGAAAGGGAAAGAGAGGAGGCCATGGTTGAGGAATGGGGTACTTGAAATTGAGATTATGGCCTGTAATCCCAGCACTTTGGGAGGCCAGGTTGGGTGGATCACCTGAGGTCAGGAATTCAAGACCACCCTGGCCAACATGTAGAAACCCCCTCTCTACTAAAAATACAAGAAATTAGCGAGGTCTGGTGGTGGGCACCTGTAATCCCAGCTACTCGGGAGGCTGAGGCAGGAGTATCGCTTGAACCCAGGAGACGGATGTTGCAGTGAGCTGAGATCGAGATCGTGCCATTACACTCCAGACGAATAGCGAAACCTCATCTCAAAAACAAAAAAAAAAATTGAGATTATGACATGGATGTAGTTGTGGTAAAGATAAGGTCAGAGTATAACCAAAAGCATGGATGGCAGAGGTAGGGCAAAGAGCGTACCTCAGACCATGGAACAAGAGGTCACAGATCTGAGAGACCAGCATACTGAAAGGATCATCTAGTGGATATTGAAATCACCAAGTTTATGAAAGGAGTAGTGTCCTGAGGAGTAATAATGAGCCAAGACATCTTTAAGCAGTGAAGGCAAATGACCTGGAGGCAGGTGTGTGGTGGTCTGTAGACAACCGCAGCAAGGAGCAGTGGGTATTAGTCAGAAAAAATTAGACCAAAGTCTGTTCTGGCCATGATGGACTAACGGGAACTGGATTTATCCTTCTGTCTTAATTAAAAATGAAAAATAAGAAATCAAAATATATGGAACTAAATAAATTTCATGAGCCAGGCATAGCACACCTGTAATCCCAGCTACTGGGGAGGCTGAGAAAGGAGGATCACTTCAGGCCAGGAGTTCAAGACCAGCCTGGGCAACATCGTGAGACCCTATCTCTAAAAAATAATAATAAATAAATATTAGAATAAAACAAAATATGTAAAACAATGGTTTTCAAACATTGGGCGACAGGCAGGGCAGGACAGGGCAGTGATCCCTATGACTGCTTCAGTTTACCATCCGGAGAGAATTTCCAGGCAGGAGTACAGAAATGGGGAGCTCAGTCAGAGCCCAGCAGTTTTCCTGAATTGAGGAGACGGAGGTGAGAATTCAAAGAGGCCAACATAGCTAGAATTCTTAAGGTAGAAAACAACAGAGGAGGAAACTTTACAGAGAATGTTCTGGATCTGCAGGGTGTTCCTCTTGAGTCTTCAGCAGAAAACTGATCAGAGGATACATGTGAGGAAATTAGCCAAGACTGGAGGAAGGACTGCCAAAAAAGAGCAGGCAGAACAGTTCCCCAGGATCACACAGGCTGGGAATAGTTCATGTTCCCAAGACCTGGAATGGAAAAACCTCTGCAAACATACAAATGTTCAAGAAGATAGAAGAAAGAAAGCATGAGCACATTAAGGAGAGACAAAGAGGACAGAAAAAGAACAACATTGAACTTCTAGAAATGAAAAATGTAATCAATATGTAAGATGAAAAATATAATCAATGTCTGAGATGAAAAAATATACTGGACAGGATTTAACAGCAGACTAGACATTGCTGAAGAAAAGGTCATGTGACTTGAGTATATAGCACTAGAGACTGTCCACAATGGAACACAGAGAAATAAAGACTAAAACCGATCAAACAAAAAACATGAGTATCGGTGAGCTGTGGGACAGTTTTAAGTGGCCTAATATGCATGTAATTGGAGTCTCAGAAGGAAAAGAGAGAGAGAAGTAAGCAGGGAGAGCATGGAGTGAGATGGAGTGGTGCAAGAAAATTGAAGAAATAATGGCAGAACATTTACCAAATTTAATGACTTCTATAAACCCACAAATCTGAGAAATTTAAGAATCCCAGCAGAAGACCCATAAGGAATCCTACACCAAGGCACATCATGGTCATACTTCTTTAAAACCAGTGATAAAGAGAAATCCTTAAAAGCATGGAGAGAAAAAAGACCAGGTAACTTGTGGGCAGAGAGAGTAGGAATGATCTGGAAGTGGCAGGGAAAGCAATGTAAGGGATTTCTCTGGGAGTAAGAAGGTAGAGAGAATGTTTGGAGAAGAGCTTCAGGAAGGTAGGGATTCCAGTGATTATGCCTGAGCACTCCAGAAGGCACAGAGGAAGGTTTCTGGAGTTGAGGAGGTAGGAGGCAGAGATGAGGTCTCATTAGGGGATGTATAAAGCCATATCAGAATAAAGATGACCTGTGAATCTTGAATCTGTTGTGTCTGATTTAAACAGGAAAAACAGGCATTATGTCATTAGTTCTGACAATCTCCAAGGCAGATTGGGGTGACAAGGCTGTGAGGGTTATGAGCAGGGAAAAGGGGATCTGCCCCGGAGCCAGCAGAGCTCATCTTCACTTCAGCTGATGGAAGTGTGGAGCCACGGGAGGGTGGTCTTACCAGGTGAGCTCTGTGCCTGTTGCTGATTTTCCATGCTTCCACTATGGGTGTGTGGGTTGTGGGGGAGGGATTTAGTCAACTCTGCAGCCTGATTCTTTAGACATCTGCTGTGGAGATTTCCATTCCTACACTCAATGGGTCCCCAGCAAAAGGAGTTATCACATCTGTTGAAAGGAAGCATTCTGAATGTTGGATGCCATGTTTGAAAAGAAATATTTTTATTTTCAATGATGTTTGTTTTTCTGAAATTGTTCACAGATGGCTTTTACACTTACATCCTATTACTGTTGTAATCACTTGGGGTCTATTTATATAACAGTCCTATATGTCTCAGAAGCCAATGTGTTAGGCAGTTCCTACATTGCTATAAAGAAGTACCTGAGGCTGGGTAATGTGTAAAGAAAAGAGGTTTCATTGGCTCACGGTTCTGCGGGTTTTACAGGAAACATGGTGCTTGCATTCACTCATCATCCAGAGAGGCCACAGGAAGCTTACAATCATAACAGAAGGTGAAGGGGGAGCAGCCACATCACTTGGTGAAAGCAGGAGCAGGAGAGAGAAAGTCGGGGAGGGGGATGCCACACACTTTTAACAGGCCAGATCTCATCTCCTGTGAACTCAGAGCAAGAACTCAGTCATCACCAAGGGGATGGCCCAAGCCATTCATGAGGATCTGTCCCTACGATCCAAACACCTCCCACCAGGCCCCACCTCCAACATTGAGGATTACATTTCAACATGAGACCTGAGTGGGGACAAATACCCAAACTATATTAGGCTATTCTCCTGGGGTCCTCATAACTCCTTTCCCTTGATGAGCTGATATCTTTTTGATTACATGGAATTATAGAGTTATGCCTTGTCAGGATGTGAGTGACATGAAGAAAGCATTTTATTCAAGATCATCAGCTGGGATAGATTAAACAACACTTGGCAGCAATTAAAAATACACAAGAAAGCCACCACACTGTACTTGTGAGGTTGCTTTATTTTTCATTTTTGTATTTTTGTGGAGATGGGGTCTCACTATGTTACCCAGGCTAATCTCAAACTCCTGGCTTCAAGGGATCCTCCCACCTTGGCCTCCCAGTGTGTTAGGATTATAGGCATGAACCACAGTGCCTGGCCACAGGTTGCTTTAATAAGCAGTTTTTCACAATTTATTTACTCTTAAAAGTTTATATTAGCTGTTGTATTGTTAAATATTTGATAAAAAGCATAACTGAGTAAAGTATGGTAGCCTTCAGCAGTAACAATAGGAAGCCTGGTTATTGGACCATATGGCCATAAACAGTGCCTCACTGCTTGCTTGGTGTCTGCTTACCTTAATTAAAAACAAACTCTTTAGAAAAAAATAAATATCATGTAGAATGTAAGCCTATGGTCCCCAACCTATAAAAATTCTATTCAGTATCTCGTAGGGTACCCAGTATATCCTTATAAGAGCAACATTTTGTGATTTTAGGTTATTTATGACCGTGTATGTACGTTTCATTAATTGCACTCTGTTTCCTATGGCTATAATGTGATTTTTAAAGTCTGTATTCTGTTAGTAGAAGCAGTAAATGAGCAGTATGTATGCATTACTTGTTACCAAGAAGCACAGTTCCCTATGGTATTCCTTCTGGTAAATTGTATTAATCATATCCAGATTATATAAGAATATTATAAAGTAATTCAGTTCATGTCACAAATTATCCTTAATGTAGCATGTCTGGATCTCAAGTTTATTTTCTTTGCTATGTTTGATCTGCATAATTATAGTCTTGTTGACTTTCAGTTTTCTTCAAGCAGAGTAGCTCTTTAAAAACCAAACATTTAACCATGTACCCTCTGCAAAAAGAGAGAGAGAGAGAGCCCTGGAAAAAAAAGAAATATTACATTAGTCAGTTTATGTCTATTCTCTGTGTGAAGTGGTTTCAAGGTGATGTTGGATTTGGGAAAAATTTGAAGCAATGTGGCCACCTTTGCCATAGACTTTGTATGAACCACCTGTGTGATGTGGCTGCCACAAACAGTAAGATATGTTAATTTAGTATTAACAGAGGCGTAGCATTCCAACAATAGGAGGATAGAATTCTGTTAGGTTACTCTGCCATAGCTAGAATATCATTGTCTATTTCTGATTATCTTGTTTTTATATTTGTATACTTTGCCCTCTGTGTGACCAACCACTGACACACATTTTCAAAGTAATTGTTGTGTTTGGAATACAAGGGGAAAAAACTATCTGATCCACATTGTCTTCTAAAGTCCTAAGCCGTGATTTTTTAACATTATTAAGCATTATCCTATAATGAAAACCATCGGATAAATCAAGAAAAAAATTAAGACTGTGATTATATTAATAATCAGTTCTAAAGGACCACTTCCTATGACGCTTTAACAACCTTAGCTTGTTCTGCTTATGAAATATGTAGTTCCCTAGTTGTCAGTTTTGAGAAAAGTTAAGGCAATAATCTATCACCTTAAAATACTTTTTAGGGACAGTTAAGAGTTTTTTTTTATTAGCAGCTTACATTTGAAAATTCAAATTTGTCTATTAGAGATATAAAACTAAAATATCTAGTCTTTGAAAATTATTTGCCATATTTTTAAGTATTATATCTGAACGGAACATTTTAGACATTCCTTTTGAAAAATTAGAGCTAATAGAACTTCTTCCTCTATCTTTGATATGAACATTCCTATTTTCCATTAAAGTTAGAATCATCTCATTTTCTTTTTTCTTTTTTTGGAAACAGAGTCTCACTCTGTCGGCTGGAGTGAAGTGGTGTGATCTCAGCTCACTGTAGCCTCTGCCTCCCAGGTTCAAGCAATTCTCATGCCTCAGCCTCCCGAGTAGCCGGGATTACAGGTGTAATCCACCACACACGGCTAATTTTTTTATTTTTAGTAGAGACAGTTTTACCATGTTGCCCAGGCTGGCCTCAAACTCCTGAGCTCAGGTGATCTGCCCACCTCGGCCTCTCAAAGTGCAAGGATTACAGGTGTGAGCCACCATGCCCAGCCCATCATTTCATTTTCAGCATGTAGGGTTCGTTGTTTTTTTTTTTTTTTTCCATTTTTAAAGTTATACAGAAAAGCCATAATATTAGCATATAATGTCAGTATGATTGACTAAAAATAATCTTTATTTTTAGCATTGGACTTAGGAGAAAATCAAGATAATTTCAATGTCTTTGTTTCATTTTAGGTCTCCGGATAACTGTGCTCCTGACATCCTTCCTTATGGTTTTGGGAACTGGTCTAAGATGCATACCTATATCAGACTTAATGCTTAAAAGAAGGTAAATCCTGTAAATAACATTTCTCCCCCATTTTTCATTTTATTATGTGTATAAATTTTTAAGAAGATCAGTAAAGGGTCATATTTATAGAAGCATTTTTTTTGACTCTATATGATGATTAATTTAATCGACATTTAGCAGTTGTCATATGGAAGACACTAGTTGTTGTGGAAATAGAAAGTGCAAGTTAATCTTCATATTGTCCAGGAACAGTAATAATCATGTGAAAATAATAGTATAACATACCATTTGTAAGTATAATAATATAACATATTATATATATAATAGTGTAGTTAATGCTACAGAAGAAATACAAAATTGCCTCGAGACTAGGAGAAGTTTTGGCTGTGGGTATCAAAAAGAGGAGTTCATAAAGGTGGTGGTAATTAAACTAGGCATTGAATGATGAGTAGAATGTTGGTAACTATAGTCAGGGGAAGGGTATTCCAGGATGGGGTAATAGCAAGAGTGAAGCCATGGAGGCAGGTAAGCATAGGCCTTTTCTGGGGTGGATAGGTAGTCTTATTTGTATATAGCAGCCTTTCTGCAACTGGGACCGTGGATTTATTCTTAGGGAGTGTAAGGTATACAAAGGTTTTAAATTTTGTTTTTATATTGGTTATGATACAGTATTATTTTACCAGTAATAATCTGCAATAAAACGGTATTTTTGTTGACCAGGATGTTAATTTCTTAAATTAGGGTTTCAGAGACTGGGGTCCTTGAATGTGACCTTGAGAGTCGTTGAGAAATTTTTTCCCTTTCAGAAGGACCCATGAATTACTCAAGTTCAAGAGATACTGGTCTACAGATTAAGGTGTAAGAATGGGATATAAAAAGATGAGGTTAGAAGGTTATATTTTGATTCTGAAGGGTCTTGATGCCATCCTGTATTATTAACAGTGTACTTTCCTCACTGGAGAGTGGAAAACCCCTTAGGCTCTTAATCAGAGGAGTGCTAGTATCAGACCTATGTTATATTCACTATGGATTGAGATATGTAGGCTTGATTATAAGGGGTAGAGATTGCTGGCAGAAGACCTGGAAAGATACAGTGGGACCCCAAGCTGAAGTCATTCTTTTGTTGGTTCATTTATTAGGTCATTCATTCATTCAACAGAATTCACTAAGCTTCTACTATGTGCCAACCTCTTTTGTGGGCATTGGGAATATGACAGAAGACAAAGCAGATAAAAATTACTATGTAATGTAGTAAATTACATAGTACATTACATAGTACATAGTAATTTACTATATAATGTACATTACATGACATACTATGTTTGTGATGTAGTTTCATTCCACTCAGGGAAACCAGCAATAAACTAGATAAATAAGTAAAATACATAGTATGTGCTATGGAGAGTAAAACAAAATAGGAAAGAAGGATATGAAAAGGCGAGGAAAGGATGGTGAGATTTCAGAAAGAAAAACCTAACTGGGAAGATAATCTTTTGGGATAAAAACCTGACAGAAGTCATGGATGATGCAGTATCTAGGAATCAAGCATTATATGCAGAGAGAACCGCAAGAGTTCAGGGTGGAAGAGGGACAGGGATGCCTGGCAGGGAGGCTGGTGTGGCATGAGAAAAGCAGGTAGCAAATGAGGTCAGAGCAGTTACAGAGTGGTAGTGGGAGGGTGGGACCAGATTCTTTAAGACCACGTCAGCTCCTCAGCTTTTTCTGAGCTAGGAAACCACTGGAGGTTTTGAGCTGAGAGTGCCATGGTGCTCGGCTGCTCCTTTGAGAATGGACTGAAGCTTGAGGTCATGGGCATAAGTAAGGAAAGTTGGGAAACAAGTGCAGTAAACCAGGTGAGAGATGATGGTGGCTTGGACCATAGTGGTGGCAGTGGGAGTGGTGAGAAGTGGTCAAATTCTGATCATCTTGAATATTCAAAATGTAATTATATTCTGATTATATTCTGGTCCATTTGCTGATGGACCAGATGTGGGAAGTAAGAGAAAGGAGTCCAGAATGATTCCATGCTGTGGGAAGTTGGGGGAATGGAAAGGATGGCACAGACATGAGGGGAAGTGTGAGAAAAAGAGATGGGAGGTGATATGCTGGAAGTTTCACTCGAGGGACTCTGAAATTGTTGATTCCATTAACAGATGGGGAACACAGAAGTGGGGGAGAGTGGATTTCAGGGACAAGATGTTGACTTTCTTTTGGAACAGAATTTTTCAGTTTCAAAATAAACGTTCAGTTTTGAATTTCAAAATGTGTTTTCTTTCTAGAAAATTTAGGGTACAAGGGTTCATGTTTGAAAAGGGAGATAAGACAATCATCTAGGTTCCTATGGAAAGCTAGTCATAATTTTCCATCCTTCTCAGTTAGATTTTAACACAAGTCTCATTATTGTATTTGAGATGCTCTTAATTTTTCAAACACCCAGAGGTGTATTTTTTCAAGCATCCACAGATTTTAAGTACAGATTTTCAGTACAGATTTTCACGTAAGCTTAAATTCAACACTGCTTTCTTTTAAAATGCCTATTAAGGCCAGGTGCAGTGGCCCACACCTGTAATCCCAGCACTTTGGGAGGCTGAGACAGGTGGATCTCTTGTGCCCGGAGTTTGAGACCAGCCTGGACAACACAGCGAGACCCCATCTCAAAAAAAATACCTATTAATATTTTTGCTAGTTTTTCTTCTGTTTTGGGCCATCCATACTATTACTTGCCTCCAGTCTCATATCCCTTTATATCCTTTCCATATACAAAATTCTGGGAATAATAGAGTTGACCCTCCATCTTGGAGAAGGTGGTATGAAAAAGAAACAATTCATAAATAAATGTAAACAAATGTAGAACAGGTAAGAAGTAGAAATAAAAAGTTCAGAGATTGAATCTTTCATAAAAAGAGTGTATAAATTGAATTTTCAATCTTATGCATTCATCTATAAAGAATATAGGAGTATTAACCCCTTGAAATAAGACTTCATTTTGTAGTCTTTAAGCATATCTTTTAAGCAGTGTTGTTAACAATGCATGATGCAGCTGTTAAAATGAAAATGCTACAATTGGAACATGTATTTTCAACAAATCAGGTATATAGCCATCACTTTTAAGCTTCAGTCTCCATCCAATGTTCCAGGGAAGGCCAGTGTTGAAACAAGCATTTACAAGTCTGTGTTTTTGTGGCCTTGTTTCACTCAGAGCTTTTTGAGCTTTTGACCCAGCCTTTTGGAATGGCTCCCCTGCACCCTTGACTTCCTGTATCTTAGCTCCCTTAAGTATCAAGACATGAGAATAGCAGCATTCTGACAAGCTCTTCCTAACGGTGTTCTACTTATATATAGTATCAGTATTTATTTTATTTGCATAGTACTGATGAAAACTCAGGAAAAAATTATTTTGCCACGTTTCTCTTATAACATCTTAGATAAATAAGGAACTTGGTATAACAAATTATAAAGCATTTTTTCTTCTATGATCTAGAACAAAATAATACCCCAAAAAATTGTAAAAGCCATCACTCTATTGCAATGAGCGCTATTACTCTATAGTGTGAAATATTATTATATTGCTTTCCCAGTAAACAACTTAAGGACTTCTGGAGGGTGAACTTATAGTAAGTTGTATCTACTCGTAATCATAGGTGTATCCAGTGATTTCCGTAACACATGCCATGTATATTTTTAAATTTTATTTTAAGTTCCAGGATGCATGTGCAGGATGTGCAGGTTTATTACATAGGTAAACATGTGCAACACATGCCACATTATCTTTTCAGTTCAGTGTAATTTTCATTAATATTAACAATACTTAACGTTTACCAACATGTATTAAATAGTTTGGTTCTAGTAAACATAGATTTTCTAGAAATATACTCCATTGTGAAATACTTTGCAGCTGGCAGGATTATGTTTAAAATGACCCTAACAGAAAAAGGTGAATTGTTTAGTGACTGATTTTGTGACAGCTGCTTAGCTATCTGAATAAATAGGAAGAAGAACCTAGTTCCCTCCCTTACCACTTAAGTAAATCCCAGCTGGATCAAAGACTTACATGTAAATAATGAATCATAAAAGTATTAGAACATGACTGTTTTACAGAATCTGAGGGTGGAGAGGGCCTTCCAATTAAGACACAAGTCCCAGAAGCCATAAAAGAAAGCCTTGATATATTTGACTGTGTAAAAATTTAGATTATCTTTATGATTGAATATACTATAAAACAAAGTCAAAAGATGAGTTAACTGGGAAATATTTGCAACCGTAAGACAAATGAGTAATTCCTTAGTTCTTTGAAATCAATAAGAAAAATAACAACTCAATAGGAAAATAGGTAATGGATATGAGCAAGCAATTACAGAAGTTGAAATATAAATGGCATGAACTCAAGAGAAGTTCAAGAGAATTCTTTCTTGAGAACTCGAGAGAACTCAGGAGAATATTCAGCTTTCGTCGTAATTAAATAAATGAAAATTAAAATAGCAGACAGATGTCTATTTACTGGCAAAGATGAAAAAAATTGATAATGTTCTATGCCTGAGATGTGGGGAAAAACAGGCACTGCTGATGTGTGAGCAGTTTGGGGCATCATCCTATTTGGAGGGCACTTTGGCAGTATTTACCAGATTCAAATATACATGTCTATAACCTACACCTATATTTGCACTTATAGAAAATTAGCCCACATATAAAGCTCTATCAGTTTGCAAGAATTACCATGTTTGTGCAGCTTTGCTTGTAATAGCAGAAGGCTGGATGTAACCCAGATGCCTTTGGCAGAGAACTGATTATGATGCAGTATATCATGGAATCATATTGCACCGTGAAAAGGAAGTAAAAGTCCTATAAGTGCTAATATGAAAATATCTCCAAAATATATTGTTGAGTTAAAAGGCAAACTTTAGAATATTATGTTTAGTATGTTCTTACTTGGAAAAAAATGGGAAGGGTATCATTGTTTTTTTCTGGGAAGAGCATCTGAGGAATAGAAGTCTGAGGTGGAAAGGACATTTACTTTTTATTTTTTACTACTTTTGGGAATATTTTTACCATGTGCATATATTAGCTTTTTTTTTTTTTCTGGAAACACTCTGTTGCCCAGGCTGGAGTGTGGTGGTGTGATCATAGCTAATTGCAGCCTCAAACTCCTAGGCTCAAGGGATCCTCCTGCCTCAGCCTCCCATGTAGCTGGGACTACAGGCATGTGCCATCACACCTGGCTAGTTTTTAAATTTTTTTGTAGAGACAGAGTCCCAATATTTTGCCTGAGTTGGTCTCAAATTCTGGGTGCTAGTGATCCTCCCACCTCAGCCTTCCAAAGTGCTGGGATTACAGGTGTGAGCCACCGCACCCAGCCTATATTACCTTTTTAACTGAAAGCACTAGCTAAGTAAAACTAAAATCACCACCTCAGAGCCTTAATAATAGGAAAAGTAAAGAGAAGGAAGGGTTATATATAAATTTGCCCAGCATAGAAATGTAAATCTTTTGATGTAAAAATGAGCAATTGGTAGATTTAAGAACTAAGACTTTTCTCAGTAAAATACAGAAGATTCAGATTCCCCTATATCAGTGTCTTCTAAAATATCATTCACAGATTTCCTGCTTATTAAAATACAGATCCCAGGGCTCCAACCCAGTCCCACTTAGTTAGGCTCTTGAGTGAACCCTGAGAATGAGCAGTTTTAACAAGCTCTTTTAGTTAGTCTTACACTCATTTAAATTTGAGAACTACTTTCCTAGTTCCCTAGTCTTATACTCATTTAAATTTGAGAACTACCTCCCATCTTCACTTTAAATAGTAATTGATTAAACAAATACCTTTATGCTTGTCCATCCTACAGTATAATCACACAATACATTTAATGTCTTATTTTAAAGCAGATTAAGGATTAGCCTCTATTTAATAAGTCTATTTGCCTTAATTTGACTCTTAAAACTCAAGGCAACTCAAGGCAAGTAAAACTCATGACTATGTCTGCATAGTGGTCAGGTGGACTTAAGAAAGATTTGTAAGAAAAGATAACCAGTCATGATAAGCATTTAAGAGGGAAAAAAAGGGAGTAAAAGGTGTGTAAAGGCAGGGCGTGATGCCTTTATAATCCCAGTACTTTGGGAGGTCAAGGCGGGCGGATCACCTGAGGTCAGGAGTTTAAGACCAGCCTAGCCAACATAGTGAAACCCAGTCTCTACTAAAAATACAAAAATTAGCCGGGCGTGGAGGCGCTTGCCTGTAATCCCAGCTACTCGGGAGGCTGAAGCAGGAGAATCCGGGAGGTGGAGGTTGCAGTGAGCTGAGATTGCACCACTGCACTCTACCCTGGGCGATAGAGCGAGACTGTCTCAAAAAAAAAAAAAAAGCTGTGTAAAATTGTCTTTAGAGTTTTGGAAAACTTTTTTTAACCTTTTTGTTGTTTTTGAAATACAGTTATTTATGAGACATTTTTTCCAAGGGCCCACAATGTCATTTATGAATTTTTTATTGACTTTTTTCTTGTTCGGTGCATCTTACAGAGAAGTATATACAACATACATGTGTATCATCAGACTGATACCCATGTAGCTGTCACTCAGCCCAGACTCCAGAAGTCTCCTGCGTGCCCCTTCCTGCTCATAATCCTCTCTCTCCCTCCTGTATATCATCACAATCATGAATGGATAGAATTTTCAAAGTAGACTGAGTTGAAATTTATTAAGAATATATTCAAAACCTATTGCAAATGTTTATTCTTTTCTTTGAAATAAGGATTTGCCTTAGATTTGTTTTCCGCTTAATACCAAAGGGGCAAACAATTAAAACTTTATCTGCAACAAAATGATTAGAGGAACAAAATATGCTAGAGGCAGATGTTGATAACAATTTAACATATAATTTTAAAAATCAGTAGGATTATTTGAAAAATCATATTTTATTAAATAGAAGTTTATGTATTTTTGCAAATTCATTACATATTAGTTTAAAAAAATGAATCCTTACTTTGCACCATGCATTAAAACATATTCCTGATGGATTGGAGAGCTGTGTATTTAAAATGAGACAGGATAAGGGAAAATGAATCTTAAAGACATTGCTTTATTTCCCAAGCATAAAAACAATGAAAGTGGTGGCTCACACCTGTAATCACAGCAGTTTAGGAGGCCAAGGCAGGTGGATCACTTGAGGCCAGGAGTTCAAGACTAGCATGGCCAACATGGTGTGAAACCTCATCTCTACTAAAAATACAAAAATTACCCAGGCATGGTGCATTCCTATAATCCCAGCTACTCGGGAGGCTGAGGCATGAGAATCACTTGAACCTGGGAGGCGGAGGTTACAGTGAGCCGAGATTGCGCCACTGCACTCCAGCCTGGGCCACAGAGCAAGACCCTGTCTCAAAAACAAAAACAAACACAAATCACAAAGGGAAAGATTTGTGATTTGGGTTTTCAGGTTAGAGTTAGGCTAACATTTTGACAACATTTTCCAGCTTTATGCTTCAAAACAGATTATAAAATTAAAATGCAAACTGGGAGAAATATGTGTTGCAAATATAATAGATAACTTATAAGTAACATGAGCATTTTTGAAAATTGAATAGAAAAATGGACATAGTAGACATGGCTAACAATTGTTGATTCTCAGATTTCATCATTTAAATGTATAATTCAACAGTCAACATTTATTGACAGCATATGTATATGTTAGTAAAGTACAGACTGAGCTGTGTAACAAACCAAAAATATTGAGGCTCAATAAGGTAGAAGTTCATTTTTCTCTCAAGGAACAATCTAAAACAAGCTTGTCCAATCTGTGGCATGCATGCGGCCCAGGATGGCTTTGAATGTGGCCCAAAACAAATTTGTAAACTTTCTTAAAACATTTTTTTTGTGTGACATTATTTTGTGAGTTTTTTTGTGTGACTTTTTTTTTTCTTTTAGCTCATCAGCTGTCATTCGTGTTAGTATACTTTATGTGTGGCCCAAGACGGTTCTTCCTCTTCCAGTGTGGCCCAGGGAATCCAAAAGATTGGACACCCCTGGTCTAAACAATAGTGGGCTATTCAGGGGAAGTAGGCAGCTTTGTTCTGAAAGGTCCTCCGGGACCTAGGCCCCTTCTCTATTGTTGCTCCAGCATCTCCTAGGGTGATATTATTGTCTGTATCATGCTGTCATTCCAGCCCACAGGAGGGGAAGTGGGATATCCAAGGCAGGTGACTGCATCTTCTTTTTTTTTTTTTTTTTTTTTTGAGATGGAGTCTCACTGTCACCCAGGCTGGAGTGCAGTGGCATGATCTTGGCTCACTGCCACCTCCACCTCCTGGGTTCAAGCAATCCTCCTGCCTCAGCCTCCTGAGTAACTAGGATTACAGGCACCTGCCACCATGCCCTGCTAATTTTTGTATTTTTAGTAGAGATGAGGTTATTTATGTTGGCCAGGCTTGTCTTGAACTCCTGGCCTCAAGTAATCTGCCCGCCTCGGCCTCTCAAAGTGCTGGGATTACAGATGTGGGCCCCCATGCCTGGCCTGTTTGTGTCATTTCTAGCCATATCCCATTGGTTGCAGACTTAAAACTTGGCCACATGGATCTGGAAGAGAGGTTGGAAAAGTAGCTCAGCAGCAATGTATGTAGTTAAACTCAAGGATGCCATACCAAAACAAAGAAAGGGAGAATAAATAGGCAGAGACAGTTAGGAGTCTCTGCTGTCAGATGCCTCCATGTGTCCATGCGCTCCCCTCTTCCCATGTAGAGAACATACTCGTCCTTCCTCAATGGAGAAAACTCAAAGTCCTGTCCAATTAATGCATCCAGCTCAAAATCCAGAATCTCTGGGCTCTATCAGATCTTTGTGGCTCTCTGAAAGTAATTTCTTTGATTATTGTTTGTGGCTTTTGGCTTTGTCCTCTGGAAAGCTCTTTTTTTGGTCCATTATTCCCAGTGACCACACCTGAAGTGGTTGTTGGACATTTCACTTTCTGCTTGATGCTGATTTGGGAACCTGAAGATTACTTTAGGGATCAAGCAGTCTTAATCCTTGGTAGAAGTGTTTTGTAGTATCTTGGCAATACGCTTCCCTCAAATGCTTAACAGTCTTTTGGTCTATTTACATCAGGTAGGTTCCATGGAAATGTAGCCATGCCAAAATATTTCTCCTTCTGCTTATGGTTCTTATACCTGTTGAATCTCCTCTTTACTTTACCAGCTTGGGTACCCATCCCAGATTTTCTCAATTTAGTGGTATCCACACTGATGCCATCTGAAAAAAGTAGGCCTGGGAAGGAAAATGTCACCCTTAACCTAATTTTTGCTGCTAGACTGGCTCTGAAGCACATTTTATTTCCTGCCATTTGGATTCAGAAGCAACCTGAGGCTTCAAATTTCTGGATTCTCATTAAATTTATATTGCAGGCCTCGGGCAGAGAAACTCCCTTAGCAGAGCTCTTGTCCCTTCCATCTCTGCTTGCAAACCAGCTAATTCTTTATATCTCTCTTGTGCCATCCTACACTCAGTAAGGAGCAAGAAACACAGAGTAATGTTCTGATTTTTTTCCAGCAAATCCCAGGTCATCACAAGCAGTGGTATTGCTGCGGCCACAGGTCACCTGCCTTTTCTGCCTACAGCCTGACCACTAAGTCAGTGCCAATATGTTGTGCCTTTGTGAATGCAGCACCCCAATTCTTGAGCTAATTTCTCAATTAGAGGACAAATTAAGTTGCTATAATGAGGAGATCTCAAAATAGAGTGGTTCAAACAAGACAATATTTCTTCCTTATTATTAGTCCAGAGTAAGCAGGTGGGCCAGGGCAGGTAGCAGTTCTGATCTACGAGGTTGTCTAGGGACCTGGGTTCCCTCTATCTTGTTACCTTCTCCCCAGGGAGATGACCTTGACAGTATAGTCAACAGCCAGTTCATCAGCACAGTGGTCACATTGCACCCACAGGAAGAAGCAGAGCAGGGAGAACAGTTCTGTCTTCATGGAGGTGACCTTGAGATCCTCCTGCTCTAATCTCATTGGCCTGAACTTAGTAATAACAAGGCCCCAGCTATCTGTGAGGGGCGCTTTTACTCCTGCAAAAACTTAAGGTCTTCTGTAACTAAAAGGAAAACAGAATGACCCTGGGGTAATAGTTTAATCATCTCTATCACAGGCAAATTGGCTACCTGTTTGGGAGGAAAAGACCATTTTGTTATCCTCATGTCATATGATGTGTCAAAATAAATTCAAATAAACAAAAAGGTTAAATATTTAGCTGAGAAACAATATATGGGGGTATTTATCTGATCTCTACATGGGAAAGATATTTTTTCCAAGCATGAAAATAAAGGAAAATCATAAAGAGAAAGGTAGATAGATTTGAGGAAGAAGAAGTCAGAGAAATGTTTTCTTGCCTCTTCCAGCAACTGCAGTTGCTGCCTTTGAAAACAGAGGAAGAGGGCCCTGAGCCGACGAATGCGGGCGGCCACTACAAGCTGGAAAATCAGGGAAACAGATTCTCTTCTAGAGCCTCTTGAAAGGAACCCAGCCCTGCCAACACCTTGATTTTAGCCCTAGAGTCCCATGTTGGACTTCTGATTTATGGAACTGTAAGATGATGCGTTTGTATTATTTTAACCACTGAGTTTGTGGTAATTTGTTATAGCAGGACTAGGAAACTAGTCACCAAGTTTTGCATGTGTGTGTGTGAGAGAGAGAGAGAGAGTGTGTGTGTATTTTTATTTATTTATTTATTGTTTTCTTTGATTTTTTTGTTTGAGATGGGGTCTCATTCTGTTGCCCAGGCAATTGTGGCTCACTGCAACCTCGATCTCCTGGGCTCAAGCAGTCCTCCTACCTGAGCTTCACAAGTACCTGGAACTACAGGCATGTGCCACCACACCCAGCTAATTTTTTTTTTTTTTTTTTTTGTAGAGACAGGGTTTCACTATGTTGCCCAGGCTGGTCTCAAACTCCTGGGCTCACATGATCCACCTGCCCTGGCCTCCCAAAGTGCTAGGATTGCAGGTGTGCACCACCTTGCCCAGTGTGCATGTATCTTTAAATAGTGATGCTCTATGCTGATGAAGCAGACACTGTCAGCTACTACTGATGGAAATGTAAATTACTACTAATCCTCCTGAAAAACAGTTTGCGAGTATATTTCCTAAGATCTAGAGTGTTCACACATTTTAACTTACCCTAAAATAATTTTGAAAGTAGCTTATATTCACATACAAAGATTGTCACACCAGCATTATTAATATTAGCAAATAAGTTGTTGGAAACAACTATCCAACATTAGGAAAATGGTTAAATGAGATTTTATATATCTGTATAATATAATATCACAAAACCATTAACAATTATTATAAAGAATAATGAAATGAGAAAATGCTTGATAGACCATAAAATGACTTAGTGCATAAGCTGTATATTCAGTATGGTATCTGTGGTTACCTATGTACGATTAAGTATTGATTGATCAAGAGAGTGAGAGATGCATTAGGGAAAGAACTGAAAGAAGAAAAGACTGGAAAATCAAAATATTAGTAGTGGTTGTCTGAATTGGGGTATTCCATTTATAGATGATTTTTTTCTTCTTTATGCATTTCTTTTCAAAATTTTCTACTATGAATATGTATTAATATATACTTTTAAACAAAAAGACAAAATAAAAGTTATGTGACAAGAAACAAGGAATGAAACAAAATGAGGGGAGGTAGACATCTTTCAGACCAGGACTAAGGCCATTTTTCCCCTGTGCATTGCTGAGAGATTATTGTATATGACCTTAATAAAAATCTTGTGAGAGAAACTGGGCTTGTTGGCTCACACTTGTAATCCCAGCACTTTGGAAGGCTGAGGTGGGTGGATTGCTTGAGGCCAGGAGTTCAAGAGCAGCCTGGCTAACATGGTGAAACCCCATCTCTACTAAAAATATAAAAAGTAGCCAGGCGTGGTGGGGTGTGCCTGTAGTCCCAGCTACTCAGGAGGTGAGGCAGGAGAATAGTTTGAACCCAGGAGACAGAGGTTGCAGTGAGCTGAAATCACACCACTGCACTCCAGCCTGGGCAACAGAGTGAGTGAGATTCCGTCCCAAAAAAAATCTCGTGAGAGGCCAGCCTCTGTGGCTTATGCCTATAATCCTAGCACTTTCGGAGGCCAAGGCAGGAGGATCACTTGAGGCCAGGAGGACTAGCCTGGGTAACATAGCAAGACCCTGTCTCTACAGAAAATTTAAAGATTAGGTGTGCTAGTGTGTGCCTGTAGTCCCAGCTACTTGAGAGGCTGAAGTGGGAGGATCACTTGAGCCCAGAGGTCGAGGCTGCAGTGAGCTGCCTTCGTGCCACTGCATTCCAGCCTGGGAGACAGAGCAAGACCCTGCCTCAAAAAAAAAAAAAAAAAAAAAAATCCTGTGAGACAGAAAGTATCTTTGGAGAAATTGAAACAGAAAGAGAATGTGATTTTCTAAAGATTATATGGTTAATAAATTTAGCTAAGACTAGAAGCTAAGCCCTGTGATAGCTAATCTAATATTATTTTCACTGTATTTTTTATGTATTTTCTATAGCTGGTACTTGGTAAGTTATTAAAAGCTTCTTTAGGGCCAAGACTGTAATGCTCATCTTCATATTCCCTTTAGTGCCTAGCTGCAGGTGCCTTGACCATAGCAGATACTCAATAGATATTTTTAATTGAATCATTATTGACCAAAATTAATAAAGGATACAAAAATAAAATAGATTTTTGTGAAAGAAAACTGAGGCTGTGATACCAAAGTTTTTGGAATGCTCATTACTTTTCCACCACCACCTCTATTTCTCTTTTCCTGTCTTCCTTTTTCCTGTAGTTAATTCATAACATCTCTAACCCTCTTTATTGCCCACCTTTTCTTGGGCTAAATAAAGGAAAACTATTTCCAGCACTTTTGCCATTTTCAACATCAAAAAAATCCTATAAACACATGACTTTTTTTAAAGTTTTTTTTTTTTAAAGAATATGAGCTAAGAGTTTATTTTGATATGGCATAATTAGGAATTGGGAGAAAGTTTCTGAACTATTGACCTAATGAGTTTTGGAGGTAAGTATTTTTATGTATTCTAAATTACTTCATATTAAAAATATATAGAATTTAAATTCTGAATACTAGAATAGCACTGAGGAAGTATCTGCCAGATTTCTAAAAAGCCAACTCGAATGTTAGCATCAATGTTAGTCATAATAAACTAGAGGTTTATAAAGCAGGTTGATGAACAGAATAAAAATATTCTGTATTGTGTGCCTTTGGATTTAAGGAACATTGGATTTTCTTAACCATCAGTAATTTTTTTATTATTAACAGAGAACCTTCAGAATGGGATCATGTGAGAGAGTAGAGATTTGTGGACTGATGAAATTAGCTATAATTTTGATTTCTAGTTCTGGCTGAGCCATTAGCTAGTTGTATGACTGGAGCTCCCTCCAATACTTTTTAAAGAAAGGAAAGTTATAAAATTATAAATGTGATTTTACATGTGTTATTAACTTTCTGGAAGGGGTTGGGTTATCTAGGTGAGGTCTGAAGTCACTTCCGGCTCTAAAGATTTTAATTCTAAAACATCATATTATTTAAGTAGAAATAATTTAGGAGTCATAGGTATTTCTTCCAGGATATCAGAAAGCAAAAGGTTAGGATACCAGAATATTAAATGCAAGCTAAAATGTCAACTACATTAGAAGATGTGAACTGTAGATCTTCAATTTGAACTTCAGCTATTGGCATTTGTCTGAAAAGCTATAGTCAATTGAATGATACAGAAAGAAATGCAGCTGTGCACCAGCTCCATCCCACGCACCCCTGCAGGCATTGTCCTCTGTGGGCAGGGGCACTAATTGAGGGCAGTGGGACTCTGCAGCGCACCTGGGGCTGAGCCTGGCTGGGTCCTCTCCTATTCCTGCCACAGGCTAGCAGTCTCAGCAGTGCTGATGCTAGTGGGCAGCACCAGGTCTCCCTCTCTAGTCTCCACCATTCCTGCTCTGCCAATGCAGGAGAAGTTCCCCTCTGATATGGTTTGGCTGTGTCCCCACCCAAATCTCATCTTGAACTGTAGTTCCCATAATCCCCACATGTGGGAGAGACCTGGTGGGAGGTAATTGAATCGGGGGTGGTTACCCCCACGCTGCTGTTCTTGTGATAGTGAGTGAGTGTCGTGAGATCTGATGGTTTTATAAAGGGCATTTCCGCTGCACACACTGTCTTGCCTGCCGCCATGTAAGGCATGCCTTTACTCCTCCTTCGCTTTCCACCATGATTCTGAGGCCTTCCAGCCATGTGGAACTGTGAGTCCATTAAACTTCTTTTTCTTTATAAATTACTCAGTCTCAGGTATGTCTTTATTAGCAGCGGAGAATGGACTAATACATCCTCTCTCATTCACTTTTCCATCTGGCTTGTGGGGACGGGATGAGCCAGGCTTCAGAAGTAGACAGAGGCTAGGTAAGGAGGGAAAAAAGGGAAAAGGAGAAAGACTTCAGAGAAGAGGGAAGAAAAGGGAGTTGGGGGCCGTGGGTTGGGAGGTGGATGGAGAAACAGGAGAGAGTTAAGGAGTCAGTATGAGGAGACTGGGCTGAAGGAGGAGGCACACATCTGCTTCCTGATAGATCTCTCACAGCTTGACCTGCAGAGGTGCAAGAGAAATGCAGTCCATTAACTGTGAGGATACACCTGCTTTCATCAGGTGTGGAGTTTCAGGTAAGGAGGCAAGAGTCAGACCCCTTGAATTAACTAGTCCATTACTGGACAACTGCCTTTCTGCTCCAGAGCTTATTGCCCAGAAGACAAAACTGCCTCCTCACACTCCTAACTTCTGCCCACCCTTCCCAAGTCCACTGTGCTTGAGACAGTTATGTCACATTGGCCTTGCTTTTAAAACACCCTAAAACATCCTTTTTTAAAATGTCACATTGGCCTTGCTTTTAAAATACCCTAAAACATCTTTTTTTAAAAGCTTTATTTTGAGAATATTAGTCATCTTGTTTTTTGTATTACTGAATTTAAACTTGTTAAAATTTATCAATAGAACTGATCTGATGTATGCCTTTGGATAACTTTGTGAAGTTTTGGAAACGCAGTTTAGTTGCATATTTCAGTGACTGCGTGTCCCTGTACTGGGCCCAGTCTGAGTTCCCGAGAGCATCCACACTGCCTTAGCGCTATGGGAGTGAGGCCTGTGGGGACTGCTGCCATGATCCTGACCTACAAGGACCTTAACTTTTACCTAGCAAAACAAAACTGAGGCATGTAATGATGACAAACAATTAATATTAAACTGTGTGGTTGACTTCACTGTACTGAAGATTATGAATCCCCCTCCTTCGTTTTTCTTTGTCGTTTTTAATAGTCAGCCCAGATCAACAGGTATTAGTTTCTGAAAGCCAGCTTCTTTCATAAGTGCTTAGAAAGCATTAGGATAATCGTGAGTTGCATTTTATCTTTTAATGTGTGAAAGTGGAGAGACTTTTTAGTTCAGACTGTTCATTTAAGCTGGATGTTTTTTCTTTTCAGTTCACTTCGCTAAGCTTATATACCTAATTTTTATTCCTGCATCTGTTTCTTCTAGAAATAGTCTAAATCTAGATTTCGATTTCCTCATGAGTCTGACTTCCATGCTGAACACTCCACTGAAACTGCTTCTACTCAGACCACAAATGACCTCTTCTTTGCTGAATCTGGTGGTTACATTTCAGTTATTATAAACGATCTTTCTGTTTGATGTGATGTTGTTGACCGCTTGCTCTTATGTTCTTGGAACTCGTCTCTCTTTGGTTGCCGTGATACCAGTCTTTCCTCTTTTGCTTTTTTTCTGCCTTGTAATGGCTCCTTCTCAATCATCTTGCTCGACTCCCATTCCTCTATTTTTAAAATGTTGTTATTCTCCAGTGTTTCTTCCCCACCCCAATCCACCTACAACTTACATTTCTCAGCTCAGACTGCTTTTCTTAGCTTCTGGCCTATATTAGCCACATGTTAGATGTTTGCACAGAGTTATGGGTGCCCTCCAGTATCCACCCCCTCTCCTTGCCATATATATTGTATCACCTTAATGGTTCTCCAGACCATCCGTCCTCCACCTCCCCACTGTGTTGCCAGTACCACTTTAAACCATGCCATAGAGTCCCTGTCCTGGATTCCATGCCTGAGGGTGTCCCATTCTGGCTTTCTTTCAGCCTTGCCCTTCCATGTGGGTTGAGGATTTCATAGGGCCAAGGGGATGTGCACACCCTGCCCTCTACCCTCTAGTCTTATGCACTAGCTACACAAGACCCCAGAAATAGGCCTTACAACAAGCCTGTTTCCCAGGCCTGCTCTTCCAAGAGTAGGCTGCATCCCTGCTGTGTACTTCCTAGGCCTAAGGGATAGCTAAGGGGCAGCTGTTTGGAGGGGATAGTTGGAGCTTAGATGGAGTTGGACCTTCAGCTCCACATGCATATATGCAAAGCCCTGATATATAGGCCAGGGCCAGAGGTCAGAAGAGAAGAAGGACATGCAGAGACCTCCATCTGTACTCTTGTCATAGGCAGCATAAGCATAGGGCAAGGCCTAACTATTGCCTTCTTTTTCTTTATATTCCTGCTACAGTGCTAGTATCACTGTGCTTTTAGGGATTCTTAAGGGCAAGGGCTTTAGCTTTTTAATTTTACATTCTCATTTGCCTGTCACAGTGCCTACCCAACACATGGTGACTACTCAATATATGTTTGTTGAATTAAGTAATAAATGCATAGTTACCATTTTATAATTATTTTATTTCCTTTATTATCATTTTAAAGAGGTTATGGTAATGTTCATATGATTTTATGATGTCTTAGGGTCAATATTTTTCCAGAAAAAATGTATCTCTAATTTGCATTCCTATTAAATGGAAAAAGTAGACTTAATGTATAAAGCAGAATTTTATTTTTAAATATCTTTTTACAGATTTATTTCATAAAATGATGTTTGTTAATGGTAGGTGGTAGAAAATAGTGTCAGGCAAACATGACAATCTTAATATTACAGATTACTGTAACATCACAGTCCCCAGGACAACAGTGCTTATGACCAGTTATAACACATTAGAAGCTGCTGAACCCTGAGGGACGCTAGGATATAAGTGTCAGAAGGAGCAGGACTAAGTTCTGGAAAACTACAAAGTGCTGGGAGGAGTGGGACTGGGTTTTCCTGCCAGGTTTCTCATGAATTCAGAGGATAACTAGTTCTACTGAGCTTGTTTATGAAGAGTGTATGTATGATGACTTTTAATACAAAAGCATGTAATTATCTAAAATTGGAGTAACTTTACAACACCACATAAGCTTATTTTAATTCCTGAGATGGTTTTTAACTATAACTTATATGCCCTAGATTGGCCTCCCAAGTTCAAGGACCTTTAAACCAAGAACCCATCTGAAGTGTCCCTGGTGCTATTCCTTCTTTGGATACTACTTTAACACGTACTGTATCGTAGTGAGAAATGTTCTGGTCTAAGAGTCAAGTAAACTGGATTTGGATGGCCCTTAAATTATCTGAAACTCACACATTCTGTGACTCTTAGGTCAGACTCTGCTGCTTGGTAATAGTCTATTTGTGATTCCACTGAGAGGTGACAAAGAGTTAAGCCATGGCAATAATTTGAGTTTTATACCTTAACTATGAGGAGCTTCACTTTGCTTCTCTTCTCTTCTCTTCTCTTCTTTCTTTCTTTCTTTTTCTTTCTTTCTTTCCTGTCTTTCCTTTCCTTTCTTTTCTTTCTCTTTCTTTCTTTCTCTCTTTTTCTTTCTTTCTTTCTTTTTCCTTCCCTCCCTCCCTCTCGTCTTTCCTTCCTTCCTTCCTTCCCTCCCTCCCTTCCTTTCTTCCTTTCCTTTCCTTTCTTTTTTTTTCCTTCTTTTTTTTTTTTTTTGAGACAAAATCTTGCTCTGTCGCCCAGGCTGTAGTGCAATGGCACAATCTCTGCTCACTGCAACCTCTGCCTCCCAAGCTCAAGTGATTCTCATGCCTCAGCCTTCTGAGTAGCTGGGATTACAGGCATGCGTCACCATGCCCAGCTAATTTTTGTATTTTTAGAGGAGGTGGGGTTTTGTCATGTTGGCCAGGCTGGTCTTGAACTCCTGGCCTCAAGTGATCCACCCACCTCGGCCTCCCAAAGTGCTGGGGTTACAGGCATGAGCCACTGTTCCCAGCCAGGAGTCCTGCTTTCTTATCAGTCTTTTTGTTTGTTTATTTTTGATTTATTTCTTCCATGTTCTCCTTTTACCCTTAACATTTTTAGACATAGTAAAGTTTACTCATTCCAAGCCTTCTAGTTGACATGAGTCTAATACCTCATTAAAAGTATCAAATATCAAAGCAGTTATTTTATGGGTCATCACACACTGTCTCATTGTTGTGCCATCACATGCAGTGATTAAAACCACTTAATGACGTTATTGCTGGAACATTTCTGTAATAAAATTGCTGTGGGACAGCTTTGGTTCCACTGGCTTTTGGAGGACATAAACAGTTTAAATTATTTCTGTCATCTGGAAAATAATTCCCCTTACACAGAGAGATTTTTAAATGTCTTGAGTTTTTTTAATTTAGTAATATCAATATCAATGACACTTGGAGCTATGTTGCCTTCACATAATTTTTCCAACATAACGAAGCTATGGGCAGCCCTAATTCACATATTTCACTTCCCACTCACTTCTGTTTCTACATTAGGGCCCTTCCTCTCCCCATGTGCCTGTTTATTTTTCTCTTCTGCATTCAGCAAACTTTTCTAACTGGCTTAAGATGGCAGTTTAAAAAAAAAAAGAGGATTTGAGACGCACATAGTGCTTAGAAAGCAAAACAAGCAGAAGAAAAAGATGAGTTCATATCATGAAAATGTCACATGTACTGTCCCTTCCCTTTCCTCTACCTCCAGGGCAAGAGAGGTCGACACATCTCCCTTTCTTGTCTATGCTTTCTTTGGACTTCTGGCCTCTTTTCTACTTCAAGGCAGCTCTTAAATGTGAATGTGTATATTGGGGGTGAGGGAGTAATGGGAGAAAAGAGTTGGTCAACAAGGAACAGGAGTGCTAAGGAGAATATTGGGAAAAGGTCAGCAAGAGAACAAATGGAATGGAAAAAAAGAAACTGCTTTTCATTAATCCTTACAATTAAAGTCAGAATTAGAGTATGAGAACTGGAAGGGACTTAGTGGTCCTGTCATTACAGTACCCTAACCTAACAGATGCTCCGTAAATGCATATTCAACTTCAACTGATGTCCTCATTTCACGAGGGAAGAAATGGAACCCCACAAAGTTAGGAATTGTTCAGGGCTAGCCCTGAGCTCAGCTGGAACCCAGGTCCTCTGGTTCCTCAACTACCTTTTCTATTAGAAGATATTTTAATGAGTCTTTCATTTGTTGTATTTCCACCATTTGGCAAAGAGTGGGTATGAAATGTTGAGCTCAACTATAAGGCTGGTGGCACTTAGTAGGTCTGTTAATGAGTGGCAGTCTAGTAGAAGGAGTATGGATTTTGGAATCAGACCTGGATCTAAACTTCAGCTCTGCCTGTCAGCGCTTGGGCAAGTTTCTTAATCTTTCCAAATCTAGGATTTTTCATCTCAGTAAATGGGGATCATAATAGCTACCACTTAGTGTTGTTATAACAACTAAATGAAGCAAGGTTCTAAGTACTTACAGGAAGTACTTAGTTTGATGTGTGGCACAAATCATAGGTCACAATAAATATTTGTGAAATGAATAAATGGTAACTATTACTATGTTTGATCCTCCCTCATAGGGAGTCAACATACCTGTTTTAGAAGGTAAATCAACATGTCTTTTAGGCATGTCATATTCTTTACAGATATGTATACTTATGGCCATAGTTAAAAACTGCTGTTTGGCTCATTTTTATTTGTCTTAGAAAATGCCTGTTTCAAATACCTCACAGCCTTTTAATTTTTAAATTCCAGATTAATTCATGGAGGACAGATGTTAAATGGATTGGCAGGTCCAACTGTAATGAATGCAGCACCATTTCTCTCCACGACGTGGTTTTCTGCAGATGAAAGGGCCACAGCCACAGCTATTGCATCAATGCTCAGTTATCTTGGGGGAGCATGTGCATTTTTAGTTGGACCACTTGTTGTTCCAGCTCCCAATGGGACATCACCTCTTCTTGCTGCAGAGAGCAGCAGGGCGCATATTAAAGATCGCATAGAGGCTGTGTTATATGCAGGTAATTTGAAGTTTATTTTCTTCTTGTTATACTTTGTCTTTTATCTCAATCATCTTCACTCTACTTTTTGTATAACAGATACCTTCATATGAAATACTTGAGAGGACTAATATGTAAATTTACATACACTGTGCATTCCTTGTCATATGATATAGAGATGCTTAATTAAAACTGAACACTCTTCCTAGGAAGTTAAATTTTAAATTTATTATTGCCACATGGAGGGGTATTTCTTAATTTTAGTCTTTTCATCTATTTACGGTTAAGCACTGTATAACACATTTTCTATGTCCTCTCTAGATATCTTATCAGGGTATAAAACGTCATGACTGACAATAACCTTTTGTTAAGCATCTATCTGTTGGTAGATGTTAAGCCCGTTTTCTCCCTTGTAGTTTCTCCATTATTAGCCATGTTCTGTAACCTTATTTACCTTGATCATCTACAGTTTATCCTCATTTCCTACTCTCTGTATGTTTAGTCTGTTATCAGGGATACTGACCTTTCTAAAATATTCTTTGAATTATTTTATTTCTAGAATCAAGCCCTGGTCCACTCTTATAGTATAGTCTCCTACGGATTTTCATAGATATAGCCCCTCTCTCTATATCCCTGTTTGTTATTTCCTCTGCATTCAGAACACTTTTTGTAGGTGTTTACTATATGCCAAGCACTGTGCTAAGCACTAGGAATTGGTAAGATCAACGATGAGACAATTATAATACAAGTAAAGATATACAGAGGTTGGGAGACCTAACTTGCCTGGGTTTGTAGGGAAGTTGAGGGGGCAGGAAAGGCTTCAACAAGAATGTAATAATTAAAGTTAAGAATTTTGTAGGAGTTCACCAAGTGTTTGAGTGGTTAGTGTATTCCATACAGAGGGAACAGTAACTGCAAAGGCAGGGAAGGTATGAGAGAGCTCAGTATGTCTAGGGAACTGCAAGTAATTGAGTATGGCTGGAGTGGTGTAAATGTTTGTGTTTGGGTATGGGTAACAAGTGGCAGAAAATGAGACTGGAATGATAAGGGACCCAATTATACTGAACCTTGTTTTAACTTTTTTGTTCACTTATCAATTTCACAAACATGTTTTGAACGCCTATGTATCTGTCACTATGTGAGTCACTGAGATAGGCATGGTTCCCGGTGTAACAGAACTTACAGTGTCCTGAATGGTACAGACAGGTAAACAATTGTAAAATAGAGCAGGGAGTATTATAAACCAAAGGCCTACAATTGCTCTGAGAGCTCGGAGAAGGAGCACCTAACCCAGATTTTGGAGGTAAAGTAGAGCTTCCTGGAGATGCAGCTTCTAAATCAGAGCCTGAGGAATGAGAGAACGATGGTTAAATACAGTAGGCAGGAAGATTACACTGTAGAGAGGAAACTTAAAGGAGAAGTCCAGTGAAGGGAGACACCCTGGTACGTTCAAGCCCAGAGTGGCTTAGATCTAGTGAGAGTACTAGTAGGTGAAGCTAGAGAGGAAAGCAAGCCCCACGCAAACCTTCTAAGCAGGCCTGAAGGGTTTAAGGTTCACCACATTGTAGGCAAAGGCCACACTCTGAAGAACTGTATGTCAGAGAGTTATTTGATGACATTTACATTTCAAAATATGGTTTAGAAGGATTAAAACTGAAAGCAAGGGTAGCAGTAGTATATAAAGCATTTCACCTCCTTTACACAACTTATTCCTTTTAAAGAAAAAATAAAAATGTAAAAATGAGTAAATAAAACTGAACGCAGGTGAAACATAAGTTTTAAACTTTATTTTGGTCATGTTATTATTTTTATTGAAAACCTAAGCAATGATTGTAGTTTTTACATGATGTTAAGCACTGTTAAGCATGTATCAATGCAGTACATGCAGCTCATGGTTCTCATGCAGTCAAGCAGAAGCCCCTGCTCAAAGCTTCCCAGTTGCTTCTTCATTGCTTTCATGTTTGCCAATCTGCCTTTCTGAAAGACTGTCCCATGACTTCATTCTATTCAAAATACTGTACTAGAATTGTCATTTTAAAAAGTTAGAGATTCTTAAATTATTCCCGACAAAGGTAACATAAGAAAAGTAAACTACAGATCCAAATCTCAGATGAGTATAAACACAAAAGTCCTGAACAAAATACTAGCAAACTGATTCCAACAACATATATCATAAAACGGATGATATACCATGACTAAATGGGATTTATTCCAGCAATGCAAGGTTGGTTTAACATTCAAAACTCAATTTATGGAATGTATCATATCAGCAGATAAAAGGGAAAAAACATGATCATCTTAAAAGATGAAGAAAAAGCATTTGACAAATCCAACACCCTTTCAATGAACTGGAAACAATCAATGAATTAGGAACAGACAGGAACTCTCTCAACCTAATAAAAAGCATCTATTGGAAACCCACAAGAGGCCTGGCACAGTGGCTTGTGCCTATAATCCCAGCACTTTGGGAGGCCGACAAGGGAGGATCACTTGAGGCCAGAAGTCTGAGACCAGCCTGGCCAACATAGCAAAACCCCATCTCTACTAAAAAAAAAAAAATGGCCGGACATGATGGCACATGCCTGTAATCCCAGTTACTCGGGAGGCTGAGGCACGAGAATCGTTTGAGCCTGGGAGGCAGAGGTTATAATGTGAGCCAAGATCACACCACCGCACTCCAGCCTGGGTGACAAACAAACAAACAAACAAAAAACCTGCAGGTAACATCACATTTCACTTCTAGGGTTATGAACAAGACAAGGATGTCCATTTTTCCATGCCTTTTTAAAACTGTGCTGGAGGTTCTAGGCAGTATCACTGAACAAGAAAAGCAAAAGATATCCAGATTGTAAAGGAAGTAGTAAAGAATATCTCTGTTGAAAATGATGTGATCTTGAATATAGAAAATTCTCTGGAGTTCACTAAAAACTATTAGATCTAAAAAAAGATTTTAGCAAAGTTTTATGGTACAAGATTAATATGTAAAAATCAATTGTCTATATATTGGCAATGAACAGTCTTAACATGCAATTCAATTTGCAATAGCATCAAAAAGAATAAAAGATTTAGGAATAAACTTAACAAATGAAGTGCAGAACTTATAATCTGAAGACTACCACTGTTGAAAGAAGTTAAAAAAGACCTAAATAAATGGAAAGGCATTCCATGTTCATGTTGGGAGGTTTAATATTGTGAAGATATCCCCAAGTTTATCTGCAAATGTAGTGCAATCCCTTTAAAAATCCCAGCTGCCTTTGTTGCAGAAATCGACAAGGCGATCCTGAAATTTACATGGAAATGCAAAGGACCAGCAATATCCAAAACAATCTTGAAAAGGAACAAAATTGGAGAACTCAGACTTCTCAACTACAAAACTTATTACAAAGCTATAAGATAGCATAGTACTGGCATAAGGATAGGCATATAAATCAGTAGAATAGAAATGAGATTCTAAAAAAGTGATACTGCCTAGAAACGCCATTACATTTATGGTTAATTGATTTTTCAGAAGGGTCCCAAGATAATAAGGGAAAAAGTCTTTTCAGTAAATGGTACAGGAATAACTGAATATCCAAATTCAAAAGAATGAATTTGAACCCCGTTGTTAACTCAAACCTAAATGTAAGAGCTAAAACTATAAAACTCTTGGAAGAAGACTAACAAGTAAATCTTTGTGACCTTGGATTAGGTGAAGCCTTTTTATAAAAGACACCAAAAGCACCAGTGACAAAGGAAAAAAGATAAATTAGACTTCATCACAATTTAAAACTTTTGTGCTTCACAGAACCCAGAGAGTGAAAAAGACAGTCCACAGAATGGGAGAAAATAATTGCAAATCATATATCTGATAAGGGACTTATATCCAGATTATATAAAGCATTCTTACAACTCAACAACAGAAAGACAACGCCATTAAGAAGTGGGTAAAGGACTCAAACACATTTCTCCCAAGAAAATACACAAATGTTCATCGAACACATGAAAGATACTCAGTGTCATTAGTCATTAGGGAAATGCAAATCAAAACCATGATAAGATACACTTCACACCCAGTAGGATTGCTAGAATCAATAAAATGGAAAATAATAAAGTACTGGCAAGAAAGTGGAGAAATTAGAACCCTCATACATTCCCATATGTGGGAATGTAAAATGGTGTAGCCGCTTTGGAAACAGTTTCACAGTTCCTCAAAATGTTAAACAAAGATTACCATACAATCCAGAAATTCCATTTCTAGATATATATCCAAGTGAAATGAAAACATACACCCATGTAAAAATGTATACATGAGCATTATTTATAATAGCGAAAAAGTGGAAACAACCCAGATGTCTATCTACTGATAAGTGGATGAACAAAATGTGATATATCTGTGCAATGGAATATTATTTGACAATAAAAAATACTAAAGTACTGATACATACTCCAACATGAATGACCCTTGAAAACATTATGCAAAGTGAAAGAAGCCAGTCATAAAAGACCACATGTTATATGATTCCATTTATAGGAAATGTCCATAATACTCAAATCTATAGGGACTAAAAGTAGATCAGAGGTTGCCTAGGGCTGGGAGATTGAGAGTAATGGGTACAGAGTTTCTTTTTGGGTTGTTGAAAAAATTCTAAAATTGATTGTGGTTATGATTGTACAATTCTGCTGGTAAATGAAAAACCACTAGATTGTGCACTTTAAATGTGTGCATTGTATGTCATGTGAATTATATCTCAGTGAAGTTGTTTACAAAAATGCCAGTAGATGGTCAAAGAATATGAATAAGGCAATCATGCAAGACATACAGGTGGCCAATATGCATATTTTAGGTGCTCATTCAGTATTACTAATAATTAAAATAACTCTAAATTAGAACAGTTCATTAACTTCTTGTTGCTCCTTAGATTGACAAAGAATAAACAGACTGAAAACACCAAAAAAAAAAAAAAAGAAAGAAAAAAAAGGAATCTGCTAACAATCTTGTGTTTAAAAAAATAGGCATCTTTAAATTTCTAACTGAATTAAACAGAATTATCTGTGGTTAATTGTCTTATAGGAATGTTGTCCTTTTTTGCTAAGAATATAGCCCTAGAATTAAAATTATCCAACCGAAAGGACCTCTAGAAATCACTAAATTCAATCCATTTATTGGCCTAGAAAGATTAAGGGATTTGTTCAAATTACAAGCTAATTAATGGCATAGACAGGTCTATATTCCAAGTTTCCTGACGTTTCTACTAGGGCTGTGCTTTTCTACAAAATTGGACACAGTTATCAAAAGCTGGAACTTCCAAGTGCCAGAATTATAGAGGGAAAGATTGGGATGCTAGAACCTTCCCTTCTATAATGGGGACAAATTAAGATTGTTTGGGTATTCATTTTACTTCTGATTGTTTAATACTCTACATTAGCTAGTCTTGTGTTTAAATTCTATTCTCTGTCTCTTGGTCTCTTATTTTTGGATGCTTTCTTGTTCAAATTTTCCATACAGTCTGTAAATTGGGTCTGTCTTATACAATGCATCAGACTATCCTATTATGAATCAAACAAACCTCCTATCCTGTTACTTCTTACCAGTTTTTTTTTCTGAGTGCCACACTTATTAGACAATCATCCTAGACCTGTTTCACAATCTCTTTTATAGTAAGGTACTGTTGGCTTTTAATGTTTTCTCCATAAGACAACATTTGTTTACTTCCTCAGTCTTTTTATCTGTGTGCCATAGTATCAGCATATACATCATTGTTAGTATAACCTCTTACCAATTACTTGTTGAAATTTATATTTTTATATATTCAATTTTGTTTTTACTAGACTGAGCAATCTTGGCTAGATACTATATTTTGCTTATCTCTATACGTCTCAGACTCAGTTGATACTTAGTAAATATTTGTTAGATAAATAAATACCTGAGAGGCTGGGCATGGTGGCCCACACCTGTAATTCCAGCATTTTGAGAGACTGAGGCAGGAGAATGGCTTGAACATCACTTGAGCTCAGGAGTTCGAGACCAGCCTGGACAACATGGTGAGACCCTATCTCTACAAAAATAAAAAATAAAAATTAGCCTGGTATGGTGGCATGCATCTGTGGTCCCAGCTACTTGGGAGGCTGAGGCAGGAGGATCACTTGAGCCCAGGAGGTCAAGTCTGTAGTGAGCCATGTTCATGCCACTGCATTCCAGCCTGGGTGACGGAGTGAGACCCTGTTTCAAAAAACAAATAAATACTTGAAGTCTTCAACTTTTTGTGTTTCCTGGTTAACATTTTACCTATTTTTTTTCTTTCAGAATTTGGAGTTGTCTGCTTAATATTTTCTGCAACACTAGCTTATTTCCCACCCCGACCTCCTCTTCCTCCCAGTGTTGCTGCAGCTAGCCAGCGGCTGAGTTATCGGAGAAGCGTTTGTAGATTATTAAGGTAAATATACTGAGAGTCACTGGATGGCTTTGACTGACACCTTCAAGGTAACTTCAGATTTTTAAAAAATAATTTAAGATAGTAATTTTTCAGCAACCTATTAATTAGGTTGTAAGTAATTGATAAAATACTTATTGAATATTTTAGATTTCCTACCAGAAATCTATCTTGAAAAATCACCAAAAACAAAAACTTCTATAATTTTTGCCTTCTCTACATATCACCTACTATTATTTGCTTAATGTTTTAAAAATCAAATATTTTATTTTTCTTAAATAATTTTCTTTTTTAAAGAATCCCATATCATACAATAGTGTCTGTGAAATCATGAATTCTATGTGTTATACTTTTCCTAATATGCACATTATTTTAATTTATTATGTATTTGTTAAGGCATATTAAAATAAGCAGGTGGTAGTCAATACAAAGTGAATAAAATAAATAATATTATTCACATATCACCTGAAATCATTTTCTGTACCAGCAGTAGGATCATACTTTAAGAAACCAAATATATTATTTAATTTTATTGGTATAACTTAAGTATAGTTAGATTAAACTCTACTCTTGAAGGCTCAAATGCCCAGTACTGAATTTAATTCTTGGGATATATAAAACACCACTATTCATTATGATTTGCAGTTGGACCACTAGACTTTGTCATTTGAAATTTTTTCACAGGTAGTTGGTATGAGTTTTTATTGATTCTTCAACAACTCTCTCTAAATTGGTTCTTTCTTTTCTTGGGTTCCTCTCCCCAGATGGTAAGTTTCTTGTGGTCAAGGAGTAGTATCTATGTCTTTACATCTGCTGCAGTAATACTGTCCAGTAGGAATAAAATGCAAGCCACATAAGTAATCTTACATTTTCTGATAGTCTTCAATAAATTTTTAAAAATCAAAATCATATCAAGTATCTTCTGTGACCACAGTGGAATAAAACTAGAAGTCAACTCCAAAAGGAACCCTCAAAACTGTACAAACACACGGAAATTAAACAATCTGCTCCTGAATGATTTTTGGGTTAACAATGAAATCAAGATGAAAATTAAATTCTTTAACATGAACCGTAATAGTGATGTAAGTTATTAAAACTTCTGGGATACAGCAAAAGCAGCGCTAAGAGGAAAGTTTATAGCACTAAATGCCTATATCAAAAAGTCTGAAAGATTACAAATTGACAACCTAATGTCACACCTCAAGAAACTAGAGAAACAATAACAAACCAAAACCAAAGCTAGCAGAAAAAAAGAAAAAACAAAGATCAGAGCAGAACTAAATAAAATTGAAACAAAAAATACAAAAGATCAATAAAACAAAAAGTTGGCTATTTGAAAAGATAAACAAAATTGATACCCCATTAGCTAGATTAACCAAGAAAAGAAGATTCAGTTAAGCTCAATTAAAAATGAAAATGGAGATGTTACAGTCAATACCACAGAAATACAAAAGATCATTCAAGACTACTATGAACACCTCTATGGACACAAACTAGAAAATCTAGGGGAAATGGATAAACTTCTGGAAACATACAACCCTCCTAGATTAAATCAGGAAGAAATAGAAACCCTGAACAGACCAATAATGAGCTGTGAGATTGATTCAGTAACTTAAAAATTGCCAACCAAGAAAAGGTCATGGTCAGATTGGCCAGATGGATTCACAGTTGAATTCTACCAGACTTTCAAAGAAGAATTTATACCAATCCTACTGAAACTATTCCAAAAGATTGAGAAAGCAGGAATCCTCCCTAACTCATTTTATGAAGCCATCACCCTGATACCAAAACCAGATTGAGAAAGAGGGACTCCTCCCTAACTCATTCTGTGAAGCCAGTGTCACCCTGATACCGAAACCGGAAAAAGACATAACAAAAAAGAAAACTACAGGCCAGTAGCCTTGATGATCATAGATACAAAAATCCTTAATAAAAACACTAGCTTACTGAATCCAGCAGCACATCAGAAAGATAATACACCATGAGGCAAGTGGGTTTCATACCAGAGATTGTTTAAAATACGCAGGTCAAATGTGATATATCACATAAACAGAATTAACAACAAAAACAGTATGATCATAATAGATGCAGAAAAAGCATTCAGTAGCATCTCTTTATGATAAAAAAAAAAAAAACCCTCAACAAACTAGGCATAGAAGGGACATACTTCAAAATAAAAGCTGTATATGACAAACCCACAGCCAACATCATACTGAATGGGAAAACTTGAAAGTATTTCCCCTGAGAACTGGAACAAGACAAGGATGCCCACATTCACCACTTCGGTTCGAAAGTACTAGAAGTCCTAGCCAGAACAGTCAGGCAACTGAAAGAAATAAAGGGCATCCAAATTGGAAAAAGAGGAAGTCAAATGATCACTGTTTGCCAATGATATGATCATATACCTAAAAAACCCTAAAGACTCTTCCAAAAGACTCCTAGATTTGATAAATGAATTCAGTAAACTCTCAGGTTACAAAATCAGTGTACACAAATCAGTAGCACTGCTCTACACCAACAACGAGAAAGGCGAGAATCAAGTGAATAACTCAGTCCTCTTTACAATAGCTGCAAAAAAATTAAAATACCTAGCAATATTCTTAACCAAGAAGGTGAAATATCTCTACAATAACTACAAAACACTGCTGAAAGAAATCATAGATGCCCATTCAGTGTGATATTGGCTGTGGGTTTGTCATAGATAGCTCTTACTATTTTGAGATACGTTCCATCAATACCTAATTTATTGAGAGTTTTTAGCATGAAGGGTTGTTGAATTTTGTCAAAGGCCTTTTCTGCATCTATTGAGATAATCATGTGGTTTTTGTCTTTGGTTCTGTTTATATGCTGGATTACATTTATTGATTTGCATATGTTGAACAAGCCTTGCATCCCAGGGATGAAGCCCACTTGATCATGGTGGATAAGCTTTTTGATGTGCTGCTGGATTTGGTTTGCCAGTATTTTATTGAGGATTTTTGCATCGATGTTCATCAAGGATATTGGTCTAAAATTCTCTTTTTTCATTGTGTCTCTGCCAGGTTTTGGTATCAGGGTGATGCTGGCCTCATAAAATGAGTTAGGGAGGATTCCCTCTTTTTCTATTGATTGGAATAGTTTCAGAAGGAATGGTACCAGCTCCTCTTTGAACCTCTGGTAGAATTCGGCTCTGAATCCATCTGGTCCTAGGAGCATTCCCTTTGAAAATGGGCACAAGACAGGGATGCCCTCTCTCACCACTCCTATTCAACATAGTGTTGGAAGTTCTGGCCAGGGCAATCAGGCAGGAGAAGGAAATAAAGGGTATTCAATTAGGAAAAGAGGAAGTCAAATTGTGCCTGTTTGCAGATGACATGATCGTATATCTAGAAAACCCCATCGTCTCAGCCCAAAATCTCCTCAAGCTGATAAGCAACTTCAGCAAAGTCTCAGGATACAAAATTAATGTACAAAAATCACAAGCATTCTTATACACCAATAACAGACAAACAGAGCCAAATCATGAGTGAACTCCCATTCACAATTGCTTCAAAGAGAATAAAATACCTAGGAATCCAACTTACAAGGGATGTGAAGGACCTCTTCAAGGAGAACTACAAACCACTGCTCAATGAAACAAAAGAGGATACAAATAAATGGAAGAACATTCCATGCTCATGGGTTGGAAGAATCAATGTCGTGAAAATGGCCATGCTGCCCAAGGTAATTTATAGATTCAGTGCCATCCCCATCAAGCTACCAATGACTTTCTTCACAGACTTGGAAAAAACTGCTTTAAAGTTCACATGGAACCAAAAAAGAGCCCGCATTGCCCAGTCAATTCTAAGCCAAAAGAACAAAGCTGGAGGCATCATGCAACCTGACTTCAAACTATACTACAAGGCTACAGTAACCAAAACAGCATGGTACTGGTACCAAAACAGAGATATAGACCAATGGAACAGAACAGAGCCCTCAGAAATAATGCCGCATATCTACAACTATCTGATCTTTGACAAACCTGACAAAAACAAGCAATGGGGAAAGGATTCCCTATTTAATAAATGGTGCTGGGAAAACTGGCTAGCCATATTTAGAAAGCTGAAACTGGATCCCTTCCTTACACCTTAGACAAAAATTAATTCAAGATGGATTAAAGACTTAAACGTTAGACCTAAAACCATAAAAACCCTAGAAGAAAACCTAGGCAATACCATTCAGGATATAGGCATGGGCAAGGACTTCATGTCTGAAACACCAAAAGCAATGGCAACAAAAGCCAAAATTGACAAATGGGATCTAATTAAACTAAAGAGCTTCTGCACAGCAAAAGAAACTACCATCAGAGTGAATAGGCAACCTACAGAATGGGAGAAAATTTTTGCAACCTACTCATCTGACAAAGGGCTAATATCCAGAATCTACAATGAACTCAAACAAATTTACAAGAAAAAAACAACCCCATCAAAAAGTGGGCGAAGGATATGAACAGACACTTCTCAAAAGAAGACATTAATGCAGCCAAAAAACACATGAAAAAATGCTCATCATCACTGGCCATCAGAGAAATGCAAATCCAAACCACAATGAGATACCATCTCACAGCAGTTAGAATGGCAATCATTAAAAAGTCAGGAAACAACAGGTGCTGGAGAGGATGTGGAGAAATAGGAACACTTTTACACTGTTGGTGGGACTGTAAACTAGTTCAACCATTGTGGAAGTCAGTGTGGTGATTCCTCAGGGATCTAGAACTAGAAATACCATTTGACCCAGCCATCCCATTACTGGGTATATACCCAAAGGATTATAAATCATGCTGCTATAAAGACATGCACACGTATGTTTATGGTGGCACTATTCACAATAGCAAAGACTTGGAACCAACCTAAATGTCCAACAACGATAGACTGGATGAAGAAAATGTGGCACATATACACCATGGAATACTATGCAGCCATAAAAAATGATGAGTTCATGTCCTTTGTAGGGACATGGATGAAGCTGGAAACCATCATTCTCAGCAAACTGTAGCAAGGACAAAAAACCAAACACCACATGTTCTCACTCATAGGTGGGAATTGAACAATGAGAACACATGGACACAAGAAGGGGAACATCACACACCAGGGACTGTTGTGGGGTGGGGGGAGGGGGGAAGGATAGCATTAGGAGATATACCTAATGCTAAATGACGAGTTAATGGGTGCAGCACACCAACATGGCACATGTATACATATGTAACAAACCTGCAGATTGTGCACATGTACCCTAAAACTTAAAGTATAATAATAATAAAATAAAATAAAAAGAAATCATAGATGACACAAAAAAATGGAAACACATTCCATGTTCATGGATTGGAAGAATCAATATTGTGAAAATGACCATACTGCCCAAAGCAATCTACAGATTCAGTGCGGTTACTATCAAAATAGCAACATCATTTTTCATAGAATTAGAAAAAAAATCCTAAAATTCATATGTAACCAAAAAAGAGTCCAAATAGCCAAAGCAATCCTAAGCAAAAGGAACAAATCTGGAGGCATCACATTACCTGACTTCAAATTATACTACAAGGGTATAGTTACTAAAACAGCATGGTACTGGTATAAAAGTAGTCAATGGAACAGTCCAATGGAACAGAATAGAGAAATCAGAAATGAAGCCAAATACATACAACCAACTAATCTTCAACAAAGCATACAAAAACATAAATTGGAGAAAGGACACCCTATTTAATAAATAGCTCTGGGAAAACTGGCAAGCCACAAGTAGAAGAATGAAACTGGATCCCTATCTCTCACCTTATACAAAAATAAACTCAAGATGGATCAAAGACTTAAATATAAGATCTGAAACCATAAAAATTCTAGAAGATAATGTTGGAGAAACCCTTCTGGGCATTGGCCTAGGCAAAGAATTCATGACTAATACCCCAAAAGCAAATGCAACAAAAACAAAAATAAATAAATGGGACCTAATTAAACAAAAAGTTTCTGTACAGCAAAAGAAGTAATCATCAGAGTAAACAAACAGCCCACAGAATGGGTGAAAATATTTGCAAACTCTGTATCTGACAGGAGACTAATATCTAGAATCTACAAGGAACTCAAACAGATCAGCAAGAAAAAAAAAATTTCATCAAAAAGTGGGCAAATGTCATGACCAGGAGACATTTCTCAGAAGAAGACATACAAACACTAACAAACAGGAAAAAATGCTCAACATCACTAATCATCAGGGAAATGCACATTAAAACCACAATTAGATACCTCCTTACCCCTGCAAGAATAGCCATTATTAAAAAGTCAAAAAACAATAGATGTTGACATGGATGTGGTGAAAAGGGAATGCTTACACACTGCTGGTAGGAATGTGAGTTAGTACCACCTCTATGCAAAACAGTATGGAGATTCCTTAAAGAACTGAAAGGAGATCTACCATTCAACCCAGCAATCCCACTACTGGTGTCTACCCAAAGGAGAAAAGTCTTTATATGAAAAAGACGTATGCACATGCACATACGTGTTTATACCAGCACAATTTGCAATTCCAAAGATATGGAACCAACCTAAGTGCCCATTGACCAATGAGTAGGAAAGGAAAATGAGTATATATACACCATAGAATACTACTCAGCTGTAAAAAAGAACAAAGTAATGCTTTTTACATCAACTTGTAGGGAGCTGGAAGCCATTATTCTAAGTGAAGTAACTCAGGAATGGAAAATCAAACACTGTATGTTCTGACTTATAAGTGGGAGCTAAGCTATGGGTAGGCAAAGACGGAGTGGTATAGTGGACTTTGGAGACTCAGAATGGAGAGGATGGTGGAGAGTGAAGGGTAACAAACTCCATATTGGGTACACTGTACACTACTCAGGTGGCAGGTGCACCAAAATCTCAGACTTCACCGCTATCCAATTCATCCTTGTAACCAAAAATCATTTGTACCCCAAAAGCTATTGAAATTTTTAAAAATTTGTTTTAATTTTTTGTATATTTGGGATAAAAATCTTTGAAAATTTTTAATAATATTTTAACAGGAAAAATAAGTAAAATTAATTAGAAATAAGTAAAATTAATAAGTAAAATTAGTTCTAAGAAATGAGTAAAATCAATTTTAGTAGCATATTGTTTAACCAAGCATATCTAAAACATTATTTTAACATGTAATCAATATTAAAACTTATTAATGAGATATGTTATTCATATAACATCTTTGATATTCAGTGGATATTTTGCACTTAAAGCACATGTCAATTTGGACATTAAATTTTTACTGGAAATACTTGATTTCCAGTAGAATTAAGTGGAATATTTCAGATATCACTAAATTTACAGTTGAAAAAGTATGCATTGAGCAATGTCTCTTGTATTGCACTGTTTATCCTAAGTTAAAAATAAATAGTTTCTGAAATTTTGAATCAACAGATATTTGCAATCGTTAGAAAGGATCTTACATTCTATAGGCCATTGTTTGGGGCTTAATTGCAGATCTAACACTTCTGTAGAATACTATTTTTATTCTTTTCCTCGTAATTTTTAACAAATTTCCATAGCTAAAAACAATTCCTTTACCATCTCTTGATCTAAAATGCTTTTCTTTTTGTACAAGGATCCAAACAGTTTTATAGCTGGCCAAATTATAAGTTCAGATCTGTTAAAAATCATTTAAGTGTTCGTTGGACATTTAATTCTGATTTCAGGCAACTAATTTTCTTGATTCTTTTTTGATCTGAAAAGAAACGTCTATAAAATTGACCATGTGTTTGCTAAAATGTCTTTTAATATTATTCACTTAATTATTCTAAACTTTTTTTCCACAGCAGACATTTTATTTTGCTCTGCTGTAGCAAATTGTAATTGCCGTTCATTGTGAAGTTTGCAACATGCCGTCTTCTATTTTGGTCTCTTCTTTCTACAGGAAATATTCAAATACACAAATTACAATGTCACATGTCACATCAGTGTGTAGAAAAAAATAATTAGAACTGAATCCATTCATTGACGCCAATATCAGTGATGGATTATAATACTAGAGACAACACATGCCCCAGCGTGCACACTATAATAATATCTTAGTGTTGCAGCTGTTAAAGTAAAATGTACTCCTACCAAACAGAGTTACGTTTAATGGAAAAGTAACTTTCACTGCTTCTGCTTCAAATTTAGATTTAAATTAGTTAAAATGAAATAAAATTAAAAAGTCAGTTCCTTGGTTGCACCAGCCACATTTCAAATGCTATGTAATATTGTTTTTCAAACTTTGGTTTACAGCCAACTAATTCAGTGAGGTGACAGCCATTTTCCTTAAGCAAAATAGAATGGAATAAAATAGAATAGAAAATATTATTTCATCACATGTAATAAGGATACCTTCTTTTAGACTTTTGTTTCAGTATATATGTTGCATATAGGTAGGTCACAAAGTAAAAATAAATTTCTTACTCTGGGTACAGTAAAAAGTTTTTGAAAATCACTTCTCTATAGCACGTAGTACATTGCCTCTCACATAATAGGTAAAAAAAAAATGTTAGGTTGAATTGTGATTAGTGGCACACATTTGTAAGATGACAGTTTTAAATGATCGTTTTTTAAAAACAATGCCACTTAAGTAAATTTTTTTCCATGCAAACCTAGCTGCAGATGTTAGATAGCAATAGAGAAAGGTAGAGAGGTAGATTGGGATCATATTATGACATACTAATAATTTTGGACTATTCTTTAGGAAATGAGTCACTGAAGGATTTTAAGCCAAGAAGTTATGTACAAGATTGCAGATGTTAGATAGCAATAGAGAAGGGTAGACAGGTAGATTGGGGTCATATTATGACGTACTAATAATTTTGGACTATTCTGTAGGAAATCATGAGTCACTGAAGGATTTTAAGCCAAGAAGTTATGTACAGGATTGTTCTGACAAGGAAAAACAGTTAACTTAAAATTGTCCCCCCAACCCCTTTGACTTGTGTTTACTTCTAATTACCCTAGAGTCAAACTCTTCATTCTGTTTAAACCGTAAAGTGTAAGATCTTCCTTCTCTATAAAGAGTCCTTTTCACCAGTACCTAACATTCCTTTGTCTTTTATTGCTTACTCTGCATGAATGCCAGCTTCTACCTTTGGGCTCTCCAGGGAAGTTCTGTGGGCCTGCCATGCCCCATTCCCTTCCCACCAGTGTAATTACCCCCAGTCTCTCATAGAATTCCTGAAATCATTGCTTTCTGAGTTAATCAGATTATTTGCCAGCACGTAAACACATTTACTCATCTATTATTTTGTTGTTTATATTTCCTTCTCCCATTTCCCTCCCCCAACCCAGGCCACCTCTCAGATGCCTTTAATGTGTATCTCTTTGTCTCTGTGCTTTTGCAGTATGTGTACTGTTTTGTATGCATCTATGTTTAATTCATCTAAATTATGCCATATTGTGGATATCATTCTGTTTGACATTTTTCACTAAGCACTACATGGTTTTTTTTTTTTAACTTTTCATTTGGGAATGTTACAATAATATACAAAGGTAGAATAGTATAACCCCTATAAGTCGGTATCAACAATTGTCAGTGAGTTTACAACCAGTCTCGTTTTATCTTTGTACCACCCACTTCCCACTTCCCACCTTCCTGCATCATGAAACAAATCCCAGATGACAACTCCATTTCATCCAGAAATATTTCAATATGTGCAATATATGTCAAAAATAGACTCTTTTTAACATATAGTGCTCTTATTTTAACTAAAAACTTTTAAATAATAATTTGCTAATATCAAATCAGTGTTTAAATTTTCAATTATCTCATAAACATTTAACAGTTTGTTTGAACAGTTTCCACATTAGGGCCACACATTGCAATTGGTCCAAAGTGCCTTAGAATCTATAGGTTTCCTTAACATGGCTCTTTGTTTCTTATAATTTAATTGTTGAGGAGCCAGCACTTTTATTCCCAACATCTGGATTTTGTTGATTTCCTCATTGTATAGTTTGACATGTTCCCCTCTCCTTTATGGTTCCTGTAAAGTATGTTATGATTCAGGTTTTATTTTTGCTTTTGTTTTTGTTTTACAAGACCGCTTCGTAAGTGATGCTGCTTCCTTTCATCAGGAGGCATATAATATCTGGACAACTCTCATTTTGTGATGTTAGCACTCTGTTTCAAGATGCACCCCTGCTGCTGTGTGTACACCTAGTTCTTTGTACTCCATGGTATTAATCTATCACATTTCATCTACTCATTCTCATTGTGTACCCAGATTGCCTCCAATTTATTGTTACCATAAACACTACTGCAGTGACATCCTCATGCACGTCACCATAGACCTGAAAATTTCTTTGGAAAACAGACCCTGTAACATGATTGCTAGGTCATAAAATAGTCTAAGCTTAATTTGTCAAGTACTGCCAGATTGTAGTGATGTGATCATAGCACACAGTAACCACCTGCCTCAGCCTCACAATTAACTGGGATTACAGGTGCACACCACTATACCTGGCTAATTTTTATATATTTTTATAGAGGTGAGGTCTCACTATCTTGCCCAGGCTGATCTTGAACTCCTGGCCTCAAGTGATTCTCCTACCTTGGTCTCCCAAAGTGCTGAGATTACAGGCATGAGCCACCATACCTGGCCAGAGCTTTTTTTAAACTACCTACTCATTTGATGAAATAATATTGGTTATCTGTATAATAAACATTGAGAATTTTAAACAATATGAACAAAATATTATTCTTATAAAAATAAAAAATTTCAAGAAGCGAGCCAGGTGCAATGTCTCACGCCTGTAATCCCAGCACTTTGGGAGGCCGAGGTGGGTGGATCATCTGAGGTCAGGAGTTCGAGGCCAGCCTGGCCAACATGGCGAAACCCTGTCTCTACTAAAAATACAAAAATTAGCTGGGTGTGCTGGCAGGTGCCTGTAATTCCAGCTCTTTGGGAGGCTGAGGCAGGAGAAGCACTTGAACCCGGGAGGCGGAGGTTGCAGTGAGCTGAGATCACACCATTGCACTCCAGCCTGGGCTACAAGAGTGGAACTCCATCTTCAAAAAAAAAAAAATTTCAAGAAGCTTGAATTTATTAACTGACAGATTTTTTTCTTTTATAAAGCTTGCCACTTTGAGCTTCTTGAAGAATATATATATATACCTGTACATACACATATTGTATATATATATGTGTATATATAGTTATTCATATGTGTATATGTGTGTATATATACTTTTTTTTTAACTTTTAGGCTCAGGGTACGTGTGCAGATTTGTTACATGGGTAAATTCCATGTCATGGGGGTTTGGTGTACAGATTGTTTTGTCACCCAGATAATAAGCATAGTATCCAATAGGTAGTTTTTCTGTCCTCACCCTCCTCCCACCCTGCACCCTCAAGTTGGTCCCAGTGTCTGTTTTTCCCTTCTTTGTGTCCATATGTACTTGATGTTTAGCTCCCACTGATAAGTGAGAACATGTGGTATTTGCTTTTCTGTTCCTGTGTTAGTTTTCTTAGGATAATGGCCTCCTGCTCCATCCGTGTTGCTGCAAAGGTTGTGATCTTGTTCTTTTTTATGTCTGTGGAGTATTCCATAGTGTATTTGTACCACGTTTTCTTTATCCAGTCTACCATTTATGGCCATTTAGGTTGATTCCACATCTTTGCTATTGTGAATAGTGCTGCAGTGAATACACTCGTGCATGTGTTTTTATAGTGGAGTGATTTACCCAATAATGGATTGCTGGGTCAAATGGTAATTCTCTTTTAAGTTCTTTTAGAAATTGCCAAACTGCCTTCCATGGTGGCTGAACCAATTTACACTTCAACCAGCAGTATATATGCGTTTCCTTTTCTCTGCTACCTTTCCAGCACGTTTTTTTTTTTTTTTTTTTTTTTTTAGTTTTTAATGCCATTCTGCAGATATTTTCTGATTCCGGTGTTCCAGTTTCCAAATGACATACATTTTTCATGACTAAGTTTATTCTAGATTTTTAATTTGTTACAATGTTTCCTTTTATTTCTCATTCACAGCAATTTTCGATTTTTGATGATTGCTTTAGCATATGCCATACCACTTGGTGTATTTGCTGGCTGGTCTGGAGTTCTGGACTTAATTTTAACACCAGCGCATGTCAGCCAAGTAAGTATTTTATTTCTTTATATGTTGTAGGTATTTTTGTTCATTTAATTTATAAATACTGGTTACGTGTTCTCGGTTTTAGCTTCAAGGACTGGGTAGAACATCGTCCTATACCATTGTTGCAAAAGCAAGATCTTTATGGAATAGGTAAAAAATAATGTTGATTTTCCTCCTTGATTTTGACAATAGTTGTGAATTTCACATTTCTGTGGGCATTATTAATGATACTACTGGTTTTTTAAAAAAGGAAGGAAATCTTAGTTTTGTTGACTCCATTCTTTATCCTTGCTTCGTACCTTATAAAGAAGATTAAGATCCCATCATCAAATATATAGCTATTTCTTCATCTAGTTTCTGACTTTCTCTCTGGGCTCCAAATAAGGGTATTTCATTTCTTTAAAAATAAACATTTCACCTATATGCTTGATGTCATCCATTCCTTCTCTTTGCTTCCAGATAGCATGGTAGAAAGGAGGAGAGAGAAATTTGGAGAGGTAAATAGAAGAAAACACACTGCTGTGATATTCTATTGTATGAGTAAAAAAAAAAAAATTTGTCTATTCTGCTTTTGGTGAACATTTGGATTGGATTGTTAACCAGTTTTGACAGCCACAAACAATGCTGTATTAACACTCTCTTACATGTCTCTATGCACCTCTATACACATTTCTACTGGATACATATCTAGGAATGGAACTGCTGCGTATAGTATATGCTACTTTGGTAGATGATGCCAAACTTCTCCAAAGTGGTGGTATCCATGTGTAATCCTACCAGCAAAAATTTCTCATCATCCCACATCATTTGCCACTTGTGTGATAATATTAGTCTTTTTCACTTTAGACATGCTGATAGCTGTGCAGTTGTATGCCATCATAGTGACTTCTGTGGTGTCTTTTCAGTGTGAATTGGATATTATGAATATCTTTTTCTTGTGACATACTAGTTTGAGTCTCTTGCCCACTATTGGGCTGCCTTTTTCTTACCGATACGTAAAGAAGAGAGCTGTGCAGAAGAGGGCTCCCCAGAAGACTTTGGGGGACTCCAGTAATCTTTGGCTGAGAAATGGGCTGCACATATAAAGGGCAAAACTACTGGAGGCTTAACAGAGAGAGTGGTATGGGTTGAAAGCAGAACAAAGATAGAAGACGTCAAGATTGTCTTGGAGTTCTGGCCCAGCCAGAATGGTAACACCTCATTCACACTTGTTAACCAGAATAGCCAAACTGTAGAATCAAGGACCATGCCCTAGGTAGAGGAAGCCTTACTCTAGTGTAGACCCATTATAAACAAAGACAAAAATCTGAAGAGGAGAGAGTTTGGAGATCTATCCTTATAAAGCACAAAATGAGGCCTACACATGCTCAAGGTGATCAACTAGTAATTGAACTGCCTACTAGAACAAAAGCCAGCCATCTTAGAAAAGATAAAAGAATCTAGAATCTCTTTATTGTGTCATCCACAACATACAGTGTACAATTTTTTTTTTTTTTTTGATGGAGTCTCGTTCTGTCGCCCAGGCTGGAGTGCAGTGGCGCGATCTCAGCTCACTGCAAGCTCTGACTCCCGGGTTCACGCCATTCTTCTGCCTCAGCCTCCCGAGTAGCTGGGACTGCAGGTGCCTCCCACACCCGGCTAATTTTTTTGTATTTTTAGTAGAGACGGGGTTTCACCATGTTAGCCAGGATGGTCTCAATCTCCTGACCTCGTGATCCGCCCACCTAAGCCTCCCAAAGTGCTGGGATTACAGGCGTGAGCCACCATGCCTGGCCCAGTATACAATTAAAAAAAAAGTGCATTAAACATGTAAAGAAACAGGAAAGTATGACCCATATTTGGCTGGGTGTGGTGGTCTCAAATATAGATACATAAAATTAAAAAAATTTAAAAAGCAATCATTAGAAACCAACTCTTAGATACTCTAGATGTTGGATTTAGCAGACTGAGGCTATAATGCAGAAAAGAGAAAGATAAATCTTTGCTTGCTCCAAGTTCATAAATATGTTATCTTGTGCAACTGTGTCATCCTGTATAGTAGCTACTAGCCACATTCAAAATAAACTTCAAACTTAATTGATATTTAAACCAATTGAAATGAAATAAAAGTAAAAAATCACTTCCTTAGTTGCAGTAGCACTTTTCAAGTGCGGGATAGCCACATGAGACTAGCAGCTACCATGTTGCACGGTGTAGATAGAGAGCATTTCTATCATCTAAGAAAGTTCTGTTGGACAGTGCTGTTCTGGAGCTCTGTTCTTTTACCTGTCGCATTTACCTAGAATTTAAACCTAGAATTGATTTTGTATTTATTATAAGATAGGCGTTGTTTCTTTTTTCCCCATAGATATTTGTTAACCTAATATCAGTGTTTGAAAAGATCATTTTTTTTCTTCACTGCCCTCTACTCATCTTTGTTGTAAGCAAGTCTCCTTATATACACGGGTGTATTTCTAGACTTTATTCCTTTAGTCTGTTTGTCTGTCCCTGCACCAATACCAAATTGTGTTATTTATACTAGTGTCATAAATAAGTACTAGTTTTGATATTTAGTAAATTTCTCCCTTTATTAGGATTTCTGTTAGAGTTTTTATATTTACAGATCATTTTCAGAATTAACTCCTTTATAATATTTGAGTTTTCTGAACCATGATCATTATATTTCTCCTCATTTACTTAGGTCCCAATGTCTCTGAATGATGCTTTATAATTTTCAGCAAAGATACCTTCGATGTGTTTGTTAGCTTTATTCTCAGGTATTTGATACTTTTTGAAGCTGAGCAGCTTTTAAAATTTTTATTTTATTTTTCTTATTTTTAAAATTGATATGTAATTGTTGTACATATTTGGGGGGATATATAATATTTTGATACCTGTGCACAGTGTATAATGATCAAATTGGTAAGAGTGCTATCCACCTCAAACATTTATTTTTTCTTTGTGTTGGGAACTTACAACTCTTCTCTTCTAGCTATTTTGAAATATACAATAAGCTGTTGTTAACTGTAAGTTCCCTACTGTACTATCAAGTACTAGAACTCACTCTTTCTATCTAACTGTATTTTTGTACCCCTTAACCAACTTCTCTTCATCCTCCCACCCTTCTTCACCAGCAGCTGGTAACTATCATTCTACATTCTGCTTCCCTGAAATCCACCTTTTTAGTTCCCACATATGAGTGAGAACGTGCAATATTTGTCTTTCTATACCTGGCTTATTTCACTTAACATGATTTCACTTAACATCCATGTTGCTGCAAATAACAGGATTTCATTCTTTTTTGTGACTGAATAATATTCCATTGTGTATATATCCGATATTTTCCTGATGCATTCATCTGTTGATGACACTTAGGTTGTTTCCAAACCTTGGCTATTGTGCTGCAATAAACATGGGAGTGCAGATTTCTTTTTCATATACTGATTTTATATACTGATTTTTATATACTGATTTCCTTTCTATTGGGTATATACCCAGAAATGGGATTGCTACATCATATGGTAGTTCTATTTTTCGTTTTCTACGGAACCTCTGTACCGTTTTCCATAATGGCTGTACTTCTTTAATTTCCACCAGCAGTGTCCAAGCACTCCCCCTTCTCTGTATCCTTATCAGCATTTGTTACTTTTTGTCTTTTTGGTGATAGCTATCCTAACTGGGGTGAGATGCTATTCATTGTAGTTTTGATGTACATTTCCCTGATTATTAGTGATGAACATTTCTTTTTGTATATTTGTTGGCCATTATATGTCTTCTTTTGAGAAATGTCCATTCAGGTCTTTTGCTTATTTTTTAATTGGATTGGTTTTTTTTGCTGTTGAGTTGCTTGGGTTCCTTATAGATAGATAGTGGTTCTTAATCCCTTGTTGGATGTATAGTTTGTGAATATTTCTCCCATTCTGTAAGTTGTCTCTTCCCTCTGTTGTTTCCTTTGCTGTTCAGAAGCCATTTAGCTTTATGTAATCCCATTTGTCTGATTTTGCTTTTGTTGCCTGTGTTTTTGAGGCTGTACTCAAAAAATCTGTGTCCAGACCAGTGTCCTGTAGTGTTCCCCCAATGTTTTCTTTTAGTAGTTTCATAGTTTCAAGTCTTATATTGAACCCTTTTCCCTTTTAGAAAAAAAAAAAAAGTGCAGCTCGCTGCCAGCACTCATTTAATTTTATATAAACTTGCTCTTTGATGCTGAAGCAAATCTGACTGACTTTCAATATGAAAATATAAAAACTGTTCTTGGAGTTATTTCTAAATAGAACTAACATCAGAATCATCTGAATCATCAGAATCGTCTATTTCAGAAAAATCGGATCCGTCAAATAAATCTCTAGCCAACGACTGTTTGAGAACGATGTTAATATCACACGTAGGAATGCTCCTTTTTCTAGGATTTGACATTTTCAGCAGTTGAGAATTACTATATTTTGTAAATGGAAATACCACTACTAAAAACAGAATGCTATTAAGTAGAATGATGTCTTTTGTCGCCAAAGTTGATATACTAAGAGTGATGTGAAAATAGTCATAAAAGCAAGATAGTTAATGGCAAAGATATCTTGGGGTAAATGCTGCAGCTGCAAAAGCACCTCTGGCGAGTATTCTCAGGGCAAACAGGAAAAGGATTAAATCTTTAATCCATTTTGAGTTGATTTTTTTTTTTTTGAGACAGCATCTTGATCTGTTGCCCAGGCTGGAGTGCAGTGGCAGAAGCATGGCTCACTGGAGCCTCAACTTCTTGGGTTTAAACGATCCTCCCACCTCAGCCACCCAAGTAGCTAGGGCTACAGGTGCACACCACCATGCCCAGCTAATTTTTTCAAGTTTTGTAGAGATGAAGTCTCTATGTTTCCCAGGCTGGTCTGGAACTCCTGAGCTCAAACAATCCTTACACTTTGGCCTCCCAAAGTGTGGGCCATGTCAGGCCATCTTTGTGTTTTAATTGGAGTATTTAGTGCATTTATATTTAATACAATTACTGACAAGTTTGGGTTTAGACCTGCCATCTTACTATTGGTCTTTATTTTGTTCAGCCCTGTCTATTCTTTTTGTCATCTTTCCTACCTTCTGGATTAAGTATTTTTATTACTTTAATTTCCCCCCACTCTATTAGCTTGGCAGTTATAGACTCTTTTACTGTTTAATGATTACCCTAAAAAGTACAGAATGCACACTTGACTTATCAAATTAGAATTTTACCTTTTCTAGGATAATCTAAGGTTTTTAGAACCCTTTAACTTCATTTAACCCTCTCCCATCTTTCAGGCTATTACTGTCATATATTTTAACTGCACAAGACATTATTGTTTACATAGTTGATATTGACTCGAATTTATCTTCATGTTTACTCATTTTGTTCTTTATTTCTTTATCTTCAGTCTTCAAATCTGTAGTCATTTTTCTTCTATCTAAAGAGCACCCATTAGTGTTTTTGTTTGTTTATTGTACAGGTCTGTGGGTGACAAATTCTTTAGTTTGGTGTTTGCATTTTATTTTGTTGTTGTTTTGGTCTAAAAATGTCTTCATTTTATCTTCATTTTTAGAGTTTTTCTGTTGTTGGGCATAGAATTATTGGTTGACAGTCATTTTCTTTTGGTTCTTTGAAAAAAAAGATCCATTTTCTTCTGGCTTCCATTGTTTTAATTGAGAAGTTAGCTCTCAAATTTAAAAGCTGGCTGCTTTTAAGATTTTCTGTATATCATTGGTTTCAGCAGTTTTGCTTTGATATGATATAACTAGGTGGCTTTTTTTTCTAAATTTATTCTACTTGAGGTTTACACAACTTATTGAATGTCGTCTTGTTAGCTTGATGTCTCTCATTAATTTCTGAAAATTTCTAGTCAGTGTCTGTTCAAAACTTGTGCTCTGTTTTCTCTAATTTCTTTTGGGTATTCTAACTATATACATTATACCTTTACACTGTATTCTCTGTGTCTCTTTTGCCTTTCTTTTCTTCTCCCACCCACTTTTTTTTGTTATGACATATTCTTTTTCCTTTCTATGCTTCAGACTGGATATTTTAGCTATCTTTTCTTCCAACTCACTATTTCAGTTTTCAACTGTGTCAAATATGCTATTAAATTCATCTATGAGTTACTTTAAATTTTATAAAATTTATCTTTGATTCTTTTTTTTTTTTTTTTTTGAGATGGAGTCTTGCCCTGTCACCCAGGCTAGAGTGCAGCGGCGTGATCAGCTCACTGCAACCTCTGCCTTCTGGGTTCAAGCAGTCCTCCTGCCTCAGCCTCCCCAGTAGCTGGGACTACAGGCGCGTACAACCATACCCAGCTCATTTTTGTATTTTTAGTAGAGACGGGGTTTTGCCATGTTAGCCAGGCTGGTCTCAAACTCCTGACCTCAGGTGATTCGCCTGCTTTGGCTTCCCAAAGTGCTGGGATTAACGGCATGAGCCACCATGCCTGGCCTGTCTTTGGTTCTTTTTTATAGTTGACAGATTTCAGTAGAAATGCTTGATATCTTATTTTTTTCTCTATTAAAAATAGTTATTTCAAATTTGTATCTCATAATTCCATTATCTTGGTCCCTTGTAGGTCTATTTATATGTTTGATATTTGGTAATTTAAAAAAATCTCTTTATGCATTCAGTTATTTTTGATTGAGTGCTAGACATAGTACATGAAAAGCTGTGGAGATAATTTAAGTATCAAGATGATATTGTTTTCCTTCAGAGAGAATTTATATTTTTTCTGGCAGAAGTCTGGGAATCACCTTAATCTAGTTTCAGAGCTTGAGATCACTTAAAGCTGGGCTTTAGTCCGTCAGGAGGCTGTTCCATTTCTAGTTCCTCCTACTCTTAGGTACAGCCCTTCAGAGTGCCCAGTTAAAACCCGGGGTTTTTACAAAGCCACCCCACAGCAGGCCCTAAACTCATATTTTTTCTTCTAGGTCAGTGAGGCTGTCAATAACTTCTCAGTCCCTTAGCCACCTTGTCTGAAATTAGCAACAACCCTAAAGGAAAATTGTCTCCAAATACCGTGCTTATCTCTTCAGATTATCTTCCCATCCTAGATCATGGTTTCAGAATTGTGGATTATTTTCTTGGCTCTCTGATGGCTTCAGATAAAATTTTCCCCAGATTTTCTAGTTCTCAACCAGAATACTAATCTAAATTACCTAGTGTACGTGTCTTAGTCTGTTCAGACTTCCACAACAAAATACTTTAGACTGGGTAATTTATAAATCATAGAAATTTATTTCTCACAGTTCTGGAGGCTAGAAAGTCCAAGATCAAGATTCCAACTCATTTATATCTGGTGAGGGCTCACTCTGCTGCCAAGATGGCACCTTCTTGCTGCATTCTCATGTGGCAAAGGGGCAAGGCAGCTCCCTTCAACCTCTTTTATAAGGGCACTCATCCCTTAATTACTTTCTAAAGGCCCCCACCTCTTAATATGATCACTTTAGGGATTAAGTTCCAACATGTGAATTTGTGGGGGACACCAACATTCAGACCATAGCAGCACCTTTACTATAAGAAAGGCTTCCTTTAGTTTTCTCACCTGTTTTTCTGGATGGCAGGTATTCCAAGTATGCTCAGTTCTGTTAAGGAAAAGTGTAGCACCCATTTAAATGATACTGATTTTGACTGGGTATGGTGGCTCACGCCTGTTATCCCAGCACTTTGGGAGGGTGAGGCAGGTGGATCACTTAAGCTCAGGAATTCGAGACTAGCCTGGGCAACATGGCAAAATCCTGTCTCCACCAAAAATACAAAAAATTAGCTGGGCGCGGTAGCACACGCCTGTAATCCCAGCTACTTGGGAGTCTGAGATGAGAGGATCACTTGAGCCCAGGAGGCGGAGGCTGCAGTGAGCCAAGATTGCACCACTATACTCCGGCCTGGGTGACAGAGTAAGGCCCCATGTCACTCACACAAAAAATGATATTGATTTGGCAGATCTGTGCTTCATGTTGTAAACCCTAAGAAGTCCTTCGAAGTATCTTTCTTGGTACAAACTCTGAGAGAGATAGAGACCCTGAATCATATCAGTTATTAAATAAAGTAGAATTTAAAATTAAATGAAAGCAATTTTTTAAATTTTTAAATTAAGTATTGGGTAGAATTGTATTAACTAGGGCAAATGTCATGAACAAAGCAAGTAGAAAAGTACTAAATGTTCTGAAAGTACCAGCATCAGTACAGCCAGATATGCCGTGGTCCTTAACCTAGAGCATGACCCCACTCACCTAGAGGATAGAAGGAAGTGTTTGTGGGAGCCTAGTGGGCGTTGGATTATAGATACCAGATGTGCTGCAATGAGAGGAGTGGTCCTACAGAACAGAGAATTCTCTTGCCTCAAATGCCAATAGTATGAAAAACTATAGAGAGATAATTTAAGCTTCAGGATGTTATCTTTCTCCTGAGAGCCTTCATGTTTGCTTCTGGCAGCAAACACCAATAGAGCAAAAGACTCATATAAAGTTACTGTATCGCTTAGCGTAGGCTATGCTCCTGGGAGAAGTAGACCTCCAAAATTCTGAGACTTAAGAAAAATTTATTTGTCATTCACATTGCAATCTGGGACAGCGCGTGTAATCTAGGACGGTTGTCCAGTTTGGACAGCTCTTTTCCTCACACTGATTTAAGAGACCGAGTCTGCTTCCACTTGTATTCTCTTCTGTCCCCTAGGACCTTGTCATTATATGCATGGGTGCAGCTGGGCAGCTACATCCAGATTGCAGCTGGCAGGAAGGCAGAGAAAGCATGGAGGAGGCATACACCTTCTTCCAAGTTCTAACCTGGAGGTGGCACACTTCACTTATGCTCACTTCCATTAATGAGAACTGACACATGGTCACCTGTTCCAGCTAGGAACTGGGACATGTCATCTAGCTAAGTACCCAGGTAGAAGAAGAAATCGTTTGGTGGACAGCTGGCAATCCCTGTCACAAGTGTAATGAAAAATATGACTCAAAGGCTGGGCGCGGTGGCTCACGCCTGTAATCCCAGCACTTTGGGAGGCTGAGGCAGGCGGATCACGAGGTCAGGAGATCAAGACCATCCTGGCTAACACGGTGAAACCCAGTCTGTACTAAAAAAATACAAAAAATTAGCCGGGCGTGGTGGCGGGCGCCTGTAGTCCCAGCTACTCAAGAGGCTGAGGCAGGAGAATGGTGTGAACCCGGGAGGCGGAGCTTACAGTGAGCCGAGATCGTGCCACTGCACTCCAGCCTGGGCGACAGAGCAAGACTCTGTCTCAAAAAAAAAAAAAGAAAAGAAAAAGAAAAAGAAAAATATGACTCGAAAAACAACAAAAGGTAGAAGCTAGTTTGGGCAATGCTCAAGTGCCAGGTCAAGTTTGGACTTTGTCCTGTAACCACTATTTCCGAGCAGGGACACGGAATGCTTAGGATAATTATTCTGGCAACAGTGAGCAAAATAGATTGCGAAGACCATTTAAGAAGCTCTTACAGGGGTCAAGAAGTAAGAAGATAATAAAAGCAAGCATGGTGGTCGTGGGAAGGAGAAAGAGGAACCAGTATTATTAGAGACATGAAATTTCATTCATAACAACTAACATGCATTGAGCACTTTACATTTATTAACTTATTTAACCCTCAGAAAAACTTTATTATCCCCATTCCACTAATGCAGGAACTGAGACCTAGAGTATGAGTTGGGACAGAAGCCAAGTCATAATAAGAGTTAAAGATACAGGAGTGATGAGGAATGTAGGCAGCATTCGTAGATTGCTGTGAAAAAATGTGGCCACACAAGCAGGAAAGAGACAAGATAGATGGAGAAGCCTCATCAGTTAGTAATAATAATAACAGCTAATGTTTATTGAGCACTTCCTATGTCCTGGCCACTGATCTGGGTACTGTATACAAATTATCTCATTTAATCCATTTTACAGGTAAAAAGACATAATTTGCTCAGAGTCACACAGTTAGTAAATGACAGGACTGGAAATGTTTTCTCAAGAGGGGAACAAGCTATACATTTGAAACCCAGCTCAACTTCTTTTTCTCTGTCTACTCTCTTGCTCAGCCCCACATTTCTCCCTGCCTTCCACCTCCTGATACATTTTTAGTTGTTGCCCCATGTTTTAGCATCTAATTATTACCTAGCAGTTTCCTATGTTGGTTATATTTAAACTTTTTCAGGCTGTGACTATCTTCCATCCTTTTCTTATTTTAAGAGTTCCTAGTCCAATATTAGGCATGTAGTACATACTTGAAAATATTTGTTTGATGACATTGATTATTTTGTTTTCAGTATTCCAATAAACAGTTAATCAAGGACATATTTTCTTAGATGTTTGTATACATTAGTTACACATGAATTCTTTTATTTCATCCATTTAGCTACTAACATATTGATTATAGAGGACTTTTTTTCATTCCTTTTATATTGCAGTATGATCGTCTTGTATTAAATGTGTCTGCTTCTTTCTTAACAGGTAGATGCTGGCTGGATTGGATTTTGGTCCATAGTTGGAGGCTGTGTTGTTGGAATAGCTATGGCAAGGTGAGAATATTTTGTTAAACTTGTGAGTGGACAGAGCGGGGGGAAAAAGCCTACAGATAAATAGGCTCCCCTAAATAAACATTACAATTCAGGGAAAAGTAAAACAAGCAAAGGTCAGAAAGGGGTACTTGTTCAGACTACAAGAAAATTCACATGCGTTATATAGAATTGCTGCTAACAGGCCGGGCATGGTGGCTCATGCCTATAATCCTGGCACTTTGGGAGGCTGAGGCAGGCGGATTACCTGAGGTCAGGAGTTCAAGACCAGCCTGGCCAACATGGCAAAACCCTGTCTCTACTAAAAACACTAAATTACCTGGGTGTGGTGATGAGCGCCTGTAGTCCCAGCTACCAGGGAGGCTGAGGCAGGAGAATTGCTTGAGCCCCGGGAGGCAGAGGTTGCAGTGAGCCATGATTGCGCCACTGCTCTCCAGCCTGGGCAATAGAGTGAGACTCCATCTCAAAAAAAAAAAAAAAAAAGAATTTGCTGCTATAAGAAAGTTTCTCTGGAGTAGTCCCTTCCTCAAGTGTTTTTTTCTGGAGACTGGAAATGTATTTCCAGTGTAGTTAAGGTGCCTCTTTCCATATTATTGGAGAACAACATCTACAAATGGAGACCAAAAAAGGTAATGTAATAATAAAGACAAATTAATAGCCGTGGAGACTAAAAGGGTTGAGAAGAAATCATTTGTAAAAGTGTCAGTAGAACTTTCCATGAACAGGCAGTGTCCTGATTAGCAGACATTATTTATTTATGGTCTTTTTTGGCTGGTATTTTCCTATGGTTATCCCTTTTTGATGCAAAATGTCTGTGAAGACTTTCAGTTTCATCACACTGTCTTTGATCATAACCTATTACAACAACACATTGTTAGAATGAGTCAGAAGTAGGAAAAAGGTCCCATTCGTTCTAAAAAAAAAAAAAAGGAAAAGAATTAAAATGTTACTCTCTTAGGCAACTGCCTATAAAACTATTCTTGGTATTTCCAAAGAGATAATATTCATTCACTTCCCAAATCATTTTACTCTGCTCAAAAACAAAATTAGGCAATCAACTTTACCATGAAGAGGAGAATCTAATTATATATTTGGGAAGATCAAATATAAGATCCATATATCACCTCAATATCTAAATACTTGAATATAATTGATACGGGATAATGTTATACCTAGACTTTATGGTTCACATAGTTTTTCAGGGATATTGAAAGAATAAATTGACATTGTAATTTCTAAATCACTTTATTTGAAGTGTTAGGAAAATATAAGAAAACTAAAAGCTAAAGAAGCAGAAGGGGAATATAGTATTTGTAGGAAATCACTGATACTAAAAATACATTGACCTGTCTTATTTTGACAAGAATCATACCTCATTTTTCTAGTTAAATCTCCAAGCCAATTATAGTGAGTCATTGATCACATCCTATTCTGAGCACCAAATTGGTCAAAGGGGGAACAATTATGTATCAAAAATGAAGTCTCAAATGCTCCTTTGTCATTATTTTCCTTCTGTACCCCTTAATTTTAACTAGATATAGATATAATTAAAGGGAAAATTTAGAATGAGGACTTTTCTGCTTTTAATTTGTTGAAATGGAAGTTCTAAAAAAATACTACCCTTACTCTGGGATCTGAAATCAATTTCAGTTATCTCCTAGCCCTAAAATCAATTTTAAAATTACTTTCCTGACACTGTTTTTTGGGATTCCCTAGGACAGTGCTACCTTGTAGACATACATGAGTGCTTTGGGTGATATTTTTGTAATTAAAGACCGCTATTAAAGATACTTCTTGGTCCTAATAATACACTTCAATGGTATCAGCCTATTTGAAAGGACTGGATCTCCAAAAATAGCAGACTACAGCTGTCGGTTTATTCTTGTATGATCAGTTTCTGTGAAACTTTCTTGCAATTCAACTCTGATTTGTACTAAAAGCCTGTTTTATTCTCTTATAACTTGTCATCTCTGTATCTGACAAATAAGTTTATGCAGCATACCAAAATGTAAATCTGAAAACTGTTAGGTAAGCGTGGGATTAAAACAGTCTTTTGGATTTTCTTGTGGAATATTTTGTAAAGCTGTGGAAACTTTTTCAGCATACCTAAGAATTTTCTGCTTGAGGACAAATTTAAGTCACTGGGCAAAAGTGCATTCATTTTTCCCACCAAAAGATGGCATCAGCTCTCATAGGAAGTCATTTTATTCTAGAAAACACAAACATGATTAACCATATCATGTCAAATAAGTACAAAACAGAAGATAGTATTCAAAGTTTTAAGAAGGACAGTCACATAATTACAATAGAAATGTAAATCAACTTTAGAAAATTAAAAGTGAAGAGACTATAGTAAATGTTGTATTTGAGATGGGATCAGCTATTCTATAAGAGGAACAGTTCTGAAGGACAGAATAAATTGTGCAGCCAGAGGATTGTGCCCGTACAATCAACAGTTAATCCACAGGTGAGGAAAAGCAGCTGGCAAGTGGAAAATTTTTTTGGCATAGCTAAATGATAAGCATCTCTACCAGATGCCCTTTAGTTTCATGAAAACTCAAACATGAAAACTTAAAATGCTATAAAAGTCCCAAGTTTAGAAGAATAATATTCACTATTCCAGATGCCGTGTATGTTTTGTTCTCAGGAAGTTTACAGTCTGGTAGGGAAGACAAAAAATAAATGCAAAAACAAGACAGTTTCCAATAGAGAAAATGCTATGAAGAAATAAAATAGAAAGTGGAGTTGGGATGGGGAAAGACTTCTTCACTGAGCCCAGAGGGCCTTGTTGAACTGAGACCTGAATGACCTGAGGGGTAAACAGGAGTAAGACATGTGAAGATCCGGGTGGTACCAGCATTCCAGGCAGATGGAACAAGTACGGAAGCTACATATTGCTGTGGTAAGCAACCATGGCATGTATGAGAAACAGAAATATGGCCATCCAACTGGAGAACAGTGGGAAAAGAGAGAGCAGGGCCAGGCAGCAGGTCACATAGGACCTCAGAGGCTCTGGTGTAGGCATCTGTGTTTGTTCTCTAAGTGAGTTTGAATTTTGAGAGAGATCTTTGCAAGTTCATGTCAACAAGTTGGCCTGATTTTCAAAACTAAGATAATACATGTTCATTATAGAATGTTTGGAAAGTATAGAAAAATATAAAGAAAATGACAGTGGCACTTAAAAACTCAGAATCAACTGGGCATGGTGGCTCATGCCTGTAATACCAGCACTTGGAGAGGCTGAGGTGGGAGGATCCTTGAGCCCAGGAGTTCAAGACCAGTCTGGGCAACATAGAGAAACCCTGTACACACACAAAAAAATAATAATTAGCCCAGCTACTCAGCAGGTTGAGGTGGAAGGATTGCTTGAGCCTGGGAGGTGAGGCTGCAGTGAACCGTGATCACATCACTACACTCCAGCCAGGCAATGGTGAGATCCTGTCTCTAAAAAAAAAAAAAAAGTGAACACTCAGAATATATCCTATAAATTATAGATCCTGAACAAAGATGCCGTTTTTTGTGTTTTATAAGAGAAAAAAAAATTATCACAAAGTAACATCATACAAGAAAATTTGTTTTAAAAAAACACTGAAAACTGTCTTTTAAAAGAATATATGGAAAATTCCTCAAGTAGTTGTTAGTGAAAGTGTGTCATTTGCTTAAATAGTATTTTTAAATCCCACTAGAATTAATAGGGCATTTTTGTTTTTAGGTTTGCAGATTTTATCAGGGGTATGCTGAAACTAATTCTTCTCCTCCTGTTTTCGGGAGCTACACTGTCATCCACGTGGTTCACCCTGACCTGTTTGAACAGCATCACACACCTACCTTTAACCACAGGTGAGCATAGGCTATTTTTGAACTTTTAATAAATATTTTCATTCACAGAAGTGTACATAACTCTGACAGTAGGACTTCTTCTTGCTTTCTGTAATTGTTAAATATACAAAAAAGTTTCTCTTGTCCAGTCATCAAACCATCATCTTATCTAAAGAGTCCAAAAAATAACTAAAAATATTTTAATTGGTATTTTTCACATGGAAAAGAAGTATAATCTTTAGCCTTAACACACAGAGCATGGAAATGCTTATATTTGTTTAAAATTTCTATCAGCGCGTAATACAAAGATTTTTATCTTGGTTATAGTCATTATATCACTGTTAAATAATAATAATAATTAACAAGGCAAAAAACTATGGTATACTTAAGTAAAATTATTTGAACCAGCCCCTATAGGTTTATTTTACATTTAGTTTTATTCCATCATTAATACAAAGCAAAACTTAACTGGAAATACCTGTTGAAAGTATATTACAGCCAGCTTACTTAGCTTATCTAATGGACCTGAAACATTTTTAGTTGCTGTTGTTTTTGTTGTCATTATTAATGTCATCAATTCAGAGTCTATTTTCTATTGCTGCTGTAAAAGTTATGCAAATTTAGCAACTTAAAACAACAGAAATTTATTATCTTACATTTCTGTAGAGTGGAAGTTCAATACAGGTCTCACTGGGCTAAAATCAAAATGTGAACAGACTATAGGGAAGAATCTTTTTCCTTGCCTTTTCCAACTTCTAGAGGTCACCCACATTCCTTGTTTATGGCTCTGTCCTCTGCCTTCAGAGCCAGCAACCTTGGGTCAAGCCCTTTTCACGTTGCATTATCTGTGCCTTTCTTCCATCGTTACATCTGCTTCTGAACCCTTCCCTTCTGCCTTCCTCTTTCTTCCTCTTCCACTTTTAAGGATGCTTATGATTACATTGGACCCACCAAGATAATTTGGAAAAGTCTGTCAATTTTAAGGCCAGCTGATTAGCAACCTTAGTCCCATTTCAACCTTAATCCCCTTTGTCTTGTGAAATAACATATTCACAGATTCCAGAGATTGTCATGAATATCTTTAGGGGAGGGAGGGCATTACTCTGCCTACCATGGGATCTTTTTAAAATTACTATGACAGATTATTATTGGCTTATAAACCAGAGACTCTGTTATTACTCCTTCCTTTCTTCCAGCAAAATATTAAGATGCATATTTTATATTATTTGCAAGTAATATTCAGCCACCTTTTGCATTATATATTTAATTATAGGATTATTTGGTAGATTGTAAGATTGTAACAGTCATTTATAACAAGCATTTGTGTGAGTAGAAATAAATAAGAGTCTGAAAGTGACTCCATGGGGACCTATTGCCCAGTGGCATGTATGTTCCATGGGAATCTTTGAGAAGGCAGGTGTTTTTGGTCTACATTATATGTAAGGAATATCCCACTTTGGATCTCTATACTCTGTAATAAAAGAACCAGCAGTTTACACATCACAGGCATCAAATCTTTCAAGGACAGCCATTTATTTGGGATTTCCTACCACTTTTACAGTGATAATAGGGCAAGGGGATAACATTGCCCTATACTCAAAATTAGCAACCTCTGCACCAAGCCAGCCACCCTGGAGTGCCTCAGTAAGCTCACAAGGGCAGCACAGGGATCTGCAACATCTGTCAGATACTGGTTGAACCTCTAGTTCAGAGAAGTTCCCAGTTTCAGCATTAGATTCTGCTGCATTCTTTTCGATGACATCATATCTTTGCAAAGTAATTCTTTTGGCAGTTGCTGTGATAAAAAGGGAAGTACCACACAAGTACCACATAAAAATTAGTGTGGAACACAAAATGAGGGTGGGGGTGTCCAGTCTGATTCCAAAACTTTTAAAAGTCTTGCAGTGCGCATCAGTGCACACATCTCATCAATAAGTAATTGTGGTTCTTTAAGGACGAAATAAAAATATATTTCTTTCAGCTTATGGGTATTATTTTTTTAATGGCTACTAAATTGTTAGGACATATCATACATGTTATTAAATAGTTTTAACCAAATGATGTGATTAATGGGATTGTTAGCTGTTTCTCTTGGCCTTGGAACACTGTGAAAAAATTACTGAGATGCTAGGAGTGCTAAGAACAAAGAAGGCCTGGAAATCCCTGTTCTACACCATCCTGCCAACAGTCCCTCTTCTCTGTACACATGCTTTGCCTGGAAAACCCAGTTGTCCAAAGTAATAATTAGATACAGAGTAAAATACTGTGCACTGTTGTACACACTGGCATCCTACATTGGAGTTTTGAAGAATTTTGGCAAGTATTCTGAGCCAGAGCCAGAATTTTTTTAAAATTTTATTCTGGTATAACTTCATAATTTAGCAGTTGTACAACATTCTGGTGGAACAGTCTTAGTTTACAACTCTTCTTATTCATGGCATTACATTCAGATTTTTTGTGTGTGATACTGTATGTCAAGTTAGCATCTGTGAGATTTTACAAGAACATAGTCATGAGTACATAAAGAACAGATTTCTTTCCCTTGAATTAAGTGTAGAATTTTTATTATAAGATAGTACATTCCATTAAATTTTATTTATTTTCAATTTAATGTGATAACAGCTTTATCTCTGGGTGGAGGATTAAGAATGAATTTAATTTTTTAATCTCTTTTTTTTGGTCTGGATTTGTATGAGCATGTTTTAATTTTATAATCAGGGGAAAATGTATTTGAAAATTATTCATCTTTTAAATCTTAAAATTGATGTGATTGACCCTAGTCAAGACCATATTTTACTGGTCTGGTATTGAAAACAATTATGTTGGACAGAAAGGAAAGCAGAATTCTAAATTAAGGCCAGAATTGAAAGATAGAATTGATGTGGCCACCTTAACAACCACAGAATTTATAAGTTCTACTGTTGTTTTCAATTGCAAGTAAGTTTTTGAATGTCACTTAGATACTCTTGAAAGATGTATTTTTACCTTACAAGCACACTGGGTTAAGGACTAGATTTGTCCACATTCCTTCTCTGAATTATAGCAGATTTTTGTCTCTCTCCCCTAATACTACTTAATAGTTACTTAGGTATATATGTCTTATCTTCCCTACCAGTCTGAAAATCTGGAGCATGGTTTTGTGCCAACTCCCACTGTGGAACCTAGCACAGGCCCTGAAGAAGGAGTGAATGAATGAATGAAGTATATGTTATCTCCATTTGAGCCACAGTAAACGTTACTTGTTGCCAGTGGTAGTCAGCAATTGTGGTCACTCTTATTCAGCACTTGCTGTAGGAAGGTAGAAGGGCATGTTTTAAATGGAACACGATAATTTGAATAAATATGTCACAGATACCCTTACAAGCCTTGTAAAAATCTGACCTAATTCCTTTTAAGTAAAAGAGGTTTCGTGAAAGGAAACTTACTACAAAATCTAACTATAGACAAATCTATACCTTTAGGCTGGTATTTAAAGTCCGTAATGGTAAATTCATGTTTCTTTTTTACTGGTCATTCCTATTTTAATCAGGAAAATATCTAGTCTTTTTCCTCTTTCCTAGCAAACTTAGAATTTCTTTTATGGCTTTTTATATATCAGAAGAATCTACGTGAAACGTATTTGTAAATATATGTATTAAACTGTTTAATAAATGGAAAGCTAGTTAATTTTGTTCAACCCATGTGTTATAAGTGCTACTGCTGTCTCATTAAAACTTTGTCTTTTTTTTTGAGACAGTCTCACTCTGTCACCCAGACTGGAGTGCAGTGATGCAATTTCAGCTCACTGCAACTTCCATTTCCCAGGTTCAAGTGATTCTCATGCCTCAGCCTCCCAAGTAGCTGGGATTACAGGAGTGAGTCACCACGCCCAACCTCATTAAAACTAAAATTTTCTATTGCAATCTTTCTGTAGTTCACTGGTTGTGATATTACTGTTACCATCTCTACAGAAGAAAAACTGGGTCATTCCAGTCTATCCCAGAGCATACTGTTTTGATACATTTACTTGCTTACATACATCCTCTTGGAGGCTTTTCCTTAGGGAAACTCAGAATATTTAAAATTGCATTATGTCTTTATTAATTGAAGTACTTAGAATAGGGCGAATAAATAACCTCATGACCAGATAACACAAGTTTCAAAATCTTGAAGTTTATGCAATAAACAAAATTTTGAAAATACATTATTCACCTTATCTGAGAACTAGATGTCTAGCAGCCCTATTAGCCACAACTCACCAAGTCATTTTGTACTGAACAGATGAATGCTTTGAAAATGGCATTTTGAAAAATGTTAGCACTTTGTTGAGTTTACTGAAACAGTATAATTTGACTGTTTGACAGAAGTTGCCTTGGGAGAGATTATTTATCTAATTTCATCTAAACTTACTAGAATGCTATGACAGTGATATCAGAAACATGCTGGATGGGGGAGTAAGGAAGGACAACTAGCTAGACAGAAACCCCCAGGGAGTGATAGCTGACCACAAGGTGACTTCAAGTGTTATTTAAAGAAAGGAAACATACCCAGTTGTATTGAAAGGCATGCAACAGCTGGGTCAGTGGCTTATGCCTATAATACCAGCACTTTGGGAGGCCAAGGCAATAGGATCACTTGAGGCCAGGAGTTTCAGATCAGCCTGAGCAACATAGTGAGGCCATGTCCCTACAAAAAATAAAAAAATTACCAGATGTCATGGCATGTTTCTGTAATCCCAGCTATTCAGGGGGCTGAGGTGGGAGGATCACTGGAGCCTGGAAGTTCGAGGCTATAGTGAGCCATGACCACTGCATTCCAACCTGGATGACAGAGTGAGATCCTGTCTCTTAAAAAAAGAAAAAAAAAAGGGGGGGCATTCAACATGTATAGGCTAGAGAGTAATCCTCTTACTATATTTTCATGTCTTTTGCCTCTGTTCTTAACTACTGTTTTCAATTTTATGGACTAAAAGAGACAAAGTCTCGTGCTCAAGGAAGAAAAAGTAGAATATGGATTAAAAGAAGAGAATGGATTTGTGAAAAATCTTAATGTAAGAATCATTAAATGCTGAGGCAGATCATATAATGTTTATCCATGGAGATTTTCAAGAAGAGAAATAAGTCTTGAAGCAGATTCTGTGTTTCTTACAGTTAGAGGGCTTGACTAGGTATCAGTGAGTGTTCCATGATTTAATAGTACCTTACAGCAAAATATGCCTCATCCTCTTTTGGAACCGCAGTTGCATATACTGCGTATTTTAATCAGAAGTAGGTTATGAAGGCCACAGCAGTCACTTTTTTTTTTAGGAAGAAATGTGATGCTGAGAGAAGAGGTACAGCTCAGTGATATAGAAATGTATATATCTGTGTGTGTACACACATACATGTGTATTCTATGTATTCAGCACACTCAAAACCTATGAAAAAACTATATAGTTAGCAAACACTGTGAATGTTTCTTCTGGCTGCTTGTTGTTTCTCTTTATATGTGCCTTCATTTGCAAAAGGTGTATTTTCACTTGTTCAAGTTTAATTGGATTGTGAAATATTTGTAATAAAGGTCTAATATAATAATTCCCAGTTAACTTTCCTAACTTTATCATGAAATAAAAGTTCAGTCAGTATGCACAATAATAAAAGTTTGTCCAGTAAAGTGTGTTAATGTTATAAGCCTACCCTTCAGGGACATTTCTTGATTCTACTCCTTAAGATATAATTCTTGATTCTACTCCTTAAGATAATTATTATCTACTCCTTAAGATAATAAAAATCTGTTGTGTTATTTTGTAATGCTACTTATTTCTTCATAAAACTGTAAACAAATCTATTATTCTTTTCCACCAAGAAGCACCTACGAGTTTTTTGTTTATTTGTTTTTCTTCTGAAACAGTCTCACTCTGTTGTCCAAGCTGGAGTACACTGGTGCGACCTTGGCTCACGGCACCCTCAACCTCCCAGGCTGAAGCTATCCTCCCACCTCAGACTCCCAAGTTACTGACTATGGCGTGTGCCACCATGCCCAGCTAACTTTCGTTGTTGTTTTTTTTTTTTTTTTTTTTGGAGAGATGGGGTTTCGCCACGTTGTCCAGGCTGGTCTCGAACTCCTGAGCTTAAGCGATTTGCCCACCTTGGCCTCCCAAAATGTTGGGATTGCAGATGTGAGCCCCATGCCTGGCAAGATTTTTGTTTTTAATATCCTGGTTAAGTTCTCCTCCCTACATGTATTTAAATCTGTTATTGATCTACTTAAATGAACTTTAGGCATCATCTAATATAATTTATCATTGAGTAAGTGAATCTCTTCTATCACATCCCAGGTATATGTTCACCTGTCTACAACTTAAATATCTCCCACAAGAGAAGACATTACCTGTTTTGTTGTTAGCTCTGGGGCCTAGAATGTTCATCCTCCCAGTGAGTTATAACTGACTTGGAGCAACATAGCTTGCAGAGAACAAGTCAACTCCCTTTCTCTTCCACTGACAGCCCTCAAAACATTTGAAGACAGCTGTCATGTCTGACCTTAGCTTTTAATCTAACCATCCCCCCCTGCCCCCGACCCCATTCTTAGGACCATTCCTCATCGGATGTGGATTCCACACCACTGACCTGCCGGATGACTCTCTTCTAAACCTATCATAGATTGCTAGGGTCCTCCTTAAAACATTTTACTAGAATTTAGCACACTTTTCCTGCTGCATTCAGCACCAAGGCTGTTGCTTCTCATGGTTAGACATGCTTTTTTTTTTTTTTTTTTTTGGAGAGAGGAATATAATTATCATCTTAACACTGTGCATATAAATGGTTGCTGGGGCAGCAGGTGTCCATCATATTCCTTAGAGTATAAGAGTGATCTGAGGATAGAGTGTGTTTTATTTACTGCTCTAACATAGCAGCCTCCACATAATAGGTATCTGATAAGTCATTTTGAAGAAAGGCTTAAGCTAAGTTTTCCCTCTTATATACTTAAACAATTTGGGGCCAGTTTTATATTTAATGTGATTAAAATTCATCTTTTTGTTTGTAACCTTTTGATGTTCTTTGTTTTTGTTTCTGTCATATAATGTGCAGTCACTTCCAGCTTTTGTGCTGAATACGTATTTGGGAAATAGGCCTTTCATGTCAATACCATTGGATTAAAAAATACCAGGCCTTGTTACTTTTTTTTTTTTCACTGTGACACAGTGAATTGGCAGAAAACATGCTAGAGTCTGTAAGCCTTAATCATATTATTAGCACTGATAATTTACACTATTTCTAAATAAGCTGTTTTTTTACTTTCAGATCTTTGGTAACTTCAACTGTAAAATACTTTACCTGCCTCAAAGAGCTGATAGGATGATCAAATAAGATAATATATGTGAAAGCAGTTTTTAAAATATTTTTGGAAATTATATAAATCCAAGATTATTAAGTTGTAATTGTTATTGCTGTCTTGAGAATCTCGTTAGATGTTGATAGAATAGTTCTTATTCTTATCTGTGATGTTTTATAACCACTGATCCCCTAAGTTTTTAGTGTAACTTTAGTTAATAAAAATGTATTCAGGCCAAGCACGGTGGCTCACGCCTGTAATCCCAGCACTTTGGGAGGCCAAGACAGGCGGATCACAAGGTCAGGAAATCGAGACCATCCTGGCTAACACGGTGAAACCCTGTCTCTAGTAAGAATACAAAAAATTAGCCGGGCATGGTGGTGGGCGCCTGTAGTCCCAGCTACTTGGGAGGCTGAGGCAGGAGAATGGCGTGAACCCAGGAGGCAGAGCTTTCAGTGAGCCGAGATCACGCCACTGTACTCCAGCCTGGGCAACAGAGCGAGACTCCGTCTCCAAAAAAAAAAAAGTATTCACACATAGTTTTGTTTCCCTAAAGTTTAGTAATTTGGTTTTTTATGGGCACAAGGGTGGGGAGGAGTATTTTCAGGGTTATGATCCAAGTCATGTGCTTGAAATACATTCATTTTTAACTGTAGTTTGTGCTACACAGGACTTTGTTTTTTACCATTTAAAGTGTGGGCCCATGAAATTTTATTAGCTTTTTATTAGAAAAAAAATCTGCATCAGCACTTCAGTTGTGTTTGTTCTGCTGAATTACCTTGAATTTTTAATTGAAAGGCAGTTGATTGTAATTTTAGTATCAGTATTATACAAAGTTATGGAAATATTTAATGATCATGTAGTTTGAACCCTCTATGACAAGCAGGAAATTATCTTGTCTGCCTGACTTTTAATAGATGACATTCACCCACTGAATGTATGAGAACTGAAAACCCAAATGGAAGTCAAATTCAGACTTGGAATAATCAGCCTCTGCTTTATGCATGCCCCAGAACACTGGAATATATTAAATCAGTCCTGACACAGCTACCTTCCCCCATTCTGATAATGAAGATCTCAATCTAACCCCTTCCTGGGTAAATTATTGTGATTCTTTACTTTCCGCAATAGTAAGTGATTTCCACATGTCTATCCATTGTAATAGAAACCTCTTGGTCATCACTTTTATAGTAATACGAGAAGCAAACACCAAGACTGAGACAATTGAATGAAAATCTCTAATTTTTGATTACTGGCCTCTGAAGTTATATCATCCATTTATCCTACATATAGTAGCCCATTTGTCCTCCATATAGTAGGAATTCTAACAAATGAAGTGGGAAAATCTTCATGTCAAGGATCCTGCGCCAAGGCTGTGTTATGTGGCTCCTGGGTATAGACATCAGCTCTTTGGGTCAGCTCACCTGGTGATAACCATTTCTGAGCTAATGAGCTCACAAACTCACATGAAGTGGAGTTGTGTCCGCTGTCCATTCATTTGTTCATAATGAAATTTCTTTTAATTTTATTAAATAAGCTATACACATAGTAAAAAATTCAAATTCAAGTAGTAGAAAAAGAGTATAGAGTGAAAAGTCTCTACTCTCCTGTGACCCCCCCCAGTTTTCCTCTCTAAAGGCAAATCTGATTGCCAGTTTCTTCTGTATTCTCCCAGGGAATTCTGTATATTTACAGATAGATAACGTGTATGTGCCGTTTATTTTAATATAACATACTTTTCAGCACCTTTTTCACTTATGTATCTTAGTTATTAATATTATTATAATACATACAGAGGTGCCTCATTTTTAATTGTATAATATTTCTTTGGATGTTTTATAAATTTTTAACCAACCAACACTGCCCCCATTGGGGGATACTTAGTTTGTTTTGAATCTTTTCACACTATATTTTTTTGGGTAAGTGTTCTTTGTATACCTATACCTGCATAGCAGTAGGATAAATTCCTAGGCATGGAATTGCTAGGTCAAAGAGTAATTACATTATTTATTTTGATAGACATTTCCAAATTACTCACCAGAAGATGAGCTATTTACAGTTTCATCAGGAATGTTTAACCACAATAAAAATTTTATCTTTCCAACGACAGTTAATTATCCCTCATCTTCCAAGTTCCTCCCAGGATTTAGATACATAAAAAGCCAAAATCCAAATATTCTTAATAAGCATGAAATGAGGGCCAAGGGAGTTGTATGGTCTTGAGGTCTCAGGGTTTTCAGACAGAGCCCCCTGCTTCCCCGTCAGATGTATCAGAAGAGACTGGACTCTTCTGACACATCCCATGCCTCTTTCTTTGTACCATGCTTGATTTAAAAAATCATTAAAGTCAAATCTCACTTTTCAAGACTCTATATTGATAGTTCCCTTTCAGTGTGTTCTTATTATATTTTCATTATTTTACCACATAGAATTATTCTATTAACCAGATTGTGATTATTTTTCGATTATTACATTTTAATTTGATTACAAATTGTGTGTAGGAGTACATTTCCTTCAGAAATAAAAATGTAGAAAGTATTATTTCAAAACATGTTTCCTAAAAACAGCTAATTCCATTGGAATTTGGGAATCTTTACTCAGAAGTAGCACTTGCTGGTCCTTAAGAGCTTGATTTCTCTCCTGTTACTTCAGTATTTTCTTGTTTTAAACTCTTAGGCTCATCTAGGTTTTGGTCAATGGTTCTCTGTCCTCTGACTACCACTGACTGATGAATAAATTTTTATTTAAAAAAAAACTTTATTATTTTTATCATTATTATTATTTGGAGAAACAGGGTCTCACCATGTTACCCAGGCTGGTCTCGAACTCCTGGGCTCAAGCAGCCCTGCCTCAGCCTCCCAAAGGGATTACAGGCATGAGCCATCATGCCAGCTTGATCGATAGATTATTCTAGGCCAGGTGCAGTGGCTCACACTTGTAATCCCAGCACTTTGGGGGGCCAAGGCAGGTGGATCACTTGAGGTCAGGAGTTCGAGACCAGCCTGGCCAACATGGTGAAACCCCGTCGCTACTAAAAATACAAAAAAAAATTAGCTTGGCATGGTGGCACGAACCTGTAATCCCACATACTCAGGAGGCTGAGGCAGGAGAATCACTTGAACCAGGGAGGTGGAAGTTGCAGTGAGCCGAGATCACACCACTGCACTTTAGCCTGGGCAACAGAGCAAGACTCCATCTCAACAATAATAATAATAATAATAATTAATTAATTAATAATTCTAAAGTGTTTTAGAAATACAATACTCTATAGAAGCCACCAGTGATATTCCATCCCTAGATTTCCTAATGTACCACTAATGAGTCATATGTAAGTAGAAAATGTGATTGATTTATTTGATCTACATCTAGCAAATATATTGTGAACATGAAGTATTAGGTTACATTTTAAGAATCTCTTGAAAATTATGTCACATTTTAAATGGTATTTATCATAGCTATCAGATGCTTCCCAAGTAATTGTGCAAAAAATTTGGTCACTGCCTTAGCCAGCAGTATGTTCTTTATTCACTAAGTGATTCTTTTGTTATCTATTTCCATATCTATCTTCTATTCAAAGAAACAGAGTAATTACCAACTATTTGTATTATCAGAATATACTAAATATTTTGTAATCCCCGAAGACTAATGTAATTGGAGGGGAAGCAAGAGTGGAGGTTAATTAGAGAAATTATATTAGAAATCAGTGTGTACTATTTTTTTTTTTTTTTTACCCCTTCAACAGTGTCATGGACTGTTAATGATTGCATCAGTTATGGTAAACTCTGGTAATCTGATATGTTCTGTGAGTGTGTGAATAATACATAACAGATTTAATGTAACTTCCTTACTTTCTGCAGTTCCCATACAGGATTGTTTTTTTCCTTAACAAATATTTTTATTAAAAATATTTTCCTTGTAACCTTAAACTTAGGATAAATTCTACTTATTATTATCAGTGAATATGATATACTTATTAGGATATAGGGACATGTTTTAGGTTTCTAAATAAGGTATCATTCTTTCCTTTTGGGTTCTGTTTTCACCTTCAAGTTAAAATTAACAAGGGTTTATAGACAGACAGTAGTAGCAATGATTAAAATTAATTGTAGTATATTTCCCCAGACTTTCTTATAAGAATAATATCCTTATTCAATAGACTTTGCCACAGAATAGTGTTAATAGACTTTTTATGCTTTGATTGGGGATCCTAGTCACTATTAATTGTACATTTCTGGATGAAATCTTTTTCTGTGTTTCAAAAAAGTTACTTATTGAAAAAAAAAGTTGACCTAAAACCCATTCCAAAATTGAGGACTAATTCCATTGTGTTTCTCAAGAAATTACCTACTGCATAATGTTTATTTTGTGCTTGAAAGCAATTATTAACTAATCTCTTTAAATATGTAATTTTCAGTAACATTTAATGTTTCTGACATTTATTCTTAGATTTTACGCTCTCTTTCTAAAATTATGGAACAAGTCTACAGGAATGTGACCAAGTAGGAGAAGAATCCTTTTAATTATATGATAGTGGTAAATTGTTTTGTGCTCTGGAATAATCCACCAGAAAGGTAAAGGAGATAAACTGGTACCCATCCAGCAATAAAAATGGTTTTGTATCTACTCCAGAAAACCACAGCAAAGAGCTGGCAGATGTGTGATGCTTTGTCAAACTTTATCAACTACCTTTGAAAAGAAGAAATTTTTGAGTCAATACTTAGGAAAGAGAACACCCCGAAGATCTGTCTGATATGACTCACTGCCGCTAGTGTGAAACTAAAATGTTTGTGTTTTTATTTTAGTGACATTGTATGCCTCCTGTATTCTCCTGGGAGTGTTCTTGAATAGCAGTGTGCCTATATTTTTTGAGCTTTTTGTGGAAACTGTCTACCCAGTTCCAGAAGGAATTACTTGTGGAGTTGTCACTTTTTTAAGTAATATGTTTATGGGAGTACTTTTATTTTTTCTCACATTTTATCATACAGGTAAGAAATTTGATTTTTTATTTACTATCTAAATGTGTTACAAGAAAAGTTTGGGTCACTAGTGTATAGAAGTTTTTATATGGAGAAGTCTCACCAAGGCAAATTACTTTATGTGAACTTCCATTGCCAGTAAAAGAAAAATTCCTCAGTTGTTTTTCTTAAAATGCATTCTAGCTCAAGTGCACCCTCACTCTTCTCTGCCCCGCCCCTGTACTCCCCCACCCCCGAATTTCTGAATTAATTAACCTGGGCTGGAGCCCAGTATTTGTATTTTTAAAATCCTCCCCACCCCCACGCCTTACCCTACCAGGTGATTCAAATATGTAGATTCTCATTGAGAACCTCTGGTCTATTGCTTTTTAAAAACTACTTCGAAGCTCTCTTAACACAGGGTGTAAATTAATGTTAGGGGTGTATATGGAGTTTAAAGCCTGAGGGATGAATGAGAGGATGTCACCCAATGTAAGGAATGCTCTAAAATGTGACACTCCAAGAGGCTGAATTGTTTATAGGAGTGTTTCTGACAGGGTTATAACTGAAATAATAACTGTGCTAACCTCCTTGACTGGAAAGCAAATTTTGAAACTTTTTTTTTTTTTTGAGACAGAATCTCACTCAGTTGCCCAGGCTGGAGTGCAGTGGCACGATCTCAACTCACTGCAACCTCTGCCTCCCGGGCTAAAGCGATTCTCCCGCCTCAGCCTCCTGAGTAGCTGGGACTACAGGCAGGTGCCACCATGCCTGACTCATTTTTGTGTTTTTAGTAGAGACGGGGTTTCACTGTGTTGGCCAGGCTGGTCTGGAGCTCCTGACCTCAAGTAATCCACCCACCTCAGCCTCCCAAAGTGCTGGGATTACAGGCATGAGCCGCTGTGCCTGGCCAGAAACTTTCAAAGCCAGTGTGAAACCTAATTATCCCTGGGTTTTGGACAACTTCTGGCATAGCACTTTCACCCAACAGCAAAAAGTGTCCATAGGATAGATGAATTTCTTAATATAATGAACAGTACATTAGATTGTTTCTGTCAATCAGTAATGCAGGTAAAGTAGGTCTTTGCTAAACCTGATACAAGTTTGGTTTATCATATGAAGGAGAGTGATATTAATGAAGTCAGAAGGCCACTCTTTGTTGTCCTGGAAACACGTGCTTCCTTTAGGGAAAAGTGCCATCACCAGCAATCAGGTTCTGTGCTTCCAATTAGTTTTCTCAACAGCGAAGTCTGACAATCATTACATATCAGCTTTAATCCACTTCAGTTGTATCACAATTTAAATTAAGTGGCTTATTGCCTGTCTGCCTGGTAAAGCATCGGAGATGGCTGTGATCCCCCCTGGGATGGTAGAAGCAGTTTTCCAGCCAATGGGCACAGCTTTGCTTAGTGGTTGGTGCCGCCCAGCAGAGCATGGTTTTTCCTGTCAGCTAGAAATAGAGTTTTGTCCTCTCAGTATTTAAAAAGAACAACAGCAGGTGCCAGATAATGTTATCCCCCAATAAATCTTTTGCTTATGGTCTCTAGGATATAACAAACACATTTTTGTTGATCAGTTTAAGGCAGAGAAGACACCAATAATGGAAACTGCCCTAAACTGTCTTACTGCAGCAGAGCTCCATGCACACCTGACCATTTTGCCTGGCCAGTAGTTTATCTCTGTCACTCTCCTGGGTCCTGCTGCGGTTTTGACTTGTTTAACAGCATCTGGTGTCTGGAGTGAATTAAATGGAACCGACGTCAGTCAGTGCTCATTCCTCATTTTGCAAATTATAGTGACCAGATACAAGCAGATATTTTATTTCTTTGGCAGAGGGAGCAGAAAGAACACTTAGCACTATTTCTGCCCATTTCTGATATAATCAAGGATTTTTCTAGCTGGGAGAAACAAAACTTCCCTCTTTTTGGTCAGTTTCTGACCACGTGTTCTTATACATGTTTGTGTAGATGTTAAAAAGTTTCCATCTAAACTTTGTGACTATTGTGAACAAAAGTGAAACTTATTTTTCAAATAATTTCAATGTTTCTTTTAGATTCAAGGAGTACATGTGCAGGATTGTTACATGGGTATATTGCATGACAATGAGGTTTGGGACATGAATGATCCCATCACCCAGGTAGTGAGCATAGTACCCTATGAAACTATAAATAATCATTAATTTTAATCCACCAAGGTGGTTTCCAGGAAAAGGTCTCATTAAATTTTGGCATTTTAGGCAGTTAATGAGAAGATACCTGTAAAAGAGCCAAGCCCAGGGCACAGCTGGCACCCACCAATGTTTGTTTTGTTTCTTCTAGATAATTAGCTGACTGATGCTAGGAATTTAAATATCTAGTCTTCCATTGTAAAGAAATGCTTTTATAGGTGTATTTATGAGTGTGCATAATGAATACACAAAAACATCATCCACATCTCTCTAGGGCTAAAGTTACTAGAACCATGAAATCTGTGTTGAAACTCTTTTTAGTAGGATTAATTGATCTTCCCCTAAAAGTCCTGCAGCAGAGGTCCAAATTCTTTGTGGTCTCAGGTATGATTATACACAAATTGCAAATCTAAAAATTCTGTAAAACTGTTTCCTAACAATAACTGTTAGTTCCGCAGCCTAGTACCCTAAACATTTTATATGATAAACTGAACCCCCTTCCATTAAAGCCAGTGTTCATATGTCATTATTCAGTTATTTTGAAACTTGAAAACTCATCCAGAAGTTAATTATATGTCAAAATTCAACTATTAGTTATGTGATTAGAAGGCCTGAATTTTTTAGGGGTGGGGGAGACAGGGTCTTGCTCTGTCACCCAGTCTGGAGTACAGTGGCACCATTATGGCTCACTGCAACGTTGGCCTCCCAGCCTCAAGTGATCCTCCCACCTCAGCCTCCCAAGTAGCTGGGACCACAAGCATGTGCCACCAAACCTGGCTAATTTTTTGTATTTTTTGTAGAGATGGGGTTCTGCCATGTTGCCCATGCTGGTGTTGAACGCCTGGGCTCAAGCAATCCACCTGCCTTGGCCTCCCAAAGTGCTGAGATTACAGGTGTGAGCCACCACACCCAGCCTAGAAGTCCTGATTTTTAATCATCATAAAGATCTGTGGTTTTTTAAGTCACTTCTCAAGGAAGTACTAAACTTCCTGACTAGGGTTTTTCCCCCTACAGTGTGCTATCTGATAAATGAATACATCAGATAATTTTTCAGGGCTATACAGACTAACCCCAAAATGACCATAATGGAATGTCTTGCCTAGCAAGCTAGGTTCTGCTGGCAATTTGCTTGCAGATTAGAGCCATTGCAGTCATTGAGGGCAAATGCGGTTCAGGCTCCTATACCAATGCCACTGGCTTATTTGGAGCCCTGGGTCACAGGGTCTCCACCTCCTATTTCAGTTCTGCTTTGGGTACCTGGAACCTTGTCAGAAGTTTTTTAGAGTTTTACTGACTTGGATTTTTCAAGGTCACTTTAAAAAAAAAAGTTGTTACTTGCTCCCTAATATAAACATATTTGTAAAACGGAGTTGCTTCCTGTGTTTGTTTTGAGAATCCCATTGAGTTGACATAGCACGGTGATGCTTTATTCTAATGATGTCACATAGAAAAATCAATTTGAGAATGCTGTTATATCCTTTATGTGCTCTGCAATGTATTCTGTTTAATATTCTGAAGTTTGTGTTATCTGTTACTTTTTGTTCCAGAAGCTTTGCAGCGGGTTTTGCTAAAAGCATCATGATTTTTATCTCAGCTCTTTCATTTTAAAGTGGCTGACCATGAATGTGAGGCTGTGTTGTCACTCAAAAGATTCAGGGGCCTGGCAGAGGTGGGAGGCATTGACTAATGGTTACCAGGAAAACAAAGAGCAGGTGCAACAGATGTGGACTAGTGAGAAGTAATTTTATATCTAAGAAGCAGAATAATGGAATGTGATGGTAAGATCTACTGGGTAATTGATGTGGAATGAAGATAGCAGGGCATTATCCTGGGAAATCATGGGGTCAGCTGGCTGCTCACCTTGAGTGAGAAAGGAGACAATCTTGTTAAATCATCATAAAAGAAAATAGGAAGTTTGTTCTGGAGAGTGGTAGCTGGAAACAGACAAGTACTTATAAGTGGTAGAAACCGAAAGCGTGGCGCCACTGTAGGGAAAGATGAGGTGAAAAGTACAACAGTGCTTCCAGAAGAAAAAGTAAGAGGATGAGCAAAATCCCAATTAATTCAGTCCCAACAGAGCCTCACCATTTGGTGCAGAGCCCACTTCACTGAGTAAAGTCAAGCACCTGTCTAAACTATAAGTTGGCAGAATGAGCACTCCGACTGCTGTGTAGTAGACAGTAGAGACACAGCAGAAGTATGGGGCAGACTGTAGGCCCCTGCCTTCAAGTGTGGATTTATATTTTATCTAGTGAAAGGCAAAGGGAAGGAGTATTAGAAAACCATGCTCATTTTAAAAGATGAAAAGAATTATAATACAAAAATTTCAGTGGCTCACGATTCTGTTAGTTCATCTACATCAGGGTCAGAAAGGGGATCAGGAAGGACAGCAGCTGACTTTGCTACTGCCAAGTCAAATTAGATTTTTAAGCAAGTCATTTCCTTGCTTATTAGAGCACCTAAACAGTGGTTTATGTGAATGGTTTTCAGCAGGAAAATGTAGAGGTTCCCCTATCTCTGACTTTTTGCTTTCTAAAAAGGCAAATAATTTCGAAGAACACTTGTAGTTGATTGAGACAAGTGAATTTACTGAGAGGTGGATTTGACTTTTCAGAGAGAGGCACACAGTAAAAACCAGTCAACAAACCGTGGCGCTAAAGAGCAATTATGAGACGTTTTTAGAGATTTCATCTGAACCTATGTAGAAGAAATGATTTTACAATTCTAATAGTAACTCTGAAATAAAAGATCTGTTTTGACAATATTTGAAGTGTTTCTCAGTTTAAGAAAAGCAAGGACAAGCTGATTGTTGCTATGTGTGTTGCTCTAGTTCCCCATAAAATACAGTCTCTAAGATATAGCAACTATCGTTGTAAACTGTTTTGTCAATTACCATACTTTTTTTTAATCTGTTGCTTAAAACTCGACCCTGAAGTCCAAGTTCTCCCTTTTAATACAAACAAAATGCTATTGTCTATATTTTACTACTTTTTAATTTTTTACTACTTCTTTTTGCCTAGTAAAATTATCAGAAATCCAGGGGTTATATAGTCAACATAAAAGCAGAAAATGCCCAGTGTGTCATTTCAGGGAACATCAGAATGAAGACAAGATCTCATAGATCACATCTTCTCTGAGTATTTAGACTATGTCCAATCCAAGTAAAGCAGAGAAAACAGCTTTGCATAAAAATACCATTGAAATATATGTCTTTGTTACATACTATAGAATAGCATGTCTGACTTTTAAAACATAGTAATTGAGAGGTGGGGAGTCTGTATTTGTGAGCATATTACAGAAAAAAAGGTATTGCAGCACCTTTTCTTGCCAGTCAGTTTTCTGATTTCCATTCCTGAGCATAAATTGCTCCTTTAGCCATAAGAATTACGGATTAAACTAAAGCAGCAGTGTGGAAATCTTTAGGATGACTTTTGAAGATTAAGGCAGTATTAGCATTTTGTAGAAGTACAAAGGGAAAATATAAACCCATAACAGTGACCAAAAAAGAAAAAAGGCACCAAGGAGCTTATTTTCCTTGTTTATTTTTTGAATTGAAACTGCTGAATGGATATTAAACTAGAAACGTTGTCCCCACCACCTTCACCAACCTCTTTATGCCGAGGAGCTATTCACTTCAGAGCCTTGGGATTGACTGGCAGATGGGATTGGGGTAGAGGAAGACTGAACAGATGCACAGCCCTAGGGTCCCTGGAGCTCCAGGAAGCAGCTAGAGGCAGCCACAGTGGTCAGTGTGTGTTGGTAGCAAATGGCTGAGGATTGTCTTGTTGGAGAATCCTGAATTCATGAGAGAGCATTTCTGAAGAACCATGTTCTTGACACATTAAATCAAACAACAACAGAATTGCCCATTCAGATGATGCCTATAGGTTTTCCAATAATTGGCATCATATATAACCATTCATGCTGGTAGAGAAAAAGACTAGAAAGAAATAAGCCAAAATATTCACAGTGATCTCTCTGGGGGCAGAATTATGATTGATTTTTTGTATGTTTTATTTTTAAATATATTTTCTCATCTATTTTACAGTGATTTCTACTTAATGTTTTTGCTGAGAAATAGATATTTCTATCCAAAACATATAAAAGTGTTATTTCAAAATTCAGATGATTTTCGTATTTGTCTTTTTAATCCATCAGATATTTATAAACAGGGACAAGAGTGATGATGATAGAGGGTACTTAAAAAATAATTATCAAACTAACATTTAAAGGTGATTGATTTTTTTCTTTGAAGTAATTTATTTTGTAACCAAAGTCAAGGTGGATTAAATTGATGAAAAGTTATGAACAATATTCATTAAAAATATTCCACATGGAAGCCCCGTCATATATTACACACATCACTTAGTCTCCAGATTGTCACTATTTATTGAAAGCCAGTTTCTAGGCCTTCCAGGGTACATTTATTATGAGTACTTTTTAATGCAGAGCAGCTTCCTTCCGGCATACAGGTGGTGGTCTGCTGGTGATACATGAATGTTTAAAACTGCATGTTTTTTTGTCTTACAGAGTTGTCTTGGTTCAACTGGTGCCTTCCCGGGTCGTGTTTGCTCAGTCTCCTCCTCATTCTGTGCTTCAGGGAATCCTATGACAGACTCTATCTTGATGTGGTTGTCTCCGTTTAATAGCACAGACTTGAAGGAGTTTAAAAGGAGGCTGGAAATCAATACTGCACACTGCACATTTGCTCGGAATTGCACATCTAACAGGAAAAGAGGGAGAAGAAAGAAACTTCATTCAGAGGTTTTGTTAGGTTACAGATTATCACATTAATTTAATTACTACTAGGTAATAATGGGAGACTTGAGTGATAACAGGGGATTTTAAAACTCTACAGATGGCATACCTGTGCCTGCTTCTGGGGTTGGAAGTGTGACTTCTTACACATAAAGCACTACCTAAGTAATTCTCTCTCTGTTTTGTGCCAGTGCTAAACTACTGATTACTTGTAATTATGAAAAGAAATAAAGGGTGTCTATCATATGAAGATAACGCCTTCCCTAAGTCACATATCAGAATAGGAAGATAGGCCACTAACTTCTAAAGAAGTTCAAACCCTGTATCCAATTTTAATGATAAAATAGCCAAGAGGTATATCGATGATAGAAATTAGCCACGTGTACACTACATTTTTTCTAATAAAGCCATTTCTTATATGACTCCTTATTTTAATCAGGTCAGAAGCCCTTGGCCATCTTTACTATGGTGATCAGGTGCTTTCCAGTGACTTCTGAGCATAGGCACTGTGTCTCCATCTCAACTTATCCTTGTTTCTGTGAAATACAATTTCATCTACTAGGCCCTTAAATAATTATGTGAGGGTGACTAAATGTTTAATATGATTACATTAAATATTGTATGAAAAAATGTAATTCCATTAGGATCTAGCACTTTGTTACAAGTGAAATGACAAGTCACATGGACATACTGTGTCTTCTGCCTGTATATGGTGGCATGAGATGTAATGTCCAGACCCAACAATTATTTACCAGGGTTAGATTTTATTCAGTGACCCTCGTTTAAAAATAATAATTTATCACATTGAAACTTTCAGCTCTGTCGAATGATTTCTGAATTACATCCTGTGTTTCAGCTTAGGTTGTAAAATACTCCGTTCTCTGTGGAGTCAGCATGTTTGAGAGGGCAGCGTTTTGCCAGTACCTATCTTCTTTCTACAGATGATAGCTTTTTAAGAAATAAGAGTTCCACATTGAGTGGCTGTCAGACACAGATTTCACTGTGACGTAAAATACACTGCAGTGAGAGTATGGTATCACCACTATTCATATTTACATCATTCCCCTCACACAGAAAAACCAACCCTTTTCCCAAAAAGTCGAGAATACTGCTATACCTTTATTATTCTCAGCTTCCTCCAGCCCTTCTTCTTGTTTTTCCTCACTTGAAATTGAACCTTCATTGTCAGCTGAGTATATATACTTTTGTGTTTTCCTGGACAGAGTGCAAGTGGCTCTTATCAGCCAAGGTGGTGAAGGTTCAGGAAAGCTGGGCAGCACTGGGCCCTGCTCCTCTCTGCACCTGTGTGCGCCATGACACACCCACATGCAGATTCCCAAGTCTGTCTCCCCTCCCGCTTAGCAAGTACAAGGCTGTGCATTAACTCACCTCGGTCCTAGAGGAGTATCCTAGTACTGCTTGGCAACTTCTAAGACCCTAACTTGTGAAACTAGGGAAGTAAGAAACCGTTCAAATTTAACATCTGTCTTCAGTCATCTTTAAATCGTCTCTCTTTATAAACACTCTGCTCACTTAGCAGAAGGACTGAAGGAACTAAGGAACTTGCTAAAGAGAAGAAGAAAACAAAAGCTAGGCTTAGTTCCAGTTAATTCTGTTATTCTTCTGAAATAAAAATGAAATAAAAGGAAGGCAGAATTCTCTTTTTTTTTTTTTTTTTTTTTAGACAGGGTCTTGCTCTGTGATGGTGCAATCTCAACTCACTGCAACCTCCATGTCCCAGATGCAGGTGATCCTCCCGCCTCAGCCTCCCAAGTAGCTGGGACTACAGGCACGCACAACCACGCCTAGCTAATTTTTCTGTTTTTAGTAGAGACAGTGTTTCTCCATGTTGCCCAGGCTGGTCTCAAACTCCTAAGTGATCCACCCGCCTCAGCCTCCCAAAGTGCTGGGATTATAGGCGTGAGCCACCACACCAGGCCAAGAAGGTGGATTCCTTGAAGATGATTCAAAGCCAGCCATTAAGGATATCCGTAGACCATGACCCGGATGCTAAATAAGCACCACCCCTTCCTGTTCAGAGGGAAGAGAGAAAGGAGAGGGAAGAATTATAAGGTATTTGGTTTTAGTCTGAACTATTATGTTTGAGGATGTTGTGGTATAACGTTCTGCAATAGTAAGATTTCTTGTGTAGAACATTTTAATTATGGTTAATTGCACTTTTTTTTTTAAGGGACAGGATCTCAGTATGTTGCCCAGGCTGGACTCAAACTCCTGGGCTCAAGTGATCCTCCTACCTCAGCCTTCCAAGTAGCTGGGACTACAGGCATGCACCACCACACCAGGCTTAATTCTTCTTTTAACACAAAGTAGAATAACACTCTAAAAGTATTACCTAAATGACTAATTAGTTCAAAACATCCCAAGTGGTAGTGATTAAAAATTCTTGCATTGTTCAGAATTCTTGTTTTTAGAATACATGAGGTGAGACGAGTCCCTGTACTTTGTTTGTATGTGCTTACCCCTCCAGCAGGTAATTGTTCTAATTATAAACTGCAACTGTTTTAAGTGATCAAAAATTTCATATACCAAACCTGACAGGAAGGGAACCAAAAGGCTTGGGGGTGGGGAGAAGATTACACATCATTTACTTGAATATTGCAAATCATATTTTCTTTTTGTTTTTATTTCTATCATGCATCAAAATAGACCAGCTGCTTTCTTTGCACTTTCTAACCATTATAGAATCCTAATGAAATGTTACAGCTGAAAGAAATCTTAACCCTTCACTAATCCAAACCCTCATTTTAGAATTTATAGAAATGATTCTAGAGAGGTAAAGTACAACTGAGGCTCACAGTTTCTGACTCCTAAACCAGGTGTTTTTTTCCTACCTCACAGAAGCTTAATTTAGACCATTTTGGGTGTGCATGAATACCTTCATGTTAAAAAATGATAGGGCTTTAACAGTAAGCTTCCATTATTGAGTATGGGAAGTACAAGGATTAAATTAAGGTGATTATTTGGTTTATAAGTAAAATTCTCTTTTCTCCATCACTATCCTGAAGATGCTCTGACAGCTCTTAGCCCTTGGGTTGCAATGACATCATGTAAAAAGATTCTGATGAATAATTCAATCCCATAAACTAAGTCAACACCAATATTAATTGGTAAGGACATGCTGTAGTGCAGGTTCCCTGTGGCTTATCAATTAATACTTCACAGTTTATGGGAAGAAGCATTTTTTAATATGATCCCTGGTGGAGGTATAGGAACAAGACAGTTGTATACACAAATGCATTTCACTGGAGGATGGAGCTAATTACGAGAGAATCAAATACAAATGTAATTTTGTATATTTAAATATATATGGCCTGAGGGCCAAGTTTTTTCGTAGATCATGTACTCATGTTTAATTATGGAGAATGTTTACAGCTTGTTTTTATGAAGCCCTTCTAACGAGAGATCTAAGCTAAGGGATTTTAAATTGAAGAGATTAAATCCCCGTCTACTTAACTTTTAATTAGTTTTTTTTTGTTTGTTTATTTTTTGTTGTTTTTTTTTTTTTTACTATTTTACTAAAATCCAGGCATTCATCTTACTGTTTGCATAAGTACAAGCTTCACTTTAGGCTCAAGATTGAATAAAAATGCATAGCAAATTTGCTTTAAATTAATGTTTAAAAAATCACATTGCACATTTGTCCCTGAAATAAGTACAGAAATTACTATCATTTTGCCATATTAAGGCAAGTACTAAAGCTGTGATATGAAGAAAATGTCATATTAAAAAAGAAATGCAGGAAACTATGAGAACATTTTATCAAACCTATTTTATGAATATCGGAGAAAAATGCAATTCCACTTTGATTTGGAATTATATTCATGCAGAAGGGACAAGATAGTTTATTTCTTTACTATCAGACAGTGTGCTGGTCTGTTAGGAAATGTGAGCGATACTCAGAGGGAATGTTTCTGGGTGTCAGAAAGTCAGTTCAAGAAAGTGGAACAGGACTTTACAGTGGGCTTTGGGGTACTTTGTGCTCAGTAGAGGTGGGGTGGCTTGCTCACTCAGCAGACATCTTGGCTCTCGAGCTCATTTCCTCACGTGTCCTGGTTCAGATGGAACCTCAAACTTAGGAGAGGATTCCAGGAACTAATACAGAGGCCCGTAGGGGTCCCTTGGAGGGTGTCATCTCTGGCCAGGGGGATGGGAGTGATACAGGCAGTTACATGGCTCTCAGTCTCTCTGATTTACATTTGTTTGTGGTCAGGATTTAGATCACTTTATGATTTTCTGAGGCTCTGACTCGTCAGATACCTTTCTCAACCCTTGGATGAATCTGACCTCAGCTCTGTCCCTGAGACCTTCCACTTTCTCGAACTGACTTTCTGACACAGGCTTCTTCACCCTCAACCCCTCTCCAGGATCCCCAGCAGAAATCCATTCTCATTCCCAAATAGGAAATAAGGCCATACGCTCAGTCTTTCCTCTCCTGAACGAGACGCTAGCAAGCTCAGAACATGAGTAAGCCCAGGTGCTCCAGAAAGATTTAACAGGTCTTCTCACAGCTAAGCCTTAGAAGTTCGAGTATTTCCTTGATATGGGAATTTCAAAGGTCTCTAACAAGTTTCTATAGTTATTACTTGTTGCATTTTTAGAATATGGGCTAATTGCTTTATGTGGTCTTTTGGTTGTGCTCTAGAATCTGATATGCCTCAAACAGTAGCTTTCCATCTTAGCCCACTCTCAAAAAGAGAGAACAAAAAGCTACCCAGCCCCAGCTGTTCTGTTCATTCAACAAGGGAGAATTAAACTTTTTTTTAACCTAGCTAAAAAATGAAAGCATAGAATTGATTTCAGTAGCTTTGATGAAATGATCAAAACACATCAAGCTATTTTAACTCTAAACGTGCTTGCTGGACATAGTACATTGTAAGGCTTGGGACTCCAAAGGGGATACCAGAACATCAACCCAAACATCACAGAACTCTTCGCATTCCCTACTTTATAAATTCTTCTGATTTATAAAGGCAGCTTCTGCAACCTTGAACAAAATGGCAAGGATAACTTGGAGAAACTGTCAGTTTACCTTAATGTTAGAAAATGATACTTCTTTTAAAGCACTATTTAATTTAGACTTCATCTAATTCAAATTGGCTTTCCTATTTACCCAGAAGGATCATAGAATCAAAGAAATGATCTAATTCAGCCACCTCATTTTACAAATCAGTAGAGAACCTTTTAGGTTAAATGACACAGCCAGGTTTTAGCAGATCACTTGGCTCCTAGACCAGCATTCTATCCCTAAATGATCAATGTGTTAGCCATAAGTAATTCTTTTAAGTAATTTTTTTCATTTCTTTTAGAGTTTTGAAAATTACATGAGAAATACATGAGTGTATAACTATTATAAAATAGTACAGGAATAGAAAGTAAAGTCTACCTCCATACAAACATGCTGTTTAATCCATTCTCTCCAGAGGGTATCATCATTCATTCTTTCAGAAGAAACTTGTGTATGCATTTACATATCTATGTATAAAAACTCGGGGGGCATTTAAAATCGAGTCACCTAGGGATCTCTTTCTTGGACCATATTGGTATAAACTTTATGGGCAGAAGCAGAAGTTTCTGAGATCCTTATTTCTCTCCCAGATGAATCTGTCAGATGTAGCATATTGTGGTTAATATAGATGTTTCACAGACCTGCTTATGTACCATCAAGCTTTATCATATTCTAAAGTTCAAAAATGAGTTCCAATATGCACTGTTGTGTTTTCTTACTGGAAGTACAATTTCTGTTCTTAACACCATCAACTAAGCTCCCTGTACTGTGAGAAAAGAAAGTGAGTAACCGACCTATGAAATCCATATAGATTTCCTCCACAGGACTTTCTTGGGTTCCCTGTCTCTGCAGAGGCACACAATATTATAGAAAACAGAAGCCAAAAGAATAATCTCATGCAATTTTTTTTTTTTTTTAGACAGGGTCTCACTTTATCATTCAGGCTTGAGTGCCCTGGTGTGATCTCAGCCCACTGCAGCCTCAATCTTCCAGGCTCAAGCAAGCCTCCAGCCTCAGCCCCCCAAGTAGCTGGGACTACAGGTGTATACCACCATGCCAGCTAATTTTTTATATTTTTTGTAGAGATGGGGTTTCACCATGTTGCCCAGCCTGGCTTGTGCAATTTCGTTTTTTGAAAAAATAGCTAATGGAGATTCTGATAATTCTTATTGTTTCCTGGTCAACTTCTGTGTCTTTCCTAACTTTCAAGCTGTCAGTAGAAATGATGAACTGTAGCAGGCCAGAAGCTCAGCTTCATTTGGTCACTTTTTCCTTTCCTGTCTTCTTGCCCATCCAGCTTTCCCCTTTCTGATGGTGTCTTCTTATTTCTGACAATGCTTGGGAGCGAGCTGTGTGACACCCAGATTTTATGAGTTGCCAGCGGTGGAGAGGAGAGAGCCGGGCATGCAGATTCTTCATGGACCCTACTAGAGAGGACAGAGAAAAAGAGCACTGGTGTAGGAGCCCACGGGTCTGGCTCTTAACCCTGGCCTGGTGACTTCAGCTATTTGACCTTGAGCAAGTCACTTCATTTCTCCTTTAGCAACATCTCTAAAATGAGGGAGTGAACAAAAATGTTCCCTTAGATTTCTTCTAATTCAGACATACCAGTTGATTCTTGTTTAAATATGAACATGACCAAAGCATGTGCAGTCTGTAAAGCTGGAGAGGTGCCCAGCACCTTCGTGTTTCCATTTGTGCGGTAGCCCCCCTCATGTGAGCCCTGTACGTGAACATATGAAATCTTATGCTGCATCCACATTCAATAAGAAGAAATTGCTTTTTCAGTGTCTGTGGGAGGAGATAAGCTGCAGGTGCTGTTTATTTTCCCAAAGGACTTTATATATGAAACACAGGGTTTATTAAATTTATCAAATGCAATAAGAGAAAAATCTGTCATCTGATGTTGAGATAGCATACTGGGAGCCAGGTCGGGGTACTGCATTTGCTCACCAGAATCAGATCAAACGAGATACGAGTCCTTTGGTTTGGTTGGATTCATCATGAGGCAGCATGGGTTTGCACTTGTAGAAATCAAAACTGTTGGGTCAGATAGTAAAGCCAATCCTTGAACTTACATCTTTAGTTAAGGCATCAAAGAATTGTAAGTTGCTTTGCAATGATGCCATCTCCACATGGTCAGATTCTTCCAGTAAACTGTGCAGATATTTTACAGAATAAGAGCTAAGTTTCAGCATGTCAAGGAATGATCTGTACTCAAGTGTTAGTAAACAAGGGTTTGTTTGTTTGTTTGTTTGTTTGTTTGTTTGTTTTGAGACAGTCTCTGTCATCCAGGCTGGAGTGCAGTGGCATGATCATAGCTCACTGTATCCTCAGACTACTGGGCTCAAGTGATCTTCCTGCCTCAGCCTCCTGCGTAGCTAAGACTACAAGCTCATGCCACCACCCCTGGCTAATTTTTTTTTTTTTGTGGAGAAGGGGTCTCACTATATTCCCCCAAGCTGGTCTTGAACTCCTGGACTTAAGCAATCCTCCCACCTCAGCTTCCCGAAGAGTTGGGATTAAAGGCGTGAGCCCCCATGTCCGGCCAACAAGACTTCCTCGTGACTATAATGTGAGCATAATATTAATAGCTCTGAGAGAGAGAAGTGAACCAGAAGACCAACCTCAGTGTCAGGAAGTCTGGGCGTCTGTCTTCTGCATGGCTGAAGACATGGGGCTTTGGGCAAGTCATCTGTTCTCTTTGAACTTTGGCTTCCTCACTTCTGAAATAGGAGGGTCAGAGAAGATGTTTCTTTTTGCTGAAAAGTTTTACAGTTCTCTGATCTATACCCCTTGGTCACACACAACCAAAAAGTAGAAAACATGAGTGCAATACTTTTCCACCAGTACTCCCAGTTTATACATTATCTTCTCAAACCAATAAGGAACTTCTACAAGGCCCTGTTAGTGATGTGTTACAGGTGCCAGCATTAGGGAAACTTTCAGACTGTTATATCTATTCGTTCCTTCATCCATGTATACTTCTATTCATTCTGTATGCAGAGTAATTTATATATGTACAATTACATGGCAGTGAAAGATAATCAGAAAAATGAAGATTTTTTTTTTTTTTGAGACAGAGTCTTGCTCTGTTGCCCAGGCTGGAGTGCAGTGGTGTGATCTTGGCTCACTGCAACCTCCGCCTCCCGGGTTCAAGGGATTCTCATGCCTCATCCTCCCGAGTAGCTGGGACTACAGACATGCGCCACCATACCCAGCTAATTTTTGTATTTTTAGTAGAGATGGGGTTTTGCCATGTTGGCCAGGCCATTCTCGACCTCCTGGCCTCAAGCGATCCTCCTGCCTTGGCTTCCCAAAGTACCGGGATTCCAGGCATGAGCCACCATGCCCAGCCAGAAGGTTTTTTTAAAAAAACAAAGACACTCCTGAACTAACAATTACAAAGAGCTAGTGACAATTTCCCAAATAATTATGCATAACAGGAGCCCATATATTGTTCTCAAATCATAAACCATAACTGATTTTGAGGAAAAGACATTCTGTCCCACTGATATTCTTTTCATGAGTAAGATCTGGATCTGTCTGGAGGCACAAAATTGATTTTTGCATGAGGAATCCCAACCCTACCATCATTCCATGGCTGAGGAATTGGTTATTACTCCTATGGGAAATTGGCAATGTTGTTGGTACCCCAGCTTTCTCTTAAGACAAAATTTAACAAATGCATACATGCTAAGATGCATATACTCATAAGGCTTTGTGGGTCTCCTTTCTAAGGGGAATTTGAATACTAACAAGAACAAAGACTAAATACCAAAAGGGAGCTTTCTAATGGTAGAATTTGGGATATCAGGTAGCCACATAGAGCAGGGCTACTTTGGGGGCTGGAGACTGCAGAAACCCTTCAGGTTTATACGTGTGAGTAAACCTAATCACACTTGATGTATTGCTAGTGAAGTCCCAGCCCCCTGAGCCTTTGCAGAAATCCAAAGAATGCTAAAAAGGGCAGGTTTTAGTTCCTGCCAATTATTTCATTTAACTACAAATGCCCCCAGTTCCGAATTTACTTCCCTCCCCACCAGAAATATGTCATTTTGGAGGCTTGTGAAAATTAAGCATTAAGAAAATCCCGCCTCCATCCTAATACACTGCATCCACAAGTCCCAAACAAAATCACTTCCTTGGCTTACACACATAACTACCTGTTTCTGTTTAGGTCTGTGACTCAGAAAGTGCCTGGAAGAAGTCATGAGAGGGAGTCGATCCCATCTTACCTGCCATAGGAAGAATAGGGCCTGCTCAGTAGAGTTCAGTGTGTGTGTTGAAGGTGGTGGTTCTTAGTCCTTCCCTGAATTCACTAATTCGCATTGCACTCACTCTTCCTGATCAATGAGTTATTGCTGAGAAATCATTATAGTAAGTAATACAGGTGTCCCCAGTAAAGCCATCCCTCTCCTCCAAACCTCCGCTGTCCCTTGGGTTTTGGCTCCAGGATCCTTGCCCCATGTCCCAAAGAATCCCTACCGTGGGCCTCCCTCCTCCTCTTTTGTCAATTGCACTTGACCTTTTCAGGAAAAAGAAATCAATTGATACCTTAGTCCTAATGTTTGACCCTTTTCTATCTCAGAATAGAGAAGTCCCCATATTTGTTCTTTTTTTACTCAAGTTTAATATAGACCACCTAGGCACAGAAGCTCCGTGCTATATTCTGTTGCCTATAATTGTCCTTCCATCTAATTGGGAAAAGGTTACTCTATTGAACCATCTGCTGATTCCCTTACCTTTTCACTCTTTTGTCAGTATTCCTTTACCAGTAAATTCTTGGTTATCTAGGTCCTGAAGTTTCATTCATGTTTTTTTTAAAAGCTTTAATTTTTCTTAGGAAAACTGTTTCTCTCATCTTAAAGCAGACTATGATCTTTTCTACTTTGTTATACAATCTGAACATAATGAACACTCTAAAGTCAGGCATGGATTTTATCATAAAAGCAGATCGTATTAAGATTTTTTTAAAAAAGAACCAGGATTGAGGAATCTGTAGCTAATAATTTAATAATTCACCAGCATGTTTTGGGCTCCCACTTCATGCTGGCCACTGGGCTAGGCACTGAGGGTGCAGAAGCAAACAAATCAGCCTCCTGGCCCTCAGATTTGCATTCCAGTGAGTCCATTCATAAAACCTAACTCAAAGCCAGCAACACCCCCAAAAGGGCTGTTGGAAGCTTTGTAGCTCATCTGTACAGCTGTCTTGGTTTCTGTACGGGATCTTACTTTCTTGGGAAAATATGTTCTAAATCCTGTTTCCTTTGGCCATTAAAAATCCATGCTGTCCCTAATCAATATATAGTTATGTGTGACCTTCTTAGAATAAAAAAAATGCTGCTAAACAGCCTTTGAAGGGAAAGGCAGAGAAATCTGTTTTGATGGCTTGAAAATAAGTGAAAAGGTTTTTAGGGAAAGCTAACAAGCTTTCAAAGATTTCAGATCTGCCAGCATTCATTCATTAAGGCATGGGATTAGGCCAAAAGAGCCTCCTACCAAGGGAGAGACAGGAACCATGTAAGGAGATCTGTGAGACCGCTGTGGAAGAGTATTGAAATAGAAGCCAGACCTGTAGACGTATTTGTTAATATGTGTGCCAAGCCAAAGTACAGGAGGAGGCTTGGAGGCATGGAGTTGTGGTGGAAGCAGGTTCTGGAAAGCAGAACTCTGAAGCTGGCTCATTCTCACCAAGTCATCTGGCCCAGCCTCCCGCCTCCAAGCACATCCTGCCTGCAGAGGGTCTGGCTAGCTGCCTTTTCAGCTCTCGAGGGATAGAGATTCTACAACCTCCCTCTGTCATCAGTTCCAGAGCCACTCCCCTTTGCACTAGAAGTTCTTGCTTTCAAAGAATGAGGGTGTGAGGGAGGGAGGGGTCAAGAAACAGAGTGACAGGGGAAACAGGCAGAACAAGTCAGGGCAAAGGACCCCAGCATGAAGAGTTGTGGAGGTGGAGGTGGGGAAGCAGCCTCACATCTCACACTTCCTTCCTTCTCTTAAATGTGAGCAGCTGACTCCAAGCCTTGTGGAAACTCTAGAAGGTAGAACCAGCCATCTGGGGAAGCTGGCCTTACAGATGCCCCGTCTGGCATAGTGGAGGTTCCTGTGCTCTGAGAACGCAGTGTGAATCTAGACATCCACTGCAGCCTGGGAAGAGCTGTGTTTTCTTCAAAAGTCTTTAACTTTCACAGTCACCCCTCTAAAGAAATGTTCTCTGATTGAAGGCATGCTTCTATTCCTACTTTATTGTGTTTCATGCATTCTGCCAGAGTAATTACTTTTCATACCAATTCTTGGATGCAGAGAAATCTCTGGTAGTCTAAGGGGATTTCGATCCAAGTAAAGCTACTATCTCCTATTCCATCCAGACTTTTCCGTCTGCCTCCATTCTCTCAGTCACATACCTAGAAGCAAGCCAGAAAGCCTGTCCAACCAAAATCACTCTCCAAAGCCCAAGCACTTTATTGTTCTCCCTGTCTGTTCTCGAGCCAAGGTGTATTTGGCCTCATTTTATGCCGTTAGTTGTCTGGCTTTCATGGCTCTGCACCACATTACAGTCAGAGCAGGAAGGCCAGCAGTGGAGATAGAATTATGGCAGAAACCCAGAGTAGAGGCCTCTGCTGGTGAGGGAGCCTGCAGCACTCTCCACACTGGTGGGTCCTAGCATGCCCAACAGACCCCCATCCCTTCCCATCAGCCTTGGGCCTTGAGTCTCATTCCAACTCATCCCCTCCCCTTTCCCTTCTTTCCAGTCCCAGGCGACACTTGATGCCTCTGACTCCTTTGAAGAGGGCATCAAGAAGTGAAAGAACAAAGTCCTTTTCTGTTCGGGATCTGGGTCCATCCTGGGAGAAGTTTTTGGCAGAAATGGCTGCAGTGGAACCCTCTGACTGCCAGGGTGAAATAGTGCTCCAGCAGGCTGTGGCAGACTCGCTGCCAGAATGGGTCAGGACTGGCCCAGAGGACAGGGTCATCTCTTGAGAGTCCTCCCAGCTCCAGGGCCTGATTTTAAAGCAGTAACACGAGGATATAGGTTATATACAGGCTCCTGGAAGGCAGGTGCCGCAGCTCCTGTGACACCCCATATGCCTGAGCAAGCTTCTCCAGCACAAGAGATGATGCAAGTATGAATGGGTGCGGGGGGAGCTTAAAACCTGCCAACACTGAGACTTGATGCCAGGGGCCGTGCACCCGCTCTGCCACCTGCTAGGTCTGTGCAATGGTCAGAGCAGAGGTGTGTGATGAGTTCAGCTCCCAAGCACATCCACACTTAGGAAGTGTTCTGTGTGTTTTTAAATAATCCTTACCATGTAAAGATTGTATTACATTTGTATACAAAATTTTTTTGCATTTTACTTTTGTAATATTTGGGGTTTTATAGATTTTTATTTTATGGCCAAGTATACTTTTGTAAGGAAATGTTGAAGTCTTGAGTATTTTTATTCTTTTAAAAAACTATAGTTAGTGTCAACTGTGAGCACTGATAAATATTATTCATGTGTGGTTTTCCTTCTTTTTAATCCAGACTTTTTAAGAAACTGTTTTGGCATAGAGCTTTACTTAAAATGCTGCTTCATTTTACACATTGTGAATACTGAAGATTCTAAAAAATAAAGATGCATTTAAAATCTCTGTGCTGTTCCATTGTAGAAATGGTAATGTGCATTGCTTTGCCAAAGTGGTAATTAAATGTTTAATGGTTTAGAACTCCTAGTTCACAACAGGGCTTCTCGTCATCACTTGTAGCGTGCGAGCTTCCAAATAAGCCGCTATTTCTTTGGAAAACGCACGCACTTAGGCATGGCGATCTCCTGTTCCGTTAGGAAATACGGTTATGTTGACATTATGGTTACTGTGCTTGTGGTTTTGCAATAAACATGTATTGAAAGCACTTGTGATAACGTGGTCCGCATTTTGTTTTTAATCAAACTCCAAATGGCAGTAGAAGTGGAGCCAAAGCTTCCTGAGCGTTCGGGCAGCAAGATGTGGTGAGAAAAAAAATACGAGCAAGGAAGCAGAGGCGGCTGGGCCAAATCCTTCTCCTCCGCAGCAAGCCCGGAGACGGGGATTCCGTTGTTGCTTTTGGAAATCCCCTGTCCTCATTCATTTAAAAAACATAAAATCAAGGAGGGGGATAATTACATTTACCTTTGCCTGGATTTTATGGTGTTGGAATAGAGTGAGGAGCACAAAGCTCCTGGCACATTTTGATTGCCTCATACATGTTCCTGGCCTTCTTCCCTCCCTTCCCTCTTGAGTCTTCAGCGTCTATTCAATGAATGCTGGTTGGGTGAACACACAGTGTACCTATGTTAATGCCATATAGGAAACAGAATTCTTACCCTGATTTTAAAAAATAATTTTTCCATTATAAAATAATACACAGGGCCAGGCACATGCCTGTAATCGCAACACTTTGGGAGGCAGAGGCAAGAGGATAGCTTGAGCCCAGGAGTTCAAGGCTGTAGTGAGCAGTGACCCTGCTACTGTACTCCAGCCTAGGTGACAGAGTGAGACACTGTTTAAAACAAAAAACAGCTATTAAAGACATTTTTAAATACAGGAAAGTGTAATGCTTTCTTCTTGCTGTAAATGTCTTTTAATATAGTACAGATTGTACTGTGTTTTTGTTTTATATTCTTAACATTATATCCTGAACATTTTCCCATAACAAGGAAACATAATTTAAAATTTCATTTTATTGTGGGACATTAGGTTGTTCCTAAGGAGATCGATTCTGGGGAATACCCATTGTATATTTATCCTAGTTTCTGATGATTTTGTTAGAAAAGATACCCAGAAAGCACATTACTTTGTTCAGATATGAAGACTTTAGCTCCCGATATGTGTCCCCAGGTTAGTTCTTTAGCCAGCCCCATAGGGTCTACTAGCAAATGAATGCATTTCAGGATTCTGCTCAGGTGAGAAGGGTGACAGGAGAGTGAGTCACACTGACCTCTTCCCCTTCCTGTTCTTTACTTACAAACCACATGCCCTCGGCATGAATGGGCCCTATTTCACCTCTTTAGTTCTTTCTTATATAAAACACTGGACCTGATAGCGAGGTGCAGTGGCTCACGCCTGTAATCCCAACATGTTGCGAGGTCAAGACGGGAGGATCGCTTGAGGTCAGGACTTAAAGACCAGCCTGGTCTCTACCAAAATAAAAACTTAAAAAACACACACACGACTTGATGATCTTTAAGACCATTCAATTCTTAATTCTAGCAAAAGACAGAAAGGAGACGATGTAGGAAGGGCTGGAGGGAGGGAGGCAAATTCTCATTTGGATATAAATGGAGATGGGGAGGCCCTATAAGGGATACTTTCGTTTTTCACTAGTGGTGTCTTAGAGAGTTGTTTCATGCATAATTTATTGGATGGGTATCATTTGTTCCCTAAAGGATGCTAGGTTATATTTTTGAATTTTGTCAACAAAGCAATTTTTATGACGCTGAAGATCATATTTTTCACATTTACTTTGACATATCCATGACTCAGATTGCGGAAACAGGCCTGAACCCCCAGTGCTTAGCTCAGTAACAGTGGTGATAATTTTGGGTGCTTGCTCTATGCCTGATACTGTTCTAAGCACTTTCCATGCCTCAGCCTCACAGCAAACCCGGAGTAGGTTCTATTATTAGCTCCATTTTGCATCAGAGGAGAAAACTGCCCCAGGTCAAATAGCTGGTGTGTGGGGTGGAGCTGGGTTTGAGCCCAGGCCATGTGGCTGCTGCAGAGCCCCGGGCTCTAACCAGGAAACAGTAGGTGCTGGGTAGCTCTTTATCCAAATGTGGAGGGAAGGGGGTTTTCCGAGGGCCATGGATTTGTACAGGCTGCCCTTTGTGCTACACGAAGTCCTTTAATCAATTTACTCTTCTCAGAACCCCTGCGAAGTAGGTGTCACCACCCCCATGTCACGAAGCACACAGCTGCTCAGTAAATAGTGGGGCTGGAGTTCGGAAGTCCACGGTCATCCCTCAGCATCAGGGGTCCTTGGATCAGGGCAAGGGGCACAAGAGGCTCACAAGCACGAGAGACTGAAGGAAAGCAAGAACTGCCTTTCCTAAAACTGATCTAAGACAGCGCCTGCTGACAGGAGGTCACGGCTGCGTTCCGCTTCCCGCTTCCCCTTTCACCTTCTCCCTGTTCCCACTTCACAAGCAACAGACACATCTCTCACACCTAGCAGCACTGCTGCGGAGGTCCTGGATGTAAAAAATAAAAATAAAAAAACTAATAGTAAAATTAAAACCTCCTCACTGCCAGAAAAAAGTGAGAGAAGACGATTAAGAATGTGCGTCCACGGTACCTCTTACGACAGTTGTCATGATGAGTCCAGGGTAGCGCTTTGTATCTGTCCCTTTTCTGTATGTATTTCTGTCCCAGACAATGTGGCATTAGAGATGGGGTGCTTTGACTCGGGATTTTCAGGATTCAGATGGATTATAGAGTGGAGGAGCAGAAAGAATGGCAATTGTTGTTTAATAATCTTACTTCTCCTGTTTCCCAACTACTGTGAAAGATCGCCAAACCGCTGAAGGCAAGTTCTGAGAAAAGAAGGCAAGGAGGGCATCAGTGAGCAACCATGAGGGCAGCAGGACCTTGTTTCTTCCACGTGACACTCGGGTCAAGGCTGCACACCTTATCTAACTATATTCCGGGTTGGAATAAAGCGTGCTGCTTTTGAGTTCATCCTCTCTGCCTCTTCACCATTCTCAGTAGTAAGGAGGAGCTTCGACAGTACTTCCTTCTCTGGTGCCTTGGTCTGTGTCCCAGGGGCATCCTTGAGAGTATTGCAAAGAGGCGAAGGTAGGAAGTTCCCTATTCCTTACTGTACAGATGAACAGTACACCTTCGAGTAAAAGGAACATTGTAAGAGGTAAGTTTGTACTTTACATTTTCTTGGACATTTATTCATACTTTTCTAACCACTTAATGAAGGTACAGTTGACATACAGTTAGCCTCACATATTTGAAGTGTAAAATAAAAGTTTTGACAGGTGCACACCCATGAATCCATCACTACCATCAAGATAGTGAACACATCTACCCCCTTTAATATCCTTCCTTCCCTACACCCCTCCTGTCTCCATACCCCCTCCCCAGGCAGTCATGATTTGCTCTCAGTCACTATAGATTCATTTTTATTTTCTAGAATTGTATATAAATGGAATCATACAGTATGTCCTGTTGTTCTAATTATTTTTGTCTGGCTTCTTTCACTCAGCATAATTATTTAGAGATTTATTCATGGTGCTGCATGTATCAATAGTTTGTTCCTTTTTATTGCTGAGTTAGATTCCACTGTGTGGCTATATCACAATGTGTGTATCCATTTATGTGCTGATGGATATTTGCATCCTGTGCAGTTTTTGGCTCTTATCAATAAAACTGCTATGAGCCTTTGTGTACAAGTCTTTGTGTGGACATATGTTTTCCTTCCTCTTGGGGAAAAACCTAGGAATGGAATGGCTGATCATATAGTAAGCATATGCTGTTAAATACAGATTATAGCAACCCGTTGTTTTGGACTAAGCTCCTGCACCAAGCCCCAATGGACCACTCTAAAAGTAAAAATGGAGTCACTCATGCTAAAGTTCCATATCACCAAACGGAAAATAAGTTATTATCTGACCTTCTAAGAAATCAGAAGAGAGAACGGCCAATTCCCCAGACAGGCCAGTTTCAGTCTTTAATGGGCATGACAATGAAGTTCTCCATGTTTTCATCCTTATGACAAAAAGTCACCTGAAGTCACCTGACGGGAACCAGTTATCTTTCCCCTGTTTTGTCTCCCTGTCCCCCGTCACATGGAAAGTAACTTTGAAATGACCTCTACTCTTTTCTCTTAGTTTTTGCTTTCTTCAGCCCTTCTCTGTCTATAAAGCCAGCCTCTTCTGTTCAGCTCATTGGAATACTTACTCTATTTTATGGAATGAAGTGTTGCTCAATTCTAGAATGGCAATAAAATAGATAAATAAATAAAATAAATAAATAATTAAAATAAAACAAATAAATAAATAAAACAGATAAAGTTCTTTAAGCTAAATTTGTTATAATTTTTGTCTTTTGAAATGCTTGACTTCCAAACTGTTTTCCAAAGTGGTTTCATTTCTCATTCTCACCAGCAGTGTAGAAGAATTCCAGTTGTCCCATATCCTTACTATGCCTTGTATGATTAGCCTTTTTATTTTTTATTTTCATTTTTTATTTTTATTTTTTGAGACAGACTCTTCCTCTTGTCACTCAGGCTGGAGTGCAGTGGCACAATCTCAGCTCACTGCAACCTCTGCCTCCAGGGTTCAAGTGATTCTACCACCTCAGCCTCCTGAGTAGCTAGGACTACAGGTGCGTGCCACCACACCCGGCTAATTTTTGTATTTTCAGGAGAGACAAGGTTTCACTATGTTGCCCAGGCTGGTCTCGAACTCTTGACCAGTATCCACTCGCCTCAGCCTCCCAAAGTGGGATTACAGGTGTGAGCCACCGCACTCAGCCTGATCAGCCTTTTTAATTTTACCCATTGTAATAATATGCTGTGGTATCTCATTGTTTTAATTTGCATTTTCCTAATGACTAAGGATGTTGATCGTCTTTCCACTTGTTTATTTGCCACCCCTAAATCAGCTCTGGTGGAGGGCCTCTTCAAACCTTTTCCCCATTTTTTTACTGGATTTTTTTTTCTCACTGGATTTTTGTTTCTTGGTTTGGTTTTTGAGACAGGGTTGTGTCCAGGCTTGTCTTGAACTCCTGAGTTCAAGCAGTCCCCCCACCTCAGCCTGCTGAGTGCCTGGGATTACAGGTGTGTGCCACCATGCCTGAGTCTCATTGGGCTTTGATCATTTTTTATATGTTCTGGATTTGCAAGTGTTTTCTCCTAGCCTGTGACTTATCTCTTCATTCTTTTAACAATGTCTTTCTTACTTTTGATGAAGTCCAATAAATCAATATTTTCTTTTATGGATTGTTGTGCCTTTGATGTCACATCAATCCTTGCCTAACCCAAGCTCATAAAGATTTTCTCGTATTTTTCTTTTAAAAGTTTTACCATTTTTATTAAATTCTGCCAAAAGATTATCAAATACTATAAAATCCATATTCATCTTTTACTTGGGCACAAGTCTTCTCATCATTGCCAACTTGTCTATTTTTAAAAATTTCTGCCATAGATTTCAATGTCCACAATCTAAAAGATTTCGTCTGTAAATAATTCATTTAACAACAATGATTTTTCAATTTCTGAACTTACTGGCCTTCTGAGATGTCGCACACTCTCTCTTGTGCACACATTGTCTTTCTCTCCTGTTAATTTTTCTCATTGTGGTAATAAGTGACGTTTATTCTAAACTTCTGTTCTCTAAAATTTTACTTTGTATTTAATAATTGTCAAAGTTCAAATATCTTTATAATGTTTGATATCAATAATAATCATGGATATCTTAATCCCAAATACATTTTTAAACTTAGATCTTGTAAGATATTTTTAAAATTAAAATTATAATTCATATACATATTTTCATTGCAGAGAAGTATGATAGGTGAACAATGAAAGACTTTCAGGCTTAAAAATGTATTACATTAAAATAAAATTCTGTGGGGGAAGTAGAAGGATACTCCGAGGAGTAAAAGGAACAAAGCAAATTTTCCAATTGTTCAAGAATTCTTTCTGTATTTTTTTAAAACGCTGTACTTTTTAGATTCTCTTGACTACATTTTAAAAGAACAGTTATATTTTTAAAATGTCACTATTTACAATATGCCAGAAATTACATCTTTTGCAGATCTTTACGATGAGAAATTCTAGATGTCAACATAAAAATTGTGAGGGTGTAACTAATGTTTTGGAAATCTTTCAGAAAGTATGTGGTAAAAAAATAATAATAACAATAATAGTCTTCTACCCCACAGTACTTCACAGAAACGAACAAGCAGGAACATGTGTGGTGCTGGCTGAGAGCTGGATTCACTCCTCTGAGTGGGGAGATAAGATGTCTGGGAACTGGATTTACCTCAGCACATAGACCGTTTATTTCTGGATGTGGCCCAGGAAAGCAAACACAAATGTGTCAAACTCCTCTTTTCTCTGAAAGGGAATTTAAAAGTAAAGATCATAGGCCAAGCCAATGGTAACATCTTTTGGGCAAAGAATCTCCTTTGTAGGGTATTTGGGTAGAGGGAGAAGTTGGTCCAGGAGAGTGAGTTCTGAGCCACACCCGTGGATGTCCATGAGATAGAGAGCTCCTACAGTTACAAGAATCATAGAGTCACTTCAGCCATCGTAAGAAGGTGATTCGACTGGATATGGGTTGGAGCCAAGAGGGGGCCACCTACCCTTTCTCTCTCTCCCTCCCTGTCTCTCAGTCTCAGCCAGTCCGGTCTTTCTCCCTCACAGTCTCGGTGTTTCTGCTACATTCTTCTATCGCTACTAGCCTATCTTATCCTCGTTCTTCAGCCCAGATCCCATAGACAGCCACTCTGACTGGCTTAGCTGATTTCCCTCTGGGCTTTTGGGTAGGGTCCTTCAAGACTGCACACCGTGGCAGGCAGCCAATCTGTAGCCATCCCTGTGCAAAGACCAGCTCAACACTGCTTGTCTGATGGGAGGAGGATGGGTGGGAGGAGCTGTTTCAGAAACCTGGGAGTAATGGACATGACAAAACTGTGACTGAGATGTCCATTTGCCTGTCATTTTCTAGGGTGGAGATGGAAGTCTGGTCTTCCCATGCCCACTTGTCTCAAGCCCCTCCCACACATCAAGTGACAATAACAGCTTTTCAATCACCATTTAGGGACCATATGGACATTAAAATGAAGATGAAGAGAACATAGGAACTCTGTAAGTCTAAAAAGATGCCCTAAACAGCCAGAAGGGCCCCACTCCTTGCCCAGATCACAAGTGCTGGTAACGGAGGGTTGGGGGAACCAGGGAGGAATTCCAGGAACCATGGGCCTTGTCCCTACTCCTGAGATAAGGAAAGGGGTGGAAGAAGGGAGGGCCGTAGGATCCCAGACAGCTTCAGTGTCGAGGGCTTTGGGATTCCCTCTGCCCAAAATGCCCAGGTATAGATCCTGAAAGCCCCAACATCACTGACTTCTTTGAGGTCAGACCCTGAAAACCTTTATGCACGGTCAACCAGTCACACTTAGGCTGGAATCTGTGTAGCCAATTGGTATTTTAAAGAAAAGAGACCCAGGAAACATAAGACATCAAAAGAGGCAAGATTTGATAGCAAAAAAAAAAAAAAAAGTTGTAAGCCGAGCACGGTGGCTCATGCTTGTAATCCCAGCACTTTGGGAGGCTGAGGCAGGTGGATCACCTGAGGTCAGGAGTTCGAGACCAGCCTGGCCAATGTGGTGAAACCCCATCTCTACTAAAAACACAAGAAGTTAGCTGGGTGTCGTGGCGGGATCTGGTAATCCCAGCTACTTGGGAGGCTGAGCCAGGAGAGTCCCTTGAACCAGGGAGGTGGTGGTTGCAGTGAGCCAAGATTGCACCACTGCACTCTAGCCTGTGGGACAGAGTGAGACTCCGTCTCAAAAAACAAAACAAAACAAAACAACAACAAAAAACCCAAATAACAAAACAAAACCAGATGTAGTGTGGCTCTCGAGGAACATCTGACCAGGTTCCTGGGGAACCAGGGCCATGGGAGGAAGAAGGGACTCTTCTCCCATGAGAAAGGCCTGGAGATGCAGGGACTCTCAAGTCACTTTGGCCGACTTTCTTGCTCCCCTAGAATGAACCCTGCACTAAAAGTGGAGAATCACTTCTATAAGTGAAAGACATAAAAAGAAAAGATATAAGGTAATGTTACAGTAAGTTGGGCAAATCTATCAAAATTTAAAAACATGTATACTCTTTGAGTAATTCTATTTTTTCAGAATTCATTCTGCCATTATAGCTGTATATATATAAGGATAGTATTCGCCTGTAATCCCAGCACTCTGGGAGGCCGAGGCGGGTGGATCACTTGAGTCCAGGAGTTTGAGACCAACCTGGGCAACATAGTGAAACTTCATCTCCACAAAAAATACAAAAAACTAGCTGGGCGTGATGGCATGCACCTGTAGTCCCAGCTACTCAGGAGGCTGAGGTGGGAGGATCGCTTGAGCCTGGAAGGCAGATGCAGAGGTTGCAGTGAGCCATGATTGCACCACTGCACTCCAGCCTGTGTGACAGAATGAGACCTTGTCTTATTAAAAAAAAAAAAAAGAAAGAAAAGTATTTGCAACATTGTAACAAAAGATTGAAAATATCCTAAAAGTTCATCATTAGGGGTTTGGTTAAATAAATGCTGGTGGCAATTGTTGGGGAAAAGACAGACATGGAACACTCTAGGTGACAGATTGTTAAGTGGGAAAGCTGGTGCAGAATAGTGTGTACAGGTGAGCCCATATGTTGCCCAGAACACACACTTGGGCAAATGCTAAAATCAATATTGGTTTAAAGTTGGGGTCAAAACCAAATATTACCATCTCAGAATGAAACTCCTGGGATGCAAGAATTAACCTGAAATTTCATCCCAAAGAATGTAATTATTATTATAATTTTGCTAATGGTCAAATTCTAAGTTTGACCTTATGGTACAAGAACAGTAATCACTCAGCATGATCAGTTGCAAAACGGCTCTGTGATCACGTCACTGCAGTTCTTGTTGTTGTTGTTGTTGTTGTTGTTGTTTTTGAGATAGAGCTTTGCTCTTGTCACCCAGGCTGGAGTGCAATGGCGAGATCTCGACTCACTGCAACCTCCACCTCCCGGGTTCAAGCAATTCTCCTGCCTCAGCCACCCAAGTAGCTGGGATTACAGGCACCCACGACCACGCCCAGCTAATATTTTGTATTTTTAGTAGAGATGGGGTTTCACCATGTTGGCTGGGCTAGTTTCGAACTCCTGATCTCAGGTGATACACCTGCCTCAGCCTCCCAAAGTGCTGGGATTACAAACATGAGCCACAGCACCTGGCCTTCACTGCAGTTTTGTCATAAGAAATAGACGGTCACTTTCCAATGAGAATGGGAGAGAAGCCAGGTATTTTTCGGATATTACATTTTCCCGTACTTTTTTTCTTTTCTTCATTCTCTTTATATCCCTTGTTATGTCTGAATCAAAGGTGATTTGTCATGGATATTGTACATGGTTTTGCAATTTTTTTCTGCTTATGGAATGTTGAGATAGAAAAGCTAACTTTCTTTTTTAAAAAATTCATTTTCATAAGATGTGAATTCCCAAATAGAATTTATTCCTGAAAGACTCATAACCTAAATGGAATTAAATATCAAAAATCAAACATAATTGTTAAAGGTGATTTTATTTACCATAATGCATGTAAGATATGCACCAAGCTAGACAGATACTAGAGTTATGACTTAATCAAATATCTATTATTCTGACTGGTATTATTGAAAATTGTTTAACATTCATTGGCTCACAGAGATGATAATGTTCTTCCTAAAGTTATCTCACTAACATTCTCTTTCAGTATTCTTTTTAATTCTCAGTCTTTTTCTCAATTTATTTGCTATTTAAAAGTGCTTAATTGTTTTTGAACATAAAATTAGCAGCTTTCACCATCATTATGTGAAACATTAATTATTGTGGCTTTTTAATCTTATAATAATAAATATATGTAGTTCAAATGACTGAGAATTTTAACATATGAAGCATAAAAGAGACTTTCATTTCACTTCAAGACTCATTTGATATTTATAGTGAGTATCATCTATTAATAAATCTAAATGGTATGCCTCGTGCATATTACTAATGTTGGTATTCTGATTAGATATAATGATAGACCGGGTGCAGTGGCTCACACCTGTAATCCTAGCACTCTGGGAGCCAAAGTGGGAAGATGGTGTGAACCCAGGAGTTTGACACCAGCCTGGGCAACATAGTGGGACTCCATCTCTACAAAAATTTTTAAAAATTAGCCAGGCATGGTGGCATGCGCCTGTAGTCTCAGCTACTTGGGTGGCTGAGGTAGGAAGATTGCCTGAGCCCTGGAGGCTGAGGCTGCAATGAGTCATGATCACACCACTGCACTCCAGCCTGGGCAACAGAGCAAAACCCAGTCTCAAAAAAAAAAAAAGATATAGTGATAACCTGTGTAACGATGACTGTAGATTAAGCACAAACTCTCAGGGATATTATAAATAATATTGAGGTAGGCATTCAGCTACTGAGACTTCCAAAAGCTGAGATTGAAGGCCAATTCAAAGATTTCTACTGAATATCGAGGCCAAAGCCGACTTTTGGTGCATTTTATGTACACACATGATAAACATACATATATGTGTCTGTGTCCCTGATCTACCTCTAGGTGCCTCATGGAATGAGATCTTGGGGCCTAGGAATCAAGAATGGGAGATTCACTTTTTAATGGATATCCTTTTGTACTGTGAGCTCTTTGGAGCCTACACCCCTAGGAATCTCAGAAGGGAGATTTATCAGGGGTGGTGGGGGAAGTGGACCCTCTGTTTTTGAGAGTGCTCAGTGCTGGGCAGAGCTGATTAGGAATGTCCAAGTACGGTGGGGGTCCTGTATCCTACCAGCCCTGGAAACTGGGGTGCAAACCTAGGGAAACATCTCCCTTTTAGCGTGATTGGAGGGTGATTGGTGGAAGGACGTTATGGGTAGGGATAAATTTTCCCACAAACTCCAGAGTTCACATTCCAGACTCTAAAGCCTGAGCCTCCTCCAGTCAGCACAGCTACAGAATTAGAGGTGCAGCCCCCAAGGACTAAGTGAGTGCCCTGTTGGCAGCTCAGGATGAGGAGAGAGGCTTTTCCAGAGCAGCGTGTTTGGGGCTGGCCTGCAGGGTTCTCAGTGAGTCGTCAGGGTGACCTAGCAGTGCAGCTGGGGGCCATGGAGTGGTCTGAGTGGCAGGCCAGGCTGGCTCAGAACAGCTGGGCCCTGGGAGGAGCCTGGGGCCCCAGTGAGCACAGGCCTGGTGGACCTCCAGTTAAAAGACTCCTTCCTAGGGAGCTCCTGAAATGCTGGACCCAGGTGACTGACACATCGTGTGGTAAAAATGGCGAGATATCTCTCCTCTTCTGGAAGATCCCCTTTTGGAATGCTGCAAGTCTCAGAGGCAAGGCTTGTCCAGTTGGCTGTCCAAGGAAGACATATTCACAGGTTCCTGTGTGAGGATGATGGGTTCAGGGTGTCTGATTTCCCCAGATGGCCCAGCCTAAGGCACACAGCTACTTATATGGCCAAAATTCTCTTCAGGGGATTGATATGTTACACTCCCACCAGCAGTGTATTCTCATTTGATGGTTACTAACCCTAAGGGCTAACACTGATGAGTACTTGCTACCTGCAAACCTTCACTTCTGGAAATTTATCCTAAGGACATAGGAATATGTATAATAGAAGGAGGTTCATAATAGTATTCGTTGGTAAAAGAAATTTTGAAACAAATGAGAGTGGTTTAAATAAATTATGATACATTTATGTAATAGAATGGTACATTTACATAATAGAGAATAAAATGTATGTCGTGGAATGGATAATTCTATGTAATAGAAATAGAACTTATATAACAGAAAGTTAGGATTTTTCAACCATTATGCAAACCTTTTCCAAAGTAAATCTTAGTGGCATAAACAAATAAAATATATAAAAATTGAACTTTCTCTTATTGAAGTGGTGGGGTGGGGTATATTTTTACCTGTGGAGCCCTGCAAACAAAGCCCTCTCTCCCTCCCTGACCCCATCCTAGGGCAGCCACTGAAAGGGATCCTGAGGCTCTAGGGAGAATTTTTTTTTTTTTTTTTTTTTTTTTGAGATGGAGTCTCACTCTGTCACCCAGGCTGGAGTGCAGTGGCACCGTGTCAGCTCACTGCAACTTCCGCCTCCTGGGTTCAAGCAATTCTCCTGGCTTAGCCTCCCAAGTAGCTGGGATTACAGGCACCCACCATCACACCCAGCTATGTTTTTTTTATATCTTTAGTAGAGGCAGGGTTTCATCATGTGGGCCAGGCTGGTCTTGAACTCCTGACCGCAGGTGATCCGCCTGCCTCAGCCTCCCAAGAGAATTTTTAACAATGTAGGAAAATAATGATATAATGTTTTGTCTTAAAATCAGAATAAAAACCATCCACATAGAATATCTTAATTTTATGAAACACTCTCAAATCTGCACAGAGCCATAGAAAAACGCCTGGAAAAAGAGCATATTAAAATGATGGTTGTCTCCTGGTTGGATTTTAGGGCATCTGTATTTTTCTTTTTAATAAGCTTTTCTTTTTATTTTCCAAAATTTCTTTAATGAACATGTACCATGGTTATAATCAGGGGAAAACAAGAAGTTATTTATTTCCCTCCCAATATTTACCCCAACATTCAGTTGGGACCAAAAAGCTCAAAGGCTCGTCCCTCTGGTGTTGTATCCCGCATGATTAAAAATTGTAATATATATTAAAAAGTTATGATTAAGTCCATATACAGTGTTTCAGTTACGCGATTATCAATATGATCATGGTTGAACCAAATGGTAAACAAGGATTACATTTCCCTTCCTTGTGCTCTTTTTTTTTTCCTTTTCTGGTGCTAATAATCATCTCATTTTTGGAGGGAAGACGATATAACAGGGATGGGACAAAGAAAGGGATTCTGGGCTGGCTGGTAAAGCTCTATTTCTTGACCTGGATTATTGTTACAAGGGTGTTTGCCCTACATTCACTAAGCTATACTTGCTTTTTTATGATTTTCTGTACCTGTGTTTTATTTTACAAAAAAGAAAAAAAGCTTAAATAAACTATGCAACAAGAACCAATAAAGCCTCTCTTTGCTTAGTTTTCTTTGAATGCAACTTTAAGTCTTTCTACAACCCACCCCCAGTAGTTTTATAAAATAAATCTTCATACAACTTTCCATACAAACCTGCCACATAACCTATCAGTTCCATTTTCTCCTGGATCCTGCAGGGTGCATACCATCCTCCAATACCAATCTGAATTGGTTGCCCACTAGGACTCCTTCCTGGCTTCAGCCCCTCTTCACCCCCTTCCTGTGTTAGGTCCCCTTTCTTCTGGATGCACATTTTCTTTGTTTACTTCCTTGTTTTAATGAAACCAAGGCACATGTGAGATATATTCTTTGAGACTCTGCATGTCTAAATGTCTTTATTCTCATATGACTGACTCATAGTTTGGCTGGATATAAAATTCACAACTGAACATCATTTTTACTCAAAAAATTTTAAGTACAATTTTCATTGTATTCTAGCTTCAAATTTTGTTAGTATGAGACTTTCATATTCCTTTTTTTTTTTCGGTCTGTTGTTGAAATGTTCTTTTCAAGCCTAGTGTTTTGAAGCCTAGTATTTTGAAAAGTCATATGACTCAGGGGAGATCTTTTTCATCTATGGTTCTAGGTACTGAATGTGGCCTTTTATCTGGAGACCTCCTTCTTTGGTCCTGGTAAATTTTCCTGTACTCTTTCTTTGATATTTCTCTTCTGAGTTTTCTCATGAGCTGTTAGACCTCCTGGGCTGATCCTCTTGTTTTCTTATCTTTTCCCTCTTCTTTTCTTTTTTCTTTCTTTCTTTCTTTTTTTTTTGTAAAAGGCAAAAAATTTATTGATTCTGAAGGGAAACCAGAGCATCCCCTCTTATTTTCTATCTCTTTGTCTTTTGTTCAACTTTCTGGGAAATTTCTTGTCCCTTTAAGCCCTTTAGCTAATTTTTTTGCTGTCATATTTTTTAATTTCTATGAACTTAAATATGTCCTTTAAAAATTACATCACGTGTTTATTTCATATAGCATCTTCACTCATTTCTGAAGAATATGGTGTCTTTGAAGTGCTCTCTCTGTATTGTCTCTGTTTTCACTGAGTTCCACTTTATCTGTTTCTTTGTTTTGGTGTCTCTTTCATGTTGGACCTTTTCCTCTGATGTCTGTGATCCTTATGTGCCCATTCGTACCACCCTCCTTGTGAGGGAGCACATTCTGAGATTCCTCACCTCTGGGCCAGGGTTGGTTACCAAACAGCCTTTGCTTACTATGCCACCTCATCTGCAAGCAGTGTGGATGCACTAAAAACTAACCGCAAGCTCTGTGTACAGGGTACTGTTTGTAAACGAGTGTACTTTGCTCTAGGACTATATAGCATGATGACCAGCTAGCTTATTTCAGAATTTGTAGGGTTAGTTCATTTCTTCAAAAGATCATCTTCTAGTCTTCTGCCTGGGGAGGAGGAGGAAGAAAAAGGGGAGGAGGAAAAAGAGGAGGGGGAGTAAAAAGAGGAGGGGGAGGAAAAGCCTGGCTGTCAGAGTCTTGGAGTTAGCTTAGGAAAGGCAATGGCTGAATCCCACTGACAACCAGAGTCTGTCCAGACAACTCCTTACCACACACCCACCTCTGGGCCTGGTGTCCCCAAGTCCAAGGTTTCTCTGGTTCAGTGTCTTAAGGGAACATACTTATTGCCCCCTGTGGAGACAGAGGAGTGGTGATGAGCTGTAACGGTGGAGAGTGAAGACAATTTGAAAGTCTAGCTGAAGCTTACACACAGATGTACAACCAATCCCTCTCTTTTCAGTCCCCACCTTAACCCCACCTTTCTCATTCCTGGTTTCTCCAGTATCCGGTTCTTTCTGAAATCACTTGGATGCTTAAGTTTGGCCCACATCCATTCTACTGGATGCCTGGTTCCTCCATCTGCTTTCTGTCTTCATGGATCATGACTTGAGGTTATACATACATCCTAGATTTACTGAAAATAGTGATAGAACTTTTGTTTTTTACTCTGTTTTGGGGGTGATTCTGAGAGAAAGGGGGATAAATGTCTTTATACCACCATTTAAAATCCCTAAGTCTCTGCCTTGGTTTTTAGTATAACTGTGATTATCTTTTTGGTTTTCTGTATCCTCTAAATTTTCTGCAATGAATACATATGACTTTAATAAGAAAATGCACACACAAAGTCATTTATACACAAAGGGGTGCAAAAAAGCCTGGAGCACCCACTCCTGCATCTTCCTTACTCCTGCTGAGCCAGCTGGGACAAGGAAGAATCCCTTGCCCTTCACGCCTCAGCTCCCTGACATCTGTCAGAGATCCCCAGACCCTCCTTGTCAGGGAGCACATCCTGGGATTCCTCACCTCTGGGCCAGGGTGTTTACTAAATAGCCCTTACCAACTTTGCCAGCTCATCTGCGAGCAGTGTGGATCCTTCATGCATTCTGAATGGTCATGCCTCCAAAGCCACATTTTTGCAAAGAGAATTCAGTGTGTGTGTGTGTGTGTGTTGAACTGGCACTCAAAGATTGACATTCTGCTGATGCCACTGCAGTCAACAGCGGGTGGGCATTGCCCGGGAAGTCTCCATGACCACTTCCTACAGACCTACCTGGTCCCTTCACTTGAACACACCATGAGGGGCCCTTCTGAAGCAGGCACCCTGGGCCCTGGAACACTCTTAAACTTCAATGACCCTCCAGTCCAAGGGGGCTCTGAGACCCCAGGATCTAAAATGCCCTGCTAGCTGGGTGCAGTGGCTCACGCCTATAATCCCAACACTTTGGGAGGCTGAGGGGGACAGATTGCTTGAGTCCAGGAGTTCGAGACCAGCCTGGGCAACATGGTGAAACCTCACCTCTCAAAAAAAAAAAAATCAAGCATGGTGGCACATGCCTGTAGTCCCAGCTACTCAGAAGGCTGAGGTAGGAGGATCGCTTCAGCCTGGGAGGCAGAGGTTACAGTAAGCTGAGATCGCACCACTGTGCTCCAATCGGGGGGACAGAGCAAGAATCTGTCTCAAAAATAAATATATAAAAATAAATAAATAAATAAAATGCCCTGTAGGCCCCCATGAGCTCGAGACACATGGGGCTAAGAGGAACCAGTCAGGAATCCCAAGTACTCACATGCTTCCTGAGCTCTCGGATGGGGCTCCACTGTGCTGATGACACTGCCATTCCAGTTGTCCCAGGTAAGCAGGAAAGATTTCAGGCATGTTCTTTCCTCCTCCTTGCTTCCAGGAACCTTTAAGCTTCAAGCACTCCTCCCTCCACTCCCCAAGAGCCTCCGCCTCCTCTACCACTAGGATGGCAGGTTTTACAGCCTGACCTACAATTAGATTCTGCTGGGAATCCTAGGAGAATTGATCCAGCCAATTAAGTCAGGAAATTGCTCTCTAAATTTAACATGTCCGTCAATCTCATCCAAAATGGCAGCATTGATTTGGTGGGCTGAGGCTTTGAGGTTATCTTTATTTAATCCAGCAAAAACTATATTAGGCTTCTCCCACCTCACAGATTTGCCTGTTTCTCAAATTTGATTTTATTAAACTCAGCAGTATAAATATCTCATAAAATAATTCTCATCAACACTCTCCCGCTGGACTCACACCCTGGAGCTGTTGCCTGAAGAGATGCTAAAGGAGCAGGCAGAACTCTCTCCTGTTTTGTTGCCTTTGGTGTACCTTATGTCCCCACCTGTGAATTTGCTTATCCCCAACATCTTTTCCAAAAAGGGTGTAGGGCAATGTATGTGTACACTGTATGTGTATTTCCATTCTACAAATGGAAAGATATCATCTATTAAAGATAAGGCTACTTGGGGCATTTCCTCCGCCTTGAGAGACCATCTGCCACCCTGGTGCATTGCTCAGATTGCCTAGACTATGCAAGAGGAGCCCACGCACAGATGCACAGAGACATTTGGAGACTGGATATCATCTTTAATTAATAATGCCACAGCCCAATGTCTTTTTTGTTGCTGTAGCAAATTGTGATTGTGTGTGCGTGTGTGTGTGTGTGTGTGTGTGTTCCTGAACAGATGAAGGGCCAGCAGAGACTCCCAAGCAGGTCTCAGCCAACAACTCTGTTGAGCAGCAACTGGAAGATAGTCTCCATAGAGGCACAGAGGCCAGACTTCTGCCTCCTATGGCATTGATCCTCTCTCCTGGGCCACCTTTCGTGCATTGAGGGCAAGGCTGAGGCCTGTACCAGCCCAGATTAAAGGACTTCTAAGCACAGGTCAGCCTCCAGTTCCCAGTACTCACTGCCTCTGACCAGAGGGATGCCCTGGGTAGAGTATAGACTTCCAGGCAGAGGTGGATAACCTGCGCTGGCCTTGGTCCCATGTCATACTGGGGCAGCACCACAATGGCCCAGCCCTGGCAGAAAATCCAGAGCTACTGGAGCCACTTGATTGATTACTTTCAGAGATAATCAGGATGTAGCACAGGCCTTTTTTGGGGCCAGCTGGAGAAGGCCAGACTCAGCTTGTGGGGGCCACAGGAAGTTGTCTCCAACCCAAACTTAAAAGCCTGCCCTCTTGCCATCTCCATTCTCCAATTCCTCAAATGCCCAGTAGGTCCACAGCCCAGGCATGGCAGCATAGTGTCAGCGTGACAGTGGGTTGCAAGGTAACCATGAGAGACCTGGGCTGAACTGGACCTGCGGCCATATGTCAGCCTGAAACCAGCCCTTTCCCCCATGGTCAACGCCAGCCAGAGCTCTCTGAAGCTGGATGGGACCCCCCACAGGCAAGGCAGCAAGTTCTTGGCCTAGTGCAGAGGGAGAAAACCAAACTGGCTCCACTGTCCCATCTCCACCTGCTCTGTGCCTTATGAAGGCAAGAAGCCCAAGTCCCCAGGACGGCGGTATCAGCTGTTGGGGAAGCACCGTTGTCCAGGTGAGGCCTCAGGCCGGAAGCTGTGTTTGTTCAGGGGGCTTGGGTAGTAAGTAGTCGTGTACACATTGGTCTGCTGCAATGGGTAGAAGTTGGCTCTGTCATCAGGGATCAAGTTATTCTTGTTCAGGGTCTGTGGGTGGAAGAAGGAACCAGAGAAAGGGGTGAGGGAACATGCAGGGGAAGGGAACAGGCCAGGGCAAGGAGTCCAGAAGCCAGCCGTGCAAGAACACTCAGACTGCGGATCCAGTGCTCTGTTCACACCACCACTGCCCAGTTCCGCCCAGCTGAGGGCCAGAACCCCTGCGCTCTTCACCCTGCCCTCCTATCCTGCCCTCTGCTTCTACAAGAAGGCTCCCACCTTGAATTCCATGGGTGTGTACTTTTCATTCTTTGGAGTGCCTCCGCCCTTGTAGTGCAAATGGTTGGGGGTGGCAGGATGGACCAGTGTGGACTCCTGGGACTGACGCTGGCAGTGCTGGCAAGACAGGTACACTGCCAGGGTCAGGAGCCCAGAGCCCAAGAAGCAGGAGATGCCTGTGGCCACCAAGTGGATGAGATTGAACCCTGGGGGAAGAGAGGCAGGTAGTAAGATAAGGGCCACCGTGAAGAGGACAGACTCCTGCCTGCCTCCCTGGGAGCAGAAACAGCAACAGGAGGCTCTGAGGCATCCTGGAAAGGGCTCTGAGGCCACAGCCAAAGGAAACAGGGAGGCTGGGGAGGCTGTCACTGGGGACCTCTTTCACAAGGTACCCTGTGGCTCAAGTCAGAGGTGGCAACCAGAGGGTCTAGAGTCAGATGACTCTTCCTTGGGTACAGACTGATGATGGCCTCCTAGCTGGGGGGGCATGGAGGGAACTGCCCAGACCACCCTACACACCATCTCAAAGCAGTGGGGACCCCAACAAAGCTTGGCTGTCTGGAGCAGGATGTGGAAAGAGTCCAGACTTTGGAGTGGGGTGCCAGAGGGCTGGGAGGATCGCAGCATGAGGTAGGGCCGGTTTCTTTTACCTGCACAGCCGGTGGCCTCCTCCATGCTGGAGGCTGGCAGGATGACTGCAGGAAGACCAGTGGACAGGGTGTCAGGGACGGAGACAAGAGGAGGGGGGCCCTGCAGGGTAGGCGTAAGCCTGGGAGGACCTCTAGGTCAACGCTCAGCTGTAGGACTAGGTAGGCGTGGGGGCCTTCATTCCCCTCCCTCTCTCCTCAGACCCCACCTCTGAGAAGGGCTAGCCCATCCACCGGATGAGGAGGGCCCAGACCCCAAATGTGTGCATGGAGGCAAATATGGGAGTTTTCTTTCGGCATCTCCTTCCCCCCACCTCCGTGTTTCATCCTGTGCCCCCTGCTCCCCACCAGGACACAAGCTTCAGAAGGAGAAGGAAGTTGGGAGTGCAGGCTGGGAAGGGTTGCTGCGCAGGTGCTGGCAGGGGTACCTACCGGGAATCTCGCTGTAGGGGCAGGGGCGGCTCTGGCTGCTGTTTCCAGCACAGGCGCTGGGCCCTGGGAGGAGCTCCTCACAGTGCCGGCTTCGGCTCTGGGCTCCGTCGTCAGTGCACTTACTCCACTCAGACCAGGGCGACCAGCCTTCTGGGGATTGTGGGTAGGATGAGGTTAACTGCCCAGGGACCCCCTGGTGGGGATCAGAGGGCTCCATGGCGCTTCCCAGCCCTGGCGGGATTTGCCTTATACCTGGGCAGGCCTGTGTGGCACATAGTGCCTCCTCCGTGTGCAGCCCGAGACAGATGTCCTCACCTGGGGAGGGTGCGGGGCTGGTGCAGGAACGGGTGCGTTGATAGTGACCCCCACCACAGGAAGCTGAGCATGGAGACCATGAGGTCCAGCAGGACCAAGCACCCCGAACTGCAAGGGGACGGGGTGTGTGAGGGGCTGTAGGGGCAGGCAGGGCCCAAGACGGTCTTCCATCCCATACCAGCCCAGACCACTCTGCCCTGAGCCACAGTGACCTCAACATCCACCCGATCCACCCGCCACCCAACAGTCCACTGTTAGGGAGTGCCCCCACCCCATGCGGCAGGTGAGGGAAACGCAGGAAGCAGCAGAGACACCCGGAGGGAGAGAGACCGACTCCACCTCCAATCAAGCTTCTTACCTGTCTAACTTATTAAGAAAGGTGAGAAAAAAAAAGGGACAAGGAGGATAAGTTGAGGCCGTACTCCACCGGAGTAGCCATTGCATCTATGGCCGGGGCAGAAATTTGCTCTGGGGGTCCCTAGCACAGAGTTGGCAGGGAGAAGGGGTCACCTGGGCATTGGAGTTCCTGGGTAGGCCTGGGGCGGGGAAGGGGGCCTCCAGGATGACAGGGTTTCGCTAGGCCAAGGATTCCTTCCGTGCAGGGTTACCTGGGCAAGCCTGGGGGTTGCAGTCCTGGTACTCGGCAGCATCGCCCACGCAGGGCAGGCCCCCGTTGCGGGGCTCCGGGTTAGTGCACGTTCTCTTGCGGACGCGGAAGCCCAGCTCGCAGTCCCGGGAGCAGGACGACCACGGGCCCCAGGCGGCCCAGCCCCCGCTCACCGTGTGCGGGGAGGTGCTCCCGCTGCGCAGGAGGTCCTCCACCAGGGCTGCGGAGGGGCTAGGCCTCAGCGACTGGGCGCCCGGCCACCCCGACCCCGGCCTGGGCCTCCCCGGCTCCCGCCCCCGCCCTCACCGCTCCGGGGCTGGGAGAGAGGAAGGAGGGGGCGCCGGGCGCGGGGCGGTACCGTCGGTGTCGCAGGAGCCGGAGCCGTCCGCGGGACAGGTCCTCGTCTCGGTCCTTCTCCTGCCGAACTGCAGGCCGTGCGGGTCTGCAAGGGGCGCGCGGCAGGTGAAGCGGAACCGCTGCTCCTGCCGTGCCCCGCCCTGCGTCACGTTCACCGGCAGCCACGGCGTCCAGGGGGTGTTGCGCCGCACTTCGGGGCAGCCCTCGGGGTTGCACGTCTTGAACTCCTGCGGGTGGCGGCGGAGGCAGCTTTAGAGCCCCACGACCTCCAGCCCCGCCCTCCCCTCGGCTCCAGTACCCTACACCGCGCCCCTGGCCCACGGCCCCAACCCTCACCACGCCGCAGCCCAGGCAGGAGTTGCCGTTCTCACAGGCCCGACGCCGCGACTGCACGCCCCCTCCACAGTTGCTGCTGCACTTGCTCCAGGAGCCCCAGGAAGCCCAGAAGATGGGCACCGGGCAAGGCGTGTTCTCATTACAGAACCTGGGGTCGGGGGAGAGGCGTCAATCCAGGGAGGGGGACCCCCTTCCCTGACGAGAGGTCCCTGGGAGTGCAAGACCGGAAAGGACGAGAGTCCCCGGGATCACGAGGAGAATCCAGGCCACTTTCTGGGGGGCCCGGAAAGTCTGGGACCTCAGAGCAAGCCTGTTCTCCCTCACCGCTCCTCCCGGCTCTTGCCCACGCAGATGCGGCCCCCGTGGCGGGGAGCAGGGTTGCTGCAACTTCGCTGGCGGACCTGGAAGCCGATGCCACAGGACGTGCTGCACAGCGCCCACGATGACCACGGGGTCCACGCCCCATTCCTGGCGGGGTGGGAGGGGACAGAGACAGATGCCCCTCTGAGCCCTAGCTTCTTAGATCTAGTCTGTCTCTGGGCCGATGTATTTTCTACTGCTGTCAGAAAGGGCTGGACAGTGACATAGAAGTATCTTCTAAACAGGTCATCTCAGGCAGACTCGCTCATCCATCCGTTCATTTATTCCTCCTTCAGACATGTATTGAGAGCCTTCTTCTATATATCAGGCTGTGCTCAGGACTAAGGACGTAGAGGTAGGACATGGCCCCATCTCACAAGGGCCAAAAGGGCAGACTCTTTAGAGAAGAAGGCCCTAGTCCCCTTTCCAGTCTGCAGCCTCCCTTTCAGCCTTCCTGGCTGGTCCCAATCCTTGCACTGAAACCAACACTCTGTCCCCTGTACTACATTGCACATGCTTTGCTCCAGCCTCAGACACTGCTCACTCATGCCTACTCTGACGCCAATTTTCAAATCTGGGCTCTACCATTTGCTGGCTGTGAAACCCTGGGCAAGTTACTAGAAACTTCTGTAACTTAACTTTAAAGTACTCTTAACTTTAAAGTAAGGACAATGATTGTATTCCTACCCCCATGAGGTTGCTGTGAGGGCTACATTAATAAATGTGTATGAAATAGTTTTTTTAAGAGTGTCCAAGACTGGGTGTGGTGGCTCATGCCTGTAATCCCAGAGCTTTGGGAGGCTGAGGTGGGAGGAACACTTGAAGCCAGGAGTTTGAGACCAGCCTAGGCAATATAATGAGACTCTTGTTTCTACAAAAAAATTTTAAAAATTAGCTGGGTATGGTGTGGGCACCTGTAGTCTCAGCTAATCAGGAGGTTGAGGCAGGAGATTACAGTGAGCCATGATCACACCACTTCACTCTAGCCTGGGCAACAGAGTGAGACGCTGTCTCAAAAAAAGAAAAAGTGTCTAAAATTATGGCTTAGTTATTTTATGGAGTCCCCAGGTACCAGGCACTGTGCAAGCTCTGTATATACCTTATCTCATTTAACCCTCCCAACAACTCTTGGGTGGGTACTATAACCCTCACTAAGAGAAGCTCAGAGTGGTTAGGTGGCTAGGCCACGGCCACGCCTCCAGACAGTGGCAATCTGGGATTGGCACTAGATTTGCTTGCCTTGCCACCATCCCATGCTGTTCCTTATGTTTGGGATGAGACTTACTGAGGCACACTTTTGTCTAGGAGTGACCTCCATTCCTGCCCAGCATTCCTCTTTGCATCAAGAGTCACCAAGAGATAGAAACTTCTCTCTCACTAGCGTGGAAACTCCCTCAGGGCTCAGGTTTCCTGCCTCAGATATTAGCCACCTATCCAGTCCCTAGCACAGCCCTGAAGTGGTTTCTGTCCCTTATGCAAACACCCGAGTGAGGGGCCCCTGTTTCCCTAGTTCTCCCCACCCTGGTCCAAGGCAGACACCATGCAAACCCTGTCCTCACATACCTGGAGCAGTTGGCGATGTGGATGGCTGGCCCCAGGCAGTCAAGGCCCCCACAGCGGGGTCGAGGGGAGTCACAGGATCGAGCTCGACACAGGCAAGAGCCTGAGTTGTCCCCATCCAAGTGCTCACATGGTTGCCATGGTGACCATGGGCCGAAGCCCCCATCCCGTGTCACATTCCGCACCTGAAGACACACATGGGGGACAGTACCCCTATTACCCAAGCCAAGGGCAGGGAAGTCGTAAGATCTCAGGGGATTGGGGGAATATTGATGGGGAGTCATAGCCTGAATTGAAGGAGGGGTCTGAGATGGGAGGACACAAGGGGATTCTCACAGGACAGGCGGTGATGTTCTGGGTCCAGAGGCTCATGTTGGAGCTGTCCTCGAGTGTGCTGCAACGTTGCTGCTTCCCGTCCCAGCCACAGTACGGGTCCCGGGCCCCCAGGCATGCCCTGCCAGACAGACGTCCTGGGACTCAAGCCCACTGGCTTCCCAGCCTCACCTGCATCTCAGGAACACACGTGAACACTCCCCTCTGTGCACCACTTTCCATCCATTTGTCCTCCATGATAATAATGAAGTTCATTGAGCCTTTACTGTGTGTAAGGCATCATTTTAAGCACTTTATAAGCATGAATTAATTTAAATCCAGCACCCCAATGAAGTGGGTACTGTTATTATTCCCATGTTATCTGGGGGAAACCCAGTGACCTGACCCAGGACTCAAACCCTCATCCTCCAGAGACTGCACGTTTAAAAGAGATGGCACTGCTTTCCCCAAATATGGGTGCCCCATACTCCTCACCCACAGCCACAGGTGCAGGTGTGGTTAACAGGAACCCAAAGAGGAAATGCCTCCCTGGCACATGCTATGATCATAGAGTCATAAAACATTAGAGATGGAAAAAGCCTTACAGATGGTTTAATCCAGCCATTCTCAACCCTGGCTGCACATTAGAATCACCTGAGGAGCTTTCAAAACATACCAATACCCGAGCCCACCCCACTCTAGGGGCGAAGTAGTGTTTAAAAGCTCCCTGGGTGATTCTAATGGGAGCCAGGCTGAGAACCTCTGGGATCCACTATACAATCTTTTCATTGTACCAAGGCAAGGAGATAAGTAGTTTCCCTGAGATCACACAGATCATAGGTGGTAGAGCTGGGCCCAGACCTAAGCTTTCTGACCACGCTTTTCCCCTCACACTTCTGCTTCCCACGGGAGGTTGTGTCTGATTTCACACACTGAATATGAGCCCATCCCTCAAAACACAGCGCAGGATCAGCAGACAACTGGGTACTGTCCATGGTCACCTGGAGCACCCACATGCTTGTGCTGCTTAGTGGCAGGAAGCAGTCTAGTGCTTTAGCATCGTGAGAATGAGCTCAAGCTGTAGGCGGTCACATCCCAGTTCTCGGTTCCTCAACCCTGAGGGCTGGTCTCTCTACAGTGGCCCCAAAATGATAACTGGTTCACACACTGATGCATGCCCCAAATGCCTCCACTTCTCATAGTCCAGAGCTCCTTTCTTCTTTTTCTCCTTTTGATGTCTTCATGTAATTTTTTAACAGAAAAATCTAATCTCCACTAGTAGGACTTGAAAGGGGAGAAAAAGTCTGTGGGGATTATGGAATCAGGCTTTGCTATCCATTGCTAAGTACAGAGAGTATCCAATCCTGGTGCCAGAAGGAGGGTCCCTCCAACATTCAGCCCACTGCCAATCCTGGGGGATACCTCGATCCCTCTGGTTCCTGTCCCCAGCTTCCACCCCCTTCTGAGCCAGTCTGCTGAAGAGGGTCTGGAGAGAGCACTAAGCATGGGCTCAGAAATTGGAGGTTGGAAAACAGAAGAGGCTTTGGAGAAGGAGGTACTGGACTGCAAAGAAGATGGAGCCTGGTGGGGAGTTCACACCATTCTGTAAGTTTGCAGAGGGATCTTCCCATTGGACAAAGGGGCCAAAGATGCCTAGGGCTAAAGAGATACACCAAGAACAAACGAAGAGCTAAGAGTTGCAGCTTTTGGCATCCCTGGGGTAGAATTTTTCTTATCTCTTGAAGCTTCAGGGAGAGTAACCTGTCAGGTGAATTCTTAACTTGCAGTGGGTTCAATAGATCATGTCAGGCCCCAGAGAAAAATGATGTTAATTAAACAAAGAAGAGGGTGGGGCTTCTCCCTGTCACCAAAGGAGGGCAAAGAAGACAGTACTATCTGCTGCTCCGGGCCAACCCGCAGCCTCATATAAGCGAGGCAATCATGGGAGCCTGGTGAGCACACTGTGGCCCACCCAGGAATCCAGAATACTTAACTGTTGCTGGGGAATCTGTTTCCAGTTTATTCACTCAAGGACAATTTGGGTAAATTGTACAAGATAAGTGTGGTCATATTTTCCTCTGGGATCAATGGTTTGATTTGAGGGTGTTTTATCAGCAGAGTCCATCAAACTGGACACTGTGGGACTACATGCAACACATGTACACAAGTAGTCCCAGCAACCTGTGGTTTTGAGACTCTGCTTACTGGCTGACGTTGGGATCAAGAGGACTGCTAGCAAATTCAACCAATGAGAACTCAGCAAAGCCCACTCCTGAATTTATTTCCTTCAGCACTCAAAAATGGGTATCAACCTCTACAGGCAGCTTATGTGGCATTATAAGTGGCACAAATTAACTGGAAAAAAGAATTAGCCATAGCTAGTGACTAATAATAATAATAAACAATATTCTATTATCAAAAACAAATGTCTGCCAGCAGAGAAAATGGGTAAGAGCAGAAAACCTGAATCAGCTTATGTAAGACAAATGCAGAAGATTCTGGAGAAATGCAATTGGCCTCTTGCTCCTTCTTCCATCTAGAGCCTAACCAGTTTTACAGCAGGAGTTCCCAGGCTTCACTGCAAATTAGGATCTCCTGGGCATCCTTTAAAAAGCGTAAGCAAACAAAACAAAAAGCCACCAACCTATACTTTGGCTTTTTGGACTGGAATAGGCCTAGGCACTGGAATCTTCTAAGTACCCCCCAGGTAACTCTGCTGTGTACCCATGGTTGAGAACTGCTGTGCCAGGGGCCACTTTTGTCAAGATTCCCAAGCCAAGGGATGAAGTGTCTTGTCTTTCCAAACCATGGCAGAATAGCAAAGAAGAAAAACATAGAGTAGATGCTGGCTCCAGCCTCCTTTCTCCAAGCCCTCTCACCCCTTCAGCTTCCCCTGCCCTCAATTAAGTCCCAGAGAAGAAAGAGGATACCAGATTCTTCATGGACACACCTGCCCTGCCCCTTCCCTGGCAGCCTGAGGGGACCCTTGAGGCTTCTTGAGGCCAGTGCCCGAGCTCTCTTCTTGTGAATAAAAGGGATAACTGCCCCCTTGGCTCAAGTGGAACCACGTTTGCTGCTTTTGGCCAAAGGCCACTCCAAAGCTTACAGAGCAGGGAACGCTCTTAAGAAAAATGAAAGCTCCAAGGATAAGAGACTTAAAGTGTGTCTCTGACTGTGGAAATGGGTGGCAGTTTAGAGTCCTTTTCATAAAGGAGCCATCAGACCAGTAATATATCACCATGTCTTTTTTTTTTTTTTTTTTTTTTACTGCAATGTCTCAAGCAGCCATTACAAAAAGGAACAGGTTCATTCCATGGGCTCGGAGGTGTGACAGAGATGGATGGTGGAAGTTTCAGGCAGGCTGATTCCAGCACTGTGGTGTAGTAGTCTCACAGTGGGAGCTGTCCAGGGTGGAAAAGGTATCTCTGGAGGTTGTGAGCAAAAAAATGGCTGAGAGTGGGCCTTCCCTGCGCTCATGGGGCAGCCAGGGGAGATCTGTGAATGAGTTGGGGGTAGAGGACCCCCTCTCAAAGGCAGGGTGAAAGGCATGCTGGAAGGAGGAAAGGGGTGGTCCATGAATAAAACACCCGCTTTGCAGAGCCAGTCAGCAGTTTATTCCCCAGCTCCTCCTCGTGGGAGCACTGATCTCTCTCTGGCCAGGCCAGGTCTTGGAGGTGCCCCGTGGGGCTGAGATTCTCCTGAGTGAAAAGAGGCAGTTGGAGATAACCCCTGGATCCTGGGCAGAGGAGGGAGCCTGAAGAGGCCTCTGCTTACCCACCCTAATCTTCCTGCCAGTTTTGGAAGGCATGAGGGAAAAAGCATGAAATGCCTATCCTAGAACATAGTAAAACCTTGTGACAACACACCCCACAACAGTGCAAATTCTAATATATTGCGGCAGTTGGCTCCCAGACTCCTGGAGTGCACAGCTTGGTGACTGTGTGTACTTGCTCTAGCCATTTTTCTAATCTTCTGATAATGTGACCTTGCGTTTCATGCTTTTTGGATTCACCTATAGTTTTTTAGCAGGGTTTTCACTGTACACATCAGGGGCTCCTATCTCAAAGTCAGGAAACAAAATAGGATGAAAGCACCAAACTCCAAACTGACTTCTTTCTGCCTTGCTCCAGGGCAAGAGTGCAATGGGCACACTACACAAGCCCCTCAGCCCGTCTCTGCAGAATGTGAGCACAGGCCTCCCTAGCACACCCCACTGGAGCTGAACATCCCAGCCCCTTTCCTTCCTCCCGTCCACTGCAGGCCCCGTTCCTTCAGATCTGGCTTAGAGCCATACTAGGCCACCTGAACCATCCATCTGCTACATGACAGTGCTGTTCACCACTGTCTGATTGATCTTTTCACACAGCCCGTGACTGCACTCCACTGCTCTAGGACCACTCCAGTGCCCACAGCCACAGGATTCAAGTCAAAATCCTCCCCTGGCCTTCTCAGTTGGCCTCAATCCAGTTTCCAGTCCCATTCCCCATGTTTCTCCTGCACCGAACTCCTCTCAAGCCAAACAGTCAGTCAACTGAAGGATCAGTCATGTGTAGAAGGCCACTTGGTGCCTTGGGCTGGGTGGGACTCCCTGGTGGAGTATAAAAAATACTGAGACATTGGGTTTGCCTTTAAGGATTTACAACCTCTTGGAGAACAAGCCATATGTGAAAGCCTGTGATTCATTGCCAGGCTGTACTGACTATATTCTACGAGACTCCAGAGGGCCTAGGAGGCTGGAGGGCTCCTAAATGCATTTGGGGAGATAAGAAGTAATAAAGATACCAGCTACCACCTGTGATTTGCTAGACTGGGCAATTTATGAATACTAGTCCCAATCCTTACAACTCTGCCTGTTAAACATCATTTGCTCCATCAAATGTCTCCCCATTTTCCAGATGAGAGAGCCGAAGCTCAAAAAGATTCAGTTGTTCAAGATCATACGGTTGGTAGATGATGGAGTTGAGATGGAGCTCCAGGTGTGTCTGGTTCCACCATGTGTGTCCTTCCCCCCACACCCGACCATCTCTCCCCACATGTCTGATATAGGCCAAGGCTCTCTTCCCACCCAGATATCTGGAGATCTGAGGGAAATCAGTGTTTGGGGCCTATTTCTCTTGCCTTCTCTCACACCAACAGTCTTACAAAGTGCCCTGAACATGGTGGGTCTTAGTAAGTGTGTGGTGTCTCGCTGATGGAGACTTGTGTTGGGGCTGAAGGGAGCTGGAGTGTCTGCCCTGAGACTCCCCCTCCTTGGCTGCCTCACCAAGACCATCCAGCTCCTCTTGGCCCCACAGCCCTCTGCCCAGCTCCTAGCACACCCCACTGGAGCTGAAGAACAGCCCTGTATCATGGATACCATTTGTCTTCCGAATCTTGAGGACAGATGGCACAGCCAGGACTCTTGGTTGCAAAGGCCACAGAAGCTCGCGTGGCTGTGGTGGTGCCAGCTTCTGAGTATCATGAAAATGAGGCGATGCAGCCTGGGAGAGCCTCAGGTGGTAGGAGTCTGGGCTACATTTCCATTTGGCTTTGGAATAGGCTTTGGTTTCCCCCTTAAACACTGATGCCATAGTTGTCAAATCTGTGAGTCCACTTGAAGCTATGACATGAAGAACCAAGTTCAGAAGCAGTGGGAAGCCAGGGCAACTCCTCCACGTGGCGCCTCACCTCTGCCCTACCTGCAGCAGCCCTCTCTACCTCTTTTTTTTTTTTTTTTTTTGAGACGGAGTCTTGCTCTGTCGCCCAGGCTGGAGTGCAGTGGCGCGATCTCGGCTCACTGCAAGCTCCGCCTCCCGGGTTCACGCCATTCTCCTGCCTCAGCCTCCCGAGTAGCTGGGACTACAGGCGCCCGCTACCACGCCCGGCTAATTTTTTGTATTTTTAGTAGAGACGGGGTTTCACCGTGTTAGCCAGGATGGTCTCGATCTCCTGACCTCGTGATCCGCCCGCCTCGGCCTCCCAAAGTGCTGGGATTACAGGCGTGAGCCACCGCGCCCGGCCTCTACCTCTTCTAAGGAAGGAAGCAAGAGGAGCAAAAACGTGGGGCTGACTCAAAGCATCATCTCCATCTGCCCCCATATCTGGGCTATAAGTGCTGTGGTTTCAAAGATAAAGACCTCTCTGTACAGAAAGGACTGAGAATAAATCAAGTGGGCTAGAGATGGTTGACTGGCCCTAGCTATGTGTTTGACAACAGGGATAACAACAGCCACCCACCAAAATTTGCTAAGCACACACTTCCTCCAGGTACTGATAAGTGCTTTATGGAGATTATCTCAATTAACCCTCACAAAAACCCTGCAAGATGTTTTACGAGGAGAGAACCAAGGTTCAGCGAGGTGGAGTGACTTGTCCTAAGGCACACTAGTGGAGACTGCAGGGACCCAGCCCAGGTCTCCCGGGTCCAAAGCCCCGCCTCTTAAGCGCCTCCTCCGCAATGGGGGCCTCGGGAGCCGCCCTGTCCCGGCTTACCCCTGGCTGCGGTAGGCGGCGCACCTCTCCAGTGGGACCCGCAGGACGCCGTCGCTCAGCCCCACGAAGAGCGCGCGGGCGCTGTGCAAGATGCGCAGGCTGCGCAGGGGCTCGCGGCGCCCGGGGGGCAGCACGTGCAGCTCCTCCAGGTAGCAGCCGTGGAGGCTGCGGCTCGCCGTGGACAGCGCCTTCAGGATGGTGCCCGACTCTGGGGGAGAGGGGGAGCCAGACCAAGGTGGCCTTGAAGGCCCCGGAATCTTGCAGCCCTGCCCCGTCCCTCAACCCACCCCCGACCTGCAGTCCAGGTTGGGCCGGGCCGGCTCACCGGTGCCAATGTAGAGTACATGGTAGAGCGTGTCTTTAGCCTGCACCAGGTCCACCACGAGGTGTGAGAAGCGCACGCTGTCCTGGGTGACACAGGGCTCGGGTGTCACCGGCTGCACGGCCTCGCTCATCAGGAAGAGGCGCTGCGCGTCCTGCAGGCTGCGCTCCGTCAGGTTCTCGTTGGGACCGGTCTCAGGCAGGGTGCCACACTGCCGCGGGGAGCCAGGTCACGCGCGCCCCGGCCACCAGGGCTGCCGCCATCCCCCGCCGGCTCCCTCCTCCTGGCAACCCAGGTGGCCACAGCAGCGGACGCTGATTCTCCAGCACCCCCCACCCCCAGCATCCCTGCTGGGCATCCTGCACCCTTTCCAGGGTGGGATGCCTCTTCTTTGGGAACTAAGAACAGGAGACTGGGGAGATGGGGAAGGAGGATCCTGCCAAGGTTGGGGAACAGGAAAGAGGAGAGCAAAGGGGACTGGACTATCTAAAAACGGATACTTTGAGTGTGGACGAGTGTCCGGTGATTTTTATGCTGTTGCTGTAGGTGCCCTTCTCCTACCTTGGGCCAAGCCTGCTGTCCCTCTCCTGTGTCCTTACCAGCTCAAAGTTCTTATGATTTCTAAACCAAAGCTGGAAGCCAACCACCTTTTACTGAGCATCTCCTACATTCCAGGCATATGAACCTTCTCACATATCTGTGAGGTATTATCTCTTACAGTATTATCCCTAGTTCCAGATAAGGAAAAGGAGACTGAAGGAGGTTGGATGACTTTTTTGTCCAAGGTCACACAGAGATAGGCTAGATGGTAGGACTGCAAAGCTTGAGGTCTTTCCCAGCTCCATCCCACCCCCTGGGTGGGAAGCTGGGCGAACACGAAAGTCAACCATCAGCAGCCTCCTCTGCCCCCTGGTTCTTTCCCCTTCTCCATGGGGATGGGGGATACTCACACTACCCACAACTGGGCCCTGACCACACCCTGACCACTCCTAGCACTGACCACTTCCAGGAATTAGTACCCACGTTGAACACACCACGAGAAAGCTCTGCTTAACATTCCCAAATTCCAGCCAGACAGCTTGTGTAGTGCTTTCCTGGTCCTCTACACTGTGGAGAGCTGAGGTCCCACTTCCCTGCCTCCCTGGAGGTGTGGGCTCACATTTAGAGATGGCTCCGAGCATGCTTCCTCGCACTGCCCCTCACCCACTCTCCCTCACAGTCGTAGAGGCTAATACCCTCAGGGAACCACTGAGGACCCCAGAGATGGGCATGGACTGGCAGGGACGGGTCTGGTGTCTGTCTGTGCTAAGCAGTTGGGAATCAGCTTGTGGCTGGTAATCTGGGGGTAAGGCAGTGTGTGAAGACAGGGAAAGAGGAGGAGATTCTGTACCTGGAAATTGGGGATGGGGTTGGCTATGGGGAGCCAGGCAGCCCTGGGGTTCTCCTGGTAGCGAAATGGGCCATTGAAAGCCTGGGAGATAGCACTGAGGTTGAAGGCGCAGACAGCAGAAGCCGCGATGCTGTTTCTGAAAGGCAAGAAGTGGTGGCACAGGGCCCTCCCTGTAAGACCTGGCACCCTCCTCATAAACCCCACAGCCAGCTGTCATGTCCAATTCCCAAGGCTCTGTAAGCATCTATGATGTGTCTGGCACACCATAGGGGGATCTCAAAGGGAGGAGATGTGGTCCTCACGCTCTGTAAACCCCCTGGGAACGACCCACTGACAAGAAGCACTGGTGAAACCTTCTGTGCTACTGCCTCCCTCCCTCCCTCCCTTATCCAGGGGGGGCTGAAATACAGTGGCTTTCAAACATTGTAGTCCACGGACCATGGTAAGAGATATATTTTACCCTACAACTCAGTATAATATGCACACATCCATAAAGAAGTTTTATGAACTTACCCTTACTAAATATGTTAAGACTCTGATATTTTATTCCATTCTATTCTGATTGATTTATTTACAAAAGCTGGTTACCAAACCACTGAGTTATGCCGTAGCCTGCCACACCCTGAGTTCAGATGACCCAGGAGACCCTTTCAGTCACAGAAGCATGTTTCCATGAATCTTACATGAACAGCTCACAGAGTGGAAACCACCATACCAAACGCCTCCAGTTATGTTCTTCGCATTTAGTTCTTCTCCCAAATGTGTCCATTTCTCTCCACCTCTGCCTGGTTTCAGCCCCCCTCTAGTCCCCTGAATGCTGCATTGTCCTCCTGGTGGTCTGTCTGCAGCCTGTCTAGTATCCTAATCCATTCTCCACATGGCAGCCAGAGTGGTGAGCATTTCAAAATGCACCTCCGAGCTGGTCGCTGGACTGCTTCAAACCTGTCAATAATTTCTCCTTGCTCTTACAATAAAGATTAAAGCAGTCTGCAATGTCCTTTGGGACATACCCTCCCTGCCCTACCACTTCACCCTCCTTCCTGTCTTTCTTCTCCTCACCCTTAAATGTCTTGCCACACTGATCTCTGCTTAGCTCCTGAAACATTTCTTCCCACCTCAAACCTCTGCACATGTTCCCTCAGGCTGGAATGCTCCTCTCCCTTAGTTTATTCCTATTCATCTTATAGATGTCACTTCCTACAGGAAGCTTTCCCTGATCACCACTCCTCTATACTGTTAGAGGCTTTTCTGCACACTGCCCTTTCCCTTTGTAGCATTTCTCATGATTAAAATTTGTTGTTTAATATCCATCACCCTGTTTAAGCTTTTAAAGGCTGAACCATGTCTGCTTTTGTGACGCCGCACCCCTACCAGGACAGGCACCTGCATGGAGAAGGCACGCAATCAATACACTATTTAGAATCCACACTGATGGCGTCAGTTTCGAGGCCTCTCCACCTACTCCTGACTCTCATTTCGGTCCACCCCCTCACACTGTCTTTCCTATAGCTAGCCTGGCCCTCATCCAGTGCCCGCTATCTGGGGCCCAAAGCGAGCAAACACCACTCCATGCCTTATAGGCTTCTGGTGTTCCTACAAAGCACACTGTGCAGCCAGTGCCTTCCTTGGTCTCGGTGCCCACCCATCACTGTCTATATCAGGGTGTCCAATCTTTTGGCTTCCCTGGACCACATTGGAAGAAGAGTAGTCTTGGGCCACACATAAAATACACTAAACGCTAACGATAGCTGATGAGAAAAAAATATATATTGCCGGCTGGGCTTGCTGGCTCACGTCTGTAATCCCAGCACTTTGGGAGGCCAAGGCAGGCAGATCACGAGGTCAGGAGATTGAGACCATCCTGGCTAACACAGTGAAACCCCATCTCTACTAAAAATACAAAAAATTAGCCAGGCGTGGTGCCACGTGCCTGTAGTCCCAGCTACTCTGGAGGCTGAGAGTCAGGAGAATCGCTTGAACCCAGGAGGCAGAGGTTGCAGTGAGCCGAGATTGCCCCACTGTGCTCCAGCCTGGGCGACAGAGCGAGACTCCGTCTCAAAAAAAAAAAAAAAAAAAAAAAAAGAAAAAGAAAAAAAGTATCATAAAGTTTTCAGAAAGTTTACACATTTGTGTTGGGCCTCATTCAAAGCCGTCCAGGGCCATATGCAGCCCAAAGGCTTTGGGCTGGACAAGCTTGGTCTATAGGAAAGTCACCTGTTTGGGTTAGCCTCTTACACAGAGGGAGGTGGTGGGAGGAGGGTCCCATGATCTGTGAGGGTTACTCGTCCTCACACCTAGGAAGCAAAAGGGGCTGTCATTCCCAGCCTGGTTTTCCAGCACAGTCTAGATGGGAGGTGATGGCAGGGTTACCAGAAGACTGCTGGTTAGATCAGAATCACATAGTCCTGAGGTTGGAAGGGACCTTAGTGAATTCCTGTTGAGCCTCCCTGTGGCTATTGCTGCCTGCTCCCCTCCCCCACATGGCTACATCCCCTCATCCAAGGCAGTCTTTTCCACCTTCATCACCAGCATGTTCCTCCTTCATGCAGCCTATTCATCTCTGGCCTAGGCTTGCCCTTCCCAGCAACCTAGAACACGTGCTTACCCCTCCAGAAGCAGTAAGTCACAAAATCCTCAGATGACCCCCGGCAGGAGGCACGGCAGTCCCCATTTTATAGATGAAGCCCACCAGGCCGTGAGGCCAGGCCGGCTCCTGACATCACAGGCAAGGGGCTGGCAGAGGGCAGGACTCACACGTTGGTTGTGAAAACTCCATAGATGAGGTCCTGCTCCGGCAAGTGGAAGGCACTCTGCAGCTCGTTATAGTAGAAGGGGACCTCGCCCGGGCGGGAGCAGTTGAGCCGGGCCTTCATGAATGTGGTCCATGTGTCCTCCAGCAGGAATCGGCCCCCCACGTCATTCTTGCACACGCGGGCCACGCGAGAGTACACGGTGCGTCCACAGTCGTGCTCCACTGCGTTCTCCCGCAGGAAGAAGTATGCAAACAGCCCAATATCATAGGCTGCCACGAAGTTTGGCTCTGGGTGGGCAGAAGAGGAACAAGGGGCAGGGCAGGCCAGCGGGGAAGAAGATGGCAGAGTCGGGAGGACTCAACTACTTCAGTTTTCCCAGATGGGCATCCTGACATCCTTCTCTCTGCAGGCTTGGTGACCTGGGGGCCCTAACTAACTCTCTTCCCACTTCCAATACCAAGGGCAGCTGTAATATTAAACATGTGTTACCGCCCACCTCTCACTGGGTGCCAGACACCATCCTAAGTACTTTATGTGGATGAATCCAGTCCATCAACATATGAGGTAAATCCTATGATTATCCCCATATTACAGATACAACATTGTGGCACAGAGAGGTTAAGTACTTGCTCAAGGACACACAGCTATTTAGGTTGGTTCAAAAGTAATCGCAATTTTCACCATCACTTTTAATGGCAAAAACCGCAAGTACTTTTGCGCCAACCTAATAGTTAGTGAGGAAGCAGGGGTTCAACCCCAAGGGTTAGGAAACTCATATGGCCCTTTCCATACCCTCCCTCTCTTTCTTTCTTTTTTAGAGGCTGGCTCTTGCTCTTTCACCCAGGCTGGAGTTCAGGGATGCGATCATAGCTCACTGCAGTCTCAAACTCCTAGGCTCAGGGCATCCTATCACCTCAGTCTCCTGAGTAGGTAGGAATACAGGCATGCATCACCACGCCTGGCTGATTTATTTTTTATTTTTATTTTTAGAGACAGGGTCTTGCTATGTTGCCCACGCTGGTCTCCAACTCCTGGCCTCAAGAGATGTTCCTGCCTCAGCCTCCCAAAGTGTTGGGATTACAGGCATGAGCCACTATACCTGGCCCCATAATTTTTTCTTATCCATAACTTGTTTTCCTAAACAATTCCTAATTATCTCTGTCTCTCCTAATAGCCCACCCTCCATCTGTTCTGTGGCCTCGGGACATCACCTGTGATTTCGTCTGGGGCCCATCTCTAGCATGCTCTGGTCTATTCTGCCCTACTCTGGACCTCTTCCTTGATGAGGCAAGTGGGAGCACTTGCAGAGGTTGGCAGGAAGGAGGATGAATGGGGGGCTCAGGGTGGGCTGGTGGGATCAAAACCAGGGGAGTCCCCACCCCTGGCACTGGGGCCTCCTTACCATTGAGCCACTTGGAGTTATATTGGGCAGTGCGAAGCGGTGGCCCACTGCCCAGGCTGCGGTAGATGGCAGGGTCCCGACCTGAGAAGTCGATGACCGTGGCTGCATAGAGCTCCCCCTGGGAGGAGATGACAGCTGTGGAGTTGTGGCGTGGGTCATAGGGGCAGCGGGCCACACCATTGATCTTCTCAATAGTCCGGCTGAGGTTCCCCACCTGGGGACAATGGGGAGAAGGGGACACTTTTCCCTGAAGCCCTGGGGCTGCCTGTTCTTTCCATCTGAGTTTTGTTTCCTCCTGTGCCCCAGTCTCTCTGGGCCTCTCCCCTCCTCCAGCATCATCTCACTGCTCAGCTCATGGTCCCTCTGAGGGAGCAGCCCTCAGTGAGGGAGAGGTCTTCCCAGCAGCTCCATCTGCCTCCAGCCCCAGTCAGGACCCTCCAAGGTAAGGCTGACCAACAAAATACAGAAGGCCCAGCTCAATTTGAATTTCAGACGAACAGGGAGTACATTTTTAGTATAAGTTTGTCCCAGACACTTCATGGGACACATTTATGCTAAAATATCATTTATTGTTTATCTAAACTCCAAATCTAACTGGGTGTCCTTTTGTTCTGTTTTGGGTGTCTGTTTGCAAAATTTGGCAACCCCCCTTCAAGGCTGTGTGCCTAGGCAGGAGAACCCCCGGCATGGTGCCCCCTTCAGTCTCCTCCACCCTGAGCTGCCCACCTGTCTGCTGGTGCACATGGGGGAAAAGGCATTGGTTCCACACATGAACACCTTCCGGCCGGCGACGATCAGGACTCGCACGTAGTTCTGACACTCCTCCTGAGGCAGGAAGGAAAGGAGCAGACAGCACAGCTCTCCAGGTGCGATGCTGGATATCTCACCCTCACACCACTGCTTCATGGATGCCAACAAGTATTCTAAACACTCCCCTTGACCCCAGATCCACCTGTCCCGACGTCCAGGTCACGTCTGTGGACGTCCCCTCCCACCAAGGTCATCTGTCCGCATCACTGCTCACTCAGATGCTCAGGACCAGCTCGCCACAGGGCTGTATCCTCACCTGCCCAAGGAGCCCCAGCTCATCCTGGCCAGGCCTCTCTAGCAGGGGACCTCAGTCCACACAGTGCTGCTCCATCCCCACAACCACAGGCCTCTTTCCAGCTCCAGGTGGGGCCCCTGGACCGCCGAGACCACGTACCTCAGTCTTCCCTTTGCTTTGGCAGGAGCGGCGCGTGTCCTCACTGGAGGCCCACTCTGTGGCCTGGGGGAGGAACACAGGAGCACACAGACATCACATGGCTGTGTCATTCACTGCCACTCGCCGCCAGAGCAGGCAGCAGCCAGTGTCGGGAGTGGACAGGAAGCTGTGAAGGAGGGCTGGTCTGCAGGGTGAGGGCTCCTCTCACTACATCCACATGGACCTGGGAGGGCTCCCAATCTCCTTACCCAGAGGTCTTTCACAGGTGGGCACCCTCAGCCCAACACCCCACTGCCTGCTTGTGTCAGAGGAGGCCTGGAGGAACAGCTTCTGAATCTTTCGTCATCCCCACGCAGCTCTGCCCTCGGAGTCAGCCAGGGAGCTGGAAGTGGCCGAAGGACCTTCAATCCCACCCCAGGCCCTGAGTGGGGAATGCGCCTATTCTGTGCCAGATGGCCCTGAACTCAGCGGCAGGCAGGAAGGGAGAAAAGATTTGGCAAACCCTGAATGTAAGAGATTTAATTTTCTGTTGACAACTCTGGGCTTTTTCCTTAACAGATGGGGAAAACCAAGGTTCTGTGTGACCTAAGCAAGTCACACAGAACCTCGTGTAGAGCAGGGACTGGAACCCACATTTCTGATTCCAAAGGTTATGTGTGTTCCCACAGTCTTAAGGGCTAGAACTTCCCCTTTCCTAATTGCTCTCCTCCCTCCCACCCCCACTGTCTGCACTTTCCTCCCAGCTTCCCTGGTAGCATCACTCATGCTCTGCCGTGGGGTAATGTGTCTGGGGACACAGCTTTCATGCGGGGACCTGCAGGACAGTGCCATGTTCTCACATGCCCATGGCATTAGGAGAGGGCTGTCCCCAACCCAGGATCCCTTCTTCCCCTTCATCTATTCTGCCTCTACTCTCTCTGAACAGCAGCTGAAGGGAGGCGTGATGCCCTCCACGTCCAGGCAATGTCAACAGCCCTGGCGTGGCTCATTATATATTTCTGGGTCACGTGTATAAACATGAACTGCCTATCTGTCCTGGGAGAGGGAGCCCTGAGCAAGCAGCTCTGTCTTCCAAATGGGGAGGGGAAAAAAAAGAGCCCACCTGCTTTTAATTTCTAACAAGGCTGTTTCTAGCCATGAAGTCACTGCCTGCAGAGCCCCAGAGGCCGCAGTGTGGGAGGGGAGGCAGGGGGCCGGGAGAGCGAGCAGCAGGCCTCTCTCTGCTTTCCAGCCCACAGCCAACCTGCCCTGGTGCTGGCTGCTTTGTGAGGCAGAGGGAGGCTGACTCCTGCACACCCTGGATTCAGGAGATGAGTGACAAGTTTGGAGCCCAGGCTTCTGTGTCTCCCAGACCTTGGAGAAGAGCAAAGGACCCTGAATCTGGCCACAGAGCCACGGTGTTCATCTGGACAGAAACAACCGAGCACTGTCATACTCAGGACCCATCAACTCCCAGGCTGAGCCTGATATGAGAGAAGAGAGGGCCATAAACAAGAAATCTCGGGGTTTCTGGGGACAGAAAAGAGCAACGAGCCACAAACATTGCAGTTGTGCAGGCCAAAAGCCCCGGACGGTGGGCGGCTCTGGGAGGACCGCATGAGCAAAGGGTCCTCGAGTCTCTGAGCAGAGGAGCACACCAAAGGGGTCAGCCTTGATTCCACTGAAGAGGGGGCTGTACCGTAAAAGGAGTTAAAGTTACGCTGAATTCAACAGTGGGACAGGCACTGTGCCAGGGACTTGACACACTTTTTCTCTTTGATCCGCACAGAAAACAGTGAAACACATAGCCTTTTGCTTGTTTTACAGGGAAGAACACTAAAGTCCAGAGAGGTGGAGCAAGTTGCCCAAGGTCACACAGCTAGTAAACGAGAAACCCAAGATGACTCCAGACAATTGACACCAGAACTAAGCTCTTTCTGCTACATCCTGCAGCCTCTCACAGTGAATAGATTTCTCTAACCAAAAGTTAGGCCATATGCCCCCAAAAAAGTATATAGGTTTATAGAGAGAACAGCACAGAATGGCTTTTTTGAGACCATTTATTTATTTTTAATTTATTTCAAAAATTATTTTTATCAAATTAGTGATGCACAGAGTTTAAAAAGTTAAATAGTATTAAAATGTATTAATTAAAACTCCGACGACCCACTCCTCCCATAGCCCACCCCTTTTCCCAAGGACAACCACCTTCACCTCTTTTAGTTGTTTCTCTGTTTTTTAAAATCGATTTCTAAAAAATATGTATCAATCTCAGTCTTCATCTTTTGAATTCCTGTTACAGAGGTGAAGATTTTTCCCACTTACCCACCACCGTTCTTCCCCGCACCAAAGCACACGTAACATTTCCCATCTCCCCATCCTCCCATTATAATGACAGTTTTAATTAAAATCAACATTGGTATTTACAGCCAGTACCCCAGATTTCACTGAATTTATGGCACCACCAACTTGTAATATGAACCACTGAGAAACAAAATTGCTGCCAATCAAATGCTCTTATTAGTTAAAATTTTAACGTATACATATTGAAAGTGCTCTTATTCAGACATATGTTTTATCATATATCAATCTTGGCATACAAAAAATATACGCAAAATTGAGTATCTTTAAACCTTTGAATTCAGTGTTCATCTCTTCTGAATCACTTTTTAGAGTTGTCAGTGCTCATTTTTGCTGTTTGTCTGTTTAGAGAATCATTCTTTCAACTACCTAGGTGTCAGTGTTGCAATAATTCTTAAAGGACTCTAATCTCCACAATTTTCTTCCATGCCATTGACATCATCCTGCAAGTCTGGATGCTTATAGAATGAGCACGATACCAAAAGATGCCCACAGGTTTTCTGACACACCAGGACTCACATTCTTCCCTCATGTGATCCTAAAATGGTTTGTGGACTGAAACGTCGAGGGGTTGCTGTTGTCTGGTCAGAACACCAGAAAAAATGACTAAGTTCATACCTGCACAGGCATGACAACATCAAGACTGCACCTGGCTGAATGTGACTGTCAGATGTCTTCGACTGAAAGACACGTCCCAACTTCAGACTCATTAAAATGTGAAAACATGTGCATGTGAGTGAGAATCAATGAAATATTCGTATTCTGATAAGGTTTCCCTTTTTTGAACAATGTTTTGGTTTTCTTGGACTGAATAATTGTCTTGATTGTCTCCATTTGCTTGTTTTGCATGGAACTATCACTGACTTTCCCCAAATGTCCAACAGGTCTTACACATCCCTCTCAATATGATTTTTTTTTTTTTTTTTTTGGAGACAAGGTCTTGCTCTGTCCCCCAGGCTGGAGTACGGTGACACAATCATGGCTCACTGCGGCCTCAACCTCCTGGATGTCAGTCCAAACTGCACCATTTTAAGCTTCCCCACTATTTTGCAACCCTTGGTCAAAGTGAAACATTTCCCAGGCATTCGGGCTGTGAGAAACATCCTTCTTAATCACCTGACCACAAGGTAGACAAAGGCCCAACTAAAGAAATATCCCTATCATATCTCGCTGGGCAAAGGTCCAAGGAACACTATGATGACATCCCACGGGAATAAGGGCCAGAACTGCCTCATCATGGGAACATCTTATCAATATCCCGCTGGGCAGCAAGCCATACTGCCCAGACCCCTCCCACCCATACCTATAAGTACCCCTAGCCTGTAAGCAGTGGTGGGCTCTGGCATTAGGCTAGTTTCCCACTTGTATAGGTTTTATGCTGGACATACAGCCTGCATTTGCTGTTGAGCCACCCTCTTGCTGTGTGTGTGTCTTTCTTTAACCTTCACCTTCCCTTCAAAACCTAACACTGAGCTCAGGTGATCCTCTTGCCTCAGCCTTCCAAGTAGCTGGGAACACAAATGCACACCACCACACTTGGCTAGTTTTTTAAATTATCTGTACACACAGGGTCTTGTTGTGTTGCCCAGACTTGTCTTATACTCTTGGTCTCAAGTCATCTGCTCCCCTCGGCCTCCCAAAGTGCTGGGATTATAGGTGTAAGCCACCGTGCCTGGCCTCAATATGATTTTCTTACTGCATGCACAAATGATTCAGATAATCTGTGAGTTCCCATCCTCTTCCTCATCCCCCAACCTTCATCCTCCTGCCTAGTGTTCTGGCTGCTCTCGAGGCCTCCTGCTTGACTGTTAGCCTGGGACTTACCTTCTTTCCTCTCCTGCTTTCTGAATGCCATGTTTCCCTCTTTCTTGATTTATTCGCTTATTTTGGTGGAACACATCTCCCGTATCTTCCTAGGAAAAGGAACATGGTAGATCAATTTTTCAAATTCTTGCATGTCTGATTTATTCTCTCTTCATATTTGATTGGTAGTTTTGATACCAAATTCTAGGTTGAAAATAATTTTCACTTGGAATTTTAAAGGCATTTATTCCTCCATTGTCTTCTAGGTTCCAGCATTGCTATTGAGGAGTCTGATGACATTTTCTTTTTCTTTTTTTCTTTAGGCTCTGGAAACTTTTAGGATCTTCTCCTTAATAACAGTGTCCTGAATTTCACACTGATGTGCCTTAGGACGGGTCTCTTTTGGGAACTCAGTCAACCTTTTAGCACTGAAGACTCATTCTCTGTTTTGGCAAATTTTCTTACGTTAGTTCATCCTTAATTTCTTCCTCACCTTTTCCTCTGTTCTCTTTTTGGAACTCTTAATATTCCAATCCACTGTTGGCCTTTGTGCATTGATCCTCTAGTTTTCTGATATTTCTCTCCTATGTTTCATTTCTTTTTTGTTGTTCTGGTAGGTTTTTCTTCAACATTATTTTCTAATCCTTCAATTCAATGTTTATTTTCCCTATCACATTTTAAATTTCCATATTTTAAGTTTATTGTTTTATAAACAAAATATTTTGTATCTCTCAGAAGATACTAATTGGTTGTTTATCATTAATTGAATTTTTTTTTTCTTTGAGACAGACTTTTGCTCTGTTGCCCAGGCTGGAGTGCAGTGACATGATCTCTGCTCACTGCAACCTTTGCCACCCAGGTTCAAGTGATTCTCCTGCCTCGGCCTCCTGAGTAGCTGGGATTACAGGTGCCCGCCACCACGCCTGGCTAATTTTTTGTATTTTTAGTAGAGACAGGGTTTCACCATGTTGGCCAGGCTGGTCTTGAACTCCTGACCTCAGGTGATCCACCCACCTTGGCCTCCCAAAGTGCTGGGATTACAGGCGTGAGCCACCCTGCCCAGCCAATTTTTTTAAAATTATTTCTCTCATTGTTTCTGTTTCTGACAGTATTTCTCATTCCATTTGCTTGTTTTGGCCTTCTCTTTCACTTTAGAGGTTTTCCTCAAATGTCTAGTGATTTCTGTCTATTTGTTCATACCTAAAAATAAATTACTAACCACTTCCCCCAGAAAGGAACCAGGGCTTCTTGGAGAAATGGCTGATTCCAGATCTGGGGCAGCAAATGCACAAGATAAGGCTGGAACTTTCTGTCACATCAGACAGCAAGGACGTAATCAAAGACGACTGGGGTGGGTCTAAAGGACCTGGGAGCCAACATGAAGAGATCCCCGCTGGTGAAAGATGGGGTAGTCATGAAAGATAACTGCAATGGATTGAAAGACATCAACAATGTTTATATCCACGAGTCTGTGGTGAACATAATAATGAAAGACAAATTAACTGATCACCATTGAAAGATACTAGCAAACCAGCTCATTATTTGAAAACTGGTAAATAAAGATGGAATATCAAATATTTATCCTGCCTTTCCTATATGACTGCATCATTGGGTCATCATGTAGTAGATGAGGAAAAGGTGTTTTTTCTTTTTTTCTTTTGTTTTTTGAGACGGAGTTTCACTCTTGTCGCCCAGGCTGGAGTGGCAATGGTATGATTTCACTCACTGAAACCTCCGCCTCCCAGTGATTCTGCTGCCTCAGCCTCCCGAGTAGCTGGGATTACAGGTGCGTGCCACCACACCCGGCTAATTTTGTACTTTTAGTAGAGACAGAGTTTCACCATGCTGGCCAGGCTGGTCTCGAACTCCTGGTCTCAGGTGATCCACCCGCCTCGGCCTCCCAAAGTGCTGGGATTACAGGAGTGAGCCACCGCACCCGGCCCAAAAAGTTTGTTTTTATAGAAGTAGCCCAGCTAATTGATTGTAATACCTAAAGAATTAAAGGATCTAGAAAAAGATCATCACTGATTACTAACATCAAAAGAGAGAAAATCAGACACTATGTACCTCCTAAAGAAAGGACACAAGAACACCTATGAAGTAATCTTGCCAGAATCTAAATTGAATGAAGTTTTTAGCTCTAACAATCAATGTACATGTGATACAGGGAAGAGAGCAACATGTTCAGTCATGCCACCTGCATTACAATCGGCAAAATCCAGGCTGTGGGAAACTCTATAGGACAAGTGACCAGGTTTCTTCAATAAAAAATTGCACAATAAAAAATTGCACAGAGAGAAATATTGTTTTAAAGAGACATATCAACAAATTGCAGCATATTTGAATCCTGATTCAAATAACCAAAATTATTTTAAAATTTTATAAGACAAGTAGGGAAATGTAAACATTAACTGGACATTTAGTGATATGAAGTTATTAACTTTGGGCCACTTAAATAAAAAGAATCCCAGCCTGGTATGGTGGCTTATACCTGTAATCCCAGCACTTTGGGAGGCTGAGGCAGCAGGACAGCTTGAGGCCAAGAGTTGGAGGCTGCAGTGAGTAATGATTGTGCCACTAGCCTTAGTGACAGAGTCAGACCCAACTCAAAAAAAAAAAAAAAAAGAATCCCTATTTTTTAGAAATGTATACTGAAATATTTATGGATGTTATGATATGTCTGAGATTTGCTTCAGGACAGGGACGTGGGGGGATGTATGTAGATGAAAGATGATTGACCATGAGCTGATAATTGTTAAAGTGCTATTGAGTACACGGGGTTCATGTACAATTCTCTTTGCTTTTGTGTGTGTATGAAACTATGTGATAAAAAAAGCATCTTTGTTTGTTTGCTTTAAGAGTAAAGTACTAAGCAGCTCACTGGGAACTCCATGGGAGGTCTCATAGAGACTGGTGGGCTTCTTGTAGGGTGCTGGGTGAGGAGCCTTTTTCACTGGGAGGCCCTCTATGTCATATTCTAAAAGTCTGGTCTCTGGAGTCATTGAGTTTTTCCAGCAAAGACTCCCTTAGTCTCCTGCCTGGAAGTGGGGCTGGGGGAGCAGGGGGTGGGAGGAAGTAGACTTTCGTCTGATCACACCCCATCAGTGCCCTTTAGGAGTCTCTGAATATGGAGACTTTACAGTTGAATCTTTGGAGAAAGGGTCTTGATTCCTTTATTGGAGGGAGGGAGAAGATGGAAGAAGGGATTGCTGTTCAGGATGGGACAGGAGACCTGGGTCCCAACCCTTTAATTTAGAGAATTTCAATCAATCCTTCCTTTCATCCTTGTAGCTCATCCTCACATCACACAATATGGGACACCCAATTTTGGGGCCCTTCTGGGGAGTCAGCTGCCTGTCCACTGCATCCCTTCTGCAAGCTGACCTGCTCTATCCACTTTTTTTTCTTTCTCTTTCTTTCTTTCTTTCTTCCTTTCTTTCTTTTTTTTTTTTTTTTTTTGACAGATTCTCGCTTTGTTGCCCAGGCTGGGGTGCAGTGGCGTGATACCTGCTCACTGCAACCTCCACCTCTTGGGTTCATGTGATTCCCGAGTAGCCTCAGCCTCCTGAGTAGCTGGGATTACAGGTACCCACCACCATGCCCAGCTAATTTTTGTATTTTTGTAGAGATGGGGTTTCACCACGTTGGCCAGGCTGGTCTTGAACTTCTGACCTCAGGTGATCCGCCTGCCTTGGGCTCCCAAAGTGCTGGGAATACAGGAGTGAGCCACTGTGCCCAGCCTCTATCCACTTTCCATTGCCCCAGAATGCATAATCTCTTCTTCACTGACATCTTTTTCATTCTCTCTGTTGTTGTGAATGTGCACCCTTTAAAATTTCTCACTCTTTTTAGTGGAGTTTTGTGAAGGGGTGGAGAGAGACGTGTCTGATCAATCTGGAACACAGAGTGCTTTAAACAAGGGCTGTCCCAGAAATTCCAGGATGATCTCTAGTAACAGTAGCTGTGTGGTTTTCACGCTGTGAGAGGAAGCAGGCGACACCCAGGGACGTGGATCATCTCCGTGAAAACTCAGCAACTCCCACGGACACTTGAGGGCCAGGGACAATGGCTGAATGTCAACGCATCTTTGGAGCATTAAGTCCACTGCTCTGTGGAGTTTCAACTTCAAACCACTCCAGGGCTGCCAGATTTGAGCTTGGAGGACGTGGAGATAAACTGGAAGAGAGCTCAGGCATTGCCCTCCATGTCTGCCCAGGCCCGAACAAAGCCCCATTATGCGTCCTGATGCATATGTGCAGAACAGTCCTCATTTCTGCCTCGCAGGATATCTGGCAAACCAAGATCATAAATCTGTTGCAATTAGGCCTCCAGCCAGGTCGTCCCATGGAACTGTTCTGGCAAAGGTCGCTCACGAGCTCCTAATTGCCAACTCCAAGACAGCTCATCATGCTGGTCCTCTCAGCAGCCCGGGGATGCTGTCAATCACTAGCCTCCTTTTCTTTCCCAGTACCAGTTTATTAAGTTACACTGATAAATAACCACACAGGTGAGCTGATTTGATTTCCCCCACTCCTCCACCCCCAACACACACACTGCCCCATCTGCTCCTAGCTGCACCTCTTCCCTACTTCAGAGCTTGGAGGATTGGGAAGGAGCTGGGCATTCGATTTTCTTTAAGGAAGAGTGGTTTACATAAATTGTTTAATAGGGGTTAGGTACTTGGAAGTCCCTTAATGGATACTCGTTTGCAAAAACTGTTTACATTTAGATTTTTCTTTACGGAATGTTAATTATTTAAACTATCAATAAAGCATTGAGTTTTAAGTTTGCTTAAATCATGCCCTGGGGCCAAGTGGGAGAATCAGTTGGCTCCATAATGGGGAGTTTTAACCCAAGTGTAGCCCCAGGCCACAGGGAGAGTAGAGGAAGCTGGGCGGGGGCACCCTGGCCCAGCCGCCCTTGTCAGCAAAGTGGTACAGATCATTTTTAGCACTTGGTTGCTGGTGACAGCAGAAACTGAGAACTGAAAGCTTATAACCAGGGACCCAAAGCTCCCGGAGAGGGCACTGGCAGGGCAACCCCTGAAGTTAGTCTTTGAGAGTTACAAGTCAGGGCTTCCTCACCAGGCCAGACAACAGACAGGAGGACCGGGCACTGAAGACCAGAGGCCAAGGTCTGCTCCAGGGGACACTGGACGGCCCACCCCAACCTCTTGCTTGTTCTCTCCCCTCTGTGGACAGATGGTACACACCAGAGTGGGAACGTGGACATAAAATGTATTTATTCCCTTAGTTCTGTCACAGTGAATCCAGTCTGAAATCCTGAGGTCAGGCCCCTAAGAGACACGCTGGGAAAGGTGGTCAACCAGTTCCTGGTGCTTTGGGGGCTTGTCTGTAGGGCCCTTCAGAGAATGCCGTTGGAGCTGAGACCCTGCTCCAAGCCTAAGCTATGGGCTGCCATAAGATACCTGCCCCAGGCTGACACCAGGTCAACACTGACCTGGATGAACCAAACCCCAGAACTCAGTCATCAAGCGCAGTCTTAACAGCATTGCTTTTATTTCTGTGTATCTATTTCTCTTCCTTCAGCCGCATTACACTCCTAGAAGGCCTTCATCTGCACACCACAGGAACCAAATAAAAACCCAGCTGCCTGGAGCTCAGGGTGGGACCCCTGGGTCCACTTCCTCCCACCCACTTTGAACCTCCTCTGCACTGGCTTCCCCCAGGCCGTGACCTGCTGGGTTTGGCAACTTGGCTTACTTTCCGACCAATGGAAACTAGGCTCTGGACTGGCCGCCTGTGACTGAGCTCACAGGCCACAAGATGCTGCTTCTGGGGAACTTCCCCTGCCTTGCTCCAGCCCAGATCCCAGGAATATGCTGCACAGCCCCTCAAGGGAATCGTATGTGATCCCTTATGTGCATATTCCTTGCGGCAAGGTACTGGGCCTGATTCACTTTAGAACTCAAAGGCCTTGTACCATGCCTAGGATGAGACCTGGCCTTTAGTGGTTATTCAACAAATGTTTATTGGATGGGTGGATGGATGGATGGATGGATGGATGGGCAGGCTGGCTAGTAAAGGTATGGATAGAAGGACAGATGGACAGACAAATGGATGAATGGCATTTTCTTTCAACTTGCCCTAGTTCCTCCCAACCCTTCCCTTCCAATGGGCACAGATTTTCTGCTTCCTTATACCTCCCCTCTAACAACCAGCCAAGAGCTGCAATGTCCCTGGGTGTGTGGACCCAGGTGTGGCCAGAATGTCATACCAGCTCCCCAAGAAGGTCTCCCTTGTGGCAGTGAAACTCTATACCAAACAGCCCAGCAAATGATTAAGTTCTAACTTCTGATTAGGTTAGTCACTCATCATGTTTTCCTGAAGGCCAGAGACTCTGCATTTCTTATAGTCTCGTGGCCCCCTAGCCATGAGTTCTGGTACACAGTAAGTGCTCAATGAATGCTTAATCATTGGGAGACTAGAACATGTCTCCTAGACATGAGAATTGAGGCTCTCCCCTCATTGAAGAAGAGATGGCCTTCCTTTCTCTACAATATTCAGCCTCTGCAAAGATGGTTTGACATCTGTTTCTCAATCTGGGATAAATGTTCTGGATCAAGGAGTCCCATTAAAACGCCTCTCAGAGCACTTAGGGAATTATGCTTGGGAAGTCCTTCTTGGCAGCAGATAATAAATCAATCACAGCTCAAAGAAAATGCTGAGTTAGAATGGGATCATTCAGACTGGGCTAGGAAAGGAACTAGGAACACCCTTTCCGTGGAGGCCTGAACTCAGAGACCCTCCTGTGGAGCCAGGTCTGGGGACTTACAATAACCAACCAACCCAGTTTGCCCAGTATTGTCCCAGTTTTTGCACTGGAAGTTCTGCATTCTCAGTCCCAAACAGGGACAGTTGGTCACCCCAGCCTGGCATTCTTTTTCTCCCTTCCTCATTAGCAGCCTCGCTGCATGATGCAAGAGCCTTGTGTGCCTCTGCGTATATGTGAGCCACACCCTCCCTCCACATACATTGCGGGCAGTGACTCTGATAGCTAGGGTCTGAGTCCATGGCCAGTGAAAAGAACAAGTGGCTCTTGTTTTCAACTTTAGGGGCTGAATTCTGAATGGCGCCACTTGCGTTGCCCTGCCTTGGGCTCTGGAATAGGGGAAATTATAGGAAGGGAAGGGAAGAAAGCAATCGTACCTGAAGAAGAGAGACATTGGCAAGGCTGAGTCTGAAGAGGTAGTTCCTGTGAAAATGGAAACAGACATCCTAAGTGACGCTGGTTCTGCAGGCAGGACCCAAGGAGCAGCCTCCTGGCTTGGGCCTCCTGGGATGCCAGGACTGGGTGCTGATTGCCTAGGGTCAACCCCTAAGGAGAGCTTTACCTCCATTTGCTCACTTAATCTTCACACAACCCTGGGAGGAAATCCAGGAAGCTCCAAGTTACAGATGAGGAAGCAAGGTGGGTAAATGGCCCAAGTCACCAAGATAGTAAGTGAAGGAGTTAGGATTGAAACCCAGACTTTCCTCCAAGTTCCATGCTGTGTCTGCTCCCAGCCAACTCAGCTAGCCCTGGGAGGAACCCCTTGACCCCACCTTTTCCAACCATGGAGGCTGTTAAATGTAAAGCCTCACAGCACTCTTACAGGGATGCAGACAGCCAGCTTCCTCCTACTCTGGCCCTCCACCCTGACTCACCCCTTCTCACACAGGCCAGCCATCTCTCCTGGCTCCACATCCCGGGGTCCTGAGTCCGATTTGTTTGTTCATCTCCTGCAGTCTCTCCAGCAGTCAGTGACTCCAGGTCTGACCTTTCTGTGGCCACCTCTCTGGACCACCCTCTCTCCTCTAACCCAAACGACCCCATCCACCACCTCACCATCCCTCTCCCCACAGTCCAGCCTGCACAGGGCTTCCAGACTTATCAACCTCAAACAGTTTTCACCTTCAGTAACAAAGAGGATACTACTAGTAGTAATAATGATATCAGACACTTATTGAGTATCATAAGTGTCAGCTGCTGCTGAAATTTGTTTGCATGGATGCTGGAGTCAGAAGGCCACCATGCACAGACAGGGAGAATTCCAGCTCAGCCACCTGCCACCTTCTGAGAGTCTCAGTGCCTGCATCTGTACAATGGGGAAGTGAATGGCTATCTTTCTTATTTCACAGGTCTGTGGAGACAGAGGAATGGTGTGATGCACATTTAAAGGCTCTGTTCATGCTGAACAGATGCAAAGTCTTGGTTTTCCCCAACAATTTTCTTTCGTTGGTTCTTCTGTCTTCTTTGGGCTATTCCTATTTTGGTTCCTAAACTTTTTAGGAATAAAGATTTTAGAAAGTTCTGGCCTACCTCAGCTGAGGAGGGAAATGAGGGGAAAGGCTGTGGAGTGGGACCGGAAGAGAAAGAGGGCCCCTGCTGAAGGAATCCAGAGCCGGAAGGAGATGCTGCAGGCCAGGAGGCTTCTCTTCCCAGCTCTGGCTCCAGGCCCAGGCCCCACTCATCTTCTTTGCTGTCCTGGGGCTGGGCGGGCCTCCCGGGTGACCTTGGCTCCAGGCCTCTGCTGTCCTTCTCCAACCCCCTCCCCAAGTCCTTAGCAGAGCTCTCCCCATCCCACCCTCCTGGCCTGGGAACAGATAAGCTCCAGCTTATGGCTGTGCCCCAGCTGCCTGCTCAGGTAACACAGGCATCTGCTCACAGCTTTAACAAATTAGGGGAAACATTGCATCACTTTATTCATTTTTATCCCATCAAAAATCATTCATCACAACATCGCAGTCAACTCTCCTGGGAGCTGGAATATGAGAACAGAGAGAAATCTCTGTAGCCTGACCCACCCTAAATCCCTTGCGGAACAAGGGAGGGTTATAAATGAATAAAAAATTTCCCTAGCCTGAATTCCAGAGATCCAGGGGTCAAGAAGAAGGGAAGACTATGTCAGGCAGAAGAAAAGGAGGAAGGAAAATGAGCTGGAGACAGGAAAAGAAAGTGGCCAAAGACCCACTACATTGGCTCTAAGAAGCCTAAGGGACCAGGTCTAGAATTGAGTTCCCCTGTCCATCTGAGGGCATAGCCAGGCTCAAGGATGCAGGAAAAAGTGTCCCTCCATCTTTGTGTGGGAAGCCTCCAGACAGAAAACATAACCACCTTCTGGGGAAGCCGCAGAGCGGATGAGGAAGAACAGTGTGACCACAGTCACAGGGTAACATAACCTCTCTGAGCTTCAGTTTCCTGGTCCATAAAATGGGGGTACATAGAACCCACTTCCTGGGTTCACCCACTTGTGAAGATTCAATGATTTACTGCAGGCATGATTTATTACATGTATTAGATTAAATACATGTGTGATTTACTACCTTTACTACATGCAGTAACTGACTTACTACATATATGACACATAAAATAGTGCCTGGCACATGGCTGGTGTGGAATAAATGGCAGCTTTTGAAATGCTTTCACAAGGTTCAGAGTAGAGTCTTCGGATGCTACCATTTGGGTTTGTTAAAGTATACATGTAAAACGAGTGAAATCAGAATTAGGTTGAAGGATCACATCAAGGCCAGTTTCCTGATTTTAATGTTGTCCTACAGTTATGCAAGATGTTAGCCTTGGGGGAAACTGGGTGAAGGGTATATGGGATCTCTATTATTTCTTACAACTGTGTGTAAATCGACAGTCATCTCAAAATAGAGAGTAAAACAATTACTCTCTTTGCTGGGAAAATAAAGTCCATCCTCCTGTATAGTTGCATATGGACAGACTCCCTCTGGGGGCACAGTCAAGAACCTCACCACTAGGTGAACCTTCAGTCAGGGGTCCTGCTTGTTTGAGGGGGTGGCCCTGCTTTTCACCATATACTCCTTTGTACCTTTTGAATGTCCTACCATAAGACAAAATAGTTAATTTAAAAATTAAAAAATTAAAAGAAAAATGCTTTCAGGCTCAGCTTCACAGCAGCCTTGTGAGATTGGTGGCACAGAGACTGTAACCCAGACTTTACAGATGAGGAAACTGAGGCTCCAAGGTTAAGATCCCCCAGGAAAGGAACCCAGCTCATCCACACCTAATCCAGAGCTGTGTTCTTGACTTGCCTCATTTTCATACCGCAAATGAAGGGGTGGAGACACTAAAGAAAGCTCCAGGGCAAGGATGGTCAGCTACAGCATGGCCCGGAAGTGCCCAACCCAGTGGCCACCCTCTCCCCAGCCCCACACCCACTGAGTCAGAACCTCTGGGCTGCAGAGCTGAAAAGTAGTGCAGTCCCAGGCGATAACACAGACAGATCTGCAGAGAAACTCTAGGCCTGGGTTAAGGAGACCTGGCTGTAGTCCCCACACCCTGTTGTCATCACGCTATGTGATGCTGGGAAGGTCACCTTCCCCTCTCAGTGCCTCTGCTACCGCCTGTTTAAAATAAGGACGGTTGGATGACACCAGAGATTCTCAAACTTGAGTGTGGTCAGGCCACCTGGAAGGGTTGCTAAAACACAGGTTGCCTCTTCCCAGAGTTTCTGACTCAAGAGGTCTGAGAAGGACCCAAGAATCTGCATTTCCAACACATTCTCAGGTGCTGCTGGGCCAGAGACTGCACCATGAGAGCTACTGGGGTCGGCCCTCTCTAAGCCCCCTCCCTACCAGAGCCAATGGTCTGTGGTTTCATGAGGAATGAGCTCCTCCTAGTCCACCCAGAAAGTCTCCACAGGTTCCCCCGGAGAGTACTGTCTGTTGATATTGGATCTGAACAGTGGACTAAGAGGTCAGGCCAAAGGCAGGTGAGGTCCTTCGGGAAAGGTTCTACCCCTACCCAGCCGTCCCAGGTGCAGGCCGCCGGCTGGCCGGCAGGGGGCCCCTGGGCACCTTCTCTGCATGGAACTCCCAGGGAATTGGCCCAGAAAACCATTCTGACAGCCGGGCAGGGACCAGGCAGGGACCGGGCAGGAGGTGGCCAGCAGGCGTCCCTGCCCTCACTAACTGCCAACCACAGAGGCCTGCAGCTGGCTGAGATTGCGAGGTCAAGAGTCACCCCCACCCCCACCCAGCCGAAACACGCTTCCTTCTGTGGGGGGACAGACATCCACAAGGAGAGGGCCCAGCAGAGAGGACGGGGCCCAGCACGCGGGTCTGCCCAGGTGAGTTCATCCTGAATAATATTCCCTCTACCCAGCTCCAAGCCCCTGCACTTCCCGCCCCGACCCTTCTGCCCCTTGTTACCTGGCTCCCACGATGAGCTGGTTCCTGGAGGGGTCCAAAGCGAGCTGGGAGAAATCCCGGGCTCCAGGGTAGGTGAAGTTAGAGACCCACGGCTGCAGATCTGGTGGAGGGAGAGGCAACCCTGTGGTTACTGTTGGGCCAGGGGCTCCCAGCTGCATCGCAGCAGACCACAGAACAGAAGGGTGAAAGTCAGGGGGAAGTGGGGCAGTGGCACCCGGGAGACCTGGTGCCACCTGCCCACCTCTGTGTGCCCCTAGGGACTTGGGAGTGGGTGTTGTAGTCATTCTTCTGCCACACTCCTTAGCTCAGAGGAGGGCACTACCCTCCCCACAGAGGCATGAAGGGATACTTATACTCGCCCTTGACTTCCCCCAGACCTTCACTAGCCACATAAGTACACACTGGCAAATCCTGCCTGTTCTACCTCTACACTGCCTCTGAAATCCATCCACTTTTTTCCCACTGTATCCCACCTACATCCAAGCCACCACCAGCTCTTGTCTGGAGCAGTGCCAACAGCCTCCTAACCAGCCTGGCTTCCAGGCCTGCCCCTCGAGTCCTTTTCCCACAAAGCAACCTGAACGCTTGTTCTCAAATGCAAATGTGGTCATGTCACTCTCCAGCCCAGAACCCATCCATAGCTCCCAACTACCCCCAGGAAAAGTCCAACTCCTGCGAAGGCCCTTGGGTTCTGGTCCACTGTCCTCCCAAGTCCAGTGCCTGGCACAGTGATTATTTACTGATCCCCTGAAAGAATGATGCTTCACCTTTTACATTTCCTAAACTCTCCACCCCAGCCACACTAAACAAACACTTCACACTTCCCCAAATCCATCCCACAAGAGCCTGCAAACCTTTGTGCTTCTGTTCTCTCTTGATGGAACAATTCCTGTTCACCCCCATCCCTACCTCCTCCAAGAAGCCTTCTCTGACTGCTTCAAGCCAGGGTAAAGGGCTCCCATAGTCTTCTACTTTACTGCCACACTGTGTGTCTAGCCTGGTAGTTTGCCCTGGGGGCCAAGAAAGACTTTGCTTCCTAGATCTCCAGGCTCAGTCCAGCACCTAGCAGTGTTTGAATGAATATATGAATAATCCTCAATCCCTTCTTGTATAAGGGGAATTGGATTTTCAGACAAGATTCTGCAGAGGTGGGAGGTGCAGAGATTGGGCGGTCAGTGTCCACCCTGCCCCCAAGGAAGGTTGTTCCCAATCAAGGCCTTTCAAAGGGACTGGGTGGGCAGAGAGGAGACCTCACAGCCTCTGGGTGGATGGGGAGTGGTCTGGGAGGGCCTGCTTAGAAAGTGCCAGCTGACTCGCCCAGTTTCCCTCCTGCTGGAGACACACTTCTCCCTTCTTGATTCACAGCCTCCTGATAGCTCTCCCTCAGCCTATGCATGACCCATGGATGGGTGGGAATTGGCAGCAGTAAGGAGAGAGCCATGGAGCAGAGGAACTTTCATGCCGATGGTGGTAAAGATTCAGGGTAATAGGAGGCACTGTGCTTTCTCCCCACAGTGCCTTAGCAACTGACTCACAGAAGGGCCAGGAGAGAGAGAGAGATAGAGAGAGAGAGGCAGAGAGAGAGAGAGTCTGTGTGTGTGTAATCCAAAGGAAATAAATCATTGCTCATTATCCCTCCACTACAGAGTAAAAGCAGCCCTTCATTTCTGCACGACAGGCAAACACTTAATCGCTCCCTGGAGAACTGGAGGTTTTGTGAGTTGGATGTTTTTCAGAAAACTGTGATAGGCATGATTAAAAAAAGAAGAAGAAAGAAATTCTGCAGCAAAATGAAGCAAACCCCTTGGGCCTGCCTTTGCCCCCAGCAGGTGATTATAGGTTGGTGACTATAGGTTGGCAAGAATTGTCATGTAGTCACGATGGCTTTTGGGCAATATAGGATAAGAAGTGGATCTGGAGTCTGGTGGGTTAGGTTTTTAGCTGGCCTCTCAGAAATCCTGGATAAATATTATATTACCTTAGAAATGAAACCAAGGATCCTCCTCCTCCAGGAAGCATTCCTGGATTACAACCTCTCCACCCTGATCTTATTTTGCTCCACATTCTCTCTATTCTTTCCATTCCATTCACATTGTATGTTATGGTGTATTTGACCACTCTGAATGTGGTCAAATATTTTCTGTGTGTGTAGGGCAGGGTCTTCCCTGTCCCTATGAGACTGGGTGCTCCCTAACAGCAGCAAGCACCTTAATTCCCTCCTTCCCTTTCAACAAGGGCATTCCAGATGTAGGCAGCTAAATGAGGGAGGAGGTGGCATGACGGGTCTGCAGTAGATACTCCATTTGGGGACTTCCCAGCTCAGTCTTCACTTAGGCCCTTTCTTGGGGAGGAGGGGAAAAGAAGAGGAAACAGGGTAGAAGATGGGATAAAAATGGGGAGGTGGGGGTGGGGGCATGGAGGGTGGTGGCCTCTTCCAGTTTCCGTCCCTCTCCCAGTAGCCCTCACCCACATGGGCAAGGGGGATGGGGGAAGTGGGGAGAGAAGGAGCCGGGCATAGCATGGGGATCCTGGGGGGGCCTTGGGAAGGGAACCAGCCTGCTTGTATTAAACAGGCCAAGGGGACCAGAGGGAAGGCTGTCTTTAAAACACCAAGCACGTTCCAAGCTCCGTGTGCGGCAAAGGCTTTGGACGGTGACTTTAAGAGAAAAAGACATTCTCCATGACGCGCCTGTGATTTTAATTATAGTCAATTCAATTACCCACCTTGTGGATTAACCACCGCCAGTGTTAAGTCCAGGCTGGCTTCTCCTGCTGCCTGGAAAGGTAACACTGGCAAATGAGAGAATATGCAGGCTGAAGAGAAACACAGCTTGGCCCCCCTTAAGAGAAACCCGCAGGGGAAAATTTAGCCTTACAAAACAGAAAAACAGCAGTCAGATTCTGTGACTGGCGGCTCCTCTAGGGTATTTAGGGGTTATTCACAGCTCAGTCAGGTGTCAGGGGAGAGGGAAACTCACAGTTACAAGGCTGGCAGCCTACAGATTGGTCAGAAAGGAAGTGTAACATCCTAGGGGACTTGGAGGCTGGGGTTGGTGCTGTCCTTGATTAGGGCAACTTCTCCTGAACACAGCATCCCCAGAGCACAGTCCTTTGCCCAGCATGAATTGAGTCCCTACTGTGTGCTCAGCCATGCTAAGGGATGTGGGAACACAAGAGAACCAGTCCTGGTCCAAGACCAGAACCAGTACCAGCTGGGCTGAGGGACCAAAGGCAGTGACTTTTAACCAACAATACGAGATCATTAGGTACGCAGAGGAAACTCTTGTTCACCTCTGAGGCCCCACAGCATCCCCCTCTGTGCCTGGCACAAAGCAGGGCCCAATAAAAATTCAGCAAACGGATAGGAAAACTCAAAGCTGTCAGAATGGGGAAGGGGAGGGGGGCATTCCTTCATTCTGTAGGAGGATGGGGCGAGAAGTCAGATTCATTCAATGCATACCTGAGGGTCAAAAATGGTCTCAAGGAACCCAGGCACACACAGAAGACATCTCCCACCTCTCTGACTTCCTCCCCCAACCCAATTTGCACGGATGGAGACCTGCCTGGTCGGGAGACAGGGATTCCCCAGCTCTCCTTCCATGTCCCTGCCCCCAGACTCAGCCAGGCCAATATTGCCCCCAACAAAGCCCCTGGGAGGAAATGTTTCATTAGGAGCTGCCACAGAGGCCCCAGTGTGAGGAGGCTAGCCCTAAGAATCCACTCCTTCTGTCCCCCTCTGTCCTCTTCAGTGACAGCCACCAGCACTCCAGGAGCCATCAGAAGTCTGAGGGTGTGCACGAGTTTTGCAGGCTTAGGACATTGTTAATTTACTTTAATCCACTTAAGCCTTCAAAGCCTTGGATCCCAGCTCAAACAAGACAGCACCGAGAAGACAGCTGGAAACCTTCCTCCCTGAGAGGAGCCAACCCACAGCTGGGAATCCCACCCTTCCACAACACCCCCAGACTCTCATGCATACTGCCTCTCCCACCTCTCAAATCCTAGGCCTCATTGGTTGATTTTTCCAGCTGGGTTCCATCTTACCCCACCCACTCCTGCAGGATGGGGCTCTGCATGTCCTCCTGTATGGGCCACCAGAGCATAGAGCAATGGATCGCTCTGCAGTGGGCAGTGGACAGAGCACTGCACGTGGAATCAGGAGCCCAGAACTGAGGACTGGCTCTGACAAGCCTCTCTGGCCCACCATGCCTAGGCCTTCCCATCTGTAAAAGGCAGTGACGATCTCCTGGCACTGCCTCCCCAACAGGGTTACTATGAGGAGGAAACCTGCCAGTGTCCATCAAACTTAAGAACCTAGGAACCCCTGAGACTACATCTGCAGATCCCAGTGTGAGCTGCCAAGTAGGTGGTGGTTCAAGAAGTACTAATGTGACTGTAACACAACCATGACCCCCGCAAACTGTGTAACAGATCGTGAGAGAATGTCTGGTATTTGTGTTTTTTTTTTTTTTTTTTTAGCAAGTATTAGAATGTATATACTAATTTTAGAAACTCTTATCAAGAATTTACAGACCCCTTGGAATATGTCCAGTGATTTACAGATCCCAGTTTGGGAAACACTTTAATAGGACATTCTCATACCCTCCCTTGACAAATAGAAGGAGTTATGAGTCACCAGGGCCCTTGCACCGGGGTTTCCCAAGACCCTAAAGAGAGGGATCCCTGCAGCCCCTTAGAGCAGAAGGAAGCTTTCCAGAGATCTCCAGGCACCTCCTAATGCATGAGTCATGCTGAGACCCCTGGCCACCCCCACCCAGGGCATCCACAACTTCCTTTTCTAGCAAAAGACTCCCCTTACCCCAGATTGGCATGCATGAAGGGCCTGAATAAATTACGGAGAGACAAAAATTAGACCCCTCCAGCCCATTGCTGCCCATCCTTCTTAAAACATCCAGCACCAGAGGAAGAGTCTCAGGACCCCGGGACGGGACCCAGCAGTTAATGAACATCCCAAGGACATCCAACAGCCAGAAACACCCTGCCAAGGTCTGACCTAAGTCCTTCAGGACACGGCCATTGCAAGACAGGGCCAAGTAGGAAGCAGCTCTTACCTTCAAAGGCCACGGTGGGGTGCTCGCTAAGGGCACACAGCTGCTGCTCACTGCTGGGCTCACTGGAGACATCCTGGGAGCTGGAGAGGTGGGACACCAGCAGTGTGAGGCTGGGCAGCAACAGCGAGACAGCCAGGGGGCCTGCAAGCACCATGATAGGCCCCTCTGCAGTCCTAGCTCCGGGAGGCAGACAGGGGAGAAGACCTGCAACGTAAACACTCAGTCTCACCAAGCGCTCCCTCCAACTGGACCCACTTCCCTCAATTTCCTTGTGGTTACAGTGCCCCCACAGGATTTGAAAAATAAATTTCTATTGTATTTATGTTACTCAGCGTTTGCTCTGCTCTAGTAAATGCGAAGATATAGATCACTCCCTGAAAGCTAATTTCCCTTGTAATAGCATTCTGTACAAAACTGACAAATTATAGTGCCTTTTCTATTTATGATCCCAAATGGTTTAAAATTAGTTTTAATGATAAAGGTAGTATCTTAGGGATTTTAATAAATGGAGCTGAGGCCATGGGTAGCTATTTGTAAAATGATAAATCTGGATCCATAACTCATACTTTATATACTCGGAAAAAATTCAAATAGACAAAAGATTTCAATGTTAAGGATAACAATCATAAAAATACTAGAAGAAAATTCAGGCAGGATCCTTTATATCTTGGCATGGGAAACCATGGCTCAAAATCTAGAAGCCATCAAAGAAAAGATAGATAAATTTGACTACATTAAAAAACAAACACCTGCACTTCCCCCTCCTCTCCCCAAAAACAACATCAATCAAAATCATAAGGAAAATGACAAACTAGAAAAAATATTTGCAATTCATATCACAGACAAGAGACTAATATTCCTAATATATAAAGAACTGAAACTGCCTTTGCAAAAAGTATGACAGTGCAGGAAATCTGACCTAACAGACTCCATCTTGCTTCTAGCCTGCAAGTTGCCCTTGCTCATTCCTAGGCCTAGGCCAAGCTAACTGTGGAAGGAATTTAGTTTACAGTTTAACTTTGAAGCAGAGAAGATTACAGCCCCTTCCCAAAGCAAACCACCTCCTTGCTTGGAGATCAGATCTCCTTTATAATACTAACAAATTAGCCACAGGATAAGACAGTATGGCTCAGGAGTCATTCAGCCAGATGTCACAAGATTCCTAATTGCTCCTATAGATAACATTATTGTAAAACCTCAGATTGGTGTTCTAGGTATTTTTCAGACCCTGCATTCTGTTGGATCTGCTGATGCCACCCAGACTGATAAACTGGTTCATCTGACCTTGTGGCCCCCCGACCCAGGAACTGAACTCAGCACAAGAAGACAGGCTTCAACTCCCTGTGATTTCATCCACGACCTAACCAATCAGTACTCTCCACTCCCTAGCCCCACTGCTCCACAAATTATCCTTTAAATTTTGGGGGAGGCTGCTTTGAATAAGGATAAACTCCTGTCCTTCTGCTTAGCTGGCTTTGCATCTATTAAGTTCTCTCTCTATTGCAAAAACCTGCTGTTCTCAATGCATTGGCTTTTCTGGACAGTGAGCAAGATGAATTCATCGGGCAATTATAGAACTTCTAGGAATCAAGAAGGAAAAGACTAACAATCCAGTAGAAAAATAGGCAAAGAATATACATACAAACAGGGGCTTACAATATGAATGACACTTATCCTCACTCATAACAAGAGCAACACAAGTTAAAACATAGACTGAGATACCACTTCTCATCTATCGGTTTAGCAAAAATCCAAGTTACTTGCTGCAGTCTTTCGGTAAAGCAGTGGGGAGAGGGCCACTACCATATACTACTGTAGGGGTTGGGGTGTGCAAGATGGCACAATCCCTGTGGGGTGATCCTGGCAATATCTGGCAAAACCACCCATGTATTTACCCGTTGACCTAGCAACCTAATTCTTTGAGTCTACACTCTTTCTCCTTGAAGTGTGTTCCACAAACCAGTGTCAATTCACACACTGGAACAACTCCACAGTCACAGAAATGCAGAGATTTGAGAGTCAGTGTTTAAAAATCTTTACAATAATTTGACAGAGTAATTTTATGTGTATTGAATCTAATAACAAAATATTCAGGTTTGTATGTTGCATGTTTTATTTCTATTCATTTCTCTAGTAATTTACTTTTATTGAATTTTACGTAAGTATCCATCTGTGACAGATTGTAAATTGAAAAATCAAACCTGCCTCTTCACAGATAGTTGAGAGGCAAAAACAGACCACAGAGGCACCTGCACATGTGCAAAGTGACTTACGAACGAGATTGTTCATTGTGCCATCCTTTGAAAGAACAGAAAGGCAGAAAACAACCAAATATTCAGAAACAGGAGATTGCCCAAATAACCTAGGGTGTATCTTCACAATGGAATATTATGCAGCTGTTAAAAAGTGTGAAGATTTTCTCTATTTATTTTATTTTATTTTTAGAGAGACAGGGTCTTGCTCTGTCTCCCAGGTTGGAATGCAGTGGCACGATCATGGCTCACTGCAGTCTTGACCTCCTGGACTCAAGCGATCCTTCCAGCTCAGCCTCTCTAGTGGTTGGGACCACAGGCATGCACCATCATGCCTGGCTAGAGGGGCATGCTCTGTTGTAAGTGGAGGGGTCTTGTTCTGCTGCCCAGGCTTTCTCTAGGTTTTGATATGGAAAAATATTCGTATCAAAAAAGTGAAAAAAGCAAGGTGCATAACAGCTTATTAGCATGGTAACTTTTGTGAAAATAAGACAGTAAAAATAAGAACACATGTATTTATATTTGCTTATATTAGCATTGATATACACTAGAAAAATAAACCAAAACTAATCTTAGTAGGTTATCTATAAGTAGCAAAATGGGAATCAATGCTTCTCAGTAAATACCTTTTTATATTATTTTCATTTGTGACCAGGTAAACATATTGGCTACTCAATAAAGTTTTTAGATTTAAGAAACTTTTAAACAACTAGTTTGGGTTCACTAAAACTCCTGGAAAAGCCCTAACATTTGTCTAACTTGTCGCCTTCCACCTCCTCTCTCCTTCGTTAGTCTGTCTAACATGTCACCAAGCCCCGCTGACCCTACGTCTCGCAAAGGTCTCTAACCCAGAGTGACCTCCTTGGTGTCATTTTCTTCAGCAATGAAATGAAAGGTTGAACTAGATTAGGGATCCCTGACAGGAGCTGGGGTGAATCAGAATCATCCCCCTGAGGGGGCAGAGTCCTGGGCTGGCAGGTATGGAATTCCCAGGTGATTCTGATAAGCGGCTCCCAGGGTAGAAGCTGGAGGACTAGAGGGCTGGGGCTCCTTCCTGCTCTAAGAGTTTTGCCCCAACCCTTCCTCTCTCTTCCCTTCCTACTGCCCCTACCTTACTCCAGGTCTGGAAAATTACAGTAGGATTACTTTTTTCCTGCCTAAGTTTCTTCACGTGTGTGTGAAATGGAATAATACCCATCACTGAATGGCTGCAAGCCTCCAAGGAAATAACAGCACGAAGCCAGAGCACCCAACTGGCCCCTTCTCCCCCAACTCCCTCCCTGGTCTGCACCCCACAGGGAATTAGGACCCACAGCACCTTTTTGATCCCCTTATCCTCAGGCTCAAACTCGTTCATACTTTGCTCCTCCCCAGAAGGGCCTAACCATTCCTCTTAGCAGAGACCCTCTGGGAGGGAGATTTGGTCCAAACCTACTCCCTTGAATGATTTTTCACACCGTCACTCACATGGAATTTCTCCTCAGTGCTAGCCTGGGTCCGTCCTGTGGCATGGAGTTTCGCCGTGCTGTCCATCCTTGGAGCCCACCAACCCCTTTTCCTGACATTGACCCCTGGCCCCTCAAACAAGGCCACAGGGCTGGGGAAGAGGGATTCAAAGGGCAAGGCCAAATCTCTGGAGCCAGACAACCCGAGGCCCAGTCCTAGTCCTCCTCCTTGCTAGCTGTGTGACTCTGGGAAAAACACAACCTCTCTCTGCCTTAGTTTCTCCAAACTGGGGATGATAATAACAACATCAACTTCTTCAGCAGTTGTGAGGAGGAAAGGAGTTATTACCTTTAAAAGGCCTAGAGCAGTACCTGGCAGACACTGAGTGATCAACTAGCATGAGTTATTCTGGTGCTCTGGGGAAAGAGGAACAGGGACTGGAGCACTTCCTTTTGCCCTCTGACACTTATGCTGGATGCCCTCTGCCTGCACCTCCACATTTGCCCTGGCTCTCCTCCTCCCTGCTCTGCGCCAGCAGGGAGGTGGATGGATGTGGGGGAACTGCATGCAAGGAGGCCCTGCTTGGGTTTGGCCAACAGAGGGAGGAGAAGGCAGCAGAGTGAGCACAGCTGCATCCCTCAACAGACCAGAGCTCGTCTGCTTCCAGGCTTGGGAAGGAAATTGCTCCCTCTGTCCTCCCTTCAGAACTAGGGGTGGTGCCGCCTCCTTGCTTACCAGCCCCTGCGTACTGCACAGGGAGTTATCCCATATGGTTCCCAAACCCCCTTCCTACACCTTTGTAAACAGTTCCTTTATTAAACTGCCCTCGCATTGCCCCAAGTGAGTATGTCATCTGTTTCCTGGGGGGACCCTGACTGATAGAACACCTCATTAGGGATACTCAATGCATATGCAAATAACAGCTTTTTAGCCCTTAGCTGGGGCTTTTCTCCTGTCAGCCCCTAAGAACAGCCAAGGTGCCAAGACAATTGCCCTCCTCTCCCCTCACTCTTTCCCACCCTCCCGCTAACCTGTGCTCCCTTCCCAGGCCTCTCTGCCTCCCCGCCCCAGGTCTGACCACCAGCTTCAGAGCCCCAGGCCTAGCCCTGTATGTGGCCAGATCCTGAGCTCCAGGGGCCCGAATTAGGAGCATATCCTGGGCCTCTTCTCCTACCCTGAACCCCAGGCCTTAAGGTACCTAAGTTCTGCAGCAGAAGTTCCATTCTCATTATGATTTTTATGTAAATATGTCCTCCAACTCCCTCTTGAATCAGTAATTGCTAGATTAATATTACTGTGTCCACCTGGGCCCCAGCACAGCACGTCTGTCTGCTGTTTCAGGAGAGAAGGGAAGGACAGGACATGACGGGTGGGGAAAGGATGGAACAGGGCCTAGATCTGGGATCTCCTCTACTCAATTACCTTCGCTCCAGGTGAGGCAAGAGCAAGGAGTCTATGCCTGCAGCTTTGCAAATTTCAGCACCACTGCAGGTATCATACTGAAAAAAGAAGAGTGATTGGTTCCCATATCACTGGAAATGTTATGGGGTCTGACTTTTCGAGGCAAGTTCTAGAATTGGGAGGTGACTTCCCAACTCCCAAGAATTCCCTATCTATGGAAATCATCTCCCCTCCATTTATGGTCAACGGGGTAGGCCCCAGCAGCCTCATATGTACCATGGGGTCCCCATCCCAGCCATAGCTGCTTATACCAGGATGGTCATGTGATCAAAACAGACAATTCAGGTCTCTCCCACAGCAATGTGGGTGTGTGAACCCCCAAGGTCAAGTCAGTCTTTATAGAGGAAACTGGAATATGTAAATGTGTGTGGTGGTCATATTCTTCTGTTTTTTTTTGTTTGTTTGTTTTTATGAGACGGGATATCACTCTGCTGTCAACCAGGGTGGAATGCAGCGGCATGATCATAGCTCACTGTAACCTCAAGCTGCTGGCCTCAAGTAATCCCTCAGCCTCCCAAAATGCTGGGATTACAGGCATGAGCCTCTGTGCCCACCGTGGGGCAGTTCTCTGCTACCTGCCATGTGAGCTGAGGACAATCTGAAGACAAAGACCAGTGACAGGAGACAGAGGCATGCTGACAGCTTTCCAGTTCCCCGTTCCAGCCCTTTCCTGAGGTTTAAATACATTCTACTTCCATGAGCCACCCCCACTCCCAGACCCTTGTAATAAAATTTTCCATTTTTACTTAATCCCGTTGGAGTTGTGTCACACTAGGAGTTGCCAACAGGCATTGCCTCCTCAGTCTGTCCTCGCCTTCCTCCTTTCTAAAGGAGCCTCTGCTTCATGAGGGCAGGAGGCAACCTGCCCTGCTCAAAACTTTTCCTAGTCTTTCAGGAAGAGGTGGCCCATGAGATGAATGAGGAGGTTGTCAGTGGGGCTTACAGGGACATGCTCTAAGAGGGCTTCCCTTTTTCCAGAGTGGTTGGCAGATAGGAGGAATGGTGCCACAGTAGCCATCTGCAGCTGGTAAGTGACCTTTAGCCATATGCTAAGGATTGCAAAGCAGATCAAGTCAGTCTTTGCAGGGGAAACTGGAACAGATAAATATGGGCCCTGTGGGGTGGTCATCTTTTTTTTTTTTTTTTTTTGAGACAGGGTCTCACTTTGCCGCCTAGGCTGGAGTGCAGTGGAATGATCACAGCCACTGCAGCCTCAACCTCCCAGGCTCAAGCGATCCTCCCTCCTCAGCCTCCTGAGTAGCTGGGACTACAGGCACATACCACCAGGCTGGGCAATTTTGTTGTTTTTTTTTTTTTTGTAGAAACAGAGTCCACTGTATTGCCCTGGCTGGTCTCAAATTCCTGGACTCAAGCTATCCTATCACCTCAACCTCCCAAAATGCTGGGATTGCAGGTGTTGAGCCTACCTGAGTAGTCATCATCTTCTTCTTTTTTTTTTTAGACCATGTCTCTAAAAAAACAAAGGACGTGACATTTAGCCATATGCTAAGCTAGGTGGAACCTGGGATGTTGAAGATGGAGCCAGCTCTGTTCTGTCTACCTCCAGACTCCTTTCCTATGCTTGCTGTGTCTCTCGTTTCCTTCTCTGCAAAATGGGGAGAATAATAACACCCAGCTCACAGCTGTTGTGGAGATGAAATAAGTTATTTTTATCTAACAGGCCTAGAACAGCATCTGCCACAAAGTAGGCATTGTATAAGTGCTATTATTATTAGCGAATAATACAGTCTTAACTAGTTTAAGCCCTTGCTTTTCACATCTCAATTATATTAACTAAATATAATTCCTATCCCATACAGTTTGGTTTCTCATACATACAACCAAATACTCCCAAGACAAACAGAAATTTCTATTTCTAACACGTCTGTCTGATTTGATGTTAAAATAATTCCAGAATTTCCCCACCAGCAGTGCATAGCCAATCCAATTATCCCGAGGGTTGTATAGTATCACAGAAAGCCCTGAGCTTGGGAGGCTGCTCTACCTGGTTGCAAACCTTGGTTTCATCACCTGTGAAATAAGGTTAATAGCTTCTTGCTTAGAGAGACTGCTTTGATACACCCAGAACTAAGTCTGGTACCGAGTAGGCTCTTTATGAAATCCATTAATATTAGTTTACTAGTATATGTAAAACATATTCCGCTAGTTACCTAAGTATCTGTTCATTCATTTATATAATACTTCACTGAGCATTTACTGAACACCTACTATGTGCTGGGCCCTGTATAGATGAGAAAGCGGGGAGGAGGGAGGTTCACAAGACAAAACCATGGTCCTTGCCTTCAAGGAGCTTACAGTCTAAAAGAGGAGAGGAGACATGTCTCCAGTGAGCACAGACAGTGACCCATGGCCCCGGGTCTGGATGGGGAAGGGGGCACAGATGGCCAGTGCCTTGCCCTGCCTCGGGCCTGCTTGGCATTGGAGCTAGGGCAGGGTGCTCTAGGAGTGGGGGAGGGGAGATGCAGCACCAGCCAACTCCTGCTATTTTGGGAAATCTTCAGCAGTGAAGAAAGCATTTTCCCAAATCTTTGGCCAGAGCTTCTCTTGCCTTCTCTCACGCTGCTGTCCCAGTTCCCAGTGGGTTCTGGGTTTGGGGTCACTCTTATGGTGCCTGGAGGCGTGTGAATGCACGCACATGTGTGTGAGAGAATGCATGCCCATGCACACGCCCCCTGAGGCCTCCCCACCTTGTATGGGACTTCTCCTGGGCTCATTTTCCCAGCACAGAGATTAGGAAGAGGGTTTGCTGTTACAGGGGGAGTGAGTGAAATTGGCGAGTGACAGTGAAGGAGCGCGGAGAAGTGGGGGCAGGAGCCAAGGCCGGAGCAATCAAGAGGCCTGCAGCTACACAGCGACCGGTGCCCTCTGCTCAGGGGCGAAGGATGACGGAGACAGAGGCTAAGAGAGTGTGTATCAGAGCTGAATTCCCCCACAGAGCGCAAACCGGTCTCCCAACAGGTGCCCCCTGCACAACCGAACCCTCCCCCGTTTTCAGACGGGGGATTGCCCAGACCACCCCGGGGTGGGTAGCAGCTGAGTTGCTGCACTGGGACCATTCCATTCAGCACGAGGATGCATCGGGCCGGCTCTCCTGCAACGTCCAGCAAGACAGATGCATGGGTAGAGCAGCGGGAAGCAGCTGATGTGAGTGCCCTAAAAGGGAAAAAACGTCCTGGGAAAGCGGGTGACGGGCTGCAGTCAGGCGGGTGTCTAAGAGGCCTCACGTAGAAGGCGGAACTCTCTTGAAGAGTGCTGTTTCAGGAGAGAAGGGAAGGACAGGACATGACGGGTGGGGACAGTTACATGCACGGATCTGACCACATCTTTCTACTGTCCATGTGGTCAGATCCGGGCACAGGTTACCTCTCCAGGGTAACCTCACACTTCTTTTCTTTTTAGTGAAAAAAACCATGAAAGGGTGTCATCAGGAAGAAAAAGACAACTTATGACCCTAAAAGATGAGGGCTTGAGTACAAATGCCTGGAGCATATTGACAGCATGCTAGGCACTGTGCTAAGTAAGCTCTTTCCCTGCAAGATCTCACAGCAGCTTTGCAAGAAGGCCAAGAGGTGCCCACATAAGCATCATTCTAGAAGCTGAGGCACTTGCCCAAGGTCCCCCTGCCACTGCCAGTGAAGCTGGGATTTGAATCCGCAACTGTCTGCTGCATAAGCCCACACCCTGGGCTGCTACACTCACCATCCTCCCTGGAGGACAAACTGGCCCCAGCCCTATCGTTGCATTCCACAGCCCTGGCTCCACGTGCTCTCCAAGCAGCCCTCCCAGTTTAATTTGGTTTTCTGAGTTGGCTTCCTTACTAGGGAGAGTGCTTTCTAGCTATAAATTATTAAGCTGACTTCCTGCTGCACACCAGCCTCTTGTGAATTTGGGCTGTGGGAGGCAGTTTTTCCCGGGTCCTGAATGGCTCCAGAGAAACAAATTCTAGAAGTTCCAGATGGAGAGGGCAGACTCTGGAGCCCCAAGCCCAGAGTGATGACAGCCACCTGGCAGCTTCCCCCAGCCCAGGCCTGACAGCCAGGGGCCAGGGTGGGTGGGAAGGAAGGCGATGCTTCCTTTAGTCCCCACCTCCAGCTCAGTCCATGAGGACCTTTGGGGAAGGTGATTCAGGCCAGTCCTCTTCCCCAGGTCCCCTCCATCCTTGCCTCCATTCAAAGTCTCCACTTGGCTGCCTGCCTGGGAAAGGGGGAGAAAAAGAGAAGGAAAATAAAAGAAGAGGAAATAGAGGGGAAACCAAGAGCAGGGAAGAATGTGTACTGTCTGTAGTTTGGCAGGAAGGGAAAGCATTGTGGGGGCAGCCCTCTCCTGCCCCTGCCCAGGGCCACCGAGTATGGTGGCCCACAAGTGGGCTTCTCCGTGGGGGCGGTGAAGGCATCTTCCCACCCACATATCACTCACCACTTGTGGGGCCAAGCTTAGCCCAACTCAGCACAAAGATAAGATTGAGATGCAGATGCCTTCCCATTGCTCTGAATAGAGCAGATTTGATACGGATTTTCCTCTTTTCTTCCCTTTTAGACCATCTGGGGGACTGGGGCCCAGAGGGAAGATTTGGACCAGAGAGGCAAGGCAGAGGGAGGAAAGCCTTCCTAGCACTTTTCAGCTCTAAAATCTGGGGGGGGGAGGGTATGGGGAGCCTCTCCTACCCCCACCCCTTTGCCCTCTCCCAGGGGCAACTTCATCCCCTGCCTCTGCTTTCTGCAATCTGGGCTGAGTTCTTCTCTCCTCCATATATTCCTAGAAACCTCCAAGTCACGCATGTGTGTCATGAGTGTTCCGGCAGTCCTCCCTGCAGTCCCACCCACATCCCTCCAGCTGCAATGGGGAAGATAAAAGGAACAAGGTGATGACCAAAAGTTTAACAAGAAGGGCTCTGACACAGATTACATGGTTCAGCACTGTACTTTATAGATGAAGAAACTGAGGATGGGAGGAGACAGCAAGATTGGGCAGGGAGCTCGCGGCAGAGACTAAGTAATAGTAGGATTAAGTAACAGTGACAACAACAATAACAACCATGTTATTGTGTACCCAGAAGTGGTCTATGCTCTTTATATTATGCCGTTTAATCCAAACAATAACCCCGTGAGGCGGGTATTGTAATCGTCGCCATTTCGTGGATGGGAAAACTGAGGCACAGACCAGTTAAAAGTAACTTGCATGAGGTCAGACTGGTAAAAGCTGGATTCAAACCCAGGCAGTTGGGCTCAGGAGTCTGCCCCTTACTCAATGCCAGCACACCACACAGGACACAGCCATTTAGAAAATGACATTATTTGACATAGCCATGTGGGTGGAGCCCAAGCCACTCCAGGGAATGTTTGCAGATGGCGAAAATCTCATAAACATGGTCTATAATCTTCTGTATTTGTGATCATAGAGACTGGTCTTGCTCCTACAAACAGAGTAAGTCAACACACGGTAAGGAATGAAAACAAGAATATAACAAGAATGTTTACACCACTTGGGAAAACAAAGTGTGAACATTGTGAGGGCAATTGTGTAGAAGACAGGCATGTGGAGGAAGATGGACCAAATGCATGCACAGAGAGCATGCAGCCATCAGGGAGAACCAGAGCCCTGCCTCATAGAGTAGCAGTGTGGCTTAAATGAAATAAGGTGAATAGCATGTTTGGTTCATGCCTTGCACAGATTAGCATTACAAATGGTGGTGGTGGTTTCACTAAGGTAATATCATGAGTAGGATTTTGTTTCTTATTTACCAAACATTCTGTAATGTTTTATTGTTTTTGCAAGGAAAAAGAAAACAAAGGGGACTTGCCTACTTTAATTGCTGAAATTAAATGCTAAGGATGTCGCCAGACGCAAATCAAGCTTATCTATTCATTAGAGCAGCCTCCTTTTCCTCCTCCCCCTGGGCAGGCTCTCTCCGTGGAAACATTTCACTATCAGATATTCAGTTGCTGCATAAAATCAAAACTGCATTTGAAAACATGCCCACAACTCAAAAACAGGCAGCAAATCCAACTAAAGGCCTGGATTTTCTTGGGATTTCCAGCACCAATTCAGTTGCTCAGCATAAATCTTTGTGGGGAGGGCCCATTTCTACTCACTTCCCCCAGTAAGTTTCTCCACATCCAGAGAGTTAGTTCTCTGTAATTCAAAGAGCTCCTACAGAGATGGATGGTGGTGATGCTTACAGGACGGTGTGAATGAACTTAATGCCACTGAACCGCATACTTGAAAATAGTTAAAATGAGTTGGTGGGAATGTAAAATGGTACAGCCGCTGTGTAAAACAGTCTGGCAGTTCTTCAAAAAATTAAATATAGAATTACCATATGATCCAGCAATTCCACTTCTGGATATATACCCACAAGAACCAGAAGTAGGATATCGAAGAAATATTTGTACACATGTTCATAGTAGCATTATTTACAATAGCCAAAAGGCAGAAGTAACCCAAGTGTCCATCAACAGATAAATGGATACACAAAATGTGAAAGATATATACAATGGAATATTATTCAGCCTTATAAAAGGAGGAAATTCTGACACATGCTACAACATGGATGGCCCTTGGGGACATTATGCTAAGTGAAGTAAGCCAGCCACGAAAAGATAAACACTGCATGATTCCATTTATATGAGGTACCTAGAGTAGTCAAATCCATGGAGACAGAAAGTAGAATGGTGCTTGCCTGAGGTGGGAGGAAGCCAGAGTTATTGTTTAATGGGTGTACAGTTTCAGTTTTGCAAGACGAAGTGTTCTGGAGATGGAGGGTGGTGATGGCTGCATAACAATGTGAGTGTACCTGATACTACTGAACCGTGGACTTAAAAAGGGTTAAATGGCCAATTTCATGTTATATATATGTTACCACAATTTTTAAAAAGGAAGAGCTGCTCAAATACAGTGGACTGAGGTCCTAGGAGGTATGCTGATGATGCCCCAGATGAGGGGGTCTTCTCCCTGCTCTCCCCTCAGTCTGGTACCTGCTGCAGCCCCCCACGCTCCCCTGGGCACACTTACCCCTGACCAGTGAGAGAAGCCAGCCCCCTACTGTCCATCCACACCTTAGCTGTTGGGCTGGAGTATCAGGCCGCCCAGGGACGAGATGGTGGGCAACAGGAGACGGAGTGAAGCCACAGGGCATCCAAGAGACACAGGCCAGGCACCAGCTGGAACCACTCACTGAAGGGGGAGAATTTTGGGTGAGTCATGGATACATGATGAACCAGGCAAAAGAGATGAGGTCAGATATAGGCCAGAATGCCCCAGGGACCACATGGTTGCTGCTGTGTTTGTTTCTTGGTGCTGCTTTAACAAATCACCACAGTAATGGCTTGAAACAAACTTTTTTTTTTTTTTTTTTAGGCAGGGTCTTGCTCTGCTGCCCAGGCTCTAGTGCAGTAACATGATCACAGCTCATTGCAGCCTTGACCTCCTAGGCTCAAAAGATCCTCCTGCCTCAGCCCCCCAAGTAGCTGTGACAACAGGTTGCACCACCATACCTGGCTAATTTTTAAAATTTTTTGTAGATATGATCTCACTATGTTGCCCAGGCTGGTCTTGAACTTCTGGCTTCAAGAGAGCTTCCTGCCTCAGCCTCCCAAAGTGTCTTCCTGCCTCTCTCTCTACAAAGAGACTACAAGCGTGAGCCACCACACCAGGCCTCAAACACACATGTATTACCTTAAGCTTCTATAGGTTAGAAGTCCAACATGGGTCTCAGTGAGCTAAAATCAAGGCATTAGCAGGACTGCATTCCTCAATGGAGGCTCTGGGGGAGAATCCATTTCTTCACCTTTCTCAGTTTCTAGAGGCTGCCCACATTCCATAGTTAAAGCTAGCCACATTGCAATCTCTAACCCTTCTTCCACTGTTGCCTCTCCCGTGGACCACAGCTGGGCAAGGTTCTCTACTTTTAAGGATCCCTGTGATTACATTGGGCCCATCTAGATCATCCAGGATAATCTCCCTACCTCAAGGTCCTTGACTGAATCACATCTGCAAATTCCCTTTTGCATCGTAAGGCACCATATTCACAGGTTCTAGGGATTAGGACATGGACATCTTTGGTGAGCCATTATTCTGCCTGCCACACTCACCCTAGGGACTCCCGCTCAGTCATTCCCACATGGCAAACACATTTCTGGCATCCAGAGACTCATCTGTGACTGAATTTCTGAAGAAGGAGTAGCAGCCAGCAAATGGATCCCAGCCAGTCATGGCCACATGGTCTCAGGGAAGAAGGAGCTACTGCTGGAGGAACATCGGGAAGCCCGACATGCAGGCCCGGGGGGTGGTGGAGAGGGAGGAGCAGAGATGTGGAAATGACAGGCACAGGAAAGGAGAACAGGGTCTGTCCCGTGAGAAAGAGGACGGCCACAAAATGGAAAGGGGAGATTGCGGGAAGAACTTCCAGGTGAACTGCACTACAACAAAAAGAAATTCATCAACACCGGCACACAAGGTGATCGTTATTCACTTCCCAAAAGGATTTTCCAAAGTGTTCTTTAAGTAATGAGTTCCACTGTGTTCTTAAAATAGGATTTACACCCAATTTTTCAGTAACACATAAAGGGATGCTTGTAAATCTATGGAAATGAAGTGAGACCAGTAACATCTGCTGCCTTGCTTTCTGTGCTGGTGGTGTCAGAGGGAGACAGAAAGAACCACAGACTGGGGTGATGGGCTCAGACTCTGCCCCAGCTTCCCCAACCCCCTGACCCCCCATGAAAATTATCCTATTTAATGCACACACCACCCTTACTCTCATTTGACACATGTATAAACTAGGGAGGCTAGAGAGGAGGGAAAAGTCACAATGGGTGGCTACAGGTCCAATCTGGCCCAAGGGCACTCTGACCCCAAAGCCCCATTCTTTTGGCCACTCACAGAGAGCAGAGACTTTTCAGGGTGGCAAAGAGTCGTGTGTGTGTCTGTGTTGGTCACAGAAGCTGCATCCCTCCTACACACTCAAGGAGATGAGCAGACAGCACCAGGGGCTATTGCTTACCTAGCAGGTCATTTCTGGGATGCTAATGAAACTTTCAATTACAGACCAAGCCTTTCCCTCTAAAGTTATTAGAGATAAGAATCCAAACTGGCCGAGTGCAGTGGCTCATGCCTGTAATCCCAGCACTTTGGGAGGCCGAGGTGGGCAGATCACTTGAGATCAGGAGTTCGAGACCAGCCTGACTAACATGGTGAAACCCCATCTCTACTAACAAACAAGTTACCAGGTGTGGTGGTCTGCACCTGTATTCCCAGCTACTTGGGAGGCTGAGGCAGGAGAATCACTTGAACCCAGGAGGCGGAGGTTGTAGTGAGCCAAGATTGTGCCATTGCACTCCAGCCTGGAAAACAGAGCGAGTCTCTGACTCAAAAAAAAAGAAAAAAAGAAAAAGAAAAGAAAAAGCTGTGATATAAGTGGCTGATTTTATTCTAAAGTTAATAGATATAAGAATCCAAATGGCCTGAAAGAGGTTAAAAAGCTGTGATACAAGTGGCTGATTTTGTGTGTCGTTGGGGAGCCAGCTGTAGCAGATAAGAAGGGAGACAGAGAACACGGGGCATCGGGAGGAGCAGAACATTTGACTCCCTTGGCTTTCTGGAAATATCACTTGGGCATTAAAACAGATCATATAGAGGAAGGTGCCATAAAAATATTGAACCCTGTTTCTACTTCTCTGTTGTTACACAGTCCAGGTTCTTTCTACCCTCTCAGTTGGCCCTAACTTTTCTTTCTGGTTCTTTCTCCCAAATGTGTGGTTCTCAAAGTTTCTATCCTCAATTCCCTCTTCTCTCACCGTAGCCAATACTGGGTGGTCTCAGCCTCCCTCCCTCCCTCTCTCCCCAGGGCTTCCACTTCCACCCCTGCCCCACTAGCTCCGCAGATTGCCAGCCCTTCTCTTCCGGACTCCAGACCACCAGGCTGCCTCCATCTCCATGTCATCCAGGCATCACTACTGCAGCCTGCCCAAAATAAATTTGCCATTTTTCTCCCTTAACCTACTCCTCCCATGTTCCTCATTTCTGTCATTGGTCCTACAATTTCCCCAAATATCCTGACTCACGTTTCAACATTCTCAGGCTCTCCTCTCTGTCTTCTCCTACAGGCAACCCATTGTCGAGTCCTGGCACCTGTACCTCAGTGGATCCCAACCCCAGATGGGATGGCAGGTGACATGTGACATATGAGCCAAGTATGTGGGGTGGGGGCAGAGGAGGATGGGAGGACACACATTTCTTCTGGGTAGGACAGCTACCAGCTACGCAGCTCTACTTTCCACCAGCTAACTGTTGCTGTGTGAGGACACAGGCCCAGACCTGCCTATTTTTAAAGAAGATCTGCACATCTAGATTTATGTGAAAATTTTCCCATGTTTAAATGCTTGCAACCACTTGCATTTTTTGAAATCCCTATGTGCACCAAACAAAACATGTCTCTCTGTGACCTCTGGGCTTTGGTCTCTCTCTCCCACTGTTCCTTCTTTCCATTCCTACTGCCAAAATGTCCATGCCTCCCTCCTGGACAAGGGAACCCGCTCTTCCTGGGTTGCCCTAGCCAGCTTTCTCCCTTTACCCTTTGCTGGTCTCAAGGCCCCATTGAACAAATGTTGAGTTCTTTAGCTTCAAACTCAAGGCCCTCCAGAGAAAAAGAGAATAGTGAGGGTGAAGGAGACAGAGAAGAGAAGGCTGCTGCCACTCAGGGTGACAGAGCCATTAATTAACAGAGTTAAACATCTGGTGTTTAATTAACACTCTCCCTCCTCTTTCATTCTCCCTCCCTTTAACTTTCCCAGAGGGGCTCCACAGTGGGTGAAACTGAGCAGAAACCAGGAGAACAGCCTCCTGGCTGAGTCAGGGAGGGAGGGTGAGGAGGCTGGTGTTTGATTCCATGTGCTGGAGGGAAGAGGACAGTAGGGTAGCTTTGTGACTGGCTTACTTCACTTAGCATAATGTTCTCAAGGTTCATCTAAGGACAGACTAGGAAGAAGCAGCTTGATGTTTCAGTGGTAGGGACTGTCCAGAAGTTTCTTGGGCAGGAGCTGGGGGCAGGAGCTCAGTGCCTCAGATTATACAAGGAAGTCCCCAGCTCTCTTTGTGGCTAACATGATTGCCTCCCTGAAATTCATTCCCCCATTGTCTTCGATAATAAACTCCCACATTGCACAGAGTGGCAATGTTCCCAGCCTCAGGTGAGACACTTGCTTCTTCAGGCTCTTTTGAAGTTACAGGTGCCCAGGTCTGACCAAGGAGAAATAAGCAGAAGTCTGCTACAGGCTCTAGGAAGACTTGTCTTCCTTACAAGAGATAGACTCAGTGGGCACCAATCCCTTTCCTTTCTCCACCTTCCTCCCTTGCATTTGAATGTGATGTCTTGAGCTATAGCAGCCCTGTTTTAACCATAAGACAAGAGACAAGCCAAGAGGGCAACAGAATACCTTGATGCTGTTGAGCCAGTGAGCAAAGACCAGCAGCTGCTGCCACTTCCGAAACCTCTTGTGAAGTGATTAAATGAATCTCTCTGTTTAAAGTTATTGTAGATGGTGTTTTCTGTTACATGCATCCAAAAGCATTCCTAAGTGATACACTCCCTACCCTAAAACCTCTTCTCTCTAGGGAGATAAGTAAGTAACCACTTATTTAATTAGAGTGGGGTAAAGTGAAGAGCAGACATGCTGCTCAGAGCGCCTCCCAATCTGGATGGCCCAGGACCCAGGATTAAGAACTGGAAAGCAGATAGTAGAGTGGGCCATGGCTACATGAGATGGGAGCTCTGAGGGAGTCCTCTCAGAGTCTGCCAGACAGTGGGAGCTCAGCCGACACAGGTTTGTATGGATACATGAATGGCTGGATGTGCCACTTCTTGGCACAGGTGGCCCAGCAACAACCAGCTGGAAGGGACCCTCCAGCAGCTAACTTGAAACTCTCTGATTCCAGACCCTTCTCAGAAGGCCATGCTGGAACACCTCTCCCCTTTAGAAGTTCCCTCCTCCTCCCCACTTCCCATGATGCCCCCCACACTCTTATTTGGCACTTAATCAAACCTCCCCATTTGCTCCAAATATGGCTCTTGGTTTGACTGCAAACCCTGGGAGGCAGATACCACTTCCTTTTTCAGCCTCCAGGACCTACCAGTGTCTTGAACACTGAAGACAGTTGATAAATGTTTTCATTTGAAGTTGATGCTTTGGAGGGTGCAAAGAGGTTTGTGACTTAAAGAGTTGCTCAGAGAAGAGCCCCTCCTAAAAAGAATAGTCCCAGAAGTCTGCAGTACTGCCTGAAATTGTACTATCAGACATGGACTACATTGACTAGCTGGGTCACCTTAAGTGAAACAACCACTCTCAGCAACAGTTTTGTGTGATGGGAGTGCCAACTCAGCATGGAAATTCATTGTAAGAATGTTTATTATTATTATTATTATTTTTTTTTTTTTTTTTTTTTGAGACGGAGTCTCGCTCTATCACCCAGGCTGGAGTGCAGTGGCGCGATCTCAGCTCACTGCAAGCTCCGCCTCCTGGGTTCACGCCATTCTCCTGCCTCAGCCTCCCAAGTAGCTGGGACTACAGGCGCCCGCCACCGCGCCCAGCTAATTTTTTGTTTGCATTTTTAGTAGAGACGGGGTTTCACCATGTTAGCCAGGATGGTTTCGATCTCCTGACCTCGTGATCTGCCCGCCTCGGCGTCCCAAAGTGCTGGAATTACAGGCGTGAGCCACCACACCCGGCCTATTATTATTATTATTAGAGATGGAGTTTCACTCTTGTGGCCCAGGCTGGAATGCAATGGTGCTATCTTGGCTCGACACAACCTCTGCCTCCTGGGTTCAAGCGATTCTCCTGCCTCAGCCTCCTGAGTAGCTGGGATTGCAGGCGCCCGCCACCACATCCGGTTAATTTTGTATTTTTAGTAGAGACGGGGGTTTCTCCATGTTGGTCAGGCTGATCTTGAACTCCCGACCTCAGGTGATCTGCCCGACTCGGCCTCCCAAAGTGCTGGGATTACAGGCGTGAGCCACTGTGCCCAGCCTTAAGAATGTTTATTATAATAAGCCTTTAAATGTGACAAGTCTTGGAAGAATTATCGCAGCAATTATTCACTTTTGAATGTAATCTTGTCGATTTTAGGGTGGTGAAGGACCTTAGATTTCCTCCTCCTAACTACCCCCACACGACTTCTAAACTATCTTCAGAAGTAAGCAAGGATCTTCTCGAGTTGAATTAACGTGGCATTTCCTAGGAGAGAAAGAGTAGCAGGTGCTGTTGGTGCCTGCCCCATTTGTGCGTGGGTGCACCCATCCAGACTGGCTGTTAATGGTTCACACCTGCAACCTTCTCCAGAGGCCTGCCCTTAACCCAGTGCAGACTCCTGGAGACTACAACCCTCACCACCATTCCAAAGCTCTTAGGTAATCACCAGCTGACAGAGGAGTATGGGAGCCCAGCCCCCACATCTCCAGGTGCAATGGATTCTGTGGTGCCATTCATGCTCCAGGGCTCCTCGTGGGATCGTGAGATCGTGGGATCATGTAGCCTTAGCCTCATCCTGTGCTCTACCCTGGTTCTTCTGGAGGACACTACCTGGTCAGTCACTTGCTCAAGAATCTCTGCTCAGGCTTTGCTTCTTCCAGGGAACCTGGCCTGAGATAGGCCCTTAGGCCCTTTCTGCCTTCCCAGAGGAGGACCGAGAAGGAGGTAGGGGAAGAAGTAGGCTGGTGTCAAGACTAAGCTCTGCAGACTTCTCTTTTGGCCCAGGGCTCTGCCCTCTCACTCACTCTGCGTGCACGAGAGACCATGCACCGGGCCCAGCCCTCAGCCCGCCCAAGGACTGCAGCCTTGACCAGAGCTAGCACGTGTTCCACGCTCTCCTGACCTCCCCGGCTACCACCTTCTCTCCAGAAAATGTGCAGATCCGCTCCAAGGCCCAGCAACACTTTCCTAGAAAACTGTAAATCCAAAAATCAATTGGTCTTCATGTCACCACATTATCAGAATTGGGCCCCCAGGATGGTTTAGGCTCAGAGACTCACAGAGTATTAGTGTAAAAAGGGCCTTGGGAGGTGATGTAGCTACCTCCTTCACAGTTTAATTTGGATTATACTTCTGCATCTATGCCACTCCTCTCTCATTATAATTGCCATAATTATGGTCTGCTTTATTCTCCTCTGGACCATTTACACAGGTGAAGAGACAGAAATTTATGGATGCAAATCCCCAACCCCAGGCTCTTTTTTCAGGGTTTGCCTCCCTAGAGGCAATGAACCTGAGTCAGAGAGGGACAGTCGCCTTGGGGGTGACCTAGTAGCGGGATAGGATGGGGATCCAGCCCCAAGGTGCTGTGCCTCTTAGATTGGAAGGGTGGGAGAAGCAGCTGTTTGCACTATATGTATCCTACTCCAACGCCCGCCCCAACACTACTGGAAATACATTTCTTTCCAGTAGAAATGAAAGGGCCGTGGAAATCAGATCAGTCTGGATCTTCCTATGGTTAATAATGTCTCTATGGGCATCTGAGGTCATCCTGTCCATCCTCCAGGCACCAGGCAAGACACTTCCTCCTTCAGTCCAGGGTAGTTTTACTCCAGCCACATCTCTTGGTGACCTCAGCTGAGTCTGGTACCCATCACTGTCAGGACATTCTTACATCTTTTCTGCCACATGAGCCAACATTCATCAAGGGTCCTAATAAAGGCTATGGGCCATAAGTCTTGGGGCAGGTCATTTTCTCTCTTTGGGGATCTCCTCTTTTGAGCATTCTAACATCTTCTGTTCACTTAACAATGCTTACGTCTGACTCAATTTTTCTCACCAATGATCCCCAACTTGTGAAATCCCAGATACCAGGACTTCTGGTGAAAATACATGGGTTCTGTGCTCGAATAATTTTAATTATATCTAAGCTTTCTCGTGTTCTTTTTTCTATGACAGACAGTGTGCTAATTATTTTTCAAATGTGATCTCATTTTATCCTCACCATATGGCTATAAAATAAGCTTTACTGCCTCTTTTCAGATGAGGAAACTGAGGCTCAGAGAGGTTGGGTGGCCTGCCCAAAGTCACACCAGAAGTGGCAGAGCCGGATCTGCTCTCAGATCTCTTTGAGGCCAAAGCGCATGCTTTTAGTCAGCCTGCTTCCCACCTCCTTCCAGGGATGCTTTGGAGACAGATTCCCCAGGAAGGAAGGTGAAGGTGCTCTCTCCTGGCTGTGGGGGCACAGAGAAGGGATACCACCCAGGTCTCCTCCTGATTCCCTGTATCCAAAGCTGAGTCCAGCCCAGTTCCTCTCCCACTGCCCAGAGCTTCCTCCCTGCGTCCTATCCCGTGCTGGGTCCTGGATGCATTTTCTTTCTCTCTCCTGGTCAGTATGCCTGCTACTGCCAGGGCCTCTGATCATAATTCTCTATTCCAGTGTCTCCAATGAGAGCTCCCAGCTCCACTCCCATTCTGCTCCACCTCATGGACATCACAGCCCCTAGGTCACTCCAGCCTTCCTGGCACCCACCTGCATTGATATTTCTGTGTCCCACTCACTGCTGCGGGTGTTGAAGTCACTGGCCCCTTCTGCTTTCCCAAGTTCCCTGACGCAGGGAAAGTCACTGCTTATTAGTTTGTGCCAACAGCGGGGGTGGCAGAGAGCAGTGAGGCAGATAATCTGAGGTAGTGGGGAATGTAAGAATCATCTCGATTTGGCTGTGGAAGGTATTTTTGGACTTACAGTTGAATGTGGGTGTGTGTTATGTGCTGGGAATTCACAATACTTCAAGCCAAATACTGAAGCTCAACCAGCAGGACCTGGCTGCTGGTTTCAGGAATTAGAAAGCTGTCCACCCTGTTCCTATTTCCTGCAGAGTTGGGTGGCTCTGTTTCTTGGCTGATGTTCAGGACCAGCTGAAGCAGAACTGCTACTTCTCTAGGGCTCAGAAACCACACTTGCCCCTGACCTAGAGCCCGGGCTGCAAATATGGGTGCCCACAGCAGGTGGGCAGCCAAGTGAGGCCAGCTGGTGTCACACAAAATGGAATGGCAGAGCCAGGACTGTGAACCCCTTCAGGAGGGCACCATCACTTCTCAGGGACAGCTGCTCCTCAGCTCCAGCTGATGACAGAGGCCAAACAAAACACATCTGTGAAAGAATTTGGCCCACTGACAACTGGTTTGCAGTCTCCAGCCTCGTGGTTCTCACACTAATGTGCATCAGAATTGCCTGGAGGGCTTGTTACAACCGATTGTTGGGCCCCTTCTCCAGAGTTTCTCATTCAGTCAATCTAGGGTGGAGCCCAAGATTTTGCAATTCTAGCAAGTTCCCAGGTGATGCTTACGGTCTAGGGACCGCACTTTGGGAACCACTGCTATAGCCCAGCAGCTAGAGAATAAGAGAGCTTCCCACCTCCTTACCTTTTAGTATTTGCAAGCCTTTTTTTGGTGTCAGCTCAAGAGGTAATCGTGTCCTTTAGAAGTTAAAAGTCAGAAGAAAGGGTGAGACACATCTATTAAATGGCAAATATTTCATGAACATCTCGTTTAATCATCACAGCCTTCCTGCAAGGTAGGTATTATTGCCCCTACTTTACTGCTGAGGATCTAAGGCACAGAGATGTTCATGACTTGCCCAAGGTCGCACAGCTAGGAAGGACAATTCTGGGACGGAAATCTACATCAGCCTAACTCCAGTGCCCATGCTTTTCCCAAATCATCAAACTGCCCAGAGAAACAGGGCTTCTTTGCAAAATATACCCTCTTTCTGGGGGTTGAGCAGAATAGCCTTCCTTTTAGGGACCCTTCTAAGTTTGTCCATCAGGGGCAATTCACAGGAAGGGCTGGATCAAGAGCCAGAAGGCTTGGAGAGGAGAGAGTCTTTTGCCTCCTTCCAAAGGGAATGATCAATAAAGACCTGGTCCTGGAGCACTACCCAGTGGCATATAATTCCCAGGAGACAGGAGGGCTGACCCTGGGGCAGCATAGTGCCCTGGAAGTGCCAGGCCTGAGGAAGTCACTCCTGAACAAACCACCTTAGTCCTTGGGAATACATCAGAGCAGGATGGGAGAATTATCTGGTTAATGTCTGCAAACTGGTGGCAGGAACCATGTCTGTTTTGCTCAGTGCTATATCCCTAGCTGCTAACCCAGCACCAGTCACATAAGAGACGCTGAATTATTTGTTGAATGAGAGAATGACTGAATGGTGGAACAAAGTGCAAGGAATCTTTGCTCTTAACCAAAGGGACTATGGGAATCTTTGCTCTTAGCCAAAGGCACTAATGTGCCCACTCATGGTTGAAAGTGTAGACACTCATAAAGCAGCCAGCCTTGAGAAGGGAGATGTGGCAGGTGATAATTCTGCTTCAGGTAATTGATCGGAAATGTTTTCCAAATCCATCATGGGGCATGAAGCAAAGATATTAACAGGTCTGCCAAGAGCCAGCAAGAATAAGGTCTTATTTACCTCTGGATCCTCAGCCTGTGTCTATTGAATGAATGAAAGTGAGTCTCTCCTCCTGAATGCCCAGTGGGGAAGGTGTTCACACACTTATTGCTGCATGGGTGCTGGTGGGCCTCTGCCCAAGGAGCCTTCCCCAAGGCTTTCTGGAAGGCAGGTGCGGCACGGTGAGAAGAGCATGGACTTGGAATGGGAAGCCGTGGTGCAAGCCCTGATGTCAGCCACTCCTGAACTCGTCAATAGACATGATTCCAGTGGGAGCAACAGGCACCGTGTTCTGCATCCTTGGGCCCCGCTGCCTCCCTTCTCTTTGAAACAGAGAGAATAATGATAGCAACAACAACAGCAATCATAACAACTTCTTCACAGACTTGTGAAGGTGAGATACTTGTGCACTGAGAGCGGAACAAGCACTCAACAAACGCTTGTTGTCCACATGGATCCGCTGATCGATCCACCATGGCTGGGTCACTTCTCCAGTGTGGAGAGTTTTGAGGAGTCCCTCACTGCTCCAGGTAGGAAGCTCTGCCACTACCTGACTTACTTTTCCTCTTGCTGCAACTTAAACTCTCTTACTCCACTGTCTGTGGTGACAAGGAATAGGCCGACAGTTGGTGAAAGCTCTCTCTAACACTGGTCTCCCCTGCTTTTCCAGGAAAGTAGCAGAAACAGACTTTTTGGAGTCAGGAACTAATGTTATGGAGAGTGTGCAGTGACTTAAGATGTATCTAAATCAGTGCAACTCCAAGCCACATGGTAACACAAATGGTTCTGCTGCCCATGTATAAAGCATGCCAGCCCTTTTCCCTGGCATGTGGCACACTCCAGATCTCTCCCCTCATCCAGTTATGTGTGTGCAAAACTCAGCCTGGATCAGTCACCCTTGAAATATGAGTCAAATAAAATTAAAATTAAAAATTGTTCTTGAATCACACCCTGTTTTGCATTATCTGTGCTATTATTTGACTTTACCCAGCCCTTTAACCACTGGCTCCAGATGATCCCACAGATGTAACTGGGCCAGCACTGGGGAGAGAGACCCCCACCTGAGTCGGTAAGAGCTGTTGGGATGCTGCGCTGGGTGCAGCATAGGTGACCAGCAGAAAGGTAGTGTCAGGAATCATGCAAATCCCCTTCACGTGGATGGGTCCTTGCTGCTCTTCACAACCACGATGCCATCAGATTCCCTGTGAAGTCTGCGGAAGGCTTGTCATGGCTCCCACTTAACTGATGAGAAGCCAGAGGCCCTGAGAGCAGCTACAGATCCAAATGCTCAGAGTGGGAAGTTAGCCCAGGTCTGCCTTCCCACCCCGCAGCCTATCCAGGCTCCCAGAAACACCCCTATTCCCCAAGTCAAGCTGTGATGGCTCACACTGGATAAGGTCCCCAGCCACTGGGAGCTGGGAGCCTGGAAACTGTGGGAGAACCCCTACAGATTAATGACAGGTCATTCAGAGTGTCTATACACCTTGTTTTGGAAATCTAAGAGGTAACCATAATTAGATCCCAAGGTCTCCAGAAAAATCACTCATAATACTCTCTTTGGGGAGTGGGCAGTATTGAGACTGGGGCAGGAAAGAGAAATGATGGACTATCATCCCAGTCTGAGCCCCTGACTCCAGCCTGTGTTCAGGCTATGTTTATGTCCTTCTCTCCCTTTACACCCCTAGCTTCTAGTCTAGGTGCCAAGTGGCCCTGGGCCTCTAGTGCCCTGAGGAGAGGCAGCCAATGAGCTGCTAACCTAGAGGACATAAGCTAGTCCAACTCAGCCTCTGCCATGTGACCAGCCAAAAGCAGAACCTCAAACCCCCACCCCAAGATGAGTGGGGTCCAGCCTGGCAGGCAGTGGAGGGTGCCGCAGTCTGCTCCCTTTCCTCTTTTAGAGAGGAAAAAAGAAAATGAGTGAGGAGGGGTGGAACGTCGACAGAGACCAGAAGGGAATAAAGAACACTGAGGCCAGTTCATCTGTGAAGGTCGTGAAATAGACAGAGTTTTGTTCCTTTTGGTTTATGTTATCACAGTTATGATGGTGTTTGTGCAGTAAGTGAAACAGTGAAGGGAAAGTGTCTGGGGTCTGTGTTGGAGCTGAATGATGCTGCAAACTTGGGGGGTTGTAGATTCCCAAGGAGGGCAGGCAATGTGGAGCCTCCCTGTCCCACTCTGGGAATCTGCAACCCACCAAGTGTGGAGCCCAGGACAGAGGGGCAGAGGTATGGGAGTGGGGAAGGGCAGAGAGGGAGGAGAAGGTAGGGAGAAATTCCTTAAACCCTTTCAGGATTTCCTTCTGGAGGGCTGTGAGTCTTCTTCACCAGGCCCAATACCTGGTACTCTGGGTCCTGCCAGCTCAGATGCCTGAACTTCCAGAACATAATCGTGTTCCAGCTTAGCAGGGCACAGCCTCGGGCCGTCTAGGAGCAGGCTGCCGTTCCCCGAATGTACACCCTGTCAGTGCCCAGATCCATCTGGAGAGCAAATGGCTGGCTGAGGGGAGAGAGAGCCCGGGCACACCACCCCCCATCTGCTCCCGCCATGTGACACATGCTTGCAGGCGGGGAGGGAGAAGCCGGCAGGTGGTTGGCTGATGTAGAGTGGAGGCTGGGAGAAAGAACAAGGACCAGTACAAACCCACTGTCCAGCCCTGGCCAGAAGCATTTCTGGGAACTGCTCCCAGCCCTACTCCCATTGCCAGGTGAGCCCCCTCGCTCCTGCACACACACAGGTGAAAGACAGGTCTGAGTGAAGGCCAGGCCTGGGACTCCACCACCACTACTGCCCCAGACATAGGAATGTGTACGTGGGTGCACACTCGCCTGCGCACATGCCTGAGATCCAGATCATTCCTTCAAAGCTTATTTGCAGGTGAAATGATGCAGCCTCACTGCTGCCCCAGCCCTGAGCACCTACAAGGCAGCTGACTGGTCCTTCTGGGTTTGGGTATATGGGTTGGGGAGAGTGAGGCAGGGACACGTGCCTGAGGACTTCTCAGGTGGATGGTGTCCAGGAGCTGAGCAGGCCATGGGGCTTGGTTGTGGGCAGAATAGAGAGTTCCAGCCCTGGGCCAGGGGGTGGGAAGAGAAGGGGAGGGGGGGTCTTTAAGAGAAGCACAGTGAGCTCTTTCTGATCTGGTATAAATGAAGCCCTTCTTGGAGACAGAAAGATGGTCAAGGGCTGACAAAACCCTTCCAGTGCTTAATGAATGTCTCTCTTTAAACCTGGCCATTGGTGCCAAGCCCCTTAAGTTCCATATTCATAGAGCTCAGTTATAATAAGAATAACAGCTAACAGGCTTACTATTTGCAGGACTTTATCTATGACTCACCCTGCAGGCCCGGCCCCCACCCCCAGCTCTCCTTTTCCACAATGGAACTGGAATAGAGTTATCTTCGTAGAGGCCTGTTGGAGGAGCATCTGAAATGCAAGAATTCTGGGGAGGGAGCCTGGAAGTGTCCTCTGCTCAGGTCCACAAGGACAGCAGAGAAATGGAAGGGAGTGGGAAACCATGTTATTTTCTTACCAGAAGATTTAGTCAAGTGCCCACAGGTGTGGTCTGCAGGCAGACGTGGGCAGCACCAGACAAGGAGAGATGGAGGGTGGGCCCTGGGTCCAGGGGTGAGGAGTAGTGGAGTAAGGAGAGGCACAGCTGATCCCCTGCCTGCCAGGAGAGCTGCCGCTGCTGGCTGGCAGGGAAGGAGTGTGATGGATGCTCCCCTGTCCAGCTGCGCCTCAGCCTTGGCAGGGGAAGGAAGGACGATGAGACCCTGAGCCAGGGAACACGGATACCTGCCTGAGGAGGCGGAGACCAAGGCAGAGACCTGCTCTCCCACTTCTCCTCCCCACCACCCCCCTGCCTTGGCACAGCCTGGGTCGACACTGAGCACTCACACCACAAAACGTGCAGCCCTGGGTTCAGATCCCAGCCCAGGCTCCTTTAGCCTCTCTGAGTCAGTTCTCTCAACTGTAAAACCACACAGGGCAGTTGTGAAGATTAAAAGATAATGTTTGCGGAAGCACATAGCACTGTCTGGCACCTAGAAAACACTCAATAAATGTCAGCCACTATTTTATCATCATTATTAGTGTTGTGATTATGCGGACCTTCCATCTCTCTCTCCAGACGCTCACAATAGCCTCCTAAGTACGCTTCCTATCTTTCATCTCTCCTCTCCAATCCATCCTACACAAAGCTGCCAGAACACAGTCTACAGCAATGATTTGGTCACATTACTCTGCTGCTTAAAACCCCCACCAGCTCCCCACTGCCTACACAACCAAATCCAAACACCCTGCATAGCAAGGCCTCTCCATCTGCCTCAGACTCCCTCTCCTGCCTCCTCTCTGGCCATTCCCCCTCCATCCAACCTCCTCAACACATCCCAAATCTAGATACTCTTCATGTCATGCACTTGCCCACCTCAATCCCTTCGCTTCTGCTTGCCCGTCCCTGTAGAATGTCCTCTCCCAAATGCCAGCTCATCTATGAAGCTCCTTCTGACCCTCACGCAGCCAATGGCTTCCTCTGCTGACAGATGCAGCATGTGGTTTATACACTCTCATCACTTCCTCACCCCGTGTTGGGCTGTGCAGATGCAAGAAGTGCTTCTCAAAGTGTGCTCCTAGGACCAGCAGCATCTGCACCTCCTGGGAACTTGTTTAAAATGCAAATTCTCAGGCCTCACCCCAGACCTACTAGATCAGAAAGTCTGGGGGCAGGGCCCAGTAATCTGTGTTTTAACCAGCCCTCCAGACTCTATTGCACACTCAGTTGGGGAACCACTGATGTAAGGTACCTGTACCCTACAGGTGATGCTTGGTACACAGAGAGAAATGATGGGTTAGATCAGACCACTTGGGTAGCTTTGAAAAAATACAGCTGGTTGGGCCTCACCTGCAGAGATTCTGATTTAATTGATCTGGGGTTGGGCCTGTGCATCCATGTTTTTTTGTCTCCCAACATTTTATTATCAATATTTTCAAACATACAAAACAGCTAAAAGACTGCACAGCGAACACCTGTATACCCGCCATCTAGATTCTGTCACCAACATTCTGCTATATTTCCTTTATCACACATCTATCTACCCATGCACTCATCCATTTTATTTTTTGATGCATTTCAAAGTAAGTTGCAGACATCATATACATCACACAAACACATCTGAGTGATTTAAAAGCCCTCCGGGGCCAGGCGCGGTGGCTCACACCTGTAATTCCAGCACTTTGGAAGGCCAAGACGGACAGATCACTTGAGGTCAGGAGTTCGAGACCAGCCTTGCCAACATGATGAAACCCGGTCTCTCCTAAAAATACAAAAATTAGCCAGGCATGGTGGCACGCACGTGTAATCCCAGCTACTCGAGAGGCTGAAGCACAAGAATCACTTGAACCGGGGAGGTGGAGGTTGCAGTGAGCCAAGATCGGGCCACTGTACTCCAGCCTGGGCGACAGAGTGAGACTCTGTCTTGAAGAAGAAAAAAAGCCCTCCAGATGGTTACACTGTGCAGTCAGGGCCTCTCTGATCCCAGGTGGGAAACTGACAGTCTCTTAGGCTCAGCTCCTGCTATGAAATGAGGAGGAGGAGGAGGATGCCTACTATGCCTTCCTGTCCCACTCTTACAAGGATTGAATGAGATCACATTTGAGAAAGCCCTTTGTAAAGGGCCATATGGTTAACAGAAAGTAATCCCTGACTCCGTGCTGGAGGAGGAAGGTGTCCAGAGCTGTTGCAGGATCGCTGAATAATAAACGAATTGCAAATAAATGACAAATAATTCTTTAGCATAAGTGCATCCCAAATATTGCATGAGACATACTCATACCGAAATACTCTTTGTTGCTTACCTGAAATTCAAATGTAATTGGACAACCTATATTTTTACTTGCTAAGTCTGGCACTCCTAGAACTCAGTCCTGTCTTATGGAGAGCATCAGGATCAGAACCCTCTACCCAGAGAAGAGTCAGGGCTGGCAACAGGGACTACAGCTCTACCTAGCCAGCCTCTCATGCTCCTAGGATTTAAATGTTAATGTCATCCAAAAACACCCTCACAAAAACATCCAGAATAATGTCTGACCAAATATCTGGGCACAGTGGCCCACCCAAATTAACATATAAAATTAACCACCACAGTCAGCAAGTCTCAAACATTAGAGTACAAAAGTCTCACTGGGGAGAACCAATTAAAATGCAGGTCTCCAGGCCCCACCCCAGAGATTCTGATGCACTAGCTTGGCACAATGCCCAGAAGCCAGCATTTTAGCCATCCCTCCAGATGGTTGCGATCCAAGGGCTCCATGGGCCCACTTTGGGAAGCACTGCAGTTGTCACTCAATAAATATTTGCCGACTAAAGGGATGTTGGAGGTAGGAGTGTGGGCAGCAAGGCATCTGAGCCAGGGCTAGACCACCTCTGCAAGACTGTGTCCTAGGGGCTCTGTGAATGGCCCCCAGTGGAGTGATGGCAGATGGGGAACCAGCCAGCCAGTCCTGCCCCCAGGCAGGGACCCACAGCTGAGTTTGCAGACAGACGCAGGAGACAGAATTACAGGCAGAGGGCAACTCCACCAGCCCTGGCACTAACCCAAAGGGCAAACCTTTGAACCAGGCCTGGCCCCACCTGGGCCCCAGGGTGCCCTTCTCTGTCCCATGCAAGTCGGTGGGTGGACGTGCTCGGCCTCTCATGAGCCGATGAGATCATGGCTCAGGAATCTCTGTGCAGTCGGTTGCCCCTGAAAAGAACCGCTCACTGAGCTGGGGAAGCGAGCAGCTCAACGTTCACAGGCAGGCTGGGGAGGCGGGGCGTAGGGCCACAGGGACCCGTGCAGCATCCCAAACACTTCAGAAAGGAAGAAAATCAACCCTGGGCTGTACAAGCCCATGATGACAGAGCTGGGTTTTTTCTTTTAATAGACTCCCATAGACTGGTGATTAGAGTTATGTTCCTGAAAACCTTACAGCTAAATAGGTAACTGCCAGAGAATGACAGGGTCTGGGCAGAAAGAGACTCTCGGTGGTGGGTTAGGTCCATCTCCCAGGACCAGCGTTCTAAACATTTCAGTGTGATAGAAGGCTGGGAGCAGACCCCTCCGCTGGGCAGCCTCCAGGGGTGGAGAGGCATGGACAGCCAGCTTCGTGTCAGAAGAGGCATTCATCCTCAGGGCCTTGCCTGATGGGGAGTAAACAGGTGCTCAATAAATGCATGTTCAGCTCAACTGAGCAAAGGGTAAAACAAGAGGAGAGGAGGCTAGTGCTGCCCCTATTCCAGGCCCCTTTTACACCTGTTACCACGTCCTGCAGCTCCGGGCTGCTCTGTTTCCACCCCTTCTGTGCAACCTCAAATGTCACCTGGCTCCCTTCATGCTCGTCCTCCTGCCCAGGTCTTGCTTGGCCATCTTCAGCCTGCCCTGTGAGCCATCGCACAGTGGCTCGGAAGGCGGTTCAGAGAGGGAGACGCAAGACACAAAGAATGTCTTGAAAAGAAGGGACAAAGCACTGGGGCTCTGCAGGCTGGAAAAGAACAATGGGATAAATGGGATGGGAGGCGGGGGAAGAAGCAAAGTCCTCAGGTGTCTGAAGGGTTATAACTGAGAGAGGATGACCAGAGACACCTTCACTCTCAGGACAAGACAAGGTGAACGTGGACAGTGGAAAGACCCGCTGAGGAGAACATTCAGGATCGGAGCAGCAGAGAGCCCCTCTGTCTCTGAGATCGCCTGGGTGTCTCCAGGAAGAAATGGTTTTCTGCCTGATGTGGACTGCAGAGCTGGCCAAGCAGCCCGCCATCCACGAACACTTTCACATACTCCCAACTCTCTTCCCGGATTTAGCTTGTGCCACCTCTGGGGGTTCCCAGTTCCACATAAGTTTACTTCCTGCTGTGTAAATAGCACTTACTTTCATTTGTGCTACAGTTTCTTTTGGCTGCCTTCAGGGGCTCCCCTTCTCTCTTGTTGTGATTTCAGGGACTTGGAGATGAAATCCACATGTTACCCTATGGCAGCCTTAAGGGAGAGGGGGATTCACAATTGGGATGTCCCCCCATCACTTTTTCCTTTCTGTCCTGGGATCCTGGTAGATATTTCATCTCACTTCAGAAAGACAATCCCTTAAAGAAGGAACAACAGGCCATCCATCTGGTTTTCCCAAGGCCGGGACCGTGTTGTCTCCAGCCCCCTTGCAATAATGCCTGGCTATCTGGCTGTTTGTTTTGGCCAAACCAGCATACAGGCTCAAAACCTTTAAGGGAACATTTCTCACAGCTCCTTAGATTTACTGGGTTATGTCAGAGCACTGACAACTCCCCATTTATGGATATGACTTTATTTTCCCCTAAATGTGTGTCCTTGCATATCCAGGGTAAAGTGATGCTACACTTATTTGGGCCATACGCAATAGCTTGCCTGACATTTCATCACTTGGAAGCTGCTGATGTTACCCACATTTTGTACTGGACTCTGCTACTGACATCCCCGACTTAAAAAGTATCATTTCTCTTCTGTTTCATTCTTAAGCCAATCTCTGACTCATGACACAAAACTCCATCCCAGTCCCAGGATGATGTATTCTGGTGTGGATCTAAAGGACCAAGGAATTGGCCGGGCATGGTGGCTCACGCCTGTAATCCCAGCACTTTGGGAGGCTGAGGCAGGCAGATCAACTGAGGTTGGGAGTTCACGACCAGCCTGATCAACATGGAGAAACCCCGTCTCTACTAAAAATACAAAATTATCCAGGTGTGGTGGTGCATGCCTGTAATCCCAGCTACTCGGGAGGCTGAGGCAGGAGAATTGCTTGAACCCAGGAGGTGGAGGTTGTGGTGAGCCGAGATCGTGCCATTGCACTCCAGCCTGTACAACAAGAGCGAAAAGCCATGTCAAAAAAAAAAAAAAAAAAAAAAAAAAGGACCAAGGAAGCGCTCCCTGTTTCAGGGATGCTGGGGTGGGTGGTGGTGACTGATGGTCAGCTTCCCTAGAGAGCTTGAAGACCAGGACCAAGGCCAATCATTCTGGCCAGCCGTGCTCTTCCTGGATGCTCTTCCATTTGGGCAATGGCCCAAATTATTATTATTTTTATTGTGGTGAAGTATCCATAACACAAAATTTACCATTTTAACAATCTTTCAGTGTCCAGTTCAGGGTCATTAAGTGCATTCACACTGCTGTGTACTATCGCCACCATTCATCTCTAGCACCTACTCATTTTTCCCAGCTGAAACTCTACCCATTAAACAGTAACTCCCCAATCCCCACTCCCCGCCTGCTCCTGAGAGCCACCATTTCTACTATCTGTCTCTGATTTGACTACTGTAGGTTCTTCATGTAAGCAGACTCTTACAGTATTTGCCCTTTTGTGTCTGGCTTATTTCACTTAGCATAATGTCTTCAGGGTTTATCCATGTTGTAGCATGTATCCCTAAGTTATTTTTTAAAGCACATCACCAGGTAGCACTTTGGGGACATGGCAAAGAAAGAATGGACATAGTTACTGGAGTGGCACCCATAAATGTGGGCATGAACACACACTTGGCTCTTGCAGGCTGGTGTGTGTTAAATGGACATGTGCTTGTGCACCCCCTCTGAGTGCCCTCCACGAATCCCAGGGGCCTGCCCTCCCTCCCTTTAGGAGCAGTTCTCAGACCATTCTGTGCATAACATAAGAGACACCTGAAGAGCTGGTCATAATGTGGGTCCTAGGCCCCTTGGAGCTTGTGTTGGGCCCGGTGCCACAGGTGATGCTGAGGTAGGGGACTGGGCACCCCACTTTGGGAGGACTTCCATCCCAGGGCTGCTCCATGTTCCACAAGGGAAAGACGTGACCCCAGCCTTGGTTCATGTGTGGCCAGGTGAATTTGACAGCTTCCTGGGAAAACCAACAGGTAGGGCCCCATTGGGAAATAAGGTCACTACATCCCTGAGAGCATGTCTGGCCTATGAGAGTCAGATCTAACTTCCTACACTCACTTCCTACTCTCTTTCCCATGGAGGTCCCCATTCTCTTCTCAACGAACTCCTGAACAGCACATCGAGGACAAAGCAGCATGCTGGAGGCAGAATGAGACAAGAACACCGAGGCTGTCACACAGGCAGAGCTTGAACCAAGCCATGAGAGAGGCACACAGGCACTGTTTTCTGAGCAGAGAAAGAACACTTTTGGAGCAGGGAAGGCTTCTCCGCTTCTCAGAGGAGGTGGCACTTGAGATAGACAGAATCCTGACAGTAGATAGAAGCAGAAGGGGGTCTCGTTCCAGAAACAGGTGATGTGGGTTTGGGAGGCAACCAGGATCTGGTGTGACACGGATGGATGGAGTCTCTGAGTCGGAAGTCTGGGTATAATTCCAAGTGCTTTGCGTTTGGCCATGTGACCATGGCAGGTCATCAGCCCCTGCAGGCTGTGAGCCTCAAGTCAGGGCTGGAGTGACAGGAGCAGAGGCTGGGACCGTACAGTGGAGGGCTTTGGCTGCACTTAATTTAGAGAGAGGTTGGGAGCCATGCAAGGCTTTAGAGCAGAGACCCACACTCCTTTTAGCCACAGGTAGGACAAGGGTGGAGGGTCGAGTCTCTTGACTTCTCATGTCCCATGAGCAGCAGCTGGTTGGCCTGACACCTCCAAACCCTTCCTCATTTCCCATGTGGAGGATTTCCTCTAGTGAGGGCATAGTCTCTGGAAGAGGGTTTCCTCCGGCTCCTGAGAGGACTGACAGCCCCCTCCCAGCACTGGTTCACAAAATCAGGAAATGTGGATGCTAAATAATTCATAAACACATTAAATAAGATTGGCTGTAGCCTCGATCCCTGGGGAGCTCACTGTTAATACTTCCCTCATTTAATATCAGCCTGAGCCAGACATCATTAGGAAGGGAAATCTTCTCTCTCTTTTAAAAAATCATGTAGCTTAAATGGTTTGGGATTGTTTGCTACTTTGCATGATTTCTGCCACCGCTCCCGCCCATTATGGGGATAATTAAGAATTGACTACAGTTGGCAAAAAGCATTCAACAGCCAACTTTTTATTTGGCTTTTTCAAGTGCCCCAGCCCTCCTCCTGTTTCCCCACCAACCCTCGTCTTCCCTTTCTAGTCCCTGCAGCCATGCAGCCCAGATCCCTTCATGCACCACCCCCCACCCCCCAGGTCTGCTGCCTGTAAACACACTTACAGTCCCATGGAAACCACACACTGAATGGAGAAAAAGCAGGGAGACCATTCACTCTCCTCTTATTCTACTGCCCCATTTCCTCCAGGCACCTTGCCTGATGTCCCTCGGGCCTAAGGCCAGAGTGTATTTGTTCGGCTGCCCTAGTCACCCGGGAATGGGGTGGGCTCAGTTCCCAGGCCTGTCCACCAGCTGGTCATTCTCTCTTTCGAGAGTCACTCTCTCCGACCGGCTGAGGCAGGATTAAAGACGTCAGGAGGAAGAGCGTGCCTCTGATCACAGAAGGAAGGGTTAGAGACACCAGGCCGACCCCAGCCGGCCAGGCAGGGCGGCTGCGGGATGAAGTGATCACTGGTGTCCATTGCCCCAACTCCACCTGCAGCACTCCTCAACCTCCTGCTGGTCAGAAGAGGCAAGGGGCATGTGGCCAGTCAATTTTGAGGGGCAGCTCCAGGCATTGGGGTGATCTTTAAGGCTCGTCTCCTTTATTTCCCTGCCTCCAACCAGAAGTACATCTAAGTCATCTCAAGGATTTTTTTGGGTGGGTTTTGTTTCATTTTTTTTCTCTGTCCTCATGTCACTTATTTCTAGTATTCTAAAATCCTGAACAATCTTTGTGCAGTCTAACTTAAATTTTTTCTCCTGCAGGTTCAATGCATTATGGGTTGTTCTGAGCTCAGGAAGCTGGAGCCTCACCTTGTGCACAATAAATCATCCGCGGGGCGGGGCGGGGGGGTGGTAGAAAAAACCTATAAAGACACACGAGAAAGCCAAGCTACTTTTGGGGGAGCACAGAGAAGCTTCTAGAATGGCTGGCAGAGTCCTATTACTTGACTTGGGTGATGATGTAAAGAGCTGGCGCCTGTAGTCCCAGCTACTCGGGAGGCTGAGGCAGGAGAATGGCGTGAACCCGGGAGGCGGGGCTTGCAGTGAGCCGAGATGGCGCCACTGCACTCCAGCCTGGGCAACAGAGCGAGACTCAGTCTCAAAATAAATAAATAAATAAATAAATAAATAACCCATTACTAAAACATCTACTTTGTGTGGTTTTCTATATTTGTTTTATAGCATCTCAAAGTTTGAAAATTGAAAGAAAAAATATATCATCAGAGTGTTTAATTAGTCTGTTGTATCTTCATTCAGGCTCCCCTACGAAGCCCTCCTTTAGGGTGAACAACCCCCACTTCTTTAGCATCTCCTCCAAGGCTCAGAACCCCTGCACCAGTTGGTTGACCAAATCCTGTGACAATTGTCTCGAGGGAACCTTTCAGGCCAGGTACTGCTGGAGCACTTAAAGGATCAGAGAGCCAGGACTTCCTTGAGCTTCCAGAACAGATTGTGACTGTTTTGTGCTGGTTTGCTAATAAATATCTTAGACAGACAGAATTTGGTCTGAGATTGACTTTCATGATAACCCAGGAATGAGGTGAGGAGAAGGCCTAAAGCCCTCACCTACCACTAAAGATTGGAGGCTACTGGCTGGGTGCGGTGGCTCACGCCTGTAATTCCAGCTCTTTGGGAGGCCGAGGCGGGCGGATCACGAAGTCAGGAGATCGAGACCATCCTGGCTAACACAGTGAAACCCCGTCTCTACTAAAAAATACAAAAAAAATTAGCCGGGCGTGATGGCGGGCGCCTGCAGTCCCACCTACTCGGGCGGCTGAGGCGGGAGAATGGCGTGAACCCGGGAGGCGGAGCTTGCAGTGAGCCAAGATCACGCCACTGCAGTCCAGCCTGGGCGACAGAGCGAGACTCCGTCTCAAAAAAAAAAAAAAAAAAAAAATAGATTGGAGGGTACTGATGTTTACCAAATTGAATTTAACAGTCGGGCAGGACCTGCTTGACCAGAGCCAGTTCACCTGAGCCTGGCATTCAGTAACTGCTCAATAAATGTTAGTGTTGTGATTATCTTACCCCTGCTGTGGAAGCAGAGGGAAAGGGAGTGGTAAGGGACAGGGTAAGGGGTAGGGAAAAGAGGAGGAAGGAGAAAGAAGCAAGGGCAGGTCATTCCGAGAGTTTGGCTCTTAGTAGGAAATTCATCATACGCTTCATCATTGGTCCTACGTGCAGAGCAGTAAAGAAATAAACAGCTATCAGGCCGCCTTTCCCTTCCTACAACGTTTTGCTATGGCGGGCTTGCCCATAATTCTCCAAGTAACCTTCCTTCTTCTCTTCTCCTTCACTGTCTCCCGCCCCCCGCCGTGGCCCTGTAGGCTCATTCACATAGGGCCATAGGGCCATCCCTCAGGGATTGGAAGCTGGAGGCGGGCTCTGAAGGTCCAGCGGGAACTCTCCCCTCAGGTCTGTCTGCCTCACCTCCCCAATCCCACAGCTAATGAAGAAGCCTGGCAAAGTGTTTGGAGGTCCTCCCACTAACCCTATCACTCCCATTCTGGCCAGCAGGGGTGGCCTCAGAAGGAGAGCATCTGGGTTTGCCACTAAAACCCCCCTTTGCTGTCGCTTGTCACTCGGGGGCTGCCAATATGCCCATGCCTCTTCACGTCCGTCTGTGGCTTCTGTTTGGGCCCATGTCTTTGTCTCTTTGCTCTTTCTCCCTCTGGGGCTCCTCTGCTCCAACAAAAACCCACAGCAGAATCCTGGGCACATCACAAATAGTTTTCATTAAGAATAACGACAAAGGTTACCCATTGGGTACAATGTTTGCTATTTGGGTAATGGGTACGCTAGAAGCCCAATCCCCACCAGTACACAATATACCCATGTAACAAGCATGCGCATGTATCCCCTGAATCTGAAGGAAAATTTAAATTGAAAAAAGTTCTACTTAAAAAAAAGTAATTAAAAAGAAAGCTTCAGAGAAGGAAAGAGGAAATTAGATTTTATTCTAAATTTGTCTGACACAGGCAATTCCCCAGGGACACAACTGAAAATGTAAAGGCCCAGAAAAATCACAGGGGAAAAAAATAATTTCCCCCTGTTTCTCCCAAAGACTTCTTTGAAATACACGATTTCAAATACGTTTCTGGATCCTAAAACTTTTTAGAATGAATAAAGTGTCTAGGATAGGGTATTTTTATGTTCCCCAACCATTCCTAAAAATTACACCGTAAGATTTTAAGTTAAAAAAGCTACATCAATCTTTTTGTCTGCATATAATGATGCAACTTGTTCGACATTCCTTTCCAAATGACCTACAGAAAAATCAATTGTTTCTGAGAATCCAAGTACATTTCCACTTATAAGTATAGAGGAATTAAAATGGATTACTGTAATGAAAAATGGCCAGGCACAGTGGCTCACACCTGTAATCCCAGCACTTTGAGAGGCCAAGGCAGGAGGATTGCTTCTAGCCAGGAGTTCAAGACCAGCCTGGGCAATATAGCAAGACCCTGTCTCTAAACAAAAAAAAATTTTTAAAGAAATTAGCCCGGCAGGTTGCACTTGCCTGTAGTTCTAGCTACTCTGTCCTAGCTGAAACAGGAGGATCCCCTGAGCCCAGGAGTTGGAGACTGCAGTGAACTATGATTGCACCACTGCACTCCAGCCTGGGTGATACAGTGTCTCTTAAAAAAAAAAAAAAGAAAAGAAAAAGAAAAATGAGAAAAATGTTGTCCCCAGCAACTCCAGCTTCTGTGAAAGTACTGGATCTAGGATTTGGAGGCAGATCTATGAAGAGGTAAAAGGGGAATGGCCACAGCATTTGATAGATCTACCCCCAGAAAGCTCCCAAACCCCAGTGCCCAGCTGCTCACTGCTGCAGATAGCTGGAATCTTGCGGGAGGAGGTGTGAGCCCAGAGAAAGCTAGGGGATCTCCCAAGCAAATCCCATCCCCCAACAGGGTGGCCACGCCAGCCTATGGTTCCAATCTGCCCCTTCCGTCTTCTACTGCATGTGAAAAGAAATGGAGCCATATTTGGAAAAACATAGTCCAAATCAAGAAATAAATTAACATGTGAAAAGAGAGAGAAGCTTGTCCCAATTTAGGCAAATCTTCAGTTTTCAGGACTCTGGGAAGACGATAAAAATGAAGTGTTAGTAGAATCAAAAATGACTCAAGGTGATGGCTCAAAGAATGGGGCTGATTAGATAAAATTCTATGGAGTAAATTGTGTTCAATGAGATTTAAAGGTTTCCCTCTCCTTTCTTTTCACAATTCCTTTTCTGAAAATAAGTGCTTTTCTGTTTCTTGCCAACACCAAGTCCAGAAAGCATAATACTGTCCTTTGTCTTACTCTAAGTGTGTTGTAGATGGATTATTCTGTTCAAGCCTTTGCCTACTTATTAAAAAGTGTCAGAAGAAAGTGGATGCGAGACTTCTGAAAGGACAGGTGCTTTGATAATGGGAAACTTGAAATTATTAGCAGAGCAAACTGCAACATACAATTTGATATACCCAAAAAGCTAGTTTCATGTTTATTAAATCAATTATATACAACCATTTTTGACATTTTGAAACAAAGAGACATGAGATCTTCTGAAAAATCACCAAAACCAAAGTTGCATACAAATGTTCATTTTCCTTCTAATATTCGAAAAACAAATGATCTCTTTTCCCTGTGCATCCAAAGAATGTTTAAATCCAAGATAAGTCACTCCTGTTGCTCCCCATAAGGCAAGAGAGGCTGGAGGGGGCACTGGGAGATGAGGCAGGCCCAGAGCATATTTGTGTGTGTGTGTGTGTGTGTGTGTGTGTGTGTGTGTGTGTGGTGTGTAAGTGTGCTGGTCTTCCCTCTACTTCCCTGCAATGCAAATGGTGGGTAGAAAGGAACACACACACAGACACACACACACACACATACAAACATGCACTCATTTGCCAAGGGGGTGTCCACTCAGCCAAGAAAAAACTCTCAGCTGAAGTTAACCCTATAACCCTGCATTTGCTCTACCATCTTCAAAAGAGGTTTGAAATTCTTTCCCAAACTTTGCTGCACTTTCCATGAGAATGGGGATGTTCCTGCATAAAACATGAGTTTAGGAGGGCCGTGAGCTAGCAGGCCTTGGGGAGCTTGTGTGGGGCCCGGGATTGTGGGGAAGAAGAACAGAGAGGTGGGGGAAGGGAAGGGAGGCTGTTTTCTCAGGCTGCATTTCTTGCAGGCTCCTTGGAGACCAGAGAAAGGCCAGGAAAGGTCTCAGCTGGGGCTGGGCCCTCACAGAACCCGCGGAAAAAGGGATGCTGCACTTAACCCCGTGGAGCCAGATGGGCTGGGGTTTGAGGACCTCCAGGAAAGTGATGCCGGGAAGGCAGGGGAGAGAGAGAGAGAGAGATTAGAGAGGGTAAAGTTCTGGGAAGGGAAAAATGCAGGTGGAGGGGGGAATCTACTAAACATTGAAGATGCAGTCTTGTCCCCCCCATAAGTGGGTTCACAAAGGACAGGGACAAAAGTTCTACTTCTATTGGTATCTGCACAGAATCCAGCCAGTGGCGGGCCTTTTACATGCTGTTTTTGAATGGCTGCAGGTGGGCAGGCAGGATTCTTATCCTGCTATCAGCACCCCACTGAGTAGGATTTAGGGGTCTGCAAGAGGTCCTCTCCCTCAAACTGGTTATTAGCACTGCTTGAATTAACTCAGCAATGAGCTAAATGCCAGCAGCAGGAGAGAGATGTTTGGGCATTCTGCTCCTTGGGGATAGAGCCCTCGTGAAAATCACTGAGGCACCACTCTCTCCAGAGGCTCGGAAAGGGCAGGAGTGTTTATGCTGCTGGGGCAGCAGAGGTTCTCAGGTGGCCATGGTGTGTGCTATGGACGGACGCCCTGTATGGGTCACTGGATTGCACACATACCTCTGCAGCCTCCTCCTGACAGGGACTGGGAGAAGAGAGCCACTGAAATTAATGGGGATGTAAACTACCTTGAATCCCTTTCTGGAAAAATCAGGACATAAGTAGTGAGTTTTGTTGGGGTTGGGTTTTTGAAATTTATTTTTTTTTTCAATTTTGAGAATTTTATGATACCTGCAAAATAGCTGGCAGTGCTCCAGAATGTGGTTACTGGATCTTTGCAAGTCACTGGTTACTTACCGCAAGTTGGAAAATGCTGAGACCAGCCACAAAAGGAAGTGCAGTTGGAAGGGGGGCCTCAGAGATGTGCAACAGTAGTGGTCTTCAAACCTGAGCTGCATCAGAACCACCCAGAAGCCATGCAGAAACCCTGGCTGCTGGCCCCCAGCCACAGAGATCCTGATTCTCCCTCTGGGGTGAGACTCGAGAATCTGCATTTCAAAAAGTCCCCAAGTGATGCTGCTGCTGCTGGTGCAAGGAACACACAGGGAGAATGACTGTTCTAGAAAACCCCTCCTTTTGTAGGTGAGGAAACTGAGGCGATAGGGTTTTAATGGCAGAGCCAGGAACTCACAGCCAGGTTTCCTGAAAAGAAAGTGTGGCACCCAGCTCTAGCATGAAACCCCAGTGTGGAGGTGAGGCAGAAGGGAGAGGACAAAACCCATACCCAGCTAAAATCAAACACCGTCTGTATCCTCCATGTGCTAAGGTCAAGTCTACAGAACCCCAACCACCTGGATCCCACTGGAGGGGCGGAATGGGAAACTGAGAATGAAGCAACCAGTTGGACAGGCAGGCAGCAGCAGGAGGAAGAGAGGGAGCACACAGATTACAGAAAGCAATTAACACAGAGTGGACAATTGAGGGACACTGGGGAGCCTCCTGACAGCCCTGGGGGGCACAGATTAACAAGCCTCTCTAGGACTTGGCAGTTGGGAGCAAGCCTGCTGCTTCCAGCTGTGACTTGACCTCACATCTGTTATCTCCTAAGGCCTTGGGGTGGGGCCTGGAAAGCTCTGCTGGGAGAATGGCCAGAAAAACCAATTAATCTCGCCTCATCTGGGCTCTCATGCCCGTGAGGGCTACCACACCTCAATCAGCCTTGTCCTCTTCGAGACTGGGAGCTCCTCGAAGCCAGAGACACATCACCTAGCTCTAATCTGGTAAGCATTCGGTAAAAGTTGGATAAAGAAATGAATGCAGGCATGAATGCAGCCCTTCTGCTCTGGAGAAGCAGGCTCTGCCATCAGTGTACTTAAGAGGAATCCCACCGCGTAATCCCACCTGCTGGGGATGGCCAGTGGGGCTTCTGTTGCTAATTGGCACAGTATGGACAGAAGTCCCTCTTCTCCAAAATGTCCCCTCTACATCTTTCTCGCTGCTCCGCTAGAGGAAAACAATCTTTTTGCATCTAACCAGCATATGTTCGGAGAGAGTCCACACCCCTGCTCTGGGAGACTGGTCTTGGAATCCCTAACCTTATGAGAAGCTCCTATTGTCCACAGATGGCCCCTTGTCCCATCAGTTTCAGATGGGAGGCTCAGAGCCCCTGCAGATTCCCAGCAGCCGCACAGAGGCTGCTGGTGGGTCAAGGAGGGCTGTGAGCTGGGGTCTGCTGCCTGATGTTGCCAGGCTTAGTTGTGGGGAGAAAGGTCCCAAGTGCAGAGCTGCACTGAGGCTGCAGAGGCAGTGTCCTGGCTCTGAACCTTCCCCTCATAGTCGACCCTAGACTGGCCCACCAGGGCTCTGGTAAGGCTTCCTGATTCCGTGCCTGGTCTCATGGACATGTGCTGTGCCTTCTATGGCAGCCCACAAGGGCCTCTGGGGCTCTGAAGGACCTCTCTGTCTCTATTCCACTTTGGGTAATCCTCATGTCACTTCTGGAAGTTTCACAGACCAGCACAGAACAGAATAGACACAGGGTAGATGGGACCCAGCTCTGTCGTGGGGCCATGAAACTGCAAACCTCAGAGCATTACACCCTAGAGGTTGGAAAGGTGCAAATCACAGCATTACTTATTTACCCCAAAGCTGCCCATCTGGCGAGATTTCTCTCCCTTACTCCAATGTCCGTTGAGCTTTTCAGAGAAAATTGGTTCCCTGGAGGAGTAAAGGTCAGAAAAAGAGGAGAAGGGTGAAGACTCCCAAACAGTTGCTGGGGGCAAACTGATTCTGCGTAGTTAGGCAGAGACCATGAAGACTCAGGGCCCTAAAAATAATATGCTGTGTCTTGTCTGGGGTGACTAAAGATCCCAGGCAGCACTGTCCAGCCACCTCCCTGTCCCGGTTCTTTAGATGCTGTTTAGAGATTGTAAACTTACCTTCTAGAATCGAGCATCATTAGAGATAAAATCTCCTGAAATAGATCACACAAGGCATTTCAAAGCCCAGCAGGCTGATTAAGAGATGATTTGTTGGTTTGTGTCACCTGGAGCACCTCTCAGCTCCCTTCCACAAATTGGATTTTGGCCAATAACTTCTCTGCAACATGAGGCTTCCTATCAGTCCCTCCTCTGCTAAGGGGGAGCTGGGGATCCTGCCCTCCACCTTTGAGGACAAGTTTCTGCAGAGTCAATGGGAGACATGGAAAGAAGGGCGGTACCTTTTTTCCTACACAGAAGGAAATACTTCCTAAGCAGAAGGATTTTGCCCTTGGCCAAATGCTTGGCCATGTTGAGACCCAGACTCATGGGGCCAAAGGCCACATGAGAGCCCAAGGAGAGGGTGTAGCAGCAGCAGCAGCAGCAGGTTTCACCTGAACCAGTAGTTCTCAACCAGGTGTAACTTTGCCTGCATGGGAGGAGACAAGGGCACTCATGAGCTGTCTTCTCTACCTGCCCCCCAAACTCACTGTCAGGTAAGAGAAGGACCTGAGGGCGTCACAATGTATGACACACTTGTGCACACACACACACAACCACACTGCCTCCTGTTCACATCATAGGTTCTGGAAGGTCTCCTTCATGGAGCCCTCCTGGACCGATGAAGAACAGGACCCCTGTGACCCCACAGGGGTTCTGATAACAAGAAACTCATGAGGCTCTTCTCCCTTGCTTACTCTTCCTCAGAAGTATTTTGCCTTTAAGATGAGACTTAATCCAAGCAAGACACAGAATCCTCTCGATTGATTTATTTCATTATTGGTGCAGAACATGATGTCTGTCTCACTCAACAGCTCCCTAAGGCAGGGCTCATCTCCCCATCATTCACATTCAGTACAGGACCCAGAAAGCTACCAGCAAGTGTATGTGTACATATATGCACACACGTGTGTATGCTCACACATGCTCTGGATGCTAAACCCATCCTGGCCTTGATGCCACTTTTAGCTTTTGGGCAGGTGTCAAGAAGGAACAGTGGTACCCAACAGTGGGATTTTCCTTCCCAGACTTCACACTGCACAGATGGAGGACCCAAACCAGCAGCCGAGCCTCACCACCGCATTTCCACTAGAAAGAGCTAGAGATTGGTGGAGGCTGGGAGAAGTGATTCTCCAGTCAGGATTGGGTGAGAAGGTGAGCAAGATCACACACAGAGCACAAGCCTTTGCACTCTTAGGCCAGACATGGTTACACTTCACTTGGCTAGGATGAGACCGAGTCTCAGGGGACCAAAGGCCACATGAGGGCCCAAGGAGAAGATGTAGCAGCAGCAGTGTTAACCTGAACCAGTAGTTCTCAGCCAGGAGTAATTTTGCCCCTGGGGGACCTTTGGTAATGTCTGGAGGCATTTTGGGCTGTCACAAATGAAGGTGCTACTGGCATCACACAGGTGGAAGCCAGGGAAGCTGCCAAACATCCTACAAGGCATAGGACAGTCCCCTTCTGCCACATCAAGAATTATCCATCTCCAACTTTCAATGTGCTGCTGTTGAGAAACCTTGACCTAAACACTGCTGCACCCTCCATGCCATGATTACTGAGTGAGTCGTAAGAAGGAAAATCTCAGATGAGTCAGAATCACGGTCCTTCAGCCCTGCCTTAGATTTCAAGCAAGCTGCAAAGGATAGGGGTATATTGGGTGGGGGTGGGGGTGCACCACAGAGTTGTGCCACACACAACCCTCTGGAAAGTTGGAAATGTTCCCAGTGGGACCTCAGAGGTTATCTTGTGGAAACATACTCATGGTATGAAACTTAGGGAGATATAAGCAAAGACCATACTATCACAAAGGAGAGAAAACATGATCGCAGGCATGTTAGGAATTCTAGGAAGATGGGCATCCCTGTGACGGCAAAACAGATGGCTGAGAACCCGTTACGGATACAGGAAGCGTGTGGCGACCTCCTAGACCTCCTTATTCCCGGAGGCAGCCCAAGCTGAAAACAAAACTGTAACCACCAAGGGGAAGGGTTTTGATGGGTAGGCAGGGGTCCAGGCTATAACAGAGGGTCCCTGGGTCCAAGGGCTGTGGTTCTCCACCCTCATTGTGTTTCATTTTGTGCATGTTCTAAGTGGGGACCCACCACTGTTTGCAAAGAAAAAAAGAGTTCCCGTGCCCTTTCCTGGCAGTGCTGATAGCAAAGTGACTCTGTGAAGCCCAGCAGCCCACGGGTCAGGGGCTCCAGGGCAAAAGCAGAAGGATCACAGAGACTTTTCAATGGCTCCGGGACGATGATGACAGCATGGGAGGAGGGATAAGCCACATGGCCAGGGAAAGGAAAGGGCAGATCTCACTCTGCGCTCTGTGCGCTTCACCTAGCAGGGGTTATGCGGCAAGAGTACAAGTGAAAGCCTGGAGCACCTGTGGGTGTGGGGCATTTCGGAGACACCATCCCTCCATGTGCTCTTAGACACATCTCTACCCAACCAGGAGAGGGAAGCAGTAGGAGAAACTTCTCCTTCCAGGGTCTCCTGACTCCTGAGAAAAATACCTGCAGCCCCAGCTCCCTGATGCCCCACCTCCTCACCCCCTATTGGCCCTGCTCCCTAGATCTCCCACCCCATCCAGTTGGCATGAGGTGAGGCAAACTAATGTCTAGTCTCTCTGAAAATACAGCTTCAGAGCTGGTCCACTGTGACTCGCTTAGGTACATCCCAGCAAACGCAGAAAGGGACATCTGTCCAAGTACTCACCCGTAGCAGCTTAGCTGCGGGCACCATGCGGGGAAATCAGACAGCAGGCAGGAGAAGCAGTCTCGGGGAAGCCAGCACCATCAGCCTGCTGTCTGCCAAAGCCCAGGCAGCAGCTGGGCTCTCCCACTCCTCGCCCCCAGCGACAGAAGTCAGGACTTCAGCCCACGCCTGGGAGCAGACCTGGGGCCACAGGCACGCCGGTTCCAGATCCCTGAAAGGGGGTCCGGGCTTCCTGGGGCTGATGAGGAGTTCTCAGTCCAGGGGAGCCAGGACTGCTGCTACTGCTCCCAGGGAGAAAACAACATTTCCCTGTAGAGTCCACCCAGGCCACTGTGGTCAGGTGAGGTCAGCAAGAAAACCTGACCAGCAGCTCCAGGCGGCTTGGTCTGGCCGCAGAAAAGCAGGACACAACGCGGCAGCCTGCCCCCGAGCATCTCCAATTGTCCCTCACACTGCTGAGCCTCACTCCCAGCACCAGACAAAAGCACTGGAAGCAGCTCGCAGCACGGCTGTGACACACCAATCACCAGTGCCAGACTGTCCTCCCAGCTGGCCAAGCCCTGGCCACCCCACAAGGGCTGGCTTCCTCTCCCGTGTTTCCTCAAAGCTGCCTGAGGATGGTTTAGGATGATTTATCCTCGTGGGGTGGATTATTTGTCCCAGGAATACTCCAACTTTGGCTGGACCAGAGAGCAGTGGTGTAATGCCCTGGCTTAGAGAGTGAGACAGCGAGGAAGAGAAAGAGTGTGTGTAAGAGTGTGTGAGAGACTGTATGCGTGCATGTGAGCAAGAGAGGAGGGTGAGAAGCAGTGCGTGCATCTTCCCAGAGTATCTATCGGTCCCTCTCTAATTTCATCCAATCCCTCTCTCCTCCTGGGTTTGGAGACAGGGGGATGGGCGGTGAGAGACACAGAATCCAGAACAGGCAGGAGACACCATCCCTTCCTCCCCGCCCCCTTGCCACCCGCTCTGGGAGGGTGATAATGCCACCCCTCCAGCTCCTGCCTCCCCCACAGCTGCTGCTGTCAGCAGTCAGCTCCCCCTGCCGAATACTCTTGGGGAACAACTTTGGAAGAAGCATTTCACGAAATAGTCAGTGGCATCGCCCCTCCTTTTCCCAGCCCAGGTCCTTTCATGCTCCCATTTTGGTCATTGTCCCCCCCACCTCAAGCCCACCTGTCCCCACGCCCATTCTCCATAAGCCTCAGAAGCCTCTCCCCACCTGGCCCCATCTCAGAGCCATATCCTCTTCACCAGGCTTCCTGTGGGTCCTGGGCTGGGAGGACAGCAAGCCCTTCTGGAGTGTGCCATCAGCCCGGCACCACTACAGCCCGACTTCCTCAACCTTCCCTCCTCTGTGCTGCCCACCAAGACACCCCACAGATAACAAGAGCGAGTGGTAACTCCAGGCTGCCTGCACAATTCATTTGGAGGGAAACCAGGACTGCAGAGAGTATAGTGGGGAGTAGAGGATATTCCACAGCCTCTCGTCTCTCCCTCTCCTGTAAGATTAGCCACCTGTAGGTCTGAACACCTCTCTGTTTCATATCTTGGCTACCACAGAGGAGGCCAGGACCCCATCTATGGCTTTCATATTTACCTCCTTCTTTGCAAACAATTATAGTGGTTCTCAACGAGTACAAAAGTGATTACTCTTTCTTGGCCTGTGAAAGTGGGGAGGCCCCTGCTTCTCCTTCCTACGTTTCCCTGCCATGATGGGTGTGTGCTGATGGGTCTGTAGGGAGAAATGGGGAACAAGGTAAACAGTGAGGGATTTGGTACTGGGAGGAGCTCTTTGGAGACAGATCACCACAGGCTGTGCCACCCTAGTCCTAAGGGTTATTGGCTTGACCATGAGAGGTGACCGCCTAGACAGCTTGCTATTGTGGTTGACTGCCTTGGCTCAGGGGTTAGGCAGGACCAGGAGTGTAAATGTATCAATTGTGTGACTTTGAGCAAGCTGCTAAATCTCTGAGACTCGGTTTCCCTGTATGACAAGTGGGGATATTAATATCTACTTCATAGGGCTGTTGTGAGAAATCAAATGGGATGAAATGGGTACAGTGCCACCCACGATGCCTGGCCCTCAGAGATGCTGGATCCTTTATTTCTTCTTCTACTGAATCCTGGGAAATGGAGGTGGTGGCTCTTGCAGTGGGAAGGAGGCCTCCAGGTGAGCTGCTTAAAGGGGAAGGGCCTGGCTGGAAGGAGCTGAGAGGGGTGTTTAGCAGGAGGGAAGCCGGGGTGTAAACCCAGAGAGAAGAGGCAGAGGGGCAACATGTCAGGTTGGAAAAGCGAGTCCAGCCAAGGAGGCGGAACGTAACCCAGGGCAAGCCAAGCTGGGGACCAGGACCATGGCCAGGGCTGGAGGGACCCTGTGAGAAGCAGGACATCGGGTGGTGGGGGTGGAGAGAGCTGCTTGCCTGGGAAAAATGTTAGTCTGGGGTTTTCTGGAACAGAACCCAGGGACCATGGCAGAGGGTGGCTGGGTCAGCAACAACCATCAGAATCCCAAATGGACAAATGGAGGCCTGAGTAGAACAGGACAAGTTTCTCCAGAGACCAAAAGGTAAGGAAAGAGAATGGCCTACACTCTACCAGAAAACCCTCGATAACCACCAACAGCCCCTGGGATGACAGGGTGGCCACACCCTGCCACACTAGAGACAGGCTCTGGGCAGAAGAAGCTGTAATCATGGGTCAGCCACAGAGGTCTTGATTCATACCTGAAAGCGGCTGGCCTGGGCCACACATGGTTTACATCCTGAAGCACCCCCCAGCATAGGTAAAGCTGAGAGGACACAACACCCAAGCTTGAGAGGGAGGCCCTGGGGTTGAAAAGAAGGGATGGCCGTAAATGCTCAGGCCAGCACCTCAAATGAGACAGCCCAGTATCATGGGGAGATCATGGCTGGGGGGCCAGGAGGTTTGGGTTCTCGTCCCTATTCTGCCAACAATTGGCTGGGCTGCTGGTCTTCTCTGGCCCACTGTATCTTCCTCTTTGAAATGAGACCAGATTTGTGGTCTTCAAACTGTTTACTTTTCAGCAGCAGAACCCATTCTCACCACTCTGAGCCTCCATTTCTCATTATTCAAGTGACATCTTACCTAAAATATCTGTATATATCCAGATCAGACAGAAGCAGAGCTACGTTGATGGGTCAAGGGCTGGAGCCTGGCTGTCAGCCTCCTTCAGCAGCTCTTAAGATGGCTTGGAGGTGCTCCGAACACCTCAGAACACAGCCTGAGATCACAGCGCTAGTCTGAGGGCCTTTCCCCTCTCTGACTCCAGGGCTTTTCATCCCCAAGGAACACTGAGTAGACACCAACCAGGATGGGCGCCAGCTGGAGGGCGAAGCCTAAGAGGGTCCCAAGGGAGGGGGCAGCTCTTCCCCAACACACACACTCAGCATCTACTGGGGTTGCAGGTCCCACAACAGAGGCTGCCGAAGGTGGGAACTGGCCTTGGCGGCTACGGGTGGCAGAAGGGAGGCCGTCTGGGCCCCGGGATCTGGGTGACAAATGTACTACATAAAAAGGCCAGATGGACGTCCCTGCCTTTGGCACCACGGCTGCTCTAGGAAACACTGGGCTGCCTTTCATACCCTGGATTGTCTCAGGCTCCCTCTCTCCCCAGCTCAGCCAAATCATAAATCTAGCCTGCCAGGGGAGCTGGCTGCCCTGACCCCGGCCCCGTGCTTCCCCGCCTTGGCCTCGCACATGCCAAGATCCAGGCACGAGCAGTGGAAGGAGGGACTGTGGGGCTGGGCCCACATGGACTGAGAGCACTGTCTTGGTTTGGGGCTTTCCAGAATGTTCTTCAGCCATATTTTTCTCTTTTTGTCTTTCTAGCCTTCCTGTGCAGGATTCTGTCAAGGGCTTTCTTTTGTAACCGTGCACCCCTCACACCAGCCTCCTCAGCCCTTCAAGAGTTTAAGTCTGACAGAAATTGGGATGTTCCGTGAGACCCCAAAGCCCAAGACTGCCCTGTCCTTGCCCTGGGCCTCTGGGAAGGCAGCCCGAGTAGCGTTCGACCTGCCCAGCCCCCACGAGGAATGTTCTTGCACAGGCAAAGATCCTTCAGCTAGAGATGCAGGGAGCCCCTGGTTTCTGTCTCCTGGAAGGGGTGCAAACAGCCTCGCCAAGGGAGGATTAGTTCCCTCTCTGGTCCAGCTTTGGGTTCTTTACTTGCCATTCCCACACGCTGTCCTGTGTCCACACCCCAGGGAAGAGAAGCCCCGAAAAGACTCTCTCCTGTTGCCCTGGCTCCACCTTCCCTACCTCCTTTCTTGCTTTTTTCTTGTGAATTCAACATATCATTTTGTGTGGCACTATGGTTTGTAAACTGCCCTTTCCCCCTTCACAACAGTGCAGTGGGCACTGCCATCTCCTCTTTAGATGTGGAAGCCGAGGCTCAGCGTGCCTGACCAGACCCAGGTCACAGACTTCTCCGTGGCAAGGCAGAGACTCGAACACCTGTGTTCTGTGGGTTGCTCGCTTTCTCATGGCTTTCTTCACCTCCTCTCTCCTCAGCCTCCTTCAGTTTCCTCTCCTCTCCTCTAGCTCCTCCTCTTCTCTCCTTTCCTTCTTGCATCTCCTCTCAATCCCTCCTCTGCCCCTCTCCAGAAGATTTTCTCTCCTCCAGACCCGCCTGAGGTCAGAGCTGATGGGGACCTTACCCCATCCCCTGGTTCACAGGCCAGGAGACCGAGGCCACGCTACCTGGCTGGTCCCCAGGCCTCTCCCCTCCCTGTCTCCACCAGGGCATGTTGGTGGCCATGGGAGGCCAAGAGGGGTAATGGATTTCTTAAGTCATCCTGATTTTATTACTTGAAGCATTTCTAGGGCAGGACCCAGACAAATGCTTGCTCCCTCCCTTCCTTCCCTCCTCCCTCCCTCTGCAGCAAAGATGCTGCATCTCTGCATAATGCCTGTGCCCTGTTTCACTCAGAAGGGAAAGATCAAGGTCTGTGTTTCTGCAGCCAAAGTCACCAGCAGCCAGAGTCTTTGATGGAAGTTCATCGGCCTGAGGCCTCTACCCTCAGGCCAGGAGACCCTGCCCCTGCCCCACACCACCCAGAGTGGGCCTCTCTCCTCACTGGGTCTTGTTATAGTTTGTCTCCTTGGGACAGAGATACCCCAGCCTCTAGGTATCACCCCTTCTCTTCCTCATGCCCCCACTTTAGGGCATTCCCAGCTTGATGCAACCTCAGGCAGCAAACACTGCCCGACGACCGCCATGGTGAGCTCGGTGACAGTGATGTACCTGGCTGAGGCAGCTCTCAGCAGCAAGGCCACAGCCTGTCAAGATGCTGAGAAGCCTCACAGGAGCCTCCCTTGGGGCCTTCTTACCACAGACCAGGCATCCCCACCTCTTATACCAACCTGATCTTTCCTTCTCCCAGGGCCCATCCACAAAGCCAAGGCCCAGGGAGCCTTGGCAAACCCTCTGGGAGAGCTCTGAACAGCAAGACCCACTTCACTCTGGGGTCGCTCACTCACAGCAGCCCGCAGAGGTTGGCCCTCAGACTGGAGGAGCTAGTCAGGTAGAGCGGAAAGGACGGGGCTTTGGGATCAAGAAACCTTGCCGAATCCTGATCTGTCACTTATCAGCTCCTTGACCTTGGGCCAGTCACCGCTCTGAGCCTCCACTTCTCATCTGTTAAATGGGGAAGATAAAAGTTCCAGGCTTATCTATTTCACCAGATGTGAGAGGATTCCACAAGGCAAAGCAGGTGAACGTGTTCTGGAAATGGACGGAAGGCTGGGTCAGTGTTACCCAGGTCTGCAGAGCTGCCAGAATTCCACTCCACCCCACAAAGCTTCAGGCCTACCCTGCTAGTCCACCCATTTGGCTGCAGGACAGTCAGCTAGCTACCCAGCTTCTCATGAGGTGTGACTTCATCCCTGACTCCTGGCCTCCTTTAGTCCCCAAGTAGGAGCCTGGGGCTCTTTGTTCCCTCTTCCCAGGGGCTCCACTCAGTGAAAAGACACTCCAAGTCTCATCTGCTCAACTCATTACAAGAAGTAGAGAGATTTACTTCTGAGGCCTTCATTATCACCTAATTGTGTTCCCACTAAACTCTCATTAATTAGCCACTCTAAAGCTGTCAGCACAATTAAATAGACTTATTGACTTATAGACTTTGAGGGTGGGAAGGCAACTTCAGCAAGTCCAACCTGTCCAACCCTTTCATGTTAGAAATGAGGAAAATGAGGGCGAGAGATGGCAGGTGACTCAACCAAGGTCACACAACAGCTAGTGATGGAGTCGGAGCTAGAAACCCAGGCGGTCAAGTTCCAGCCCGGAGGCCCTCCTTCCCACTACACCACATTCCTAAGGGAAAGCAATGCCACCTCTCACCTTCTATCATCTTTCATTTCCCAAAGCAGTAATTTAGAATTGAGGCATGTCCCCAGTTGGAAGAAAATATAAATGTAGAATTTTAAGTAGATTTTTCTTTTTTTTTTAGATGGAGTCTCGCTCTTGTCGCCCAGGCAAGAGTGCAGTGGCGCGATCTCAGCTCACTGCAACATCCGCCTCCCGGGTTCAAGCGATTCTCGTTACTCAGCCTCCCAAGTAGCTGGGATTACAGGTGCCTGTGACCATGCCCGGCTGATTTGTATTTTTAGTAGAGATGGGGTTTCCCCATGCTGGCCAGGCTGGTCTCGAACTCCCTACCGCAGGTGATCCACCCACCTCGGCCTCCCAAAGTGCTGGGATTACAGGAGTGAGCCACCGCGCCCGGCCTTAAGTAGATTTTTTTTTTTTTTTAAACCCACCAAAGATAATGACATCTGTACCTGAGGCAAATGGTGACCAGCTGTAACCACAAATGAGCCTCTACCTCCTGGGGCTGAGGGCAGCGAGGACCCTCCCTTTCTCCTTCCCCTCCCCAGGGAGGAGCAGTCATGCAGACAGGACCAATGGAGCGGGAGGCTGGCTCCATGAAGACCGCCAGCATCTGGTGCCACGCTGATACTTTGTCCCAACTGGACATCCTGCAGCACAATCTCTGGAGTGGAGCCTAAGAATCTACACAGGCTAAAACAGGTTCTAAAGAAGAAAACAACAAACATCCACAACAGCTATGGGGACAGAGAGAAAAAGAGAGAGAAAAAGAGAGCCACGAAAATAGACTCCTAATAAAAGGAACAGGTTGGGCATGGTGGCCACGCCTGTAATCCCAGCACTTTGGGAGGCTGAGGCATGCAGATCACGAGATCAAGAGATTGAGACCATCCTGGCTAACGTGGTGAAACCCCATCTCTACTAAAAATACAAAAATTAGCTGGGCGTGGTGGCACACGCCTGTAGTCCCAGCTACTCAGGAGGTTGAGGCAGGAGACTCGCTTGGACCCAGGAGGCGGAGGTTGCAGTGAGCCAAGATTGGGTCACTGCACTCCATCCTGGGCAACAGAGTAAGACTCTGTCTCAAAAACAAAAACAAAAAACGGAACAAAGGAGCAGCCCTCCCAAAGGATAGAATAGGGCAAGGGCAGGAGGGAGGAGCTGGACTGGGAAGGAATGGGCCATGGGGAGCAGGTCCCAGAGGTGGTGCAGGTGCAAACCCTGGGCCAAGGTTCTCAGTCATGGTGGCCACAGCCCAGTCGTCATGAGGCAAGTGCCAGGACAACAGTTGCAACCTGAGGCCAAAGGGGTGGCCTTGGAGGTCAGGCAGGAAGAGGCTGTAAAGGGCATTATAACAGCAAATGCCTCTCTGGCATTTGGCACGCACCTGGCACTGTCCAGAGTGCTTTAGGTATATTCACAAATCTAATCCTATCTAAGCTCTGTGAAGTGGGGTCACTGTCATCACCCCAGGGTGCAGGTGAGGAGACAGAGGCTAGGGAACTAAAGTAACAGGCCAATAGGTGGCAGAGCAGGAACTCAAACCCAGGGACTCAAACCTACTGTGACTCCAACTAAAGCCGGAACTCCAGCCTGGGGTGCACAGTGCTTCTTAACAGGGGAGCCATGGCATTTTTTGAGGGATGCACCTTCCTGGTGAGCTGCAAGGATTTAGCATCCCTGGCCACCAAATGACAATAGGGTACCCCAGTCACCTGGATACCCAAAACAGCCCCATACTTTCAGATACCTGCATACGTGGTCGTAGTTGATCCGCTCCAGGTGGAGAACCACCTGAGGCGAGAAATAAGGATGAAGTGGGAGCACACACTGAATCCCAGAGGCTTGGCCTCGTTTTGCAAGGGACTGCGCTAGACGGGGAGCTGGCTGATCCCCAGGAGGCAGCCCTGGGAGGAGCAGGGCAGATTTCATATCCAAGAGCCCCCCAGAGCTCAAGGTACTGGGCCCCAGCAAGATGTGGCAAGGGATAGGGGGTGATGCTGGAGAAGATGGAAAGGCGGTGGGAAGAGACCATAAACTCAGACAGCCAATGCTTGAAGGGAAATCTCAGGGGAGTCTGAATGTGGGAATGACCTCAGCATCCCCACCCTCTCTCATACAGTGGGTGGCAGCCACTGGCCACAGCTCAGCCTCCCTGGGGTGAGTTTTTCTGTGGAGGCCTGAGGAGCAGCAGGCGTATCATAGAGAAAAAGAGAAACAAGTCCAAGAACCATAGATTTTGGAGAAGGAACCACCCCCATCCTGACCTCCACTGTTTTTTTAAACCTTTGGTGGTGGCAGCAGAAAATTCACAAAGAGCTGCAGCCGTCAGGGAAGTGGAGGAATCTTTAAACCTTTTTCCCTTCATACTCAATACATCTGCCCCACTCTATCCAACTCTTCTCTTCCTACCTCTCTCCCTTTCATAATTCCCAGTGACCAAAAATCCAGAATGTATTTATAATGTACTGAAGAATGCATTTATAATGTACTGAATGTACATTTATAATTTACATTTATAATGTACTGAAGAATGCATTTAGACAACATGAGCTAAGTTCATACCCATTCATGCCCTTAAAAGCCCAGGCCTGGCGACACCTGCATTCAGCCTCACAGCGAGTAGCCAGGCAAGGTACTTAGTGGCAGGAGAAGCGAGCACAGGGAATCCATATAGCAAAAAGAAGAGGTGATGACATTCCTCAGGCACTTATTGGGTAACCAACTCCTTTGATAACTCTAAATTCTACACGATAAGGTGCATGCTGGGAGCTGCTCATTCCTCCAAAAGCAATGTAAAACACAATCCTTGCCCTCCAGGAGACAAGATACACATGCAATGCCATTTTTGAAACAATGTCAAAATAAGTGTTCTCCACAACAATTTCCATAGGTGTTTTGAAGTGAAAGACAAATCAGCTAGACAACCAAGGCACAAGAATCAGAATAGGCTGTGCATCCTAGCATGTCAAGAGGCCCCAGTGAGCACAAGGATGGAGAAACCCAAGTGCCGGAAAACACAAATGAGTGAAACCCATTGGGTCATGGGGAGAGAGCAAGGGAAGAGGAGTCTGGAGGGCATCATTCTTGGAGCCCTATGCTGGAGTCAGGTGGACAGGCGTCACGGATGGGGGATGGAGGTGGAGCTCAACTTTCACTATTCCATTAACCCAGTGCATTGCATTCCGAAGGAGCCTGCCAGTCTCAATAGACACAGGAGAACCCATGCATTCCCTCAGAAGCAGACCTACTCAGTGTCCTGCTCCCAAATGCTTTTGTGTGGATAATCACCGTTCTAAGTAAGAAACACCTCAAGTTTCCCAGTTCATTTTCTTGCTGCAAAGCTTGCAAGAGCAGCAGACAGATGCAAACTCCTGCTTCTCTTCTACTGGCGAAAACAACCCAATTTGAAGAATAAGCACCAATTAACTAAGTGAGAAGCTCAAGCTGTGAATCCTGAAGTGTTGTAACCTGACAGCAAATTGCAGTTCTTTGGAGGGAGCCGTGGGAGGCAGGGGCAGTCCCCAGCCAAAGTAGCCTCCTGAAGCTCCGACCTGCAGATGTTGATCATTATAAGTCATTCACGTCTCAGCAAACAGTGGGACACTTGTTTAGGAGAAATACTAAAAGAGGGATTCCTTTTTGAGCACAGGGTTATTTATTCTCAAAGAAAATGCTTTGGATGCCATTTCCAAATTAAATTTGTTAAGAACTAGTCAGAAAATTAAACTTCACGTAAACACACAGTCCTTTGGTTTTCTTATCTGTAAAATGATGATGACCCCGGACATACTTATTTCTGGAGATAAGGATGAGGTGGCACTTTGTAACCTGGAAAGCACTACAAAAAAAATTACTAGCATCCATAGTGTGTCATATGTCTATCATCCCAGTGACCGTGATAGGTAAAGATCAACAAGCAGGTATAGTTACCACCAAGAAGGGGAAAGCACGCTGCAGACACCTGCAGATGGCTGAGTTCAAGTCAATTTAAGTTTTTTGAATGTCCAGTAAGTGCACGGCACTGCGACAAGTACTGAGGACACAAAAGTGAATGAGAAGCAGTCACTACCCACCTGGAAATCTCATAAAGAAATAAGCCTACTTCCAAATCAAAACATAAAACCACCTTTGGAGAAACCGAAACACAGTAAAAAAGTGCCCCCACTAAAGCCTCAGGCTTCCCCTTGCACCCACACACTATTAGTTCATCCACTCAGTATTTACCATTGACATGCTTTTAGTTCAAGTAACCCAAACCCCAATTCAATTCAAAGAGGCTTAAACCAAAGAAAATAGAATAATTCACATGAGAGGAACTTTAGAGATTAAAAAAAAAAATCATGCAGTTCAGGTTCTTTCCATCTCTGCCAGCTGCTAAAATTCCACATCCTGCCATTCTCCATCCTCAGAGGGCCTCTTCCCAAAGAAAGTTCTTGAAGGTGGCCAGGTGCGGTGGCTCATGCCTGTAATCCCAGCACTTTGGGAGGCCAAGGCAGGCGAATCATGAGGTCAGGAGTTTGAAACAAGCCTGGCTAACATGGTGAAACCCCATCTCTACTAAAAATACAAAAAATTAGCCAGGCACAGTGGCAGGTGCCTGTAATGCCAGCTACTCAGGAGGCTGAGGCAGGAGAATCGCATGAACCTTGGAGGTGGAGATTGCAGTGAGCTGAGATTGCGCCACTGCACTCCAGCCTGGGTGACAGAGCGAGACTCTTATCTCAATAAATAAATAAATAAATAATAATAAAAAAGAAAGTTCTTGAAGTTTTAATTCAGCTGCCAAGAACAATCAGGGCAGCCTTCCTTGTTTAACATCTACCTAGAGAATGACTTCTGGTGGCTCTTTATTGACAAAGAGGAAGAACTTTCTTAGAAATCAAAAACCTCTCCTCGAATCCCATTAGTCAAAATTGTGTCATGTGTCCATTTATGGCCCAACCCCTGCTAAAGCTAAACAGCATACGTACCCTTAAACCTGTCAAGGCCATCCCCTTAGGCAAGCCCAAGTTTCACTGCTGTTACTCCGGGAGGAGGTGTGGAATAGAGGATGGGAAGTTTACCACAAGGTGCCCTACTCAGTTATAAGAACTTTAGTTATCCATTTTCCAAGCCCATATAAGAAATGCAAATTAAAAGTGAAGAAAAATTTGCTTTAGGCAGATACATTGTGTCTAGCAAGAAGGGACATCCGTCAGCAAGAGGCACAGCTGGAAAAAGGAAAGAGCAGGCACAAACCTCAAAACCTCAGGGGGCCATTTGGCGTAAACAAATTGTCCCATACACCCCACTGAATCAGAGCCCAGTCCATTAATTAAGGTTTCTAACATACCCTTGGGACACCAAGAAAAGGTTACATTTATGCTTGCATTACTCCGTGTAAGAAGGCAGGGATGCATATAACACATTTCATAGAGAACCACAAACACAATGGCTAACAATGTAAAACTGTTGTTGCTTAAAGAGGCCAATCTAAAGTGTGTTAGAACACTTTACACTTTAGAATGACCCACCCCAGCTTCTCTGGAGAGCTGGGATTTAAGGTGCAGACTGCAAATATAACATACCCAGGCAACAATATGTTACGGCTGGCCTCCCACCAGGCTCCTCCACACTGATGGAAATTGATTGCACCTCATTTCCAGTGAACAAATAGTTGGTATTTGGATTAGGATGTTGCTCTTTTAGAACAAACATTCAGGCTCCCAGCCCCACCTGGACCTATCAAATCTGAATCTCATGGGTGGGCCCATACTCAGTCTTTTCTTAAAGTTCCCCTACTAAATCTGATCATCAGTCTGACCAAACCTCACACTGCCTCCCTGAAAATCCAGAATACTCTGTAGGAAAAACTTCCCGAATGGGAGAACCAGGGCCTGGTGGAACTCTGAGAGGTTATCTCTTTTGCACCCTCTCTTGCCTTCAGGAAGGCCAGCATGAAAGGTCAGAGGAATGGCAGAAGCCCTGAGCACTCACTCCTTCTAGGGATGAGCACAATTTCACTCAAGCACCATAGCCAATCCACCACTCAGACCCCACTGCTCCCCTACACACCCTCTTCCTGCCCACAGCCTTCCTCCACCTGTCCCCACCACTGACAGCATCAGGGTCCTCCCCAGCCAGAAAGGACATTATTTGTCACCTATTAAAGGACATCATGCCAGTTTTTACTTCACAAGCTCCTTTTGTAATTGACTCCCCACCCCATCCTGTCTCACTGAAGAAATGTTCTTCATTTGATGCTTATTATTATTATTATTTAGAGACAGGGTCTTGCTCTGTTGCCCATACTGGAGTGCAGTGGTGCGATCATAGCTCACCACAGCCTCAAACTCCTGGGCTCATGTGAACCTCTGACCTCAGCCTTCCAAAGTGCTGTGACTGTAGGTGTGCATTCCCATACCTGGCTAATTTTTTGTATGTTTTTAGAGAGATAGGGTCTTGCTATGTTGCCCAGGCTTCATTGCATATTTAACTCCAATTCCTCTCATTGTAACTGGCTGAGGTTGAGGGTAGGGAGGTGGAATAGAGAATAAATAGGGACTCAGGACTCCTTGGCCACCAGAATGTGACTTTCAGGGATGAAAGAGTGGTTGGCCTGAGGGGGACATTTGAGCTCTTCACTTTTTTCCAGGCAATGGAGAGAGCAATCCTGATCCCTGAAACACTCCAGTTTCAGGGGGACCCTCCTCCCAGGGGCCTGCCTACCATGCAGACTGTTTTTGTCTCCATCCCACCAATTCCTGTAACCTTTGATTGCCAGCCCCTGCATGGCCAGAGATTATGGGCTTGGCCATTACCCAGAAGGCTCTTCTCATTCTGGCTCGGCCAAACACCACCTGTGTGACTTTGGAGCTGTTCTGCAACCTCTCTGAGCCTCAACTTCCTCCTGAGATGGATAATGCTTGCCTTGGCTTGTCTCCCCAGTTCTCACGAGACTCAAAACACAACAAATGTGACTGTGCTCTGTCAACCTGAAAGCACTGTCCACTCATGAAGGGTCACTGTCCACTGGGCTAGGAGTGTCTGCAGCTGGGAAAAGCATTTCATCCATCTTTGCATCTCCAATGTCTGGTGTTGGTAAATGACCCCTGAGAGGTGGCTGCTGGGTGGTACATGAACCAAATGAGGGGACGACAGAGCAGGATGGGAGTAACTGACAAGTCAGGAGCGTGAAAATGAAGAAAGAGAGAGAAAAGAAGAAATGTCCTTCCTTTCCTGTCACCCTCAGTCTCCAGGAACTAACAATGCTCCCCAAATAGTGGCCCACACCACTGATTAGTTACTTTTTAAAGTCACCTCAGCTCCAATTAGAAAAGGATGTTAGTAAAGCTTTCCCATACCAATTTAAATAAACACTGAACACATTCAACCTTTAAACTGAATGGAAATCCGTATTTTAAACAACAACCTTCTAAGGGGCTTGCTGGTGCTGCACTGAGTGCTGAAATTAGGAATTGGGAGATTTGGAAGCTTGGGGTGGGGCAAACCCTTTCCCTAACTCTGGGCTACTTTGGTTTCCTGGAGGAACAGGCACTCAGGAGGCTGAGAGAGCCAGGATGGCAATTGGGCTTTTTTAAGCCAAGGGAAGCCTTGGTCTTCTGTGTTGAGCAACGGCCAGGCCTGGGAACCCACAGAATCATCCAATCATCCTTACCACCCTCCCCCTATCTATGTTCAGTTCTGCTCCATACACATCCCCTACCACCACCACCCCCATTCTCAGAACAGAAACACAGCCGCTTAGATGAAAAGGGCAGCTGCTTTGCACCACAAACAAGCCCTCCCACTACAATCCCAGCTGCATTTCCAGATATTCCAGCCTCTCTTTGCATCCCCGATCTAAACTATAATGGAATAATTGGAATAAAATATAAAGCAGAACTTCCCACCCAGAAAAGCATGAGGAATGAGAGGGTGGTAATGTTTAGACATAAAAGAACACTCCCACAATGTTACCCTTGCCCTCTGAGCATGGGGCAAATCTGCAAGCCAGCGTACCCTTGGGGACATCCCCTGACCTCCCAACACCTACTCGTGCACACGGATCTTGCTCTTGCCCCCTTCTTTCTGCCCCACTCAGTGTTAGGGCTGTATCAGGGCTTTGCTCTCAGGAGCTGAGGGTGGTCAAGGGCTCACTAGATAGTCCCTGGGACTACCTCTAACATACACAGACCCTGCCCCTCCCCTCATTCTCTAGGGTAGATCACAGGGAAGCCAAAGCCAGGATAACCTTCTTTGGCCACCTCCACCCTCACTTGAGAGCTAAATGAGATCTGCTAAGCACTTCTCAATTGAAACATTGATTCTTCCCCTTATCCATACTGCTATGGTCTGAACATCCCCTTCAAATCTCATGTTGAAATTTAATCCCCAATGTAGCAGTGTTAGAGGTGGGGCCTTTGAGAGGTGATTGGATCATGAGAGCTCTGTCCTTATGAATGGACTAGTTCATTCATGGGTTAATGGGTTATCATGGGAGGGGAACTGGTGGCTCCTTCCAGAAGAGGAAAAGACTTAAGTGAGCACATTTGCATGCTTAGCTCCTTTGCCATGTGGTACCCTGCACCACCTTGGGATTCTGTAGAGTTCCCAACAGCAAAAAGGCCCTCACTAGATGCAGTCCCTCGACCTTGGACATCTTAGCCTCCATAACAGTGAGAAATAGATTCCATTTCTTTATAAGTTACCCAGTTTCATGTATTCTGTTACAAGCAACAGAAAATGAACTAAGACAGATACCAAGTACAGTATAAATCCAATTCCAGTATACTCCAATATAGTATAATTCCAATTCCAGAAATGCCAGGAGGCAGACCAAACTAAGGAAAGACACAGAAAATGTATAAGCCACTGTCAAAGTATAATTTTCAAAATGCTTTCATATATGTATATTTATTTAACTCATTAATGAGGAATAGCAAATCTGGCTCAAAAGAACTTGAAGAACGGGGTTTGCATGATCGGCAAAGGCATGCAGAAATAAGTCTGTTATGTCGAGACAGAACTGTCCTACAGGACAATAACACCATAACTTTTGGAGTTATCTTTTCTACTGGAGAGAAATAATTTGCATCTCAACTTGGTAAAAATCACTTGCAACTTATCCACCTATATGTTAACATCTAGCTTCATAAGGTCTGGCCTCTAATCAATAATAAACTGAGAATCGAACACTGTTTTCTCTATCTCCCCTGCTTAGAATATAAACTCCATGGGGACAGGGTTCTTGTCAGTACTTTTCCATTCTAAGGCAGTGGAAGAGTATTCGGCACCTGTAGATGCACAGTGGGTATTTGTTAAAGGATTATTTGAAGGCACTCCAGAGTTCAGGGCCCAGGAGAAGGGGCCTCGTGCATCAGGTATGGCTGGATATAGCCCTGATGGGTGGGTGGGATCTGAATGGGAGGAGAGGAGAGTGGAGGCAGAGGAGAGAGTGAGGACGAGGTGTGGAGGAGAGTCAGGAGGAAGCCGGGGAAGGACAGGGTTTTGAGAAGATGTTGTCAACAATGTCAAATTTGGGGATTACACACATGCAGTAGGTGGGGGCTACGCATTCAAAATCTTGGCAGACAAGAAAAAGCATAGACAATCCAGGAGCCAGCTGAGTTAGGTGCAGGTTTCTGGAGAAGGACCAAATTGGGCCCATTTGAAGACAGGGGGAGAGAGGCATGGCTATCCAAGCAGCAGGTAGGTGCCAACCAACAGTGGCAGGGGTTTTCCCTGGGCTCAGGGTTCAGGAGCTGAGGGGCACAGAGGCCTGCAGCTGGAGCTGGGGGGCTGCAGCTGCCCAGGGCTGGGTGTCACCAAAGGACAGCCCAAAGAGCAGTGCCCTGCCTCCCACCACAAGTGCACCTTTGATGTGGCTCAGGCTGCTGGGCAGAGGAAACCCGAGCTTCCCAGAGCAGCCTGCTCCATTAATGCCACCCAGTTTTCAACGAGGCTGCATAAGACACGGACCCGGTGGACCCGTGGCAGGGCAATTTCTTTATGGACAGAGCGGCTGGCAGGAAATCAAGGCTCAGTGTTTCAGCCTGAGATGAAAGGGAGCTTTTACCCAGACTCCTATCAATGCACCCACACTCCACTCTCCACTCTCTGGAGAGGGGTTCTCAGTGCAGGGAGCGGGGGTTGAGACTTCCCTACTTTCTTCTCCATTCCTCACTTCCTTCTGGGGAGGAACTCACAGTGGGGGTGTCTTTAGGCGAGGGGACTGTGGGTAAGGGAAGGGTCTGTGTTAGGTTTTAATTATCTAAACTTCTTCTGTGGGATGAGGGAGGGTCCTGTGAACACATCAGGGATAAACACAGAGAGTACAAAATGTGTTCCCCCAAGCCTTGCACATCGTGCCCACCCACCACTGTATTTAAAGATTTACTCCCTCCGTTCACATGTATGTGTGTGTGTGTGTGTGTGTGTCTGTGCGTGTGTGTGTATGAGAGAGAGTGAGAGAAAAAAAGAGAAAGAAAAAGAAAGACAATGCTATTCCATGGTTGCTCCACACAGCAACCAGCCCGTGTCCCTTGCTCCATTTCTAGCCACTGAGGCTTATCAAGTGACCTTGAAATCCTGCAGGGGTTCAGGACTCTGGTCCTCACCCTACAGTGGAAATAGAAAATCAAGGATCTTCTTTTTGAGAAGATGCTCCATCCAGGCTTAGAAAGAAAGATATAGGAGGGGGAAACTGGGATGTTTCACGGCTTTAGCTCTCTCTTTAACAATAACTCGACACACATTTACTGAGGCCTTGGTGCCTGGCTTTGGGCTGGGCAAAGAGACACAAAGACAAATGCTGCTCTGTCTCTGCCCTGGGAAATGAAGCTCATAGCAGGGAGACTGCATGGTGATGCAGTACAGGCAGCACCAGGAGCTGAAGACAAAGGCAGGAAAAGGTGCCTGATTCACTCGGGAGCCCTAAAAAATATGCAGATGCCCAAGCTCCTCGCTGGATGAACTGAGTCCCTTTTTGATGGTGGGGCCTGGAGGACCAGAGGTGGCTGGCTCTGGATGGGTGAGAGGCGGGGAATGCCTTCAGGAAGTTTGGAACCCCAGGGCTCAGGGCCAGGGCCTGACACCCATAATACCCCAGCATGCTCACACCAACAGCAGAGGCCATGTGGTAGGATGGGACAGACCATGGAATTTGGAATTGGAAGACAAGGGTTTAAAATTGCCTCTTAGTAGATGTATGACCTTGGTCATACCCTTTCTGGAGAATTTCTTCACCTCTAAAATGGGTATAACAGTACCAAACTCAGAACTTAGTAATTGTAAGAATTAAGTGAGATAATGTACAGAAGGCATTAAAACAGTGTCTGGCATGGAGTTCAGGAAAGGGAAGTTGTGGCTTCTGGAAGAAGTAAATGAGGATGCAGATGTCCTTCAACAACAGCGAAGTGGTCCATTGAAAAATGGTGTCGGCTGGACGCAGTGCCTCACGCCTGCAATCCCAGCACTCTGGGAGGCTGAGGCAGGCAGATCACAAGATCAAGAGATGGAGACCTTCCTGGCCAACATGGTGAAACCCCATCTCTACTAAAAATACAAAAAAATTAGCTGGGCATGGTGGCATGCGCCTGTAGTCCCAGCTACTCAGGAGGCTGAGGCAGGAGGATCACTTGAACCCGGGAGGTGGAGGTTGCAGTGAGCTGAGATTGTGCCACTGCACTCTGGCCTGGTGACAGAGTGAGTCTCCATCTCAAAAAAAAAAAAAAAAAAAAAAAGGTTTCTCTCAATATCATCATCATTTAGCCCAGAGCAGGTGAGGGTGTATTATCTGGGACTCACCACCCCAAACCTCTACAGCAAATAGCGGGTATGAATCGGGCTGAACATGTGGGCTGACAGCCACGGGCTCTCTCACTGAGGCCAGGACGTTTCTGTGAAGATGGGGGCAGACAGCCCGTCCTGGGAGCCTACTCTCAAGTGGATAGGCCCAAAGGCCATTCTTGAGCACACAGAAGTCGGGGGAGATGTACAGCAAGCCCCTCCTCTCATGTAACAACTAAGCCCCTTCCCCCCAAAGCTGCTATCTCACGACCCTCACTCTCCCACCCCCATCAGAGCGGCAAAGGAATGGACAGAGTGTGTCTTGGGGTCGAAGACTTAGCAACCAGAGCCTTGGTTTCCCTATTCATGAGATGAAGGAACAGCTCTTGGGATGGCCCCCTGGGGATTAGGGAGCCTGTGTTTAGAAAACAGAATGCCTGTCACATCGATCATCCAAGACATGGTCACCCCATTCAGCCTCTGTGTCACACCTGAGCAAGGTCAGGGTTGTGCAGTTCAGTGTAGGAGGCTGTGGGGCAGCCGGGGCTCGTCCCAGGCCTTGATTTACCCACATTCCCTGTGCATATGGAAAGATCTGAGATGGAATCTGGGGTTTTGCCCAAGAAGGGGGAAATCCTGAATTCAGGCCCAGCTGGAAGGTGGGGTTTCCCCAGGACAGCAGACTCTGCCCCTGGGCCTCTGTGAAATGAAGCCCTGCCCAGCACACACATGCACAGAGCTTGCAACCCAAGGTTAATGCCTGCATCCTGGAAGCTCAGAAAGTGAGCCCAGGACACACGCTCCTAACAGAGGAACAGGCACCAAGGCTGCTATCCCAGAGAGGCCACAGGAGAGGGACAGCCTGGGAACCAGTACAGGGCTAGAGAGAGGAGGAGGCCATGGCAATGCTGGTTGAGAAAGCACCTCCTGTACTGAAGGATACAGTGGCTTCCCATCACCTCTCCAGGACACAGAATGAGCCAGAAACCCCGCTCTGGGGCTCCCAGCAAGACAGCGCTTCTGAACAACATCCCTGCAGGAAACTCTGCCTCCTCAAATTGCTTGACCCTCCTGGTTTCCAATCTCCCTCCAACACCACATGCATTTCCCGGGCTCTGTCTGGCACTGTGCTCGGCAGGAGCCACAGGAGAGGCCCAGTCAGGTGGAAAGAGCACACTTTGGCTTCACTGTGGCCTAGGTTCAAATCCTGCCTCTAACTCTATATAGTTGTGAGATGTTAGGCAAGTTTCTTAACCTCTCTGAGGTCTTTTCCTCGTGTGTAAACCGGGGCTCATCGCTCCTTCAGAGGCCTTTATGAGGACTTCGGTGAGAGACTGGCCTGTAATAAATCCTCACACATGGTAGTTGTTATTTGAGAATACGAAGCAGATCCCATCAGAATCCCTGGGGCTGAAGGCTTTCACCCACCCCTACGGCTTCTTATGCCTTCTCCCCCATGTTCTCCCAATCCCTACCACCATTTTCCTCTGTGCCCCTGGAGGAGGCCACAGCACCAAACCAGGCCAAGATTCATCCTAGGTTAGGAAGATTTCCCCAGCAGGTGACCAGGGCAAAGCCATAGGCATGGCCCCTCCGTCCCTACCCTACCAAGGCCCCAGGTCTGTATGGAGCCATCCTCCCCGGTCCTACCCTTTCAAGGAGAGGCATTCCTGAAGTGGAAACCGCTGCAGATAGTTAGCCCAGTGTGACAATCTCTGAACAATTCTTCCTCCCAGCAGGACTGGGCTGTGAAGTGTAATTAAAGCCACAGGTTAATTAGGTGTGCAGCCATCTTGCCAAGAGGAGCACCTCACCTCCTCTCATCATGCATCCAGAGGTTCAGGGCTGCAGGAGGCAAGAAAGGGATCCACACTACCCTCCCCCCTCCTCTTCCTCCTTCATCCCTCCACCCCAGTCCTAAAGCTCTCCAGCCAGGCCACACCAGAATTGCCTTCCATCAGCTGTAGTCTAACTGATGACATCCTTTCTTCTACAGATGGATGGAGGGAGTGGAGAGAACAGACCTGGTTGTGATTAGGACTTCATGGAAGGTGCCTGGAGAGGTGTCCTTAGAGACAGACAGAGCCTTGAGTCGCCTCCCGCCTCCAACCCAACCATGAGGAGGAGACAGTGTAAGGACTCTTTTCAATGCAGGGTCCTGCATAATGGAGCCAGGGATGGAGCCAATGCAAGGGATGAAGGAAAAGCGGGAATGAAAAGAACACACCGGTCAGACACAGGAGAGAGTTGGGAGGCACTGGCTCAAATGGCTAGGAAGCCTGGGATTGGCTTACTAGTTATCTCATACCTTCCTATCTCAGCCTGGCTCAGTCACTCCATCTGTAAAATGGGGGTGCTGTGAGGAATTTCATGAGCTAAAACACATGCAGCTTTTAAAACAGGCTGCTACAGTGTAAGCTCTCAGGAAACCAGGAAATCCTCACAACACCCACCCCCTTCTGCAAACTGCTGAGTCCTGGGCTCCAGCTCGCTAGTCCACTCTGCAAAAGGACCGGTTCACTTGGTACCTTGAGGTCCCAGGTACTTTTCCAGGTGACCTGCTATACAGAAAGGAACTTGTGTCATTCAATTCCCATGACAACCTTCTGAAATAGGTATGATGGCCATTTTACATATGAGGAAACTGAGCCTTGGAGAGGAGAAATAATTTGCCCGAAGGCCACTCTAACAGTAAATGGCAAAGCAGGTGTTGAGACCCAGTCTGTGTGGCTCCCAGCTTTTCCTCCCACTCCAAGCTGGCTTCCAAGCCCCACTCCTCAGCACAGTGTCTGAGGCCCTCACATCTAGCTCTCTTCCCTGCTCCCAATCTAGCCAGATTCACGCATTCCCATCCAGCCTCTGGAAGCACACACCCCATCTTCACTTATGTGCTTTCCCCACGGAGTCAAAGAGCCAGAATAGAAAGGAGAGAGGGAAAGGCTTCAGGGAAGAGGGGAGCTGGAGGGTAAAGGATGCTGAAGGGGAACAAGGCTGCTGCTCATCGATCTGGGAGGCTTCTCTGGCTCATCCTACAGCTGTCTCCAGCTTGGCTTCTGTCTTCCCCATTCCACAGGAAGGAAATGGTGAGAGGAGTTTTGGGCACAGGAGGGCCAAGCCGGAGGCTGGTGAGAGGCCTACAGAAGCTCCAGCTGCTCTGAATGTGTTCAAGCCACTTGGCCGGGACACACATCCAGGGAACAGAGAACATGCAAATGAGGCTCAGAACAGCTGTAGATTCCTGATCTCATGGGAATCCTGACAGGATCCTGGCAAGCACTAGGGTGGCTGGGAGGCCTCCACTGGGCCACACAGTCCTCACTACCAGAAAGGGGTCTGAGTTGGGTTTTGCAAACCACAGAGGTGAACTCAGTGTGCCTCCTGCAGAGACTCTAAACGAAGGCTACTGGGCATTTGAGAAGGGCAGCTGAGATCACCAGTAGACAGCGTGTGTTTGGTAGCAAAGTCCTGTCAGGCAAAGTGCATCTCCTCCACTGACAGGAGATGTTGGTAGACAAGGGAAATGGGGTTTGCCCATCAAGCAGATCTTAAATGAAACATCCGACAAGCTCTTCATGAAATCATTGTGTATAAGCTAGAAAGAGGAAGCTGGAAGGCAGTAGCATTAGTGGGACATATAGCTGGTTGCACAGTTGTACCCCAAGGGGGCTTAGCAATGGATCCTGGCCGCCTGCAGGGAAGTGTCCAGGGGCCATGCTGCAGAGCTCCAACCCACACCACCCCATTCAACCTCTTAGCAAATCCTTGGATCAATATACAAGAAGCACTTGAAGCTGAGAGCAATAGCAGATACATTGGCTGACAGAGGCAGGATCCGAAATATCTTTATCAGCTGGAAAGATTTTTTCAAGATAAAATAAATTAGGGAAAAATGTAAAGTCTTGAAACAGGAGGTCAAAAAGCTGCAGCACTGTTGTAGGATGAACCGTGTACCCCCACAAAGCTCACAGTTTGAAGTTTTAACCCCTTGTATGTCAGATTATTGCCTTATTTGGAAATAGGATTGTTGCAGATGTAGTTAGATGAAGTCACACTAGAGGGTGGGCCCCAACCCAATATGACTGGTGTCCTTACAAAAAGGAAAAATTTGGTGACACACACGCACACAGGGAGAACATGTTGCAAAGATGAAGGCAGAAATTATATTGATGCTTCTATAAAACAAGAAACACCAAAGAATGCCAGCAAACCACTGGAAGCCAGGAGGGAAGCACGGAGCAGATCTTCTGTCATATCCCTCAGAAGGAGCTCTGCCCACACCTTGATCTCAGACTTCTGGCCTCCAGGACTGGAAGACAATAAGTTTCTGTTGTTAAGCCCCTCAGTGTGGGGTGTTTTGTTACAGCTGCCCTAGAAAACTAATACAAACACAAAGGTAAAATTGGGAAGATGTGGCTGAGTGCATTATGTTAAAGAGACCCTGGGGTGCTGGTTGGCTGTAAGCTCAGTAGAAATCAGCAGTGCTGTGTGGCTGCTAAAGACAGCCAGATCAGAGTTGAGGCTATGTTAACAGGAGATGCACTAGCTAGGCATACAGGTATGCTGGTCAGGCCTCACCTGGAGGGCCACCTTTGGTCCTGGTGACCTCAACTGTAGAGAAGTGGGAGATCTTCAGAGTCCTATGCCCAGAGATGAAGAGACAAGCCAGAGGAGGACTGCTGAACTGGGGAAGAGGTGGCAGGCTCATCAACTTCCAATGTTTGAAGAGCTGTGGCATGGAAGAGGGATGAACACCCAGCCACAGCGAGAAGAGATGGAACCCACAGGGAGAGAAACAGACTTCAGAGAAATAAAATAATTATATTAGGCATTGTCACCCAAAACATCAAATGGGCCGTCTCATGGGCACCTGAGCTCTCTGTCTCTGAGAAACTCAAGACTCCACCTGCTGACCACTCAGTAGAGACTTGTGCCAAAGACTCAGGCAACCTGCAGCTCCAAAGAGGGTCCACTCACATTCCCAGCCTGGCTTGACACCAGCAACTCGAGATTCTTACCTATTTAAAGTTAGAGGCCACCATGCGATGTCTGGGCCTCAAGACTGTTCATCTATGGCTTCGGCAGATTAAACTGTGTGCTGACACAGGGACTCATGGGCCTCAGAAGATCAGGTTTGGTGAGACCCAGGTCCACTGGAGGGATGAACCTGCTCATGCTCACAGAATAGGGTCCCAGGAGGATGAGGGGTGGGAAGGAAAGCTGCCCTGACTCTCCACTGTCCAGGGAGTGAGGGAGCTGGCAGCCCAAGCCTTAATTGATCCCTAACTTGAGGGAGCCCCACATTGGTGTGTGCTGTGAGGGGACACAGAGGAACCTACACCCAGACCTCTCTTTGAGGGGCTCAGGGAAAGCTCACTGGGAAGACAGTATTCTGTAGGAAAGGCAACTGTGATGTCGGTAAGAAGATGCAGTGATCCCTAAGTATACCTGGGGGACCAGTCCCAGGACCTCCTGCAAATTCTCAAATGCACAAATGTTCAAGTTCCTTATATAAAATGGTGTAGTGTTTGCCTATAACCTACACACATCCTCCTGTATACTTTAAATCATCACTTAATTACTTGTAACACCTAATACAATGTAAGTACTACGTAAATAGTTGTTATACTGTGTTGTTTAGGGAATAATTACAAGAAAAAAGTCTCTGTACATGTTTAGCATAGATACATTTAAAAATTTAATTTAATTTAATTTTTTTTAGAGACAGGATCTCATTCTGTCACCCAGGCTAGAGTGCAGTGATGCTATCACAGTTCATTGCAGCCTTGAGCTCCTGGGCTCAAGCAATCCTCCTGTCTCAGCCTCCCAAGCAGCCAGGACTACAGGTGCATAACACCATACCTGGCTAATTTAAAAAACCCTTTTTTTGTAGAGGTAGGGAGAGCCTTGCTGTTGTTCTGGCTAGTCTCATAATCCTGGCCTAAAGTGATTCTCTGGCTTCAGCCTCCCAAAACACTGGGATTACCAGTGTGAGCCACTGTGCCCGGCCTCAGGTGCATTTTTTTTTTTTTTTTTTTTTTGAGACACAGTCACTTTGTCACCCAGGCTGGAGTGCAGTGGCGCGATCTCGGCTCACTGCAAGCTCCACCTCCCAGGTTCACGCCATTCTCCTGCCTCAGCCTCCCGAGTAGCTGGGACTACAGGCACCCACCACCACGCCCGGCTAATTTTTTGTATTTTTAGTGGAGACGGGGTTTCACTGTTAGCCAGGATGGTCTTGATATCCTGACCTCTGATCTGCCCGCCTCAGCCTCCCAAAGTGCTGGGATTACAGGCATGAGCCCCCGCGCCTGGCCCAGATGCATTTTTAAAAAATATTTTCAATCCAAGTCTGGTTGAATCCTCACATGGATTCCACAGATACAGAGGGCTGACTGTACTTCCTAGGATTATTAAGTAATGAGCTCATTTAATCTTCCTTTAAACACAGCCCTACCTCATCTTACAGTTAAAAAAAAAAAAAAGAATGCTCAGAAAGGGAAAGGAACTTATACAAAACTCACAACCAAAAAGCAGCCACGCTGTGTTTGAAGCCAAGTCTGTCTCATTTTCAAACCCATACTCATTCCAAGGTTCTCCAGTGCTTCCCTAGTAAAGGGTTGCAGGTTGTGAGTTTCAAATAAGCACCACAAGCATCCAGCAACAGAAAGAATGACCTAATGTGGTCTAAAGCAGTGTCTCCAACTGTAGCATGCAACAGAATGACCTGCAGGGCTTTTAACAGCACAGGTTGGCCAGGCGCGGTGGCTCACACCTGTAATCCCAACATTTTGGGAGGACGAGGCAGGTGATTCACTTGAGGTCAGGAGTTCAAGACCAACCTGGCCAATATGGTGAAACCTCATCTCTTCTAAAAATACAAAAATTAGCCAGATGCAGTGGCGGGTGCCTGTAATCCCAGCTACCTGGGAGGCTGAGGCAGGAGAATCGCTTGAAACTGGGAGGCGGAGGTTGCAGTGAGCCAAGACTGCATCACTGCACTCCAGCCTGGGCGACAGAGTGAGTGAGACTCCATCTCAAAAAAAGAAAAAAAAAAAAGGATTTTTTGCTGGGCCCCAGACCAGCAAAAGGTTGGTTGAACCTTTTTAGTGGGTCTGGGGTGCAGCCCAAGAATTGTTGCATTCTTAACGAGTTCTGGTGGCACTAATGCCACGAGTCAGGGGCTTCGCTTTGAGAATTCCTGCTCTAAAGAAATCAGGAAAGGAAGTGGTGTTCCAGCCTCAGAGCCGCAAAGACATAGAGGTACACTGGTTGGATGACCATCTGTTCCCAGGGCAGGAGTCTTGCAAAAAGCAGGCAGCAGAACTGCTGGCCAGTGCTGAAACAGTTTACTGTTTACCCATCTGTTTACCCATCGGGTTGGGAAGATGCTCATTCTAGAAAACCTAGGTTCCTGTACTTTTCACTCTGGGCTCTTCTGGTTCTCCCGGGCTGATGAGTGTGTTTTTCCATAGGAAGTCCTGCTTCTTTTGTGGTTGACCACAGTCACCCTCAGCGTTTTCTCCCTGTCTTAACAGAGGAGCTTCTTTCACCAGACCTTTTGTGGCTAGGCTTCCCAACCTCCTCCTGACACCAGATGCCCTCCACGAAGCACACCTGAGTTGGGCAGGGTCCCCTCTCAAATCCATATTCATAAATAAGCACAGAATGACCAGGAAGAACCCAATCTGGACCCCACATTTCTCTTAGCTCCATTTAAGATGGTGTCGTTTTGAGCCACCCCGTCACCTTGTCGGCTCTGATGAAGCCCATGCACAATTAAACCCCTCAGATCTTTTTCTCAGGACCTCAACCAAATCAGGTCTGTCCCCAACATCCAATTCTCCACTTTAAGCAGTATCTGATTTCCAGTAGAAGTCAGACTGCCTATCCCCTGTCATGACTATAGCATGCCTCCCTGACAGCCTTATATTCCATACTGGGAAAGTAGCACCCAAATTCTTCCAACTGGCTGGAGAAGCTGTAATAGGAATACGTCATAACTTGGATCTGCTCAGCTGCAAGGCATGCTGGAATCTTGGCAGCTGGTCAGTGAGGAGCAAGAAAAGTTTTCTAGCATGGGTTACCTGGATAAAGGGATGAGGACATGACCCAGGAAGTAAAAAGGAAAGGGGGGCATTGATGAATAGCATCCCCACTCTACTGCTATTTGTACTGAGAAATGCCCCTCTTCTGCTGGAGAAAGACACAGCATATGTCCATGGGATGCTGAGGGAATATTTGTGAACAACTTGTTGACAACAAGCCAAGAGTTAACACCAAGAGGATTGAGAAAAGCCTATGTAGTGGTTAAATGTGTAGGCTCTGGGTTTAAATCCCAGGTCTACTACTTATTAGCTGTGTGACCTTGGGCAAATCATTTTATTTCTCAAGGTTTCAGTTTCCTCATGAGGAAAGTGGAGATAAAAATAATATGTGGGCCGGGCACAGTAGCTCATGCTTGTAATTCCAGCACTTTGGGAGGCCAAGGGAGGTAGATCACTTGAGCCCAGGAGTCTGAGACAAGCCTGGGTAGAAACCCAGTCTCTACATGAAACACAAAAGTTAGTCAGGCATGGTGATGCGTGCATTTGGTCCCAGCTACTTGGAAGGTTGAGATGGGAGGATGGCTTGAGCATGGGAGGGTGAGGCTGCAGTGAGCTGTGATTGCACCACTACACTCCGGCCTGGGTGACAGAGTAAGATCCTGTCTCAAATAAATTAATAAATATTTTTTTAAATGTGTACATAAGGCACCTGAGGATTAAAAGAGATAATGCACATAAAAAGTTTACCAGGCCGTTGTATAGTAACAACTGTATAAACCACAGCTGTTTTTACGGAACACTAGCTGGAAGGCATTGAGTGTTACGGTTCAGGGGCTGGAGGTACAAAGATGAAAGGGCTGAGCAGGTGAAAGGAAAAACAAGGATGCTGGAGGTGGGGGCAAGGGAGCCTAGGAGTTCCTATGAAGGGAGAGGCAGCATTCTGTGGAACTGATCTGGAGGCAGAGCCTAGGACCAAGGCTAGGTCAAGGGATTCTGACCTCAAATCAGGGAGGGGGAAGCAGTCAGCGCGAAGCCTCAGAGGAGAGCAGTGAAAAGTGTTTCTTAAACTCTGAATCCAAAAACTTTTTATTGCTGTAGGAAGTCAGTCAAAAACGGTCTAAATGGTCCATGTGAAAAAGCATCAATATTCCACTTCTAGAAATCTGTTCTGAGGAAATAATCATTGATAGGCACAAAGATTTATGTGCAAGGATGTTCACTGCAGCATTATTTATAATAGTGAAAAATGGTTTACAATTTAAATGTCCAACCACGGGGGGTTTGTTAAATAAATTATCGCGCATCCATATGATGGAATACCAGGCAGCCGTTATAAAGCCCATCTTAGTAGGATACTTAGGAAGGGGGAAATTATCACAATATGCTGTTAAGTGAAAAGGCTGGTTACAAAAAGTACAATCACAATTTGGTTACATACCTATCTAGATGAAACATACAAAAATGTTGAATGAATATTCATTACTTTTGTAAATGCTTTTTAAGAAAAAAATGACCAAAAAGAAGTAACCAGACAGGAGCTCTCACAATCAGCTTATAATAGAAAGTCATTAAATTCAGAACACAAACAGTAGCTATGATCTGAATGCCAGGAGCTGTAGCTGGTGCCCATTAGAAAGGACCTGGCTGTTTAGAAGGGTTGAGGGCTAAGAGGTTCTGCATGCCATTGGCATGAGGCCAGGTAGAGCCTAGAAAAGAAGATTTAGGTCAGTGGCTCTCAACCATGGCTGCCTATTCGAAGCTCAAAAAAATACCAGTGCCCAGGCTCCCCCCGCAGAAATCCTATCTTAATTAAGGTCTAGGATAGGGCTATCAAGTATGCATTTTTTAAAGCTCTGCAGGTGGTTTTTACGGAAGCCAGTGAATTATGTGTTGAGCTGGACCAAGCCACGGTTACCTGTATACAGAGGTAGACTTGAGGCTGTTCACCCCACTTCACAGCCGTCTTCTCTCTGGACAGGGCCCAGCAGGAAAGTGAGGAAAGTCTCACTCTGGAACCTGGAGAGCTGTTGAAAGGGAGCATGTGCCCCAAGGCACCTGGTCTATGTAGAAACATTACCCTCAGCCTTGGGGACATTAATGTAAGTGCTCTTTAGACCTTGCCTGTTTGGAGCTTTTACCACAAGGACACTGCTCTACACTTAGACTCCTGATGGGACCTAGGGTACCCCTGATGCCAAACACTGAATGTCCAGGCTCTACCAAAGGAGGAAGGAAAGAAAGCCCAGATCCCGGGAAATCTGCAGGGGTCTGACCCTGCATCAGCCACAGCTAGTGGTATTTTCCTCTTCTGTCCTGCTTTCAGGCAGAAATACACACCAACCAACAGGGCAATGTGTAAACCTTAAAAGCAGTCTGCCTTGAGTGGATGAGGCCTCTCAGAGAGGGCTCCTAGCTTCCCCCAGGCGCCTTGAGGGAAGAGAAGCAGAGGGAGCTGGCTGCTAGAAACAAAAGTTTGTATGAAATGATAAGATCTGCCCCAGCTTCTCACTACAGATATAGAGTTACTCAAGGCACCGAAAGCAGGGAAAGAAGAGGCCTGAGTTGGGTGCTTCACACACTTGTCCCTGAATAATTAAGAGCCAACTGCAGCTCTTTTGTATTCCTAACAGGGGGGCTCCTGGGAGGCCTTCCGGACAATGGCTAGGGCAGTAGGGAGGGAGCTTTGGCTCAGGTAGACCAGTGGGATTGGCAAATAGGGATGGATCTAAATTGTTACCCTGCAAGCCATTTCCCTAAAGTTGCCCCCCAGGGCGGGCTTACATCAGCTCTGGCAGGCAACGAAACTGAGGACAGAACTGCGGTTAATCCGATGGTCAGCCGGTAACACACAGATTTGGAATGCCTTGCATCTACATTTATATGTGCATATATGTATGTATGTTTGTATGCATATGTATGCCTCAATATACAGCAGAGTTACCTTCCAAATGATATTTGGCTCAGGCTGAGGCAAAAAGGAAAATGCATTCTCTGAAGATGCAGTGACTGGCAGTCGGTCAGATGGGTTAACAACAGGGGGGCTGGATGGTAACTGGAAACTAGCCTGAGACTCACATTCCCCACAAAGAATCCACAGAAAAGTCAACGAGCCACTCCTGGAAAATCAAGAAGCGACGGCAATATCCATTCAAAACCACTGACTTGAGGGCCAGAAAGGGCTTTAGGATTCTTCTGAACACCTCCCTTTCACAGATGAAGAACCCAGTGGTTTGGCAGAGGTGCTCAAGCAGAAAAGCCTCCCTCATTTCTAACCCAGCCTCCCCACTCTGTAACTGAAACCTCTAATTTGATCCTCAGGGGACTGGCAGGACAGATGGTCACTAAACATCCTTCAAGTACCAACCTTTCCCATCACAGAAGATGCTGGCCAGGACATTTCTGGTTCAAATGAAAGATACTCTGATAATATCGACAAGGCTTCAAATTCAAACAAGTTCCATGCGCAAGTCTGATTAAGTCATCCTTATTAAACGCAGAACAATGAGGACAGTGTCATGGCGGGATTCAGCACATACAGCATTGCCTTTAAAGCTTTCATGTACTCAGGGAAAGCCGGATGGAATCCTTGTCCTTCTATTTCAAGTCAGAGAGTGGAGGAGAATCAGCAGACCAACTGCCAAGAAGAGAGCTCAAGGTTAAACTCTCCTGACCCAGTCCCCATCCCAGACGTCCCTCCTTCTGCTTTCTCTCCTGTGCCCAGCAGCAAATTGGACAGAAAACCATCTTCATTTTTTATTCCACTTTGAAGCCACCAAGTCGAATAATTTCTCACTGGTGAGTCCCCCACTCAAATCAGGACTGAGAGGCCATTCTGCAAGGTTTGGGTTTCATCTCTCATGCTCACTAAAACAGAAGGGAAGGGAAGTATCATGGCAGAGCCACACAACATTCTGCACCCTTCTGTCCCTTTCCTTTCAGAACTCGACTCTCAGCTGGAACTTCTCCCTGCCATTTTCTAGCATTCAAGCTGGTTATAAAGGAAATTTCTTCAGAAGGAAAGTATTGGAGGAGATCCATCTGAAATAGAGAATGGCATACACGAAGATCCTGTTCCAGATTACCCATTAGAGGATCATCTCCTCAGCTAAGGCAGATGTCATCAGACCAAAAGTCACAGAGAGGGGGGTTTGCAAAAGTATAGCACGATGCCAGTGAAAAATCCAGGTGTTGTCCACACAAGCTATAAATGAAGGGCTCAATTCTGTCAATTCAATGAAATTCCATTAGTCCAGGCATTTGCTTTGGCCTCTTGCCATACATTTAAGACCAAGTTAGTTAAGTGTTGTCATAAATTTAAGGCCAACTTAGTGATAGGTAAACTCATATGGAAAGATCTGAATGTAAAGAAAACTCATTCATTAGAAGTAACTATTTCCAGCACACACACACACACACACACACACACACACACACACACACACACACGAAATGAAGACAAGCTAGTGATCAAGGTGACTGAATGAGGCAAAAGATGGTCCCCAGAACCCACTGGGGTTTAGATCTTTAAGTATAAGTAACACTCCTTCCAAGCACTTGTGCATCCCCAGAGCTCCAGATGCCCAGATCTCCAGGAGCCTGGCTTTGCATCTATTTACACCACAGGTACAAAGTAGGTGTTTAGCTTTGATGAGTGAGGAATCTGAGGCACAGAGAGGGAACTTGGAACTAGGAAACAGCTAAGGTGATGGGATCCTAGCCCTCTCACCCTCCCCCAAAACCCTGGACTCCAAGTCCTTTGGACAACTCCACATTAGCTGTCAGGTCCCCCAGACAAACCCACAGGGGAAAAAACACCACAGTAAATCACCACAGATGTTGAGGCAATGCTGATAATTGTGTACTCTTAGTCATGCTGATTTACCCCATCCTGGGAGATCAGAGGCATGTGTTGTTTACTGTTGTATCCATGGCTCCTAGAACAGTGCCTGGCACATAGTAGGTGAGTGAACACAGGAGTTTACTGCCACTGGATGGTCTCTTTTACCCTGTACCCAGGCAGTGACAAAGCCAACACTTGAAGATCATGGGAAACATCTGTCTACTGCCAGGGTATAGGTGGTGGGGCACCAGAACTCAGCTCTGGGTTCTTTAAGGCAATATAACATAACAAGGTGGCATGCACTTCTAATCAGGGATCTTGTCTTTTTGTCCTCTTTGTCCATTCTACCACCTCAGTCATCAATGAAAGTGGTGAACTGGTTGGCTGGTAATGAGTTGCTAACTCAGATCATTGGATATAAGAGGGTGACCAAGACTAAGCACAGGAGTGTTATGGTCAGTGTTCAAATAATTGGACCCAATAGCATCATCTTCCTAAATACACATACTCCATCCATATATGTCTGCTGTTCCTCTATCCCCTTGATGGGTTCCCATCCCTCTTTTTAGATCCCCACTCAGGCATCAGGGCTTTCTGGATGTTCCTTGGAATCTGCAAACATCCAATGTGAGCTTCTAGTCTTATCTCATCTAACCTTATTGCTACATTAGATGAAACAAAAAGTTTTGGTTGAATTTTCTCTTTTTTGTAAAAAATAAAATTGGTTTACACCCACTGGATTCCCAGTGGGAATGGGGACAGGAGATCTGAATCCAGTCTTTGCTCTGCATGTGGAACCTTATATCAATGGATGTGATGTGCTCAGATTTGAGTAAAACAAGATGGCTCCCTCAAGGAACTTATCATCTGACAGAAGAATCTTAATGGGCCCTGAGAATGAGGGTGAGCCAAGGGCCCAACAGGTCAGAGGTAGAACCAGGCCATGAGATATTCCAGTCAATCCCCAAGGTACAGGGAGACAAGAAAACATGTATATCCAAGGCAGATGAGCTCACTTCTTAGAATCTTAATATCTTTATCTATAGATATAAGGGGTCAGGCTACTTAAAGGCTGTTAATTGATTTTGTTAGGATCATTTCACTTGGCCAGTTTGGCTTTGAACTCCCAATTGTCCATAAGCAGGGCCACTCTAATTGCCTGATCAACACACTGTGACCTGCCTGCCCTCTGTAGGCATTTGAATTTGTGCTTCCCCTGACATGGACAATCTCCAGGGCCTCTCCCAGCTTTGAGTCTCAATAAGAAGTGACCACTGTAGGGTCTTTCAAACAAGCCAGGAAGTTCATCCTAAGACAAGAAAGTTTCTGGGGCTCCTCCAGTCCTAATGGGGAGGTAGCAATCTACAGTGTTGGGCTGGACCTCTCGGCTTCTCTGGTTTTCTAGTCTGGCACTAGAAGTGGTAAAGGAACTTTTTCCCCTCGCTAGTGGGAAAGGAGGTGCTGGCTGTCCTATCTCAGGGCAGAGTCAATAAGCCCAGCTCTCTGTCCCACCTGAGTCATCGAGTTTTCTTTAACCCTTCCTCTCCTAAACCCTTGGGTCATCAGGCACCTTGCTGCCTGTACAGCCACTGCATGTTCCTCTCCATGTTCTCCCTCCCCAAACACATAGACAAGTGTCTCAGGATCAAACTGGTGAACTTGCTAACCTCTCTGGGCATGGGCTCGGCCCTGTACCTCTTTTTATCTATCAGCATTTAGCATGGTGCATCGCACACAGTAGGTGCTTAAACAGTGTTAGATGTCCACGGTGATGATTATGGTCGCTACTGTTGGCTTTGGAGGAGGAAGGCTCTGAGACTGGCTGCTTGGAAAAAGAAAAGGGATGGAAGATCTGCCATTCCTTCCCAAACTGGTGGTGATAGGTGTTGATATGGAGAAAAGAGCTCCCCCTGAAACCCACACTCACCTACACACACCTTTCCCAACACAGCAAGCCAGAGGCAGCCCTGCCCCGAGTGGTCTACCCCCACGCCCCAAGGCCCAGAACGGTTCTCACCGCCCCATGAGTGACCAAGTGGCAAGTTCCCCCATCTCTCCTATATTTTATCTCCTTTCCTCCTCCGTTGAAAATCTTGACTTCGGGCAAGGTACTGGCTGTTTCTTTCCAAGCTGCTTTCAAATCTGCCCCCCTTTTCCGTAATCGTGAGATCCAGTTATAAGGTTCAAGTTCCCCTCTTGCCCCTTCCTCAAGGTCATCTGTCCCGGCTTAGAAAAGGTGAGAGGCCACTGCTGATTGTCAAGAAGAGAACAGGCTTAAAAAGATGAGCTGAAGTGGGGAGGCCGAGGAGCAAGCAGGCAGGGAGGGCTGTGGAGAGAGGCCCCGAGGCCGAAGTGGGTTGGGGTGCCTGAGAAAAGCGGAAGGAGGTCGGATTCACTAGGGGCTGAAGGAAAAAGATGGGGTTAGGGCCAGAGAAGGTAGGATCGTGGTGAGGTCTAGACACAGGCAAGCTTCCAAACCCTCAGTCCCAATTCCGTTGGCCGGGAAGGAGTGCACGCCAGGGTAGCCAGCCCTCCCGGCTCCTGCTGCTCTCACCCCGCCCCTCTGCAGAAAGCCTGGGCAGGATCGCAGGGGTGCGGGCAGAATCCAGCGCTCCTCTCTCCCCATCCAGACTCGCGGCCCACTCCCGCCTGGCGCGGCGGGCAGTCGGAACTACCCAAAGACTGGGCTCGAGGTGGGGGGCGGGGGCGGGGAGGAGGGGGCCAGAACGGCGCTGCAGGTGGTCCTCCTCCTTGTTTAAAGTTTGCGGTGGGCAAAGGAGTCGGCTCCGTTGGGCCGGGTTTTCTCGAGCCTCGCCTTCTTCCTCCGCCGGTCCGGCGACCACTTCCCTCTTGGCTCCCGCCCCGCGCGGGTCCCGGATCCCCTCTCCCGTCTGCATCCCTCTCTGTGCCCGAGCGCCCCCCGCTCCCTCCCTCCTCGCTGGATCTCCCGCAGGACGTGAGCGGAAAGTGAATGGGCAGCCCCAACCACAAAGACAAATTACCATGAGAAACATAAATCGGGAAATCGCCGCTCGCGTCCCCGCTTCCAGCTGCCGCACCCCTCTCCACCCTCCCAGCCGGGAGTGCGGGGCCCTGAGCCACTGCCCCTGGAGCCTGGTGGGCAGAGTTCACGCTCCGCAGGCCTGGTCAGGGCAAGAGTGTCCTGGAGGGGGGTCTGGGAAGAATCCGGGCGGCGGCTCCGCAGGCGGCGGCGGTGGAGCGGGGACGTCCCTGAGCGGGAGATTTCACACTCTGGGCGGGCCACGCGTTCCCACGCGCCTCGCCGCCCGCACTCTCCCTCAGTGCTGTTTACTAGCCGGCCCTCTCTGAGCCTCCATCTCCGCACCTCTGTCCCTCCGTCCCTCAGCCTCACTCGTCCGTCTCCTTCTCCAGGCCTGGGTCCCGGGTCCCCATCGCCGCTGCAGCCCAGATGCGCCGACCACAGCCCTGGCAGGGCCCAGTGCAACCCGGACCCAGAGCTGGCTGGCGGCGGGAACGCAGCAGCGCTGAGGGCTCTCAAGCCGAGGAGGCAGCGGGAGGCGCGGAAGCCAGGGGACCCCCTGTCCTCCCGCCCGCAGCCTCACCTACCTGGCTTCAACTTGCCAGAGCCCGGACCCCTACCTCTCTACCCCGATACCCACCCGAGTTGCTGAAGTTTGCAAGTTGCAGCCCCAACCCGCGCAGGGGAAGCGCCCGGGGCTCCCGGGACTCACCTCCCAGCGGCGGGTGCAGGTGCCCGGTTCCCCGCGGCTCCCGACTCCCGGGCGGCGCGGAGCGGCGGGAGCGAACCAGATGGGCTGGCGGCCGGTCTGGGAATGGGGCGGCCGCGCAGGAACGGCCTCCAGCTCTCAGCGCTCCGGTGCAGTCCCGACCCGGGCCCGCGCCCGCTGCGCTCGGGCTCCCAGCAGCCGCTGGACGCGCTGCCGACCCGCCCGGCTCGGCGGAGCTGGGCTCTGGCACCAACCCCCGCGCTCCAACTAGCTCCCGACCCGGCGCTCGGAGAGAGCAGGGAGGAGGAGACCGCGGGAGCAGAAGGAGGGAGGGGGCGGTGGGGGAGGAGTTGCAAGCAAAGGGAGAGAAGGAGGGGAGCGGGAGCGAAAAAGAGGAGGGGGCTGGAGCAGACCTGCCGCGGCGGGCGCTGCACCCGCCAGCCTCGAGGCGCGCGGAGGAGCGCGAGGGGGCGCCCTGCATCCCGCGGCTGCTCGGCCGCCTCCCGCCCCGGGCCTGCCGAGTGTGGTGACCAGCCCGGTGTGCCGAAGCCCCTTCCCCGGCCGGCATTCCGGCGGCAAGACCTAGGACTCCGAGCACTTGCCGCCGTTTGCCACATCCCGCCTTGCCGTTCTCGGTCACCCCATCTCGAATGTGACATCCCCGAGGGCCATCGGCGCGGCCTGCCCACCCCAACACTCCGGGCCTGAGGAAGCTCCCCCAAACCCCACTCCGGACTCCCACATTCCCCAGCCCCGTCAGTTCGGAACGATCTTCCTGCCTGTGGATTTGAAGGGGAAGGGACCTCGTGTAAAACGGGGGAGAGCCGTTATAACCTGCAGCGGCAGAGAGGGAGGCTAGGCTGCTGGGCTGGGCTGGAAAGCCAGAACTGGCCGGATTAGGGTTAACCTTGCAAACTGTGCGATACCGAGCGAACCTCTCCAAGCCTCAGTTTCCTCAGCTGTAAACTGGGGTTAGTAATACGCACCCTACAGAATTGTGAAGAACGAGTAGGGGATACGGGGAGTAAAATAACATCAGGAACAGTGGGAGAGCAGCCAAGAGATGAGTGATCCGGGGAGGTGGTGGAGCGTTCTCAGCTGAAGACGGAAGGTTTAGCGCAATCACAAGGAGCGAGGCCGAATTGTTTACAAGTTTAAGTGATCTAGTGTTTCTGATGGCTAGAAGGCGGGAGAGAAAGATGCAAGGGGCAAGCTTCAAATCCTAGCTGCCCGGGCTGCAAGAGGGATGGGAAGGGAGCCCTCTGCTGAACAAAAAATATATTTGAAAATGTAAAAAAAGGTGACCTAAGAACGAGTGAGAAAGACAAAGGATTTGAAAAATTAAAACCAGGAAAGTGTGATTCTAAGAGATAACCGAAGAGAACTATGAAATAAAAATAGATAAGTTGGAGGAAGGAAAATATCAAAAGACTTTCTAGAGTATGCCAAAAATTGGATAATTAGAACAAAGTCTGAGTGAAGCATTTTACATAATAAAATTCTGGGTAAAGGAAAACCCAGATAAAGCAGAAGAATTGAGACACTAAGAGCCCCAGAGAAGCACCTCCTCCCTGCCATCCTCCTACCCCTGGACCATGGCAAGAAGCAGTTTGACAGGATAATGGGAAAGAAAGGGTGGTTCTGAACCCAAGAAGGGAGTTTATGAGACACTGTAAAAAGAGAAACAGTGCAAGATCTCAAAGATAGACTTTCTAGGGCAACGGAAATGCTGAAACTTATAATGTGCAGAATGGAGAGAAACTTGCAAAGGGAAAACACGTTCTGGACACAAAGGCAGAGATGCAGAGAAGAAAAGAAAGGAAACGGGCATGTGTGGGCATACCAGTCTGGTAGCCCATTCATTTAATATTGGGGTAAAAATCAAGTTGGAAGAGGCAGCACGGGATATTGAGTCCAAATCTATCATTTTATCGACAAGGACAATGAGCTCTGGACCATTCTCCCAGAGTCCCAGGCTGAGATAGGGATAGGTCTCCTGATCTCCACCTTGGAACCTTTCCACTGCTATGAGCGTGCCCCCCTCCCAACCCCCATTCCCTACAGAGCCATGGGGAATGTTTTTGTCATCACAAAAAATAGAAGTATGTGCAATATAGAGATACCTTTTAATTAACACAAAAAACCACGAAGCTATTCCATACTGCAGGACCAGGGAATGAACAGGAGAGCTTCCAATTTGTCTGGTTGGGAGAATAGACAAAATGCCTTCTGAGTGGCTCTGTCAGCCACAGCTCTCCCTTGAAAGATAACCAAAATATTCTCCACCCTTCACACATTCTCTCACCTGCCCTCTTGTTTGCTACCATGTTTTGATTGTGTTCATTCTTTTCTTCCCACTATCATGTCAAGGCCTTTTCTGGCTCTCCCTCTCCATGTTATAAAGTGGAGAGGGGGTTTGGGGGCTTGGCACAGGAAGGGAAGAGAGGAGACTCCAGGCTGGGGACACAAAGAGGGAAATTTTCCTTTTCAGGGGAAGCAGGAGCCAGGACAAGGAGGCACCCAAAGAGACAGACCAAGTAGCAGGGCAGCTAGCAACATTGGGCTAATTAATCCTAATTGCATCCTAAAGCATTGTATTGATTAACAGTGATTACTCAAGAGCTCTCAATACAAGAGAGCTTCAGAAGCCCAACCCTCCGGAAGAGACAGTTTCTTTACTGGCCTGGCTTACCACCTGCTCTTTGGCAAACCCAGCCTGGTTAGAATCTCTGAATCATTTACTTGGAACAAAACCTGGAGCATTGATTCCATCACCACAGTATCACAACCAGCTTCTGCCACCTTCCTTAGACCTTTGCAATAACCTATAAGATAATTGCTTCTTTTAGGAGCAATTCTTCTTCTACCAAAACATTGTTAATTAAGCAGAATGGAAATATAGTAATTAACACAGTGTTAAGCAAACAAGCTAAAGAGCGGTGAATATAGGGGGTGATGGAGTTTTTAGGATTCACTCTTGACCTAGAAATTCCAAACTTATCTTGAACTAAGGTTGAAAGAGTTTAAGAAATAGATCCAAATTCTCATGCTCAAGAGCAGGAAAGGGTGGAAAAGCTAGGAGCACAACACTGTCTTCTTCCTCCCCCCGAGGGCATTTTCTGGGAGATAAAGCTAAAAAATGAGTGCAGGCTCTCCCAAGAGGCCATCTCTCTCTCTCTCTCTCTCTTTCTCTCTCTCTCTCCCCTCTGTGTGTGTGTGTGTGTGTACACATGCTTGTGCATAGCCCAGGCACAAACACAAACCTTGTCTTGCAGCAAAAGGCAAACAGCCAGTCATATACTAATAGGAGACAGAGAATTGAAAATAAAAAGACAGCACGTATAATGTCCAAATTGTTTTCTGCTCCCAGAATTGCCTGCTCATTGTGCCTGGGGATGGCAAAGAAAAAAGAAAATTCCCACCCCAGAAGTCATTGTCAATTTGTGAACCAAAAGCTTGCTCAGGTCAGAGGAACTGAAGTGTCACTGAATGACTGCTTTGCCATTGTCCTGAACTAATGTGAAAGAAGAGATTTTCCTTCCTTCCTTCCTTCCTTCCCATTTAAGTGTCACTCACTATGCTAGGCAGAGAGGTCATAGGAAGAGCTTCACAGGCAGGCAGGGGAGGCAGACGTAATCATAGCAAATGCAAGGGCTGCCACAGGATGGGAGCTCTGCGGGCACATGGAGAGCCAGTTACCAGCTCTACCAAACAGGACAAAGAAGACTTCATTGGAAATGGCCATTCTAGCTGAGAATGGAAGATAAGGCAGGAATTTGCCAGACAGAGAAGCAGGAGGAGGCAGAGTATTCCAGGCAGAGGAAGTAGCAGGTATAAAAGCACAAGGCGATATAATTAGATTTCTGTTTGAAGAATTACTTGCCCCTGGTTAACAGATTCAGACAGAGCTGAAGCAGTAAATGTGAGCAGGTGTTTCACGTGGTGGAAAGAGCACCGCACCAGCAGTTAGGGCTCCCCAGTCCTAGGATGAGCTGGGCCACTGATGAGCTGAGTGTCCTTGGACAAGCCTCTTAATCTCTCCAACCTCAGCTCCTCCTGGATAAAATGAAAGGGGTTGATCCACTGGTTTGTAAGCTTCTCCTTGCACATGTATTCTATGATTCTGTCTCTACCTGAAGATACTTCTTTAAATCCTGCTCTACATTATGCTCTTTACCATATTTGCACACTTGTTCCTTTCCTTGTGTATAGCACTTTACAGTTTACAAAACTATTTGCCATATACTATCCCCTTTGACCTTCACAGCCATGTGAGGGAGACAGCTACACTGAAGACCTAGATAAGCTTGTCCAGTCACTGGCTGTAAACCTCTCTGTGCAGATGATGCCCAGGTTTGTATCTGCAGCTCCGACCCCTCTCGCTCTCTCTTAAAATCTGGATGTATAGAACCAACTGCCTGCCCCTCCTCTGCATGACCATCTAAGAGACATCTCTATCTTAACATACCCAACACTTAACTTCTGATTTGTTTTTCCAAGCCAGCTCCTCCCTCAGTCTTCCCCATCCTAGTAAGTAAAAACTCCATTCTTCCAGTTCCTCAAGGTCAAAAGCTTGAAGTCATTTCATACCCCCCATTCAGACCATCCATAAATCCTGTCGTCTCTATCTTTGAAATATTTTCAGAATCTTACCATTTCTCCCCACCTCTTCCACTTGTGTCCTAGTTCAAACCACTCTCTTCTCTCCCCTGGATGTTTGCTCTGCCATTTCTAACCTTTGTACCTACAGTCTGTTCTCCACACGGAAGCTGTCCTAATTCAGATCCTATCACTCCTCTGCTCAAAAACCTTCTATGGCTCCCCAGCTCTCTAGAGAAAAAGCCTTAGCGCCCCACAAGGCCTGTCTGACATTATCTGCTAGCGCTCTCCCTATCCTCACTTCTCTCAGGCTTCCCCAGCCTCTCTGCTATTCTTCACACACCCAAGGCTCTCACCTCAAGGCCTTTGTACTTGATGCTCTCTCTGCCTGGAAAGCTCTTTTGCCAAATGTCCACATAGGTCATTTCCTCACTTCCTTTAATCTCTGCTTAAATATCAATTCATCAGAGATGTATTACCATCTTTTCGAAAATGACAAATACTTGTCATTATCACCATCTGACATTGTACATATTTATTGTCTGTCTCCCCTGACCAGAATATAAATTCCACAGGAGCAGAGGCCTTGCCTGCTTTGTTCATCACTATAGCCCCAGCTTACAGAACAGGGCTTGGTTTTTGTTTGTTTGGTGGTTTCTTTTAAAGGTACAAAATAATGATTTAATAAATGAATGATTATTATCCTCATTTTACAGATAGGAATCAGGGATGCAATTGGTAATTTTCAGAGCTAGGCTTGAACTGAGATTTTTCCATATAAATTTTTTTCTCCAATTGCTTATTAGTTAATATTTATATTAGCACTTAAAAACTCTTTAATAGAAAATGTATATTATAGTAAAACATGCTAATTGTTTTTCAACCCAGTTAACCACCTGCAGCATTCCAAATCACAACAGAGGGGAGAATTAGCTCTGAAACCCACAAAAAGTGTTCATCAATCCCACATACACGCAATTTTTCTGGAACCATTTTTGTTCCCTGTGTTACATTTCTAGTTTTTCTTCATACAGTCCTAAGTCAAGGGTGTGGTGAGAGATTGGGAAGGCAGGCTTTGTAGCTTGGCCTCGGGCTGACACCCAGGGGTAATTACATCTCTCTTCCTGAGCACTCATAAGCACCTCTCTGCTTTCCTCTTTCCTGCTCAGCTGGCACAGACTGTCAGATTTGGGGTGAGGATAAATCAAGAGGAAGTGAGGTATGGGGTGTGAAGATCAGAGGCATGGCTGGTTCAGGGATGACACCAGGCTTCCTGGCAGATGAGCAGGATAAAGGGTCAAGTCCAAGGGCTCAACTCCAGGCAAGGAAGACAGTGGCAACTCTTAGGATGTTTAGACCCAAGGAAGAACATAAGGTGTGGTCACCCTTCTTGAAGGCATTTGAACACTAGAGATCTGTGTCTGTGATTATCTCCCAGGACCAGCGTGAAGCCACAGAGGTCCTGGATAAGATCAGGACAGGATGGGCGTTGGCCAAGGTCACCTAAAGCAGTGTTCCCAGAAGGAGATCTGTATCCCATTAAAAAAAGGATCTGGGCCGGGCGCGGTGGCTCATGCCTGTAATCCCAGCACTTTGGGAGGCCAAGGCGGGTGGATCACCTGAGGTTGGGAGTTCGAGATCAGCCTGACCAACATGGAGAAACCCCGTCTCTACTAAAAATACAAAAAATTAGCCGAGCATGGTGGCACATGCCTATAATGGCAGATACTCGGGAGGCTGAGGCAGGAGAATTGCTTGAACCAGGGAGGCGGAGGTTGCAGTGAGCTGAGATCACGCCATTGCACTCCAGCCTGGGCAACAAGAGCGAAACTCTGCCTCAAAAAAAATAAATAAATAAAAGAAAAGGAAAAGATCCCAGGTTGTAACCAAAAAGGGGCATGGGCCTGGCCTGGTGCTTAGAGGACCCAAGCAGGACCATATCTCTGGGTAGGGCATAAGGAGGGAGAACCTCCTGCCTGGTTGGGGGTAGAAAACCACTGGAGTGGTTGAGAGGTCCAGAAAGGCTTTTGCCCCCACCGAAATGTCTCTCCTCTGGTGTTCCATGGACTAAAATCCTCATAGCAGTGAAACAGTAGGTTGGCCTAATGCCTTATCTAAACACATACATTAGCAGCAACACATACATTAGCAGCACCTTAGCAGGAGTGGGAGATAAACAGCCATTCCCTTTGAATGATCTATTGAGCACACCTCTGTACCAGGACCATATAAAGCACCTAGAACCCTAGCCCCCCGGAGAGAAGGCATTCAAGACATTGTTATTGATAGAAGGCATGGAGGGATGCAGCAGCAGACGATGCATGACCGTGGGAGGGCCAGAGAGGCCTTGAATGCCATGGAATGGGGCTGGAATTTTTCCTGTAGTCCAGGCAAGGGAAATAATCCAAAGTTTGGGGCAGAAGGCTGATGAAGTGAGAACAGTAGCAGTGGCTGAACTTGAGTGACGGAGACCAGTTAGGAGACTGTTATGACAGCCCCAGCACCTGAGTAGGATCCTGATTGGGGCAGATATGCCAAAAACAATGAAAACCCATTATGCACACTTATTGCATGAGGTAGTACCCTAAGGGGTCAGAAAGCAGAATAGGGAACTAAGATGGGGAGGAATAAAAAAGAATAAGAGAAACAATACGAGTGATCAGTAGAGAAAGGGGGAGTGTGAGCCAAGTGAAGTAAGTGAAGTCCTGATGAAGACAACTTTGCCTGAACCCCATCCATTTTGCTTTGTGCTGGCTCTGCTCTCATCTGGGAAATGAGGGGGATAGAACGTGTCCTTAACACATCCTGGCAATGCTGCAGGTAGCTTGGATCTCAGATGTTAGCCAAGAAGCCCTGATTTGAGTGGGAGGCAGCAGGCTTCCTCACTTCAATTAAATAAGAATTTTCACACCCCTGTTATTTGCTCAGTTCTGTTCTGAGGCTAGAGAGGACACACACAGAGGATAAGCAGTGCTTAAGGGATGATCATCTTATTGGGAACGTGAGGTGCAAGCAAGAAGTAAATAGCAGGTAAATGCCAGATTGACTGCTCCAGGCAATAAACACTGGAGAAGTTCAGTGGAGAGGGAGTCGCTGAGGCTTAGTGTCCAGGAAGGCTTCTTGAAGGAGGTGGGAATTGCCTTGGGTCACAAAGAAAATGTAGGCGTGGGCAGATGCAGGTGATGAAACATGCATTTAGTGGAATTCTTTAAGAAAGTAAAGGAGGAGTAGGTATAATGAGGAAACACCTATAACCCACTTAGACTTTTAAAGAGCTTTTGACAAAGTTCTCTAAGAAAGGCTTTTTTGAAAGGTTAAGTCACCATGAAACTTGAGGGGGAGGAAAGAATGATATCTCTTTTATCAAGAGAATGGCTTAGAGACAGAAAATAAATGGTAGGAACAAATTTAGGCTTCAGCCAGGCACAGTGTCTCATGCCTGTAATCCCAGTACTTTGGGAGGCTGAGACAGGAGGATTGCTTGAGCTCAGGAGTTCAAGACCAGCCTGAGCAACATAGTGAGACCCCGTCACTCTAAAAGAAAATTTTTTTCTTAATTAGCCAGGCATGGTGGCACACACCTGTAGTCTTAGCTACTCGGGAGGCTGAGCAGGAGGATCCCTTGGGCCTAGGAGGTCAAGGTGGCAGTGAGCTAAGATCCAGCCACTTTGCTCCAGCATAGATGACAGAGCAAGACCCTGTCTCAAAAAAAAAAAAAGAAAAAAAGAAAAAAAAAATTTAGGCTTCTTTAGATGGTCCATTGTTAAAATTTTCTCTTCAAGAATCTGTGCAATAAATGGATAAACAAAATATGATATAGACATACAATGAAATATTCAGCCTTTAAAATGAATGAAATTTAACATGTTACAACATGGATGAAACTTGAAGTCATGCTAAGTAAAAAAGTCACACACAAAAGGATAAATACTGTATGATTTCACCTTTATGATGTATTTAGAGTAGTCAACTCACAGAAACAGAAGGTAGAATGGATGTTGCCAGTGGCTTGAGAAAGGGGTAAAATGGGGGGTTAGGTTTTAATGGGTGCAGCGTTTCACTTTGGAATGATGAAAAAGTTGTAGAGATAGATGGTGGTGACGGTGGCTGAATGCAAATGTGCTTAATGCCACTGAACTGTGCACTTCAGGAGCACTGAGACAGCACATTTTATGTTAGTGTATTTCACCATAATTAAAAAGGAAAAAATACATATGTGGAACGGCCCAGTTTATGTATTAAAAAGTAAATATTTTTAAAATAACAGTTAACATGATACATTTTATGTTGTTTATATTTTACCACAACAACAGCAAAAAAAAAAAAAAAGAGTCTATGCCAAGACTGGTATAATTTAACATCTTTATACGTGTTCTGGAGGGGAAGGTCACATGACAAATCTTTCCCTTGCAGATGGCTCCAACTATAATCCTCCAGGTACAGTGGCAAGAAACTGACAGGCTTTGACAGGAGGAGGCACCAGAGCATTGGTCTTTGACCCTGGATGGACATTAGAATCATCTCTGGGAGCTTTTGAAGATATCCCCAGAGAATCTGATTTAACTGTCCTGAGTGGGGCCCTGGGAATTAGTGTTTTTTTTTCAAAGCTCCCGGGTGATTCCAATCCACAGCCAGGGTCGGCTGGTTAGAGCATCAAGGCTGAAAATCTCAGACTCCCTGAGTTTGAGTCTAGGCTGTGTCATTTGCCAGCTGTGTGATGATCAAGTTACTTAATCTGTCTGTTTCTCAATATCCTTGTCTTCAACATTGTGTAATAATAGTCCTTACCTCATAGGGTTGCAGAGAGAATTAAAAGAGATACTGTAAGGAGAACATTTAATACAGTGCCTAGGGCATTGTACGAGCTCACTAAATGTTAGTTATCATTACCCACTGAGTTTGTATAATTTGGCAAGAAAAGGGGCAGATAAATTTAACGTGGCATGTGCAGATACGTTTAAAAATAAAATCCAAACTCTGTGACTAACATCTCTGTCAAAAGTCAGGAGAGGGCCTTTGGAAGAATTTTCCCTTCCAATACATGAGTTGAAAGTCCTGCTTTGCTCCAAAAGCCAAGAAAACACGTCAGGCATCAGCGAGGGGAGGAGGTGGCTGAAAATAACTGAGCCCCCACCCCCACATTTCTTTAAACATGATACATCCACCTCTCACTGATTTGTGCTGGGTTCTAGTCACTGAACCTCTGATGTTCAGATACTGGAGAAGGAACGGAAGAGAATAACTCAAGGCTGCCGAGGGAAGACAGGCCAGAAAGGGTTAGAACCCTCCAGACTGGAAAAGGACACAATGGCAATCAGTAAACTCATCAATAACCAGAAGATCAACAAGGACTTATTCAACCCAAATACTCGCTGGAGGGGAAGATGAGAGAGGAATAGTTAGAGCAAATAAAAGGAATAGGTAATAAAATTGTGGAACAATTTACTCCAAGATGTAGTACATGAGGGAAATAGAAATGAATTCACAAAGCGTCTGGACAAACTAATGTCAGAGATGTAAATGGATGCCCAGGGAAGCTGACATACGCTCACCTTGAAAGTCTGCATCAAGGAAGGTAGTGGGCATGTCCCTCCCAACAATGGAGAGACCATGGTCTGACCAGCATGTGCATTCTGATGTGTTTAGTGTCCCTAAGGAGGAATTTGCCAAAGAGTCAGGAATGGAAACGAGTGTGCTGTGTTCTAGGGACAGTGAGAAAACTGGATTGGCTACAGCGAAAGGGCCAAGGACATGAGGGGGATTCGTCAGGATAGGTAAGGCTGGATCAGATTATCAACTGTACCCAGAACCAGTGAAATCAGCCCAAGAATCACAGAATATTGTAGCTCCTCTAGTCCAACACTTCCCTTCAAAAGATGAAAAAGTAGAGCTCAAGGGGATACATTCACTTGTCCAACATCTTACAATGTGTTGACAGCAGAGCAGAGATGCGAACCCTGTAGCTCTTCTATAATACCGTATGGTGGACTGGGTCTGGGACTTTGGAGAAAGACTTACCAAATCAATGACCTTGAGAAAGAGCGTTATCTCCTCTGAGCCCCAGTGTGAAATAACTTAACCCACTCCAGGCCACATTAGCCTGGGGATACAAATAAAGACTTGGCAAAAGTCCCAAAGCTGTTTCTCCAGCTCCACCCTCTTAACTTGGAAATTGCAGCTTTCCCCCATTTTTTCCTGGTAAGTCCTTGCAAGCCCCAGCACATGCCTCAGTCGAGTCCAGGGCCCGAGTCCTGTCAGCTGCCCTTGCTCTGCCCCTCCTTCTTGCCTTGGCTGTTTGGGTCAATGTCCCTAGACTCTACTGATGTCTCATTTTAAGTCCCCTCCTAGTGTCCAAGAACATCTCCAAGTTAAGTTTCCTGATGCTTGTGAAGAGGGATTGTTTTGCAGGTTGTAGAAAACACTGGCCTCAACTTTTCTCTCACTCTCCTTTGAAAATGGAACTGGAGCAACTTTTGGTGTTTCTTGGCTCTGCACTGCAGCTGTCGTGCCTTAGGACTGTCTGGTCCAGAGGACAAGCCGAGCGATACACTCGCCCTTGCTGCACTCAGAACTCTTCCTCTCCTCCAAAACTGGCTCACCGCCCTTGAATTTCTCACCATTGTGTCTCTAGCACAGTGCTGGGTACATTATAGATGCTCAATAAATATTTGTTGAACGAATTAACAAATTCTTCTCTTCCAGGTGGATTCTCTCTTCAAGCTTAGAAAACTAATTTTTTTCACAGGAGACTCAAACCAATCTCTGCATTTTTGTCTACCCATTTCCCCCTGCAGTCTTACGGATAGGCTTGTTTGAACCTTAGGGTAAATGTGGCTTTGGCTCCAGCTAGGAATTTGGGATGCATGCAGTGAGACAATGTAGACAAACAGGTCCAGCAGAAAACCTGGGATATCACAGATAACCCAACACCATTATTCCTTTTCTTTCTTTTGCCTAACTAGGATTACTGACTCAGAAGGGGGAAAAACATCAAAGGCTTCACACAAAGAAATCTATTCAAAATGAAAGCAATTTGGAGACAGGAAAATTATGGTGTATCCACATCTGGCATAATGTGGGTAGTTCTAGTCATTTAACTTTAAAAAGGCTATGCTCGTGTTATTTATTAGAATTTTAATTTAGACCTCATCTATTTCCAAAAAGGATTCAAGGCAAGTAAAAAGGTTTAAAAATAAACAAACACTTACATAGAAGAAAAGAAGGAAATGAAAAATAAACATATGAACCAGTTGGTTGGGTTCATGCGATTCAAGAGTGGAGAGAGTGCAAAGTGGAGCTGGATGGAAGCCGAGATTGTCCATGGGTGCAGGGCAACAGGTCCCAGGTGCAGGGGACCAATAGTTTGGAGGACAGAGATGGCTGGCAGTGGATGAACAATCACAGGTCAGCAAGTTTGGGATGGAGACCAAAGGTGTACATCTATGGAAGTTCCTCAGGGAGGGGAAAGTTCCCAGTGTTTCTTTGAACAATCTGAGAAGAAAGTAGAAACCTGGTTAAAAGGGATCAAAAGAGGCATGTTGGTAGATTTCAACTTGGAAATGAAAAAATAGCACTGCTTTGGAGGAGGCAATGTGTACTGATGCAACAGAATGATATTTGAGATGATAACCACATTGTTCTTTTCTTCTCTTTTTCCTCTTCTCCATCTCATTCTGGCCATAAGGCAAGGGGAGAGAAAGCCCTTATCCCCTGGGCTTTCTAGGCCTTGAGAGTGACATGAGAGGGTGAGCCAGGTTCTTATGAGTGGGTCAAGGAAGTTAACTGAGAGAAAGAAAGAGCCCTAGGAGGGGATCTCTGTTGGGATGAGGGGTCACGCAGCAGAGGGATGTGGTGTGAACTGTCCCCACAGTGAATCTGACTGGGATGTGATTACAACTCAGGGATCCCCAGCACCAGGACAGTGCAGTCTCTGTTTGAGCAGGACTGTTTATTACCCCAGCCAAGCCCAACTATGAGGCCCGCAGAAACTGCAAACAGACACCACTATCCACCTCAGAAGCACACTGCTACTGGGGGACCACTTAGGGAATCCCACCTTTCTCCAGGAGCTCAGAAAAGTGGAAATCATCCTGAATAGACTAAGTTTTAAATTAAAAAAAGACTGAGAAATACTGAAGTTTATTGATTGTACTTGAAAGTCACTAGAATAAATTTCTTGCATCAAGCAGAATACGGGCTTGGGGTCAGAAATTAACTTGAGTTATAAGGAAATGAAGTTACACGTTTCCACACCTGAGTCTTTTGATGTGAAATTTGCAGCTACTATTCTGATTTGTATTGTTATTGTTGCTAGAGTAACACCTCAATTAGCCAGAGAGTATCCTTCCATGAGCTTTAAGCTCCAGGAATAGCCCCAAAATGGATATGAAGGCTATTTCTAGTGCCCTGGACATGGAGTGACAATGAAAACAGTAAAAGAAGAAAAGGTCTGCAGAGCTAACCTGAGATTGGTTGATTTGTATGCCAGAAATCCTCATACTGTCTTCTGTCTTCCACCATGACTGAGTTGTATGACCTCCAGGTCATTTAATGTCTCTGAGAACAGTAACTGTGGAGGGGGAATTGTGAGCATGCCTAGGACACCATGATGTGCTCTTTGTGTGCAGCCCATAATTTCCCTATTAGATGGTTATCTCCTGAGGGTCACTCCAAGTCGTATTTGTCTCTCAGCCCCTCACATAGTGTTTGGCATATGCTAAATGTTCACTATTTGTGTGTTGAACTCAAACCGAACAGGTTGACAACAGCTAGTGAGGTCAAAGTGCTCCCTGGGAAAATGAAGAAGATAAGAAGAAGGATAAGGAGGAAGTGGAAAAGAAAAGAAAAAGGAAAGGAAAGGAAAGGAAAGAAAAGAAAAGAAGAGGAGGACACAGAGTAAAGTAGAATGAACAGAGCGGGAATGTTGAAAAAGTCAGGCAGGAGCACGCCAGAGCCAGATCCACTAGCTGCGTGACCTTGGGCAAGCGAGTTTATCAATCTGGACCTCATCTGTCAAGTGGGAATAATAATAGTACCTACTGCATAGTGTCTATGTGAGGATTAGATGAGTTGGCTTAAGTAAAGTACCTAGTGCGTAATAAGAGTTGTGTATTAATTATTTCTACTATTAGACACAGAAAGGGCATATGAAAATGTGTACTCTCACTAGTAATTAAAGAAATGCAAATGAAAACAAAATACTATTGTCATCTATTGGCAAAGGTTTTTAAAAATTATTTACAGGCCAGGTGTGGTGGCTCATGCCTGTAATCTCAGTACTTTGGGAGGCTGAAGGGGGATGAATGGCTTGAGCCTAGGAGTTTGAGACCACCCTTGGCAACATGGCAAGACCCCGTCTCTACAAAAATTACTAAAATTCACTGGGCATGGTGGCGGGCACCTGTAGTTCCAGCTACTGGGAAGTTGTGGGGGTGCTCAGGCATGAGGATTGCTTGAGCCTAGGATGTCAAGGCTGCCGTGAGCCATGATCGTGCCACTGCTCTCCAGCCTGGGTGACAGAGCAAGACCTTGTATCAAAAAAAAAAAAAAAAATTGCAATTCTTGAACCCTTCATGTTGTTGAACCCAAGGAATTGAGGGTATGGCAGTTGGGGAGAGGATTATCTTAAGACAATTTCCTTGGAGAGCGTTGTGCCGAGAATCACACACACCCCATCAGAGCTATGCCAATCTCTCAGCTAAAGCCGAGTGAAGGGGGATACAACAGAATCACTCAGAAAACTAACTATGTGACCCTTGCTGTCAGAGGCCAGGAGCACAGGAGAGTAGTGTCTGTCATCTGCTTCATGAAACCTAGAAGGCAAGAGAGGTGGGCTACTTGGGAAGCTGAGAGCAAAAGGGTTGTGGTCAAAAAGACACAGCAGAGGAGTCTCAAAAAAATCCATGAAGGTGCCCAGAGACAAAGAGTCAGCTTTAAAGCTCTGCTCTGCTATGAGAACACAAGGACATTTGATGACAATACCAGTGAAATACAAACTTTCTTGTCCTTGTTCCCATGTCTTCCACCCTCGCTGTGACCAGGGAGGGATGAGAGGGACAGAAAAGCTGACCACTCCCATGACCAAAGGCAGACAGTCTGCCTGCAACTGATCCCTGATCCCAGGTAGGGAACTGGGGAGGAGTCTTATCCTTGAACGAAAATTAAAGTGGTAATAAAATTAACATTCTGTTACTGAATTCCAGATTGTGTTTGCATCTTAAAGTGACCATGGCCTGTTTTACTATCTAGAAGTAAGTAGAGTTTACAGTCGGGGTAGAGTTTACAGTCAGAGCGTAGGTTTCCTCCACCAAGTAGATTTAAAGAGACATGGGAAGCAAAACAAGAAAAGTTATTTTATTGTTACATTCTATGAATCCTGTTTGCTCCATGTGCTGCTTCTGTGTTGTTTTCAGGCAGTGCTCATTGTTGCTTTGGGTGTCTGTATTTGCTTGCCCAGCATCCAGCCCCAAATGCTGATTTCCTGATGAGGAAAGACTCCTCCCCCAGTTTTGCAGTTTTGATAGGCACTTTAATAAAAGTGCCCCAGCTGCCTCTGGCTAACAGAAGGGCCCGTAGCCAAGCGCAGCCAATTGGATGTTCTCTCCAGACTCTTGAATCTGAGGGCAGGATTGGCATGCAGGAGTGAATTCATCCCAGCAACTAGCCGTAATTAGTTCCTGTACCCAGATCCCTGGATCTTCCCTTGAGTCTATGGACTACCCTGTGTCCGCCAAATAAATTATTTTTCCTTATAAATTAACCATGATCGATTTCTGCTACATGCGATGGAAAGATTTTAAGTGTCAAACTGGAGGGGAAACGCGGCAAAAAAAGAGCTTGCAATGAGTGTCATCCTATGAGAGGGATTCCCAAGTTCCTCTAATGAAAATGTCAAAGAGCACATCTCAGCTTTTGTGGAACGTAGACAGTTATGAGAGATGGCAGGTAGATAGATGGGTGCACATAGATAGATAGGTAGACAGTCACACATATAGGTATATATGGATAAAACTTTTATTTCAAGTATCATATAGTCATCCTCTCTCTGGCCCAGTGCTAACTGAAAAAGCAAATGGATTTAAACAAGCAAGTGTGGTTGATGGAGTCGTGTGTTTTCTGAAGGGCTGCCTTGGCATTTCAAAATGAGACACAGAATTAGATTATATCAAGTTAGGGAAAAGGAATCACTTCGTCATGAAGTTGTAGACCAATTTTCGGGCTTTTTCAAGGAAATCTTTTCTGAATACTGTCTTTCTAGAGCACTTTTATAGTTTTTCTGAAACCAGTTTGTTATTATGTGAGGCTTAATGATGTCTATCTCAGTAGGTATCAGTGAATCAAATGTCCTGGGGTTTAAGCAGAATAAAATAGATTAAAATCAAGAAATGTGTAGTGAACCCTGTAGCAGATACAGTTGATGCCCTACCCAATAGCTACCTTTTTGCTAAGAGAATATATGTACTGTTCAGATATCGGGTAGTCGTGTATTTCAAGGATGGATCGCTCCAGCCCCAGTCCAACAGTCTTAGTCATTCAAAATCATTCTACTAATTCTGCTGGTGACTGGCTTTGAAAAGGACATGTGACTGAATTCTGTCCATTGATCCATTAGTAGCCACTGACTGGGTAGATTGTTCCGAGAGAGGTTTCTTAGTCTTAAATAAAGGCACAGGGCCAGGCGCAGTGGTTCCCAGCATTTTGGGAGGCTGAGGTGGGCAGATCATGAGGTCAGGAGTTCGAGATGAGCCTGGCCAAGATGGTGAAACTCCATCTCTACTAAAAATACAAAAATTTGCCAGGCGTGGTGGTGCACTCCTGTAATCCCAGCTACTTGGGAGGCTGAGGCAGGAGAATCACTAGAACCCAGGAGGCAGAGGTTGCAGTGAGCCAAGATGGCGCCACTGCACTACAGCCTGGGTGACAGAGCAAAACTCCATCTCAATAAAATAAAATAAAATAAAATAAAATAAAATAAAAAGGCACAAAGAAAAGACTGTCCCTTTTCTGCCTCTGGATGGCGATGTGTGAGGATGTGATGCCTAGAGATAGTGCAGCTATCTAGTGACTGTGAGGAAAGCTAGCAAGTGTACTGAGAATGACAGAAAGTAGAGATGGACAGAGCTGGGGTTTTTGATATTGTTGTTAAACCAATAAATTGACCAACCCAAAAAACTGTCCTTGTTACATGAAATAATAGTAAATCTCTTCATCATTTCATACATTTTAAGTTGTTTTCTGTTATTTGAAAGCTCTTTCCCACCAGGAGTTTACAATCTTTTTTAGAAATTTAACCATATGAGGCCAGGTGCGGTGGCTCACGCCTGTAATCCCAGCACTTTGGGAGGCCAAGGCAGGTGGATCACGAGGTCAGGAGCTCGAGACCAGTCTCACTAACACAGTGAAACCCCGTCTCTACTAAAAAAAAATAGAAAAATTAACCGGGCGTGGTGGTGTGTGCCTGTAATCCCAGCTACTCGGGAGGCTGAGGCAGGAGAATGGCATGAACCCAGGAGGCGGAGCTTACAGTGAGCGGAGCTCATGCCACTGCGCTGCAGCCTGGGCGATAGAGTGAGTCTCGGTCTCAAAAAAAAAAAAAAAAAGAAATTTAACTGAATGAATATTTCAGTCTTTCAAATATGTGACACCAGTTCTCTCAAATATATTTTTCCTAACTGGTACTTATGTCCATTTGAACTTTTCATGAATGATTATTTGAGAAAAACAGAACTCCCTAGGTAAGCCAAGCTATCTTATTATTAGGTAATTATAAAATGCTCCCCAAGGTTGAGATCTGACAATATTCTCACGGTCTCCCTGCCCTGCCTCCTCCCCTTCATCTTCTCCATGTTACTTCCCTGATCTGACCTATGGAGAAGGGAGATATTCAGAATATGAGGTATTATTACAAAACAAATGTCATGAGCAAGCTGCTCTACCATGTAGACACTATAGAAGATTTTTTTCCAGCCTTGTGACCATATTAAAGATATGGTTTTCATATTGCTTGTGCTTAATAGGTTGTTGAAAGTCAAACATTAAAAGAACTTGGGGAAATCATGACCAGTGGCATATCTGGAGAAAAGTGTCACCTGGTGATGAGAAAGATGATGATGTCAGCGATGGGATAAGCTGGGGTCAAAAGACACCTGCGCAGCTTCTTGGCAGTGGCAAAGAATAATCTTCCCTCAGACTCGAAACAAAAACCTCCTAAATATAGAAGGCACAGTGCATGAGTCTGGTTCCTGGGGGTAGAGATGCAGATATAACTGACCCAGCTTCCATGGCTGTGGAAGAGTTAAAGGACACCAATGGCCACAGTGAGGAAGAAAAAGCTATTCTGGAGGACCAAGCAATCACTGAGGAGGCAGCTCCGACCTTTGATTTGCTAATTAATTTTGCAAAAAGGCAACCTGCAGTACATGGCTCCCAAGAGCAGACAGGACACAACCTTCACCCAGCTTTCAGAGAGACAAACAAACAGCCAAAAGCAAGCTGACTTTGGGGCTTTTCCAAAAGAGCAATTTGCAGGGCGTTTCCTGGGGTCAGTGATCACTCAGCCCTCTGGGCCATCCTGTCTGCTGCAATTACCACAGTATAAAGAAGTGGCCGATGTTTGGGAGGCTGACCAAGGAGCCTGCAGGGCAGAGAGGGACACCCCAGGCTTTGATGCCACCTCTCCCCTGTCGCTCCTGCCTCTAGTCTCCACCTATTGTTAGGAGTGTGACCTCAGCCAAATTTCTTATCCTTTTTTGAACCTTAGTTTTTCTACTTGTGAAGACAACAGGCCCACCTGCCTTACAAGATTATTGTGATAAAAACTAAAGGAGATGGTGTGAACGTAGTGAGTGCCTACTGTTTTGTGGAGCCGTACCCCTTTGTCTGGAGACTCCCACACCCATTCCACCTACACGGTTTCCAGGGCAGTCATCCTATCGGTGCCAAGACCACCTGCTCCTTGGCCACAGTTAATCAGTTCTGAGATGCACACCAACCAAACCAGGCCAATACAGTCCTATCCTGGGAAGTTGAGGAACTGAAAAAATGAAGAAGGGCCAATCTCACTCCTGGAAACTGAGGACCAATAAAAGATGAAGATATCCTTGTTCTGCAGAGCAGAAAAAGATGGGCCTCAATGAGAGAGAAACCGAAGGAGTCCAAAGACAAGCAGGGGTGAAGAGAAGGAGTTCTTCCTGGGAATCCGCAGGGCTCCATCCGGGTCCTAGTCAATTCTCAGTACAACAGCACCTTTATAGACCCCATAAAGCCCTCGAATACATCTCCAGTTTTGCCTAGCTTAGCAAAAGCCATGTTCTAATACGTAGAGTGCAGAGAGTTCTTCATAATACAGCTTATTGGCAGTCAGGGGGTTCTCACTCACTCATTCAACAAATAGGTCTTGAGTGCCTCATTCAACAAATATGTCTGTGCCAGGCACATCCTGAGGGCTGGAATGCACAGTCCCCATCCTCACGGAACTTATGGTCCCATGGGGAATATGGGCATGCCCCAAATAATCACCCAAATAAATATATGATTATGTAACTCTTGATTCCTTTCCCTTGTATTATTAGAAAAATGCTAACTTATGTCTTACACAAACATTTAAGAAGATCGAGAAGCATCTTAATGGGGTTAAAGGTCAATGCTGGCACTTCGACAGTTAAACTTCAGCCACGTGGAAAAGGCACCAATCCCAGCAGCTCCTTCCCTCCTGCCAGATGAGGGAGGCGGCACTGTGTATCCGTGGGCTTCACAGTTCCCATTGGTCCCCATCATCACCTTTATTGCTCTCTTTAAATCCTGGGGTTTCAATTGTCCTTCCCATCAGAATGATCCTGTTTTTAACAACCCCAGACCTTTCTCTTTGTTACTCTCTAGCCCCAGGCTGGTGCATCCACATCATCTAAGAGAGGCATCGTTCCCAAGCAGAGGGCAGTGCAGACCCCAAGGAGCTGTGTTGTCACTGATTTATGACTCCCCATCCTCTGCCTGTTGAGGAAAATCACTTTATCAAGATGAGAAATCAGGGCTGGGGGTGGAGCAGTGTTTCCTGATTGGCTCCAAACACTCTCCTGCATATTTCAGAGGCACTTATATTTACAAGTCATCAGGGCTGCATGCAAGTGATGTGGAGAGAAATGACCAAATATTGAACAGAGGGGCGTGATTTGCCTTATATTTATTCAGTTATGCTTTTCAGGATGTAAAGGATGGAGTGTAGCAATTCCGAATGTAGAAATAACGAGCAGGAGCAGCCGGCCTGCACCCATTCTAGGGGAGATACTTTTCTGCCTCTTACTCTCCCATTCGATGGATCTGAATGCACTTGGGGTTCAATAGTATCATCTTCATCACCATCCATGTCATGATCATCACATTTCAGAGCTGGCAGGTTCTTAAGCATCCTTCTGGTCAAATCTATTGTTTCACAGATTAGGAAACTGAGGTTCAGAAAGGAGGAAAAACTTGCTCAAGGTCACACTGTGAAATTGAGACTGGGACTAAAAGCCAGATCCTCTGACTTCTGATCCATTGTTGTCAGGCCTTTTGTAGGCAGCCTGAGGTGCTGCATGCTGTACAGTGGCCTTAGCATTGTTTATAAGGAAATTTTTTTTTTTTTTTGAGACGGAGTTTTGCTCTTGTTGCCCAGGCTGGAGTGCAATGGCGCAGTCTCAGCTCACCGCAACCTCTGCCTCCCGGGTTCAAGCGATTCTCTTGCCTCAGCCTCCCAAGTAGCTAGGATTACAGGCATGAGCCACCACACCCAGCTAATTTTGTATTTTTAGTAGAGACGGAGTTTCTCCATGTTGGTGAGGCTGGTCTCGAACTCCTGACCTCAGGTGATCCACCTGCCTCGGCCTCCCAAAGTGCTGGAATTACAGGTGTGAGCCACCGCGCCCAGCCAGGTATCTTAACATTAGGGTGTTTCCAGTCTCAGACAGACATATACAAAAATGCACAAGAGAAATTTTTTGTTTTTACTGTTTGTTTCCAGCTAAACAATAATGTAATCATATTATAAAAACCTGGAAAGTAGGAAAAAGAAAGAATTAGTCATATCATTCTAACACAATCTATGTTAGCATTTTGTTCTTTTACTTTCTACTTCCTTTATATTTCATTCCCTCCACAAGTAGTTGTAATTGTAGTATATCTGCACAATTTTGTGTCCTACGTTTTCATTTAACTTTATGGCACAAGAATTTTCCATGTTATTACTTTGGCTTCATAACCATAATTTTAACGATTACTTAATATTCTACCAGAGAGATATACCACAGTTTACTTATCCATTCCTGTATCACTGGACATTTAGCTTTTGCCCGTTTTTCATTAACATAAATAATGCTGCGATGAACATGTTACACATGTAGCTTCCCCCTATATTTATGTTATTTCTGTAGAATAGCTTCCAAAAGTGGAATAACTAGGCCAATGATTCTGAACAGTTTTATTCTCTTGATACATATTGCCAAATTGTCTGCTAAAAGCTTACTAATTTACATAAACAATTTTGAACAAGAGTGAAAAGAGCAACTAAATAAAAACTTGGCAAGGAATAAAATAAGAACCACTCCATGTACACATCACGGATGTTAAATGCATTCTGGTGCATGTGCTGTGGGATAAGCATCTCGCTCTCATAGTTGAAAAGAGGAAGAAAGCAAAGGCCCTCAGGCCTGTCGTGCTGTTATTATTTCCAGGCTCAGGCACTGTAGCTCTTATGGCTGCACAACAGAATCACCTAAAATATTTCAAACTGCTGCTATCCAGGGCTGGCCCCTAAATATTCTAGTTTACTTAGCCTGGGGCGTGGTCTCGCTCTGAGATGGCAGGTTTCCAGGTGATTCTATTGCGAGGCCAGGTCAAGCAGCCCTGCGTGGTTTCGGAGGCAGTCAGGGAGATTGAAGAGGTCAACAGAGACAGAGACACTGAGTGATGTCCCTAGCCCCGGTGTTTCCTCCTCTGTTTCCTGTGCCCTGGGGAGACCTCAGCCCATGGGTGCCAACAAGTCTCTCACTGCTCCTCCCATCCTGAGGCCGGAAAGGCCGGCTACATTCAGCTCCCACGGGCCCCAAGGACTCCTAAGAGGATTAAATGAGGAAGAACACAAAGTCAGGGACAACTGTGGAGTTTCCAAACTGCCAGCTAAGGGACCTTAAAAGGATGGGAGGTCAGGTGCTGTGGTTCACGCCTGTCATCTCAGCACTTTGGGAGGCTGAGGTGGGAGGAGCGCCTGAGCCAGGAGTTTAAGGCTACAGTGAGCTACGATCACACCACTGCACTGCAGCCTGGGTGACAGAGCGAGGCCGTGTCTCGAAAAAAGAAAAAAAAAAAGCAAAAATGGAAATTCCAAATGTTCAACTTTAGGGCTTGGTAAACACATCATAGTATATTCACATACTGGAGTGTCATGTAGCCACTAAAAAGAATTTATTTGTGCTAAAATGAAAAGTTCTTCAAAATTCTACATGAAAAAAAGCGAGGTGCTGAAGAGGTGTACAGTATAATCTGATTTAGGTAAAAAGAACCCTATTACATACATACTCACTTGTTTACACACAGAAGATGTCGGAAAAGATACATAAGAAATGAACAGGGCTGGGCGTGGTGGCTCACGCCTGTAATCCTAGCACTTTGGGAGGCCGAGGGGGGCGAATCACCTGAGGTTGGGAGTTCGAGACCAGTCTGACCAACATGGAGAAACCCCGTCTCTACTAAAAATACAAAACTAGTCAGGCATGATGGCGCATGCCTGTAATCCCAGCTACTCGGGAGGCTGAGTCAGGAGAATCACTTGAACCCGGGAGGCAGAGGTTGCAGTGAGCTGAGACTGCACCATTGCACTCCAGCCTGGGCAACAAGAGTGAAACTCCGTCTCAAAAAAAAACAAAAAAAAAAAAAAGAAAGAAAGAAAAGAAATGAAAAGGAGTGGCGATCTTAGAAGGGTGGGTTTGGAGGTGTGGGAGTGGGGAAAGTGAAGGGGAGTTGAACTGTTCACCTTGGGCCCTTCTCTACTGCTTATAGTGTAGGTCTTAAATATGTATTACTTTTGTAATTTTATTTTTAAAAGACTATTATATGGTTTTCCAATAACGGGGGGCAGGGAAGAAAGACAATAGTAAGAATAATAATCTCATACATTCCTCCTAGCACATTACAGTTCTAAAAGCACAATCACTCTTTTGAGATGAGTTGGGTCAGTATTATTCTCATTTTATAAGCAAAGAAGCTGAAGCTACAAGAAGTAAACAAACAGCAAGATAATCAGGACTGATCACATGTAGACTTGAGTTCCAGGCTTCCAACTTCTAACCTTCTGATCTTAGCATCCTTTCTGTGATTCCATACTTCAGAAATAAATCTCACAGAAGCAGGATTCAGATGTCCCAGAAAACACTGATTTCCACTTGCCATGGATGTTTCTGCCCTCAACCACCCACACTGGAGCTTGGAAGGCATGGAAAAGTACCTGGGGGAGCCTGCTCCCACAGGAGAAGGGGAGAAGCAGAGCTGGGCAACTGACCTTCAAGGAGGCCAGTGGTGATAATGGGTCCACTTAGCAAGCAGGCCCCTCCCCTGGGACTTCTGTGGTCTGAAGCTCCCTGTCTCCCAGGATGTGAGCTGAATGAAGGGGAGAGGCAGTCTGAGAGTGACCTGGCTGGAAGTGTATGAGGGAAGAGGAGAAAATACAATCACTGATCATTGAAAATGCAACATGAAGCACAAAGCTTAGCAGCTAAAGTTAGCTCCCAGTCTAAACCTAATCACCAACTCTGGGCCGGAAAGCGTTAACCAACCATCACCACTGAGTTTGGGCCTCAATTCCCCCTTGCCCCCAGGCAGAATTCTTCAGAGCAAAGCAGAGAGAGATAGTAAATAGCTCAAGCTCCATCAGAGCCCCATAAAACACCACACTGGCTGAGGCCAAGAGAATCTTTTAAAGGTCATTTGTGTACCTGGTTTCCACACTGCACACCTCTCCACCACTCTCCACTATATCTCCAGTGCTTGTTGGGTGGGGGTGGGAGGGGTGCATCTTCCTTGCCTCTGTGTCCCCCACAGCATCTTGCCTCCAGCTGGCATAAAAACACCTCCATAAGTGTATATCAAAGTAAATGGAATGGACACCATCAAAGATGGTGAAGATGGTGATGGCCAATAATTATTCTGTTTAATTAATTAATGCCATCAATTATATAAATTATACATTATATGTTATAAACATAATATATTATTATATTTTATCAATTTTATAAGTTTCTATAAATTTTTAATTTATAATGCATTTGTTTATTTACAGCTTTTTTTTTTCTTTCTTTCTTTTTTTTTTTTGAGACAGGGTCTCACTCTGTCACCCAGGCAGGAGTGCAGTGGCACAGTCACGGCTCACTGCAGCCTTGACCTCCCAGGCTCAAGCAATCCTCCCACTTCAGCCTCTTGAGCAGCTGGGACTACAGGTGCTTCCTACCATGGCTGGCTAATTTTGTATTTTTCATAGAGACAGGGTTTTTCCGTATTGCCCAGGCTGGTCTCGAACTCCTGGGCTCAGACAATCCTGAACCAGCCACCTCGGCCTCCCAAAGTGCTGGGATTACAGGCATGAGCCAGCATGCCCAGCCTACAGCTAATTTTTTATGAAGCTTGTGAAATAGAAACTAACCCTTACTACTCCATTTTACAGATGCAGACACTAAGCCCTACAGAGGTGAAGGAACTGTGGCCTCAGGCTGCACCGTGAGTAAGGGGAAGCCTGGAGTCTAAACATTGTGACTCACAGTTAGCACTGCTGCCCATACCACTTTGGAAGGACAGTGTGTTTCTCCAGCAGAAAGTGTTGAGCCATAATTAATCAGTAAGAGGTTTCCCAGGGAAGGATGGGGTAGTCAGAGTGGTGGGTTCAGAGCTACGTTTGATAGGGAATTATTTGGAGTTGTTAAGGTAAAGAATGAACCCACGAGGTGTGTTCATCTGATGAAAAATCTATCAAGCCACACTTATGATTTGTGCACTTTTTTGTACGTAGGTTATGCTTCAATAAAAATTAAATTATAAAGAACGAGTGAGCAAATGGTCCCCGAGGCCCCTGGTGCTGTCTTATATAGAAGGATGCCTGGTTAATGCTTTTGCCTCGCAGTGGGGTAGGAGAAGACAGGTGTTCGCTCTCTTGGAATCTCTCCCTGCTCCACAGCATCCTCCACACTGGCACCAAGCTGTCATCCTGAAATAAAGGCCCAATCAGGTCCTCCTCTGCCTACAATTCCTCAGTGGCTTCTTGTTACCTGCAGAATAAATTCCACACTCCTTGGCAAAGCCAGACACATTCTGTGCCTACCCAGCTTTCCAAGTTAACACTTAATAATAGGAGAGGGGGCAGAAGTAGTAACTGAGCATGGAGACCCTGGGCTCAACCATCTCCTGGCCATGTGACCTTGGGCAGGTCTCTGAACCTCATCTGTAGGGTAGAAGTGATGGTAATGTACCAAGGTAGAGGTCATGGTGAAGGGAGCAGAGATTATGCACATCAAACATATAAAACAATGTCATGTATCCAGTTAGCTCTCAGTGAATGTTTGCAATCACTTTCCTTTTTCATCTGACTACCCCGACACCTTAGATTATTTCCTCACCATTCTCTGACCATAGGATTGTACTCTTTCCCTCCCATTCCTACATCTTCTCTACCCACCAAATTCTCCCCTTGTCTCTGTTGAGATGAACTCCCCTTGTCCTCAATTGAGATGAACTCAATGGCCATTCCTCTGGAAAGGCTCTTTCCAGCCCCTCCCTACCAATGTGAAACTTCTCCACCCACTCTCGTGGTCCCATAGTGCTTTGTGCCTCCACTGGAGCACTTATTCTGTGGCACCTGCTCCGTCGTTTGTTCTTCAATAGGGGACTTTCTCCATCACTGCTGCATAAACATCTTCTTGCTCATCTCCAGGAACCTCCCACTGAGTGATGGGCACTTTGCACATTGGAGAGGACAGCACCTGAGATGATCGTCCAGCAGGCGAACATCCCAGCCCTTTCTCTGAGACATGCCACTGTCCCCAGCAATGTCTTGTGCAGTGCAACTTCAATCCCACTTCCCAAGCCACTGTTGATAGGACCAGGGCTGAGCAACCAATCCAAGCTGGCCTGACCGGTATGTGCAGTCCTGGGAATCATAAGTGGATGGAACAGCTGCTGCTGGTCTGGGCGGCACTGCCCCATCCCCGCCTATTGTGGGTTGAATTGTGTCCCCTTCCCACCAGATAATGTTGAAATCCTAATCCCTAGCACGTGAATGTGACCTTATTTGGAAACGGAGTCTCTGGAAATAGATGATCCAGTTAAGATGAGGTCATTAGGGTGGGCCCTAATCCAACATGACCAGTGTCCTTTATAAAAAGGGGAAATCTAGACACAGAGATAGACATGTACAAAGAGAAGATGATAAGGAGACACAAGGGAAACACCATCTACAAACCAAGGAACCCTGAGGCTACCAGACACTAGGAGAAAGGCAGAGAAAAGATTTTTCCTCACAGCCTTCAGAAGGAGCCAACCCTGCTGACACCTTGATTTCAGACTTCTGGCCTCCAGAACTGAGACACTAAATATCTGTTCTAAGCCACCCAGTCTGTGATACTTTGTTACAGCAGTCCTAGGACACCCTCCTTTTGATGCGCTTCTCCTCTCCTCTCAAGCATGTGGTTCGAGAAGAAGTTACTCTTTTCCTCCTCCCCTGTGGTCATTGTCATTGACATTGTTGTCACCATCATCATCGTCGTCAACATCATTATCATCATAACTAACCCATACAGAGCCTGACTGTGCTGGGCACTATTCTAAGCAGTCTAAATTTAATCTTTATAAAATCTATGAGATGGGTCCTATTGATATCCCCACTTAACAGACAAGAACACTGAGATATAGAGAGGTTTAAGTGCCAAGAGTCACACAGCTAATCAGCAACAGAACCAGGATTTAAACCCAGGTAGTCTGACTTCGGAGCCTATAAGGGATAGAAACATGTCCCAAGCAGGATCAAGTAGAGTTCTAAGGGTTTTTTTAAAAAATTGAAATTTGGAGAAGAAGAGTCAAGCCTCTTAGGTGGTAAGATTTATCAGTCGTCATCAGGGGTTCATGGCCTTCAACATGTGTAAAGGGCAGGTCTGTATTAAAGAAAGGATGCTCACAGTCAGAGAAAAGAAATGGGGATATGAATGATATCCAGTCCCTGTCACCCTCTGTCAAGGAGGCTTAGTCCCAGCCCTGCCCTTTCCAAGGCTTGTTTATAAGAGCCCATAAATCATGGTTTTGTCCAAGCTAGTTATGTTGGGTTTTCATCATTTGCAAGCAGAAGATCCTGCACCAGCACACCTGCAAATTAAAAACTGGGACTGAAAGACTCCATTTCTATTGGGAGTGGTCTTTTGAGTGGCAGGGATAAAAATAAACCTTGGCTCCTTTGAGACAAGGATCTCATGCAAGACACTGGGTATCAGAGAAAGCTGGGCTTTGCAGCCGGGGAGGAGGCAGTAGACGCCAAGAAAAGCAGAGAGGGGATGGAGAAAGAGCACGCCATGGAGTCCTGAGAGTTTTCCAGTTCTGAGGCTTGGCTGCATTCTCCCTGAATCTGTGTGATCCACACCCCCTTTTCAGTTTAAACTGGCACAAGTTGGTTTCAGTAGGTTGCATACAAAGAATCATAAATAATACACATGCAATAGGAACTCAATAACTGTTGGATAGAATGCAAGGTTTTTAAGTGAGGCAGTAAGTAAGATGAAGATTATTTCTTAGGAATATTGCTCTGGAGCCTGTATGGCGGGGAGATGAGGTGGTGGAGTGCAGACAGAGGCAGAGATTCTAGAGATACCCACGGAGGGGAGAGGCCAGCGTGGCTAAGAAGGGAAGTGTGGGTGCTGAAGGGAAGGACTTGGTGGGATTCCACAACCAAGGAGATTAGGGAGTAACAGGAGAGAGGATGTCAAAGATAACTGGGAATTTGTGCCTGATTTCCAGAAGGAAGGATGATACCATTAATAGAAGGAGGGAAGTCAGGAGAGAAGATGAGCAGGCTCTGGCTCTCACACACCGATGCTGAGCTGAGGCACCAGTGACAGAGCTAATTAGCGTTAATTGAACAGAAAGAAACGGGGCCTGGTGTTCGGGAGAGAAGTCAGCTGCAGAATAAGAAATTCAGGGGTTCCCCTTAGCTGAGGGCTGAGGCCTGAGAGAGGCTGAGGCAGCCCAGGGAGAGCGCAGAGGAAGAAACCAGGGGAGACACATTATTTAGGAAACGAGAGACTAAATAACCTAAAAAATAAAGAGCAGGTAGAGAGGTGGGGCAGAAATGCAGCATGTGCAACACAGAGGAAATCGAGGAAGGAGAGGGTTTTCAGAAGAGGATCCTGGTGAATGGTGCTCAAAACTGCGCACAGGCCAAACAAGGACGTTCTCAGGGGACTGAGACAAGGCAATTTAACTCACTGAGGAGGAGACCGTGGGAAACCTCCACAGGAGCAGCAAGTCAGTGATGAGGGTGGAAGACAGATGGGAAGTCCTTGGGGCAAGGAGGCTGCAAGTCATTTAATGCCACAGTAGTCTCCAGCTGTTTTTGCCTTCTCAGGGAGTGGTGACAATGATTTCACAACTAGGAAAATATCTGGATGCCCTGTTTGATGAGAAAGGTTGAAGGCTCCAGGACATAACCTGGATATGCTGGTGAGGTCATGAGAATCCTGAGCTACCCTGCCTGATAAACCGGGTTGAGGGGTTGGGGCTGTGGATTGGGGGTGGAGGTTAGCAGCCACCTCATTAGTAGAGGGAGAAGATGTGGAGTGGTATCAGACAGGACTCTTGTTTGTAAACAGCAGAAACCGACCCTGACCCTAGCTAACTTAAGCAGAAAAGAAATTCACAGGAAGGCTCACAGAATCCAGGAGAAGGCTGGGTGCAGTGGCTCACACCTATAATCCTAGCACTTTAAGAGGCCGAGGTAGGAGGATTGCTTGAGCCCACGAGTTCGAGATCAGCCTGAGCAACATAGTAAGACCCCATCTCTACTAAAAATACAAAAAATTAGCCAGACGAAGTGGCATGGGCCTGTAGTCCCAGCTATTCGGGTGGCTGAGGTGGGAGGATGGCTTGATCCCAGGAGGTCAAGGCTGCAGTGAGCCATAATGGTGCCACTACACTGCAGCCTGGGCAATGGGAGTGAGATCTGTCTCAAAAAAAAAAAAAAAAAATCCAGGAGAAGTATATTAGCTATTTTGGTACACAACAAATTACCCCAAGGCTTACAGGCAAAAAAATAACACACATTCATTATCTCATAATTTCTGCGGGTTAAGGATTAGGGAGCAATTTAGTGGGGTGGTTCTGGTTTGGGGTCTCTCATTAGGCTGTAGTTATGATGTCCGGTGGGCTTCAGTCTTCTCAAGTTATACTAGGGCTGGAGGAGCTGCTTCCAAGATGGCTCACTCACTAGGATGCCGACAGGAAACCTCAGCACTTCACTGGCGGTTGGCATGGGGCTTGATTTTCAGCAGGACTCTCCATAATCCCACCTCAGAGTCCTTAGGACATGGAAGGCAGCTTCTCCCGTACGGGCAGTCTGAGAGACAGAAAGGAGGAAGCCACAGTGCCTCTTCTGGCCTGGTCTCACAAGTCACACACGGTCACTTCTGCCATATTCTTTCTTTATTTATTTATTTTTTGAGACAGAGTCTCACTCTGTTGGTCAGGCTGGAGTGCAGTGGCACGATCTCGGCTCACTGCAACCTCTGCCTCCTGGGCTCAAGCAATTGTCTTGCCTCAGCCTACCGAGTCACTGGGATTACAGGCGTGTGCCACCATGCCTGGCTAATTTTTGTATTTTTAGTAGAGATGGGGTTTCACCAGGTTGGCCAGGCTGGTCTTGAACTCTTGACCTCAGGTAATCCACTCACCTCGGCCTCCCAAAGTGCTGGGATTACAGGCATGAGCCACCAAGCCCGGCCCACTTCTGCCACATTCTTTTCATAAGAAGTGAGTCACTAAGTCTAGCCCATCCTCACAGACAGGGAAATTAAGCCCCAGCTCTTGAAGGGGAGAAGTATCAAATAATTTTTGGACATATACTAAAATTAAAACTATCCAGGAAAGTTGGAGAATGAGACTTGAAAAGCAGGTAGAAAGCTGGACGGCCAATGCCCCAGCCAAGGCCACACCAAGGAGTAGCCTGCTCAGGGCTGGACACCCTAGGCCATGTTGCCCAGACATGGGTGCCCCTTTTATAAACTATATAAACATTCCTTCCGTTATTCATAGCACTCACTCCAAAGATACAGTCACTGGCCTAGGCAGCTGGTTGGCTGAGTTTAGATCACTGTGCCCACACCTCAGCTACAGTATGGCCTTCGGGGATGCTGCAAATATGAGTCAGGATTCTGAGTGTCACCAAGACCTATATGGTTGCAGGTCTGCCAAACACACATACAGGCACAGGCACCACTAGAGCAATCCCCATCACAGAAGGGTTTCTGTCTGATTCTCCAACCCCAGATGGGTGTCCAACAATTCAGTTCAATTCTAACACTGACTCCCAGAGTTAGTGTAGACCCAAAAGGTTAAGGGGCCACATCATGTTTGTGTCAGCACAGGATGGAAAGAAACCAAAGTCCCAGTATCTCTAGCTCCAATATTTTGTTTCCACCGAGATGCATATGCCTTGGTGGAAACGAGATATGGGAGCTAGAGATGACAAAGGAAAACATCTCATCCCTGAGAGCCCCCAGAATCCCTCTGTGAGAGTCCTCAGTCAAGACTCTCCAAAGGTACTTAGTGGGGAGAAGGTGTTGGGTTGTTTCCCATCATAAATGGGAAAAGGTTTTGAGTCATTTAAATGTAACTATCAACAGAAGGGTGACCCCACAAGATAGAGGATCTGAGGATATCCTGGATGCTGACATTTGGCTTTAAATATAAACTTCAAGTCTTCAGTAATGTGAATGTTATTGTTAAGGAAGAAAATGATGTCTTCCAAGGTCAGCCCTAGATTTAGTTACAGCAAGTCAATGTGTTTTTTTTGTTGTTGTTGTTTTAAATGAGCTAGAGCCTGGGGCCTTGTAGGTAAAATCAGTTGGGGAGTTAAGTTATGAAAAAAAAATGGGGAAAGTGAAAAAAACACAGACACATTAGAGATATAGTTCTCAAGGGAGACCTTCTGAGCAGGATGAAGTTCAAATGCACTACCACAGGGTCCTCTGGTTTCACTTAGGGTCCATGAAAGAGGCCCAAAAGCACAGGTCCTGGAACCATGACTGGGTAGAGTTTGTCTGGGGGACTCCAGCCACATGAGGGGGTGGTCATAATTCTAACTGAAGGCCAAGGGGTGGGCCTGCAGGACTACAGGGTTAAACAACTCACCAGCTGGAGTCAGGATGGGTAGGTGGAAAGGAGGGCAAGATGGTCAGAAGAGATAAGGACCCAGGCTGGAGAGGACAGGCAGAAAGCACACATACTAACTTGAGAACTGGGCTTTGTAATGTGATGTTTTCTTAATGAAATGTCAGATGCAGGCCCTGCAAATGAGTCTATGATGAATGTCCAATCAATGTCCAATAATGAGTTACTAATTATTGTTCAATAACCAACCACGCACTTCCTAGGCCTGCCCTGAAACAAAGGTTGACCGTTGTCACGGTCAGTCCCTCCTGGAGGATGGGCTGCTCACCCAGATTCATTCTCCTGAAGCTGTCCTTCTATGTACTCATTTTTGGAAGGATGTAGCCTAGCCCAGGTCTGTGACAGTTCTTCTTTGGTCTTAAAATTACTTTATCAGTTTGTTCTGCTGTTTGTCTATATTCATGTTGAGAGGGTTTCCTTGTCTGTGTTGTCAAACCCTCTTGCTACAGTTCATTTCAGACATTTAATGAGCTCCTACTATGTGCCAGGCACTTGGGGATACGAAGATAAATGAAGTAAACCAGATGCCGTGCCATCTTTGTCCTTAAGAGTTCACACCGTGTGTGTGTGTATGTGTGTGCGTGTATGTGTGTGCGTGCGCATGTGTGTGTATGTTGGGATATGGGTGTTGGAGTGGTTGAGAAACTGGACATTGTAGGAAAATATAATATATTGTAAAGAGGACTATCAAAGAAAAGCTAATTATCCATCCAGTACAAATGCTAGCTACATATTTTACACAGATCATCTCATTTACTCATCAATAGAACTGTAAAGAAAGTACTGTTATTATTCCCATTTTACAGAAGGGGGATGTGAGGTCATGTCACTTCTCTAAGGCCACACAGCTAGTAAGTGGCAGAGCCAGGACTCATATCCATGCCTTTCTAAGGTCACAGTTTTTTTTAATTGTAGTAAATACACATAACATAAAATTTACCATCTTAACTAGTTTTAAGTGTACATTCAGTAATATTAAGTACATTCACATCATGGTATAACCAATCTCCAGAATGCTTTTTATCTTGCAAAATAGCAACTCTAAACTTATTAAACATCTACTTCTCATTTTCCCGTTTGTTTCTCCCCTGACTCCTGGCAACCACCATTCTAGCTCCTGTTTCTATGAATTTGACAATCCTTGGTAATTCATAAGTGGAATCGCACAGTATATGCCTTTTTGTGACTGGCTTATTTCACTTAGAATAATGTCCTCAAGGTTCATCAGTGTTGTAATTTGTATCAGAATTTCTCCCCTTGAAGGATGACTGATATTCCATTGCATACCATATTTTGTTTATTCAGTCATTCATCAATGGACAGTTGCATTGCTTCCACATTTTGGCTCTTGTGAATAATGCTGCTATGAACATGGGTATACAAATATATCTTCAAGACACTCCTTTCAATTCTTTTGGATATATGCTCAGAAATGGAATTGCTGGGTCATATGGTATTTCTACATTTAATTTTTTGAGGAACTGTCATACTGTTTTCCGTAGTGGCTACACCTTTTTACATTCCCACCAACTGTGTACAAGGGCTCCAATTTTTCCACCCCTTGCCAGCACATGTTATTTCTCCATTTCTTTATTTAATTTATTTTTTCCTTCCTTCTTTCCTCCCTCCCTCCCTTCCTCTCCTCCCTTCCTTCCTTTCTTTTTCTTTCTTTCTTTTCTTTCTTTCTTTTCCTTCTTTCTTTTTTTCTTTCTTTCTCTCCTTTCTTCTCTCTCCTTCTCTCCTCTCTTTCTTTTTCTCTCCTCTTTCTTCTCCCTTTTCTTTCTCTCCTTCCTCCCTCCCTCTCTCCTTTCCTTCCTTCCTTCCTCCCTTCCTCCCCTCCCTTCCCTTTCCTTCCTTCCTTCATTCTTTCCACTATAACAGCCATCCCAATAGGTATGAGGAGGTGTCTCCTTGTGGTTTTGGTTTTCATTTCCTAATGATTAGTAATGTTGAGGATATTTTCATGTGCTTGTTGTATATTTTCTTTGGACATGTCTATTCAAGTCCTTTGCCTATTTTTAAATGGTGTGTGTGTGTGTGTGTGTGTGTGTGTGTGTGTTCTTTCTATATTCTGGATATTAACCCATTATTAGATATATCATTTGCAAGTATTTGCTCCCATTCTGTAGGTTGCTTTTTTACTCTGTTGATTGTGTCCTTTGAGGCACACAAGTTTTAAATTTTGACACAATCCAATTTATCTATTTTTACTTTTGTTGTTTGTGCTTTTGGTTTCATATTTAAGAAATAATTGCTAAATCCAATATCATGAAGTTTCTGTGCTGTGTTTTCACCAATAATTTTATAGTTTTAGCTCTTACATTTAGGTCTTTGATCCATTTTGAGTTAATGTTTGTATATGGTGTGAGATAAGGGTCCAATTTTATTCTTTTGCATGTAGACATCTAGTTTTCCTGACACCATTTTTTGGTTCTCCATTGTTAGCCACTATTAAGTGTACCATTCAGTGGCATTAAGAACATTCACGTTGTTGGGCAACCATCACCATTATTCATCTCCAGAACTTTTCATCATACCATACTGGAACTCTTTACCCATTAAACAATAGCTCCTCCGCACCCAGCCCCTGGAAACCATGTTTCTACTTTCTGCCTCCATGAAAGTGTCCCAGTCTTTGTCTTGAGGACCATGTTCTACATGGGAAATTGTACAAGCACAGAGCAGGGACACTTAGCTCTGGACTTGGGGGGGTGTCAGTAGGAGGATGACAAGTGTAAGAAGAGGCTTTTGAAGGAGAGGTGATCAAACTCGGTAGGTACCAGCCAAGCAAGGGAGTGAGGGAGGAGCTGCATGTCAGCAGTTGGGATGAGCGGAAGCAAAGGCTTGTGAGGCAGCTTGGGGTATTCTGAGCACCACGAGTTGTACCGGTCAGTCCCACTTGGGGGGATGGGCTGCTCACCCAGGCGTTGAGGTTACTGAATTATTTCCCAACTGTTTCTTCTTTGGGATCCCCGCTACCTTTCACCTTCCCTGTTCAGAGCTGACTTTTCTTTCCTTCCATCTCATTCCTCCTCTTTTTTAAAATCATGAACTTCTTTGTGAAATGTAACATATGTACCTTGTATTATTAGTCCATTCTCGCACTGCTATAAAGAAATACCTGAGACTGGGTGATTTACAAGAAAAGAGGTTTAATTGGCTCATGGTTCTGCAGGCTGTTCAGGAAGTATGGCAGCATCTGCTTCTGGGGAGGCCTCAGGGAGCTTTTACTCATGGTGGAAGGCAAAGCGGGAACAGGCGTCTTCACACGGCCAGAGCAGGAGGAAGAGAGAGAGGGGGGAGGTTCCACCCACTTTTAAACAACCAGATTTCACGAGAACTCACTATACAGTACCAAGGGGGGATGGTGCTAAACCATTCATGAGACCACCCCCATGATCCAATCACCTCCCACCAGGCCCCACCTCCAACACGGGATTACAATTTGACATTTGGGTGGGGCGACAGATCCAAACCGTATCATACTTTATAGTCCATGGGTGTGTGTGATTAATTCTCACAGTGTAAACATGCCCGTGTGCCCTGATTCAGACGTGAAATCTTACCAGCACCTCAAGAGGCCCCTTCCAGTGACTACTGACATCCTTCCCCCTGGAGTAATCACTATTTTGACTTCTAACAAAATAGACAACCTTTGCCTCATGTTTCTCATATAAACGAATCCTACAGAATGTACTCTTCTGTGTCTGGCTTCTTTGGTTCAACATTCCTCCTTTTCTTTCTGGGCCGATTCTTATCGTGCCTGAATGCAGAAAATGGTCATTGTGCTAGTCCTCATCCCAGCCGAGATGATGGAGGGGAACTGGCTACACAAATATAAGCTGGTGTCACCATTCGCAATAAACTGCAGGACAAGAAGTGTCTCTGGCCTGGCCCTGCGGGGCTGCTGCTGGAAAATGGATGGTGCCCATTGAGGGCTCTAATGGAGGAGGGACAGTGCTTGCCCTGTGCTATTCTCCTAATATTTCAAGGAGAGTGAAGCTTAGAATTGGTAAGCATTCCCAGAAGGGCTACAAATCACATTTTAGCTTGTTTCAATTGCAGAATGAAATGGCTTGTTTTCTTGGAAATTTTTATTTGCCCCCCTCGGTCCCTTGCCCTCTGTTTCCCTGGCTCTCAGGTGCATAGCTTCCTTCCTCCCTTCCTCCCTTCAACTCTTGCCCCTTTTGGCAGTTACATTTCTGCAGAGTTCAGCCCTCCCTGGACCCAGGAACTTTTAGCCAGTCTTGAACTTGGAAGATACAAGAGCTACAAGGAATCCTGAAGATTAGCTGATTCACACCACCCTTCAATGTTTAGACTTAAGAAAAAGACTGAGAGATAGTGTATATAAAGCGTAAAATCTTAGTATATAATTTAGAAAATAAATCGATTCAGCTGGAATAATGAATTAATTTTAACACATGTTAAATGTCATGTAACTATCATTGAATCAAGATACAGGCTGGGCATGGTGGCTCATATCTGTAATCCCAGCACTTTGGGAGGCCAAGGCAGGCAGATCACTTGAGCCCAGGAGTTCAAGACCAGCCTGGGCAACATAGCAAAACCCCGTCTCTACTAAAAATACACAATTAGCCCGGTGTGGTGGTGTGAGCCTGAGGTCCCAGCTACTCGGACGGCTGAGGTGGAAGGATGACTTGAGTCCAGGAGATGGAGGTTACAGTGAGTGAGATCGCATCACTGCACTCCAGCCTGGGTGGCAGAGTGAGCCTGTCTCAAAACAGAGAAACAAAAAAGCAAGATGCAGAGCATTTCCAGTACCTGGAAGGTTTGCTCATGCTTTCCCCACAGTCCGTCTCTATTCCTCATCCACTTGTTTTCTTTTATCGTCACAGATTGTACTTGCCTGTTCTTGAACTTCAGATAAATGGAATCATACAGTATATATTATTTTGTGTCTGGCTACTTTTGCTCAACGTCAGGGTTTTGAGATTCATCCACATTGTTGCATATTATCAGTAGTTTGTTCTCTCTCTCTCTCTCTGTCTCTCTTTTTTGCAGAATATGCTATCGCTAATTTATCTACTCTCCTGTTCTGACAGTTGGGTTGTTTCCAGTTTGGGCTACTGTATCAGTTTGTTAGGGCTGCCATAGCAGACCACCATAGGCTGGGTGGCTTAAATGACAGAGGTTGTTTTTTGTTTTTTGTTTTATTCTGAAAGCTAGAAATCCACGATCAAGCTTTTGGCAGGGTTGATTTCTTCTGAGGGCCTCTCTCCTTGGCGTGTCACTGGCCATTCTGTCTTCTCTCTGTGTCCTCACATGGTCTTTCCTCTGTATATGTGTCCTACTGTCCTCTTTTTGTAAGGATACCAGCCATATGGGATTAGGGTCCACCACAATGACCTCATTTAACCTTAATTACCTCTTCAAAGGCTCTAAGTACGGTCATATTCTGATGTAGTAAGGGTTAGTTAGGACTTCAACATATGAATTTTGGGGGGACACAAGTCCATAACAGCTTCTGTGAATAAAGCTGCCATGAACATTTTGGCGCAGATTTTGTACATGTACAGTTGTCCAAAGTAGGTGAGCCAATTTACACTCCCACAGCAATGTGTGAGTGTTCCAGTAGCTCTGCATCCTCACCAACTGCTTCATTTGACAGATGAGAAACAGAGACCCACAGAGAGGGGTGCAAAGCTCACTTTCCCATGTGCAGGTCATAAGTTCGAGGTTGCAGAGCAGAGCATGCCAAGGAAGCCCTGTCCCCAAACTGCTTTAGGAATTTCTGACACTTCCCAACACATTACCTAGCTCAATCATTCAGTCATTCATCAAAAAGAACAGTGAGAACCATCTGTGGCTCCGTCCTGTGCTAGGTCCTGGAAGCAAGGTGATGAACAGAGGGACAGGAAACCGACATTCAGGTTGGAGCAAGAGACAATGAACACAAGGACTCAGTAAGTCTTGTGGATTTTGGTAGGTGCTGGGCAAAGAAGCAACAGAACCTAAGCAGAAGTTGAGATAGAGAAAAAGGAGCTTGGCAGTGGGGAGGGTAAACTCACCTGTAGATGGGCTGCTCTGAAGGGCATCTCTGAGAGGGGATAGATAGGAGAACCCTGAAGGATACAAAGGCACCAGCCAGACAAAGGCCAAGGAAATTGCCAAGGCAAAGAGAATGGGAGGAGCACAAGCCCTGAGGCAGGAGCAGCTCTGGAGAGGGGAGGGGTGAGGAAATGATGGTCTGTGTAACTGGACCCAGTGGACAGGGGTTGTGGGAGGCAGGAGATGAGGTCTACCGGGCGGGCGAGGGCCTAGACCATGCAGGGCTTGCAGGTCTTGGGAAGAGTTTGGATTTTATTCTAAGGGTAATGGGAAACCACTGGAGGGTTTCAGGGGAGGGGCAAGCAAGATCCAACTGACATTAACATATGGATGGCATGGGGGAGAAGCAGGCACACTCTTTCAGAGACTGTTACCCTTCCCTAGGTGATAGTCACTGACATGTCAGTGACTTAGACTTGGGAGGTGGCAGGAGAGATATATTCTGGAGGTAAAATTGACAGGATGTGGTGAGGGGTTGGATGGGCCTGTTGAGAATAGGAAGTGAGTAATGGATAACTTCTAAGTTTTGAGCTTTGACTCTCCTGACAGAAGGCAAGGACCTTTCAGCTATAACTTACCAACCTCTGACTGTGCAGTTCTCTTGTTCATCTCACTACTGGATATCTTGAGCCTCAGGACATAGTAAGTGTTCAATAAACATTCTTGAATGTATGAACTGACTGCATGCAAGAATGCTTTAGCACAGCAGGGCCCAACCTTTTTGTCACCAGGGACCGGTTTTATGGAAGACAAGTTTTCCACAGATGGTGGGGGGACAGGGGATGGTTTTGGGATGAAACTGTTCTATCTCGGATCATCAGGCATTAGATTCTCATAAGGCACCCACAACCTAGATTTCTTGAATGTGCAGTTCACAATAGAGTTCACACTCCTATGAGAATCTAATGCCACCACTGATCTGACAGGAGGCAGAGCTCAGGCGGTAATGCTCGCTGGCCCACAGCTTGCCTCCTGGTTCCTAACAGGCCACAGACTGTCCAGAGGCCCAGCGTTTGGGGACCCCTGCTTTAGCACAGGGAATGGGTTCAATAAAGAGTTTTTTTCTTTTGAAAATTTTTACTCAGGTAAAATTCGCATAACATCAATTAACCATTTTAAAGTGTACAGTTTAGTGGCATTTAGTACCTTCACAATGTTGTGGAACCATCATCTCCATCTAGTTCCGAAATGTTTTATCACCCCCAAAGGAGTCCCTATACTCATTAGGCAGTCATTCCCCATTCCTTCCTCCCCACCCCCACTACTATGCTTTCTGTCTCTGTGGATTTACCTATTCTAAATATTTCATAAGATGTAATCACATCATATGTGACTTTTTGTGTCTGGCTTCTTTCATTAGCATACATTTCTGAGATTCATTCATTGTAGAATGTATTAGCATTTTATTCCCTCCCCCCTCCTTTTTTTTTTTTTTTTTTTTTTTGAGACAGGGTCTCACTCTGTGGCCTAGGCTGGGGTGCAGTGGCATGATCTCGGCTCACTGCAGTCTCCATATCCCAGGTTCAAGCAATCCTCCCGCCTTAGCCTCCCAAGTAGTTGGAACTACAGTCCCTTGCCACCACACCAGCTATTTTATTTTATTTTTATTTTTAGCAGAGATGAGGTCTTGCTATGTTGCCCAGGCTGGTTTCAAACTCCTAGTCTTACACGATTCTGCTGCCTCAGCTTTCCAAAGTGTTGGGATTACAGTCATGAGCTGCCCTGCTGGGCCACTTTATTCCTTTTAATGGCTAAATAACATTCCATTAGATGGATGTATCACACTTTGTTTACCCATTCATCCTTTGACAGACGTTAGAGTTGTTTCCACCTTTTGATTATTGTAAATAGTGTTGCTGTGAACACTGGTGTACGTGCATTTGTCTGAATACCTGTTTTCAATTCTTTTGGGTATTAGCCTAAGGGTGGAATTGCTGGTCATATAGTAATCTATGTTTAACTTTTTGAGGAACCACCAGATTGTTTTCCAACAGCTCAATAATGTTTTACTGAAGTTAAATAGAATAAGCAGGAGGGAGTCGGGGAGGCAGGGATGAGGGCTTTTCCTGTCCTTCACAGGCAGCCCTGGACTCTGCCATTTACCGGCTGTGTGATCTGGATCAACGTACTTAAATTCCCTGGGCTGCCTCCTAATCCTCAAAGTGGAGAAAATAAAACCTAATTTCTGTGAGCTGCGTGAGATACTGTTTCTGAAGCTCCAGGCACAGAGTAAGCCCCCGCGCATTAATTGCCTTCCCTTACTCCCTGACCTTGCCTTTTCGCACTTCACTCGCTGCCACGTGGCCTCGGAGCCCAGTCCGCACCCGCAGCCCCCAGCTGAGCCAGGCTGCAGACTACAACTCCCAGCGAGCACTTCTTCCCGGCCGCCTCTCCCCAGCTGCTGCGCATGCTTTGGCAGACGTGGCACCGGGAACTCGGAGGCGGGGAGCGGCTGGGAAGTGGCCGTGGTGGTTGGCCGCGGTGGAGCTAGCAGGCGGGCGGGCGGGAGCGGGCGCCGGAGTGGAGAAAGGAGCCAGCTGTGGGCAGCGCTGCTGGGATGGCGCGGGCCGGGCCGGCGTGGCTGCTGCTGGCAATCTGGGTGAGACTGTGGGGCAGGGGTCCGGGCCGGGCCAGCACGTGTGTCCCGCGTGCCCTTCTGCGCTCTCTGCTCCAGCCCTCTGCGGAACGTGCGGGGAGCTGCCCCGGGGCACCGGGATGAGGGCGTGCATGCCAGGCAGGCGGGCACTGGGTGCTACGCGGGAGACAGCGGGAGTCCCGGTGCCCTCGCCGCCAAGCGCTCCCGGACGCAGGGGCAGGAGGCAGCTGTGGGGCGCCGGGAGATCCCTGGCAGGGTGCTTACGCCACGGCCACAACTTTGCGGGGATGCAGGTCGGGGCACAGCCGGTCGGGCAGGACGCCGGCGGGCTGCGGGGTGAGCTCCGCCCCAGACTCCGAGCCCTGCACCTGTGTGAGTGCGGGGTGGGATGGGGGTGCTTACTACCTGCACTGCCGGAAACCTTGGTTTAGGGCCACCTTGTTCTTGGTTTCGGCCCCAGGCGTCTGGGAAACTGCGGGCCACCACCTGGGCCTCCGCCCACAGGCCAGGCTCGGTGGGCTGGGTGGGGTCGACGTAGCCCGCCCCGGCAGAGGAGCTGCTCCTACACCCAACTGAGGCGGGCTCGAGCCTCAGCCACTTTCTAGCTGTGTGACGCGGCGGTTCATTTAATGTATCTGAGCTAGTCTCCTCATCCATGATATAGAAAGGCAAAGCTACCCCCATAGGGTGGTTCTGAGAGTCGGATGAGGTCTCAGTGGAGGAAGCTGTGTAAACTGCACAATCTTACAAAAGTGGAAAAGGAGTGGACTCCAAGAGTAGTTTGCTACACTTGGTGGGGGGGACTCCAGGCATCCCTGAGAGAGGTCGGAATGGGTGTGCCTGCCGGCCCAGGTCTGGGGTTTGGCCTTCGTTTCGCTGTGGGTGTGCGATGAGATATTGTGGCCTCCTTCCCCATCTTTTCCATAACTTATGCCCTCCCTTATTTTAGGACCATCCTGGTCCTTTTCCTCTGAAGTTCCAGGGAACTTCCTGTTCCTGGCACCCTCCCCCCAACCCAGATTTTCCCGTTCTTTTCCATTTGGGTGTGGCAAGGCCACTGGGCAAATGGGAGGAGAAAAAGTGTGGGTTGAGTTGCTTGAAACACTTCCATCTCCCAATACCCTGGCCTTTTGGATCACCAGTGAGGAGTGGCCTGGTACTCTCTGGTTGGAAGTGGGTGGGGAAGGAAGCCCCCTGTTCTCTTCGGTCTGTGTTCTCCCTCTTGGGGAGAACCAGGCTGGAGTGGGGCAGTGTCACTTAATTGCATCTGGGTTTGTTGAATGCTGGTTTGCCATCAGTTCCCTGGAGCCAGTTGGTCTGGGCGGGTCTCTGGGCCAGGAGGAGGGAGCTATCTCCTGAAACGCCCCCCATCGGTCTTTGCACTTGGGCTGAGTAGGAGGTCCTGCTTTCCTCCCTTTCCCCTCCCTTTTGTGAAAACAAACGGCTTGAGAATCTGAAATTTCATTCGGCAGACATTTATTTGTCAATCACATTGTTTGGATTGATATTTTGCCCTCCACTGGGTTAGATTTTGGGCGGAGAGCAAAACACACATTGTGCCTGCCGTCTGGTGTTGCCCTGGATTGGGCAAAGGAGTCAGTCCTGTGAGCAAATAATGACAGAACTGCAAGTGCTGTGACCTTAAGTACTAGTATCCTTCACTGAACCGGAGCCATACGTTGATTTAAAGGGAGGTCAGCCATGGCTTTCCTGAGGTGGTAGGGTTGAACAGAGTCTGAAAGATGTGTGGTAGTTAGCTAGGCAGTGGAGGGCTGCAGGTCCCCTTCACCAGGAGGTGCGGAAGAGCAGGTAGGTTTGCTGAAAGCACTAGAACCTGGGAGTCCTGAGCAAGCAATTTCTATCTTCTCCTTTCCCTAAGCCCTAGAGTTGGCTTAGCGGGTAGGAGGTGGAGGGAGCATGCCAACAGGAGCAGTGGTGAGTGATTGCTGGACAGCGGGTTGGGCCTTTGTAAATTTAAATGCTGTATCTATCTGATAAGGGCTCCCCAGGTTCCTGGAAGCCGGTTGGGTTTCTTTGTTCACTCAATATTTACTGAGGGCTGATATGTGCACAGGACTGGGCTGTGACCTGAAGGGTATAAAGGCATCTGCAGGGATTCGTGTACAGGGATATACACCCACCACATTTTTTACAATAGCAAAATGTGGAAATGGGTTAAATGCTCAATAATAGTGGCATGGTTAAATAATATCTGGCCTTGTCCATATCATGGAAAGTGATATTTATCTTTTTCAGTTTGGCCTGCTATAAGAAATATCCCATAGACTGGTGGTGTAGAACAATTGAAATGTATTTTTCACAGTTCTGTAGACCAAAAGTCCGAAATCAGGGTGCCAGCATGGTTGAATTCTGGTGAGGACCCTCCTCCAGAAGACTCTTGACTTCTCATTGTATTCTCATATGATAGAAAGAAGACTAGACAGTTCTCTTGGGTCCCTTTTTCAAGGGCACTAATCCTATTCATGAGCGATCCACCCTCATGACCTAATTACGTACCAAGGGCCCCACCTCCTAACACCACCACTTTGGGGGTTAGGATTTTAACATATGAATTTTCAGGGGAATGACAGAAATACTCAGTCCTGGCCGGGCACAGTTGCTCACACCTGTAATCCCAGCAGTTTGGGAGGCTAAGGCGGGTGGATCACCTGAGGTCAGGAGTTCGAGACCAGCCTGGCCAACATGGTGAAACCCCGTCTCTACTAAAAATACAAAAATTAGCCAAGCATGGTAGCGGGCGCCTGTAGTCCCAGCTACTCAGAAGGCTGAGGCAGGAGAATCGCTTGAACCCAGGAGGCAGAGGTTGCAGTGGGCTGAGATCGCGCCACTGCACTCCAGCCTGGGGGATGGAGCAAGACTCCATCTCAAAAAAAAAAAAAAAAAAAAGAAGACAAAGAAGAAGAAATATTCAGTCCATTGCAATGTTTATAAAGAATATTTTTATTTACCAGAATATTATGTTTATTATGAAAACATTTTATGATGTTTATGAAGAATATCTAAGGATGTGGAAAAATGCCCAAGTGTGATAAGTAAGGGAAAAGCAGGATGTAAAACCAAATCCGAGGGTGGCTGAAGTTACATGTATGAAGAATTAGTGCATCAAAATGTTAACAGTCATTGTTCTGGAAGGTGGAGTTGTGATGACTTCTGCTTCTTTGCTTATGCTTTTCTGTGGATTCCAAGTTTTTCACATGAATATGTATTAGTTTATAATCAGAAAAGTTAATAAAGATTTTTAAAAATGTTGCTTTGGGAACCCTTAGCCTTCCAGAAGAATACTGGGGAGGAAGGTGTCACAGTCAAACACGTGGGACAGGTTAGTTCCAAGAGCTTCCAGGCTGGGTGTCTGTGCCCTCAGAGGCTATGGGTGGCGGTGCCCTCCCTGCCAAGTGCTCCTGGACACAGGGGCAGGAGGTAGCCCTAGGGCACAGGGTGATCCCTGCCGAGCCATGCTGCCCTGCTCCCATCCCTGCGCTGACTGCCTGCTTTCCTGCTGTCCAGCTCAGCTCCTCCCTGCAGCTGACTCTTCTCTAGGGCCGTCCATGCTGATGGTCCTGTTGGCTCCATCCAGCCTGTAGGATGGAGAAACGTTGAGCTGGAGTGAACTCTAGGTCTCCTAGCTCAGTGGTTCTCAAGCATCGGGCCAAGGACTGAAGCTGGGCTGGGATAGAGTTTTCTGGTCTGCAGTCAAACTGGAAAAAAAAAATGGTGTATTTTTTTGTTTGTTTGTTTTTCATGAATGCAAATGTTTTCAGTTTAAAAACTTGTCAATTTTTCTGACATGATGACCATATTTTGAGGGGGAGGGGGTTACAGCATCCCTTTGAAAAATGAGGCTGGTTGTAGTATATTGTGATTTCTTTTTAAAAGCCCTTTCTTGATAAAATTTATTTTTAATAATATAAAATCCATTTTATATTTAAATATATATATATTCTGCTGATCTGTGAGATTCAGAACTGATCTAACTCAGCCTTCTCCTTTTATAGGAGAATAGCAAGGCTTAGGGAGGGAAGGGACTCACTCAAGGCCACCCAGTTAGTGAAGGCAGAGCTGGGAGAAGAGCCAGATCTGCTGAATGTAAATCGGGTTCTTCCCACTCATCCATCTCCCGCCTGCTTCTCTGCCTCTGCCCCTGATGGTAGCTTGAAGCTCAGACCCTGGAGGACAGTGGGTGGAGGTGCAGGAGGCAGATGTTTGTTCCTGGCATCTCCTGTAGAGCTTTTAAGGTACACTTATTTAGGTTCTGTACTTCTCTGGGACGATTATATATTTAATAGGCTTTTATGGGTTGGCCTGAGGACTGAATTGCCATTTAAAATGCTGTTTGGAACCTGGAGTGCACATTTCCCACAGAAATAAACACATTACAGCGGAAGTCTTAAAACAGACCCGGCATATAAGGTGGAAGTGTGGCTGAGTGCCATAAGAGTGGCAGCCCCTGTGTGCTGGGGATCCAGGACGAGGCCAAGCAGTGGGACACCAAGTGACCAGAGAAGGCCCCAGGAAAGAGCAAGGTGTGGACTGGCCTCACAAGGAGGGCAGACTTGGAGCTCTGTGACAGCAGGGAGCCCCCTGTCCTGGCTGTAGTGTCCCCAGCACCTAGCCCAGGGCCTGGCATGTCGTCAGCCCCGGTCCGTGTTTGGCTGATGGAACTAATGTCACAGGCAGAGAAGGAAACCTTCCAAGCCAGAGACGTGGGAAATGAGGGATGATAGGCCAGGCTGGATGGAGGGAGGGTTTGAGTCTGGGGATGAGGGGAGTAAGACTGAAAAAGTGGATCGTAAAGAACTTTAAATGCCTGGCAAAGCTGTGGGGGACTCGATTCTGTAGGTAATGGAGAGACTTGATGAAAGCTGCCCTTTTAATAACAAGATCAATCAGGCCACATGTAGGGTTGGGTGGGAGGGGGAGAGACTAATTTTCCCAGAACAACACTTTCATCCTTACTTTCCTCTCTGTTATCTACAAGATAAATTCAAGTGTTATGTAGTGGAAAGAACATGGGCTTTTAGCCAGCTAGACACTCAGGAGCTGCGTGACCTTGGGCCCTGCCTCAGTTTTCTTGTTTGTTAGTGGTGGTAATGATATCCATCTTGCAGTGTTGAAAGGATTAGAAAAAATACAGGAAGCACCCAACACAGCGCTTGGCTCGTGAAAGTGCCCAGTCACTGGGAGTCTCAGCAGTCATTGCCAGTTGTTGAGTAAGAGATGATGGGGAAGGCAGTTAAGAGGAGGAGGTGGGCAAGGAAGGGCCAGAGAGAGGCTACATGATTTGAATGCCAGGTAGGGGTACCCCTGTGCAGCTAGGATTCTCCCCACGGGAGTTACTTGGAGCTGAGCTCTTGACTGCCTCCTTGCCTCCTCTCTGCCAGGCTGCTGCAGAGATCCCAGGTAGGGGGGGTGGTGCAGAAGGGCTCAGGATGTAAGTGTGCTTGGTTTCTCTCCCCTTTCTTCTGAAAGTAGATCCCCTCTTGAGAATGAAGACACCAAACACACTGTATCCCAGGAGGGTTTTGCCCCAGCTTTGTGGTTTTATTCTGTTGGGCTCTTGTGTCTTGCTTGCTGGTTGTGGTAGCCTTTGAGGCTGAGTGACAGTGGGCCAGAAATGAATGCATGGGGTATAAGGAGAGGCGGAGGTTCTTCCACATAACCTGGACTTGGGATGGTTTATTTGCCCCCTACCTCTCCTTCTGTGTGTGTGTGTGTGTGTGTGTGTGTGTGTGTGTGTGTGTGTTATGTGTATGTGGTGTTGTTGTTTTTAACACCTGGCATCTTAGGTCCCAACGGGAGAGGAAAGGAGCAGGAGTGCTCAGCCCTGGTGGGCTGGCCCATTCCTTCTGCCTGGCCATCTTTCAGCACTGCCTGGAGCCTCTGGCACCCCGTTGTGATCTGTTGGCAGAATTGTCAAATCGGATGCATTTGTAGAGGGCTTGAGAGTTTGCAAAGCATTTCCACGTATTTCACGACGGTGTGGTTTTGAGCCCCATGTAACTTGGTGAGGGGAGTAGGCTAGCCCAGTACCATCATCCCTGGAGAGGGATGGGTGGCTGGACAGGGAGGTGGGAAGCAACATGTCCTTAGATGAGGTTGAGGTGTCTGTGGCCTGGAAGATGAAGGCATAAAGAGATAGGTGGGGACCACAGTCAGAGTTCTCAGTGCCTGGCTTGAATGTGTAAGCAGCTGCGTTGGCAGCCATTTTCCAGGAGTGTCCCTGAAACTTGCTTTTCAGCTGCTCCCTGGTGGCTTTGGCATTGGACAGGGGTGGCCAGCCAGGTACGTGCTGACTGTATCCTTCCCCCGAGGAGCTCCAGTTCACTGTCCCCTATTGCCACCCTACATCAGCAGGGCCTCTTTCCACATACCAGTTTGCAACCACTTCTAAATAATTAGCTTTGTGATCTTACATTGGGGGGTTGAAGACACTCATGCAGTGTGGGGTTAAAAGAGCCTTTATTCCTCAAAGTCATACTGAGGCCCCAGTCTGATGCACATTCCATTCCTAGATGGTGTGATGGTGGGGCTGTGTCTGGCTTCAGAGTTTCCAGCTCATTAGAGCTGCGGGGGCGCAAGGGTGGAGTGTCCATTGCCTGCAAAGAATCCTACAGTTCCTCCAACCCCTTGGCGCAGGCAGATTTCTTGAATTCGTGAGCAGGTCCTTTAATCCTTGTTGGAAGATGTTGATGAAAATCAAGGTTGAGGGTTGTAAACTGGGGCTTAAACATAAAGGTGATCCAGTATCTGAGCCCAGATGTGGGCCTGGTAGGAAAGCTCTGTTGTTTGGGCCAAGTAGGGAAGGGTCTTGAGGAACGAGTGGGTTTGTTCTCATCACAGGGTCTAGTCTTACTGGGTCCTGGGCAGAGTATTAGTACATGCCCCTATTTCAAAGGAAGGTGGACCAACATCAGCATCCTACATGTGCCACAGATGTTCATTCATTCAACAGATACTTCTTTTTTTTCCCAAATGGATATTTCCTTGAGAATCTTTTATGAGCCAGGCCTCATGCTAAGGCATTGGGGATAACCATAAATAAGACAGACACCATCTCTTTCTCTCATGGCCTAGTGGGACAGCCACTGATTAATTATTTAATTCAGGTAGTAAGTGCTGGAAAGAGAAAGTGTTAATATAATGTGGTAAGAGAATGTATAACAGGGATCCCTAACCTAATTCAAGGAGTCAGGAAAAGCTTCTCTGAGAACCTCTGGGTCTTTCTTAGAATAATGTTTTTAAATGTATAAAGTAAAATGCATAGAATTACAAAGAAAGCAGTTTTATTGAAATACAGTTATCAAAATATAACAACAAGGTTGTGATAAAATAATATTTATGTTTATTAATGCATCATATAAAAAGATCAAAGGTACAAGCTTGATAACTTCTATAATTTTAAGTTGTGATGAGCATAAATAGTGTTTCAGGATATCTTGCAATGTGATAAGAAAATATGATTTCTGTTGGTGGCAAAGTCACAGACACTGCTACCCTAATTACTACTGTAATTTGTTATCTACATTCATAAATGTAGAAAGCATTTATACATTTATAAATACACTCATAATACAGGAAAGGCTAAATTTCAGTTAGAGGTTAGTGAAGATAAAGATGTCATTTTTCTCTGTCCAAATTCGTAGACTACAGTAGAAAAAAATTATATAACACTTGGAAATAAAAGATGATTTTGTGACATTTTAGTATCATACTGGAGTATTGTATAAGAAACCACCTAAGGACCAGCTGTGTTCTAGGGGATGTAACTCTGTTTATTATTTTTTATGGGCCATACTTTGTAAAGTTAAGTAGGATGCAAATTATTTCTGTTTGGTAAAGAAGAGAAACACAAAGATTATTGCCCTGAAGGACATTAACCTGTTGGTATCTAATGTAGCAATCTTATATCGGGATTATATCCTCTTTTTTAGGGTCTCTTATTAGCAAGTTAAGTAAAACTTTGAAATATGCTCAATACCTATTTGTATGAGAATTAGGCTTTTAACATTTTAGAATTGTACTTGACTCCAGTTCAACTGCTGAGTGAGCAGGACGTAAAGATGTGTTGCTTAGAAGAGAGGTCTGATCTGGAGATGTTAATTTAGGGGTGCTGTTCAGGAGAGTGGGTGAAGTTGGCTGGGGGACCATATAGGGTAGGAAGAGAGGGTAGACTGAGTGAGCTGTGGAACTTCAACATTTAAAGAATGGGGAGAGGAGGGTTTACAAAGAAGAAAGGAATGATTGCTAGAGAGGTAGGAGGGAAACCAAGTGTCGCATCCAGTTCAAGAGGCCAAATAAGATGAGAACTGGAAGTGCCTGTAGGGTTTATCTATAGGAGGTCATTGTTGAGCCTTCACCAAGAGCCTTTTTTGTGGTGGTTGTGGGGAGGGCAGATTTCAGAGGGATGAGCAATGGAAGGAGGGAGGAGAATGGGAGGAGCAGGGGAGATGGAAAATTCTGGCTGTGAGTGGAGAGGGGAGTGATATGGGGTCCAGAGAGAGAGTTTTTAAAAGATGGGTCAGTGATGGAGTTTCTTCACCTTAAGGAGATATGTGTAAAATGGATTCCTGGGCTCCCAGCCCCTGGAGACGTTTTTCTTCAAGAATAAAGCCCAGGAATCTGTATTCCCAGAATACCGAGCTCTGCGGTACAGCTACAAAACTAGACACATTTCCAAGTTAATCTTATATGGCTGGTGGTATTTTGCCAGCCGAGGTGGGTGCTCTCAATTGAGTGTGTAGCACAAGTTCTGCTCACATTGGAGCTGTGTCACCATTGTCTGCTTGGTGTCACTTGGCCTGAGCATGTGCTTTTCTCTGAAGGGATTTGGGGGTTTGTGGACATGCTGGTAGCAGAGGGAAGATGGATCAGGTTGTCATTGTGGCTCTTTTCAGCAGGTCACGCTCAATAGCTAGATTGGAAGGGACAGCAGACTTGCCAGCCTCTCGGGTATTATTCTGGGTGGAGCAACGGGGAGTGGATGATGCTCCAGGGATGTCTGTGGGAACTATTCACATTGACAGCCCAAGAGAAAAGCATCAGATCTGTCCTGGCGGGGACCTGGCTCTACTGTTTTAGGCTTAATCCGAGGCAAATCCCTTCTCTGAGCCTCAGTTTTCACATCTCTAAAGTGGGGATAGTACCACCTCTGCCTATAAACACTCATTGTTTGTGACAGTTTTTCAACTCCTGCAAGAACAGTTATACGTTTTACAGTGTAACCCAGTACACACTGGGCTCACTGAATGCATAGTGTTGCTACCTGTGCTACTCACTGATGTTTTCTAGTCAATGTAATTTTTAAAAAATGCTACTGTAACTCACTGATTTTATGACTAGACTCCTGGGTTGAGACCTGAAGGGTGGAAACAGTGGCTTAGACTCTCAGCTTTAGAGGATGAAATGAGATCCTGTGTGTAAAAGCATGGATGTACACCGTGGGTCATGAACACTGAGTTGTTATTTTCTTATCAGTTAACGGAGCTTGGAGGCAGAGTTGATTTCCGGAGTGGGAATTCACCTGCTCTTCCTCCCTCCCTGCTGCCTAATTCAATGTTCCCTCTACCAGTTCTTCCTCGTTAACAGGCCTGGCACACCAAGCTGGCGGTGAGCCAGACCCCTCTTGGCTCAAGAAGAGGTTTTCCAAAACATTAAAAGCTTTAGGGACTTAAGTCCTGGCTAAATGCACTGCAGTTGCAATTTCAGGATAAGAAAACCTGTTTTCATAAGCTCTCAGATAAGTTGCCCTGCCCCTGAATTGTCCATTGTTGACAGCAACATTTGTGCCATGGGGAATAAAAAGGGGAGACACTGTGCTGCGTAGCCCCAAATGTAAGGTGTGGCTTTTTAAAGGAAGCAAAATATAAGAAATGCAGCTGGACTTGTATTTACAGCAGCAGGCAGTAAGATGTGTGTGGCTCTGGGAATCTGTCTTCCTTATGCCCCAACTCTGGTGCTGGAGTCTGTCAGACTTGGGTCTGAATCACAGCTCTCTTACTTGCTGTGTGACCTTCAGCAAATTTCTTAACTCCCCTTAGTCTCAGTTTCTTTATCTATAAAATGGGAATAATAAAAGTGCTTACTTTATATACTTGTCAAGGTAATTCAGTTAGATAACATGTGAACTGCTTAGCTCACTGCTGGTCATACAATAAGCACTCTACTTTTGGCTGTTATTGTTATCATGGGCTAATCCCTAAGCCCTGGATTTGGAATTAAAGGATCGTCTCTTGGGTTCTGTTCCTTGCCAGGTGCTTTTGCATTTCTCTTTGTTAATAAGCACAGTTAGCCCCCTTGGCTGCCACTAGCCAAGGGTCTCACATCCCAGGGCCAGCCTCTTCTCCCACCTCACACACATACACACACACACACACACACACACACACAACAATATCACCACCATTCAGGGACTCATGGTGCTTGGTTTTATTTCAGAGGCTGCTGGGTAGACATTTGAACATTGGGAAGCATCGGTAGTGAGATCCCCAAGCTTGATTTAAGGTTAGGCCTTCACTCCTTGTGAAGAGTGGTGTTTAGCTATGGTGGCTCATGGCAGATGTTTAGAATTTACCCTTTTAAGGGGCATACAGTATGCATATTTTAAAATTAATGTTCTTTTTTTTTTTTTTTTTTTGAGACAGAGTCTCACTCTGTTGCCCAGGCTGGAGTGCAGTGGTGTGATCTCAGCTCACTACGACCTCTGCCTCCCAGGTTCAAGTGATTCTTCTGTCTCAGCCTCCCGAGTAGCTGGGACTACAGGCACGTGCCACCATGCCCAGCTAATTTTTGTATTTTTAGTAGAGACGGGGTTTCACCATATTGGCCAGGCTGGTCTCAAACTCCTGACTGCGTGATCCACTCGCCTCAGCCTCCCAAAGTGCTGGGATTACAGGCATGAGCCACCGTGCCCGGCCTAAAATTAATGTTCTTTCTTAGATCTCTCATCAAAACCATTCTACAAGTATTTGCTAGGTATGTGTTGCGTGCCAAGTACTTTGCAGATTCCTTATAATAGTTATGAAAAAAACCAAACCACGCAATGTCACATGAACGGAGGTGAGACAGTTCAGCTAGCAGTACAGAAGGACACATAAGCACTGCACATACGTGGGAAAGGGCACAGAGCAAGCGCTGGGCCGGGAGGAATCAGAAGGCCCATGCAAGAGCTGGGGGCGGTATCTGGTTGTGTTCTGGAAGCCTCTTTCTTTCCTTTTTCTTAGGCAGGTTTTTTTCTTTGTAACTTTTATTTAGAAATAATATCAGATTTATAGAGGAGTTGCAAGAAGAATCCAAAGGATTGTTATATGCCCTTTATCTCGATTCCACAAATATTAATATTTTATCACATTTGTTTTTATCATACTCTTCCTCTACATATATGAAGTTTATATATGATGTTCCTTTGCCCCTTAAATACTTCAGTATTTCCTAAAACACAAAGACATTCTCTTATGTAACCACAGTACAACGATCAAAACTAGGAAGGTAGTATTTGATTCAGGACCCAAACCAGAATCACACACTGCATTTAATTGTCCTTCTTTAGTCTCCTTTAATCTGGAATAGTTCCTCAGTCTCTGTCTTTTGTGACCTTGACATTTTTAAAGAATTTTCCTCAATTTGGTTTTTGATGATGTTTTCATTTAGTGCATTATATCAGGGGGCACCTGACGTCAATTTGACCCATTAGTGGTGGTGTTACTGTTGGTCCCTTAGTTAAGGGGGTTTCTGCCATGTTTTCCCACTGTAAAGATACATTTTCTGGTGGGGAGATACTTTGAGGCAGTTAATTATTTTCATAATGGTAGCCAAGTGGTGGTAATTTTTTTCTTTAAACATTTAGATTGGACATGCTTATTATGGCAAGTTGAAAAATAGAGAAAAGGGAAGAATAAATATTACCGAGGGCAAATCCTCAGTGTTTTTCTGAGCATACTTTTGTTTACTTATAGTTGTGGTTATACCACGTATATTTTGAATTCTTTTTTTTTTTTTTTTTTTTTGAGATGGAGTCTCACTCTGTCGCTGAGGCTGGAGTGCAATGGTGCGATCTCGGCTCACTGCAAGCTCCGCCTCCCGGGTTCACGCCATTCTCCTGCCTCAGCTTCCTGAGTAGCTGGGACTACAGGCGCCCGCCACCACGCCCGGCTAATTTTTTGTATTTTTAGTAGAGACGGGGTTTCACTGTGTTGGCCAGGATGGTCTCGATCTCCTGACCTCGTGATCCGCCCAAAGTGAATTCTATTTTTAAAGACAACATTAAAGCAAATATTTTTGCATTGCGAAGTCTTTAAAAACACCATTTAAATAAAATACCATCTAAATGGCTTATTCTTCTATTGAGTGGTTTACTCTGTGTAACCATTCTGTTGTTGCTGGACATTTAGGTTGTTTATAGGTTTTAACTCTTATGGTTAGAATGGTTGTGAGTCATATGTGTGTCAGACCTCTGCTAATTTCCTCAGGACACATTCCCAGAAGTAGAATTACCAAGTCAAAGAGCATAAATACTTTAGAGATACATGATAAATTGTGCCAGCTACCTTTCCAAAAGAGTTGTACTAGTTGAGGTTTCTGCCAGCAGTATATGACAGTTGGGCTCCATATTTTAAGAGATTCACTAATGGTGTTTCTCAACCTTTTTTTTTTAAACTGTGACCCACCAATGAAGATTTGTGTTGAGATTAATTTCCTATATTTTGACTTATGAGAGCCTAGGTATTTATTTCTAAAAATAAATTATGGTATAAAATAGCACATTACTCTTTTCAAGCTGCAACAGTCTGAAACAGAGCATTGGGAAGAACTCTGGGAATCACTGAGGTGGCAGTGTCTAGACAGTGGGGATTTGAGGTCACACGTGAGGAATTAGGATATTTCACCTAGAGAATCCTAAAAGAGACGTGTTTGCTGTCTTTGGAGTGTGATAGGCTGACAGATGGGTGTGTGTTGGGGGGGGATTTAACATTTCTAATGAGGAGCCCTCCAAGATGATATGGGTATGGTGTAGGACATGGGACTTCTACATATTAGCATATTGAGTTCCCACAGCCTTCTGGGTCCAGCTGAGTTGAGTGGTCTCAGGAGATTTTGAGTCCTTGTCTCTGGAGGGCTACCTGGAGGCTGGAGACGGTATGTGAGGAATTTTGAGGGGATTTCTATATTTTTGGGAAACTAATCAGCCCAACTCAACTCTGAATTGAAAGAGATGTCCTGGCTTTTCTGTCTCCAGCAGTGGTCCTCTTACCAGAAAAGGGCTGAGGTAAGGAAACTGGAGAGTTCCCAGGCTAATTCTTCTTTCATTTGTGGATAGCTGGCACCAGGTGACCAAGGTACCTGATAAGAACAGGCACACTGAAAATTTGGGCTACTAGGAAGAACACTGGGTAAATCAATCCCTTGACAGTCTCTCTGTCTCCTTCCTTATAAATAACATATCTAAAGTTAATGCATGATTTGGTGCTTGAGGCACTTTGAAATATCCCAGTTGGAACAGATGTTTGTATTTCTTTCTAGTTAAAGCTTTTGTTCAGTGGGCACTCAAGATCTATTTGTGTGTGCCAGAACACCCAGAATGAGAGCTCCTTAAAAAGATCATTTATTTCACCCATGCAGAAGCCTGCACAGGGATATTCCAGGGCCAGAATATCCCTCTGTGGTGTCAGGGACCCAGATAACGTCTATCTTATTAGCTCCTCTTTAGCAGGCCCTTCCTCCCCATTGTCTCAAGGTGGCTACTTGAGTTCCAGCCATCTTGTCCAAATTCCAGCTGGCAGGAATGAGGCAGGGACTAAGAAGACTCTTATCAGATGTCTGTTAGGGACAGTTTCTAAAAGTTGCCACATCACACTTAAGCTTACATTCCAAGGGCTGGAACATGGCCTTGCTGCAAGGGAGACTGAGAGATAAGGCTTTTATTGCGGGTGGCCACATGCCCAGGGAAACTCAATGGTTTCTTCACAAGGTGTGATTACCTCACAGTACTTCTCTGGTGGTGGTCGTGAGAATGGGTTTACCAAATGATATGATTGTAAAGAACTTTGGAAATCACTTTCAGTTCCTCAGTTTTCCAGAGTAGGAAACAGACTTGGAGAAGGAGAGATGACAACTAGTAATAATCAAAGTCAGCACAAAACTTGAGCTTCTGACTCCAAGTATGGTGTTCTTTCCGCCAAACCACCAGCTCTAAATTCTCAGCCCGCTCAAGTTCTCTGACCTTGGATTCAGGGCCACATCTGTTTTCTCAGGTCTTCCTCTTTTCCCTGAGTCCCTTTCGTACCAGCTTCTTATGAGTCTAGACTTAGATTCTGACATTTCAAAACTATTTTGAGCAAAATGTGGGTTAAACTAAATTAAACCTGTTCCTTCACAGTTCTTAACATAAGGGTATCTTTTTTTCAGGTGGCAGAGTAAAAGAGGTTGAGTCCCACCTTCACCCTTTTTCCTCAATGTTAAACTTCTGTTCCCAAGTCTTCCTCCGTTAGCAAGCTGCTTTTACATAATTGAATATCTCTGGCTTCATGGTCTGCATTGAATAGTAAATCTATAATGACAGACGGCTTGGCTAGTTACAGAGAATGCGAGGGTGCTGGCACGCGCCCCAGAGATGAGGAGCTTTTTAAAGCTGAGGTGTAATGTGGCAAGGACTGTTCTCCCTGATTATCTTCCAGCGTGCTGGGACTCTTATCTCTTTAGTCTGATGGAGATGCTGGGTGGCGATCAGCCTCATTAAGTGAGCTGAGTGAAGAGAGGAGTTTGTGTGTGCTATGTTAGCAGATTGGGAGGACCACACACTTCCTGCACACAGTCTCTGGCTGGAAACAGACCTGGGCTAATTGCCACATTTAGGATCTTCATGCTCTTGGCCCCAGGAACCTTGGGAGACTCCAGGATCTGCTGGACTTGCAGAAAGCAGAGGGTTAGTCTAAACCCCTGCTGGGACCCTCCTTGCCCTGGGATTCTGGGAGATAGGGGCATTTCCTGGTTGCTTCGGTAGGCCCTGCCTTGGAAGGAGATGTTCCTTTTCTGCTTGTGTTGTGCCATCTGTTGCAGCAGTCCAGGGAGCTTGTGGGGTTGAGAGAAGCAGGCCTCCTGTGGCCTGGAGTCGGGAGGCCCAAGTTCTAGTCCTGGCTCTGTTACTTACCTACTGTGTGACCTTGGTAATTAATGTAACCTGTCTGAGCCTCAGTTTCTTCATCTGTAGGATGAGGCGAGTGCCTACCCACTGGGGTATTGTGAGGGGTAAACGAGTTAGTGGGTATGAAACCTGGGAAGTGTGCTCTAAATGTGCCGTGTGACCTCTTGGTCTAGGTCGCTGTGCAGCTGGTGATGATTTGAGGTTTTCTGGTGGCTGAATGTGTGTACGTGTTTGCTCCTTCCTGCCTGGACCTGCTGCCCTGCCTGATTGGAGGCAGGGCCCCTGGAGAGGAAGAGGTGGTCCCCGTGTTACTGCTGTCCTTGCTCCCCTTGTAAGTTGTCTCGCTAATAAAGAGAAGTGCAATTATTCTGTGCTTCTGCATGCCAAACATTATGTTAGATTCTTTGTCATCTCTCCCCTCATGCAGTCCTGAGCCACCCTGCAAGGTGGGCATTGGTATTCTCCTCTCCACCTTGTAGGTGGGGAGTTGACACTCAGAGGTCTAGTAACAGGCCTGAGGTCATCCTGCTATAAATGGTGGCACCTAGATTTCCCCCGGGTCTGTCTGACTCCTGAGCCAGTGCTCTTTCTGTGGTGTCTGGAAGACTGCAGAGGGAGAAGAGAGTGGGTTTCTAAGTGGGATGGTGGTTTGTCTGGCCAGCCCTGAATGAGCAGACACCTGTTACAAGAGCACAGCAGGGGGTCTGGAAGATGAGGAAGGACTCAGTCTCCACCCCATTGCCTCCAGCCATGGCAGAGGTGGGCAGTGAGGACCTCCGTGCCCGGCACTCTGGTGCTGTTGGGCTCTGAAGAGAGCCTGTACTCAGGGGAGGGATTGGGTGGTGGAAGGGAACTGGTGCTCGGGGTGGGGGGGGGGTGTGCAGTGAAGCTCTGTGAGGGGGTTTGGAGGTTAGAGGCATTGGTGCTCTGACAGCGATGTGCTGGTTGGCTGATAATAGGCAGGACCTGGCATTGGGGGCCTCTATTTCCCAGCAGCAGAAAAGGGGAAAGCCATTTTTCCCGGCAGTTTTCTGCCCTGCACCAGGGAGATGCTTTATGAGTCTCAGCCCAGCCAGCGGGGGCAGCTCAGCCCTGATGTAAATACTGTTAAAGCTGAGGGTTGTGAGCAGAAAGAAAGCAATTATTGGAGAAGGTCAGAAGGAGTTTGCATGGTGAACAAAGGGGATCTTTTTTCTCTACCTCTAGAGCGATTGACTTCGAATGTAAAGAGCCTGCCAAGCCCAGGAACAATGCCGTGGCTGGCATGGAACCCTGGCTGCCTTTGGAAGCACTTCTCAAATCCTGCCCTTTCCCCCAAGGGCTTGACAAAGGAACAGATAGTTTTTGCATCATTAACGTTGTTATTGTTGCTGTAGTTATTGTTGTTATCAAGGTTTGTGGGTTGTGACTTATGAAGTCTGCAGTAAGGCTCTTGGCAAGGTGCTCCGAGGCTTGCTGGGACTGCATCTTAAGGAAAGGAAGGAGCGTGCACATTGGAAAGGTTAAAATAGACTGAAGTGGAGGAGAAAGGAGAATGTTAAGTGGCAGGAGGAAAGTCCCCTTGGGCTTATGGGGAGGGAGGAAAGCGCTCCCACTTGTCTGCGTCTGTGGTTGTTTGCTGGGGTGAGGGTCTGTCTGAGGCCAGACACAGAGGGGCCTTTCATCCTTCCCCTTCTCAGAAGCCCAGTTAGTGTCTTAGCTCTTTGGACCCCATCTCCCTGGATTCTCCCTGATCAACCTATCCTGATTATTTTTCCTCTCTCGTTCTCAGATCCAGCCACTCTAGGCAAATCCTGCTTCTCCTGTGCCCACTAACGCCCGCACGCCCCCATCTTCATGGGATACAACTTATCCTTCTTCTGACCCTGTGGCACTTCCTTGCACCTTCCCATTATCACCGCAGCTCCTGTGCTGGGTAGACTTTCTCTCTTCTGCAGCCTGGCTTCCAGCTTCCGCCACGTGTACTGCTGACATTCTCTCCAGTGTTCCCAGGGACTTCACAGCCTTTGGCCCTGTCCCAGCCTCCCCACTCTGACTGCCTGTGGATCATTCTTTTTTCTTTAGAAGTGTCCCCTCCCTGGTCTCTGTGGACGCAGCCCTCCCCACCTCCCTCTTGGTCCTGCCTCCTCCCTCACTGAGGGTGTTTCCTGTCTCCTCCCTCTGAGCCCGGTCCATGGGGACTTCATTTACTTGGTGGCTCACCTTGCAACCTGGAGGAGGCCTGTATTTGATGCCTCACTGTCTACCTGTCCAAAACCTGAGCCTATTATCATCTTCCTTAATGTAAGAGAAAAGCCTCCTCTGCTGCTGCTTCTCCGTTCTTCCACCTTTGGCTGTTGTTGCAGCCTCCCAGCCTGGAATTCTAAGAGTCATTTTAGACTTTTTTACTCTTTCTTTCTCACTTACCTATGAATAGTCATTGGGTTTTGTTGTTTTTCCCTCTGAGGCTTTTGCATTGATCTGTGTCTCTCCATGCGGGCAGCCACCCAGCAGGGCCCTCCACCTCCGGCCTCCCCGGCTGCTGCCCAGTCTGAGGTCACGGCCAGATGAGTCTGTACAATATACCGTGTTCATCCTCTCACTCCCCTGCTAACTGGGCAATGATGCTTCCCACTCTCTTCCTGCACCAGGCCAGGTCCTTGGGCAGGCTTTGAAGAGCCCAGCCTGCCCCCACTGCCTTCTGCCATGCTCTAGCCCAGACACCCCCTGACCTGTGGTCTGTGTGGCTTCCATCGACCCTTCTGGGCCTCCCAAGGGCTGCTGTGGACTCACCCCATCACATACTGATAGTGGGTGACCTCTGCTAAGGCCAGGAGTGTGGTAACAGTGTAATTTGTCATGTTTATAACACTGGTCAAACATTTCCTGAGGGCTTTCAATGCGCCAGGCCTTGTGTGGGGGCCCTGCCCTCCTCCAGAGCTCTTAATCTTGGGGATGGGGGTGAGGGTAGGGAGGAGATGGATCCTTCATAAGGCTTCAAAACCGGATTGGCTGTGGGTGATGCCCAGTCTGAGCCCCAGTGTCATGCCCAGTGATGGTTTTTAAGCAAAGTAAATTTGCTCAGCGCGTTTCTGGTTGGGCTTAACTTCTCTACTGTGTGACTCCGAATGCTGGGTGAGGGGCTTGGCTGACTGGCTGGAAGGTGGTTTCTTTAATCTCATTGGCCCTCGGTTAGATGACCTGCAGGATGGACTGGGTTTTATGGGAAGGAAGCTGAGGGTGTGCTGTGAGCCTCAGCCTCTAGTGGTTTCTCTTGTACACACTTTGTTGTCGCTGTGGCTCAGCTGCACACACCGCTGCCTGGGCAGATGAGCTCTGGGCTCACCCTCCCTTCTGCCTTCCCCTTTCCTTCTCCCCAGTTCCAGAAGTGTGGGTGCCTACCAGCCTCAGGAGGGGCTGGACTACAGGTCAGAGTCCTGAGGCCCTGGGCAAGAGCAGTTGTTGCTCTCCGATGGTCAGATTATCTGAGGATTAAAAACAGCAGTGAGGCAATGTGTTTTTCCAACAGATTATTTTTTTTCCCTTTAATCATGTGCATTGAGCTGTGGAGTTTTCAGTCTGAAGTCCGTTAGCTCCCTGGGAGTAGTAGGATAACATGTAATAATAATAAAGTTTAGCAGACTTTTTGGTGAGCTCTTAAGGTGGCCTGCATAAGGGCAGCGGGTCCTCAGACATTTTACCCTGCTCTGCAGGGTGTGATGAGGGAGAAATCATTCCATGGCTTCCTCCTGGATGGCTTTACTCTGGGAAGAGGGAAACTTTGAATTCCAATGGCAGATTATATTTAGAAACACTAGAATATGGTAATGTTTCGGTCTTCTTCTCTGCTGAGATGGAAGTTTGTGTTATATATTATGGTAACTGATACTCTCAGAGTGCTTTCTGATTTATAAAACACGTTCAATAAATTATCCCATTTCATCCTCATATCAATCCCACGAGGGAAGTATCATTATCTGTATGTCAGACAGGAGTCACTAAGCCTGTAAAAGGTTGAGTGACATTGGCTAGGCATCTTAGCTATTGAGTGATGAGGCTCAGACTCAATCCAAGACTTCTGGCTGCAAAGAGGCAGGAGGCTGAGAAGGCGTGACTCATATTAGAAAGATTGGGATTCAGATCCTGGCTCTACTTACTAGCTGTGTAATTTTGGTCAGATTATTTTTAAAAAAATTTTTTCTGGCAGAAATTAACACTTCTCTCAGTATGACCAAGCATATCAAATAAGCTATGGTTGCCCCTTTTTATTGACCATGTTCCTCCATGAGCTCCGTCCTTGCTCTGTTCTGGTCTGGTTGCTCTGCAGGCTGTTGAACAGTTGTCATCCTGGGATTTCTCTTCACCATCAATGTGGTAATCCTTTTGCCTCTCTCTTTCATTGAATTCTTTGTTTCCTAGTTTCCATGTCTAATTTTTCATTTATTTTTTGTTGTAGTGGAAGACGGGTCCCAGTATCTTTCTGAGAAAGGGTGCACTGGTGGTAAATGTTATACATCTGATATTTTCATCTGTTCAAGTCTATTTTCATGATTGATAGTTTGGCTGGTTACAGAATTCCAGTTAGAAATCATTTTCCTTGAGAATTGTGAAGCCAATGCTTGATTGTCTTTTGTGTGCTGACGAACAGTCTTATGCCAATTCTGACTCCTGATCTTTTGTATGTTGTATTTTTTTTTCTTTGAAATGGTTAGGGTCTCCCCTTTGTCAGCAGTGTTCTGAAAGTTTTCAGTGATGTATTTTGGTAAGAGTCTTTTTATTCATGATGCTGGGCCCTGCCAACTGAAGACTCATATCCTTCAGTTTTGGAACATTTTCTTCAACTATTATTTTAATTTATTTGCTTTTTTAGAGATTGAGTCTCACTGTTGCCCAGGCTGGCCATGAACTCCTGGGCTCGAGTGATTCTCCTGCCTCAGCCTGCTGAGTAGTTGGAACTGCAGGCATGAGACGCTGTGCCAGGCTTCAAATTAATTTTTTGATAATTGATTTTCCTCTTTTTTTTTTTTCTTTTTCTTTTTCTGGAGTCTCTTTAATTTGGTTCTTGTGCTTAATGGGTCCATTCTCTTATTTTTCTTAAGTCCTTTTTTATTTCTTGATCTTTTTGTTGTATTTTCTAGGAGATTTTTTTTTTCAATTCTACTTCCAACCCTAATTATTTCTGTGATAGTTTTACTTTCCAAGAGATTTTCATGATTCTCTGAGTATTTATTTTTCTTCATAACATTCTATTCTTATTTTATGGATGCAGCATTTTATTTATCTGAGAATAATAATTTTCTTGCTTTCTTCTGTTCTTTTAATTTTCTTTTTCTTCTACATTTCATCTTTCCATTGGTTTGTTCTGGTCTCTGTCTTTTGTAACCGGTGAACCTTGATTATCTGTCTGTTTTGAAGAGCAAGGCACTAGCACATTGACTGGCAGCTCTGTAAGTGTGTGGAGGGAGTGGAGAGTGCTTGTTTACTGGGAGAGCCTCACAGTGGAGATTGGAGCAGGAACCCAGCTGTTTCAATTGAGGATCTCCAAATCACTGTCTTTAGGTTGTTTTTCTTATGCTCCTCAGTTTCTCCAGAGGGAAATTCTCTAATCTGTTGCCTGGGGAATAAGACTGGCAGGTGGCATTCCAGAGAAGGGAAGGGAGATGCTGGGGGCTGGGAGCTTGGAGGAATGAGTGATCTCAAGGTTCAGTTTGTAGACTTTCTTTGAATCCCCCTGTCTTTTCTGAGGGCCATCCTCCCACCCTCTGCCGGGTTATCTCCCAGTGGAACTTTTCTTACTCAATCTCTCCATATAGTAACCCTCTTGCTTTCTGACAGGTGGGCAAGGGGCTGTTGCCCAGCTGTGCAATCTGGGCAAGGGGATCTGCTTTGTGTCTACTCCTTATTCACACTTTTAATAAACCCCCACCCATTGCTTTTAGCCCACCCTTCATTGTGCCTGCAGAGGTGCCTGATACCTCCAGTTCCCGAAGTTTTCCAGGGTTCTCTGGGGGAGAATTGGCTCTTTTCTTGTTGACTGACCTCCTGAGATCACTTGGCTGAGTAAGAAAAGCTAAAAACCTCTCACCCATCCATTCCCACCCTAAGCATTAAGGGATGATCTTATTTCTCTGAGTATTTTATGCTTTGGTGCTTCTAGATGGGATAGAGTTTTTACTTTGCCCCAGCATATGGCATTGGGGTAACATGAGGAATATGGACAGACATTGACCTCCCAGGGGGCTCTCGACTGATGTGTAACAATGCAGAATGTTTATACAAACCTCCCTTGGTATCCTTGAGGGATTGGTTCCAGCATCCTGCCTCCACAGGATACCAAAACCCATGGATGCTCAAGTCCTTTATATAAAATGGCATGGTATTTGCATCTAACCTATGCATGACTTCCTGTATACTTTAAATCATCTCTAGATTTTTTATGATACCAAATACAATATAAATGCTAAGTAAGTAGTTGTTATACTGTATTGGTTTTATTGGTATTATTTTTTACTGTTATCCCGTTATTTTTTATGTTTTTCAAATGTTTTCCATCCATGGTTGGTCAAATCTGTGGATGCGGAACCTGCGAGATAGAGGGCTGACTGTATATATCTGCAGTCCATACAGCCTTATAAAAGTGCATGGAGGGGAAGGGAGACTGGGAGTGGGCTGGGGAGTGTCCCTAGAGGTGAAAAAGTAGGTGTGATGCATGAGATATGTTGGTTTGCCCTCATCCTCTGGAAGTAAAGCAGCTCTAGGCAGCACATCCATGGGCACCGATTCTTCTGGGGCCCAGCCAGAAGCTGGAACTCACAGTCGTTGGCTCCTTGATCCCCAGGTGGTCCTGCCATCATGGCTGTCCTCTGCAAAGGTCTCCTCGCTCATTGAGAGAATCTCTGACCCCAAGGACTTGAAAAAACTGCTCAGAACCCGGAATAATGTACTGGTGCTTTACTCCAAATCTGGTGAGTGTCCCTTCCTGGCCTTGAGGTCAACCATCGGGGTAGGATGGGATTCAGGGGAAGGAGTGGGGTGGAAGTGGGAGGCAGGAGACCTTAGGATGAAAACCACTTAGGGAGGGTCCAAGGGACATGAGGTTTGTCACCTTTCCTCAGAAGACAGAGGCAGAGGCACACAGAGGCATTGGCTCTGCCACTTTCTGATCCCAGGGGGTGGTTCCATTTCTTTTTTATGAGTGTTTCTTGGGAAAGTCCTCTGGAGCCCCTCACTCCTCAAGAGGGAGAGGGCGTGTGTGAAGTAGGACAGAGGATCACAGTGGCGGGCACTGGTCATGGATGTCCTGGCTTCCTGCACAGGCATGGGGCCGAGCCCTGCCAGGGCATGCTTCACCAGAGCTGTTGATTAACTGGCCAGGCCGGCCTGTTGCCAGCTGAATGGGTCCCAGGCTTGGAAGCACTCACCCCAGCTGGCAGCCCTGGCCCTGCCCAGTCCATCTGTCGTGCTCTGGGGTCAGATGCAAGACTGAATTTGGAATGGGCTCTAAGCTTGGGTCACAGCATTTCTTGGAGGCAGGAGCAGCGGCCTGCCTCTCTTCTGACCTTGAGGCTGGCAAGGACATAGAAGATGGAGAGAGGTTTGCTTGGCTCTTGGCAGTGACTTTGGGGGAGGGTGAACGCTGACTCTGTTGAAGTTGTTCCAGCAGAGTTAAGTGTTTTTTGCTGCTTCTAAGGATGCCAAGTTTTCTGTGGCCCTGGAGAAGCAGCAGCCAGTGGCTGGCCAGTTCCGGGCAAAGTTTTCCCCGGCAGCTCGGCCTTAGCACTCACTGGCACCTGGGGGATGATAGAGGCTCCAGACGTGCCTGCATCCTCCAGGCATCCCTGGCACGTGGGATGTGTTCATTGCCACTTGCGGCTGCTGCTTCCCCTTCTGAGGGTCTGGCACACATGCCCCGAGTGCATTGTTGGGAGCCCAGCATGTGACTAGCATTCCTCTGCTGTCAGGAATAGGGGTGAAATCAAGGGAAAGGGGAAGCAGTGTCCTCTTGAGGCCTGGGGCATAGGGCCCTGAAAACGTGTGGCTTGCTGCCTTGGATACTCCCGGAGTTGGAACTAGGAGGACTGTCAGTGATAGACACGCTCCATTCCTTCCCTAGGGTAGATCCCATCATAAAAGCTCATCATAATACAGTCTCATTGGCTCCTTTGCTGTGAGGGAGGCAGTGCAGGTTGTCAGAGGACATCCAGTATACAAATGAGGAAATGGAAGCTGGGAGTAGCGGACTCATTTGAGATCTTCCAGCAGCAGGTGGGAGCTGGTCCCCTATGCCCCGCTGTCTCTCATTTTCTCTGATGGAGGATGGGAAGAGAGTATTGATTCTGCAATGACAGAAGGGCTTTGAGATCAGGTTGGGGCTGAGGCCGGAAAATCATTATGGGAAGTTAGAGAGTGGAAAGGTGGGGCCCTGTTGTCAGGCGCTTGCAGGGCAGGAGGTAGCACCTAAGCTCTCTTTCCCTCACCCGACCCTGTCTTGAGCCATTGAGAGTAGAGCCCCTGGTGCTTCCCACTTGTCAGCCTACCTCCTGCTTTCATTGCCTGATGGGGCCTGGGCAATTATTTTAACTTCCTGCCTCCTTGCCCAGGCCTGCTGCACGAGAGACATGTGACCTTCAGTGGGGCTTTTGAACAGGGCAGAAACTGGATTTTCTTTGCTCCCTCCCATCCTTCCAAGCAGTGCCTCCCTTTCCATGGCTAAAATGCAGGTTAGGGCAGGGGGTACTTCATCTTGCTGTAGTTTATTTCTCCCCCTCCCCTGCTTCCCAGAACCCAGTCCCAGCAGTAGAACAATGGCTTTCCCCACTTCAGTGGCTCGCCCTCCTCCTGTCACCCTGGCCGTGGTTTCCTGGGAGTGCCTCCTCTGAGTGACTCCGTGCATGTCTCTTGAGCGATACTTTTGTTTGCTTCTGTGAAAGGCTCAGCATGCTCTGTATTCACAAACAGCTACCATTATCCACACTAGAAAAGGCGATCTGCGGAGGCACATAATTCAGACATCATTTCTGCTTGGCTTGGGGATGTATCATATGGTTTTTGGCGGGAGAAAGCAGCAGATCGCTCTCCCCACAAGTCTTTGTCTGGCAGGCCTTTCAAGTGAGCTCACAGGTGTCGCCTAGGAGAACGTGACTCAGGAGCCTGCTGGCCACAGGAATCAAACACTGGCCACAGCCACTTTGCAGTGGATCATTGCAGGCTGGCAGTGCTGAAATCCTGGCCACAGAGGCTCTGTCCCTAAGACCCTGCCCTCCCACAGTAGTATCCGGGTGCCTTGCCCTGACCCATCAGGATTGACACCTGCACCAATGAGAAAGTCTTCCTTTCTTGTGATCACTCCATCCTGTCCGAAGGCATGGTCCACATTCCTGCAATTGACCCCTGGAGGTGCTACCAGGACCAGCTCTTGCCCCGTGGCTTCTGGGGAAGTGGGCTGTTAAATGTGGCTTAGGTGTCTTTGGCATTGGCCCATCAGAGCCTAGTGTCACGTATAGACCTCATTTTATCATCAGGTTGTACTGAGCTCCTAGATGAGCGTGTGCTGCACAAGTAAAGGAAGGATCTGATCCCAGCTCTCGTCCGCTCCTAGGTGGGGCATCAGGACAGATGAACGTGGAGTCAGCAACATCATTCCCTGCTTTAGTTATAGGATTGTCATTGTTTATGGAATTGTCAAAATTTATCCCAGAAAGACATGAGTCGGAGACTTTACTGGCCTTGAGGATCTGGCTGAGAGATTCTTGGAATAGTAAGGTGTGAGGTGTGGATTAAGGCAGGGCGACTTGGGGGTTCTGTGTCCAAGAGGAAGGCCCCTGAGTATGGTGGGATCAGGGGTTTCTGAGAAGAGCCAGGACCATTCTTGCAGCACAGGCCCTGGCACTGTTGAATGCAGGGATGGGTGTTTTACCTGGTGCTCAGGACTTCTCCACCCCCTCTGGGATTGGTCTCCATCCTTCCTCACCCCTGAGGGAAGATAGCAGACATGACCCAGTGCCCTTGGGCACAGATGTTTAATTTTTTGTTTTTTTTTTACAGAGGCGGCAGCTGAAAATCATCTCAGGTTACTGTCCACAGTGGCCCAGGTGGTGAAAGGACAAGGGACCATCTGCTGGGTGGACTGTGGGTATGTGCTGGGGCCATGTGCCATGGTGGCTGCTGGGCAGGGGGGCACTTGGGGCTTTGATGGGTGGGGACAGGAACTGTCTCTTGATTAATAATCTGGGAGAGAGGATGCGATGGAAAGATTCCATCTAGTGATGCTTCGAGGTCACCTCTGGACTGGAAGAGTGGTGTCTGGCTTTCCACCCCTTTCTTCCCAGCCCAGCCCCATTTCTTCCCTTTTTCCGTAGAGCTTTCACTTTCTTCTATTTCCATGTGTTTCTTTCTTCTGTCTACCCAGAGGGAGGTGAGTGGCAGAGGGGGCCTTCCTGTCTTATAGAGGGTGGCCTTGATACCCCGAGAGGCAAGGTGATTTTCAAGGTTACCCAGTGGGTTTGCCGGTGGTGGGTCTGCAGCAAGAACCATGAGCTTTACCCCCAACCCAGGACATTACCACTAGACGCCTCTGCTGCCCACCATGCAAAGGTAGAATCAGTGGGTCAAGCTGTCTATGCCTCGGCTTCTGAGGGGGGCCCAGGCCTATAAAGGTCTTCTAAATCTTTAATGTAGCTATTATTGCCTGAGTCATAAGCCCTGTTACTACCCTGCAGGTTAAGCGAGCTTTTATGGCACCCACTCCAGTGTAATCCTCTTCCTCTTTAGTCTGAGTTCTAAATGGTTACTTTTCGAGTGAATTTTTGGGACACAACTGATTTATAAGTTGATGACCTCAAGTTTGTTCTGCCTGTGATTAGAGAGCATTGAAGGAGATTCATATTTTGACAAAGCACTGAGTGAAACTAGGATAATAAGTCTTAGCCAAGTGGTGTGTGCTGTAGAGGGTGTGTGTGTGTGTGTGTGTGTGTGTGTGTGTGGCCTCATACTTCCAGATTCATTCAGATACTAACTGAACAGAAAAGGTTGCTCACCAGGCAGTAGGTGAGATCTTAGCCATTGGTTAATTCTAGTTCATAGTTGGTCCAAAAGTGTGCTTGCCTTGACCAGCCGTGCTCCGTGTGACTGGCAAAGTAAAAAGCCTATTAAATGAAGACAAGGCACTTTGGAATTTCCATATCTGAAGATGACAGCAGTTCTGCCAAGCTGATGGAGGCTTATTGTAGGGAGTTCTTATGAGGCTTGTAGGTGGCAGAAATGGGCAGAGGAGCTTTGACTTAGTTGTTGTCTCCACCTGGGTCCATGTAACAGACATTACCGGGCATTTACTATGTGCTTTGAGAATACACAGATGGATAACTGCATCCTCAAGGAGCTCAGTGTGTGAGGAGAAGGCAGACACTTAGCCCAGCGATTGCAATATCAGGTGAATAGTGCCACAAACACAGACTATATGCATGGAGGGAAAGCCCCTCCATTCTTCCTGGAAAGGTTGAGAAAAGCTTCACAGAGGCGGTCGAGTTCACATTTGGTGCAAAGACCTCAGAGCACAATACCACGTGCTCACAGTGCCCTGGCTTTCCCTGCAGGCAGCCACCTATGGAGTGGGCCCCCAGAACTGCCTGTGGAGGTGAAAGGCCTGCTGCTGTCCCTGAGCGGCCTGGAAAACTTGCAGCGCAGGGTGCCTGAGTGAAATGGGGTCAGGAGTAGTGGGTGAAGACAGACTATGGAGATTCAACTTCAGGACTCAAGTTTGGAAACATGATGTCTAGAGTCAATAAAAGTGCCAATGAGAATATCCTGTGAATTTCGATGTGCTCAAATTAAAACTGGGGCAGGGAAGCACCTTGGAGCTTGAAAGAGTTAACCTTAAGACAGAAGGATGGACTATTCCATGTAGTTGCCTTGCTGTGTTGAATTTATTCCTGTAAGAGGAAATAGAAACTGAAATGTTAGATAGCTTTTAAAATAGTGTGGACAAGTAGGTGGATTATGGAGCCAAAGTAGATTAAGTTGGACTCAGGAATATCTGGGTGTGAGTTTGAAATTAGAGTCAGGGTGCAATCTTTCTGGAGTAGCCCAAGGTTCAGAACTCTGGGCTGTGGCCCATGTAGGCCACTCTAGGTGGCAGCTGTCACGAACCACTGTTAGAAAAGGAGATCTCCAAGAACCCAGCTCCTGCCCTCCAGTTCATTCACTCCTGCTCCTAGACTTCTAAACTTGCCTGTAATCAGGGCATGGGGAGCCCCCGTGTTAGCTCCACAGAGCCCTGCGTTGACAGCTCTCGCAGTTGTCCTAAGTGTGTCCAGTCCGTGTCTGTGGGTCTGTGAATGAGACACACCCAGGGATGGGCAGAAGTGGTGCTGGGAACTTTGCTTTCTGGTGCTGTCTGCCGAGGAGCGAGTAGGTGGCACGGGGCCATGCTACCTTCTTTATCCTTGTCACTGTGAAACAGCAGGTAGCCAGCCAGAGCTTGCCTCCCTCAAATGGGCCCTGCTGAGGCACCCATCTCTCATCCTTTCCAGCTCCACTTCCTGCCCTGCCCACGAAGGGTTGGTGGCTAGGATGGGGACAGGGCTTGGGGTTGGGGTGACCAGGAAGGTCAGGAGTGCACAGGCCACCCTGCTTTTCCCTTTAAAAGGCAGGTGAGGGGAACAGGGAGCATCTGGGGTGAGAGAAGAAACTGCTCCAGTGTTGAGGTGTCTTTGCAGGTGTGTGGAATAAGGGAGAAAGCCTTGGGCTTAGGAGGGGGCCCGGGCTGACTGCTAACTAGTTAGTTAGCTGCGCTGCTCACTAGCCCTGTGACACCGGGCAAGTCGGTCACTCTGACTGTTTCCTCAGCTGTGAAATGGGACAGTGATACGCGTTCTGCCTTCTTTCCAGGTCTGTGATAAGGATCGGGTAAATGAAAGTTCTTTATAAAATAGGAAATACAATTTAAATGTGAGACACCATTCTCCTAGTGTGGTTTTTCATCTAGACAAGTTTGTTCAGGAGAAAGCTGGACAGGGAGAAGTGGTATGCTTGTTCACTCAGCAACTGTTTACTGGGTGAGGATCCCTTGGTTCTTGTAAGGATGAATCTGAAGAAGGTTTTGGGCATGGGAGTGAGCCCCAGGCCACGGGTGTTTTGCTCTGACCCTTAAGAAGTACAGGGTGCAGGCTGGGCACAGTGGCTCACACCTATAATCCCAGCACTTTGGGAAGCCAAGGCAGGCGGATTACCTGAGGTCGGGAGTTTAAGACCAGCCTAACCAACATGGAGAAACCCCATCTCTACTAAAAATACAAAATTAGCTGGGTGTGGTGGTGCATGCCTGTAATCACAGCTACTTGGGAGGCTGAGGCAGGAGAATCACTTGAACCCAGGAGGTGGAGGTTGCGGTGAGCCGAGATCGTGCCATCACACTCCAGCTTGGGCTACAAGAGCAAAACTCTGTCTCAAAAAAAAAAAAAAAAAAAAGTACAGGGTGCAGTGCAGTGGAATCTGTAGGACTAAAAGTCAGAAGACCCAGCTTTGAGTCCAGGCTCTGACATCAAATAGCTGTGGGGCCTTTGGCAAGTCACTGCCCTTCTCTGGGCTTCAATGGAATCTTCTGGGAAATGTGGAGTTGAGTCTTCCAAGTTGCTCTCATCCCTAAATAGCCTGGTTCAGAAAATGCCGGAAGCTGCCAGGCTTGGTGTGTGTGTTATAAGTGTGGCGGTGGGCGTGTGCCTTCTAGTCTTTCAGGGGGGTCTTTTTGTGCCCCTCCCTCCCCATTCCCCATTTTGGAAGGGTGCCTATCCTTCTCTCTGAGGTCCTCTCCTGTCTCCTCCTTTTCTCTCCCCTTATTAGGTTTCTATTCCCTTTTCCCAATCCTGAGTCCAGGACTCCCCCTGCACCGCCCCATTGCATGGCCCTTTTTGTTTTTGAGACGGGGTCTCACTCTGTTGCCCAGGCTGCAGTGCAGTGTCACAATCTCGGTTCATTGCAGACTTGACCTCCTGGGCTGAAGCCATCCTCCCAGCTCAGCCTCCCCAGTAGGCGCGTACCAGCATACTCAGCTAAGTTTTATATTTTTTTTGTAGAGACCAGGTTTTGCCATGTTGCCCAGGCTGGTCTTGGACTCCTGGGCTCAAGCAATTCACCTGCCTCGGCCTCCCAAAGTGCTGGGATTACAGACATGCGCCACCGTGCCCGGCCTGGCCTTCTTTTGGCCTCTTTTCCCCTTTCTCCTTTCTATATGGATATTTATTTTCCTTTTTTAAAAAAAATTTTTTGCTTTTCTGACTCTTCCTCCCTATTCCTCTATGTGCACCTACAGGAACACACAAACACTTCTCTGCTGGTTTTCTCCCCAGTCCAGGCCCTGTAACTTGTTGCTCTGGGGTGTCTGTAGGGCGTCTGACTTCTGTCTAGGGTTTTGTCAGCTTTCCTTCCCCCTCACTCCACTCTTGGCTTAGACCTCAACAGGCACGCTCAGTCTGGCTGGTGGTGGTTGTCCGGCTGTTAAGCGGGTTGTGTGTGCGGGAGTTGGTATTCCCCTCGTGCCCTGCCAGCTGGGCGCTGGGGCTCGGGCTTGGCGTGGAGTGCTGCTGTCTGGGAAGTTGAGCTGGAGCCAGCATGGAGCTGTGCCTGGTTTGCTAATTCCCGAGGCTGCGTCTCACAGGGGGCAAGGCTGTCCTATCAGGTGCTTGCTACTTTCTTTTCCTCGGGGCTTAAGGTCATTGCTTAACCACATCTGCTTTCTTTCCTGCTCTCCTCCCCATCTGCTTGATTTCTCTGGAGCAGTCACAGCTTCCCAGATGCAAGACTGGGGGCCTGCCAGAGCAAGCATAACATATTTTAAAGACTTATGTTTTCTCCTAAAAACTATTTGAATTTAGCATTTGCTCCTAAGCATGTTCAACATTACTTATCAGGGGGTAAAACAGACTCCCAGAAGAACTGTCGTGTTTATCTTGTGGCTTCAGATACCTTCCAGCACACCACCATGCACTTTTTGGAGTGACACATCCCCTTGAGGAGCAGACACTTAGAATTGCTGGGCTGGGAGGGCAGCGGAGGGGAGGCACCTTACATGTCTGCAGAGAAGCCATGTTCCTCTCTCTTTTTCCCACCACTCTTACTAACTGTACTGTGTAATCCAGACCCTGTGATGTATCTTCTTGAGGCACGTACCAAGGGAAACAGCCAACTCAGGGAGGAGCCCTGTTGTAGGGAATCCTTCCTTCAGAGGGTGCTACGTGACCACCACCACCTGTCCAAGTTCAAGGTTCAGCTCTTCCAGGACTTCTCTCTCATTGCCTCCTGCCTTGTATCCTCTAGCCACATTCTTTCACATCGTCCTTGGTACTTGGCATCAGGCAGTCACTCAGTATTTCTTGCTCAGCACTCACCCCTGCACCCCCTCCCCCCCCCGCCCATTTTCTTCATGTCCTTGAAGTGAGGGCACTTTCTAAGTCTCTTCTCCTACCTGTCCCCAGGGCATCACAGGTCCACCTGGCCAGAAGCTTGCCATGTTAGACCAGGGCCGGTGGGAGGAAGAGAGTTATCCCTTCTTTGATGGGGAAATGGAACTAGAGAGGCTGGGGTAGTCGTGGGCACAAAGTTAATGTTAAGGCAGGCATCAGCCTTCCTTCTGGTCTTCAGTGTAGTCTTTCTACCCCACCAGGAGGGGCTGAGCGTGGTCTGCCGTGGACATGAGAACCCCAACTGTGGCTGACTGAGGATCTGGTTGGGAGGTGAGGAGAGAAATGACAGGGGTTCGGAGGTTTTTTTGTCTCCATCTTTTGCCCCAGGTTCTGGCTCCTGGTTCATGTGTCAGGATATAAGGCAGCCTGTCTCCATGCTTTATTTAGTCTGACTTGACCCCGTAGAGAAATCAAGCTCCATTAAGCTTATGTGGATAACTCCGGCATTTTGCAGCTCAGGAAACTAAGGGTCCCGCCAGAGGTCGCTAATGGCAGAGCCAGATGTTGAAGCTGCCATTCTATGGGCTGTGGTACTTAGGCTGGACTTGTGAAAGACCTCAGACCCCCACCCCCTGACCCTGCCATCTCCCAGACCTTGTTTTTTCTCTTTCTTCCTGCTCTCATCCCCACTTTGATCCCTGGGCCTGACTCCCAGGAGTGTGCCTCGAGTCTCTTGGATAGTAATTACTGCACAGGAAAATCCAATAAACATAGCACTGTGTAACTGCAGCAGCCACTCCCGACTAGCAGCCAGCTGTCCCATGGCAGATTCAGACGAAAACACCCATGCCCATGTGTCTGTCTGGGTGTGGGGGTGTGGGGTGGGGAGGGAAGTGTGTACAGGCCTCTGCAATCTTTCCTTCCACATTCTCCATGGAAGAGAGCCAAGTGAGGTGGGGAGGGATAGGCTGGAGCAGATCAGTGGCCTTGATGCCTCATTCCTTGGAACAGTGGTGAGTAAATGGGCAGAGGGATGGCTGGTTCTTGCAGGACAGGGGCCGGGGAGTCAGGTGAGGGTCTTTGCATTGCCAGCCCTTTCTCCATGACCCATGGTGCATTCTCCATTCCCTCAATTCGAGCAAAGCATCTCGTTTTCCTGCTCACTGCTTTGTCTCCTTTCTCCCCTAGAACCTCAGTCATTGGCTGGGGGAGGGAGGTAGGCAGTAGATCAATTAATTGTACCTAATCTCTCAACTCAGATCCTTTTAAGTCTCTGAGCTTAGGTAATTTTCTCCCCTACTTGAACTCTTCTGATATTCATTGTCTGCACTGCACAATTAGTGTGTGCACACATGCTTGCACACACACACACACACACTACTCACACTTATACATTTTGAGAGACACAACTATGAGAAGGAGGGGAGCAGTGCTGAGAGAACATTGTCAGGAATTGTCACCTGGCAGGATTCCCGGAGCTCAATATACAGAGCCCAGAGATCCCAGAAAGCCAGAAATGCAGAGCCTCATCCCAGCAGCGGTAAGACAATATCATTCATTTCAGCCATTCAGCCATTCAGTCAGGTGATTTATAGAGTGCCTACTGTGTGCCAGCTGCTGTTGTACCACTGGGGAGATAGCTGTGCACAAAACCAAGCCCTTGGCTTCACGGAGCACATGTTTCTGATGGGGCAGGCAGTGGACAAGTTGGTCAGATGTTGATAAGCGCGGTGGAGAGGAAGACAACAGGGGAGGGGAGATTGGGAGTGCTGGAGCCAGTGGCCCTTTGGTTTGTGCCAGAAGTGTGCTCAGACGGGACAGGAAGCCTCCTCCCCACTCACCCCTCAGGGAGAGAGAGAGTGCAGGGGATGGGGAGAGGAGAGAATCCTTAGGAATGTTACATAACCTAACAAAGAAGGTGGCACAGAGTCTGCAGTGAGGGCTCGTGGGGCGCTTGCTTAGGTGGAGTGAGGCAGGAGGCTGTGCACTGGGCTGAACCTTGGAGGCCACACTGAAGAACATGCAGGGGTGCCTCTGTGCCCCCAGCTCTACCAGCCAACTTAGTTGGTTTGGAGTCTTGGTCCTAAGCCTTGCCTGGGCCCTCAGGGAACCTAAGACTGCTGTCGTGGAACTTTTCCGTGGAGGGGTTTCCCACAGAGTGGACCAGGATTGGCGTGGAAATGAACCAAGCCCCTGTTTCCTCCCTCTGCTTTGTGATAGTCACAGGCAGAGGCTGCCAGCCAGGCTTGGTGGAAGAGAGAGGAGCATGGGGTGGGGATTCTCCTGTCCAGTTGCTGCCTTGCAGCGTCTGAGCCCCCAGGCAGGAACTGCAGTGTGAACAGAGAGGCGATGAGCAAGCCCTTCGCAGCTGCCGGTGTCAGGATGGGGCTGATGGAGCTGAGGGAGGCCATGCACATCCCATCCCAGCCTTGGCCCCTGCCCCAGCTGCTGTTTGTTGTTGCAGTTGGGTGGATGGTAGGTGGTCACAGAAACAGTGGAGCACAGCAGAACAAAGGCCAGCGAGGAAGGTGCCAAGTGAGTGGTTGTGAACATCCTGAGTTGAGCCCTGTGTCCCAGGGAATTAACTCAAACAGGGAAAGGGCACCTCGTTCGCAGTTGTTCTCAAACAGACCCACCACCTGTCCATGCAGCTTCACCACAGAGTCCCTGCGGGATGGGGCACACCTGAACTGTAATAGCGGTCGTCAGAAGAGGCATGCGTGGACCTCAGAGGGATTAAGGATAAGAAAGTTTTCAGCGGGTGCCCTGGGCTGCCTTCTCCATTTGGAGAGCCCACTCCCAGCTTGCCCCTTCTCTCTGGACTCTATCCTAAAATGTCCTTGCCACCTTGGGGGAGGAACTATTGCAGTGTCATTAGCCTTTCCTCTCTGGATTCCTCATGCATTTCATGAGTCCCCACTGTTTGCCAGGCCCATGGCTGGAAGCTGCAGTGGCTGCAGTGATGGCTAGACAGCTGGGACTAGTAGGGAGGAAACCCCTGGGCCTGGGGGAGGAAGGGGGCAGGGAGACACTCCTCCTCTCTGACCACCACACACCTCTCCAGTAAGACATGCTTCTTGAGTTGCAAATTGCATCTTTACACTTAAAATGAGGTCCTGCGTTTTTTACATGTCCACTGATGAGTGTTGCTTTTAGAATTGAGCTGAGTGGTTTAATTAGTCCATCTGTTCTGGGCTGGTGCACAGCTGTGTGAAGCTGATGGCTGTTGGTGGAGGTGAGGCATGTAAGCAACTGGGGGATACAGCGCCTTGCCTCAGGTGGCTGTCGTACCTGTCCCAACAAAGTTCCCCAAAAGATGACTCCAGTTGTGTAGTCAGTGGTGACCAGTGGGCATTGGGTAGCCGAGATGCCCTTACTGAGTCCTTTCAGGGCTGGGGAGATGGCCCCCAGGTAACAAGAGCTCTCTGACTGGCTGAGTGCAGGCAGGATGGGGAAGCTGTTGAGAACAGGTCAGGTCTCTAAGGGACTGGTTTAGGGCACAGGGGAGCCAAACCTTGTGGAGGTAGGGGAGAAGAACATGAGCCAGTGAAGGAGCTAGTCTAATGCAGTGAGTGGTTTCCAAACTTGAGCACACATCAGAATCACCTAGAAGGTTGTTCAAACGCAATTGCTCAGGTATCCCCAGGGTTTCTAATTTAGTAGGTCTGGGATGGGGCTGATAATTTGCATTTCCAACAGGTTCCTGGATGATGCTGGTGCCACTGATTCAGGGACCACACATTGAAATCCATTTTTCTAACAGGCAGGGCACCAAGATGAGATGAGGTTGTGCATGAGTGCTTTGTAAACAGGGAATGGCACCTGACAGGCATTTCTTATTGGAAGAGAGTGTAATATCCCAGATGCCAAGGGAGGGGCTCCTTTAACCACAGCCTGGCCCTTTCTCCTTTTGCCTTTTGTCAATACCTGGCCAGATTTCATAACTTCTTCAACATGGTAGCATGTTTTCCTCTTACCTTGGTCACATAGTATATAGCAGATAGCCTATGTCAGAGCTCCAAAAACAAAAATCTTGCTTGTCCACCCCCAACAGAGATTCCAAATTGATAATCAGGGGAAGGCCAGGGCATCCATCTTTTTAAAAACTTGCCTCATAATTTTAAAGAACGGCCAGGATTGGAGTTTATTTTCTTGTTACCATGGGCTGTCCACCCCCTAAGCTTCTGGGTCACCTCCTTTGTCTGGACCTGTCTGTGTTGCCACCCACAAGTTGTGACACACATGCTCCTGTCTGCTTTTCCCTTTCCTTTCCTTTCTTTCTTGCTTTTTTTTTTTTTTTTTTTTGAGATGGAGTCTTTCTGTTGCTCAGGCTGGAGTGCAGTGGCATGATCTTGGCTCACTGCAACCTCTGCCTCCTAGGTTCAAGCAATTCTCCTGCCTCAGCCTCCTGAGTAGCTGGGATTACAGGCACGTGCCACCACACCTGGCTAATTTTTGTATTTTTAGTAGAGACGGGGTTTCACCATGTTGGCCAGGCTGGTCTCAAACTCCTGACCTCAGGTGATCTGCCTGCCTTGGCCTCCCAAAGTGCTGGGATTATAGGCATGAGCCCCCACGCCCAGCCTCTGTCTTTCTTGATCAGCCCCTAGCCTGCTAGTTAGTCTCCACCCTCTAGTTCTCACAGCCCATCTATAGTAAGGCCCTCATCTGCTATTGAGAATTCCAAGTTACCTGACTTATTTCTTAGGACACCAGCAGATTTTGCTGTCAACACCTTTGTGAGGACTTCAGGTAATAAATGGTTCCCAACATTTGTGTCTTCCAGTGATGCAGAGAGTAGAAAATTGTGCAAGAAGATGAAAGTTGACCTGAGCCCGAAGGACAAAAAGGTCGAATTATTCCATTACCAGTAAGTACACATGGGCATTTCCAATTTCCAAGTAAGTGCCAAATGCTTTCATTGGTATTTTCAGCGAACAGCAATTTTTAGTTAGATTAATTTTATTTCAGAATGGTTTTCTTCCTGTGTTTACAATTATTTCTTTTAAAAAAAAATCCTGAACTCCATTCAAAAGCTGAATCTTATTAAGATGCTGCAGGAAACCAAAGGTATGTATCTTCACAACCATTCTTAAAGTTAACACATTTTTCTCCTCATTTGACAGGGATGGTGCATTTCATACTGAATATAACCGAGCTGTGACATTTAAGGTAAATTTACCTCCCTTGTTCTCAGCAGAGGTGGAGTCTGAATGGACGCCCAAAGTCTGGCAGGTTTTCTCTCTGAGAAAAGAAAGGGCAGATTGCACAAATAGCTCTTCTAAATGACCTGAGAGATTCTTATCTCTAGAGCATATGTCAGCAGAATATGTGGAAAAGTTTGTAGCTCTTAACATAACAGATTGACCCAGCTTTGGAAATAGGTTTGTGAATGTATCAGCAGTTGTCCAGTAAGGCAGGTGATGTCACCTCTCTCTTTGCCAAAGGCCTGGGCCTCATTTCGTTGTAGCTTCAAAGTCCTCCCCTCATCTCTGTGGTAGTGGCCACCCTCAGGCTGGATGCCCAGGTTAGCACAGGGTATCACACATGGGCTGGTTGACACCTTTGGGCTGATGCAGCTTGTTCCAGATGAGATATGGGTATCATTGAGGAGTTCCCTGCTATCAATCCAATTTAGAAGTAGATGGAAAAGCATAAATGGAAAGAAATATGAGATCCTGTAATCTATACATGCTTTGTAATCACAAAGCGGCTGCCCCAGCCCTTAGTCCTCCTGAACTGCAACTCTCCTCCTTCAGGGTCAGGATTCCCTTCCTCCAGCCTGTCTTCTGCTTTCTGGTCCTGCGTTGGCTGAAGCCATATATTTCTCCTGGTCCTGACGTGTTTGAACTCACTTCCTAACCCTCCTGTTTCCCACACTGGGTTGGACCCTGTGCTCCTGTCTCTTCATCTGTCCCTCTTTCTCCATCTGTGTCTCTTCCATTTTTCCTATCTGTCCATCTGTCTGTGCAGCTGTCAGTGTCCCTCTCCCTCTGCCCTTCCTTCTCCCTCTGTCTCTCCCCACCATCTCTCCAGGTCATTCTTGCTTATCCACTAACACTCATTCTTTTTTTAAATTGCTACAGCGTTCACCTTATATAGGGACTCAGCCTGATTACTCATCACCTTAACACCTACTTAGACACTTAGAAAGTTCTTCCAACTAGAGTTGCTCAGCCCTTCTTATTCTATGTTAAGACGTCAACCGAAGTTGTTGGAGAGAACACATGTTCCCCAGGAACAAGATTTAGTTGGGTGGGTTGGGGGAAGTGCTTATGCAATGATGGAAAGAGGGCTGGAGTTTTGTTTTGTTATTGAAGGCTGTGTATATTTTATGTTTAACCGGGACCTCTGAGGAATCTGTCTTGGGTTTATGGAGCAGGGAGTTCTGAGCGGCTACTCATAACTGTGGTAGCAGAGAAGAAGCAAGGAGCCCAGGCGGCCCCAGCATGCCACTGGGTGTCTGGGTGGGAGAGGCAGAATCCTGGCTTCGCCCCACTTCTTACAAAGACCAGACGTGTGAGGTCAGCGTTCTCTTGACCTTCCCGTGATTTAGGCATCAACAAGGTGAAGAAGTGGCTGAGCATCGTACGGGGCCAGAGTCTTCAGTTTCAGTTGGAGAGAGGGCACTCTTAGTCCCAGCATCCCCAAGCAGGACTGGGGCAGAATCCCTGGAGTTCTCCAGGGCAGAGGGAAGGGGACAGGACAGTTCCCTGACTGCTGATGGCTTCTGCTTTTTCAGCTTAAGACAGCTGAGATCAGAGCCCACCTCAGTCACTAATTAACTTTCCATTCAGGGTTTCTCCTAGGACCCTGACTCCAGAGAGATGGAGGACCCCCCCGACAGGAGGGGCCCATCACCTGCAGGCCCATGTTCTGGCTGTGGTTTTTGTCAACCCGCATGGTTGGGCAGAAGCCTGGTCACAGATGCTGTGCCACGGCACCTAGAGAGGTCATAGGCCAGTTAAGTGAGAACTTATCTCCCCACTGGCAAAGAATAGGAAACTCGAAGTGGGGAATGTCCCCTTTAAGCTGCCCTTTCCTTGTTAGCACATACTCCCCAAATCCTTACTATAGAAGTGGTAAGGGCCAGAGGTGCCTGGCAGTCTGGATTCAGATGACTCACTGATGACCTCAGGGCCCAGTAGCTGTGAGCCAGGATTACAGCTGTGAAGGCCAGATGTGGTGTCAGACAGTGCCTGGGACTCAGAGCACCCAGAATAGGACAGTTGAGGGTGCTGCTCCCTGCAGACTTTTGCCCTGAGGTCTTGTCCAGTTAGATCAACTCGGAGAGAACCTATGGGTGGGGTTATTCAGCTTCAGTTAAATGAGAATAATCCTCACCTGAAAAACAAGGTTGTGTGTACGAACATGTCAGTTGTTACGTTAAAAGGTCATTTATCTCCTTTTTCCATCCACTGCTATCTTTTTTTCTTGATGCTGAGGTGGAGAAGGGGGAGGAGGGCTGGGCGTGGGGCCAGGACCCCCCCAGAGCAAGCAGTTCCTAACTTGTTCTGGAGTCCTGATCCCACTGAGCACCTACTGAACTCCAGACCTTGTCCCTGAAAGCGTGTGTGCATACAAATCAAAGTCAATGTTTTCACATGAGTCTGGGGCTTCACCGACTCCTAAAGTCCCTTGTGCACCCTAGATTAAGAACCCCTGCACCGGGTATTTCTGGAACCCCGGGCAGGTGGGTGCCTACCAGCATCTTTCTCACATGGCCTGGTGGACAGGTGCCTCTGCAGCTGTGGGTGAGTGTGGGTGTCGGGAAGACCCTGCCAATTCCATAGTTCCTTATGTTGTCATGGCAAAGCCTTGACAAGGGACTGAGAAAGGGTGGATCCGCCTTTAGCTGTGGCAGAAATGGCTGTTCTTTTGCCAGGAGGCGTTTCACAGCTCCACTTGGACAGGCAGGAAGCACTACCTGAATGAAATCCTATGAAGTCTTGGCTGTCTCCCATTCTCCCGTAGTAGTTCTTTCCAAATAGAGTTTCCAGCAATAATAAGGTCCTCTCCGTGTGTGACTGGTGGATGGGCTGAATGCACACCCTTACTATTATAGAAGGGCACTTCCCTTTCTCATCTCAGGCCACACACACGCACACACACACACACACACACATACACTCTCAGTTCAGCATCTGCTTGCTGGAGCGTGGTCAAAGTTGACAGAAGTAACAGAATCTGGCTGGGGTCTGGTTCCTGATCCTGGCTCTCAGACTTTGAGCACCATCTCTGAGTGACTGAAGAGAAAGGGAATGCTGCTTCTGCCCTGGACCAGTGAGAGTGGCAAAGGATACAGAGGAGGGTGGAAGGACAGTGCCGCTCTTCCCTGCCCCTGTGCATCTTCCCCACAGGGAGTGGAGATTTGAGTCATTGTACACATAACAAAGGCCAGCGAAGCCCTTTATCTGTAAGAACTTTGTCAGATCTTCAACCCAGGCAGTCTAGAAGAGGGGCCCCAGGATGAGAAGTATAGCAACAAGGGTGAGGCCACATTGGTGCCCACCCTGCCCTGGGGGCTTCCCAGCCTGGACCTCACTCATTCATATACAGCAGAGGATAATCAGGATTTAATCCACTCCAAAACCAGTTTAGATCATGAAATACCAAGCAGGTCATAAGTAGGTATGATGATCTGCTTATGGGATGACAGTTTTAGTGGCTGCAGGAATGTGGAAATGTCTCCTTTGGACAAGACTGAGACCATTATTCCATTAGTCAGAAAGACTTCTTGGAGGAGATGAGATTTAGTAGAAGCACTAGTATGTCTCTGGTTTGAATAAGCCAACTCATTGTCTCAAATTTTCTCTTTTTTGTCCATGAAGATGCATAGTAGGCATGGACCACCTGGCTGGAGTGAGCAAGGTGTCTTGTGATTGAAAAAGCCCGATGGGAGTGGTGGAGGTGCATTTTTGGGCACTTATCCATGATGTCAGTGGACAGCGGAAATAACACACCCTCCAAGCTTATGCCACATGCAGTCCTGAGCTCAGCAGCTGGTGTGACCAGGTCTCCAGGCAGGGAAAGAGGACAGGTTCCTGATTCCCCCACCTCCCTCTTTTCAGGGCTAAAATGCATTTTCTCTTCTCTTTTTTTTCCCTCAGTCCATAGTGGCCTTTTTGAAGGATCCAAAAGGGCCCCCACTGTGGGAGGAAGATCCTGGAGCCAAAGATGTTGTCCACCTTGACAGTGAAAAGGTAATGTATTCCCCGTCAGTTCTGATGGATGCTGGAAGCTTCCCTGGTACCAGGGCCTCCCAAGGAAAGGAGCCCAACGAACTGAGAAATGGGACTATTCCAGGATCACTTGTACTTTTCCTCTAGGGAAGCTAGGCCAGGACCCTAATATTTGACTCCCCTTCCCAGCTCCATGTTGTAACCAGCGGCGATCACAGGTTGCCTGAGAATTTTCTCCATTCTTCACCTTCCTTATTTAATGCATTTGAACACGTTTAGATTTTCCATACATTAATGTAGATTTAAATGTTCTCTCCCTATTGTGTAATCCAGATGTTGTTAGGATTGGCTTTACATCTTGTTTTTTTGTTTTTGTTTTGTTTTTTTAAAGAATAACCTTAGAGATTTGGGTTAGATTTCCAGAGACTTGAGGCAGATCTCTACAATTCTTGGTCATTCTATAGCTTTCAACCAATTATTTACCCTCTTATGCTTCAATTTCCAAATTTGGCCAGGGGTGGAGGTAGAAGGGTAGATCTAGATTATGGTGTTTATTAGTTCTTAAGTATTTAACAAAAGCTATGACAGGCCGGTTGTGGTAGCGGGTGCCTGTGGTCCCAGCTACTCAGGAGGCCGAGGCAGGAGGATCGCTTGAGCCCAGGAGTTCAAGGGTAGCCTGGTCAACATAGTGAGACCCCATCTCTAAAAAAATAAAGAATGCAAAAGCTGTGACACACATTGCCCCTCCATCCACAGCCTGCCCACCTGACCTGAATGTGCATCTTTAGCCATGTGCATCCGTGTTTGTATGATGCCTTCACTTGGGATGGGCAAGAACTTCTCTGTGATAGTCCAGATGGTCTGTGAGGCAAGCAGTGCTTTTTGTAGGTAGAGGGAGAGGGTTCATTCCTATCTCAATAAAATAAAACATAGCTTTCATCTTTCTCTTCCTTCTCTCCCCTTTCCTTTAAAATTGTTGACTTTTTTTGTTTTTAGAGACAGGATCTCGCTCTGTCACCCAGGCTGGAGGAGTACAGTGTTGTGATCATAGCTCACTGTAACCTTGAATTCCTGGGCTCAAGCAATCCTGCTTCGACCTCCTAAGTAAGTGGGACTACAGGCACATGCCACCATGCCTGGCTAGTTTTTAAATTTTTTGTAGTGATGGGCTATCACTGTTGCCCAAGCTGGTCTTGAGCACCTAGCCTCAAGCAATCCTCCTGCCTCAGCCTCCCAAAGTGCTGGGATTACGGACAGGGGCCTCTGTAACTTGCCTATTGACTGTACTCTTAATGCTTGTTGGCCCAGAAGAAAATGATGCCTTTTTTTAACCTTCTGGAGGAAGGTAAAATATGTCATCATTGTGAGCCAACCTAGTGGATCAGTGGTGATTCAAATTAAGGACTGGGCACAACATTCTCTGGGATACAAAGAGCCAGTATTGTCATCTTGAAGATGTCTTTTTTTTTTTTTTTTTTTTTGAGACAGAGTCTTACTTTGTCACCCAGGCTGGAGTGCAGTAGCGTGATCTTGGCTTACTGCAGCCTCTGCCTCTGGGGTTCAAGCGATTCTCATACCTTGGCCTCCTGAGTAGCTGGGATTACAGGTGTGTGCCACCATGCCTGCTTAATTTTTGTACTTTAGTAGACATGGGTTTTCACCATGTTGGTCAGGCTGGTCTTGAACTCCTGACCTCAAGTGATCCACCCGCCTCGGCCTCCCAAAGTACTGAGATTACAGGCGTGAGCCACTGTGCCTGGCCTTAAAGATGTCTTTTTAAAAAGCATGTGGGTCCGGCACGGTGGCTCACGCCTGTAATCCCAGCACTTTGGGAGGCCGAGGCGGGTGGATCACAAGGTCAGGAGTTTGAGACCAGCCTGGCCAACATGGTGAAACTCCGTCTCTACAAAAGATAAAAAAATTAGCCAGGCATGGTGGCACGTGCCTGTAATCCCAGCTACTCGGGAGACTGAGGCAGGAGAATTGCTTGAATCTGGGAGGCAGAGGTTGCAGTGAGCCGAGATCATGCCATTGCACTCCAGCCTGGGTGACAGGGCGAGACTCCTTCTCAAAAAAAAAAAAAAAAAAGCATGTGGGGGCAGGGAAAGAGGGGCAAGTGCCAGGAGAGAGTGGCACATGTGCCTAGACCCATGGAAATACAAACAGCCTAAACGGAGTGCTGCTCCTGTAATGATGAATGTTGATAGCTTCTCTGGAAAGTGATTGCCTGGTGCCTTCCTCCCCCAGATACAATGTCCTGACCTTCCTAAGGTTGTTCTTCTGTAACTGTAGGAATATCAAGCGGAAATATTTCTTTCACACCTGTAGGGAATCCTCTTGTTCTGCTTTGTGCTCTTTTCTCTCCTATGGAAATAAGAAGTATAGCTGGTTCTCTGCTAATAGAATGTCCACATAAATAATAAAAAGTTCCAAATTCAAGTTTGAATTGCTGATTCAATTTGTAGGCTTGGAATTTCATACTTTGTGAAGGTAATTAAGCATCTTTGAATGTAATATCTGTTACTACTCAGGGTATGAAACCAAATTGCTATAGGCTCAATAAAAATCTCTTCTCAGGTCTTTTACTAGCTTTTATCTCCAGAAATCCCAGAAGACAATTTTAGAAGTGTTTGCATCCTGTACCCCTAGTTAGGGTTAAATATCTTGGTTATTAATTTTGTTTGGAAATTACAAACAAAATTTGTTTGAAAATTAGTGCCTTAATGCTCTCTCTAGTTACGTAAACAAAGGTAAACTTTTCCAGAATTTATTCTAGTGTTTTGGATATCCACAAAAATTTAATCTTTTTTTAATCTAACTGAAAAATTTTAAGTTAATGCACATTCATTGTTGAAAATTTAGAAAATGCACCTTCAGCAGAAAGACAAAAAAAATCACCTCATACCTTTACATTGAGAGAGATGCCTGCTGATATTTTTGTAGTCTTCCAGGCTTTCAAGATAATGTGTACGTGATGTTTTTACTCACAAAGATGTCATTACATTTTATGTGCTGTTTTGTAACTTGCTTCCCCCACCCTTTAGTGCACCGTGCACATCTGATTGTGACATTAAACACTCCTCTTTGTCAGTTTTAATGATGCAGTAGTATCCCATTGTGCGGGATGTGCCATCATTTATTTACCTAATGCCTTCTTGCTGCCAGAAAGCTGCATTTTGAAATTTTCTTATTTTCCTTATTATTCAAAAGAGAAAACCCTCTCATTTTCTTCTGTAAAATGTGGTTGAGCAGCTTACTTTAATCGAAATATGCTCTTATCATCGTGCTTCACTGCAGTCCTTGATAGAGTTGCTTTTTCCCATCCATCATTGGCTCTCATTGGAAGAAAAGTCTCTACCCTGTTCACACACTCAAGTCTTTACATGAGCACTGTGTGGCCATTTGTCTTTTTGCCTTTATTGTATGTATCTAACAAATCATTATGTATTGCTTAATAACATGCCCGGCACTGTTCTAAGGGTTTTACAAATCCATTTTGCCTGTAACCTCCTGGAGGGTGGAGCAGGCCCCCTCCTTCTGCCCTGTGTGCTCCGTGGACTCCTGGGGATAAGGATGGTGGTGGCAGAGCTGGAGCCTGGGGAGAGATTAGCAAGAGATTAGTGGGTATGGGTTAACCTGTCTTCCCACAGTGAGTGGATCCCCATCTGCCAAGTCAGGCACACATGAAAACAGCCACCCGCAGCACAACAAAACCGCTGTGTAAGTCACAGGAAGGGGCAGCCTATTCAACAGCCTCACGGGACAAAAACCGCTCTTTGCCATCTTTGAACTGTTCAGGTGGAGCTGAAAGGAAAGCCAGCAGCCTGGTCCTCAAGACTCCCTCTCACCAGGTGGCCAAAGCCATTTGTTATCTTGGGGCCTCAGTTTTCCCATCTGTAATACGTGAGGGTGGTCTCGAATAGATTATCTCTGAGGTTCTTCCAGCTCCTGGCCTGCCGCGGCTCTGCCCCCACCCGCAAATCAGCTGCCAGCGTGTGCTTTCTGAAGTGCTCACTCCCCCTCCCCTCCCCATCCCTACCCTTCACCCCGCTGTATGCAGGAGGGGCGGGGAGGGGGTTTCATCCTGTTACTGTGTTGTGTGCTAGCTGCTGGTATTCTCTTTTTGTGCCTCAGGACTTCAGACGGCTCCTGAAGAAGGAAGAGAAGCCGCTCCTGATCATGTTTTATGCCCCCTGTGAGTGAACTTTCTCCCTTGGGCCAGAGCTAGTTGTTTAGTCTCTTTGTGGGTGGGAGGCAGGTGGGGGTTGCGGGCAGGGTCTGAGGGACTAGCCTGGGTGCCTGGCTTAGAACGCTGAATCTCATCTCTCCATCTGCGCCTCTTTTCCTTCATCTTTGCCTTTTCATCTGGCTCCTCCCCTCCTGCTGTCTGCCCTGCATTCTGTCTCCAGTAGAATCTGTGTCCTTCTACCCTCTTTATCCAGAGCTTCACCCTGTTTGGTCACCTCCACCTTCCCCCACCATGTCCCGTTTCCTGCTGGTGGTGCCATGCCCCAGTGGCGGTCACCTTGTGGCTGTTCTGCCACCCCTCGGGCATGGCATCATGGTCCAGAGCCTGGCCCGCCTCTGGGGGCAGCAGCTTGTCTAGCTCTGGCTCCCGCATCCTCTGTTGGCATCCTCTGCAGGTGCCACCTGGGAGGAGCAGGGGACCAGGAGCAGAGAGAAACTGGTTCCAGGATTTGGGCTCAGTCCCTGTATGAGGCAGGAGGATGTGGGAAGTGGCAGGAGGATCTTTCAGATGACAGCCAGAACATGTGGGTTTGAATCCCAGCTGTGCCACTGCAAGCCGGGTGAGCTTGGCCAAGTCCTTCACCTCACTAGGTCTCAGTTTCCACATCTGTAAGAAAAGGGACTGGATCACAGCAGTGGCTTTCAAACTTTTTGACTGAATTTCACAGAATTAAAAATGTTTTATATTGCAACCAGTACTAGAAGTATATATAAATTATATGCAAATAAGCTGAAACAAAAGTTTCGCAAAACCACTCTTGCCCTTACTATTGCCATCTGTTGTTTACCAGATGTAATGCCCACTATTTTCTGTTCTGTTTTATTTAAAAAATTATTGGTTATACGTACTGCTTCATAACCCTCTGACAAAGGGTCAGCAAATTATGGCCCACGGGCCAGCTGCCTCTTTTTGTAAAGGTTTATTAGAACCCAGCCATGGCCATACATTGATGTGGTGTCCATGGGCGCTTGCGAGCTATACCAACAGAGTTGAGTCTTGTAACAGAGACGGCGTGGCCTGCAAAGCCTCAAATATTCACTGTCCGGGCACCTCCACAGTCTAATGGGTCCCAACCCACAGATTGAAAATAACCCTGGATTTGAGCCTGCCAAGGCCCTTTGTGCTGCACCTCTGTGAGCTGCATCGGCCCTTCACGAAGCCAGCAGTGTCAGTGTTTCCCTGAAGGCTGAGCAACAGAGGGGTTGTATATGATGCAAGGCAGGTGTGCCCAGGTGTGTGTGTGGCTCAGGAGGGTGTCATAGGCTCTGGTTTGTCATAGCAAACCAGAGTTCTGTTTGCTCATGAAAGCCCATCTCGAATCCCACTTCCTGAGAAGTTCTTTAAGCAAAGGCTCCTCCCATCTGTGCCCTGGGGATGACGCCCCCGAGCCGGATGCCCCTCTATGGCATTCTGGTGGTTCTGCCTGACTTGAGCCAGTAGCTTATTCGCCATGACAGCAGCCTTTCCCCAGCCCTATTCTTTTTTTTTTTTTTTTTTTTTTTTTTTTTTTTTAGTTTTGAGACAGAGCCTTGCTCTGTTGCCCAGGCTGGAGTGCAGCGGTGCCATCTCAGCTCACTGCAACCTCCGCCCCCTGGGTTCAAATGATTCTCCTGCCTCAGCTTCCCGAGTAGCTGGGACTATAGGTGCCCGCCATGATGCCTGGCTAATTTTTGTATATTTTTAGTAGAGATGGGGCTTCACCATGTTGCCCAGGCTGGTCTCAAACTCCTGACCTCAGGTGATCCGCCCGCCTCGGCTTCCCAAAGTGCTGGAATTACAGGCGTGAACCACCGTGCCCGTCCCCCCAAGCCCTGTTTTGATTGCTGGGTGTTCTCCAGCCCCAGCCTCCTCCCCAGGCCTCCTCGCTGGCCCCAGGGCTGTGCTTACCTTTGGGATGAGGCCCTGGTGTCTCACTTGCTGTAGATCCAGCTCTGCCCTGAATGGTAGCTACTTTAACCCTCGCTCCTTCTCTTTATTAATGTTCATTAGTTGGTTTCACCCCTTTTTGTTTCTTCTTGGAGGAATATTACTAACTACCCAGCTGTGAATTGCTTTAGGAATTATCCTGTCCACACAGCCCCTAGAGGATGGGCCTCCTTTGGTATATCTTAAAGCCCTTCGGGACTCAACACATTGGTTAAATGAAGCTGTAAAATGGAGTGTATATCAATATGCAGCGCGTGCCACAAGACGGCATCCGGGTGTAACCAGGCAGGTCTCAGTGTGATGCCATTAGTCATTTAGAAGTGGTGCACGGGCAGTTTGCGCCCATGTGCTGTGCCCTCTCCCGCCATGCACCCAGGCTGTGTGGCAGTGTGCCCATCCCACCCTTCACAACAGAGAGGTGAGCACAGTTATCATCTTTACAGAAGAGAAAGCTGGGGCAGGGGAAGTTAGGTACCTCACAGAGTCACAAAGCTTATTGGTGGTAGGGGAGGGAGGAGAAAACTCGGAGGTTAAGTTCAACTTTTGGTGGAGGGTCAGATCGGTTGCATTCCTAGGTCCCAAGGAACCTCGGGACCCTTTTTTTGATTATGCACGTGTGTATGATTTTTTACAAAATGAAACAAACTTGTGCTTTTAGCACACTAGTCTAATCAAGTCTCCATGGCATCATAATTCAGCTGATTCCTGGGATACACAGCAGTTCCCTAACTGGGACGTCTGTTAGGACTCTGTGACTCTTTGGTCACATGTTGGGTGAATGGGCCCAAAGGCAGTGAGAACCTTTGGTGGTGACAAGGAACCTGGCTCCCCAGGATCTACCGCTTATTCAGGAAATGTTTGCTCACTGAATTAATAAGAAAATAAAAAGGCTGACTACTCTGACTTTTGAGGTTTGAGAATGATAATTAGTCTTACCTCTCCCCCTGCCTCCCAGTGGAATCAGCTGGAAGATAAACTCAGGAATCACAGGGCCAGCCCTATTTTTGGTAAAGTTAAATTGGAAACTGGCTTGGCCTGTGGTTTCCTACTCTTCCTGCATCACCTCTCCCCAGCCAATAACTTCTCCACCCAGCACCACTGGCCCTGCCCACAGGGACAACTGGCCGACTTATCCTCTGTTTCAGGGTGTTGTTGCTGCAGGCTGCAAACAGGCAAAACAGGAAGAGAGAGGCCACACTGTGGAGACAGATAGTAAATAAAGTTCTTGATAGATGAATGTGGCCCAGTAGGTGTCAGACTCAAGTCACTGAGTGAAGAATGAGTGAAAGGCTGCAGGTGTCCCCCCTTATTTTCCCTCCTGGGGAGTGCAGCGACATCCTCTTCCCTCAGTGGAAGTGTTTCCCCCACCATGGACTGGGAAGCACCCCCCCCCCAAATCCTGGTGTTGGACTAAGATGTCTCTGCAGGCACTGAATGTTCCCCGGCTCTATCTAACACCTGCAGGGCACCTATCCCCACTGCACAGATAGGGAAGCCGAGGCTTGGAGAGCCCAGGCCACTTGCCCAAGATCACCCAGCCAGTGGGAGTTATGGGGAGATACAGACCTCGGTCTCAGCCTCGTTCTTCCCAGAGCTGAGCTCCTTCCTCTGCGCCATCTGCAGCCTCCTGTTTTCCACCCGGTGCATTTCCTCCTGAGCGTTGTTCCTGCTTCTGTTCTCCTCTTTCTGAATCCCCACAGTGGAAACAATGCCCCTGACAAGTGTCATATTCCTTCCGTCATGCCACTGATGGTGTTCGCACTGAGGTGGCAGGTCCTGAGGAGAGGTGCCTCTTATCTTCTGAGGGCAGATTCGGCGGGCTCGCGCTGCAGGCTGGCCTCGAAACAGCTCCTTTTCTCCTGCCAGGACTGATGGCAGAACTTAAGCCCAGGGTTCACATACTGGGGTGTGTGTGAGTCCATCTGTCAGACAGGAATGTCAGGAGGGGGCTGTGGGGCATTTTTGGAGCCTCATGGCCAAATGTCCTGTGTCTGCATCTTGTCCGGTAGGCTTGGTGCTGGGTAGGTTCTGGTGGCCCAGAAGGAATGTTGGCCTTCTGGCTTCACGGCCTGTCTAGGCGTCAGCTAAGCATGGATTGGAGCTGGGCTGCCTGTCACCACATGGACCCTGTGCCCGCTGTGCCAAGCTGAGATCAGCCTGACACATGGTTCCAGGCAGCTTTGGTTCTGTGCTCTTCAGATGCATCTTAAGCCCTGTTTTGTAGCAGAGAGGCAGTCTGAAAGGGTAATAGCCTGGCACTTCAGAATCCCTGCTGTCTGAGGAAACTGCTCATGTCCTGTGGGATCAGTGCTGAAACGTGGTCTGCTCTGGTTTAAGGGAAGGAGTTTAAGGTCACTCTAAAGTTTTAGTGGATGTTTGGGACCTGGCCTTCCTGGTCGCTTGAGTCCAGGAGTTCAAGGCCCCCTGTCAAGGCTGCGGGTCTTCACCACTAGGAGAGGAGTGTGACCATGGTAGACCACAGAGCCCCAGAGGGCTGAGCTAAGGCCATCGCAGACAGAATCCTTTGCTGTCAGAGCTGGAAGGGGCCTTAGGTTGTGTGGTCCAGCCCCCCTCATCTGCTAGAAGAAACAGCCCAGAGAGAGGAGGTGACTTCTCCAAGGCCTTTAGCAAGTTGAGTGAAGATCAGAGTCCGCGTGGCATCCCGATTCCTGGCCTGACGCTCTTCCCACAGGCCAGAGCCAGCACTGTTCACCGTCAGCCTGCCTCTGGTCATTGCTTAATTATCCTTGTTAATGAAAGAGAAAGGATGCATGGACATCCCAAAAGTGATTGTATTCATGGTCACACATTTTTCTTCATAATGGCGTTTGACTCCAGCTCATTTGCAGGCCCTGCCTGGGCAGTGAGGGGTGGCTTTTTGCTGTGAGCGCAGCAGTTGCTCTCTTGACACCTGTTCTGGTTTTCTGAATCTCTGTTGAATTCATTATCAGTGCTGAAGTATTCTGGGCTCTGCTCTTCTCCCATCATGTCATGTTTGTTTCTTCAGTCCAACATTTATGAGTGGCTGCTGGGCAGTGCCTTGTTTTGCACCACTGATACTATAAGCTCTTTGGGGGCCAAGACGCCCACCTCCTGTTGCTTTTGTGTCCCCAGGGTCTGGAATAGTCCTGAGCTTCTCAAGGCTGGATAAGTGCTTGTTGGGTAGAGGATGGCCATGGGGAGGCAGGGCAGGGTGCAAGGGCTCAGCCATCCCTGTAACCGGATGTGGTCTCTCTCCTGCCTGTGACCAGGGTGCAGCATGTGCAAGAGGATGATGCCGCATTTCCAGAAGGCTGCGACTCAGCTGCGGGGCCACGCCGTAAGTGAGGCGCCATTGCCTGGCAGGGCTGGGTCACTCTTGGACTTGGCGGAGGAAGGGTGCCGGGGGTGGGGTGGGGGCAGGTTTTGAAATGGTGAGGATGACTGACCCTGCTGCCTGGGCCGTTGCTGAATCGCAGCCTTGTATGGAGCTCAGAGACCTGTACTCTGTGAAGGTTGAGAACTCCACCAAGTTGCTGGGACCAGGAGAGTTTGACACCTGCCAAAGGCCAGTGATGAAATAGGACACCAGCAAGATGCACATGTGGCATTGTCAGGGGGCCAGGGACCAAGGTCGGAACATCGTGAGTCCAGAATTTTGAGGGCTGGGCTCTGAAGTGAGCTGAGGCAGCTGCTGTGGAGCCCAGTGGCAAAGAAGAGGGTGTGATGACCTTAGGGGTGGACCAGAAGCATAAAGGGGGCTCACAGAGGTGAAGGCCTGTCCCGGCTTCCCAGGCTCTGTGGTTCCTGTGGGGTGGGAAGAACGGTGGGAACCAGAGGAGGAGGAGGTGGGGCTGGATGGGGAGCGAAAGACCTGGGAATGCAGGCATTCTCCCAGAAGGAGTGTAGGGAAGGATAGGCAGAATGGAGACACATGTGTCCTAGGGATGCCCACCTCTACAGGAGGAGGAAGAGGAGCCACTAAGGAAACGGGCCTTCAGAGAAGTAGGAGCAGCTGGGATGGGGCGGGGAGGTAGGAGGGGAGCCTGGAGTGTTGTGGGGGAGAAGAGAGCTGGGAGGGGGGATGGACCTCACACAGAAGGGCCGAGGGTCAGTCACCAAATGCTCCCTGGTACCTCTGTGTTCCCCCACCCTGCCAGGCTTTTTTGTTCTCTGCCTTGTGTCTATTATTTTTTCACTGTGGTAAAAAACACATAACATTACATTGACTATCTTAGCCATTTCTAAATGTACAGTTCAGTAGCATTAAGTATATTTACACTGTTGTGCAACCTTTCTCTAGAACTTTTTCATTTTGCAAAACTGAAATTCTGTACCCACTAAATATGAATTCTGCCTTCCCACCCCACCCCTGACCTTGATAAACTGCCTTTCTACTTTCTGTTTCTATGATTTTATATATATATATATTCTGTCTGTTTTAGAGACAGGGTCTCACTATGTTGCCCAGGTTGGACTTGAGCTCCTGAGCTCAACCCATCTTCCCGTCTTAGCCTCCTGAATAGCTGGGACTTCAGGTGTGTGCCATCTAGCCAGGCCTATTTCTATGATTTTGACTATTTTAAGTTACTCCTATGAGTGGAATCTATAGTATTTGTCCTTCTGTGACTGGCTTATTTTGCTTAGCATTATATCCTCAAGGTTCATCCATGTAGCATGTCATAGGATTTCCTTCTTTTTTTAGGGCTGAATTATATTCCACTCTATGTACATACCACATTTTCTTCATACACTCATCTGTTGATGAGTTGCTTCTAGCTTTCTTGGCTGTTGCTAATAATGCTGCAATGAACATGGGTGTGCAAATACCTCTTTGGGATCCTGCTTCTAATTCTTTTGGATATCTGTTTATCCATTTTTGCACTTACCCCAAGTAGCAGAAGTGTCTTGTTTTGATGGCAACATAAAAACAGCTGCCAGCTCCTCTAGGGAGCGTGGAAAAATCCATCCATCTTTCATGAAAGGTTATCGAGAGGAGCCATCTCAATAGTGTGGCCAAAGCCCCATTAAGGGAGACCTGAAGTCCTGAAACTGCATCATGATCTTTGTGGATCAAATTAAGTGGTGATTAGCTCAAAGTCAACTTAAAAAGTTTAAGTGGCAGCACCTGGGCATGGAGACGGCCCTGCTCGCCAGCTGCAAGATGGGGCTGCAGAGAGCCAATGCTTTCTCTTTTGACCTCATTCTGGGGTGACACTGAGGTCCTGCTTGCTTCTCACTAATGAATTTTTAGTAACTTGCCTGGAGACATTTGGCCTTGGGGCACACATACATCACCCCAGGGAAGTTTCACTTCACATTATTGGGACTTCAATAGACACCATATTTTGAGATTATTTAGCCTGGAGAAAAGACTTAATTACCCACAGTATTCTCTCTGCCTGCACCCGCATACACTTAGAAATCTGCTCAGCTCAACTTCCCGAATTCTGTGCTGTGGAAGGTAAACAGCTCAGCCCCAAATCAGATCACAAGTTATTCCAGCCAGACCCACTGAAGCAGAAGAGAACTTGATGCCAGTCTCAGTGCATCTCGTGGGCCATTCTCAGCCAATGCTGCATCCACTGCCAAACTCAGTATTCTTCTAGGCCCCCTCCCATGCTGCCACAGAGCTCGTCCCTGTCACGCACAGCCAGATACGTTCATCTTTGCTTTTGTTCCAGATCACTTTGTTCAGCACTTGATACTAATTATGATATGTGAGTTTCTTGGGCACAGGAGTTGTGTTCATGTCTATTTCTTTAGCACATAGCACAGGGCTAAGCTCACAGTAGCTATCCAGTATATGCCGATGAATGAATAGGCTTTTTGCTCATCACTCCTGGGGGTATGTTTTATTTTAAGCTCTATATTAAAAGTGATGGTCCTCTCTTTTAAAGGAATTCAGAGCATTTGTTATTAAGGCCGGAAGCATAGTGGGAAGGACATTTGTGGGACAGGTTATAAGGTTAACCGCAAAGACCACTCGTGTTCAGAATATAAGCTTCCAGCAGGGCATGGTGGTTCATGCCTGCAATCCCAGTGCTTTGGGAGGCCAAAGTGGGAGGATCACTTGAGGCCAGGAGCTAGATACCAGCCTGGGCAACATAGTGAAACCCCATATCTACAAAAAATTTTAAAAATTAGCTGGGTGCAATGGCATACACCTGTAGTCAATGCTAGCTACTTGGGAGGCTGAGGTGGGAGGATCACTTGAGCCCAGGAGTTTAAGGCTGCAGTGAGCTATGATTGCACCATGCTCTGCGCAACAGAGTGAGATCCTGTCTCTAAAAAAAAAAAATGAATTCCAGCTTCTTCTGCCTGGGCCCAGGTCTAGAAATATAAAAGTTACCCATTCTAGTTCCCTCAACATTACAGAAAAGTCAGGGGTGTTGTCTGCAAAGCTGGGCAAGTCAAGCTGTGACCAGGTGTTGGCTGCCTTGGCCTAAGACATCTGGGTTGTGTAAACTCATTTCTTTGTTTGTATATTTTCTTGCTTGGGGTTTGTTTTGTTCTATTTTCCCTTTCATTTCCTAGAAAAGCATCTTCTGGAAAGTTCTAGCCCTTTCCCAGCTACATAAAGAGGGAAGGGCCCTGGCCGCTGCAGGCATCACCCACGCAGGAGGCCCCTAGAGGCTAGGGCTTACTCTGCAGGGGCAGCTCCCCAGAAACTGGAGACCTGGCTGGAGGGGTTGAGTGACCACAGGTGTCAATTGCTTTTTGTCTTCACACACAGAAAAGAGGTGGGACTAATAAATGGGCTGCTATTCCCCAGAAATCAAAGTTCACCCCTCCTCGCTGCTGAAACACAGCTGGATTAGGGCCTTCTGTCACTTCTTCATCTCTGTCATCTTTGAGCCTTTTTGGCTGGCTCTGTCTCTGGCAAGGGTCAAAAATCTTTCTCCTCTACAGATTTTTTGGGAGGTGTTCAACCTGATGATATCATTAGGAAGGAAGGCATGCCAGGTCAGGGATGCACAGCCTTTGCCATTTCCAAACTTACGGCTGCCTCTTTTGTGCTGTCATTGACGTCTGGTGACTCATCGCGTCTGTCCCATCTACTCCTGCTAATTGACATCCTCATTAGCAGCCACGCTGCCCCCTATCTCAGAACAGCCATCAGGATGAGCCCTGTCTCCATCTGCCTCTTCCCAGCCTTGCCAGTTATTGACATCTGCACTGAGCCTTTGAGCTTTGCCTAGTCTTTGGTGGACCTCGGCCATGATGGGCCAGTTTGGGTATAAACACCATGAAATAGAACCGTCATGATGAAGATTTGTACAGACCAGGCTCTAGTGCTGGCTCTTGCTAACCAGCTGGGAGATCTTGGTCCAAGCTCCTTAGCCTTGGAGCCTCCATTTCTCCATCTATAAAATGGAGATGATAATGCCAACCCTGCCCACCTCACTGGGTTGTGGTGAGGAACAAATGGGCTGTGCAGAAGAAGCCCTGTACCCCACAGAGCACTCATAGACACAGATGACTGATCCCCTCTCCCTACAGCTGCCCTGCACCACGTTCCTTCCACCGGCTAGTTGGGGGTGCTCCCAAGGTTCCGCTTTCCTGTTAACACATTGGAGCAAGGTTTTGTCTTATTACAGTCTGCCTTCCAGTGACCGCATCTCTGTCCATAGCTTCAACAAAACGTAGCTCCATGGAGCCCAAGTCTTTCCCCTAAGTGCCAGTGCCGCGTGTCAGATGGCTTGCTTCACATCTCCGTCTGGATTTTTTCCCTTGTGTCTCAAATGCATGTCTGAAAATTCAGTATCTTTCCATCTGGCAGACTGTGAACTTTGCATTAAGTCCTTTCCCCAGGGGCCAGGCTCTTTCCCCACCCCCCACCTCCACCTCTCTTTACTGAGGCATCATCAAGCATCTTCCTCATGCACCCTTCATCCTCTCCCTGCCCACCAGCCCTGTCCAGGCTCCAGTGGGCCATGCTAGCTGGTGGCCAAAGGCTGCTGACTTGTCTCCCGACCACAGCATTCCCTCATAGCTCATCCTTTCTGCTTCGAGAGATGCAACTGGTTTGAGGGTTGCTTTCTTACTTAGAAACCCTTGGGAGCTCTCCATCACTTCCTGAATACAGTCCCGATTTCTTAGGTATTTCAAGCCTTTCCCAAAGTGATCCTGGCCAACTCACTCAGCCTTTTCTTTCATGTCTTCTCCTTTCTGTGTATCCTGCCTTCCAGTTAGATGGAAATGTGCTCCATTTCTTGGGCCACATCTTTCTTTGCCTTGCCTCCAGTTCCCCATCCCGGGACATCTGTTGAAATCTTACTCTCCTCTGAGTGCAAGCTCACATGCAGCCCACGCTAAGAAGCTGCCGTGATGGTTCCTGGCAGCAGGGCTGAACACACAGAAGAGCATGTCACGCCAGCTGAGTGGCCCCAAGCATGCAGATGGCAGTGGGGAGCAGGGAGGCTGTGTTCTTATCTTCTCCACAGGCCGAGACCAGGTGTTTCACCTCATTTGACTTCACAAATTCTAACTCCAGAAAGTGTTTGTATGTAGTTTTTCAAAAATTTTTGCCTCATTAACTAATAGATGCCCCCAAAATGGCACAAAAGTGCTACAGAAACTTGGAGAATTAAGAGCTCACCCCAAGCAAAGGTGGTTTGAAAAGGCTGCCCAGAGACGTGAGGTTTGATTTGCCTTAAGGGATGGGTGAGTCTGGAGGGTCGCCAGGAGGCGGGGGATGGGCCGCCTCAGCAAGGGGACTGGAAGGCACCAAGTGGGGGCCAGGAGAGAACAGCGAGTGTTCCAGAAGTGTGGGCAGAAATAGAGCACCTCCTAGTCCTAGTAACAAAAATAGCTAATACATTTTGTGTTATTGATTTTCTTGTATTATCTCATTGAATCTTCTCAACAACCACATGAGGTGGCTGCAGATGAGGAAAGTGAGACACAGAGACAACTGTGACTCGTTCAAGGAAATGCACGACCCCATGGGGAGTTGGGACTCAAACCCAGGCATCCTGAGTCCATGCTTCCAGCTACTGCATGTTGCTGCTGCACTCAGCAAGATGTCTGAGAAGGCAGACGGTCCAACTTCCTTCCTGTGCAGAAATCTCAGACTGTCTTGTTTCTGGGAGAATAAAAAATCTAGACCCTAACAGGTGTACAATGAAGAGTTTTGTAAGAAAGAAAGATTCAAAAATGAAATAGGTAACATATGGGCATTGAATATGGAGCTGGATTTTAGCCTATATTCAATGGAATTGGAAGGTTTTGTGCAGGGAAGTGATGTAATGAGCGAGGAGGACGTGTAAGATTAATCTGTGGTGAATGTGCACTGACACTGGGGAGATCAATTAGGCAGAAAATAAAAGGACTTTTAAAGAAGACAAATATTACTGGAACCGGCCGCTGGAGCAGTCTGGGAAGTGAGCAGAATGACTTTTATAGAGCGTTCCAGGGCTTCAGGTAAATTCGAATTCAAATTTATTCTTCCTTTATTATTTGCTGCATCCTAAAATGGGCTAGGAAAAAAAAAACAGTGAATTTAGTGAGCATTTATTGTGTCCTTGCTGTATGTGAGGCCTTGTGCTAGGGACTTAAGACAATTGGAAAGATATCCAGGTGCCCCTAGGAATGGAGAGGCCAGAGGCACAGTGGCTCCCATCACCAGGAAGACTTGGTAGGAAGATGACAGTTACTGAGCTCCAGTTTTGTGCTAAAACCTCTCATCTCATTTAGTTCTCTAAAGAGCCCTTTGATGGTCACATCTTCCAGCAAGGGACCTCAGTGAGAGTGAGTGACTTGCCCAAGGTCACATGACTCATAAGTGGAAGCTGTCTTTGCAATCAATTTATTGTCCACTGAAACGGTTATTTATTTTCCTCTCTCTCTGTGTCCTTATGTATTATTCAGTAAAGTTCAGCTTCCTGGGTTTCTTCTCTCTGCTTCTGTAACTACTGCTGGCTTTTTTAACTTACTTTTCCCTCGCTTCTATGCCACTCTGCTTTGTGGAACAACCTTTGTGTGTCTGGCCATTCTAGCTGTGTTCTCTGGTAAGAACAGATTCAAAGTCCTGGCTGGGCATGCTGGCTCATGCCTGTAATTCCAGTGCTTTGGGAGGTTGAAGTGGGAGGATCGCTTGAGCCCAGGAGTTGGAAGCCAGCCTGGGCAACACAGCAAGACCTCATCTCTACCAAAAAGAAAAATATACTAGCCGGACATACTGGCACATGTCTGTGGTCCCAGCTAATCAGGAGGCTGACGGTGGAGGATTGCTTGAGCCCAGGAGTTAGAGGGTGCAGTGAGCTATGATCATGCCACTGCAGAGGGAGTTTTAGGGGATTCCTTATTTGAGTCAGTCTTAGTATTTAGCTACATCGTCGGTTACCCAGCTACTAAAATACTTTCTGATTCAGGGATAGTGGACATGTGGACCCCTGGAGCCATAATGTGTTCAGAATTCTGAGATGATGATCCAGCCAGGCTGTGGGTAATGGTCACCAACAGGAGGAAACACTGGGGAGACACAGCACAGCCTGGAAGGAGGAGAGTTAGGCAGGTGCCTCGTTTCTCATGTTGTGTTATGAGAACCACACGGCCTCCCTGGCCACATATAAGCTGTGAGGTTTGAAAACGTCACACTCAAGCCTAGGTGGGCAAACCGTGAGGTATCCAGGAAGGTGTCTAAGGACGTTGTACAGAGCTGAATTGGTGTATGAAAGCCACTTATTTCCATAGCCTAGGAAAGAGTACAACCCGAGTTGACATGAGCAGAGAAATAGGCATAACACATCCTTGGCAGTGGCCCCTCTCTGAGAGTAATGTGAACTTGATGGCAAGGCCCGGCTTCTTCTGCAACCCTCAGAACGTTGGTTTTGCTCTGGGGTGGTTCTTCCTGCAGGGAGGCAGAGGGAGCAGGCGTGCAGAGTGCAGCACTCGGCCCAGATGCCTGACTTCTCCAGCGCCAGGTCATGATTCCCGGCTGGCTTCGCTGGCCTTGTTTCTCAGCAGCCCTGATGCACATCAGTCTGTGGGGCTTTGTCCCATATGTCTTTCTGGTGGGACAGCAGCTGGACAGATGGCGTGTGGACTAGAGGGTGTCTGTGGGGCACAGGCTCCACACGGCTCTTCTCCGCTTCCTCCCAGGTGCTGGCCGGGATGAATGTCTACTCCTCTGAATTTGAAAACATCAAGGAGGAGTACAGCGTGCGTGGCTTCCCCACCATCTGCTATTTTGAGTACGTCTCCCACTTTCCTTCTAAAGCTCACCTCCCTCCCTGGTGACTGACCATAATCTCAGGGTGGCATTTGCATCCGTGACTGAGCCCACATTGTTTCTCCACGTTTCACAGGAAAGGACGGTTCTTGTTCCAGTATGACAACTATGGGTCCACAGCTGAGGACATTGTGGAGTGGCTGAAGAAGTAAGTGGGGTGTGTGTGTGTCAGTGGGCGTGGACCCAGAGGGCGGGGCATCTGCCGGGCCTGAGGGTCGCAGGTCTCTGGCTGGAGGCTGGGGGAAAGAATGAGGAAGGGAATTGTGGTACTGCCTACACAGCTGTCTCTGGCTTGAGTCTAGGTCACTGTGGGGATTGTGGGAATTTAGGTTGCAGGAGCCATGAGGATTTGGTGTGACTTTGGCCTGTGATGATCAGACCTGCCTGGGTGTTGGGTGTGGAGTCTGTCTCCCCTACCTCCCTTCTCCACGGGTTGGAACTGGAGAGGGGCTGCCTAAGCCTGTCAGCTCTTCTGGAATAGTCAGGGCCTTTCTGAATTCTTCCCACATTTCACATCAAGTTTCTCCTCAACACCTCTATCTGATGGATAGAGGTATTTCTCACCCAGGCTACCAGGTTTGAGAGAGGTTCCACTGCAGGTCTCTCTGAAAATAGAATTGTCAGTTGAACACTTATTTCAAACACAGCACTGTCTTCGGTGCTGTGAAGGTACTAAGAAATATTCTAATGCCTTAGGTTTGCTGAGTGCTTTACTGTTCAACCCCCTCAGGCATTGCTTCATTGCAACCTGTGATCCCTGTTTTATAACATGATTAGATCCTTGTAATGCCAAACCCCACCACCCTGTTGGCTCCTGCCTCCTTACCTAGAGCCTCCACTGTGCTAGGCCTGCTGCTTTGTCCTGCCAGATCACCCCATTCCCACTTCTCACCAGCACTTCCACGACAGGCTCACGATGTCCCCTTCTGGAAGCCTCCCCAGGCCACCCTCGCTGAGCACGCACCCTACTCAGGCTGAGCTCTGTGTGTCACGAGTTTGGCACTTACCAGCCACGGCTGCTTCATGAGTATTTGTGCATATGTGCTGGAGTAACAACAGCCAACATCTTTTGGGCTCTCCTTTGTGGCTAACACTGTTCTAAGCACTTTACATGGATTCTCATTTAATCCTCACAACAGCACTGTAAGGAAGATGTTACCGTTCTCTTCATTTTATGAATGAGGTCCCTGAGGCACAGTAAAGGGGTGGTGCTGCCGGTAAGCAGTAGCAGGGCCCTGATGGATCCCCGCCACCAACCCAGCTCCCTGCAGCCCCGACAGTCCAACTTAGCCTCCTCAAGTTCTGCTCGGAGCCCCTCCCCTCGGCTGCCAGCACAGTGGACATTTATTGACATCATTACCTTAGGAACACAGTGTGCAAACCCCAGGGTTAAAGAATTAGTTATCCAAGATGTGGAGGTTGAAAATGTGTATTTTCAAAATGGGAAAGAAGGGTGGGTTTTGTACCAGGAAAAAAATGCACATGAAACTAAGTGTTAGATTTCTAAAGGTGGAGAATCTCCATCTTCTGTTCTGCCTACTCTCGGGAGATAAGGCACAAGTGCTAGCATATGTTTGCATCATGTCTTTTATTTCTTGGAAGCATTCTCACATCTCTGTCCCCATCGGCTACCTCATTTCCAGCCCCCGCCTGGGAAGGCTGCTGCCCATTATCATGTGTTCATTGTCTTAACCTGGGCCTTTGCTTTCCTGTTTTCCTTTTTCATTTGATAATAAGCATGTCCTCTCCTCTATCCAGACACATCTCATTCTGCTTTGGGAGAAGGTCTCAACAAATAGCAATCTCATTTGTCACCAGAGCATAAAATCTGTCTGCTTCCCTTCCCTTCTCTAACCTTTTCTGATTTCAAAACACCCTCATATCTTTTTTGGAAGGATAAGGTTTGTGTGTTTTTTTTTAAGTATTCAGAATTGCCTGCTAACCCTAGACAAAGGGAGCACACTAATGGTGTTTCTGAAACAGGCTATTATCTCCCCGCTGGAGCCTCCTACTCCATCCTCCCACCCCTCTCCTCTCGGCACACCCCATCCCGGCTCCCCCACCCGCATTGCTCTGGCTGGCCTGCACCCCACAGCTGCCTCCAGACTCTGGTCCTGGGTACCCCATCCCCACTTCCTACTTCCCCCCATCCCCCGCTGTGGGAGAGAAGGAGCTCTTGTTAACGGCTTTATCCTCTGCAAGAGCTAGCAATGTCATTCTGCTACCAGCTGGCTTAATTTTTTAAAGTCTTTTCTGATTTCAGAGATACTCAACTAAGATAGGCTTATTATAGAAAAACCTAAAAGTGTGGTTAAACAAAAAGTCCTCCCCCACCCTATTACCCAAAGATAGCATATTGTTATTATTTCCCCTACATAGATCCAGCTCTGCATGTGGGTTTTCCCGGTCCCACATGGATTAAGCCTTTTCCAGTTTCCCCTCACATCCTGGTGGGCAGTAGTGACCTCATCTTTCCTGCTTCTCTAGGTTTCTCCATTGGCCCTTAGCTGCTCAGGGCTTCTGTGCAGCCAAGTATACAAAGATGAGGGTGAAGCCAGCCTAGCTAATTCTCCAAATGTCTCTCAAATGCCTAGGAGAGAAGACCTAGGTCCTGCCCTTCAATGCGTGACTCTGGTGGTTGGACCAGGGAAGGGTGGCACCAGGTGAGGCAGGGCAGGGAGTCAGCCCCTGGCGTCTGAGTGTATGAGGGCTCTGGAGTAGATGTGTTGATCGTGGCACTGGTGTCTTTTGTGTTCCTAATGGCCACGTATCTCATTGGCCACTTGAAGCTGTCACTGGTGAGTTGGGCTAGCAGACAGGTGGAGGGGTACATAAGCAGTGATACATTTTGGGCAGGGTCATTTTGGCCTGTGTAGCTTTATGCCAACCAGAAGTGAACTGAATTAGCAAACACCAAGTTTTCTGGACTCGTAATGCTTAGAGTTGCATCTTCTCATCTATGGCACATGCATCTCCCTTAGATGAGGGTCTGATTGTGTGACCCTCCCAGTCCTAGAGAGCCTGGAACAATTGCTGTCTCCAAACTGCAGAGCTCATGAAATCAGTCGCATGAAGGCAGATCAGAAGGGAACATACAAGTCATCAAATCTGCCCCAGCAATTCTCCTTTCAATGTTTGCATTTCCTCACTCCCATTGGACTCATTCTGAGGTTCCCCATTCATGCTTGAATGACTCTTATGATTTAGGTGATAAATGATATCTAGGAGCATTTGGGTAGTACTTTATAAAGTTACAAAGCATCTCACATCCATTCTCGGCCTATCTGAGCCTGAGAGCTAGGTAAAGAAAGGACCACAATGCACTATCTTGTCACTGTTTTAAGCTGTTTGATTGTGGCTAGTGGAGGAAACAGGACTCAAGTCAGGTCTTCTGACTCCCAGTTTGGCCTTCTTTCCCTCTCCTCTGCTGAAGACAGAACATTCTTATTTACACCAAACTGGAGTTTCTCTGGAGCTTCCACTTGTTAGTGTTGGTTCTCCTCTTCAGGGCCCTAGAAAATAAATCTTAATTTCTTTTCTTAATGCAGTTTGGAATATTTGATGATAGCCACTGTGCTCTCTTATGTCCTTTCTCCGAATTAAACACTTCCAGTTCCTTAAGCCATTTTTCCCTGAATGAGGGGATTGAGCCTTCCCTCATTCAAGGAATGCTCCTGTTCAACGAGCAGGAGCTGTGTCTGCTGTGTATTGAGTGTCTGAGTGTCTGCTGTGTATTGGGTGCAGGAGTTAGTAAAGGGGTGAGGGAGAGCCCAGTCTTTAAGGAGCTCACGGCCTGGGGTAGGTGGGGAGTGAAAAGCATCATTCAGTGTTTTGGGTTCAGACTCTCACTCAGTCCCTCTCTTCCCAGTACATCCTCTTACCACGGTGCCCAGTTCTCCAGTCCTCTCCCAAAAAGAAACTTCCAGTCATCTCCTGGGTGGGAGAGGGGAGAGCCCTAGGATCTGAGGATCTGACCACTCCAGTGACCGCTAAACCCTGTTTTCAGCCGCAGGCTGTAGCTCTGCTTCAAGGAGTGGGCCCCTGGGCCCTTCAGAGCCTTGTCTTCTGTGTGCGTGTGGTTCTTGGGCCCCTACTCTGCTTTTTCTGACCAGAAAGTTTTTTGTTTTTTGTTTTGAAACTCCTGAACTGTTATTTTAGCAGTTTTAGAGTGTATTCGCCTCTGTGTTTAACTAGAAGTGCCTCCCGTTCTTTCCTTCCAGTGCCTGTACTCCTGCAAAATATAGCCTTCTCCATCCTGTATTTGTGCACTTGCTTGACTTTTCAAAAATTTAGTTTTTGAGTCAATTACATTCACATAATTCAATTTATTTTTTATTTTTTATTTTTTTATTTTTTTAGATAAGGTCTTGCTCTGTCACCCAGGCCAGAGTGCAGAGGGTACCATCATAGCTCACTGCAGCTTTGAACTCCTGGACTCAAGCGATCCTCCCACCTCAGCCACCTGAGTAGCTGGGACTACAGGCACAGGCCACCATGCCCGGCTAATTTTTTTATTTCATATTTTTGTAGAGATGGAGTCTCACTCTGTTGCCCTGGCTGGCAAAATTTTAAGGTGCTTAAAAAGAATACATTCAAAAGTCTCGCTTTCACTTCTTTCCTCCTTATCCTCCCTCCTATACCCTAGAATTTACAACTTAGACCAGTTTCTTTTATGTTCTTAGAGTGTTTCTTTATGTAGATATTAGCAAATGTGAATAAGTATATTTTATCTCCCCCCTTTTAATGCAAAAGTTAGCAAATTCTAGACTGTTCCATCCATCTCCAGCAGTTTGTCCACATCAGTGCATAGAGAACATCATTCTTTGCAGTGCTCAGCCCTCCCTCATGTAGATGGACAGCAGTTTACCTAACCCGTCCTTCCAATTTTCGCTATGACAAATAACCTGCAGTGAATGCCTTCAGATGCACATAATTTTGTATGTGTGCAGGTGTATTGTAAAGATAAATTGCTCTGAAGTGTAATTGGTGGTGTTTTGAGGGGTCAGTAGTTTGAGCCCAAGTATAGGAACCTAGATTGCATGATGTATGTCTAGGACCATTGTCTGGCTGGTGACTCATTCTGAAGCTTGATTTTGTCACCAGTCCCATCTGACATTGGATATGCATGGACTGAGATTGATTTGCCCTCTCCCTGCCTCCTTCCATTTCTTGGGACCTGGGAGGCCATGGTGGCCAGTGGGGCCCAGTCAGAAGGGCCAGAGAGGGCTTCTGAAGGCGACATCATACCCAGCTGTGGAGGGAAGGGGGTGGCAGAGTTCCATTGTGTCAGCCACTTCACTCCCTCTGGATTTTCCAGCCCTGGCTGCTGGAACTTTAAAATATTTCCTCCTGTAGGCTCTCAAAAGTGCGACACAATGGTTGTCTTTTCACATTTGTCATCCTTGAGGGTTTTTTCAAAGCTGCAATTAAGGTGCTCTGGCAAAGGTAGTTGTGACAGTAAAGCAGCAGGGAGACTGTGTCACCACCAGCCACCTTGTCCTGAACTTTGGGGCAAGGGAGGGCCCCTGCGAGCCTCCCTCCTCCTAGCAGATGATGACCTAGGACTGGCACACAGTCACGCTGTGGAAACAGGCTCCAGAGAGGTCAGGCGGCTGCCTAAGGTTTTGCAGCTGATGAGTGGTAGAGTTGATTTGGCTTCTGGGAGAACTAAATAAGTTGGTTGTTGGCCTCTGGGAAGGATTAGTGATGTAGCATACACGCTGTCGTAGTTAGGATACCCCCAGCCTTACTTCCCTCGCTGCAACCTTCCCCTGCACCCCCATGTGGCAGCTTCCCCTTGCATGGCCTAGATCTGATCTTTCTCAGATACCTGGCCTCTCTCTCTCCTCCTCACCCCCTCCTCTCTGTACCCTCTTCCTCCCCTCCACTGCCCAGTGGGCAGTTTTAAACACAACAGTGAGCTTTTGCAAAGGTCACCATTCACTGTTGCTATTTATTCTTTCCAGTTTGCTGAAAGTTTGAAATAGGTTGAGAAAGCTAACAAGCCCCTAGATTCCCAGGAGGAAGTGAGATTTCTTAGGCTATCTAGAGAGCTGTAGCCAGAAGCCACTGTTTATAACAGGATATCAGCTAAGTACCTGTCTGGGGCTTTGCGGGGAAGGTGGAGGTGGGCAGGGCCACACCACTCACCCCACGACACCTCCATGAGGGCAGTTTCTGGTTTGTTAAAGGCTGAGACCCTGGAGTGGGCCGTCCCGAGCCCATGGGGAGCTTCGGGTCCAGGGGGCTGGAATTAGAAGGGCTGCCAAGGCCCCAGGGCCTGCTCTGAGCTCTGCCTGTTTTTGGTCTTCCAGTCCGCAGCCGCCACAGCCCCAGGTCCCTGAGACTCCCTGGGCAGATGAGGGCGGCTCCGTTTATCACCTGACCGATGAAGACTTTGACCAGTTTGTGAAGGAACACTCCTCTGTCCTCGTCATGTTCCACGCCCCATGTGAGTGGAACTTTGCTCCTCCCCCTCCACACCCTCCCCTCTCTCAGAGTAGGATGAGTGTGGCGCTTTGCAATGTGAACCCAGAAAGCACTTATTTGTTGGATGCCAGGACCCGTGCTAAGCCAGGGGATGCAGTGGTGACAGGCGAGGTCCCCACCCTCATAGTGCACATGGCCTACCCCCCATTGCCATGGAAACAACACAGAAGTCCTGATCAGGCTTTACTTGTCCCTTAGCTAGAGCTCAGTGAGTCTCCACCACCCCTAGCTCTGAGCATCTTCCTCCCAGTCAGCATGAATTGGAGAAATTAAGCTGGAAGCACCCTGAGATGTTACCTAGAACAGACTGGGCCTGGAAATAAAATTAGGGCTGATACCTCATATGGGGGCTCATGCCTATAATCCCAGCACTTTGGGAGGTCAAGGCAGAAGGATTGTTTAAGGCCAGGAGTTCAAGACCAGCCTGGGCCACATAGCAAGACCCCCATCTCTATAAACAATTAAAAATTAGCTGGGCATATGGTGCACACTTGTAGTCCCAGCTACTCAGGAGGCTGAGGTGGGAGGATTGCTTGAGCCTGGGAGGTTGAGGCTGCAGTGAACTGTGATTGTGCCACTGCACTCCAGCCTGAGTAACCAAACAAGACCCTGTCTCATTAGCCGGGCTTGGTGGCGTGCACCTATAATCCCAGTTACTTGGGAGGCTGAGGCAGGAGAATCGCTTGAACCTGGGAGGTAGAGGTTATAGTAAGCCAAGATTGTGCCACTGCTCTCCCTCCTGGGCAGCAGAGCGAGGCTCCATCTCAAAAAAAAGACCCTGTCTCTAAAAACAATTTTTTAATTAAAAAAAAAAGATATTATCTAGGGCAGTAGTCACCTCTTATCTTACAAGAGGTCGCGGGCTGAGGCCCCAGGAGAGCCTGTGCTTGCCCAGGAGCTGAGAGAGCATGGGGAGGCCAGGCTGGAGCTGCAGATCATCCAGCATCTAGAATGCCTTCTGTCTGCTTCACCTCATTGCAGTCTCATCCTGAAATGACCACAGTGAATCAAGGAAGTAAAATCCTGTAAATGCTATCAAACGTGCTTGCGATAAGGGCTGGAAGGCCTGTGGCTCAGGAGTTTTCTGGAGCAGTGTCTTCCTACTCCCATGGAGAGTGGAAAATTGACCATAGGTGGTTTCCAAGAGGGACAAGGCTGCCCCTGGGAAGGCAGACAAGACCGCGTGAGAGCCAGGGGATGGCAGGTGTGGGCACAGAGTGTTGTGAGTAAGAGATTGTGGAGGAAAAGCAAGAGGTCAGTGCCTCATGGAGCAGGGCTGAAATCGTGAGGTCACAGTGCATGAGGATGGTTAGTCCATAGAGGCATATTCTATCAGGAGGAAATGTTATTACTCCTCTTAATCATAGGGTCCTCATGCCAACAGTTGTGTGTCACCCTACAGTGGTAACACATTGTCTTCCTGAAGGGTCATCTTTTGTTTTACCCAGCGTGCCACAAAGTGAGTACAATTAGCCCCATTTTACAGATGAGACCGTCACACAGAGAAATGACATAGACCACCCACGGCTCCGTGAGTCCTGAGCTGCTTCAGGCCTCAAGAGCCTTAGGTTCCAGGAAGAACAGGGTCAGAGCCTGAGCCCCAGTCTCCTCGCCTCCCCTTCCCCCACAGTATCCATGAGTTTGGCTAGCCTGGGAATTGCTCGTAAACATACTCTTACCGTGGATTTTCCTAACTCGTTATTTCTTACAAGTGCTAAATTCTTAGGAGACTCTAAAGGAAAGGTTTCCTATAGCTCTTCTGAGTTCCTAGAAAAGAGACCAAAACAAGCCCCCAAAACTAAGTTTCAAAAACCCTCTAGTCTTGTGGGCCTCTCCTGATGAAGCGCAATGAAGGGCATCTGCCTCAGGTCTGCTAGGGCCTTGGTGAGGGCATCCCCGAGGGTAAAGGTACTCAAAAAAGTGCCCGCCATGAGGCCAGCTAGGTAGCACTGCAGTGCTCTTCCTAGCTATAAAATACACTCCCTGGCCAGCCTCAGAGCTGCTGCTGGAAGCGAGTCTTGCAGGAATTGATGTTGAATCTAGAGCCGAAATCACCCTCCTTGCACCCCTGTCCCAGCCGTGACAGCAGATACTGGCTGGCTGTTTCCAGTTCCTCCTTGGGAACCTCCAGGGTCTTCATCCCCATGTGTCTGTCCTTCCAGTTAGGGTTGGGAGAGGTCACCAGTCCCCTGGGCATTCATGGTTCTGCGCATGTGGGTTTATTTCTGCTGGGCTGGCAGAGTGAGAGGGATCAGGGCAAAAGCATGTGATTAGCTTCCTGATATACTGCCCGTCAATGTTCCCGTCGGATGGTAATAGCTCTGGATTAATTCCCTTTCTACACACTTCTTCATTAAGAGCATGGTCTTTAGCCTAGGAAGGGATGGAATGTACATGCTTTAGGGAGTTTGGAGCTCAGGACAGGTGAACTGAGAGCAGAGAGCTCATAGCTGCCTGGCTTCGTATCTCATGCCAGAGTGCTTCTGAGAATTCCCCAGTGATCAAGAAACCACTTTTGCAGTGTTTGAGGGACCTGGAGTAAAGGACAAATGTCAAGAGGCCAGAGACCAGCAGTGTCATCCTGGGTTTCCTAAGTGCAGAAAGGGTGAATTCTGGAAATCACAGTGTTCCAGGTGTCAGTCCCAGGCCAAATACGGAGTGATTTGGAGACAGACCATTTTAGAGACTCACAGAAACAAATTGGGATCCATCAACATAGCAGACCACAGCTTCTACTCCAGATCGCTGAATGCGCCGCTTGGTTTGTTTCTTGGGATAGGATTGCTGAGCTTGATGAATTAGCGTGTCTTTCTTTTATCAAGACATTTGACAAAATGAGTTGCTGTTTTCCTCACTGTGATGGGGAGAATCAGACAGGATGGAGCTACCCTGAGGGGAAGCATCCCCAGGATACATTGTGACTGTGAATCCGGCCTGAGTCTGTCTAGAGGGTATGTACTTGTTTTTAATCAGCAACTTTGTTAATGCTATAAAAAGGCATACTTTCACATTTGGCAGGGTTAGCCTTGGGAAAAGGCTGACCAGCTGAAATGTCAGACCATGCATTGACATTTTGAAGTACCCCAACAAACCAAAATAGTGGGGCTCAAACTAAAAAGCTGATTTATTTTTTATGACTCTATGCTAATTATAAAAGTAATACATGTACATTTTATCAAGGGATAATATAGGAAAGTATAGAGAAGAAAATTAAAATGCTTCCTGATACTGATTCCCAGAGAAAACCTGGTCTTTCTTTGCAGTGTTGTTTGTTTTCTTTTCTTTTCCTTTTCTTTTCTTTCTTTTTTTGACATAGGGTTTCGCTCTGTCACTCAGGCTGGAGTGCAGTGGCACAAACACAGCTCACTGCAGCCTCGACCTCCTGGTCCCAAGTGATCCTCCCACCTCAGCCTCCTGTGTAGTTGGGACTACAGGTGCACACCGCCACACCTGGCTAATTTTTAAATTTTTTGTAAAGACGGGGTCTCACTTTGTTGCCCAGGCTGGTCTGCTTTGTTGCTTCTATGCCTGTAGTAAGTACCCAGTCAATGTTAGTTTCTTTCCCGGTCCCGCTTAGAAAGGCCAGGAAGGGAAAGGGTCTTCGGCTTTCCTCTGACCTGTGCCACCCCAGGGGGGTGCTCTCTGGCACCTGTGGGTTCCAGAGGCAAGGCACTTGCTTCTCTGCCTGGAACTGATGGGATGCTTGTGAGGCCGCCCTGCTGGGCTCTCAGCAGGAAAGGCACACGGCACCCCTCCCCATTCTGTGTTACCCATCACCGTAAGTGATGACTGACCTGGAGACACCATGGGCCCTGCTCCTTTACCCTCTTCCCAGCACTCCTGCCACTCACTTCCCACCTCATCTGCCCCCATCTCTCCATTGTCTTTCTTCCCTCTCTCTCCCAGCAAGAGCCCATTAGAAACCCTCCACAGATACTTCAGTGGCCTCTCCAACTGATGCCTAAGTTGTCACTAAATAAATGAGCCCAGGGCAGCCACGGTGCTAGGCCCTTCATATGGGTGATCTCTATTCTGCCACAGGCCGCACTGAGATTTACAGCCAGGTTTGCCCCACAGCCCTGTCCCCCAGGAGCTGGGCCGGGCCTCCTGGGCAGGACAGGCCGAGTGTGAGCAGAGGGCTCTGAGAGGGGTGTGTCTGTGGTGCTGCCTGGACCCAAGGCCAGGAGCAGCCTCTCTTGCTAGCACTTGGCTTCCCCTTTGTAGCGAGGCTTCGTGCCTGACCTCCCTCTGGTCCTCACAGTGGGGCCTCACATGCAGCCCCAGGCCCAGTTTTCCCACCCTGCAGGCGACGGAGATGCTCTTTGCAAATGGTGTGTCAGGAGGACAGTGGCTGCTGCCACCCATGGCACCTTTTTGTTTGTGTTTTTCTGCGGCGTTCCATACGAGAGAAGTCAGAGTGTGCGTGGCCACTCATCTCCTCTTGTCACTGTTTTTTGTCCCTCTCTAAGTAACTTCAGGTCTGCATTAGCAGGGGAAGGACAAGCTGCTGTGGCACTACCTGAGTAGACATCATTTATGTGGGGATGTTCAGGGGAGCAAGGGGGGCATCCCAGAGAGGGGTGTTCCTGAGCAGCTCATCTCTCCTAGGCCCATGGACACCCATGCAGGTTCTGGGGATCCTGAGGACCCCCTGCTCTTCCTCTCCCCTGTGCTACAGGGCTTCTTGGGGGCCACGTGGCTCTACCCTTGCCTACCCCCTGACTCATCGACCCATTTTCCTTAGCAACAGGTCTGAGATGGGATGTTTTCTTTGCCATATCTTGCCTCCAGCATGTATCTGCACTGCCTTCCAGGAGCCGGGCTGTTTCTGGCAGCAGGTCCCCATCAGACTCAAGATTTTCTGCTGTCATCTTTTTTTTTTAAGCTTTTAACTGTATTTTTGTCTTATTCTCAAAGCAATATATAACCTTTGTAGAAAATCTAGAAGGTATAGTAAAATATAAGTGATTAAGGAAAGAAACTACCTATAATCCCCATTATCCAGAGGTAACCACTTTTTTTTTTTTTTTTTTACTTTTTGGCATCATTCTTGCTAGTCTTTTTCATTTTTTTGGTCTTATTTTTAACTTTTATTTTTTAAAAGAGCATACCATAAAATCGACCTTTTTTTTTTTAATCACATGTATAGATTTGTGTAACTATCATGCCACGAAGGGCCTTCATGCTGTCATTTTATTTTATTCATTTATTTATTTCTGTTTTTTTATTTTCTTTTTTTAGAGACAGGGTCTCACTATGTTGCTCAGGCTGGCCTCAAACTCCTGGGCTTAAGTGATCCTTCCACTTCAGCCTCCTTAGTAGCTGGGACTACAGGCACGGGCCACCACACCTGGCTAATTTTTTGGATTTCTTTTTGTAGAAATGGAGTCTCCCTATGTTGCTCAGGCTGGTCTTGAACTCCTGGGCTCAAGTGATTCTCCTGCCTCGGCCTCCCAAGCAGCTGGGATTATAGGCGTGAGCCACTGCACTTGGCCACTTGTATTTTCTAATTGCACAAATAATTTAAGAATAATATTAACAGCATTCTTGTTATCAGCAGTGCAAGGTTCAAGGGATACATAAGAATATAGTGCAGACAGTGAAAATCCCTCACTCCCCACGCCATGCCCCTTCTCAGGGCTGGTCACCACTCACAGTAGAGGATGGATCCTTCCTTCTCCTTCCACAGTGCTTCTACCTAAACAACAGGGGGTTGGTTGGCTGGGCATGGTGGCTCACGCCTGTAATCCCAGCACTTTGGGAGGCCAAGGCGGGTGGATCATGAGGTCAGAAGTTCGAGACCAGCTTGGCCAAGATGGTGAAACTGTGTCTCTACTAAAAATACAAAAATTAGCAGAGCATGGTGGTGCACGCCTGTAGTCCCAGCTACTTGGGAGGCTGAGGCAAGAGAATTGCTTGAACCCGGGAGGCAGAGGTTGCAGTGAGCCGAGATCATGCCATTGCACTCCAGCCTGGGTGACAAGACAAAAAAAAAAAAACGGGGTTGGGTTTTTTGTTTTTGTTTTTTAACATAAGTAGGACCACTTCCTATCCATTCTTCTGTGATTTGCTTTTTTTAACTTGTCAATAGGTCTCGAAGATATTTTCATGTAAATGTAGATATTGGCACATAAATCTACCTCAATCTTTTTAACCATTGAATAGTATTTTATAATTTGGATATGCCAGAAATTTTAAACCATTCCCCTACTGATAGGTATTGTATTTATCTCCAGTTTTTCACTATTCAAACAATACAGTGAGCATTGGTAAACATATATAATTGGGAAAATGTGTAAATATTTTTGATTAATTCCTAAAAGTGAATTTCCTTGGCCCTGGGGTAAGTAAGCTTGAGCTTTGGCAGATGCTACCAAATTGCCCTACAGAAAGGTTTTCCCAGACCCAGCGGGTGACAGAGCCTTTGTCCTTGCAGCCATGGATACTATCTGCCTTTTATATTTCTGCTAAGCTCGGCAAAACAGCAACTTGTCTGCAGCTATCTGACCTCTAGGGAAGCTGGACATCTTTTCATGTGATAATCAGCTTTTCATGTTTCTTCCATGGACCACCTATTCATACACTTTGCTCATTTTTCTGCTAGGTCTTTTTATTTATTTGTCTTTTTATTCTTGACCTAGAACTCTACAATTATAGATATTAATCTTTATCTGTTTTCTGTGTTTTCCATGTTCCATTAGTCTATTTCTTGCTCTAATTTTGTTTATGGTGCCTTTCATTGTACAAAGCTTTACATCCTTTGTAGCTGAGTAATAGCTATTATATTTATTGGTCACTGATCACACTTACTATGGATCAGGTGTTGTTCTAGGTATTTTCCATATTTTAACAGATTTAGTCTTCATAAAAAATTTGTGAATTTGATGTCATGATTAATTATTCTCATTTTATAAGTAAGGACGGGGAGACACCAAGAGGTCAAGAAACGTGCCAAAGGTCACATAGCCAAAAAGTGCAGCCAGGATGAAATCACAGGCTGTCCCAGAGGCCACAGCCTAACCACTGAGCCATTTTGCAAGTCTGCCTTCTCCCATCCTGACCTCTGGGATTTGTGGGTTGTTTAGGAAATTCTCCCTTAGGATATTAAAATAGTGCCCTATATTTTGTTATAATGTTTTTATTTTTTAATTTCTTTCTTTAATTCATCTCTATTTTTCATTTGTCTATTGTGCCAGGTGGGAGGAAGGGATATGAGACAGGGTCTCACTCTGTCACCCAGGCTGGAATGCAGTGGCATAATCATAGCTCACTGCAATTTCAAACTCCTGGGTTCAAGTGATCCTCCTGCCTCAGCCTCCTAAGTAGCTAGGACTACAGGCACACACTACCACGCCTGGCTAATTTTTTAAATTTTTATAGCAGTGGAGTCTCACTATGTTGCCCAAGCTGGTCTCAAACTCCTGACCTCAAGCAATCTTCCTGCCTTGACCTCCCAAAGTTCTAGGATTATAAGCATGAGCCACTGCATCTGGCCCTAATTTTATTTATTTAAGTCTTTTCTATGCATCTTTTTCCTTTACATATTCCCCTTAACATTATCTTGTAGGTATTTTCGTATGTTATTAAAAATGCTTTTTTTTGTACATGCTTTTTGTGGCCACATAATATTCCGCTGTAGAATATAATGACACTGCAAATTGGTTAACTAGCATCATAATGTTGAAGGTTTGAGTTGTTTACCATATTTCCCATTATAAATCATGCTGCAAAGAACATTTTAATGCAAAAATATTTGTCTACATGTCTGATTATTTCCTTAGGATAAGAACCTAGAAGTAAAATTTTAAAAGCTTGTTTATCCACATTTTGTGCTAACATAAAGGAAAAACAAACTCTTTGCATAAGAAGAGGGGTCATGTGATGAATACAGGCATCTGTGAGTGTGTGAGTCTGCCCCAAGATGCCTGTAACTGTCAAGGAGTCCACTTTGGTGCTTATGCGTTTGGAAGCCTTAAAAGAGCTCTGAGGTCTCTGTAGGCCCCTCCACGCCCGTATTTCTGCTGGCATTTGTAGGAAACCCTCCCTTCCTGGCATGCCCCAAGCCAAATTCCAAGCAAGGCAGGAACCAGGCTCTTCTAGAGGCCCAAGTACTACCCCAGTACCCTGGCTACCAGGGAGCTTTACAGATTAATCTGGTCCTCTGGGAAATTCTGGTTCCAGCATCCAGGAAAGCCCTGTAGCTGGCCTGTAGTAAAATCATAAGTATAATTGAATTTAATGAAATCCAGACGAATCCGAGGGCTTTGGGTTGACAGGAAGCCAACATTCCCACAGCCAGAAAAGAGCATGATCAAGGAGTTGATGTGCAGACCTCTATGCCAGATCACGGAAATCGGAGTAAGTGCACTTACACAGATGATAAAAGCCCAACAAGGAAGTTTAGCAATAAAACTTAATGGCCTCTGAAATCACAATCAGGACACAAAATGCAGTGGGCCGGAGTCCCGCTCCCTGTGTGTAACCCTCCTCCTCCAGCTGTCCCACAGCCGGGGACATCATGAAGGCCAGGCCCAGGAGGCTGGTCCTCAGGTCACCGCCAGCTCTATCTATCACCCGCGGCTCCCCAAGACAGGAGGGTGTCTGGAAGGGAGGTGTTTTCTCAGCCAGACCTTTCTCCTCCTCTGGGCCTGGCCAGGCTCCTCATCTTAAACTCTGTTTGCAGAAGTTTATTGCTTAGCCTTAGTGTCTTATTCAGGGTCAGAGGGAATTGATGTTAGAATTGAAAACCTTAACAATATCAAGAGAATTCTAGGGTGTGTATGGGAAACTTTAGAACAGCATCCTTAGATGTTAGAGATTTGGGGAGACATTTTTCTCCTAGTGAGGTGCAGAGGAGGCGTAAAGATGGTAGTGGGGAGGAGAGGAGAGGGGATGTGCATAGTAACTGGCTTGGTTGCCAGTTCTACTAATTAGAGGTGTTTAGTCAAATTAACGACTATTTGAGTGCAAGCCATGACCCTTGCCCATAAAGAATTTAGTCCTGCCAAACCTTGTGTGTACAGGTGTAAACCTAACAACCTAACAATTCATGAGGCTAATTCATTCAGAAAGTGTGTGGAGCAGCGTGGTCAGTATCAGGAATATGGTGGCCAATTAGACAAGACAGCCGAGCCCCTGCCTGCACATACGGAGCCTCCATTCCAGTTGAGGGGATGGGCAGGGAACAAGTGAGCAGATTACTCCAGCTGCTTTGAGTACGATTGAGAAAATAAAACAGGATATTGGGAGAGGGCATGATAGCATGAGGCGCCTTTGGGATAGGTGGTCAGGGAGGGTCTCCTAGAAGGTGAAATTTGAGTGGAAGCCTGAGTGGCTGATGTAAAAGAGGGGTGAGCCGCATATAGACCTGGGGGAAGATGTTGGTATGTATGCTCCAGGTGGGTAGGAAAGAACATGTTCCAGGGCCCTGGGGTAGAAATGAACTTGGTGTGATGGGAGAAGAGGAGAGCCAGAGGCTGCAGTAGAAGTGACCTGAGTTGAGGTGGAAGGTAGGCAGGACTCAGCTTGTGTGGAGTCTGTAGCCATAATAAGTTTGGATTTGAATCTACCTGTGATAGGAAGCCACTGGAAAGTTTTAAGCAAAGGGATCTGATCTGATTGATGTTTTGAAAATATACCCCGGCTGCCCTTAAATATCAGAAGACAGCAATATCACAGTCACAAAGCAACACAAAATTAAATGCCATAGAAATATCTGAATAAGAAGTATTTTGTAATTAGAAGAGAAACAGATCATTCGATGGGGCTACAGTGAACTGGGAAGACTCAAAGCAGGGGCCAGAACAAAGGTAGGATTGCGAGGGGTTGTCCAGGGTGGATGTTGCCTGTGGAGAGGTCCTATCCATCAGGGCAGGGGCTGGGAGGAAGAGGTGGCAGATGGTGATGGCCGTGGGGGATTTGTCACTTCGTCTTCCAGAGCTACAATTTCTGGCACTGTAAAACGGACCTACTGAGCTGTGTCATGTGTCTGGTGGGGCTGCTGCGATAGAGTGTGGAAGCCCAGCACAGACAGCGAGTGCTTTCCTTATAGAGGTGGGGAATTCTGGGAGCTGAGGCCAAAGCCCAGGAGACAGCCATGTGTGCGAGCTGCAGAAACTGGAGGTCTCCTGGTATTGACCCCAGCTGGCTTCCCATGTGTGTGGCAGACGTTGCAAGTTGGTCACAGCTCTTCTTCCCAGTGAGCGAGTTCTCAGACTCAGCCGCTGTCTCAGGCCCACCGCTGATGGAAGCTGGCAGGTGGAATGAAACCCACTTGCCACCCTAGCAGGGCAGTGGCGTCAAAGGCCTGGAGCCTGATAAAGGGATGAAGTAAACCTCACTACCAGCACACAGTGAATTCTCATCTTCAGGATTCCTGCCACATCAACTGGGTCACTTTAGAAAGCAACAGTGATTCTCAGTGAATGGCAATGGCTGGCTTTTCTTTGTCTTCCCTCTCCTGATTCCTACTCCAGTCCCACTGTCCATCTTGACCATGGGCCCTGCCAGCAGCTGGCCTAACAGCACCATCCATATCATGGAGGGTATGGGGAGAGTGGTCAAGGGAGCCTCTCTTTCCTGCCTCTCCCACCTCCCTGGAGGCCACCCAGGGCCTCATGCCTGCATTTCCTGAGGCCTCCCGGTGTGTCCTCCACTATGTGCTGCTGGGCTGAGTCAGTCTGTCTCAGGGCAGTGGACCTTTGGGGACTTTGCATGGACCACTCACATCTCTCCAGAGCAGGTTGAACTCTCGGGCGATAGACTCACCGCCGCAGGAGAGTCTCTGAGCTTCCTTCTCCTGCAGTTTGTTCATGCAGGGTGAGCCCCCTCACTCTGCCCCAGTCAGGGGAGGTCAGCCTGAAAGCAGGAGAGTGGGGGGCTCACCTTGGACAGGTGCAGGGAGCAGCAGCTTGGGGTTGCCCCCAGGGCAGGGAGATCCCTTTAAGAGCTGTAGAACTTTTTCATCCTGACCATGTCCCCAAAGGATGGTTTACTCCACTCTATTTTAGTGAGAAGCAAAAAAATATTTTTTTAATCTTAATATACCTCATATTAAGTCAGTAGAAGCTTCTGCAGATTATTCCATTTACTCCTGACATGTGGGCCAGTGTGGAAAGACATCTAAGCCTGGGCCCCTGTGCATCAGCTCTCCGTGTTCTTCCGCTTCGCCTCCCATTGGATAGTGATTGGCTTGGAGTCCGGTGGTCTCCTTTGTCCTGGGCTCCTAACCCCAGTTCTGTGAGCAAGTTCAGGGAGTCCAGGATCCCTCTGGAATTGTACATACATGTGGAGTATATGCATCAGTGTGGGGAAGGGGAGGAGAGGCTTTTGTGACAATCTCAAGAATGTCAGTGCCTGGGAGGCACAGACTCCTGCCCCAGCTCTCCCTGGTCCCTCTTGGAGTTCTTCTTCCTCTCACTGCTGAGGTGGGGGCCGCTGCCTAGAGGGAGCGGCCTGCCTCCTGTCCCCACTGGATTGCGGGCTGCACGTGTCCCATTGGGAGCAGGCTCGGGGAAATACAAATAGCACTGCATGCTTTTATGTTTCAGGTGTATCCTATTAAATGGGTTTTTGTGGTTGCCCCTGGGAATCTGCATGTAATCGGTGTGTAAAATTGTTTCTGTGGGGAAAACAAACAGCCAACTTACCAAAACAACCCTTTTGTGACTGGATTATTTAGGTAACACATGGCTCGTGATGATGCTAAATGTTCATTTCTGGAAGGTGATATTCTTGTCATTCAAAATAATGGTGACCTTGATATCTCTACAGCTTATGATGGGGGGATCGCAAGTGGGGTCTAGTCAGACCGTGAACTCCCAAAGTCGTCTAACCATGTGTGCATTTTTCTGGAAGAAGGGTTTACCACTTTGATCATGATCTCCACAATGTCTGACTGCAGGGGACATTAAGAATATCTGCTGTGGAGAACAAGGCCAGGAACAGCCAGGCTGTCTTGCCCAGCCCAGGGGCAGCCTCTGGGGGGGCCGAGCTCAGCAGTCCCAGAGGAGCCCTTAGGAGCACTTTTGGGGCTGTGTGCCTTGCTCAGCCCTGGCAGCGGAATTCTGCACTGCTGAATTGAGCGTGGGGACGTCCTCATTTCTCTGAGGCTGCCCCTGCCCTCCTGACCGGGCCCTCTGTCCTCTGTCTCTAACTTGCCCACATGTGTCCTTTCATCTGCCACCTCCAGGAGGTCTTCTCAAGCCCCTGGTCACCCCAGGAGTTGTCTACTAATTATTTAATTAGGTCTCTTCATTGCTGACCAGTAAATATTTATCATGTATCTATTAAATGGTGATCCTTTTGCTTCATGGGGAGGTACAAGGTAAAAAAAACCCTCAGGTCCCACCTTTAGAGAGTCACCATCTGGGGCTGGGCACGGTGGCTCACGCCTGTAATCTCAGCACTTTGGGAGGCCAAGGTGGGTGGATCACGAGGTCAGGAGATCGAGACCATCCTGGCTAACACAGTGAAACCCCATCTCTACTAAAAATACAAAAAATTAGCTGGGCGTGGTGGCACATGCCTGTAGTCCCAGCTACTCGGGAGGCTGAGGCAGGGGAATCGCTTGAACCCAGGAGGCGGAGGTTGCAGTGAGCTGACATCGCGTGCCACTGTACTCCAGCCTGGGTGACAGAGCGAGACTCCATCTCAAAAAAAAAAAAAAAAAGAGAGAGAGAGGCACTGTCTGGTACCTAGAGCCCAGCATGATGAGTGTGTAGTGTGGGTACAATATGTAATAGGGCTACAAGCAGCTGCCGGCTCCCCTGGGGCTGCCAGGGCAGGTGAGGAGTGCTCTTCCTCTGGTTCATCCCTTGAAGGCATCATGTGTGCCACTCTATTCCCCTCTGGACCAAAGACCATGGTCCTCTCTGTCATTATACTGGAAGATTCTAAGGGCTGATGCCTTTTCTACCCTTTCTTCTGCATCATAGCCCAACAGAAGTAGGGAGCTCCCTAGATAACGGCAGCAGAGGTGCCTGTATACCCAGCAGTTCCTCCTCTTCTTGTTGTGGAGCCTCCCAGTTGAGGGTTAGCAGTGTGTCTCTTCCTTGGATCCACCTGGGAAGAGCCGACATGTTGATGTGGCTAAGCACTGTAGCCACTCCCTGGGCTACATTCCATGAGGGTCAGTGCCCTTGACTGAGTCATGTCTCCAGTGCTCTGTCCAGAGGAGCTTCACAACACTGCCTGGGAGCTCAAGGATCAGTTTGGTTTTCTGTTATCAGTTAAGTGGGGAGTAGCCACTCCGGGATCCCTTGTCCCTGGGAGGGACAGGGTGAGGATGAGCTGAAGAAGCCAGGTACAGGCAGGAGTGAAATGGAGAGATTAAGAACGAGACAGGTTCATGTCTCACCTGGAGCTGAGTTCTGCAGAAATGGCCTTGGAGGAGGAGACAGGAGCTTTCACCCCTGCTGGGTGCTCAGCTGGAGGCCGGAAAGCCGATTCCATAGCTCAGTGGGAGGTCTCCTCTGATTATACTGTTTGACTTTCTGTCTTGCTTTCTTCTTGTCTTTCTTTTTCCTAACAATCAGTAGTAGAATTATAGCGTTCTCAGCTCCCACACAGTGGCACACCCCTGAGAAGGTTGAGTCACGACCTGTCATCTGCTGATCCTAGTTAATGCATGGTCCCCGCACAGCCAGGCTCATCTTCTGAGCAGCCTCCATCCTGAGCCAGTCTGCAGACCCCTCACCTCCCAGTCCCTCCAGCATCAGAGGCCAGAAAGTACTCTTTCTATTAAAATGAAAACAATGTACAAATGTCGAGGTCTGTCATCTACACAAAGTGCTTAATTTCTTTTTAATGCATCAAATTTTATTATTTCTGACATCTTACTGTGTTCATGTGGCTGTAAGAAAAGCACAGAGCAGGCCGGGCGCGGTGGCTCACGCCTGTAATCCCAGCACTTTGGGAGGCCGAGGTGGGTGGATCACGAGGTCAGGAGATGGAGACCATCCTGGCTAACACAGTGAAACCCCATCTCTATTGAAAAAGTACAAAAAAAATTAGCCGGGCGTGGTGGCGGGTGCCTGTAGTCCCAGCTACGTGGGAGGCTGAAGCAGGAGAATGGCGTGAACCCAGGAGGCAGAGCTTGTGGTGAGCAGAGATGGCCCACTGCACTCCAGCCTGGGAGACAGAGCAAGACTCTATCTCAAAACAAAAAAAAAGAAAGAAAAGGACAGAGCAGTTTCTATCCCAAAAAAATCCCATCATGTCATATGAGGACAATTAGAATGTAATTATGTCCCATACTTATGCTTCTGTGAATTTTTATGCCCAGCTCAAGGCCTCAGACTGCCTTCTGTCCAGAGAAGATGATGATGGTGATCACAGCATGGTGCCACAACCTACACGCTGCCTGCAGCTGGGGCCTCTCACCACATTGGTTGGGTTTTCAACCCAGCTCTGTGACCATGGCTGTGTATATGGCCTTGGGCAGTCACCTGCCCTCTTGGTGCCTCAATTGTCTAATCCATAGAATGGAGATAATGTCAGTTCCTACTTTGTGGGGCAGTTATGAGGCTGTAAGGCACTGGTCAGTACCTGGCACACCAGGGCTACATACATGTTGCCCGTATTATTTATGCAGTTGTTTTATTTTTGTGTCTGGGGTACCTTCCCACTACCCCAACCCACTTCTGGTGGATTATGCAAAATATTTCTTTTCTTTGAGCTGGTGCTGCTGCTGCTTTTCTCAGGTGTCTGGGAATGGGGCTGAGCTGCCTTACAGAGGCGGCGCAGGGGAGCATCCCGAGGGCCTCTGTGCCATAAGAATGGTTTCTCTTGATCTCTCCCCACAGGGTGTGGCCACTGTAAGAAAATGAAGCCGGAGTTTGAGAAGGCAGCAGAAGCCCTCCATGGAGAAGCGGATGTAAGCTTCCTTTCCTTCCCCATCACCGTTCTCTTTGAAAGAATCACTGACAGGTGGAATCATTATGACTTTCCCCTGCAAGCCCTGCTGCAGCTCCCGTGGTCTGTGGAGGCCAGCAGTACCTCTGTGTGCCTAAGTAGAACATCTTAGACAGATGGGATCCTAGAGGGGGGCAGAAGGACTACTGGGCCATGTTCCTGTGCCCGTCCAGGTGACCTCTGCCTGCTCCCTCTTTTCTCTGGGACCCTGGCTAACAGGAACAGGTGCCAATCTACTCAACATGGCTGGTGGGGCAGATTCAAAAGCCTCATCTCAGCTCATAAATGAGAAATGATGGCCGTGCCAATGTTCAGTTGTTCCCTGGGATATGGGAGCCCACCGGGCTAGCCACCCCAGTTAAATTCCGGCAGGTCCAGGATGGGTTGTGGGGGCAGCGTCTGGGCTCCTGTGTTCTACCAGCACCGCATCTGAGGCTGTAATGCATGGTTGGCCTTTCCCCCATCCCAGAGCTCTGGTGTCCTTGCAGCTGTCGATGCCACTGTCAACAAGGCCCTGGCAGAAAGATTCCACATCTCAGAGTTTCCTACGTTGAAGTATTTTAAGAATGGAGAGAAATACGCAGTGCCCGTGCTCAGGACAAAGAAGAAGTTTCTCGAGTGGATGCAAAAGTAAGTGTTACGATCTCAGTAGCACATCCTAACTGCCAGCTGGCGGCCCCTGGAGACCAACTTGAGGAGGTGAAGTAAACTTTATGGTCAATGCCCTGGGCTCAGGCCCATAGGAGTCAAGATGGATCTGACTTCCTCAACCCTAAAACCACCGTTTATATGCTGATCACGTGTCTTGATCAGGTCACTGCTGGCAGTCCTTCTGGATGCAGCTTCATCGACGCACTAAACCGTGTGTTGCTTTTTCTCTGTCTCAGCCTCCTTAGGCCCAGATCTTATTGTCTGCATTTTATTCCATTCCCTTTGAATATATGAAGGAGACACAGCTCTTCATAGCCAGAGCTAGACTCATTTCATCCAGGTTTGCTAGTGGTTGGCTGGGCCTCCAGTAATGTCCACAGGGCAGGCTGTGGTGGTTTGCAACTGAGGATAAAGATTTTGAAGAGCCCCCTCAGCCTGTGTATTAGTTTGCTAGTGTTGCCATAACCAAGTAACAGACCAGGTGGCTCAACAATATAATATAACAATATAACAGAAGTTTATTTTCTTACAATTTTGTTTTGTTTTGTTTTGTTTTGAGACAGTTTCACTCAGTCATCCAGGCTGGAGGCATGATCTCGGCTCACTGCAACCTCCACCTCCCAGGTTCAAGCGATTCTCCTGCCTCAGCCTCCCAGGTAGCTGGGATTACAGGCACATGCCACCATGCCTGGCTAATTTTTTGTATTTTTAGTAGAGATGGGGTTTCACCATGTTGCCCAGGCTGGTCTCGAACTCCTGAGCTCAAGTGATCCACCCGCCTCAGCCTCCCAAAGTGCTAGGATTACAGGCATGAGCCACCTTGTGCAGCCTATTTTCTCACAATTTTGGAGGCTAGAATTCAGAGATCAAGATGTTGGCAGGGTTGGTTTCTTCTGAGGCCCCTCCCCTTGGCCATCTTCTGCCTGTGACTTCCCATGGCCACCCCTCTATATGTATCTGTGACCTAATCTGCTCTTCTTATAAGGACACCAGTCATGTTGGATGAGAGCCCACCCTAATGACCTCATCTTAACTGAATTATCACTTTAAAGGGATAATTTATCTCTAGATATAGTCACATTCTGAGATAATGGGGGTTAGGACATCAACATATGAATTAGAGGGGGACACAGTTGAACCTATACGGTCTGAGCTACTTTGTTAGGACATTGGTCAGATATGAGGTGTTTATTTAAAGCATAGACTCTGAGACTCTTTTATTCAGGAAGTGTGAATGGGACCCTCAGCCATGGTGTTCTGAGAAACACCAGCTTGTGGAATGGCAGCAAAGTTGCCACTAGATTCAGGGGAGGCCTCTGGCAAGAGGTGAATGGACTGATGAGATCCTGGCCTCAGCTTCTCCCACTTTGTCCTGCTCATCCACTGGGAGGATTTGGAAAGTAGCTAGGCCTTTGTCTTAGGGACCAGAGGAAGATGATGGTTTGCCTCTGAAAGGCACAAGGTGCTCGCTTACCCCTCAAGGCCTTCTGGTGTCTGAAGTAAGTGGCTTGTTCACACCCACTTTTCCAGCCTTGCTCTGGTGCCAGGGCTGGTTCACTGGAAAGGACTGGGTGGGGCGGGGGATCTGGCCAGGTCCCTGTGATGCTTGGACTTCTGGTTAGAGAGCCAAGGGAATCCAGAGTGTCGATCATCACTAATCAGTGCTCCAGAGTCTTGGCCACAAACAGCGAGCATGAGGGGCCTCTGTCCTTTCTGTGTGCCGCTGCTGCTACTGAGAGCCTGAAAAGCACTCAGGCTAAGTGCTTTCAGGTTGAAGTACTTTCTTAAGTGCTTTTAGGTCAAGAGCATGGGCTTTGGAGTCTGAGAGACCTGGGCTCGGATCGTGACCCTGAGCCATTTCTTTGATGCCTCTAAGCCCCAGTTTCCTATCTGTAAGATGGAGACAGTAATTTCCCCATAGACTTGTCTAGGGAATTAAATGAGACTCCTGTGAAAAGTGCTCAGCACAGGACATGATGTGGAAGTACTCAAAAAAGTTGAAACTGGCCGGGCACAGTGGCTCATGGCTGTAATCCTAGCACTTTGGGAAGTAGAGGCAGGAGGATCTCTTGAGTTCAGGAGTTCAAGACCAGCCTGGGCAACATAGTGAGACCTCACCTCTACTGAAAATCAAAAAAATTACCTGGGCATGGTGGTGTGCGCCTATAGTCCCAGCACTTTGGGAATCTGAGGTGGGAGGATTGCTTGAGCCCAGGAGGTTGAGGCTACAGTGAGCTGGGATGGCGCCATTGTACTCCAGCCTCAGCAACAGCATGAGACCCTGTCTTAAAAAAAAAAAAAAAAAAAGGTTGAAGCTATTTTTATGACTGATTGTGGACTTCTCATGACTGACAGTATCAATACATAAGTGATCACAGCAGCCAGCCTTTGCAGAATGCTCTCCTATCTCTTGCTCCATTTCATCCTCAAGTCCTACTGAGGCCAGAGTTTTTAATTCCTATTTCATTGGTGAAGAAACTTAGGTTCAGAGAGGTTAAGGGCCCTATCCAGGGACAAATAGTAGTTCTTCCGGGCACTTGGAGGGGATCCTTCAGGTGGAGTGTGAACAGCCGATGGCTCGGGGGTGGAGAACTGAGGCTCGTCACCCAGAAGCAGGGCGAGCAGACAGCGCCAGAAAAGGTGGATGGCATTTACAGGCAGGTGCATAGGCTGCCAGGCTGTGGGTAACTGAGATGCGCCTGCCAGCAGGCCAGCCTGGGGAGGCAGTGTTCAGGGAAAAGGCAGAGCAGAAAGGTCAGATGAGTGGTGTCAGCCATGGAACCAGAGAAGCTGGAGGACAAAGACAGGGAGGAAGGCTGGGAGGGGCCCGTCTTAGTCACCAGCACAGGAGAAGGTGGGAGGCAGGGAGACTGATTTGGGAGGAGGAGGGAAGAGTAATGTGTTCTAAGTCATGGTGGATTTGAGGTTACAATGGGACTTCCAGCTGGAAATGCCTGAAAAACACCTGGAAATAAGGAGCTTGGATGAGAGGTGAGGCCTTAAGTTCTTCTCGGCCATGGAAATCACTGGAGCCATGCAGAGGAATGAGATCTTTGAGAATTGCAAGGGCTCAGAATAGAACTGGAAGCAGAGAGAGGGCTGCACTCAGCTGGTGCAGGGGCTGTGGCACAAGCCCAGTGGGAGACGTGGCAGCGTGGGTGCAGCCCTCTCCCCAGAAATGCTCCAAGAAGGGGAGCTGAGTTATAGAGAGGGAAGCAGGGGAGCAAAAGCTATTGCAAGACCCTGGAGATCCATCCTTGCATGAGGCAGAGTGGAGGGACCCAGTGGACAGCAAGAGACTGAGAAGCAATAACATTTATCCAATGCCTGGCATTTATTAGAGCATCTAGGCTCTCAGTAAATATTAGTTCCTTGACTGAGTAGATGCTTTACATACATTCTCTGCTCTTCGTAAAGATCCCATTGTCCTCATTTAACAGAAAAGAAAATGGAGGCTCAGAGGGGTTTAGTAACTTACCTAAGGTTGCACAGCTGGTAAGTCATCTGGACTTGAACCCAGGCCCGCCTCACTCCTTGGCCCATGCTCTCCACCAGAACAGAAGCTGAGAACCAGAAGATAATGAACGATCATGTAGGGTCCTAGAGGGGGCAGGAAGGAGGGGCCTGGGAGCCCAAGTGGAGGTGCCTCTATGCTCTTGTCAAGGAGTTCGTGGCCCACAACTAGGGGGGGCTGCCCTGACCTAAAATGGCATCAAGTCTTCCATATTTTACAAAATGGCTCTTTAATGGGCTCCTCAGAGGGAATCAGGGAAGGTCTTTGCTGGTGGCACAGATTTGTTTGTGTTTAAACTGTGGTTTTAAAATGAAATTTTAGAAGGATTGTAGTGGTTTCTTCATGCATGTTCCCCCGAGTGGTTGGGACATTGAGGGTGGATTTCCTTGCCCATCTAAAAATCTCTCCTTATGGCTGCCTCCCCACTCCCCTGGCTTCTTGCAGCCCTGAGGCCCCCCCACCCCCAGAGCCCACGTGGGAAGAGCAGCAGACAAGCTTGTTGCACCTGGTGGGGGACAACTTCCGGGAGACCCTGAAGAAGAAGAAACACACCTTGGTCATGTTCTACGCCCCTTGTAAGTAGCTTGGGTGCTCACTGAGTGGCACGGTAAGAGGGGTTTGGCCCCACCAAACCAAAAAGACCCGCACACCCACCCCAGGGACCAAGGCAGCCGCTGATGGATCCCAGGGTCATCTCCATTATGAACCAGGCTCTCCAATTTTATTCCAGGCTAAGAGGTCCTTCAAATCCAGGGCCTCCTTTTGTCAGACTTGTCGGGCTCTCCTTCCTTTGGGGCAGCCTCTCTCGTGTCTGTCCTAAAGCCCTCTGCCTCTGTGCTCGTCCCCTCTTGTCCCTGGGCTCCTCCATGCCCCTGTCCCCTACCTGCACACTTCCCACCCCTCAGCTGCCCCCGCCCCCTCTTCCTTCTCCAGACACTGACTTATCTTCGGCACCTTGGAACCCCCTCTCCCTGCCCTTCCAGATGGCTCTGGAGCCGTGGCATAGGCACAGCCACATTCGCTCCTGAGCTCCTGTGCTGTGCTCATTTTAATCAGAGCTTAAGCTGAGGAAGTGACACGTCTGCCGACATTGGCATCGGTGACCTCAGGTTTCTGTGTATTCCCATTTTGAAGTTGTTAATTGATACTTACAATGAAAGGTTCTTAGAATTTCCCACTCTCTGCTGCCCTTCTCTCTCTCCCCCAGGTTACAGCTCAGCTTAATGGAGTGAGGATAATAAAAGCTGCAGTCTACAGAGAAGCCAGGCAGCTCCATCTAGCCATAAACCCACTCAGTTGTAGCCGGCCCTCCTGTTGGCTCCCCCTGTCCCCACCTTTCAAGTGTCAGTAATCCGTGGAGTCTCTGTGTTCTCAGGGTCTGAGAGGGGCCGCCACAGCCTCAGCCCCTCCTTGAGGCAGCCTCCCTGCCCATCTCTTTCTGCCTTTCCTTCTCAGAGTGGGACTTGTCCTCTCCCAGTCCCTTACAGAGCTTCCGGCTGTCCTCTTCTGTCTGTAGAGTGTGCCCAGAAGCCTGAAAATTTTTGGGAGCTGACATCTTCCCTCTGGCATTAGGGGGTGGAGGACTGAGCCTTGCCCAAGGCCATGGGGCAAGTTAGTGGCCGGCCCCTCCCGCAGCCTGGATGGCTCTCTCTATGTCACAGGCACAGTCCAGAGAGTGAGTGTTTTCAGCAGCAAGTGAGAACCTGGCTGCAGGAGTGGAAGCCCTTGACCAGACGAAATACCTTCCCCCAGACCTCTGGACCAGAGCCCAGTGCTTCCTCTTCCTCTCTTCAGCTCCTCCCTGACTGAGGGGACTTCATAGCAGACATAAGCCCCCCGCCACCCTGACCCTGGCTGCTGGGGCAGACAGGTGCTTGAATCCCCAGGGAATCTGGGAGAGACTCTTACCCTTTTGGGCTGCCAAAGATCTACAACTCCTTCCTTCCTGCCTGCCTGCCTGCCTGCCTGCCTGCCTGCCTTCCTGCCTTCCTGCCCTCCTTCCTTCCTGCCTGCCTGCTTTCATTCCTGCCCTCCTTCCTTCCTGCCTTCCTTCCTGCCTGCCTTCCTTCCTGCCTGCCTTCCTTCCTGCCTGCCTTCCTGCCTGCCTTCCTTCCTGCCTGCCTTTCTTCCTGCCTTCCTTCCTTCCTTCCTTCCTGCCTTCCTTTCTGCCTTCCTGCCTGCCTGCCTGCCTTCTGGCCTGCCTGCCTTCCCGCCTGCCTTCCCGCCTGTCTTCCATCTATCCATCAAATATCAGCTCTGTGCTGTGCAGTGTCTAGGGCCCAGGGTACAAGGGAGGGAGACATGTCCCTGCCAGGCCTTGAGGGGCTCACTGTCTACCCTGACAAAATTCTAAGCGCAATCCATCCAGGGCAGGGTCACTGAGTGACTCAACCTCTGGCAGAGGGCTTGGTCCTTAGAGTTTCTTCATTTCAGTTACTGCGTTTTTCTGTCCCTAAACCTTGCCCCAGGGACATACATCTTTATCAGTGGGTTACAGGGGGAAGACTTTCCAAGGACAAAATAGATACATCTTTTGACTTTTTAATAATGAAAATAATAATACCTATTTTTATATATAAATATGGCATATACTATATACTTTTTATATATGAAGGATCTAAACACTACAGAAATGTCAAATAGTAAAGTCAAATGCCTGATAGAGGTCTAAAGGAAAAGCAGCATGCCCACACGTTCCTGCTCCCCTTCTAGCTGCCTCACCCCAACATCTTACCTCCCCTCACATCTCTCCACCTCCCAAATCCCTTCTCCCACCATGTCTGCCCCTGCATCCTGTCTCCCCAGCTTCTGCACAGCTCTTCCTCCTGCTGTTTCGTTGTTCCTTTTACGCTGAATGGTCTGGTCATGGTGACTGCCCTTCTCAGGCCAGCTTGGCGGAGTCTCTAGAACTGCAATTGTCCAGCCTGTCCTCAGTCTTTGTTCCTCTTTCCCCACTCTGGGAGGCGTCTTTGGTTTTCCGCTACACAGAGGCAGTGCCTTTTTTTTTTTTTTTAAGCCTACATTAAATAAAAAAAATCATCCACATCTGGCCCTCCTGACACCTCTTGGAAGCATCTTCATGCACTTTCTGAAACAGCCCTCCCTCCCATTATTCATTGGCCCCACTCTTTCTTTCGGATAATGAGAAAATTAGATGCAACAGAAAGCCATTAATCTGAGGCCTAGATATTTTAAATTGATGGTAACAGGAATTTACACTAGGCTGACAGTTACCTTTAGACTTTCAATGAACAAAGAGGTTAAAAAGGAAAAATTAATAGTGAAACCAGGTTTTGAGGAAGGGGGGTGGTTATTTTCAGCCAGCCTAATGCTATTATGGGCATAGGCCACACACAAGGGGCCTGCAGCTGCCTGCAGGAGCTGTCTGTGACGTACCTTGTTAACCAGTAGATTGCGCTCTTTAAGTGTTTTGAAAATTTTATAACATCATCCCTTTATCGTGTGACATTTTCATGAATTTGAGCTATTTTTCTTTCTGTTACGTCAAATTAGTGAAGTGTTACTTGTAATTGCCATTTTAGGCTATTAAAAAATCATCCAGTCTCTGCCATGAGCTAGGCTATGCTAGGCACATTGCTAAGCTGTGCTTGTCTCATTTCTGATATAACCCATCACTGGCTCAGGTCTCTTCTGCTCCTTCTGCATGAGACTTGGCAAAGCCCTCTACACCCCCACCCCCCATCACCCCCCACAATGCTCTGGGCCAGCTGGCCACTCTGCCAGCCAGACCATGTGGGTGGTCCTGCTCATCTCAAGACTGGCTCAAGGACTAAATTCAGATTAAACTTGTAGCTTAGCCTTAATTTGGTTTCACAAAGCCCTTTGAAATGCCAGTCATTATTATCTTATTTTAAAAAGGAGAAAGTAGATGAGCAGAGCCGTTTCTGTTCCCACCGTGGCATCTCTGCCTTCCCGAGGCTGAGGGAGGCCGGCTGACGTAGAGGTGTGGGCTGGAGCCTCCCCTTGCCCAGGGAAACCCTCCCCTCAGAGCCCTTCTGTGCCCTGGGCAGTTCTGTTCACCAGTGACTGGGAAAGGGCTGAGAGAGGAGGGGGGTTTGGGTTCTGATCTGTTAGTGCTGAGGGAAGGGCTGGATCAGCCTGCAGCTCCTGGGCTCACCAGGACAGGAGGAGAAAGTGGCCCCCACAGAGGTCCCTACCCTGCTTCTGAGACACTGAGGTCAGAGTTGGGGCTCAGGGTGATGCCCAGAACAAGAGACAGATGCTGGAGCTAGGGGCCCCAGTATAGCTCAAAGGCCTTAGGCTGCTCTGACAAGCCTTCTCCCTGGGACAGGGAGCATCAAGGGACCTGAGGACTGCCTGGTGACTTCCTGTAGCTCCTCTCCCTCTTACCCTGACCATGGCCTTCCTGTTCCTGGCTTTGAGGTTCTGGTTATTGTAGAGCAAAGGGTAGATGGAGACCTGGGGACCAGGGCCTGATTTGGCTGCTCACAGTCTGGGCTGGGTGGAGGTTGCTAGGAATGCAGAAGTTAGCAGCAAAGCATGAGCCGTGGGTGCAGAGTAGTTGCCCCAAAATCCCCCCACCCTGCATTTCCCAACGCCACTTCCTCTCAGTCAGGAAATGGAGAGATTTGCTATTGTCCCTGGAGCAAGAGAAGATTGTAGCGGCTCTGAGAATCCCGTGCCTTCCTCTTTAAGCCCAGAGCTCCCTCTGCCCCCAGGGTCAGGCTGTTCCTCGTCCTCTGTAGAAGGAGCAGAACTAGACTACAGTGACCATCGCCCCCCAGCCTGGGCAGGAGCATATGATGCTTGTGACAGGGACTCCTACCAGTCCCCCCTACCAATAGATCAGACATGGGTGGGAGGTGGTTAGAGTGGCAAGGTTGACAAAAGGACCCTGACAGTGTGGTGGGCAGTGGGGGGCTCCTGGAGAGCCCCCTCTGGAGCTTTCAGGAAGGGTCCCTGGCCCTGCAGCCTCCCTGCACATGCATCACGGTCCTGTGTGCTCTCTTCCCCTCTCACACAGGGTGCCCACACTGTAAGAAGGTCATTCCGCACTTTACTGCTACTGCTGATGCCTTCAAAGATGACCGAAAGGTAAGGACAGCGCTCTTCATCTCTTGATCTGCCTCCAGCTAATTCCTACACCTTCCTTCTTGTCATTCAGGTCCCTTCCCCAAACAGGGGCAGATCTGCTAAGACCTGTAAGCAGGAAATTCCTTGGGAACCAGGACATTCTCTTTAGAAGGAAGATAGGGCAGGCTGGATTTATGCTGCAAAATCAACTAAAAGGGATATGCTGAACCATTCCAGCACTTACTTGGAGGAGAGGGATGGTTAAAGGGGTCATCTATTTACTTTTTTAGTGTTTGAATCTTTTTACTTTAGGATTGTCATCATGCATTACTTATATAATTAAAAATACAAATTTAAAAATCCAACAAAAGTCAACTGGAGGATGCCATGGTGGAGGAGAGCAAGGCCATGTCAGTGGAGCCTCGCCCTGCCTAAGTGAAAGGCTCCTGCAGCTGCTGACTGATGAAGCATAAAATTAACAAGCTAGAGCTGCAGATTGGATTAGAGTGCAGGGCCTCCAGGCGCGTCCCCCAGGCGCATCCCCCAGGCAGCTGGTGCAGTGGGGGCTTCTGCTGGGAGAGGGCTTGTGGGGCAGGGAAATACCCCTGAATTTGGGGAAGTGTGATTGACTGCCAGCCTTTGAGTTCCCTTCTCATCCATGCCAGGCGGAGCGCTGGTGCAGAGGACTGCAAACATTCCTCCCAGCCCTGAGACTCAGTCATGGGAACCTCTGGCCTAACAGGCCCTAGAAGCTGGCAGTCACGTGGGATCTGCATTCACACACACCCAAACCCAGAGTCACGTGCGGGGGTGCCTTACTTTCCTGGGTGGAATCCCAGGTGGGGCCAGGGCAGGCTGGAAGGAACCAAGGCCAGGCATAAGCTGAGCATAGAGTCCTAGATGATAAACAGGCCAAGCAGGCCTAGACGGAGGTTCAGCCAAGGCAGGAAAGGGGAGCAGGTATTAGTGGAGCAGCCCTCACAAGCAGAGACAGATGACCATCCCAGGGCCGGGTGGGCAGGGTTTGAAGTTTTGATCAAGGCCAACAGGAGGTCAGGCCTAAAGGTACCATCCAGACCTTGTGGGAGCAGAGATACAGGTGCTAGGATCACCTTAACAGGCCCAGAGACAGTGGCAGAGATGGGGTAATGAGAACTTTACAGGGACATAAAGCCAAAGGAAGCCAGGCTGGGGACAGGCCCATGCAGGGAGAGTGGGGATGAACTGGGAACCTGATTCTCACTTAGACCCAGAGCCCAGGACTCTCTCTGGAGTCAGGAGGTCCCATTGTTACCCAAAAGCCCTGGCTGCGGCTTTGAGGCACCCCTCACCCCCACCAGAAGGGAGTACAAGGACCAGAAGCGTTTTCTCCTCTGCCTGCCCCTTTCCCTGCACTGAGTGGGGTATGGCAGCAGGGGCTTCCTTCCCGTGTCCATGTCCCTCATTGTTCCCACCCACTTGTGCACAGCACAGGGTAGTTGCTCCTGCTTGGTGGTCCCACGATATCCAGCATGGCCTGGGCTGCCAGTCCACAGGACCAGAATAGCTCCCACTCTGTATTGACGTCCATCACGTGCCACCCAGAATGCTGGGTGCTCTGGTCAGCAGGAGAAAGACTGAGGTGTGCCATCTCCCTGTCCCACTGGACACTCAGGTCTCCATAGGCCCCAGGAGATCTGTGAGGGTCCTGAGGCATGACTGGCACACAGATCCTGGGCTTGCCCTCCCAGCCATGCTGGGGAGCATGGTGTCAGGGAGCGTGGTCCAGCTGAGGCACCTAGCGGGCTGGGGAAACCCTGAAGGGGCAGACCCATTGACGTGGCCCCTTTCTGCCCACTAGACCACCGCTGAGGCTGTCCTGTGGCCTGACCCACATCAGTGCAGGTGAGGCCAGACTTGCCAGGCCTCCAGCGGGCAGCTGAGAGCCCACGTCTTCTCTTCCCATTCCCCCTCCACTGCTACATGAGGGCCCATTTCCTTGATGCTCCCCTCCCCTTAGACACTGACACACCTTTGCTTGATTGTCTTGGGCCAGTGGTGTTGTGGCCTTTTCCTGGGTTCAGTCCCCCTGTCTCTTATTCCCTCTGTCTCTCCTTTCAGCTTCCTTTATTCCAAGCCAGGGATCACCCTCACTTGCATTCAGGAATGCACTTCATAACCTCTCTGTCTGAGGCAGGTGGCCTGCCTGGGTTTCCTGGAGGTTACATTCATGACATCAGGGAAGCCAGCCATCTGGCCTGGGGGGCTGAACTTACTGGTGCCCACTCTGTGCTCCAGGCATGGCACTGTGACTACTGGGTCCCATCCTACAACTATCAGATCAGAGTCTCTGGGGGATGGTGCTGGAAATTTGTGGTTTTTAAGAGCTGGCTCTTGTGCTGGCAACAGGCTGGTGTGTGGGGACTGTTGGCCTGTCCCCTCTCCCTTTACTCGTGAGGGATCCAGGCCCAGAGAGGAGCTGTGTCCCTTGCTCAGGAATGCCCAGCGGGTCACTGACAGCCAGAACTGGGTCTCCTGACACCCCAAGCTGCCACTTCTTAGCTGGAATTGTGGGGTTTTTCCACCCAGAACCCAGCCCCTGTTCCTATCCCAATCAATATGCAGTTGGTTGTTCACTTCCATTTTCATAGCCAAAGTCAATATTAGCTCCTGCAGAGATTTATTTTACTGAATCAATAAAGCTGTGTGTGGCAGCTCATATTTTAGCGGGGGAGCCTCCACCCCCTCCCGGGAGCTTACTTGGGGACTTTATCGGTTGGCACGCTGGTGGGGAAAGGAATGCAAAGTGTTAGTGTTGGAACAGATGGTGTTATTGAAGGGGCAAGGCAGACAGGACCTGTGGTGGGCTGGCAAGCAGGTGGGGGGCTCACCTTTCACTGCACGTCAAGGTGTGCATCCTGGGGGTGGTGTGGGGCCAGGTGTGAAGGTCACCCTTACAGGGAGGCCCTGAGGCAGTGGGGGCCCCACCTCTGCCATGGGCCCACTTCACTGCTGGAATCTGGCCATGACATGTAGGTCCTCCTGTTTATGAGGCTGGCTACTGCCTTTTCCAAGCGAAAGCTCCCTCAGGACAGAGACCTCATTTGTCCTTGAACTCCCCACAGTCATGACACCTTAGAGCTGTGTAAATGTTGACTAGATGAAGGAACAATATAACATATTTGATATTTACTGAGAGCTCTTCTTCCACTGAAAGCATTTCTTACATCATATTGTCCTTACAATAGCTTGCTCAACTAGGTATTGTTACAGTGCTCATATTGCTGAAGAGGTGATTGAATCTTAGAGAGATCATATGCTAGTTTCTCAGCTGGAGAGGGGCAGAGTGAGAATCACAAACAGAGTTTGTCAGAGTTTGAGTTCTCCCAGAAGCAGACCCTGCTCCTGGGCTCATGTGCAGGGAATTTATTTGGAAAGTGATCTCAGGAAGTTCAGAGAGGACCCTGGAAGTGAGACACGAAAGGGGAGGAACCAAAGCAGGTGTTTTATGGGCAGATGACTGGATGAGTCACCAAGGCTCAGTCCCACAGGAGACCTCACCAGGAAACGTGACACAGAGCTGTTCCACTCAAAGGCCAAAGAAGCCAGGGTCCTTGTTCTAGTCCCCCATCTGTCATTGGCCTTACATCCAGCTCCTTGAGGCTGGGAGGATGCTCTGAGGCTGAGAGTAGCAGGTGCTGTGGCAAGGGCTGGTCTGAGGGGATGTGGCAGGACACCAGCAGCGTGTGCCCCAGGATTTGTACCAACCACCATAGAACAAATTGAGAAATCGTAGGTGTTCTGTGTTGCAGGTGATCAGTGCAAATCTTGAGTTGGGTGTAAGGGGACAGGCATTTAGGTGAAATTTCAATAGCTGAGAAGAGCTTTATTCGCTGCCTTCTTTCCAAAGAGTCTAAGCTGCTGCCTTTGGGGAGGATGCATTTGTCTCCTGTTCTGTGGAAACTGCGCGTGGATTCGCCTTTGCAGCTAGAAGTTGCATTCCATGTGTGTGGCTGGCAGCTAGTTTAGGTGATTCAGAACAAGTATACATTTCTAATTTAGTAGATTTATAAAACCATACACTATATTTCCAATAGCTCCAGGGCATGTATACAAATTAAATTCATAATTTAAAGCAGATGCAGGGAGAGCAGCAGCCCAGAGCCATGTTCGTCCAGCACTTTCACGGCGGAGCAGCAGCTCCTGGCCCGGGCTGGACATGGGGCCTCAGCCTCTGGCTGCAGGGAAGGAAAGTATGTGGATGCCCGTGTCCCTGGGCAGGGCCCCATAGCACCTGCCCTGAGAAATGGAACCCCGCAATTTGGCCAGGGGAGCATCTGCCTCATGTTTTTAAATAATAAAGTGCTTTAGAGGTGGGCTGCGGTTATCAGAAGTGCGTAGGGGCCAGTCTGCTGGCCTGGGTGAACTGGGCTCCAGGGGATGCTGGGGAAGGTATGTTTAGCCTACCTGAAGGACAGCTGCCTCTCTGCCCAGCCAGTTGTCACCTATGAGACTGCAGGGTAAGTGCCATCAAGTCTTCTGACTTTTAAAGAGAAGCTGGAAAGCCAAATTGTTATATTAAATCTTCTGGCTCCATTTCTATGTTGGAGCTAATTCAGATTTATTTTTTTGTTGTTGTTAAATTCAATGTGGGCCAAATAGAAGAGGACTGAGAGCCAGATACAGATTGCAGGCAGCAAGTTTGTAAACTCCATTTTAAAAGTCTCACCGCATAGAATGTTACATAGCTGAAGAGTAGAAGGGAAGTGTGAGGGTGACGGGGGTGAAGGTGGCACCTGGTGGCCAGGGGAGGCCGCACCTCACTCTTCTCTCCAGCTATCCGTCTGGCAGCTCACCTGGGCATGAGGGACATGATGAGTAAACGTGGCCATGGGGGCCCACAGGATTCTCCTACCTGGAAAGGGGCCTTTGTCCAAATGCAAATAACCATCAACCAAAGAACTGTGTGAATCATGGTTATTCAACAATTTTAAATTATCTTATTGAATCACCCTCTTTTAATTTCTTCCAAGCATTCATTGAGCTCTATGTAAAATGATCTAATTTGTCATACAGCAGATGCTTGGTAACTGGACTTTGTCAAGGTCAACGTTGTCCCCCAGCATCTAGAACAGGCTTGGCACACGGCAGGGTTTCAGTGCATGTTGCCTGGTAGGAGGACTCGCTCTCATGGGAATCTGCCCCATCTTCCATAACACCTCTGTACTGGGTATGGCCATTGAGGACCCCTTCTCAGGCTTCCCTGGTGCATGACCCTCAACGGGAAACAAGTTCCCCATTTCTGCTTTATACTGTCTTCCTTTGAAAAAACAACAAATGATGAGGAAAAGCTACCCAGCATGTGGAATTTGCTAGATGGTCAAGAAGAGGCCAGTGGCCAATGTGGGAACCACTTTCTGACCAAACATTCTGATGGCTTTACTCATGCGGGGCTCCTCCAGTTTCCAGATGTGCTTCCCTGGTCTCCTCCTCTTCCAGTCTTGGCTCAGATGGCGAATCATACAGAGCGCCTTTGCCCCACTCACCTGGCACCTGGACCACCTCCCTCATCCCTCACATCACGTCATGTTGGAATTGTCTCTTTATCCAACCCCTGCCCAGACACTGAGCCCCTAAGTGGGGACAGAGCTTGTATATGGGGTCGGAAGAAGTGACTGTAATAGCAGCTGACATTTCCTGACCATGAATCTGGTGCCAGGTTCTGTGCTCATTGGCCTCACTTGAATTCTCTTATTCAGTCTTCACAATATCCTGATAGCCTAGATACTATTATTATCCCCATTTTACAGCTGAAAAAAATGAGACACCAAGAGGCTGAGTTATTTTCCTTAAGTCTTAATGTCCAGGCAAACCAAGAGTGCACTTGGGGAACTTGACTTGAAAGCTCTTGCTCTTAACCTTGGCACTATACTGTCCCCCCAAGCTAATGTTCCGGAAATATTAGTGGAGAAATGATTAAATCCTACAGTCCCTTACAGATAGCACCACAGAACCTGTGGTGTTTACAAATGCTTTCAAGTCATCATTTCCTTTACGATCATCATACTCTTGATTTTAAAGGACAGTCTAAAGGCACTCCAGGCCGAGTCCCCTAACCTTACCCATCTGGAAATTGAAAACAAGCACCATCAGTCTCCAAGGAGCCCTGAGCTGGGGGTGCTTTGGTTCAGTTCCTACCTGCCACTGAGGAGAAAAATCAGAGTGGGCCTGTGACGTGGACTAGATGTGCAATCTGTGTTATGGGGTCCAGGCCTCAGCCTGGGGACACCCTGTGCCAACTCTCTTTACCTTGCCTCCTAGATTGCCTGTGCCGCTGTTGACTGTGTCAAAGACAAGAACCAAGACCTGTGCCAGCAGGAGGCGGTCAAGGGCTACCCCACTTTCCACTACTACCACTATGGGAAGTTCGCAGAAAAGTATGACAGCGACCGCACAGTAAGTGGGGGAGAGGCGTCTGCCCAGAGCTCTCTCTGCTGATGGGCAGGGAAACTTCCACTGAGGAGGGGCAGCACTGGGCAGCATCCCAGAAACTGCAGAAGTCAGCTGGAACACTGCACCGAGAGGCCCAGGCCCTGGGCCTGGCTGAGGCTTGACATTGTTGGAGAGTCCCAAGGGGTTGTCACAGATGTCCTGTCCCCAGAGGCAGGCTGGACTCCAGATGCCGAGGGTTTTCTCACTTGCTGGTCGGGGCTGGTGCAAGCCACGCAGACCCTCTCCACCTTGCAGGAGTCTGCCCACCTCTCCCTGTCATAGGAGTGACCCCCTGGAGGGGCTGGGGGTGTGGGGAGAGAGAGTGCACAGCCAGCTCAGGGATTAAAGCTCTTTCTCTCTCTCTCTCTCCCCCTTCCCTGCAGGAATTGGGATTTACCAATTATATTCGAGCCCTCCGGGAGGGAGACCATGAAAGACTAGGGAAAAAGAAGGAAGAGTTATAATTCCTGCCTCAGAAAAAGCTTTTCCATTACACTGTGAATGATACCTGTTTTGTTGTTTCTGAATTTCCACATGTTCTGAAGACAAATTTTTTATAGCCGCTTATGGCCATTTTGTACAATTTTGAAATAAAATTAAACCATTTATTTGGTGGTATGGTTTATTTTCGTGGAGCCTGTACTAAAAAAGGTGGATACTCACATCCTCCTCATTCCACCACCTCTGCTGGGAGGTACAGAGCAGTGTTCCAGTGCCCCATCTGCATGGAGGTGACTCCTGAGGGTGTCAGCCCCCTGTCAGTCATTTGAGAGCAGAACAGGGAAACTGGACCGCAGAATATCCTGCTGGAAAATGACGAGCTAATGAGAGGAAATAAGTCAAGATGATCAATGACTTTGGGAGGCTGAGGTGGGAGGATCACTTGAAGCCAGGTGTTCAAGACTAGCCTGGGAAACATTATGAGACCTCATGTCTACAGAAAATAAAGTTGCTGGGCATAGGGGTACATGCCTGTAGTCCCAGCTACTTGTAAGGCTGGGAAGGGAAGATTTCTTGAGCCCAGGAGTTCAAGACTGCAATGATCTATGATCGCATGACTACTCCAGCCTAGCTAGAAAGCAAGACCTGTCTCAAAAATAGAAAAAGAAAAAGAAAGAAAAAAACAAAAGATGATCAGGGAAATTGGGATGCTGAAGCAAATGGTAACCAAACACTAGCTTCTTCTGGATCATTGTGGTTTCAGCATTGGTGTGTTTCCTCTGTGTGTGTTTTCCTGGAACTTACTTAGGTATTTATCTTTCTCCAGCTATTTGTCTTCTCTTCGTCTCTCTGTTCCCTCCCCAATCTCCCTTTAAAGAAGATTAAGTTGCCGCTTCAGGGGCATGAATGGAGTGGGGGAAGGGGGGGCTCTGTGCCAGCTGCTTGCTGTGCACCCCGGCTGGAAGGGATGGTGTGTTCTCGAGGTGCAGATATTAGATCTGCTCACCCGCCCCCACCACCAACCATAATAACCCCAAATCTTTACGCCACATTTTCCATGGATGGGTGCCTTGCTGTGTACATCTCCTTTTTGACCCACCTTTCTGGTGAGTCCTCCTGCTTTCTGCATTCCTGCATGACTGACACCCCAGCCCTGTGCCCAGCGGTGCAGGCAGAGCCTGAGCACAGCAGTAACATGTTTTGTCTGCTCGGTGGTATTTCTCCATGGACAGCAGAGCGGCCTTGCGCTAGTATCTTGTCTTTAGTTATAAGTAGCGGTCCTAGAGTTGGATTCCTCCAGTAGTTCAGGGGGGCGTTGCTTAAGCTGCAGTACTTGGAAGCACGCTCTGGTGGCCTTGATGGGGACTTGGCCTGCAGGAACAGCCCTCCTTTCCTGGACCCAGCTCCCTTCCTCCTGGCCTAAGTCCTTCCTGCTGATGAATCTGCTGAGAGGAGGACAGAGCCTCCAAGTTCTTCACAGCTGTTTTGACGATGGTGCCACTGTGGGTGGTTTCATTAAGGGAAATCAAGGTTTTGAGAGCCCTTGTTCTGTGCAGTTCTCCAACTTCCCAATTGACCCTCCTGCCAGTTCAGCTCTTCTCTTTTCCCCTAAGCACCCACTTCCTTGGCAGTGGCCCCTGGACTTCACCCAAGGATTGGATATGAAAGACAGAAGCATACATTTAGACATCATTGAAACACAGTTACTGAGTCCCTTCCTGTTGGGGACCATGAACATCTTACAAGGTGTCATTTAATCCTGACACAGGTGTTTACCATTCTAGCATGTGTGTGTGTCTGCACATGGGTCTCCTTCGTTATTTGGAGTATTTGTAGGGGGAACATATTTGCTTGTGTTTTTCAAAAAAGTTTTTTGTTTGTTTGTTTTGGGTTTTTTTTTACTGCACCTTTTCAATAATAACCTCACAAGAGCCACTTCCTGGCTGAGGACCACTAGTGCCCACCTGCGAGGCACAGGGCTTACTTTCTGGCCATTCCACATCCTCAAAGTTCAGACTTTCCTGGCCTAGCTTCTATATGAAGACTTAAAAACATGAAATATTGTCAATTATAGGTTTAAAAAATTTTTTTAACATATCATGAAATGGAATCCTCTTCACATCCCTATTTATTGACTTTGGGCATGACCTCAGCAAATTTCGTCGCAGCTCTGGGCAGCTGCCCCTGCGGACAGAACTCTCTTCCTCCACTCGCCCCCTGGCATCCGGGTTAGTTCTACTCCCAGTCACCATGCTTGGTTCTTTGTGGTTTCACTGATGTTTAGTGCAGACCTCCTCCCTCTGCCCTACTGGAGGGCTTGCTATCACCCTCCTCTGTTCCCCTGGATCCTGCGTTGCAGGCTGATTTCTCTGCAGGCAGTACGTGAGTTAGGGGAGAACTGATCCACATCTTTATTCTGGTGCCCCTTGCCCAGCAGTGAGTCCCCATCACCACCTAACTGGAGCCTTCCGAGCAGGACCCTGACTCTTCTTACCTTCCTCATGCTGCTCCCTCCCCTTCTAGAGGTGTTTGGCTTCCAGGAGCTGTTCTGCGCCGGGCACGGGAAGGTGATGCTTCCAGGTTCAGAAGCTGGTTTGCTCCACCGCAACGTAAGAAGATGTGGAATCTCATCTGGAAAGCATCAGGCCCTCTTAGGAAGGCAAAGCCTATGTCCAGGGGTTACATCACCTGCCCACATCACATGGAATAACACAGGCACCAGCCCTGCCCGCAGGAGGCTCCCAGTTTGAGAGTGAGTGCACATTGGTGCTCAGAACCAAACTCTGTGCATTGTGCTCTTACTGTTTCCCATTCTTTTATTGTTGACTAGAAGAAAGAAGCTGATATTCTTAAGCTACCTATCAAAACCAAATTATGCTTATGGTCCCACCAAATATATGTCACCTCCAAAATCCTCTATTTTAGGCCTGTGTTATCCAAGAGCCATTAGCCACATATGAGTATTGAGTACTTGAAATTTGGCTACTGCAGCTGAGTGAAGGTGTGTATGTCTATGCCTTTTTATATTGTGGTAAAATATACATAGCACACAATTTACCATTTTAATCATTTTTAAAGGTACAATTCAGTGGTACTAAGTACATTTACATTGTTGTCCAACCATCATTATGATCCATCTCTAGAACTTTTTCATCAACCCAGACTGAAACTCCATAACCATTAAAGAATAATTCTCCATTCCCCACTCCTCCTAGCCCGGGTAACCACTATTCTACTTTCTGTCTCTATGAATTCCACTATTCTAGGAACCTCATATAAGCAAAATCATATATCCTTTTGTATCTGGCATATTTCACTTAGCACACTGTTTTCAAGGTTCATTCTTGAAAGTATGTAGCATGTATTAGAATCTCATACCTTTTTTAAGGCTGAATAATATTCCATTGTATGTGCATACCATATTTTGTTTACCCATTCATCCATCAGTGGACGTTTGGGTCAGTTTCACCTTTTGACTATTGTGAAGAATGCTGCTGTGAACATAGATGTACAAGTAAATACCTCTGTGACATCCTATTTTCAATTCTTTTGAAGGTGGAGTTACTGGGTCATCTGGTAACTCTATTTTTAATTTTTTGAGGAATGGACAGACCATTTTCCACAGTGGCTGCACCATTCTGCATTTCCACCAGCAAGGCACGAGGGTTCCAATTTCTCCTCATCCTCGCCAACAGTTATTTTCTGGTTTGGTTTCATTTTTAATAGTAGCCATCCTAATGGGTGTGAAGTGGCATCTCGTTGTGGTTTTGAAATGCGTTTCCCTAATGATTAGTGATTTTGAGCATTTTTTTTATTTTTATTTTTATTTTTTGAGACAGAGCCTCACTCTGTCACCCAAGCTGGAGTGCCATGGTGCCATCTCAGCTGACTGCCACCTCCGCCTCCCGGGTTCAAGCGATTATCATACCTCAGCCTTCTGAGTAGCTGGGATTATAGGCGCCTGCCACCACACCTGGCTGATTTTTGTATTTTTAGTAGAGACGGGGTTTCACCATGTTGGTCAGGCTGGTCTTGAACTCCTGACCTCAAATGATCTGCCCACCTCAGCGTCCCAAAGTGCTGGGATTACAGGTGTGAGCCACCTCACCCGGCCTTGAGCATCTTTTCATATGTTTATTTTCCATTTGTCTATGTTATTTGGAGAATAAGATATTCTCTTATTCTCTTTAAGTTGTTGCCCACTTTCACATTGGATCGTTTGGTTTTATGTTGTTCCCTTGTAGGAGTTATTTATACATTCTGGATATTAATCCCTTATCTAACATATAATTTGCAAATATTTTATCATGTTCTGTGAGTTTTCTTTTCACTCCCTTGATAATGTCCTTTCATGCACAAAACTTTTAATTTTTATAAAGTCCACTTTATCTTTTCCTTTGTTGCCAGTCTTTGGGTGTTATATCCAAGAAATCATTGCCAAATTCAATGTCCTGCAGCTTTCTTCCTATGTTTTCCTCTAGAAGTTTTATAGTTTTAGCTCTGAAGTTTTTTATTCATTTGGAGTTAATGTTTATGTATAGTGTAAGGTAAGGGTCCAATTTCATTGTTTTATAAAATATATATAACTTAAGATTTACCATTTTAACTATTTTTGAGTATACAATTCAGTGGCACTGATATCACTTTTGTTGTTCGAGTCTTAACAATAAAATAATGGGAAACAGTAAGAGCACAATGCACAGAGTTTGGTTCTGACCAGCAATGCCTAGTCACTCTCAAACTGGGAGCCTCCTCTGGGCAGGGCTGGCGCCTGTGTTATTCCGTGTGATGTGGGCAGGTCACGTAACCCCTGAGCATAGGCTTTGTCTTCCTAAGGGGTCCTGATGCTTTCCAGATGAGATTCCATATCTTCTTATGTTGTGGTGGAGCAAACTAGTTTCTGAACCCAGAAGCATCACCTTCCCATGCCTGGCACAGAACAGTCCCTGGAAGCCAAACACCTCTAGACAACATACATAACACTTTATGTTATGTGTATTTTACGTAACATAATGGATATCCAGCCCGGGCGCAGTGGCTCACGCCTTTAATCCCAGCACTTTGGGAGGCCAAGGTGGGTGGATCACCTAAGGTCAGGAGTTAGAGACCAGCCTGGCCAACATGGTGAAACCCTGTCTCTACTAAAAATACAAGAATTAGCCAGGCACGGTGGCGGGCACCTGTAATCCCAGCTACTTGGGAGGCTAAGGCAGGAGAATTGCTTGAACCCAGAAGGTGGATGTTGTAGTGAGCCGAGATGGCGCCACTGCACTCCAGCCTGGGTGACAGAGTGAGAAAAAAAAAGAAAAAAAAAATGGATATCTAGTTTTTCCAGCACTATATGTTGAAAACACTGTTCTTTCCTCCCTGAGTAGTCTTGTCACTCTAGTTGAAAATCATCTGGTTACATATGTGAGGGTTTATTTCTGGGCTCTCTATTCTATTTAATCGGTCAGTATGTCTGCCTGTATGTCAGTACTACATTGATAACTATAGGCTTGTAGTAAGTTTTGAGATCAGGAAGTATGAGTCCTCCAGCCTTGTTCTTTTTTGAGATTGTTTTGGTTTTGGATGGGTCCCTCGAAATTTCGTGCAGTACCATTTATCACCTGTGTAGATTCACATAACTACCGCTGCAATCAAAATACAGAACTATTCCATCACCACAAGACATCTCATGCTACCCCTTTATATTCACACCCCTCTCCACCTCCCCTAAACCTTGGCAGCCACTAACTTGTTTTCCATCCCTACAATGTTGTCATTTGGAGAATGTTATATAAATGGAATCATATAATATGCAACCTTCAAGATTGGCCTCTCTCACTCTACATAATGTCGTTAGCGTCCATCCAGGTTTTTGCATAGGTCAATAGTTTGCTCCTTTTTATTGCTATGTAGTATTCCGTGGTATGGATGTACCACAGTTTATTTAACCATTTACTTGTTAAGGGATGTTTTGGCTGTTCCTGGTTTTGAGCCTTGCAAAGAAAGCTGCTGTGAACATTTATGTATAACCTTTGTGTGGACATAAATGTTCATCTATCTGGGATAAATGCCCAGGAGTATGATTGTGTTTAGCTTCTAAAGAAACTGCCACACCGTTTTCCAGAGTGTTTGTACCATTTGCATCTCACCAGTAATGTGTGAGATCCAGTTTCTCTTCATCCTCACCAGTATTTACTATTGTCACTTTTTAAAAAAATTTTAGCTGTTCTAATTGGTATGTAGTAATATCTCATCATGGTCTTAATTCACATTTTCCTAATGGCTAGCAATGTTGAACATTTTTTCATGTGTTTATTTGCCATCTATGTATCATCTTTAGGGAAATGTCACTGCATGTCTGTTGCCCATTTTCTAAGTGGATTGTTTTATTACTGTTGAGTTTTGAGACTTCTTTAAATATTCTAAATTGATTCTCAGTCAGAAATGTGGTTTGCAGATGTTTTCTCCTAGTCTGTAGCTTGTGTTTTCATCTGCTTAACAGAGTCTTTCACAGAGCAAAATTTCTTAATTTTGATGAAGTCCAATATTACAATTTTTTTATGGATTATGCTTTTGATGTCACATCTAAGGATTCATCACTAAGCCCTAGATAGCAAAAATTTTCTTCTTTTTTTCTTAAGTTTTACATTTAAAGATATGATCAATTTTAAGTTAATTTTCATATAAGGTGTGAAACTTAAGTCAAGGTTCAGTTCCCAAGCCATTTGTTGAAAAGACTATCTTCCCTCCACTGTATTTCTTTTGCACTTCTGTAAAAAATCAGTTAACTGGAAGCCAGGTGCAGTGATGCACGCCTGTAGTCCCAGCTACCCAGGAGGCTGAGACAGGAGGATCACTTGAGCCCAGGAGTTCAAGGCTGTAGTGTGCAGTGATCATACCTGTGAATAGCCACTGCACTCCAGCCTGGGCAGCATAACAGACTGCAGCTCTAAAACAAAACAAAACAAAACAAAAGATTAAAGTTGTAAATAAAAAAATATATATCAGTTGGCTGTACTTACACGGGTATATTTCTGGGCTCTCTATTTTGTCCCTTTGATCTATGTGTCTATTCCTCCAGTGATACCACACTGTCTTAACTTCTCTATAAAATGCCTTGAAATCAGACAAACTGAGTTCTCCTACTACTTCTGTTTTTCAAAATTGCTTTAGCTGTTCTACTTCCCTTTGCCTTTCGTATAAATTTTGGAATAATCTTGTCCATATCAAAATTTTTCTGGGATTTTGATAGGAATTATATTAAACCTGTATATAAAAATGATCAAATGATTCAGAAAAACAAATGTATCTATGTGTATGTATGTGTGTATCTGCTATACTATGTAGATATATTTGTTTTTCTGAATTGTTTATCTACTATGTAGATACCCACATACACACACATAAGTACAAACACGAAGAGAAAGAAAAAAAGCAAAATGTAAACAACTGGTGAATCTCGGCAAAAGATGTGTGCAATTTTTTTATAAGTTTGAAACTACATCAAAATTAAAAGTGCTCCCTAATCTCCTGCCAACTAAAAAGTATACATGGAAAAAAAGAGCACACCGTAATAAATAACTCAGCAAACCATTTTAGCAGGAGGGCTGAGTCAAACTCTCTCCAGGCAGGCCTGCTTCTTGTGTGGCCAGGACCCAGGATTTCCTTGGACCTCCACAGAAGGTTGCAGACAATGTCTGGGAGTCTGGCTAAGGAGCTTACCAGATTGTGTGACCTCGGTGGGATCACAGGCCCGCCTCAGGGATCCACAGCACAAGGGGCAATGAGGTGGTGCCAGTGAGTGTGGAAGACAAAGGGCTCCAGCCAGGACTAGAGAAGGAAGGAAGGTGGCTGAGTCTCAGGCTTCAGCAGCCACCACGCCGTGCAGTGTTGACCGGCAGAGGGAGGGAGGATCTGCAGGACCAAAGGTGGACCCTCTTCCCTAACTGTCACCAGGACAACATGAAAGTTTGTCCACACCTCATGGGGAAGGGAGGAGGGGAACTCTGAAACCCTGAGCATTCACCCAGAGTCATCCCAGAATTTACCTAAAAATGACTTTCAGTTTATCAGATCAGACTGAGATCATCATTTCTACTAAATCAAGGAATATAAACACACACACACACACACACACACACACACCCCTTTCTCTGCACAATAGGCACAGCGTAAAGATGCAACTCCTCTATGCCTGATAAAATGTGGTGCCCAGCCCTGAATACAAGGCTCCAGGTGAAACCTGGCCCACTCAGGGTAGAGAGGACCGTGAACTCCTCATTCCAAATCTTATATCTCGGTTAATCTAATCTAAGAACGTAGGCTCACCTTCAACAATATCCATCAAAGCTTTTTCACGCTGCCCACAGAAAAGGCCAATCCTTGATAGTTCATTTTCACCGAATATTTTTATTTGCTTGTTTTCAAGGTAACCACACATGTTATAAGAAACCTGGAAAAGTGCAGAAAAGCACACAGAAGGAGATTTAAACCACTTGAAATCCTGGTACTCATGAATCACTATTAAACGTTTTTTTCCACACACACACACACACACACACACACACGAAAATCTTACCATTTTGTAACTTTTTAAAATAAGTTTTTACAAGATATTTTGAGTATTTTCCTATATCATTAGATATTCTTCCTTAACATACTTTTTAAAGACTATGCAACAGGGTTTCTCGACGTTGGCACTATGGACATTGGGGTCAGGTAATTGTTGTTGGGGGCTTTTCTGAACATTGTAGGATGTTGCAGACCTCTGATCTCTACCCACTGGATGCCTGTAGCACCTCCCCACTCTGCTGCACATAACAACCAAAATTGTCTCCAGACATTTTTGTCCCTTAGAGGGCAAAATCACTCCCAGTTGACAACTGTTGCTATGTAGTACTTTATCCTGGGTAAATGTGATCATTTACTTAGAAATCCATCTTATTAGATATACATATTATTTATAGTTATTCCAAGCTATGAATAATGCTGGATATACCTCTCTGGTTTTGTTATTTTACACATTTTTGAATTTTCAGAAGTGGCCTTCTGGGTCAAAGAATATGCATGTTTCTAGGGCCGGGCACGGTGGCTCATGCCTATAATAGCAGCACTTTGGGAGGCCGAGGCGGGCAGATCACTTGAGGTCAGGAGTTCGAGACCAGCCTGGCCAATATGGTGAAACCCCGTCTCTACTAAAAATAGAAAAATTAGCCGGACATGGTGGTGGGTGCCTGTAATCCCAGCTACTCAGGAGGCTGAGACAGGAGAATTGCTTGAACCTGGGAGGCAGAGGTTGCAGTGAGCTGAGATCGCACCATTGCACTCCAGCCTGGGCAACAAGAGCAAAACTCTGTCTGAAATAAATAAATAAAGCCTGTGATATATTGTCGATTTCTTTAAAAAGTTACCTATTTATGTTCTTACTAAGAGTATATGAAATTACCTGTTCTCCTAAACTCTTGTTAGCTCTGGAAATTATAATTTTTAAAGATCTTCGCAAATTTTATTTTTGCTATAAGACAATTATTTCAGTTAAATTTTTTCTTGAAAATTTTAGTTTGCCAGGATGTTTTCAATCCTGTCTCTGTCTCTGATAAGTTTTCTATCTTTAACTTCATGTTACTTGCAAATTTGACAAGAATTTAAATGTTGTAAAAAAAAAAATAGGGTTTAGCCTAGAATCCTGTAGCAGGCCAACAGAAATTTCCCATCAATCCACTAGTTAGTTCTGCATCCCTAGGTACAATCATTCAGCAAGTCCCTAACCCACTTAATTACCTCAGTCTCTAACTGATATTTTCGAACCTTTCCTAAAGGGTACAATGAAAGACAATGCCAAATATTTTGTTGAGGTCTGGATTTAGTATCTACCACATTTCTCTGGTGAACCAATCTAATAACCCTATGAAAGAATAACTCTTTACCTGTGTACAACCCTTTACAGTTTGGACTCATTTTTAAATTCATTTATTTTCATTTGGACAAATGAAAATATATGTTGCACATACTCAGCCCATCCCCCTATTTTCAGCCTCCCTTTCGGATGTAGTTGGGGCCTCCAAATCCTAAGCCTTTCCAGAGTTCTGTAGCATGAATCTGTTTCTTGGCTTTTTCACTGCCAGGTTGGGTTTCTGGTCTGCTGAGCCAGTGCCACCCAACCCTGTTCTTCCCTTAAGAGTTACATCTCCTATGAGCTAGGCACAGTGGCACACACCTATAGTCCAGCTACTTGGGAGGCTAAGGCAGGAGGATCACTTGAGCCCAGGAGTCTGAGGCTGCAGTGCACTGTGATCACACCTGTGACGAGCCCTGCACTCCAGCCTGGGCAGCATAGCAAGAGCTCATCTCTTTAAAAAAAAAAAAAAAGTTACATTTCCTAGTCTCCCTCACAGGCAGGACTGCCAGGAATAGGTCTGCAATTCCTGAAGATTGAAGCTGTTGCAATTTAGGGGCCCACTTTTTAAAAAATATATAAAAATGGCCCAGACACGGTGGCTCACACCTGTAATCCCAGCACTTTGGGAAGCTGAGGCAGACAGATCACCTGAGGTCAGGAGTTTGAGACCAGCCTGGCCAACATGGTGAAACCCCGTCTCTATTAAAAATACAAAAATAGCCTGGTGTGGTGGGGGACACCTGTAATCCCAGCTACTCAGGAGGCTAAGGCAGGAGAATCGCCTGAACCCAGGAGGTGGAGGTTGCAGTGAGCCAAGATCCAGCCTGGGCGGCAAAGTGAGACTCCGTCTCAAAAAAAAAAATATATATATATATATACACACACACACACACACACACACACAAAATTGGGCCAGGTGCGGTGACTCTTGCCTGTAATCCCAACACTTTGGGAGGCTGAGGTAGGTGGATTGTTTGAACCTAGGAGTTCGAGACCAGCCTGTGGAACATGGTGAAACACCATCTCTACAAACAATACAGAAATTAGCTGAGTGTGGTAGTGTGTACCTGTAGTTCCAGCTACTTGGGGTGGTGTGCACCTGTAGTTCCAGCTACTTGGGAGGCTGAGATGGGAGGATCACTTGAGCCTGGGAGGTGGAGGCCACAGTGGGCCGATGGCACCACTGCACTCCAGCCTGGACAACAGAGTGAGACCCTGTCTCAGAAAAATATATAAATATATGCAAAATTTGTGACAATGGTAAATATCTATTTACTTGAAAAAAGGAAATCACAAGTTAAACACTTAAAAAGCTGAAATATACCACAAATAACACAAAATCCAGAAAAACAATATGATGTTTTTATTTCTATTTATTTTTTCTTAGGGGTCTACTCACGGAACTCTCCTCTGACCAGTCTATATAAAGAGCCAGTCTCCATTCTTCACCCTGCTTTCTTTTATTCCATAGCATTTATCCCAAGAGCATCACATCTGTCTTATTTGTTCATGTATTTTCTTTCTTCCCCTCTAGAATGTAAGATCTAGAGGGCAAAAACATTTTCTGTCTAGTTTGCCATTTTGCCCCCAAACCAGAAAAGGATAAGTATTCAATGAGTGTTGAATAAATGTTGGAAATTTTCACGTAGAACCCCATAGCTCACAAACTGTATGTAGTGTATGATCCAGTTTTCGTTTAAAAATATGCATAGAAGAAAAAGACCAGAAATAGATCAAAATATTTAAAGTGATTATCTTGGGATGATAAAACTAGGATTGATTTTCATTTTCTTAATCCTGTTTTTCTAGATATTCCAATTTTCATTTCAGTGATGTATTTAACATTTTACATAAGTGAAATGCTCATGATGAAATGCGAGATGAAAAAGCTAGAAACAAAATGTATCTACTATGATCCTGATTTCTTTAAGACATATTTTAATTAAAAAAAGACTTGAAGGAAATGCAGCAACAAATTGAAAATGGCTACCTCTGGAAGTTGGAATAACAGATGGTTTTCATTTCTTTCTACTTGTTTATGTTTTTGCAGATTTTATAATGAGCATGAATTACTTTGATAATGCATGATCATAAAAACAACAAATGTTACTACGGAGGAAAGAATGGGAGTTGAGAAAAATGAGGTTCCATTAAATTAGAAGTAAGGCTTGATATTTATTTGGTAGTGTTCAAAGAAAGGGCAGGGAAGACAAAAAAGAGTACCAAGAAAGAGGGAATAAGGTAGGAATGGGAGGCCTTGATGAGATCAAGATAGTAATAGGGAAAGAAAGAAGGGATGAATATAATAATGCAGGTGGAGCAGTGGAGCAGAGGGAGTAAGTTGGGCTTTCCCTCATTTGGATTGAAATGAGAGCCCACTCTCAGAACTTCCTAAAGCAGCCCTAGAATAATATATTAATGGGAATGCGAAGGGAGAAGTCCAAGTTGAGTAGTAAGTAAATGGATATCATTTTATAAACTTCTTTTTTTGTTTTTTTGATACGGGGTCTTGCAGTGTTGCCTAGGCTGGAGTGCAGGGGCGCAATCTCGGCTCGCTGCACACTCCGCCTCCCAGGTTCATGCCATTCTCCTGCCTCAGCCTCCCAAGTAGCTGGGACTACAGGCGCCCACCACCACACCCGGCTAATTTTTTGTATTTTTAGTAGAGACGGGGTTTCACCGTGTTAGCCAGGATGGTCTTGAACTCCTGACCTCATGATCTGCCTGCCTCAGCCTCCCAAAGTGCTGATTACAGGTGTGAGCCACCTCGCCCAACCCATTTTGTAAACTTCTGTTGGGCTCTTTTAAAAATCAATGGAGAAAAAATATATTCTGAAATTGCTCCAAATGCCTTCTTATCTCTAGTTTTTCAAGACAGGTTTCTGAATCAGGATATTCATGACTTAACTTACTTAATGCATTAATTCAGGTGGTAATGATTGACCGTAACTTCAAACAACAGGACACATTCTTGTGGTCTCCTGAGGACCACCTGGGTAATGGAATAATAATGACAATTAGGATATGGTGAATCCACCTTCTCACTATGACATAGAATGCCAAATAGAAGTAGTTAGTATTCATTGAAAGCAGCACGTGAATAATCAGATAAAAGAAAAGTACTTAGTGAAGGCAAGAAACACTTAGTGAAAAGTCTTTTAACATTTATTTTTGTAGCACAATAAAATAAAAATGTGAGTTAGTTTTAAAATTCATAGCTTATCTAAAGGAACTCCCCAGGACTTATTGCCTACATATAAAGTTACTTTAAAGAGAGAAATAGAGACCGTATTGTAAAATAGAAAGAATTCAAAGTTCCTTTTTATTAGAATACACATTGATATGTGAAAGTGCTTTTAATTAGATATAATTAAAATAATAGGCTATATTTAAAATAATTACATACTAAAAGATGTCTACAAAATGATGGGAACTTGGCTATAAAATTTTAACATGAGCAATATTAAGCATAATAATACCTTATCTACATGAATTTTTTTTTACTAATCTATCTTTTCACCCCACTTGCCCTTATTCTGCCTAGAAGGGAAAAGAACTCACCAATTTACAGACCTTGATTCAGCCAGTATAGAATAAATTTACTGGAGTTATATCTCTATGACAAAGTTATAAACATAAATTTCCCATTGAAATAAAACTTAAAGATACCAGATTGCTTGAAATATCTATCTATACACATATCTATAGAAATAGATAACTACATATTTAATATATAACAGGTCCGTATTCCTTACGTTGATAGTTAACTTAAAAGAAAAAAAAACTAGAAAGCCCTACCTAAGAAGAGATGTTTAAGTATAATCTAAGTAGTAATAAAATGAAATACAAATTAAAACAAGGAGCTTTTCTTCCCCCACTCAAATTAGCAAAGCATTTTTTAAACGATAGTACCCAAAGAATCATTATCAATCATCACCAATAGCATTTTAAAGGGGTTCAAAAATTTTGTAAAGTAATCTGGCAATAGAAATTGAGAGGCACAAAAAAGATTATAACTTTCAATTTAGCAATTCCAGCTGTAGGAATGTATCCTAAGGAAATAATCTCAAACATGGAAACAGCTACAAGCAAAAAATAATAATCATCTAAGCATTATTCATAATAGAAAAAAATGAGGGAGGAGAGAACCCTGAAAAAATTGGAATAGCTAATAAAAGAACATGTAAATTATGGTACATTCATTTGTTATATTCTGCAGGTGGTAAAAAATGATAGTTATGAAAAACTAGGGGAAAACATGGAAGAAATCTTATGGTGGGTTAAATTTTAACAGCAGAATGTCAATTTGAATATATTTATGATTGCAATTCTTCAAAAATATGCTTTTTAAAAATACAGAAGAAAATACATGAAAAAGATAATGATAGGGCTGTTAAGTGATGAGCATATGGATACTTTTATTCTTTTTCTATACTTATTACATTTTTGTGATGTGATTATATTACTCTAAAAATAAAAATATTGTTAAATTTTTGGAATGGAGTTTTACTGACTTGGAGGTGTTGGTTTTTTTCCCCAGTGTTTTTACTGGCTTGGGATAGTTTTTTCCCCCAATGTTTTTCCACCTTCTTCTTCTCCTTTATTTTATTTTATTTTATTTTATTTTATTTTATTTTATTTTATTTTATTCATTTATTTTGAGACAGGGTCTCACTTTGCTCCGAGGCTGCATGGAGTACAGTGGCACAATCACAGCTCACTGAAGCCTCAATCTCAGGGGCTCTAGCCATCCTCCCATTGCAGCCTCCCAAGTAGCTGAGACTACAGACGTGTGCCACCATGCCCCGCTAATTTTTGTATTTTTTTGTTGAGACAGGGTTTCGCCATGTTGCTCAGGCTGGTCTTGAGCTCCTTGGCTCAAGCACTCCTCTTGCCTCAGCCTCCCAAAGTGCTGGGAATACAGGCATGAACCACCGGACCTGGCCCTCCAGCTTCTTCTTTAATGCCACTAAATCTCTGAGGCCTTGATAAAACTAGACAGCATAAACATAAAGTAAAATGGGGGGGTGGGAATTTTTAGGTAAATACAGCTGAAAATGCTTACAATGAAATATGATATTTAAAAATTGGATACAAATTGATTTATCTAATATATTCTGATTTTCATTTGTTAAAAATATTTTTATTAAAAATAAGGTTTGACCTTAGATATGACAAAAAGGGCAAGCAAGAAAAGAGAAAAATAGATAAATGAAACTTCATCAAAATTAAAACATTTTGTGCTTCGAAGGACAAAGTGGGTGCACTTTATACCCACTAGCATGACTATAATAAAAAGATAAACAACAGGTACTGTTGACCAGGATGTGGAGAAATCAGAATCCTCATACATTGCTGGTAGGAACGTAAAATGGTGCAGTTGCTTTGGGAAACAGTTTGGAAGCTCCTCAAAAAGTTAAACATGGAGTTACCATTTGAGCCAACAATTACATTCCTAGGAGAAATGAAACATATGGGCAGAAAAACTTATACATACATGAAAGTTCAGAGAAACATTATAAATACTCCCAAAGTAGAAACAACCCAAATGTCTATCAACAGACCAATGGATAAACAAAATGTGACATATACATACAATGAAATATGATTCAACTGAGTGAAGTTCTGATACATGTTACAATATGGATGAACTTTCTTGTTGTATTTTTTGTTTGTTTGTTTTGAGACAGGGTCTCACTCTGTCCCCCAGGCTGGAGTGCAGTGGCACAATTAGGGCTCACTAAAGCCTTGACCTCCCAGGCTCAAGTGATCCTCCCACCTCAGCCTCCTGAGTAGCTGGGACCACAGGCGCCCACCACCACGCCTGGCTGATATTTGTATTTTTTGTAAAGACGAGGTCTTGCCATGTTGCCCAGACTGATCTCCAACTCCTGGGCTCAAGTGAGCCTCCTGCCTCAGCCTCCCAAAATTTTGGGATTACAAGAGTAAGCCACCACACCCAGCCTCAAGGATGGACTTTGAAAACAAGCTGAGTGAAAGAAGCCGGTTCCACACTTTTACACTGTTGGTGGGAGTGTAAACTAGTTCAACCATTGTGGAAGACAGTGTGGCGATTCCTCAAGGATCTAGAACTAGAAATACCACTTGACCCAGCCATCCCATTACTGGGTATATACCCAAAGGATTATAAATCATGCTGCTATAAAGACAGATGCACGCGTATGTTTATTGCGGCACTATTCACAATAGCAAAGACTTGGAACCAACCCACATGCCCATCAATGATAGACTGGATTAAGAAAATGTGGTACATATACACCATGGAATACTATGCAGCCATAAAAAAGGATGAGTTAATGTCCTTTGTAGGGACAAGGATGAAGCTGGAAACCATCATTCTCAACAAACTATCACAAGGACAGAAAACCAAACACCGCATCTTCTCACTCATAGGTGGGAATTGAACAATGAGAATACTTGGACACAGAGTGGGGAACATCAAACACCAGGGCCTGTCGTGGGGTGAGAGGATGGGGGAGGGATAGCATTAGGAGATATACCTAATGTAAATGATGAGTTAATGGGTGCAGCACACCAACATGGCACATGTATACATATGTAACAAACCTGCATGTTGTGCACATGTACCCTAGAACTTAAAGTATAATTTAAAAAAAAATTAAAATTAAAAATAAAAAATTAAAAAGAAGCTGGTTCCAAAAGACCATATATTGTGTGATTGCATTTATAGGAACATCTAGAATATGCAAATCTATAGGGACAGAAAGTAGATTAGTTGTTTCCCAGAGCTGGGGAATTGCAGGGTGGGAGAATGGATATGGGGCTTCTTTCTGGATCCATGAAAATATTCTAAAATTAGACTGCAGTGATGGTTGTCCAATTTTTTGAAGGTATTAAAACTGTTGAATTCATATGCTTTAAGTGGGTAAATTATATGGTATGTGAATTATATTTCAATAAAGCAGTTTTTTAAAAAGTATAACACCTCTATTAGAATGACCGATGATTTTCATTTTCATCTATTTTTGGGTGGTAAGCAGTGTTCATAACAGGCATTGTCTAATAAAGTGTTATCAAGGATAACAGTTATGTATTATCAAAAAGACAGTGAGGCAGAGCTGCTGAGCACAAGTAAGCTCAGGAGCCAACAGAGATCTGGATCACAATCCTTAGCCAGGCTGCCATTAACGATTAGTTGGGTGATCTTGAGCAAGTCACCTAACCTCTCTTGTGCCTTAGCTTCTTTCTCTGCACAGAGAACAGCATGATGATTTCTTCATACTCGGTTGTTCTGAGCATTAACGTGGAGTTTGCTTAACATGGCATATGGCAAACTCTCAATAAATGCAGGTCAGCAATAGGAGTAGGAATGGTAGAGGTATTAGTGCTAGTGGTAGTCGTCATAGGGCATCCACAGTGCAAAAAAGGTTATGAACCACCACTCTCAGCCCACATCACGGTTGCAAGGCACTCTCTCTGCAGGTTGGTAGGTTGTCGTAAGTGAGGAGGTGGGAGAAGATGCCTCCCCAGTTCATACGGCTTTTGCAGAAAGTGTTGAAAGAAGCATTCTTTAGGCTTTCCGGGCATTTTGAATTCCTAATTCTGATTTTTTTTTTTTCTCTATGCTTAGGGGAGGCCAGAGGGAGGCCTTTCTCTGAGCTCTGCGGAGGCCAGTAGGCAGAACATTTCTTTCCATTTTGCTGCTATGTATGTTTGTTTCTTTCACTTTCTTTCTTCTTTTTAAAATTCACACCAAAATAAATGATTGAATTTAGACTTTTTTCCAACTTAATAAAATTACCTTGGGTTCAAAAACTATATTTGAGAGGTATAAAGTAATGGACCTCAATGGAATATGAGGTTTATCACTATCAGGTCTGTCCTATTAGAAGCCTCATATATTCTACCATTTTACAGAGCTCTACATAATTAAGGAAAAATTAGGCTGTGTTTTTGCTCTTTTTAAACTTAGATTTGCTGTCTATAAACACATGGTCACATATTCTAGAGAAATTCCTTCACATGTACAAAAGAGGATGTGTTTGAGAATGTTCGAATCAACGTCGTTGGTCATCGCAAAAATAAATTTTAATCATGCAATTAAAAACAGGTGGCAATGGAGTTGGAATGAATTAGAGCCATACTTGTTGACAAGAAAAAATCACCAAAAATTAAATTAAAAAGTTGAAAGATATTGGGAGTATGATCTCATTTATACAAAGCTTAAAATCTACGAAACAATACTATCGTTTTGGATGCCTCTATGAGTAGTAAAAGCTAAAAGAGTTGCATGGGAATAATAAACACAAAATTGAGAATAGCGGTGATTTGGGCAGTGAAAGAATGGAGGGGAATGGAGTCAGGGAAGTGCCTTCAACCGTATTTGTAAAATTTTAATCTGAGGGCTGGGCATAGTGATGTTCTTTATATTATTTTAATGGCTTTTCATGTATTATTTCATACTTCATAAATTATTTTTTAAAGAAAAAATGTGGAGGCATGTAGTTCTACTATTCTCTCTACTTTTCTGAATTTTAACATTTTTCAAATTAATAAAATACTATATTTTAATGTAAACTCTACATGCATAACTTCCCCTTTTTGTCACCTATGTTTTAGTACTCAAATGAATTGAAGGGAAGATAGAGTGAGGTAGTGATATTATTTCAGAAGTAGTGAACCAAGGCCTCCTCTGCTGGAACTGGAACTTGAAATAAATTAGGTTTAGTTCAGTCTGGAGTATTAATTGGATTTAATTATTTATAAGCTAAGTGTCATAAGGGTCCATGATCCTTAAAAGAATTAATCACATTTCAAAGGGCATTGAAAACCACATAAATGCAATAAAGTTGCATAGTCTATTCATCAGCACATTACCTTAAAGTCCTGTGGAAGAAGCGATCTATTTAACATTCTAAAAATTAGTCCAGACTTTTGTATCAGACTTTGTGCAATGTCATTTACTACCCATGGGAAAGAAATGATTACACACATACCATAACACAACACATATTTCATAAAGATACAGGCGTATTTAACAACATATATATGAGATACATGGGTGGATGACTACCTGGAGGGTGGAGGAGATTGGCTAAAAATAAAATAAAATGTCTTCTGGCAGGTCTGGCCAGATTCCCACTGGATTAGCCCGCTTCTAGAAGGTGAGGACCGCCTGAGGCAGTGGAGGCTTGGGTCTTGCTCACTTCCTTGGCTGGTGGTGGGAGAAAGCTGAAGACCTGTATTGTTGTTCAGACTGCTTGGGAGGGGGAGGGGTCAGCCCACTGCACCCCAACGTTGTCTCCACTTGACTAGATCCAGGAGAGGAGGAGGAGGTAAGGGTTGTCGCTGGGCTCTTCAGTTCTTGCTACTACTGCTGTTGCTGCAGTGCTACAACTAATTATACCGCTTCTGTATCTGCTAATGACACCGCCGTGTTTGAGCCCTTCCTATGTGTTGAACATGGAAAGAAGAGATTTGAAATTCTCATTTGATCTTATTAATTCTAAGGGATGCGAGTGTTGTTAAAACTATTTTACAGGTCAAGAAATTAAGATGCAGAGAAGTCAGGTACCTTACCCAAGATTTCATGATGAATTACATGGCACAGCTGGTCTGAGCTTTTCTTTAAGTCTCTGGTGTCGTACCTTCCAGCTGTTCTCATAAAATGGGGCAGTCATGTTTTTGTCAGCTGCAGAAATTCTCTCTGTCAGAGAAGAAACCAGCTCCAAACCCAGCCTCATCAGGTGATAAAAAAGTTTTTCTTTTTAATAGCCTGAACCACATATAAATTGGTAAATGTACTTAGGAACCTGTATTGATAATCAGAAAAGTTGTATATTCTGTGACCCAGCCATTCTACTACTAGGAATATATCCTAAGGAAATCATTAGAGACAAGAGAACGCATTTGTTCATAAGGATGGACACTAGAGCATAATTATAGAGGTGAAAAAGTGAAAGCCACCCTCAAGTCCAATAATAAAGGGCTGATTAAATTATACGTACAGCTTATAGACATATCCATATTTTAATAATTGCTAAGATGTATTAAGTGCTTACCGCGTGCCACTGATTGTTTTAAAGAACTATATATATGTTAACTCATTAATGTTTTAAAGAACTATATATATATAAACTCATTTAATCTATGTGCTAGATTGTAGTGTGATACTTACAAAAATATAATATAGGAATATTTATGACTTGAAAAAATGTACATGACGTATTGATGAATGAAAAAAGCATATCACAAAACTGTTTTAAAACTATAGATAGAAGCAAAAAGGCAGTCATTAGAACTGAGGCATGAAATTACTGTTTTTATTTTCTTCTTTGTGATTTCGAGATGTATCAAAATTTTATATAATAATAATCTATTACTTTTTTTATAAACTGATTTAAAAATAAATACATAGCCAAGGTATTAGGCCACGCCTGAGGACCTCACACCCCAGCAGTATCAGGCCTCCCCCAGGAGGTGGGGCCACTGATGAACAAACAGGTGAGGAAGCCCAGCTGGTGCCATGGCCGGGGAGCCAGTGACCCCTAACGAAAGCCAGCTGTTGCCTCTCTCTACCAAGGGCCCTGCCCACAGCCCTATTTATTAGGAAGCTCTGCTGCTGTGAGGCTCTGGCACCAAGACCTGGGTCACCAAAGAGAGTTCAGTCATTCTGGACAATACTAAAAACAGAGTTACACAGGCTGATGCTCTCAAGACTGTGATCAAAGGTCTTGTAAGAATTAAAGAAAGAGGAAAGAAACACGAAAGGTGGCTCGCCAGTCAAGACAGGTTTATTTTAGAGAAAACAAACCTGAGAGGAGCTTCTGGCTGAGTTAGCTCAGAGGCACACTCTCTTACAGACTAAGAGTTTTTAAGGATTCAGGGTGGGAGAGTTTATCAGAGGCTTGGACAGCTTGTGTCTTTTTGTTGTGCTTATCTGGGAGGGAGAGTTTTGTGTCTGTTTCCATACATCTTTCTGCAGCTGCAGGCATATCCCCCGAGTCTGCTTTTAGCTTTCCTATCTTAGTGCACCTGAAGGGAAAGGAACGTGCTTCTTAAGGCTCACTGTTTTACTGTGGCCCATTGTATGAGGGTGAAGTTTGGCAGTTAAGCAAGAGACTTTCCCCCCACCTCCCTCTGTGTCCCAGCTGTCTTATCTGTGTTTTGCTGTCTGCTCTTTCTGGCTGCTTGTAGTTAGAAGAGAAGTGATTTCCTTGAAATGCATGAGGCTATAAAGGGAGCCGGAAGTTAAAGTGGCAGTGTTTTTCCGAGATGATGGTGCTCCTGCTCTGTCAGGTCTTACTCCCGCTTTAAGAGGCTGTCACTGTCTGTCTCTGGCTCCTGCTGACTTCTTGAACCCAGTTTCCCATGACTCTCTGTAGCCCTTCACACTAGAAAGGCCATTTCCTCCTAACTTTCCCCGGTACCTGTGATGCATTTTCTCCTGCTCCATGTTTTCCAAACTTTTCTTTCTAATCCTGTGCTCTAAAATGTCTTTTTCCAAGCCTATGGATTATTCCAAGCCTATGGATAATGCTGACGAAACTGATAATAGCGTCGATGCAACTGCTATAAACGTAGGCGTAATAGCAGTAACGGCATTTAAATAGTATTTAAACAACACATAATAAGTGCTACTGCTATTAGATGGTAACAGCTTTATTTAGAAGCTAAATAAAGCTACTATTTATTTAGCACTTACTATGTGTTGTTCAAATACATTAAATCCCGTTTAATCCATATAGCTCGTCTGTGCACAGATACTAGTGTCTTTGTTTACAGATAAAAGATCTATGGCTCAGTGAGGTGAAGTAACTTTTCCAAGGTCCCGCCATCAATAAATGGTAGCAAATCTCAAACCGAGGTCTGTCTGTGCAATTCACAAAGCACTTCCCTATCCATGACCTCCCAAAATCTGTGAGGATGGCAGGTATGATCATCCCTGTTTGACAGTTGAGGAATCGAAGTCTGGTTGCTGATAAATGGTGGTGAGGAGAGGATGTCTAAGAATCCTGGTTTCCTGAATCCTAGGTGCAGAAAACATTGATTATATGGAAAGACTTGTCATGGCTGCCTTAATGTGAATTCAGATGAATCTGGAGTTCAGAATTTCATCTACTCTCTTAAGTGCAATTCTGAATTCATCAATGCCCAGGAAAGGCACAGATAGAAAACGTCACCCTGTGAATGGACTATCAGATATGTGTACATATGAATGTGATATATATGCATGTAGAGAACAGTCTTGTGAGAAGGTATCTACCAAAAAGCTGGGTACAAAGAGATTTAAGGTTAAATTTAAGGAGAAATAAATATTTTTGCTCTTTTTTCTAAAAATATCCACTGAGGTCCTATGAATGGGGAATAAGAGGTCTCACACTTTGTGAATGTGTGAACTTTGACCCCTGTTGTAGGGAACTAGAACTCCATCTGTCAGGAGTCCTGTGTTCCAGAGTAGATACGCTGATAAGACAGTTTGCCAGGCATGGTGGCTCACACCTGTAATCTCAGCACTTTGGGAGGCCTGGGTGGTGGATCACTGAGGTCAGGAGTTCAAGATCAGCCTGGCCAACATGGTGAAACCCCATCTCTACTAAAAATACAAAAAATTAGACAGGCATGGTGGCACACAGCTGTAATCCCAGCTACTCAGGAGGCTGAGGCAGGAGAATCGCCTGAACCCAGGAGCCAGAGTTTTCAGTGAGCTGAGATCATGCCACTGCACTCCAACCTGGGCAACAGAGCGAGACCCTGCCTCAAAAAAAAAAAAAAAAAAAAAAAAAAAACAGTAAACAAGGATTACTTAGGGGTCTGAGTGGCTTGTCCCCTGACCCTGCAGTTCCAGACTGTCATATGAAATATCTGATATATTTCTTTCTTACAAAACTCTCATGGGCCACGAATTCCTTGTGTTGGACTCTCAAGGTAGACCCAGGCCTGTGGTTCATCTCTTCCTTACATGCTTATACAAATATATTCAGTTCATTATTTACTTAGACTTGGTAACTTCCAGTCAATGGCCCAGGAAAAGCAAAAAGTGTCCCAGAGTGGAATGAATTTTCAGGAAACCCTTAAGCCAAATCATTTGTCTGATTTCACCTGTCACCAGGACTGGGGTCTCAGCTCACTCTGGGTGGCCCTGAGCTCAGCCAAGCCTCTGTGTCCTGCTCAAGGTTTGGCAGGAAGGAAGAGTGCTCCAAGAGTATGAATCCAGCTTGAGGAAGTGCACTGAAACAACTGCTAAAATATATGCTTTACACACACACATGACATTCTTTTCTTAGAGGATGTGGCATTTTCCTTGGGAGATGACATTTAGGAAAAAGTATATGACTACACCTTGTATTTTGTTTTCATACATGGGTTTGACTGAATTAAAGAAGTGACATCTTTTTCACAGGTGCTCTGTTACAGCAGGTGAGTGAATTTGACCCACATGTGTATTCACTTCTTATAGCACTCCCTGCCTTAAATATGTGGAAATTGAAATTGAATCATTTTATAATGCACTTATTAAGTCTGACAGTTAAGGGAATTCTGTTGTAAATTATTTTAAAGTAAGGACTCTTTTTAAAGTAACTAGTCCCTAATTTTAAAAACAGCTTTATTGAGATATCACATACTTTACAATTGATTCATTAAAAGTGTGCAATTAGGCCAGGTGCAATGGTTCACACCTGTAATCTCAGCACTTTGGAAGCCCGAGCCGGGCAGATCACAAGGTCAGGAGTTCGACACCAGCCTGGCCAACATAGCGAAACCCCATCTCTACGAAAAATACAAAAAATTAGCCGGGCATGGTGCTGGGCATCTGTAATCCCAGCTACTCGGGAGGCTGAGGCAGGAGAATCGCTTGAACTCGGGAGGCAGAGGTTGCAGTGAGCTGAGATCACACCATTGCATTCCAGCCCAGGAGACAGTGCGAGACTCTGTCTTAAAAAAAAAAGTGTGCAATTATACCAGGAAAGGGAGATGGAAAAAATAATAAATAAAAAAGTGTGCAATCCAATGGTTTTTAGTATGTTTCACAAAGTTGTGTGACCATCACAATAATCAACTTTATAACATTTTCATCACCCCCAAAAAGAAACCCTCTACCCCACAGCTATCATTCTCCAGTCTCCTAACCCCACCTCCCAGTCCTAGGCGATCACTAATCTTATTCCTATCTTTATAGATTTGCCTATTCTGCACATTTCATATAAATGGGGTCATACAATATGTGGTCCTTCATGACTGACTTCTTTCATTTAGAATAATGTTTTCCAGTTTCATCCATGTTGTAGCATGTATAAGTTCATCATTCCGTTTTATAACAAATGATATTCCATTGTATTGATATATTACATTTTGTTTATCCATCAGTTGATGGGCATTGGGTTTTTTCCACTTTTTTGCTATTATGAATAATGCTGATATAAATATTCATAGGCAAATTTTTGTGTGAAGATATGTTTTCATTTTTCTTGGATATATACCTAGGAATATGTTAAAATAATTAATTGGGAGGCCATTAGGCTGAGATCACTCCAGCATGTTGGGTTCCTATATAAGCAAACCAAAACCCAACTCAATGTCAACAGTAAAACAAAACTTAAGCTTAACCAATCAGAAACCAAGTAACCGCCAGCTAGGGACTTTCCACTTTAACCAATCAAATTTTTCTTTGTCTTGCTTCCACAAACATTTTAAATTTATAAATTTATAAAAATTTCCCCTCGTATTCCTTCACTGAACTGCTTGTGGTATGGTGTGGCCAGATTCCTGAATTGCTGAATGCTCAAAGAAACTCATTAAAAATTTAATGTTCTTCAGTTTATTTTTTAACAAACGGAATTACTGACTCAAATGGTAACCTATGTTTACCTTTGGAGGAACTGCCAGATTTTTTTTTTTTTTTTTTTTTTTGACACGGAGTCTCATTCCATCGCCCAAGCTGGAGTGGAGTTGTGCAATCTTGGCTCACTGCAACCTCCGCCTCCCAGGTTCAAGCGATTCTCCTGCCTCAGCCTCCCGAGTAGCTGGGATTACAGACGAGTGCCACCATGCCCGGCTAATTTTTGTATTTTTAGTAGAGACAGTGTTTTGCCATGTTGACCAGGCTAGTCTCAAACTCCTGACCACAGATGATCCACCCGCCTCGGCCTCCCAAAGTGCTGGGATTACAGGTGTGTAAAGTAGATACATCATTCTACATTCCCACCATCTATGCAGCATGATGTAAGGGGGTTTTGCTTTCTCCATATTCTAATACATGTTATTAGCTGGCTTTTTGATTAAAGCTATTATAGTGGGTGTGAAATAGCATCTCATTGTAGTTTTGACTTGCATTTCCCTGATGGTTATGTTGAGCATCTTTTCATGTACTCTTATATTTGTATATCTTCTTTGAACAAATGTCGATTGAGATTCTTTGCCCATTTTTTAATTGGGTTATTTGTCTCAGTTGTAAGAGTTCTTTGTATGTTCTAGATAGACGTCTCTTATCAAATATATGATTTGCAAGTATTTTCTTCCATTCTCTGTGTTGTTGTTTCACTTTCTGGATAGTGTCCTTTGAAGTAAAAAAGGTTTTAAATTTTGATAAAGTCCTATTTATTTTTTCTTTCATTGTTCATGCTTTTGGTGTTATATCTCAAAAAACATTGCCAAATCCAAGGTCATGAAGATTTACTCCTATATTTTCTTCTAAGAGTTTTCTAGTTTTAGCTCTTAAATTTAGGTCTTTTATCAATTTTTAATAAATTGGGAGTCCAAGTTCATTCTTTGGCATGTAGATATCTACTTGTCCCAGCACCATTTGTTGAAAAGATGATTCTTTCACTTATTAAATTGTTTTGACACTCTTGTTGAAAATCAATTGACTGTAAATATGAAGATTTCTGAATTCTCCATTCTATTGCATTGATCTATATGTCTATTTTAATTCCAGTACCTCACATATTGATTACTATAGATTCATGGGTTTTGAAATCACAAGTTTGAGTCCTACAACTTTGTTCTTTTTCAATTTTGTTTTAGCTGTTCTAGGTCCCTTGAGTTTCCAAGTGAATATTAGAACTAGCTTGCCCATTTCTGCAAAGAAGTTCAGCTGGTAGGGGGAGGAGTACATTGACATAGATTGTGTTAAATCTATAGATCAATTTGTTGAGTATTGCCATCTTAACAATACTTAGTCTTCTGATCCATGAACATGAAATGTCTGTCCATTTATTTAAATCTTCTGGCCAGGCACAATGGCTCACACCTGTAATCCCAGCACTTTGGGAGGCCAAAGCAGGTGGATCACCTGAGGTCAGGAGTTCAAGACTAGTCTAGTCAACATGGCGAAACCCCGTCTTTACTGAAAAAAATACAAAAATTAGTCAGGCATGGTGGTGCAGGCCTGTAATCTCAGCTACACAGGAGGCTGAGGCAGGAGAATTGCTTGAACCCAGGAGGTGGAGGTTGCAGTGAGCCAAGATCATGCCACTGCACTCCAGCCTGGGCGACAGGGTGACTCCATCTAAAAAAAAAAAAAAAAACTTGTAACATTTTTCAACAGTGTTTTGTAGTTTACAGAGTATAAATTTTGCACTGCTTTTATTAGATTTACTCCTAAATGTTTTATTCTTTTTAATTATATTGTAAATGGAATTTTTAAAATTTTATTTTTGGATTGTTCTTGGCCAGTATATAGAAATACTATTGATTTCTGTATATTGTGCTTATATCCTGCAACCTTGCTGAACTTGGTTATTAGTTCTAGTAGTTTTTTAGTGGATTTCTTAGGATTTTCTATACATAAGATTATGTCATTTGCAAATAGAGATAGTTTTTCTTTTTCCATTCCAATATGGATGCCTTTTATTTCATTTTCTCACACCCCTAAGTTTAAAAAAGTAACTCCTAAGTTCATTTTTGGTTTGCTTAAAACAAAGTTCAATATCAATTATATCTCAATAAAGCTGTTAAGGATACATTTTAACTTTCCTTAAAACTATCACATATGGTATGGGTGTTAGGGAGAGCTGTTGGCCTATTTTATTCTATGATTTTTCCAGGTATATCTGGATGCTTAGATATAAAACTAATTGGACTCATGCTTTATAGATATTTTCCAATCCTGGCTGGGCATAGTGGATTGCCCCTGTAATCCCAACACTTTGGGAAGCTGAGGCAGGAGGATCACTTTAGGCCAGGAGTTCAAGACCAGCTCAGTCAACATAGCAAGACCCTGTCTCTACAAAAAAAAATTTAAATAAAAAATACATTAGCCAGCCATGATGGTGTGTGCCTATAGTCCCAGCTACTTGGGAGGCCAAGGCAGGAAGATCACTTGCACCAAGGAGTTCGAGGTTGCAGTGAACGATGATCATGCCACTGCCCTCCAGCTGGGTGACAGAGCCAGACCCTGTCACTAAAAGAATATAAATAAAAATAGATATTTTGCCATCTTGTTCTCAGGAGCTCAATGCACAGTCAAACCCTTCTCAGGATTAAGAGGCTTTATGAACATTAAAAAAAAAATCATATCCCTATTGGATGAGGGTGTCCTGAAATAGGAACTGGTGGAGGGTCTGTGGGTCCAGCTGCACACAGGGAACTGCTCCTACTGTGGCGGGGGTGTGTCTTTTGGCCTCAGGGATAGCACAGCATCGAAGTCCCTGCATCCCTCCCTTGGGGTAAAAATGAGGACCGCACAGGCTGCATGGATTTATTGTGCTCTAAATGTCCAAATACCCTAAAATCTAGTTTTCCTACTACTCTTCAATCCATAGATGAGGGTCTAGGGACTGTGCTTCTAGGATGACCTTGGAACTAGGGGCCATGAGGAGATGGGAAGGCTTAGCCCCTGCACAAGATCTGGCTGGCAAATACCCTCATGATCTCCTCTGCTACTGCAATCACCCGGCATTTTGTGAGGACCCAAGCTCTTGCGCTGCATGATTCCAGGGCAATCTCCTACGGCTCAGGAGGTCTGAAAAGCAAACCAATCAGCTATGGTATGGAAAATAGTTCTTATTACTAGTGTCCTTTTATTTTCAGTAGGTTCTTATGTGACTTGTTTGTGCTTCTGCTCAGCTCTAATCAGTTCACGTTCTGTGCAAAGGCACCCTCTAAATATTATTTGACTGGAAGTGATATTAACATTTTCCTGTGTCAATAAGAATGCTTCAAAAGCAGGATTTTCCATGGGTGCAAAATATTACATCATCTGATTCTATCATAATTGAATTAACCAGTTCCTCCATAAAGAGGTTGGGATCACTTTGGGGGAATGCAAGCAGTAAGTTCTTAATGTGTCTCTTTGGATAAGGCCGTGTGTCACCAGCATTGGTGACCAGCACTGCAGTTGCATCCATCTTTCTAACAAAGACAATCCACAGACAAGCCCCATCACTTAAGCATGTGACCAGGACTGTCCAGGATGTGGCCCTCAGTTCTGGTTCTTCTTTAAAATCTACAACCTTCATAGTGGTTGACCACAGAAAAAGAGAATGTTTTCCTGATGGAATGTATTAGGAGAACGCCACTCTAAGGAGAACAATTTACTTTTTTTATCAATCCTGAAATAAATCAGTGACAAAATTCAGTCAGACTCTGGCTGTTTGTATTTCTAGGAACCTAAGGAATTGCCAGGTGACTCCATGTGAAGCTACCCAGGTACCAGGGTCTGAATGTGTTAACATTGGACACTCAAAGTGGACAGAAGGGCAGACAGGCCTGGAAAGCTCTCTCCATCTCCAGCAAATTCCCTGTGGCCTCATGGTGTTGCTCGTAGGTCTGGATAGACCCTCCGTGGTTTCTGCCCATCATTTTTGCCTGGCTCTCACGTCCATGGACCACCTCTCCAGAGAGCTGCTCTCATCATCCTTCCAACCTGGGGACACGATTAGCACTGCCAGGGCAGGTAGCCCCTCTCTTGGCTTTTTTTTTTTTTTTTAATTTACAGATTCCCTTTTGTCCCCATGTGCATCTCCCTCACCAGTGTGTGAGATGTATCTGTAAGTAAGGATACGAATGTCCTTATGAATATGTGATGTCATTGTGTGTACTGATGCATTTCAAGTAATGCGAATGGCATTGGGCTTAAAAATGATATAAAGAAAGAGAGGGGATTTAATGGACTGATCATGATAATTTGCTATGAATTCAGGAACTCTTGAAATGATTATGATGAACTCTCTGCACTTAAGGTTAAAAAACAAAAAACCAGATCCCTTGACCTTAAGGTCAAGGTTCTCTTCTTCTTAGAGCAAAGGGACATGATGAGTGCCCCATCCTGAAGCCATTAAGCAGGCTTTAAGGGCCAGATTTGTTCCAGCAGTAATAAATAATGTTATCGGTTATAAGAATCTAACATCAGGTACCCTCTTTATGTAGGATGCATTGAGAATGACCAAACATAATATCCTTGCCAAAAAATGCATAAGCTGAATCTAATCGTAAGAAAACACCAGACAAACCCAAATGAGGAACATTTCACAAAACAAGTTAGCAGTGCTACTCAGAAGTATCAAAGTCATGAAAAACAAGAAAAGAGCAAGGAAATGTCACAGACTAGAAGAATCTAAGAAGACATATAACTAAATGCAACCCAGGATCGTGGATTGAATATCAAAACAGAAAGAGGACATTCATGGGCAAACTAGTAAAATTACGTAAGTTTTTAGTCTTTTTGTTACAGTACCAATGTTAATTTCCAGGTTTTGATAACTGTACTGTAGTTATGTAAGCTGTTAACAGTAGGGGAAGTCAGATGAAGATTATACAGGAACTCTCAATTCTATTTTTGCAACTTTTCTCTAAGTCTAGGATTATTTCAAAATAAAAAGTTTTTTTTTAAATCCAGGCCTAATGCCCTTTTGAGGAGTCAATTTTTGGTGACTGATTCAATGTTTAAATAGTTATTGGTCTATCTAAATTTTCTATCCCTTCTCTGAAAGTTTTAGTAATTTATATTTTTTTCTCAAGTTTTCCATTTCAACTATGTTTTCAGAATTTGGCATGATATTTGTTTACATAATCCCCCAATAGGTTTTGAATTCTCTGCTAGGTTTATAGTTATATCATCCTTTTTATAACTAGCTTTATTCATTTGTGGGTCTCTTACTCTGCTTTCTCCTTTGGTTGGAGGCTAAAAGAGCTTTGTCCTTTTACCTTTCAAATAATCTGTTTTGGTTTTGGTAATCACCCCATTATTTACTTTCTACTTTCAATAATTTCTGGTTTCATCTTCATTTTTTCTTCCTTCTATTATTTTTAATTCATTCTATTACTCTTTTTCTAACTTCTTGAATTGAATGCTTTGCTCATTAATTTGCTATCTTGTTTTCTAATATAGACAGTCATAAGAATGTATAGTTATTTTTTCTACTTCTATTTGCATCACTTAAGTTTTAGTATGTGGTGCTTTCATTGTTGTATAATTTTAAGGGTTCTCATTTCTTCAACTCACAGATTATTTGTAAGTATGCCTTTTCCTTCCTTCCTTCTTTCCTTCCTTCCTTCCTTTCCTTTCTTTTCTTTCCTTCCTTTCCTTTTCTTTCTCTTTCTTTCTCTCTCTTTCTCTTTCTTTCTTTCTTTCTTCCTCTTTCCTTTCAAGATGAGGTCTCACTATGTTGCTCACGCTGGTCTAGAACTCCTGGGCATAAACGACCCTCCCACCCTGGCCTCCCAAAGTGCTGTGATTACACACATGAGCCACCATGCCCGACCCCTTTTCACTTCTACATATATGGGACTTGTATTTTTTTGTTATTATTCCTAATTTTATTTTATTAAAATATGAGTATTTGTCTAAACAGTATCCTTGTCATTGGCACAAGGTTCAAAATGCAACTTTAGTAAATACTGTCCATTTTCTCTTCCCCTTCCCTCCCAAAGAATTATTCGTTGCCTGAAATGAGAAAAGTGTTCCAAAATAGAATATGCATAATTGACTGAATAATCTGAGGTTTCATTCTTGACTCACCCTCCCTACATCTTTCCAGCAACTCTGTATACTAATGAAGAATATTAAAGCACACCTTCAGCTTGATTTGTAATTCAGTTCACCACCTCCAAACAAATTACAGCCAATAAAAGTTTTCAAATTAGCATCTCCTCTCTGGCACTTGCAGGTATCAATGACACTTGTGTGCAGATGGAGGTTATGGAGATTTGTGATTGTGCTGAAGAATATAGGCCCGGAATCAGTACTTATTATTGCTGGTGTTAAAATATGATGAGTAATATCCTGGTTAATTTATATATTCCCACTACTTGAAACACTGAGCTAAGCTGGAATCTGAAGACAAGGTCAGGAAAGTCACTCTAAAATGGAATCTAATGAAATTTAATATGCTGGGCCTGGTGGCTCACGCCTGTAATCCCAGCACTTTGGGAGGCCAAGGCGAGACCAGCCTGGCCAACATGGCAAAACCCCATCTCTACTGAAAATACAAAAATTCAGCTGGGCGCAGTGGGTCATGCCTATAATCCCAACACTTTGGGAGGCCAAGGTGGGCGGATCACCAGGTCAGGAGATTGAGACCATCCTGGCCACCATGGTGAAACCCCATCTCTACTAAAATACAAAAAAATTAGTTGAGGGTGGTGGCGCACGCCTCTGGTCCCAGCTACCTGGGAGGCTGAGGCCTGAGAATTGCTTGAACCTGGGAGGTGGAGGTTGCAGTGACCCGAGATCCCACCACTGCACCCAGCCTGGCAACATAGCAAGACTCTGTCTCAAAAAAAAAAAGAAAAAAAAAATTACCCGGGCATAGTGGTACATGCCTGTAATTCCAGCTATTTAGGAGGCTGAGGCAGGAGAATCGCTTGAACCCAGAAGGCAGAAGTTGCAGTGAGCCGAAATCATGCCATTGCACTCCAGCTTGGGCAACAAGGGCGAGACTCCGTCTCAATAAATAAATAAATAAATAAATAAATAAATAAATAAACCTAATAGACAAGGGAGGCGAGTTTTTGCAACAGAAGTATTCTATTTTGTGGTTCTGAATGTTCTTTTCTATAAGCCTGAGGTGTCAGAAGTAATGGCCCTAACTTATACAGACTTTTTAAAAAAAGGTGCCAGTAGTAGTTATTCATCACTGCCTGTATTAGTCAGGGTTCACCCCATAAACAGAACCAATAGCTTGTGTGTATTTATAGAGAAATTTATTTTAAGGAATTAGCTTATGAGGTTATAGAGGCTGCCCAATCTGAAATCTGCAGAATGGGCTAGTACAGCAGCCCCCAACCTTTTTGGCACCAGGAACTGGTTTCATGGAACACAATTTTTCCATGGATGGGGTGACGGGGATGATTCTCATAAGGAGCGTGCGACCTAGATCCCTCACAAGCGCAGTTCACATGCACTCCTATGAGAATCTGATGCCACCACTGACCTAATAGGAGGCAGAGCTCAGGCAGGAATGCTCTTGCTCACCTCCTGCTGTGCGGCTTAGTTTCTAACAGGCCACGGACTGGTACCGGTCCATGGCCAGGGGGTTGGAGACCTCTGGCTAGGAAATCCGGAGAGCGGAGAGCATGGGTGCTGCAGCTCAAGTCTGAAGGCCATCTGCCAGCAGAATTCCTTTTTGCATAGGGAAGGCCAGACTTTGCTCTATTCCAGCTTTCAACTGATTGGATGAGACCCACCCACATTATGGAGGGCAGTCTGCTTGACTACAAGCAGATGAGTAATGTTAAATGTTAATGTCACCAAAAACACCCTCACAGAAACATCCAGTATAATGTTTAACCAAATATCTGGGCACCATGGTCCAGCCGTGTTTTTGTTTTATTTTGTTTTGCTTATTTATTTTATTTTAAATTTTTGTGGGTACATAGTAAGTATATATATTTATGGGGTGCATAAGATGTTTTGATACAAGCATGCCATGTGAAATAAGCACATCATAAAGAATGGGGTACCCATCCTCTCAAGCATGTATCTTTTGAGTTACAAACAATCCAATTACACTCTTTACTGTAAAATATACAACTAAGTTATTATTGACCTGTTGTGCTATCAAATAGTAGGTCTTATTCATTCTTTCTATTTTTTTGTACCCATTAATCATCTCCACATTCCCCTCAGCCCTCTGCTACCCTTCCCAGCCTCTGGTAACCATCCTTCTACTCCCTATATCCATGAGTTCAATCGTTTTGATTTTGAGATCCCACTGTTTTGCTTTTTTAGAGACCAGTTCTGGCTTTGTCACCTAGGGTGGAGTACAGTGGTGCAATCAGCTTACTGCAGCCTTGAATTCCTGGGCCCAAGTGACCCTCCTGCCTCTCAGCCTCCCGAGTAGCTAGATGGCTATTTTTTTTTAAGTTTTTTTTTGTAGAGACAGGGGTCTCCTTATCTTGCCCAGGCTCCTCTCTTCCTGGACTCAAGTGATCCTCCCATCTCAGCCTCTCAAAATGCTGGGATTATAGGTGTAAGCCTCTGTGCCCAGTAGCCCATCCACGCTGATACAAAAATTGACCATCACTGCTCAATGGGGTAAGGGCTGTGGTGAGTTGCTGTTAGCATTTATCCCTATGAGACAGAGTACCTGAGAGGAAGAGGAAGACTTTGATTCCCAGCTGTGAGGCTTCCTAGTTTTGTGACCTTGGGCAGTTTTGTTAACTTCTTGTAGCCTCAGATTCTTCTACAATAAAATAATAGGGTTTTTTTTATCATTATGTTTTTAGAGACAGGGTCTCACTCTATCACTGAGGCTGGAGTGCAGTGGCGTGATCGTAGCTCACTGCAGTCTTGACTTACTGGCCTCGGGTGATCCTCCCACCTCGGCCTCCTGGTTAGCTGAGACCACAGGCGCACACTACCATGCCTGGCTAATTTTTTGTGTTTTGTATTTTTTTGTAAAGACGGGGTCTTGCCATCTTGCTTAAGCTGGTCTCAAACTCTTGGGCTCAAGCGATCTGCCTGCCTCAGCCTCCCAGAGTCCAGGGATTACGGGAGTGAGCCACCATGCCTGATGAGTTGTGAGATTTAAATGATATAACCCATATTCAACATCTAAGGGTCTCTCTGTAGATATTCAGTAATTGTTCGTATCTCTCTGCTTCCTTAGGAAGCAGTATTCTCCAGTTGCTGCCTCAGTCTGAACCAAACTTGTGAGATGATCCAACATCCTGGGTTCTGACAACTCTTCTCACAAAGTGACATTCAGATTACTCATTACATTTTCCATATGTGTCAGCATAATTTTCCTTGGAAGGGAGCATCCCATTGTTCATGAATACAATGGCATTCTTATTCATAAATCAGAAATTTATGAATTTCTGGGTCAGAAATTGTTGGTAAGAAAAGCAATCCACTCTAAGAAACTCAAATAAAAAGAGGGTTTATTATCAACACTGGGGGGAATCTTGCAGAGAGTTAATTATAGGAAATAGCCTGTCTTCACTGGAAACCGTAAAATGAGATACCTCTCTCTGTCTCTCTCTCTCTCACCAGAGACATATAATTTTATTCATTTCTCTTTGGCTTCCTTTGCTATGTTCTAAATGTCCACTCCCCTGTAATTTGGGCCGCAAATGGCACTTCGCGGGCTCTCCGGCCAGCTCTCCACATGACCTTGCAGATCCACGCCCATACCATCTGACTCACTCATTCTCTGTGTTTCTTAAAACTCATGAGATAATCTAATTGGTTGCTGGCTGACTCCTTTGCTCACATGTTCCAATCCACTGTGGCTAAGTGGAAATGAGTTGGCTCATAATTAATAGACGGATACTTTCAGGAATGTGAACCAACAATTTAAACCCAAAGGGTTAATTGGTTGTGGTGGTGAAGTAACCTGCAGCTTCGTTTCTAGCAGGGTTGCTTGGCTGGGTCAGTCAACGCACCTCCAAGAGCTGTGCCTGCCCTGTGCTCCTGCTTCCCCAGCCCACGGATTGCCCTGATCTCCCAAAATGCGTCCAGATGCACACAGGTTGGTCTCCCGCAGTGAGAGGAGGCAAGGCTCTCAGAGGCCTTTCTGCTGCTTTAGTTCCTCAGGACTCCTGGTTGCCATTTGGCTGGCCTCTGGGGAACCCTGACCACTCCATGATGTGACTTCCAGCCTACTGCTGTGATGGTTGGAGTGGACCAGACATATGCTGTGGCATGCTCTTTGTATTTTCTGTCTCCCCACCTCTGTGGCTTACCTGGCCTCTGACTCCTCACCCCTCCACAGTCCTGGGGATTTTGTCTGTACACACATTTTCCCCAGCAGCCAGCTAGGTCCCTCAGAGGATGCCCCTAGCCCAGTGCTTTACCCCATTCCCGGATGGACCAGCTCAGAGCATTGGCTTTCTGAACTTGCAAAGCCAAGAGACAGACTTGACCTGGGCTGGATCTCTAAGACATATGAGGTGCCCCAAGGGCACCTCACACTGCCTTCTCCATCCCGGAACCCCCAAATGGAAGTGGCAGCAAAGCATCTTGGAGAACAGAGCCTGCATGTGAGCTGGCAGGTCTTGATGGGAATCTTGGCTCTTACTTTTACTCGCTGTGGGAAATTGCGCAAGTTTTTTGGGGCTTAGTCCTGTAAAATAAAATTTTTAAAAATACTGAAAACATAAGGCTGCTAGGAAAATTCAACGAGTACAAAGTAATTAGCACATAATAAACAAACAGGAGCAGTTATTTTAAAATCATTTTTGTCAGTATTAATAACAACATCTCGTCGTCCCCGGAAAATAGTGAAAGAGAAGGTATTGCTGTACCACACTGCCAACTCCTCATTTCTGAGAAACAGGCTTTTCTCTCCACTCCATCTATCCTACAAGGTCACTGCCATATGGAGGCGGTGAAGAAGTAACTGATGTATTTATAGCAGTTAGGGAAACCATATTCTGGATCTGGAGAACATCCCCCACTTAAAACCCTCTCCCGTAATAAAAGTTTAAAGTCCTTTCCTTGCAGCTTACCTTATTTTTTTTTTCTTAAACTACAGCAGCAATGTCACACTGAGGTTTCTTTCTCTGTGCAAACACCACTGTACTAAAATTTATTTCTTACTAAATTTTGGTTGGAGGAAAATTATTCCTAAGTCATTTTTCCTATGACCAAGAAGTATACAGTAATTAAAACCTTATTTGTAAACACGAACAAGAAATAATTTATAGCCTAGGTGCAATCATTTCACTCTTTCATGAACTTACATATTTATGTGTTTGAATAAAACCTATGAATACTAACTGGCTCTTTATTTCAGTAAATGAGACTGTGGTGAGGAGTGAATTGAAGGAGGAAAGTGTGGGGCACATAATTGAAAAATAAGATGGAGCAATGGATTTTGGATGCATGTCTGCTAGTGAATCATTCTGTGACTCTAAGTACAACACTTTGTGCTCTGATTCCCCATCTGGAAAATTATGATAATATAACTATCTGCAAAGTGTGACATGAGATTCTATTTTCTAAAAAGAGGAGAACATCAACTTTTTGGAATTTTGGATCCAAATAAGCAAATATTCAAAACAAGAGTCTAAGAAATGAGAATCCTTGTTTCAGGTGAAGCCTGAAACATTTTATCCTTAGTTAACAGAATTTGTAATATTTTAGGAAGCCACTTTAAATCTAAGGTTCTATCAAATTAATAATAGTATTCATATATTGTTTAGGCAAAGGGACAGATTAATAGGTAATTTACAAAAGATTCCACACATTTGGCCAGGAAACAAATAAAAAATACCAACTTCATTAGTAACATAAAAATTGCAAGCAAGGCCGGGCATGGTGGCTCACGCTTGTAATCTCAGCACTTTGGGAGGCCAAGGTGGGTGGATCACTTGAGGTCAGCAGTTTGAGACCACCCTGGCCAATATGGTGAAACCTTGTCTCTACTAAAAATGCAAAAATTAGCTGGGCGTGGTGGCGGGTGCCTGTAATCCCAGCTACGTGGGAGACTGAGGCAGGAGAATCGCTTGAACCTGGGAGGTAGAAGTTGTAGTGAGCTGAGATTGCGCCATTGCACTCCAGCCCAGGCAACAAAGCAAGACTCAGTCTAAAAACAAACAAACAAACAAACAAAAAAATTGAAAACAGTCTGATGATACAAGTCTAGTTTTGGTGTGGGTATGAGGAAACAAGCACATCATTGGTGAGAGTACAAGTTAATATAGTATAGGATTTTGGGGAGAAAAATTTTAAACCTGCATGCCCTTTCACCAAGAAATCCCACTCCAAATAATCTGTTCTACCTAAACACACTATGTAAAGATGCACATATGACGGTGTTGGTGACAGTGCTGTTTGTAATGGCATGAAAAGGGCACCTAAACATCTGCTAATAGAAAATGATTCAATAACTTATGGTACATCCTCATTACAACCTGCCATTGTTAAAAAGAATGAAGTAAGCCCACGTATTCTGATGGATAGAATGGGGGGACTCTCCATAAAATTTTGTTAAGTCATAAAAACAAGTTATAGAACAATATGTAGAATATGATCTCATTTTTTGAAAAAGCCGTGTATGAAAAAATATTCACTAACTGAGTAAGAGAAAGATTGCAGAAAAGTTGAGGTGACTTTTCATTTTTTACTTTATATACTTCCATATTATAATTTTTATGGCAAGTATAAGTGATTTTTGTTGTTAAACTCATTTAAGGCCGGGCGTGGTGACTCACGCCTGTAATCCCAGCACTTTGGGAGGCTGAGGCAGGCAGATCACAAGGTCAGGAGTTCAAGACCAGCCTGACCAACATAGTGAAACCTCATCTCTACTAAAAATATAAAAATTAGCTGGGCATGGTGGCTCATGCCTGTAATCCCAGCTAGTCAGGAGGCTGAGGCAGGAGAATCACTTGAACCTGGGAGGCAGAGGTTGCAGTGAGCCGAGATCGCACCACTGCACTCCATCCTGGGTGACAGAGTGAGACTCCGTCTCAAAAAAAAAAAATCATTTAAGACAGCGTGTAATTTTATATAAACAGGCTTTTGCAACTCTCATTCTCAGCCCATGCCCCACACTGCATCAGGCGAACCTGATGCAACCTTCTGGGTTTCTCTTCTTGTTCTGGGAGGTGTTTTCCTATGAACAACGTTTCCCTCTAATTATGAAAGAATTTTTTTGTTTTTTGACATGGTCTTGCTCTATTGCTCTATTGCCCAGACTGTAGTGCTCTCGGCTCACTGCAACCTCCGCCTCCTGGGTTCAAGTAATTCTCCCTCCCTCATCCTCCTGAATAGCTGGGATTACAGGTGTCCATCACCACACCTGGCTGATTGTATTTTTAGTACAGATGGGGTTTCACTATATTGGCCAAGCTGGTCTCGAACTGCTGACCTCAGGTAATCTGCCTGCCTTGGCCTCCCAAAGTGCTGGGATTACAGGCATGAGGCACTGAGCCTGGCCAAGAATATCCATTTATTATTGAAAATGTGTAAAATACAGAAAAGTAAAAAAAAAAAAAAAAGAAAGAAAAAGAAAAAAACACACATCTTACTCTGAGATAAACTGTACATATATTTTGCTGTATTGTCTTCCAGTCTTTTTTCCATATATTTGAAAAGATTAAAAATCTATAGCATTATTTACTGATTTTCCACTTAGCATTTTATTATGTGCATTTTCCTATTATTACCAGTTTTGGCAATTTTCATACTTACGAAATATACCATATTATGATGTCCCATCCATTATTTAATATTGAACATTTTGGTGGTTTCTAACTTTTCACTATTATAAACCATGTATATATGTATATATGTAGATAGATATTTCGTTGCATCTCTGATTATTTCATCAGAATACATTTATAGAAAAGAAGGGCAGGAGTTCGAGACCAGCCTGGGCAACATGGTGAAATCCCATGTCTACTAAAAATACAAAAAATTAGCCGAGCGTTGTGGCACACACTTGTAATGCAAGCCACTTGGGAGGCTGAGGCATGAGAATCGCTTGAACCCAGGAGGTGGAGGTTGCAGTGAGCAGAGATCACACCACTGCTCTCTAGCCTGGGCAACACAGCAAGACTCTGTCTCAAAAACAAAAGAAAAGAAAAGAAGGAGACGTACAATTGCCATGAATATATATGTGTGTGTATGTGTATATATATATATGTATATATATATATATATATTTTTTTTTTTTTGGAGACAGGGTCTCACTCTGTCACCCAGGCTGGAATGCAGCAGCACAATCATAGCTCACTGCAGCCTTAAACTCCTGGGCTCAAGCAATCCTCCTGCCTTGGCCTCCCACATTGCTGAGATTACAGGTGTGAGCCACTGTGCTAGCCTGACATGAATATTTTAAAGACTCTCAATACACATTGTTAAATTAGCTCCTAGAATGGCTGAATTAATTTGTACTTGTACCAGAAAAGGATTAGACTGAATGAAGCTTTGGCTATCCTACTCTTACTAATGGTTTTATTTTTAATTTGATAAATAATGAAAGGAAACTTTGGCCTATTTCACAGGTAAAAATGAAAAGTTTTTAAACATATTTATTTGATTTTTAGTGTAGTAAAAAAATTTTAAATATATTTTATTCATTTGTAGTTTTAAAAAGAACATTTACTTCCATAGTCGAAAAGCATTATCATAGTTAACAAAAAAAACCAATTTCTTAATATTACCTAGTATCTATTTCACAGTTAAATTGCATCAGTTGTCTCAAAAATGTCTTTTCTGGCTTGTTCAAAACAAAAGCCAACCCAAGACCGTGCCTTGCACCTGGTTGTTATGTCTCTTGAGATTCTTTTAATCTATGGTTTCTTTCTGTTTTTTTTTTTTTTTTCTCTCCATACACTGACTTAGTGAAGTTGCCTGCAGAATGTTTTATTTTTCAGGATTTTTCTGGTTGCTTGCTTGTAGTACTGTTCAACTTTGTCCTATATTCCCTGTAACGTTTGTAAACAGGGAGCTAGCTGTGAATATGTGATAGACTAAAGTTAAACATTTTTGGGAAAAATACATCATAGGTGATGTGGTATGCTCATTATTGGGTCACATCAGGAGACTGACCCATGACATCTTGTTGGTCAACGATGAGGGCCACTAAGATTGACTCCTGAATTATGGTAGTGACAGTCTGCTTCCTTCGTGCAGGTGGGTTTTCTCCTTTGAATCAGAGAGTAATTTCTGTGATATACTTTGGTAGTATAAGAATGTCCTCTGTCCATCTACTATTCATCTAATGACTTTACCACCAATACTTAACGTCTAAATCACTGTTTTCATTTGGGGTTGAAAATGATTATTTTCTAATTCTATCATTCCTTCTATTATATTTATTTCCCATTATTCCTTTAAGTAGAGCTTTCCTTTCTCAACTGGAACTACTTGCTTACTCCAAAATGAAATACAACTTCCATTAATACTAGAAAGGCAGAATATTTCATTTTTTCCCCGTTAATTATCATTTAAATGTTTGTTGACCAGTTATAGTTCTTTTGCAAATTGTTTTCTCAGGCTTGTTGCCTATTTGCAATGGGAGTGTTCCTCATTTTCTTATTATATGTGGGCATTCTTTGTCATATATGGCATATATTTCTCTCTATTTGTGGTTGGAATTTTAATTTCATTCTTTTTTTATGTATAGATGTTTTATACTTGTCAATCTGGTCTACTATCTTTTTATTTGTGGTTTCTTCATTGCTTTCATGCTTAGAAACTCTTCTTTATCCCAAAGCCAAATCCATCTTTATTTTCTTATAGCTATCTTATAACTGTTTTATGGTTAATTTTTTAACAATTATAGAATATGCTTATTTTAGAAATACCAATCCAGTCTTCTTATTCCTCTGCTGAAAATACACTGGTGTCTTCCCATTGCATGGAGGAGAAAAGTCAAATTTGGCAATTTAGCATATCAGCTCTTTGGAGCCTGGCCTTTGTTTTGGCTTCATTTCCTATCTACATTTCTAGCAATAGCAGGCCACTTGCAGTTCCCTAAATAGTTAGTGCTGTGCTTTACAACTATGGATTCTCTTCTCCATGACCTGCCACAGTCTGCCTGATAAGTGATTATTCTTCCTATAATTCTCAAATATCACCTCTTTTTGTAAAAAGTGTTCCATGTTTCTATCTCCGTCCCTTTGAAATCCTCCCAGAGATATTTGGTCAGGTTTTATTGGCATTTATCTCGTTTGGCTGCTGTCTTAGTCTATTTGTACAGCTATTGCAAAATATCTCAGACTGGGTAATTTTATAATAACAGAAACTTGGTTCTCACAGTTCTGGAAACTGGGAAGTCCAAGATCAAGGCACCAGCAGGTTTGGTATCTGGGGAGGGCCTGATCTCTTCTTCCAAGATGGCACCGTGTTGCTGCATCGTCTAGAGGGGACAAATGCTGTGTCTCACATGGTGGAAGAGTGGAGGAGCATAAACCCACTCCCTCAATCCCTTTTATGAGGGCCTTCACGATTTGATTACTCCTAAAGGCCCCACCTCTTAATGCTATTACATTGGCAATTGAATTTCAACATATGAATTTTGGAGGATACATTCAGACCATAGCAGTTGTCATTGTTTTTATACATGTTTCTCTCCCCATCCTGTGAGTGCCTTAAAGGAGGGACCATATCATATTTATCGCTGTCACTGCCCAGCACAGAGAGGATGCACAATGTTTGTTGAATATGTGAAGCATTAATTAAAACACAACGTTGAATAATAAACCATTTATACCACAGTGGAAATGTTATTTCAGAATTTCCAAGATACAGATAAGAAACTTTTCTTTCTGTTTTTTAGAAATATTGCTGTCAAAGATGGTGCTAACCTGAAAGAAAAATAACATAATATAAATATGACACCTTTGTGTTTAGGACAGCTCTAGACATACAGTGTTAGAGACAAGGAAACGATGTGATGGTGGCAAAACTATTGATGCAAATGCAGCGTTGAGACATCCCTGCTTCCATCCCAGCCCCAGCCTCTCCAGCCCCTCCTGCTGGCAACTCTTTTCCACTGGTTCTGTAGCGCTCTGTTCCAAGACTCAGACATAATCCTACCCAAATACACATCTGCACCTCCCCCCGCCCCCCCCCCACCACCCCAGCAACTCCACCTGGAGCCTGGCGGTGGAGTTGGGGGCTCCCTCAGACTGGCTGCACAAAGGTGATTTCATAGTCTTAACCATTTATCTCCCGTCACAGATTAAAAGCCCAGGCCTTCCGGAGAGCTGGCTCACATACCAATAGAGAAATCTGAAAGTGCAAAAAAAAAACACAGGATGGGGGGGAGTGCTACAGATAATCTTGATTATATATTATGAAAAAGTAACGGTATAAAACAGTGCTGTCCCATAAAAATAGAATGTAAGCTACATATGTGATTTTTTTCCAGTAGCCACCTTAAAAAAGTAAAAGGAAACAGATAACATTGACCATAATATAAACTACATATCAAGATATTATCATTTCAACACATATAATCAATATTTTTAAAGTTCTACATTGCTTCAATTTTAAAACTTAATCTTAACTAAAATAAAATTTAAATGATCAAAATTAATAAATTTAGTATTGATACAGTACTACTATCTAATTTACTGTCCGTATTCAAATATCATCAGTTGTCCAAATAGTGTTCTTTATGGCTATTTCTTCCTCTAGTCTAGGGTCTAATTCAGGATCCTACACTGCATTTAGTTTTCGTGTCTCTTTAGTCTCCTTTAATCTGGAAAATATCCTCAGTCTTTATCTTTTTAACATTGACATTTTTGAAGGGTATGGGGCCATTTGTCATGAAAAATGTCTTTCAATTAGGGTTACTTTAATGTTTCCATGTGATTATTTTCTGGTTTCGCATTTTTGGTGGGAATCCTACGGAAACAATGTATGTCTGTGGCAGACACAGAAATTCCCTGTCTGGGTTCTCCTTCAAGGGAGGACTTGCCACCCAGCTGCAGGGAGAGTCAGCAGGTAGCCTCCAGCTGATAGCTTTTTGTATGTGTTTCACCTTTGGAGAGCTACCTTGTTTGATATCATGCCCATCTTGGGGGAATCCACATCTGGTGACTTCATGAAGCAAGGATATAAAAGCCTGACCATTCTGATCCGACATAAGACCAAAGGTATCAGACATTTAAGACATATGGAGAAAAGAGTAGGTAGAGGATAATGTATCAGATGGCTATTTTTTTTTTCTTTGACACAGAGTCTCATTCTACTGCCCACGCTGGAGTGCAGTGCCACCATCTCGGCTCACTTCAGCCTCCACCTCCCAGGTTCAAGTGATTCTCCTGCCTCAGCCTCCCAAGTAGCTGGGATTACAGGTGCCCGCCACGCCCAGCTATTTTTTTTTTTTTTTTTGTATTTTTAGTAGAGACAGGGTTTCACCACGTTGGTCAGGCTGGTCTCGAACTCCTGACCTCAGGTGATCTACCCGCCTCAGCCTCCCAAAGTGCTGGGATTACAGGCGTGAGCCACGGCGCCCAGCCCTAATATGTATCTTTAACTTATCACGTTCTACCTTCAAATACAGTTACACCACTTCATGCATGGTGTTAAAAACCTTCTAACAGTATATATTCATTCCCCTTTCCCTTACAATATCATTAACATATGTTTTACTTCTTCGTTTGTTGTAAACATTTTTATTTTTGTTACACTTTTGCTTTAAGTGATTAAAGCAAAAGTGGTAACAAAAACAATTTGTTACCACTTTTGCTTTACGTGGTTAATTATATACATTTTCAAAAGAGGAAAAGTTTTATATTAATTCATATATTCACATTTTCTGATACTTTTTGTTCCTTTTGTGTGAATTTGAGTTTCTTTTTTTCTTTTTTCTTTTTTTTTTTTTTTTTTTTGATACAGAATCTCGCTCTATCGCCCAGGCTGGAGTGCAGTGGCGCAAGCTCCGCTCACTGCAAGCTCCGCCTCCCAGGTTCATGCCATTCTCCTGCTTCAGCCTCCAGAGTAGCTGGGGCTACAGACTCCCGCCACCACGCCCAGCTAATTTTTTGCATTTTTAGTAGAGACGGGGTTTCACCGTGTTAGTCAGGATGGTCTCAATCTCCTGACCTCGAGATCCGCCTGCCTCAGCCTCCCAAAGTGAATTTGGGTTTTTATCTGGAATCATTTTCATTCAATCTGAAGAACTTTCTTCAACATTTATTATAATTCAGGTATGCTAGCAACAAATTCTCTCATCTTTTGTTTATCTAAAAATATCATTATTTCACTTTTCTTTCTTTTTCTCACACAGAGTCTTGCTCTGTCACCCAGGCTGGCATGAAGTGGCACAATCCTGGCACACTTCAGACTCAACCTCCCAGCCTCAAGCAATCCTTCCACCTCAGCCTCCTGAGTAGCTGGCACTACAAGCACGTGCCATCATGCTTGGCTAATTTTTTATTTTTTTAATTTTTTTGTAGAGACAAAGTCTCACTATGTTCCCTATGCTGGTCTTGAACTCCTGGACTCAAGCAATCCTCCCATCTTGGCTTCCCAAAGTTCTGAGATTATAGGCATGAGCCGCCAAGCCTGGCCACACTTTCATTTTTTGAAAGAATTTTTCCTAGATATAGAATTCAAAGTTGACAGAGTTTTTACTTTCAGGACTTTAACATTCTTATTTCATTATATTTTGGCTTTCTTTCTTTCTTTCTTTCTTTCTGAGGTGAAGTGTGAAGTCAGTAGTACCTCTTATCTTTGTTCTATATACACAAGGTGGATTCAATGTTTCTCTGGTTGCTTCTAATATTTTCTTTTGATCATTGGTTTTCAGTAGTTTGAGTGTAACATGCCTTGGTGTAGCTTTTTTTGGTGTTTATCCTGTTTGCTTTCTTTCTTTCTTTTCTTTCTTTTTTTTTGACAGTGTCTTACACTGTCACCCAGGCTGGAGTGCAGTGGTGTGATCTCGGCTCACTGCAACCTCCGCCTCCCAGGTTTAGGCGATTCTCCTGCCTCAGCTTCCTGAGTAGCTGGGATTACAGGCATGCACCATCCTGCCTGGCTAATTTTTGTATATATACATTTTTTTTTTTAAGACGAAATTTCACCCTGTCACCCAGGCTGGAGTGCAGTGGTGTGATCTCGGCTCACTGCAATCTTTGCCTCCCAGGTTTAAGAGATCCTTCTGTCTCACCTCCCGAGTAGCTGGGATTACAGGCATGCACCACCATGCCCAGCTAATTTTTATATTTTTGGTAGAGACAAGGTTTCACTATGTTGGCCAAGCTGGTCTCAAACTCCTGGCCTCAGGTGACCCGCCCACCTTGGTCTCCCAAAATGCTGGGAATACAGGTGTGAGCCACTGTGCCTGGCCTAGTTTATTTTCTTGAATCTATGGGTTTATATTTTTTATTAAATTTTGGAAAATTTTGGCCATTATTACTTCAAATATTTTGTATCACCTCTCCTTTCTGAGTCTCTGATTATACATGTTAGATAACTTTGTATTAACCATAGGTCACCAAGGCTGTGTTCATTTTATTTTAAACTTTTTTTCACTCTGCACTTTAATGTAGATAATTATTTTTCACTGTTACTTTGTTTACTGATCTTTTCTTCAGCAGTGTATAATCTGCTGTTAAGCCCATAGAGCAAAATTACCAATTCAGATATTGTAGTTTTCTGCTCTAGAAGCTTGATTTGGTTCTTTTTATGGTTTTCATTTATCACATTATTTATGTTTCTTTAAATTCTTGGCCATATTTATAATAGCTTCTTTAAAGTTCTTATCTTACCTGCTTGTAACCCCAGTGCGCTGATGCCCTCTAAAACTTAAAAAAAAAAAAAAAATTTAAAGAAGAAAAGTGAAGTTCTTATCTGCTTTGAAAACTAATTTCATCATCCTTGTCATTTCTGGGTCTGTTTCTATTGACTGATTCTTCTCCCATTTGTGACTCATGTGTCAATGCTTCTTCACAGGTGTAGTAATTTTTTATTGGATACTAGGCATTGCATATATTACGTGGTTAAGTACCTGAATTTTGTTGTCTTTCTTTAAAGACTGTTAAGTTTCATTCAAGAAAGCAGTTAATTTACTTGCAAATCAGTTTTTTCAGCTTTGTTCGAGTGGGTCTAGAATAGTCTTTACTATTGGGCTAATTTAGCTTTAAAGTGTGGCCTTTTTAGGGTCTCTTTACCAAATGCTTCAGGTTTTAATAAGATTTAATAAGATTTCCCATTCTAATCAGTCAGAGCCTAAATGTTTCCAAACTCTATTCAAGTTCTTGTAGCTGTTCAGCTTAAATTTCCCCAGTAATTGTTATTTACCAGCCTCATACAGTCTATCCTTAAAGTTATACCAAAGATTCACAGGAATCCTTATGTATATTTCTGGAGCTCTTTCTCTGGCACCCTGCCCCACAAATATCATTTGTCTCAATCTCTATTAATTCCAATTTTTGTGTCCTCAACAAACCCTGCTTGGCTTTCTTCTATCCTGTGCTTACCTCCAGAAAGAAATCTGTGGATATTCTGGGGACTCATCTTGTTTGTTTTCCTTCCTTCCAAGATCACAACTTTACTATGCCAGTTGTCCAATGCCTGGAAACACTTGTTTCATAGATTTGATCCAGTTTTCTGTTACTTGTAGTGGAAGGTTTAGTCTGGTATCACTTATTTACTCATGGCTGGATTGCCCTTAACATTTGGAAAAACATAAACTTTCTATTCAATAGTAAAATACATACTGGAAAATTTCATAAATATAGCATACAGCTTGATGAATTTTCTTTTCTTTTTCTTTTCCTTTTTTTTTTTTTTTTGACACAGGGTCTCACTTTGTTGCTCAGGCTGGAGTGCAGTGGCACAAACATGGCTCACTGCAATATTGACCTCCAGGACTCAAGCAATCCTCCCACCTCAGCCCCACAAGTAGCTGGGACTACAGGCGTGCACCACCATGCCTGGCTAATTTTCAAAGAGGGTTTGGCCATGTTGCCCAGGCTGGTCTTGAACTCCTGAGCTCAAGTAATCTGTCTGCCTCGGCCTCCTCGGCCTCCCAAAGTGCTGTGTTGGGATTACAGGTGTGAGCGAGCCACCATATCCAGTCCAGTGAATTTTCATTAATTGAAAACACCATGTAATCAACACCTGGATCAATAAGAACATTACTAGATCTCCAGTAGCCCCTTATTGCTCCTTTCTAATTATTAACACTAATAATTATAACTTATTGGTTACCCTTGGGTAACCAATATTTTACTTCTATTACCTTATATGATTTTTTATTTTGAACATTATGTAAATGGAATCATATAGTAATCATTTTTTGTGTCTGACTTATTTCACTCAATTTTTATGATTGTGAAATTCATGCATGCTTTCCATATGGTTGTAGATTATTGTCTTTCCTGTATAGTATTCTATTATGTGAATATTCTTCTTCCTTTTTTTTTTTATTTTTTGTTGAGAAGGAGTCTTACTCTGTTGCCTAGGCTGGAGTTCAGCAGCATGATCTTGGCTCACTGCAACCTCTGCCTCCCAGTTTAAGCAATTCTCCTACCTCAGCCTCCCAAGTAGCTGGGATTACAGATGCCTACAACCATGTCTGGCTAATTTTTTTGTATTTTAGTTGAGACGGGGTTTCACCATGTTGCCCAGGCTGGTCTTGAACTCTCAACCTCAAGTGATCCACCCCCACCCCCAGCCTCCCAAAGTGCTGGGATTACAGGCGTGAGCCATCGCGCCCGGTCAGAATATTCTAAAATTTATTCATTTCATGAACATTCTTATACATATGTTTTCTGGTGAATATATGAATACATTTATGTTGAGTATATATCTAGGACAAAATTTATGTTAGTTCAGGCCTTTCTTCTGAACTCTAGACCTACATATCCAAATCTACTTGACATCTCCATTTATAGGCATTTCAAATTTAACATATTCCAAACCATTTGCTCCTCTTTCTGTGTTCCATGAGTCAGTAAATGGCTTCTTAATCCATCTAGTTACTTAAGGAGTCATCCTTAATATTCCTCTTTGTTGACCCTTCCCGGCAAACCAATCCGTTATGAAGTCCCTTGGATACCATTTATAATTTATACATATCTTGAAATTATCTACCTCTTTCTGTCTCTAACTCCCATTACACTAGTTCAAGCCACCATCATTTCTGGCTTTGCCTGATGCAACTGCCTCCAAATGGCTTTCCAGCAGCCCTTCTTGCCCTCTTCCACACTATTCTCCACAAACAGCCTGAGTGATTCTTAAATATGCAAATAGGATCCTACTTAATAGTCTTTATTAGCTGCCCATTGACCTTGGGCTGAGATGAGACAAGGGCCAGACCATGCTGGCTCTTATTGGCCACATTACAGATTTCCGGCTGTATTTTGGAAGATATCTTAAGGTCAACGGGCAAAGTTTCTCCTTGCTCCCTACACTCCATCCACACTGACTTCCTTTTAGTTCCTAGAGCACACGAAGTTCTTTCATGCCCCAACAACCTCACACAATATTTCCTTGGCGGGGAACATTCTCTAAGGCTCTTTAATATGCCTGCCGCTTAAAAGGCACTTATTCAGAGGTCTCTTCCCTGATAGTCCAAAATTAATTGATCATTGCACCCACTAATTTTCCCTCCCAATACTGACAATTTATAATTCTGTAACTATTTATGCTTTAATGTCTCTTGCTTCGATTACTCCTTAAATTCCATCAAGCGCTATGTCCACTCCTGTAACCCCGTGCTTAACACGGTGCTTGGCACATGGTAAACAGTCAGGAAATGCCTGTTTAATAATGCATGACCGATGCGAAGGCTGGAAGGGGTCGCAGGGTCAGTATCTGGCACTTTTCTGCCATGGTTAGTTTCCTTGTGTGTGGGAATAGACGGGGCCAGGTCTTCTCCTTGCCCACCCAGAGGGGGCTTTTCTCCCTGTCCCCTTTATAAGTGTCTGCTGTAGGGCCGCGTGTGAGAGACAAAATGCCTGCAGAAACAGGGCGGCGAGCGGAAGACATTGGCCATATTTCTGAAGTCAACGTAGTTCTGTCATCGGAGGATTCTGTACTTTTCTGGCGCAGGTGCGAGAGAAGCTGCCAATCTCTCCTGGAGCGGGTGGGACTAAGGAGGGCCCCGGGAGCTGGCGGGTTGTTGTGTCCTTCCTGCAGAACCCGATTGGCCTGGGCGAGCCGAGGGAACGGGGGCGTGGTTTGATTCCGCGGGCGCGAGCCACGTTGGACGCGCCGCAGCCCCGCCGAAAGGTCCCTCCCAGGCCCCACAATGCACTGCGGGGCGCGTCACTCGGAGCGGCGGGGCCCGTCTCGACAGGTACTCCCCGGCCCCTCCCAGTCCTCTGCTTCCTTTCTTAGGGGTCGTTCGAATCCCTGCCGGCCTCTCCCCTCGCTCTCCCTGCCTCTCGCCACAGCCTCGGTCTTCGCCCTCGGGACTGAAGACCTACCCCACGGGCAGGAGCCAAGTCCGTGCCTTTGGGGTGGGGGTCGGGGCCGCGGAGCTCTGGAGGGACGGGCAAGCGGGGACCCCGTCCCCTTCGACTTGCGGGTTCTCTGGGGCCAGGCGGGCGGCGGTTGCGCCTCGTCTGAGCCGCCTCGGGTATTGGGCAGCCAGGAAAGGAGTGTCTGAAGGGGAGGGACAGTCGCACTTGGCTGTCAGCATGGTGGTGGGGATTCCCTGGCGCCCAGGTGTCAGAAACACGGTGATCTACCTGTGTAGGTGGCCCATGAGAGCTTGAGGTGGCATTTCCTATTTCTTTTAGGCAGAATGGGACTTGAACCAGTGTCTTACTTTACGTCTTGTGGGGATGGAGTGAGCACTGAGCCCAGATATTTGCCCGCGTTGGCTCACGGAAATCTCTTGAGACCCTGTCTCAAGAGTCACTTTGGGAACGATGTGGCAGAAGGGAGACCTGAGCAATTGGCTCGGCAAGTGGAGGAGGCTTCCAAAAGAAAAGGACAAGCCCCAGCTGGCTTGAATCTCTCTGCCAGTGAAGACAGCTTAAGATAATTTTTCCCTGCTGCTTAGTTTCCTGGATCATCCACCTGGGGCAGGGGGCGAGCTTGAGAACCAGTCCCTCCTATGCCTATTCAGCCAAGGCAAAGCCTAGCCCAGAGCAAAAGTATCAGCCACCAGACTGGAGATGTTGGGATCTTCAGTCAGGGGAACAGCCACTTTTCAAACTCTGAATCACTTTCCATGTTACTGATATTTGCTTACATGCTAAGATTGTAAGGAATCAGGCAATGCCTTAAATGGTACCTACAATTTCTGATATATTAAGGTTCATTCAGTATTTGACTCTGACACCTGTGACCATATCCTAAAGTAATGGGACATTCGGGTATTTCCTATGTTGAAAACCGTCACATCTGTTTAGTGCCTTTTTTTTTTTTTTTTTTTTTTTGCTTGCAACTGGTTAAAATCGAAGTATATCTTATGTTGGTATATGAAAGAGGCCTAGGTCCTATCACAGGGGTGCCTGTGACCTTCCTTGAGTGTCTCACAGAGTTGTTAGAATTGGGCCTGAGTTTAAATCCCTACTTTGTCACCTACTCGTTTAGGGATTAAAAAAAATTCCTCAAGCTTTCTGGGCTTGAATTTCCTCAAAGGTAAAATGGAACTAATAATACCTATCTCACAGGTTTTTGGAAGGCTTAAATGAGGTAATGTGTATAAAGTGCGTGGTCCATGGAGAGTAATCAATAAATAATATAGCAAATATTTAATGTAGTGCTTTTAGCATGTTACAAGGCAATGTTTCAGGCACTTTACATGATCCTATGAGATAGATACTATTGTCATCTTTAAAACAAGCCTATGAGATAGATGCTATTAGTAGGCACAATATATAGATGTGGAAATTGAGATATAGAAAGGCAAAGCTTGCCCAAATTTACATGGCTGGTAGATGGTGGAGCCAGGATTAGAACCCAGGCAGCAAGTGAATAGCTAGTTTCTATATCCCTGGTTTCTTGCGTCTTGTTGGTTTTGGGAGACTGATGAAGCATAGTGATGTAGAGATACTAGAAACTTAGACCGAAGTACCAGTTCTGCTATATACTAGCAGGGTGACACTGAGAAAGTGAGCCTTAGTTTCCTCATCTGTAAAATGGTGGTTTTACCTACCCAACTGTGAACTATGTGGCACTATAAAAATGTTGGGATTGACACATTTGAGCATGTACTGGGGGCCCTGTCCTAGATGTGGGTAAAATCTGTTGTGAAGCCTGAGGTCTTATACATACTGTGCAGTGCAAGCACCCATAATAGGAATGTCAAACACTGCTAGTGAGGTAGAAGGCATAGGCAAAATGGCGGAAATTCCATCCTCTTTATCACCCAATCTATCCCCCACCCTCAGCGAGCACTTTTAATAAAATAATATGTACCATATTGGTATTGTTTCCCAAACTTCGGTACTGTCACATATGCAAGATAATTTGATAAGCAAATGAACATTAAAAAATTCTCCCCAAATTTTCACACACATACATATTTGAATGAAACAAGTTCATTTAATTTAAATTAGGAGAGAAACTTAACATCTCAAAACTGATTTCACAGATATTATTGCTAAAAAATAAAGGGCAAGAAAAGTAAGTCAATTCAAATACCAATATTAGGTAAATAGTACAGGTGGATGAAGATAATTCTGAAAGTGGTACTTGGATGACTGAAGACTGGGAAGTTATGAACTAAAATAAATATGAGTGCTTTTGCCGCCAGTATAAAATGTTTTTATCTTAAAAGTGGCATTTGTGAAAGCATTTGGTTAGAACGTATATACAAAATCCACTTATATGTTGGGCTTTGTTTATTACCTTTTGAGAGATAACTTCCTGAGACATTGAGCCCGTAGTCATTACCCCTACAAGGTTCTGAAGAAGAGGGGTGTCTTGTTATCTTGGGTCCAGGAACTTGCTAACCACTACTATAGTAGTTTGGCATTGTGGGAATTTATTTTCCTCAGCCTTTACATAAAAGTTTACCCATATTTACCTAGATTCTAGCTTGTGCTTTTTCCTCCAACAGTTGCTGATGGGGAGAGGAAAAAATAGCCACTATTCAGGTTCCCTATGAGTTAACTGCTGCTGTACAAAGGCAGGTGTAATATTTTCTCTGTATTAAAGGTGAGGAGAAATGGCCCAGTGCCCTAAACATTTATCTATGGCCCCGATAAGCTAAAAACTCCTAAATCTTCCCATGCAATTGTTGTAATCTCTTGCTTTCCACAGTTCCACTGGTTCTTCCTTGGGATTTTCCCAACCACAACCCTCCTTAAGACCTTAAAGATACTTTAACCTAGCTTAGGCCTGACATGGACAGATTTCCTTTTCTGCTAGCACAGTCCAGATAAGATTAGTTTAAAAAAAACAACAAACTATATTATGAATCCGTGGTAAAAAGAAAAAAAGTAGGAGTATGTTTATTGAATTGATGGAGAGACAGCTTAGCCTAAGGTGATTGGAATCTGTCTACAAATTAGTTAAGCCTGACGTTGATCGTTGAACATTCATCCCCGTTTGTCAGGCTTAAATTCAAGTGCTTTGGATGCTGAATCAAATTACTGTGGTAGAAAGAGGTTTAACTTTTTCCCTAAGAAAAATCTTATCTATGTAAGTAGAAACCATTCTCTGACAACCTTGTAATAATTTTGACAGGGAATGTAACTGCTGTGTTCTGCTTTTGGTTAAAGGCTAAAGTACATATTAGGAAAATTTGAGGCTGGGCGCAGTGGCTCACACCTGTAATCCCAGCACTTTGGGAGGCCGACGCAGGTGGATCACTTGAGGTCAGAATTTGAGACCAGCCTGGCCAACACAGTTAAGCCCCATCTCTACTAAAAATACAAAAATTAGCCAGGCATGGTGGCGGGCACCTGTAATCCCAGCTACTTGGCAGGATGAGGCAGGGGAATCGCTTGAACCCAGGAGGCAGAGGTTGCAGTGAGCCATTGCACTCCAGCCTGGGCAACAGAGAGAGACCCTGTTTCAAAACAAAACAAAACAAAAAAACAACAAAAAAAGGGTAATGACACAGTAACACCTAGAGATTGCTCCTTTTTCCTCATGAAAAGAGGAAAAAGGGATAGTGAACTTAATGCATTAGATTTATTAGTTGGGTTAATTTTTATTGTCAGATCAGTTATCACCATGAATGGGAAGTCATATTTTGACTTCACACAGCAGTGAAAACTATCAGCTCCTGATTTACAAGCTTTGTAACAACTGGTTTTCTGTGGTTTTTTTTAATATATATTACTAACTCATTTTTTCCTTTTTGGAATGAGATAATATTGACCTAGATTAAGTGGGCAGGTAAGGATTAATTTAGTCTCTAAGATACAATATTTTTGCAAAAATGCCTGTGAGATTTTTATCAGATTTTTGAATTTTCACCAGTTGCCTCACCACTAGTGAGGAAGCCTTTAGTGACATTGTGCTTTGATGGCCTGACAGAGAAGAGTTATTACTTAATCTTAGATAGTGAACATGTTTTAATTTAATGTTTTAAAAAGTATGGGCCTTAGACAATAAGCAAATTGTCAAGCCCTATCCCACAGTCAGTGGTTCAGAATTTTGAGGGCAGAGCTCAGAAATCTGCATTTTTAACTAAACTTTCAACTTCTTATGCAAGCTAAAGTTTGAGAGCCACTGTGTATTTTATGAAAGGTTGAGTGACTGTTGACCTGAGTTCCTTCAGACTCAGGCCTGTGAAGTCCTTTCATCTGTTTTTGTAAAGCAAGAAGAGAATCCAATAAAATAGGCCATTAAGATTTACTTTCTGGTAAAAAGATTGAGAACAACATTAAAACCAATATTCCTTTAGCTTTAGGATTTATTTTAAATAATTTTTTTCTGATTATAGAAGTAGTATATGTCTACTGTGAATATTGAGAACATTTAGGAAATTATAAAATAATAATAACCAATAATACCATTTCTTAGAGGTGAGCATATTCTTAATTTGGCATCTTTTTCTGCATCCGTTTTTCAATCCCTTTTTCCTTCTCTTTATCTTCGTCCCTTTATCCTTATGTTTGTGTAAAACAACATTTGCAATTTTTATCCTACTTTTTTCTCCTTAACATGTAAGCATTTTACCACATTATTAAACTTTCTCCACAAACATAAGTTTTAGTTGCTGCATTATATTCTGTTATATGAATATACTATAATTTACTTAACCATCACCATTTTATAGGATATTTAGATTGCTTTCAGTTATTTGAGTGGAAGAATGTCTTTCTGTTTAAAATTTTGCCTGGATTTCTGATTATTTTTCTCAAGACAGGTATATATTTAAATTTATTGAGGTTAAAAGGTATGCCTTCAGACTCTTGTTGAAATTGCCAAATCATTTTGAGAACTGTTTGTACCAGTTTTTACTTCCATCTGTACTTATGAGAATGCCAGACAGAAGTATTATTTTTAAAAAAGCTAATGTGGCTGGGTGTGGTGGCTCATGCCTGTAATCCCAGCACTGTGGCAGGCGCCTATAGTCCCAGCCACATCCTATGCTGTGGCATGGGAACCCAGGCTGAGGCATGAGAATTGCTTGAACCCTGGATGGTGGATGTTGCAGTCAGCCAAGATGGTGCCACTGCACTCCAGCCTGGGTGACAGAGCAAGATGCTGTCTCAAAAAAAAAAAAAAAAAAAAAAAGCTATATTTTAAGTGAAGCATAGTATGTTGTTTTAATTAGTTTTTTGTTTTTTTTTTTCCTCCTGAGACGGAGTCTCACTCTGTCGCCCAGGCTGGAGCTCAGTGACGTGATTTCGGCTCACTGCAACCTCTGCCTCCTGGGTTCAAGCAATTCTCCTGCCTTGGCCTCCTGAGTAGCTGGGATTACAGGTGTGCACCACCATGCCCGGCTAATTTTTGTATTTTTAGTAGAGAAGGGGTTTCATCATGTTGGCCAGGCTGGTCTCAAACTCCTGATCTTGTGATCCACCCTCCTCAGCCACCCAAAGTGCTGGGATTATAGGTGTGAGCCACCACACCTGGCCATTTTAATTACTATTCTTATATTACTAGTAAGTTGAACATTTTTACATATGCTTATCAAGTTTGGCTTTAATTTTTATGTAACCCAAATTGTTCATTTTGTTTTAGGTCTTCTCTGTTGGTTGAAATGTCTATGATTTTATCTGCCTCAGTCATTCGTGTCAGAGATGGACTGCCACTTTCTGCTTCTACTGATTATGAACAAAGCACAGGAATGCAGGAGTGCAGAAAGTATTTTAAAATGCTTTCGAGGAAACTTGCTCAACTTCCTGATAGATGTACACTGAAAACTGGACATTATAACATTAAGTAAGACTTCAGTTTGCTTCATTTGACTCATTTGCCCAGTAGTTGTCATTTTAATGAAGTTTAAGTGGTTGCAGTAGAAAGGAGTGATTAGGAAAACCTGTTCAAGTCGAGCATCATATTGTTCTGAACTTATACTAAATAGTCATCATGTCAGCAGCAGCCTTTTTGTAGTTTCTTTGTAGCTGGCTCTGGGAAATTTTATAGTTGTGCAGATCATAGATATTCCTCTTTTAAGTTGATCACTAAATATTTATTTGCATTCTTACATACCTAGGGTTGTAGTAAGCAAACTATAATTGGAAATAAAAAATTTTTACCTGATATCTGCCCTCAAAGAACTGAAGCAGCTTACATGTAGTGGGAGGGGGTAGCACTTATCACTGAGTCATATACAAATCAAGTAAAACTGGGCAATGGGATAGAGAGTGACTATTTATTGTGGTCAAGAGACTCTCTGAGAGGGTGACATTTGAGCAGAGACCTAAAAGATGAGAGAGGAGGTAATTATATGAAGGATGCTGTGGATGAAGAGCAAGGCAGAGGTAGCAGCCAGTGGAGAAGCCCTTTTTTACATGCCAAGAGACAGAAAGAAAACCAGTGATCCTGAAGAATTATGGACAATTAATAGAGTTGCAGAAAGTGAGGCCAGAAAGGTAGGAATGGGCCAAGTTATGTAGTGAGTTTGGAGTCTATTAGTCTGTTTAGTCTAATGCAGTAGGAAGCCATTGGGTAGTTTTAAGCTATAGAGTTCCATGATTTCATTTGGCTTAGAGTAGATCATTCTGCCTGCACTGTGAAGAATAAAGGAGAAAGTGGAAGCAGAGAGGTCAGATGGAAGACTCAGAGAAGTTCAGGTGGAGGTGCTGATTGTAACGAGCTAGGGTGGTAATGAATAGAAGTAGTTAGATTGGGGCTATATTTTGGGATTAATACCAGCAAATCTTCCTACTGGATTGAAATGGGATGTGAAGGTAAAAGAAGAATAATCACCTGTAGTTTTTTGGCCTGAGGAACTGGATGAATAATGTAGCTGAAATGAGCAAGAAAGGAGAGGATAAGTGCGTCTCATTGGTAAAAAGTAAGAGTTCTGTTTGGACATGTTAAATCTGAGATGCCCATTAGACATCCAAGGGGCACTGCTAGGTAAGCAGCTGGATATATGAGTCTGAAGCTTAGTGAAGAGGACAAGTATAGACATTTAGATTTGGAAGTCAGCTTACAGTTTGTGATTAAAACCATGGGAATGGATGAGACCACCTTGGAAAGCTTAGACGTGAAACAATTAGAGAACAATTAATGTCTGATATCAAGCTGGATATTGATTATGCATACAGAAGGAAATAAGGTAAAAACACAGTCCATATAGGATATAATAAGCAGAGGGCTTCGTTGTTGAGATGAGACATGAGCCATGTCCTGAAGAATTAATAAGAGTTGGCTAAGGCAGGGAGGAGGGCATTCCAGGTGTACGGAGGAGAGGCAGAATAAGCAAAGAACGTGACTTAGCATGGTAGGTGTATTAACATGCTTATCCTGGGTCAGTGGATGGTGATTTATGGATAGTTGTGAGACATGCGTGATAATCATTGTGGGGCCAGATCCTGGATCGCCCTAAAAGTTCAGATTGAAGGATGTGACTTTGATGTAATATGTTATAGGAAGCTGTGCTGCAGGTTCAAGGGAAGTGACTTGATAAAAACAATCCTGAGACAGTGGAACTTAGGGTGAGTGGACAGTCCAAGAGGAGAGAGATAAGGCAGAGAGGCCAACTTATTAGGGCCTGAAGTAAGAAAATAAACGTGCAAATGAAAATTAGAACACCAAAAGAACTAGAATGATAATGAGAAATAGTTTGATTGGGGATCACTTCGAAGTTGGATCACTTCAAAAGAAGTGACCAAGCTGGATAGGATGGAATACCAGAGATGAAAAGAAGGAAGGGGCAAAGATGACTGAAGCCTTGGAATTGGACAGAATGTTGGTGTCATTGCCAGAAATGAGATCTTTGAAACAGACTGTTTATGAGGTGTGAGGCAGAAGAGAAAGATAATGAAGCTCCATTTTGATCATTTTTTTAAGACACTGGGGCTTGCTCTGTTACCTAGGCTGGAATGCAGTGGCATGATGACAGCTCACTGAGCCTCAACCTCTTGGACTCAAGCGATCATCCCACTTCAGCCTCTTGAGTAGCTGGGACTACAGGTGCACACCACCACACCCAGCTAATTTTTTTATTTTTAGTAGGGATGAGGTCTCACCATGTTGCCTAGGTTGACCTCAAACACCTGGGCTCAAGTGATCCTCCTGCTTGCCCTCCCAAAGTACTGGGATTACAGACATGAGCCACTGCACCTGGCCCACTTTAATTATTTAACTTGAGGTTTTAGGCCAAGCACAGTGGCTCACACCTGTAATCTCAGCACTTTGAGAGGCCGAGGCAGGCAGATCACTTAAGCCCAGGAGTTTGAGATCAGCATGGGCAACATGGGGAGACCCTGTCTCTACAAAAAACTAAAAAATTAGCCAGGCGTGACATAGTCCCAGCTACTGTGGCGACATACGTGGGAGGATCGCTTGAGCCTAGGAGGTTGAGGCTGCAGTGAGCCATGATCTCACCCCTGCATTCCAGGGTGACAGAGCAAGACCCTGTCTCAAAAAATATATATAAATGAAATAAATAAATTGAGGTTTTGACAAGGTAGTCCAGTGGAGATGGGATAGAGATTTTGGAATCATTCATGTAGATGTGGTTGATATTGTGAGGGGAGAAGTGCCTACTGGGTTTAGAGAGAGGGCCCAGGTTAGAACCTTGGAGAATGTCCACAATTTCTTAGATCACCTGGATAATGGTAAGATGTTATATTTAATTGGGGTTTCTGAGGGTTTAATTAGAAAATATTGTGATTATGGTGATTAAAATATATGTAAAATGATGTCTCAACCTACTTCTATTTTTTTAGAGGAAAAACTTGAAATATTTCAATATTTTATTTAATAGGCTCTGTTAGTGTCCTGGGTCATTATTCTGAGTTTTATTTGTGAATGTATAGTGGTATAAACAAATATCAAAGTTATAGGAGATTGGCTTGAATGTATATTAATTCTGGTAGGTGTGCTGGACTTAAACTTTTGCAATTTTTTTTCTTTTGACTCTTTTTTAAAATTAAAAAAATTTATTTTGACTTTTCTTAAAAGTAAAGTAAAATGTAACGTTTTAACATCCCTTCATTCTATTTAACTGAAAATTCTAGATTTTGTATCATTTAGTTTTAGTTAGTTGTACTCCAGCTTATTCCACACAAAGGATTTGAGGCAATTTAGGAAAAAAAAAAATTCAAGGGGCCAAGTAAGGGAGTCAAAAGAAGGAAAATAGAGATAGGAGAATAATAAACTGAGGTAACATTTCCTTCTGGAGATGCAAACTAGATAGTCCATCCATTTGTTAGAAAAAGGTTGCAGATATTACCGTTGAGTCTCCTTGTGGCCAAAGCAAAGGGGGTAATCCATAGGATTTAGTGTCCATTGGATAAAAACATTGTTTTTCCTGTTATTGAGACCTGAAGTACATAAAGAGGACAGCATTTGGATAACATTCTTCCAGCAACTATAATTATGAGAGTTTAGGAGTGGGATAAATCAGCAGAAGTCTAATCTGGTCTAGTTCAAGAATACAATTCAGATAAATGCATTTCAGAGCCATGCATAGAAAAATGTCTATGCATGTTTTTTTGTACCAAACCTTCAATAAGGATTGGAAAACAGAAGTTCTAGTTCTAGTTCCTGACAAGGACCTGGATTTCATATGTTTTCTATCATTGATAAGACATCTTGTGGTTTAGTTTCTGTTTAATGAGGTTGTTACCTTATATGACATTGAGCTTAGACTGAAATGCGTAAAATTGAGAATTTGTGTGTGTTACCTGACTTAAAATTCTCACACCACAACTGTTTTTCTAACAACTATGAGTTTGCTAGATAAAACTCACAGGTCTGCCGTAGCAACATCATAGCACAGCCTGAGATTGCCACCATGCTGTCCCTCTTTTCTCCTAGCCATATTAAATGCTTCTTTCCTTCAAACCCTACTTCTTTTGAATCACCTTCTTTCTCATTACTATTTTATGTCTCTAATGATCTCACTCCTTTCACAGATCACCTGTAGAACTTGGTTGACTGCCTTTTTCATCACTTATTAAAATTTCTTATTTTTAATTTAATTTTATTTCTCCATCCTCTCTTTATAACAGGGTTGTAACTCATTGAGGGAATTGATCTGCCATGGCTTATACTATTTTTGATTCCTCAACTCTTGGCATTGTGGTTTTCAAATTTGTGTAGAAATTGAGATACTCTTTCTTTACAGAATCTCAAAATCACTAAGTATATAATTATGTGCCAAATCAGTTGATACCTCACATTAAATTCTAGTTGAATAGGCAAGGGAAGACCAGAGTTTGAAAGAAAAAAAAATCAGGGGAGTAACATTTAAAATTGAGATAATTAGGCTGGGTCTGGTGGCTCACGCCTGTAATCCCAGCACTTTGGGAGGCCAAGGCTGGCAGATCACCTGAGGTCAGGAGGTTGAGACCATCCTGGACAACATGGTGAAACCCTGTCTCTACTAAAAATAAAAAAAATAAAAAATAAAAAGCCGGGTGTGGTGATGGACATCTCTAATCCAAGCTACTCAGGAGGCTGAGGCAAGAGAATCACTTGAACCCAGGAGGCGGAGGCTGCAGTGAGCTGAGATCGTGCCACTGCACTCCAGCCTGGGCAACAGAGTGAGACTCTGCCTCAAAATAAATAAATAAATAAAATTTAAAAATAAAATAAAATTGAGAAAATTCCTTTAGTTTTCTTCTCTTCTGTATTGGGAAAATGATGAATTTCAAATGAATGTAGTAGCTGGATACTTCTGTTTCGCCAATGAAGGACATTCTGTGGAGCATGGCTTGTGCTAGCACAGTTCCTTGCGCATGTCGTAGTAGCTACTAAATGAGGGATGGTTGTTTTAGGAATATGACAGCATTCAGAGTGCCAGAGAAACCTTGTTGATTGGGCAGGATGGTGTGTAGTGTGGGATATTCAGTTTTGTGATTTCTTCTCACATTCTATAGTGATATTCCAATTCTCTCTATATAAAATTTTAAGGAATTCATCTGTTTTATAAGTCGAAGGGTACTTTCCTTAGACTGTAATGAATTTTTAATGAATAAACTTATGTTACCACTTAAGAAAAAAACATGGCTAAAGTAAGTATGAACCATATGGAAATTAGGTTGGGTCATCTGAGATCTTTAAAACTTTGCAATTGGCTTTAGAGATTTAAAAATCATAGTTGTACATTTTGAAATCTCTTTATTTAAACAGTAAGATGCTGAAAAGACAAATACCTTTTGGGAAGCCAGTCATATCCTATTGTGAATTTTAGTGCAAGAAGTAAAATCTTTTAGTTCTTTCACTGTGAATTCATTTGAAGCCGTATAATCGCTGTGAGCCTCCTAATGTTCTTTCCTTGCATGAGGGTTCACTTTCTCCCTACACTGCTACCTCCAGCCAGGAATACTGTTTTAGGCTTACCTGCGTTTTGGCTTTAGTGTCTAGCAGTGTTTCCCTTTCACTCTTTTGGGAAATTTTCTGATTACTAGAGTAACAACTTAAACTATAACCCAATTATTGAGTACTTGCTATTGCCAGGTACTTTACTGACATTATCATTAAGCTTTCTAACAGCTCTGTGAAGGGCTATTAAAGAGCTCTTTTCCATTGCCAGGGGCAGACACACAACTCAAATTAGCTTAAGGAAAAATGGGTATTTTGAAGGGTAGTGGTGGAGCTGGCTTCACAGATGTTATCAGGAATCTTTCTCATTTCTACAGTCTCTCACCTTTTGCAGATAGATACTCTCTACGACTTGAAAGCACTACACAGACAGCTCCAGGCTTACTTCAGTCCAACTGAGCAACTCCTCTCCATGTCTCAAGAACAAGACATTGTCTTTGCTTGTATAATTGACCATTTCTAGACTGATTAATCATTGTAGTCAGAGGGGATGAGGTACTCTTATTTGGCTAAGACTGCATCACATGTCCTTACCCCTTTGAGTTTTACCAAAGCCATACAGAATGGCACTGAAGGTAATTCCCCAAAGGGAAAGAGGGAAGGGATGCTGGGCAGGTAGATGCTGGGTAGTGCTATCACTACCCTATTTTACAGATAAGGTAAATGAGACTTAGGAATGTAAAGGAGCTCCTTCAACGTCACAAAAATAGTAAATGATATATATGAACCACAATCTTTTGGATTCAGGCATCGCATTATTATCTGGTAAAAAATGGCTGCTGCTCTTTACCCTTAACCCCTTTCTTGGCAGCATGTGTTCCTAATTCTCCCAATTCTTTTCACTTTTTATGGAGAGAGAAATGAACCAGGGAAGAGAATGAAGGGAAATACCACCCCCCTCTTTTTTTGGTCAATAATAATGAGGAACAGAGTATGTGTGAATCCTAAAATTGATGGGACAGCATTGTCTCATTGTAGACTAGGTGTTTGGCGGGGAGAGGGTGTGGCAGGGAAATGCAACCAACCTATAACTACTAAACTAGTTGGGGGAAGGAGATAACCTGGGTATTCAATTTTCCTATTTTGTCTCATTACTAGTATCACATTCCTTTTCTCCTGCTTATTATGGCAAAATGTACAGCTTTTCAGCACCATATATGTTAAATAGGCTCTTGTGAACTGGCCTAGGAACCTAATTACTGTTATAGTACAGTTTCTGTGGGAAAATGAGATCTAGGTGCAATAAGCTTTGGGAAATATACCCAATATGTAAGTTAGGGATTATCTGATCAGTTATCTAAAAAAGTCAGGATCTTCATTCCCTGGAGTGTGGCTGTGTTAGGGAAGTGAGAAAGGGTGAATTGGGAGATTAACTCTGAAGAAAAGGAAATAAAGATGTCAAAGGCAAACTTTGCTTGTTCTGTGTTTTATCCAGGTCTCTCATGGTGTAATTACCATTGACTTCTTAAAATGATCTCAGATTCTCCTTTAGGTTACTGTTGTAAGTTACCATCATCTGGCATATTTCATATTAATAAATATTTTCCTTTTTAATGATGTTAAAATTTGTGGTGAAAATGGGTCTTGTATTCATAGGATGATTTATTCATGATTTGGCGCTTCACCATTGGAGGGTAATTGAAAGTTGGCCATGTAAGAAAGGAGTAAGTGAGAAAATAGAAAGTTCCTGGTAAAATGCTACATGTAGTGGACACTCAGTGTTACTGAGCCCTCATTCTTATCTCCTTACTGTTCCACTAGTGGCAGAGTCTTTTGTTTTCGTCTTGTTTTCTATGAGACATATTTGGTGGTAATACAATTCATAAGATATGCTCACTTTGTTAATGTTGAGCCCCTCTATTCAATATTTTATTTTTATTTTTAGAGATGGGGTTTTGCTCTGTTGCCCAGGCAGGAGTGCATTGGCACAATCAGCTCATAGCACCCTTGAACTCCTGGGTTCACGTGATCCTCCTGCCTCAGCCTCCTGAGTAGCTGTGACTATGGGTGTGCATCACCACACCTGGCTAATTTAAAACAATTTTTTGTAGAGATGGCATCTCACTTTGTTGTCTAGGCTGGTCTCGAACTCCTGGGCTCAAGTAGTCCTTCTGCCTCAGCCTCCCAAAACGTTGGGATTACAGGTGTGAGCCACTGCACCTGGCCCTATTTAATATTTTAAAGTTTCAACACTTTATTTTAGAGAATGGAATTCAATGTGGAAGGCTGTATTCCAAAACATTTTTTTTTTGAGATGGAGTCTCGCTCTGTTGCCCAGGCTGGAGTGCGATGGCACGATCTTGGCTCACTGCAAGCTCCGCCTCCTGGGTTCAGGCCATTCTCCTGCCTCAGCCTCCTGAGTAGCTGGGACTACAGGCGCCCGCCACCACACCCGGCTAATTTTTTTTGTATTTTTTAATTTTTTTTTTAGTGAAGATGGGGTTTCACCGTGTTAGCCAGGATGGTCTTGATCTCCTGACCTCATGATCTGCCCTCCTCGGCCTCCCAAAGTGCTGGGATTACAGGCGTGAGCCACCGCACCTGGCCCAAAACATTTTTTTTATACTTGGCAAATTTAACAGTAGATTAGAGATGGTATGTCCTATTAAAGAACTTTTCTGCACCCAGGAAAGCTATTCACTGGGCAAATGTGACTACAAAGGATAAGCAGAGTTTCTATGTATAGTGGCACAATTATAGCATGAAAATTACATATTATATGTAATACAAATAATATATCAGTTCATAAATCAGTTTGTAATACTAAATCATTTGCTATCTATGTACCTTGTCATTTAGCATGCTACATTTTATGTATATATCTTGGTTTGTAAATCACTGTGATAAGCACATCCCCAGTAGTAGTATGGTAAGCTCCTGGCAGGCAGGGACTATATCTTTGACATCAGAGTCTATGAAGTAGAATGCTGGCCCTATGCTAGGTGTTCTATCTGCTGAGAGGAAGATATTTGCTATTACTAATTATTTAGTTTGGTGCAACAGGCCAGAATTGTCGTAATAATGTCAGTGTTTAATTGGTGATATGTAAAATTTCTTTGACAGTTTGTAAATCAAATTAGATACTAGAAAAAAGTTTAATGTGTAAAACCATTTATTCATTTTGTTGAACGTAGGAATCACTTGTGGAATGGCTTGGACACATTATAGAATTAGCTTTTTAGCAAAGTGATTAGAAGGGGTAAATCTCCTATGTCTGGTATTTGGACTTCTGCCAGTCTTACCTGTTAGGTTATACTTGACCCTAAAGAAGTTCCTAGTGGGTGTGCCAGGGAGGAGAACCAAAAATATAATGAAATTGGATAAATTCCTCAGGTAAAAGAAAAGCAGTACCAGTAAAGACCAAACCCCATTGGCACCAAAGCCCAGAAATGGAATGGAGCTAAACAATATAAAGGAAATTAGAGCAAAGTAGGAAAAAACCTTGGCAATTTAAAAATTGTGCCCAAGGTAGAGAAAAGAGGAGAGAGAGTGTGTGTTTGTATGTGTGTCTGTCTGTGTGTGAGTAATGACAGTGATAAAGGGAGAGCAGACAAGTCTTTGAGACCTGCATAGCCATTCTCGGGGTACTCACTGTGAAGGTAAGTAATTCTACCTGGCTCTTGAGAACATCCCTCTCTTAAGGACATGTCGAAGATTCACTGACCTGAACCCTCAATAAAGCCTTCTGGAGAACAGTAACTAGAAGACAAGTGAAGTTCTACTCTCTTCTGTCATTTAGTCAAGTATTTATTGAGCTGCTGCTTCGTGTAGATACCACTAAGCTGTACAATTACCGGTGCGTGATATACTCAACAAATTAGTGTATAAATGAGTAAAGGAATGATGCCACCTTTGCACTCATTTATTTACTGAGCACTTATGGTATACTAGACACAAAATATTCTAAGTGCTAAGAATATAATGATGAGCAATACAGAAATCATCCATGCTCTCATGGAGTGTGTATATTAGAGAGACATTGCAACAAAAATATATTAATATACAATTACAAATTGGGTTAGTTTGTGAAGAAAACTAACAGCTGCTATGATATACTGTAGGAGTGGGATCAGTTTAGATTGTGTGTTCTGGGAAGGACTTTCAGTCTAAGAACTGAAGGATGTGTAGGAATTAGCCAGTTCAGAATTGGAGCATTGCAAGTGGGGAAGACAAAATCATGAAGTTTCTCAGTTTGGAAGTGGGAGGGCTGGAAGTGGGTTGGCATCCTTGCGGATCTGAAATAAGGCCAGTGGGTGGCTGGAATGTAGAGAGGGAGGAGTAAAGTTGTACAAAATGAAGTGGAGTGTTTGGGAGGGCTTCCAGAAGATAACTGTAATACAGGTTCCAAAACTCTGAAGTTTCATTACTCTTAATTTAGGGAATAAAATAGAGATTGATTTGTGGCTTGGAAAAAGCGAAAAAACATTGGTGAATTAGGAATAATTGGTTAATCTATACTACATGGAAGTTGGTTTTGTATTGTGGAAAGAATGTGGGCCTTGGAATCAACTAACTTCATCCTATCTTTGCTTCTTAATGGTGTGTGACCTTGGATAAGTTACTAAACCTCTCTGAGTTTCTTTTCTTTCATTTGTAAAATGGAGATAATAGTGCCCCTTTATTGGGAGAATGAAACCAAATATGTAAAATACTTAGCAAAGGGCCTAGCTCATACTAAGTGGTCAGTAAACTACGTGCTATTACTCTTACTACTATTTCTCTTCTTTCTCCTCAAGGCAGATAGACATCCACCAGATTGTCTATAAAATATTAGCTAGGTGAACCTGATGAACACAGCAAAAGCATGCACAAACTGGCATGCCTGTAATGACTTTAGACTATTTTATGAGTAGTCCTCAGTGAAGTGGTGGGAGTATTTCAATCTGTCCCATGATTGTTGAAAAAGCAGAATTTTTTTCATCACAAACATAATTGGAACTGTATATACTTTGGGAAAACTAGCTTTGCATTTCAAATAAAGCATTATAAAACTAAATTTACTATGAAAAGCCATAATGTTATAGAACACACTATAGCCTTTTCAGAGAGAATCTTGCAACTGTAGTAAAATAAAGACTCCCTGAAAGTGCTCACATGCCATGTTAAAGACATAGGGTTTCCTTTATTTCACATACAATTGTCTAGTTACATTTAGCACAAGTAAGATAAACCATTTGGGATAAACTGTCCTGTAGGTGTCTGTGGCTGACTCTGTTATTAATATGGAAATACAGTAAGACTCTGACATAATACAAAAAATGGGTTCCAAAAACTTCAGTCATATTAATGGAGGATAATCAAATAACTCCTAGCTAGCCAGTTACCAATTATCTTCAGGTTATTGAGGTTATTATGGGGTATATTTGAATGCTAATGACATGTCAAAGAACTTTGATAATGACAGTGAAGTTTTTTTTGGAAAGAAAATCATTTGACAAAGCATATTTTGGCCTTTGATTTAGATATTAATTTGTAGAAAAAGGCAATATGCTATGGCTAAATTAATTTGACTATGATCCTTAAGAAGAGATGCATTTTACTTTGTGAACGCTGTATATACACATATAGGAAACTAAAAAGTTTTATGAAACAATATTCCAATATTTTCTGTTATATTTTATTTCAATTTCTGGAAAATGCTGTAGTTCACTAAACTAGTTTTATGACATAGTGGTTTACAACTTGCACTTTGAAAAACATTGCACTAAATGACTGTGTATTAAGTGATGCTTCAGAAAGGAACAACCAGGTTACTCTAGAACCATAAGATCAGCACTATTTCACCACTAGTATATCCCATACCACTAGTAATAGACGACTAGTAGGTGGCAAGCCCATTTGGCTGCCTAGGATGGTCTTTAAAAAAGGACTCATATATATATATATATATATATATATATATATATATATATATATATATATATATGTCACATGTATATATTCACACACATATTTACTTACAAGCTCTCGCAGGAAGGATACATAAGAAATTATTACTAACCTGAATTGCCCAAGGGAAGGAGAACTGGGTATCTGGGCAAGAGTGATAAGACACTTTAAGTGCAGTATACCCTTTTATTTTTCATTCTTGTTAAATTTGAATCCTGTGAACATATTTATTCTAAACATTAATAAATTCTGCTTCTATGTTATTCGAGAAAGAAAATAGTAAGGTGACCAGTATGGATCAGAATTTTACAGTAAAAATTACTGTGTAGGCCGGGCGTGGTGACCTAGACCTGTAATCCCACCACTTTGGGAGGCCAAGGTGGGCAGATCACTTGAGGTCAGGAGTTTGAGACCACCCTGGTCAACATGGTAAAACCCCATCTCTACTAAAAATATAAAAATTAGCCAGGTGTGGTGGTGTGTGCCTGTAATCCCAGCTACTCAGGAGGCTGAGACAGGAGAATTGCTTGAACCTGGGAGGCGGAGGTTGCAGTGAGCCAAGATTGTGCCACTGCACTCCAGCCTGAGTGACAGAGCAAGAGTCCGTCTCAAAAAAAAAAGATTACTGTGTAGTTTAGCAGAGTCCAGCATAGGAGTGGTGAATTACATCCTGCATGCTGTTTACTGCCCCTGATCTAGACCAGCTGTATGGACAGTGCTATGCAATGATGTTTAGGTGACTCATTAAAAAGGGTTACTTTGTGTTTTGTGCTCTGCTTATTTATTATAGTGGGGTATATACTAGATTCTAGAAAGCTTTTTTTCCAATAGAATATGGTTAATTTTCATGTTTCAGTGCTTATTTTTTCGTTTTTAATTTCTGAATTTGTTATTTAGAAGTAATTTCAAACTTACAGAAAAGTTGTATGAATAAGAAAAGTTCAAATAACACCTGTTCCCGTAGTCACCTTTGGTCAACATTTTACCACATTTGTCTTCTCATTTTATCTACCTACCTACTTAACTATCTGATTTATTTATTTTTTCCTGAACCATTTGAGAGAAACTTATAAATACCATGCCCCTTTCTTCATAACTACTTCAGAGTATATTTTCTAAAATTAGGGATATTCTCTTACTTAACCACAGTACACATATCAGCCTCAGTAAATTTAATGTTCATACCATACTTTATCTACTCTACTGCCAACTTTCCTTTTTTTGTCGGTTGACCCAGGAATATGCTTTATAGCATTTTTTTTTTTATTGCTTTTTGGCACAGGATTTGGACTAGTGTTAGGTATTGTATTTAGTCGTCATATCTCTTTAGCTTCTTTTTTTTTAGAGTCTCTCTCTTGTCACCCAGGCTGGAGTGCAATGGCGCAATCTCGGCTCTTTGCAACCTCCACCTCCTGGGTTCAAACGATTCTCCTGCCTCAGCCTCCTGAATAGCTGGGATTACAGGCATGCACCACCATGCCCAGTTAATTTTTGTATTTTTAGTAGAGACGGGGTTTCACCATGTTGGCCAGGCTTGTCTCAAGTTCCTGACCTCGGATGATCCGCCCACCTCGGCCTCCCAAAGTGCTGGGATTACAGGCCCCCACCATGCCCGGCCTCTTTAGCTTCTTTTGATTGGCAACATTTCCACATCCTTTATTTCTTTTTTACAACCCTGGCACTTTTAAAGAATACACTTTTTCCTTTTCAAAAATAGAATGTTGATCATTTTGGTGTTTTCTTAATGATTAAATTCAAATTATGCGTTCTCAGAATATTATATAGGTGATGTGTCTTTCTCAGGATATATCATCTGGAGACACACAATGTCCATCTAACATTAATGATGTTAGAGAGTATATGGTGAAGGAGTTACCTAGTTTCTACTGTATAATATTTTCCCCTTGCAACTAAGAAACAATCCATGGAAAGACATTTTAAAACCATGCAAATATACTAACCCGTGAAAATTTCCCCCTAGATTTAACATCCATGATTGTCCTTGCCTGATCCAATTTTTACTATGTTGGTTGCAAAATGCTGATTTTTCCATTGCTAGCACTTCCTCTACGTTTACCAGTCAACACTCAGCATTCTGCTTTAAGCCATAGCCCTCATTTCTCCTTTTGTTTTTTATATAAACTCATAAATTCCCCCCTCCCATGGTTCATAATTAATTACTGTGTAAAGTAGAGGATTTGATTCTGGGGTGTGTCAATGATGACTTCAAGAGGTCAGTGATCACCTTGAAATTGTGTGCAATCTTCTGTGTTCTGGCATCTTTCTAGGGAGACTGTTCCTGTCATCAGAATCTTGAAAGGGTTCTGGACTCAAAAGTGGAAAACATATTGAAGGGTTAGACTTTAAGCTATCTGTAATACTTACAATACATTTGTATATCCGTTCCCCTGCTTTTTACCCCAAGTGATAACTGAAATGTTAGAACCGTATTGTGTGTCCCTCTGTAGTACATTCTATTTTTTGTCTTCTGTTTTTAAACCACAACTTAAAATAGTACTATATTTTGGTTCCTTTAAATTTTTTCCTAGAATATATAATAAATGTTAAGATCTTCATTGCCACCGTAGTAGCAGTTTATGGTGTATAGAACCAGTCTTGTGAAGCAGTGAATTACCTTGATTTAATTTGAAATTTTAAAACCAATGTTTTTTACACTATAGTTTTATTAGCTCTCTGGGAGTGAGCTACATGATGTTGTGCACTGAAAATTACCCAAATGTTCTCGCCTTCTCTTTCCTGGATGAGCTTCAGAAGGAGTTCATTACTACTTATAACATGATGAAGACAAATACTGCTGTCAGACCATACTGTTTCATTGAATTTGGTAAGGGCCTGATTTTTTTTTCCTTTTTATTCTGTCTGCATCCAATCATAAGCAATTTTAAATCTAATACTGGGTGGAGGGGGGACTTCTGCTATTTTGCTTTTGATATAATAATTTGGTAAATGATCTATAAATTATGGTAACTTTTTACTTAGATGCTTATTAGAAAAAAATTGTGTTTGAGCTGTGAAGGGGATTGTGAGTATTGGTCCAAAGAATTAATGCCAGAGGATAACTTCTCAATGAGAAATTTATAAGCCAGAGATTCAGACTTTTGCGTTTCTGTAATAATCTTTTATAGTCTGCTTCATGTGGAATAGGGGATGGCAAACGTTTGCTGGAAAGGACCAGATAGTACATATTTTAGACTTTAAGGATCATATAGTCCCTGTCACAACTATTCAGCCCTGCCGTTGTAGCTCGAAAGCAGCCATAGGCAGTACGTAAATGAGTGCAGTTATATTCTAATAAAACTTTACAGAATAGTCAGCAGGCTAGATTTGGCCTGTGGGCAGTAGTTTGCTCAACTTCTGATGTAGAAGAAAAAAAAAACACCATGTTGTAAATAGTAAAAATAAAATTCCACTTGGAAAATATTTAGGAAATGTCTTATGTTAGTTTTATTCAATTTATTCTTTAAAACCTACATTCTAATGGTGTAAGCAATAAAAAGAAAACAGATTTATAAAAACATGCAACTTCTAGCGTGTGTTCTTATGTAATTGCAGCTGGTAAATCTGACAGATTTAATATTTCATGAGATAGGAATCTCTATAAAAATCAAGACTTTGGGCCAGGTGTGGTGGCTCATGCCTTTTATCCCAGCACTTTGGGAGGCCGAGGCAGTAGGATCACTTAAGGCTAGGAGTTCGAGACCACCCTGGGCAACATAGACCCTGTCTGTACAAAAAAAAAAAAATAAACTGGGCATGGTGGCTCACACCAGTAGCCCCAGCTGCTTGGGAGACTGAGGCAGAAGGATCACTTGAGCACAGGAGTTTGAGGTTACAGTGAGCTATGATTGTACCACTGCACCCCAGTCTAGGTGACAGAGCAAGACCGTGTCTCAAAAAAAAAAATTCAAGACTTTGGTTTAAAGTTAAAGCTGTTTTTTGTTTTTGTAATTTCTTGAAGTGGATGTAATACACTTAGGTAGTGTTAAATCCTTAGTTTACTTAAAATTACTGATTTCTAGAGGGTAAAACTGATGATTCCATGATACATTAATCATTAAACACAAGTAATATTGGACTATTTCATGATGAATTGAACAATTTTGAATAATAAACTACCTGTAATATTTACTATCCATAAACATCATATTCTGAAATGATTAATTGACAAGTGACTGCAAGGAAATTTATTTTTTATTTTACATAGATAACTTCATTCAGAGGACCAAGCAGCGATATAATAATCCCAGGTCTCTTTCAACAAAGATAAATCTTTCTGACATGCAGACGGAAATCAAGCTGAGGCCTCCTTATCAAATTTCCATGTGCGAACTGGGGTCAGCCAATGGAGTCACATCAGCATTTTCTGTTGACTGTAAAGGTGCTGGTAAGATTTCTTCTGGTGAGTTCTGGATCTCAGTTATTTTATTTTAAAAAAATCCTTGGGAAAAACTGAGAAACTCTTGAAAATGAATTACTTTATTCTAATATTTTAAATCAAGTACATGAGAGAATATAGAAGTTCAAAGCAATCCTTTCAGTGATTTATAAAGTAAGCTACCAGATGTGTGGCTAATCAGGAAAATACTTTCAAATAGCAACCTCAGAGGATCTCTTTGCTAGAAAAACATTTTTTTAAATTTAAAATTAAAAAAAGTTAATTTTCATGGGTACATATTCGGTTTGTAATATATTTATGGGGTACATGAGATATTTTGATACCGGTATGCAATGTGTAATAATCACATTAGGGTAAATGGGGTATTCATCACCTCAAGCATTTATTATTTCTTTGTGTTATAAACATGTCAGTTGTGCTCTGTTATTTTTAAATGTACAATAAATTATTGTTGACTGTAGTCACCCTATTGTGGTATCAAGTACTAAATCTTATTCATTTTAGCTAACTATATTATGTACCCATTAACCATGCCCCTTTCTCCCACCCCCACTACCCTTCCCATCCTCCAGTAACCAAAATTCTACTCTCTTATCTCCATGAGTTCAGTTGTTTTAAACTTTAGCTCCCACAAATGAGTGAGAATATGTAAACTTTTCTTTTCTGTGCCTAGTTTATTTCAGTTAATAAAATGTCCTCCAGTTCATCCGTGCTGTTGCAAATCATAGGATCTCATTCTTTTTTTATGGCTGAATAATACTCTGTTGTGTATGTGTGCCACATTTTGTTTATCCATTTGTCTGATGATGGGCACTTAGGTTGCTTGCAGGTCTTACCTGTTGTGAATATACTGCAGTAAATATGAGAATGCAGATGTCTCTTCGATATGCTGATTTCCTTTCTTTTGGGTATATAGCTAGCAGTGGGGTTGCTGGATTATATGATACTTCTCTTTTTAGTTTTTGAGGAACCTCAAAACTACTACTGTTCTCCATAGTGGTTGTACTAATTTACATCCCCACCAACAGTGTTCCCTTTCTTCCACGTCATCACCAGCATTCATTATTGCCTGTCTTTTGGATAAAACCCAGTTTAACTGAGGTGAAATGATGTCTCGTTGTAGTTTTGTTTTGCATTTCTCTGATGATCGGTGATGTTGAGCACCTTTTCATATACCTGTTTACCATTTGTATGTCTCTTTTGAGAAATGTCTATTCAGATATTTTGCCCATTTTTTAATTGGCTTATTAGATTTTTTCATATAGAGTTGTTTGAGCTCATTATGTATTCTAGTTATTAATCCCTTGTCAGATGAATATAGGGATTCACATTCCCTTGTCAGTTTGCAAATATTTTCTATCATTCTGTGGGTTGTCTCTTCACTTTGTTGTTTCCTTTGCTGAGCAGAAGCTTTTAAACTCAATATAATGCAATTTGTCCACTTTTGCATTGGTTGCCTGTACTTGTGGGGTATTACTCAAGAGATCTTTGCCCAGGCCAATGTCCTGGAGAGTTTCCCCAATGTTATCTTTTAGTAACTTCATGGTTTGAGGTCTTAGATTTAAGTCTAATCCATTTTGATTTGATCTTCATATATGGCTAGGAAAACATTTAAGGTTTCTTTGTAAACATTTTTCTAGAAATGAAAAATAGGTTCTTTGTACTGCATATTTATAGGCATGTAAAGTGCTTTGCATTTTGTTAAAATGGCTACATTCAAGGCCAGGGTTCTTGACTGTCACGGAAGGTGTAAATACTTTAGTGATCGTCTGCTCAAACCTCCCATCCCAAAGAAGGAATACTATCATCAACAGTTGTGAAATGATATAAACTTTTGCTTAAAATGAACACCTCATTATTTTATAAGGTAGCATACGCCATTGTCAGACTATTTGTTTAAGAAAATTATTCCAACCTAAGGCTTTAGGAAAAAAAAAACTTCCTTATATAATTGAGCTAAAGTCAGCTTCCCTATGTCTACTAGTTTGTTTTGTGATCTGTTTCTCCCTTCCTTCAGCAGAACCAGAATAACAGTTAAGTCAGCAACTGTGTGTCCTTTCCATCCTCTTAGACTAGTCTACTTCATATAAATATCTCCAATTCACCAATGAGAACACATGGACACAGGGAGGGGAACATCACACACGGGGGCCTGTCAAGGGGTGGGGGGCAAGGGGAGAGATAGCATTAGGAGAAATACCTAATATAGATGATGGGTTGATGGATGTGGCAAACCACCATGGCACATGTATACTTATGTAACAAACCTGCACGTTCTGCACATGTATCCTAGAACTTAAAGTATAATAAAAAAAGAAATAAAAATGTAAGACAATATCAACTATAGAATACAAAGCAAACACATTTATCATTGTATATTGACAAAGGGCAAAATTTTCAATTAAACTGTAACAAATATGCACCTTTTTGAATCACGAGGTCAGGAGTTCAAGACCAGCCTGGCCAAGATGGTGAAACCCTGTCTCTACTAAAAATACAAAAATTAGCTGAGTGTGGTGGCAGGCACCTGTAATCCCAGTTACTCGGGAGACTGAGGCAGAGAATTGCTTGAATCCAGGAGGCGGAGGTTGCAATGAGCTGAGATCGTACCACTGCACTCCAGCCTGGGTGACAAAGCGAGACTCCATCAGAAAAAAAAAAAAAAAAACTCCAGTTCACTTAGCCTTTTCATTTATGGCATTTCAAGTTCTCCCCATCCTAGAAGCTTCCTCTAGACATGCTTTAGTTTGTTAATATTCTTTAAATTTGGACTGAATACAACACTTCACATACAAATGTGGGAGAAGAGGGTAACAAATTTCATTAAAATAATCCAGTCAGTTAGTAAACAAGCAGATAACAATAACAAGCCCAGTTGGTCAGGGGTGGTAGGGGGAGAGTGGGCTAGTACCCAGATTGTTACAGTATGTTATCTAAAATGTCCAATTTCCAGTAAATTATAAGACATGCAAAGAAACAGGAAAATATGGCCAGGTGTGGAGGCTCACACCTATAATCCCAGCATTTGGGAGGCCAAGGCGGGCGGATCTCCTGGGGTTGGGAGTTCACGACCAGCCTGACCAACATGGAGAAATCCCGTCTCTACTTAAAAAAAAAAAAAAAAAAATTAGTTGGGCATGGTAGCACATGCCTGTAATCCCAGCTACATGAGAGGCTGAGGCAGGGGAATTGCTTGAACCCAGGAGGCGGAGGTGGCAGTGAGCTGAGATTGCACCATTGCACTCTAGCCTGGGCAATGAGAGCGAAACTCCGTCTCAAAAAAAAAAAAAAAAAGGAAAATATGACCCACACACTGTGGGCACGGGGTAGAGGGGACAGAATGTAGGTAACAGAAACTGCCTCTGAGAGCAATCAGCTGTCAGATTTAACAGACAGAGGCTTCAAAGTAGTCATTATAATCGTATTCAAAGACTAAAGGAAACTATTAAAGGAGTAAAGGGGGAGGTATGATAATGTTGCATCAAATAGACAATACCAATAAAGAGAAATTATTTTTAAAAAACACAGTGGAAATTCTGGAATTAAGTAAAATTACTAAAATGAAAAATTCACTAGAAGGGCGTAACAATAGATTTGAACTGGCAGAAGAGTTAGCAATTTGAAGATAGATTGATAGAGATTATCTAATCTGAAAAACAGAAAAAAGAATGAAGAAAAATGAATGGAACCTCAAAAAAACGGGGCATGCTAACATAGGTGTGGCAGGATACTGAAGAAGAAGGGGGAGAAAAAGCAGAAAAAATATTTGAGGAAATAATGGCTGAAAAGTTCCCAGATTTACTGAAGAACATTAATCTGCTCTTGCAGGAAGCTCAGTGAACTCCAAATGGGATACACACAAGAGATCCACAAATAGATGAATCATAGTAAAATGCTGAAAACTAAAGACAAGGAGAAAATCTTGAAATCAGCAAGAGAAAAAGAACTTGTCACTTACATGAGTTTACCTGTATAACAAACCTGTCCCTGAACCTAAAATAAAAGTTAAAAGGAAACCAAAACTCATCACTTACAGTGAACCTCAATAAGATTAACAGCTGACTTCTTAGCAGAACCAATAGAGACTAGTAGGCAATGGAATGACATACAAAGTGCTGAAAGAAAGAAAATAAAAACTACCAGTAACCAAGAATCTTATATCTAGCAAAGTTATCTTTTAAAAAAATGAAGGCAAAGTAAAGATATTTACAGATAAATGAGAGATAAGAGAATTCGTTACTAGCAGAAACACCTTATAAGAAATAATAAAGGAAATTCTTGGCTGCACGTTGTGGCTTACGCCTGTAATCCCAGCACTTTGGGAGGCCGAGGCGGGCAGATCACGAGGTCAGGAGTTCAAGACCAGCCTGGCCAACATGGTGAAACCCCGTCTCTACTAAAAATACAAAAATTAGCTGAGCATGGTGCCACACGCCTGTAATCCCAGCTACTCAGGAGGCTGAGGCAGGAGAATTGCTTGAACCCGGGAGGCGGAGATTGCCGTGAGCCAAGATCGCGCCACTGTGCTCCAGCCTGGGCAACAGAGCAAGACTTCATCTCAAAAATAATAATAATAATAATAATAATAATAATAATAGAAATTCTTTAGGATGAAAACAAGTGACCCTAGAAAATAATTTGAATCCATTTGAAAAAAAGCAAAGAACAAGGGTAAATGTAATTAAGTAATTAAAAAAGGCAGTAAAGGCCAGGTGTGGTGGCTCATGCCTGTAATCCTAATACTTTGGGAGGCCAAAGTGGGAGGATCCCATGAGCCCAGGAATTTGAGGTTGCAGTGAGGTAGGCTGCCCTCCAGCCTGGGCAGTAGAGCAAGACTCTGACTCATAAAAATACATTAATGCATTTTTCTTCTACTCTCTACTCTTAACTGATTTAAAAAGTGATCATATAAAACAGTGTATATATAATGTCATTTGGGCCTATAACATATAGAAATGTAATATGTTTTCGCATACAGCAAAAAGGACATGGGTGGTAGTAAAGTTGTACTGGGATAAGGAAATTACTCCAGATGATAATTCAAATCAACAGGAACTAATGAAGAAAGCCAGAAAGATAAATATTAACAAGAGCTATAAACATATAATTACTATCCTTTCTTAGCATTTTTAGAAGACATAAAATTATATAAGGTCATAATTTATAACAATGCATTATGGAGTTTGTGATGTTTATTGATATGTATAACAGCAATACCACAAAAAGGAGATAAAGGGAACAGAGCTATATAGGAGTAATGTTTCTGTGGCTCATTAGAATTTAGTATAAATTCTTGCAGTTAAGATGTACATGGTAAGCTTAGAGCAACCACAAAGCAAATAAAAAGTAGTGAAAAATTATTAAAGTAAAATACCGTACTACCAAATATTCACTTCATGCAAAAAAAAAAAATAATAAAGTGAAGGAGGGATAGAGCCAAAAAAGGCATGAGATGGATAAGAAAAAAGGGAAAAAATGGCAGATGTAAATCTATATCAATAATAATATTATATATGAATGGATTTAAAAAGTGTTAATATATTAAATAATCCAGTCAAAAGATGGAGATTGTAAGATTGGAGTAAAAATAAAAAAACAAGATGCAACTATATGTTGTCTTCAGGAGACATACCTTAGATTCAAATATACAAATAGATTGAAAGTCAAAGGATAAAAAAAGATAAATGAAGAGGAAAAGAGAGCTGGAGTACCAATACTAATATCAGACAAAATGGACTTTACGACAAACATTGGTATGAGAGGTAAAGCATGACATTTTATAATGATAAAAGGGTGAATCAATTAAGATAGAGCTATAAACATACATGCATTTAACAACAGAGCCCCAAAGTACATTAAGTAAAACCTGCCAGAAGTGAATACAGAAATAGACAATTGAACAATGGTAGTTGGAGACTTAAATACACAACTTTCAATAATGGATAGAACAATTAGGCAGAAGATAAGAAAATACAAGACTTGAACACCTGCACCACCATATGCCAGTGAGACATAACAGACATCTATTAGGATACTCCATTTAACAACAGAATTTATGTTCTTCTCAAGTGCATGTGAACTATTCTCCAGGATAGACCTTATGCTAAGCTAAACAAAACAAAAAGAAAAACAAAACCTTCATAAATTTAAAAGGATAGAAATAGTACAAAGTATGTTCTCCAGCTACATTAGAATGAAATTAGAAGTGAAAACAGAAAGAAATTTGGGAAACTCACAAATATGTGGAAGTTAGACAGTACATTCCTAAATAGTGAATGGGTCAGAGACTAAATCAAAAGGGAAATGCGTACTTTGAGATGAATGAAAATGAAGATTCAGCATACCAAAACTTACAGGATGTAGTAGCAAAAGCTAAATTTAGAGGAAAATTTATCGCTGTAAATGCCTGTGTTTAAAAAAACAAAAACCAGATTTGAAGACAACTTTCCACTTAAAGATAATGGAAAAAGAAAAGCAAATTAAACCTAAAGCAAACAGAAGGAAGGAAGGAAATAACGATTAGAACAGAAACAAATGAAATAGAGGATAGGAAAACAGTAGAGAAAAATCAACAAAATCAAAAGTTGGTTCTTTGAAAAAACTGACAAACCCTTAGCTAGATTGACCCAGAAAATAATTACTCAAATTAGAAATGAAGGGGCCAGGCACGGTGGCTCATGCCTGCAACCCCAACACTTTGGAAGGCTGAGGTGGATGCATCACTTGAAGACAGGAGTTCAAGACTAGCCTGGCCAACATAGCAAAACCCCATTTCTACTAAAAATACAAAAAATTAGCTGAGCATGGTGGCACGTGCCTGTAATCCGAGCTGCTCAGGAGGCTGAGGACGAGAATTGCTTAAAACGTGGAAGGTGGAGGTTGCAGTGAGCTGAGATCACACCACTGCACTCCACCCTGGGTGATAGAGCGAGGCTCTGTCTAAAAGAAAAAAGAAATGAAAAGGATGGCATTTCTACTGACCTTCTAGAAATAAAAAGGATTATAAAGAATACTATAAACAACTGTCTCCCATTAAATTCAATAACTTTGATGAAATGGATAAATTCCTAGAAAAACACCAACTACTGGTAATGATGCAAGAAGATAATATGAATAGATCTGTAAAAGCAAAAAGATTCAATTAGTAATAAAAACTACCCACAAAGAAAACTCCAGGCCCAGATACATTTACTGGTGATTTTTACCAAACAGTTAATGAAGAGTTAATAACCAGTTATTTACAAACAGTTCCAAAAAAAACAGTAAAGGGCCAGATGCTGTGGCTCACACCTGTAATCCCACCACTTTGGGAGGCTGAAGCAGGTAGATGGCTTGACCTCAGGAGTTCAAGACCAGCCTGGACAATGTGGTGCAACACTGTCTCTACAAAAAATACTTCCGTATTCTGTGAGGCCAGTATCATCCTAATACCAAAACCAGGCAAAGTCATTACAAAGAAAGTAAAATGCAGACCAATATATCTTATGAATATGGACACAAAAGTCCTCAGCAAAATACAAGCAAACCCAATCCAGCAACGTATTTAAAAAATTAGGCCAGGCGCTGTGGTTCATGCCTATAATCCCAGCACTTTGGGAGACTGAGGCAGGAGGATCACTTGTACCCAGGAGTTTGAGACCAGCCTGGACAACATAGGCAGACCCCATCTCTACAAAAAATTTTTAAAAATTAGCGTGATGGTATGCATGTGTAGTCCCGGCAACTCAGGAGGCTGAGGTGGGAGAATCATTTGAGCCCAGGAGTTTGAGGCTTCAGTGAGTAATGATGACACCACTGCACTCCAGCCTGGGTGACAGAGCAAGACCATGTCTCTAAAAGAAAAAATTACAGTTATGTGCTACATAACAACATTTTGTCAGTGATAGACTGAATATATGGTGGTGATTTCAAAAGATTATAATAGCATATTTTTACTGCACCTTTTCTATGTTTAGATACACAAATACTATTGTGTTACAGTAGTCTACAGTAGCCAGTACGATAACATGCTGCACAGGTTTGTAACCCAGGAGCAATAGGCTATACCATATAGCCTAGGTACGTATTAGGGTATACTATCTAGGTTTGTGTAAATACACTCTATGACGTTTGCACAGCAATATCACCTAATGACACATTGTTCAGAATGTATCCCCATTGTTAAAGGATGCATGACTGTACACCCTGACCAAGTGGGATTTATCTCAGGTGTGCAAGGTTGCTTTAACATCCAAAAATCAATTAATGTAATATATTGATAGAATAAGAAATGAAAAACACATGATTATCTCAATACATGCAGAAAAAGCATTTGACAAAATTCAACAGCCTTTCATGGCAAAAAAACAAAAAAACAAACAAACAAAAAAACACTCAACAAACTAGGAATAGGAGGGAAGTTCCTCAACTTGATAAAAGTCGCTTATGGAAAACCCACAACTAACATTATATCTAATGGTGAAAGACAGGATGCTTTTTCCTAAGATCCAGGGACAAGACAAAGATGTCTGCTTACACTACTTCTACTCAACATTATACTGGAAGTTCAAGCCACAGCAGGCCGTTGGACAAGGACAATAAATAAAAAGGCATGTAGACTGCAAAGGAAGAAATAAAATAACACCATTCACATATGACGTAATCTTTTATATAGAACATTCTAAGGAATCCACTGAAAAACTATTTGAGAACTAATAAATGAGTTCAGTGAGGTTGCAGGATACAAGATTAATATAAAAAACAATTGTATTCTATACACTAACAATGAACAATCTGAAAATGAAATTGAGAAAACCCTATATACTGAAAACTTTAAAACATAATTGAAAGAAACAACACCTACATTAATGACAAATAGTCTCATGTTCATGGATTGAAAGACAGTATTATTTACATGGTTGTACTTCCCAAATTAATAGAGATTCAGCACATTCTTTATAAAAATCCCGGCTTTTTTTGTAGAAATTGACAAGGTGATCCTAAAATTCATATGGAAATGCAAGGGATGGAGCATAGCCAAAATAATCTTGGAAAATCTTGGAAAAGTACAAAGTTGGAGGACTCACACTTCCAAACTTACTACCAACCTACAATTATCATGACTGTGTGGGTCTAGTTTAAGGATAGACACATAGATCAATGGAGTAGAATTGAGAGTACAGAAGTAAACTCACTATGGTTAACTAATTTTCAACAGTGATGCCAAGACAATGGTGAAAGAATAGTCTTTTTGACAAATGGTGCTAGGACAACTAGATATCCACATGCAAAAGAATGAAGTTGGACCCCTACCTCAAAAAATATATATAAATTAATTAAAATGTATCAAAAACTTAAAATAACAAAACTATAAAACTTTTAGGAGAAAACATACATATAAATCTTTGTATAATCTTATATTAGGTTTTTAAGACTTAACACCAAAATCACAATGAAAAAAGAAAAAATAGGCTGGGCGCAGTGGCTCACGCCTGTAATCCCAGCACTTTGGGAGGCCAAGACAGGCAGATCGCTTGGTCCCATGAGTTCGAGACCAGCCTGGGCAACATGGCGAAACCTCATCTCTACAAAAAATACAAAAATTATCCAGGCGTGGTGGCGCATGCCTGTAGTCCCAGCTACTCGGGAGGCTGAGGTGGGAGGACGGCTTGAGCCTAGGAGGCGGAGGTTACAGTGAGCTGAGATTGTGCCACTGCACTGCAGCCTGGGCGACAGCCAGACCTTGTCTCAAAAAAAAAAAAAAAAAAATAGATAAGGTGGACATCATCAAAACTAAAAACTTTTTTGGAGACAAGTTCTTACAGTGTTGCCCAGGCTGGTCTCGCACTCGTGGGCTCAAACAATCCTCCCACTTCAGCCTCTAGAGTAGTCTGGATTACAGGCATGTACTACCTCACCCAATTCAAAATTAAAAACTTTGTTCTTCAAATGACACTATTAAGAAAATGAAAAGGCAACCAACACAATGGGAGAAAATACTTGTAAATCGTATGTCTGATGAGGAACTAGTATCTAGAATATGTAAATAACTGTTACAACTAAACGATAAAAAGACATAATCCAGTTTAAAAATGGAGAAAGGATTGGACTAGGCATTTTTGCAAAGAAGTTGTACAACTGGACAATTAACACATGAAAAGGTGTTCAACGTCATAGTCATTAGGGAAATACAAAGCAAAATTACAAGGAGATGCCACTTCATACGTATTAGGATGGTTAAAATTAAAAAGATAGACAATAACAAGTGTGGATGAGGATATAGAGAAATTGGAATCCCCATACTTTGCCAGTGGGGTTGTAAAATTATGCAGTCACTTTGGAAAACAGTTTGGAAGTTCCTCAAAAAGTTAAAAAGAGTCACCATATGGCCCAGGAATTCTACTCTTAGGTGTACCCCAGAGAAATGCAAACATATGTCCACACAAAAATGTGTGTATGAATGTAGCATTATGCAAAATAATTCATGAATAGCAGCGTTATTCAAAGCCAAAAAGTGTAGACACCCAACTGTCCATCAGCTGATGAGTGGATAAATAAAATGTGGTATATCCATATAGTGTATTATTATTCAGCCATAAAAAGGAATAAAGTACTGATACATATAACAACATCTGTGAACCTTAAAAACATTATGCTAAATAAAAGAAGTCAATCACAAGAAGGTCACATATTAATCATTCTCTTTATATGGAATGTCCAGAATAGGCAAATCCAGAGAGACAGGAAGTAGATTAATGATTGATGGAGCTAGAGGAATGGAGGGAAATAGGCAGTGACTACTAATAGGTATAAGATTTCTTTTGGGGGTGATGAAAATATGGAATTAGATATTTATGATTGTTGTACAACTCTGTGAGTATACGAAAAACTCCTGAATTGTGTGTTTTAAAAGTATTAATTTTATTGAATGTGGATTATATTTCAATTTTTAAAATCACTAATAAATTCGATTATTACTTTGAAGACTTCCAGCTCTAGTAGTGATGGAGTAGGTAATTCAGACCACCAGTCCCACTGAGTACATGTAGAAAAGCTGAATGAAATGTATATATTCTGTAGAATATATATGTCTGATCTAATATAGAATTTAATCAACTATAATCTTCCTGATATCTCTGGAGATCCAACAAGATTACTAAGAATTAGTGGGATGCAGAGGAGGATGGAGGCCCAGGGAGATGAGCCCAGTGTTCAGAGCTACTTTTTCCTTTGGTGCTTTTACCCATTTTGGAGAGCGTCTCTCCAGCTTTGGTTTACTACCTCAGATTTTTGCACCCTAGGAATATGGGTGAACTTAGTTTTGAATCATATTGTTCTCTAAAATTGGAGTGAGGTGATTCCACTGTGCTGATGCTCCAAAGGTCCTGGTAGAAGCAATCAAATATCTTTCTTGGAAGAAGATAGTGTCATAAGCTTCAAATTATGTCTACAACAAGATTTTGAAAATAAAATGTTTGGCAAACAATCATAGATAATTAAGCACCTTAAGAGACTACACTACATGAACATAGACCATAAGAAACACGCACACACACACACACGCACACATATGCACGATCTGATAGAAACAATGAAAGCCAGAAGACAATTAATGATAACTTTGAAAGGATGAAAGAAAATAACTGCAAATGTAGAATTCTGTGCTTTACAAAATGAATGAAGTGAACAAAAAGAATGAAGTGGCAAGAATAGATATCCTTGTATTTTTGCTGATCCTGGTATTAGCAGCGAAAACTTTCGGTCTCTAGGTTTTGCAGGTCATATGGCCTCTGTTAGTATAACACATGAAAGTAGCCATAGATGTTATATAAAAGAATGAGGCTGTGTTGCAATAAAACTTTATTTACAAAAATAGATGGTGGGCTAAATTTAGTCTGTGGGTCATAGTTTGCCAGCCTTTGCTGTCTGCTAATCTTTGGCACAAAGTTGACATAGCCTTGTGAAAATATGGTAAATATACTGATATCTTTATCAGGTAAAAGTAAAATGCTTCTGATTTTCTCTATTTATTAGGATAGAGAAAAATGTGTTACCAAATTAGTACCTACAGGTCAGAGAATGAATTGCTTTGTTCCATAAGAAGACTGCATTTGGAAAAGCACATGCAGTTGAAACATACAATCTGTCATCCTCCAAGACACATCCATTTTGGAGACTTATACTGGACAGTTAAATGGGAATATAATAGGAATTGCTACCTATACATCTTTTAAGACTTGGATGGTGGCACTGATCTCTGTGATTACCTTGATGATATTTGGGTTGGGGGAGCTCAAAAACTTCCATTGGCCCTTCCTTCTCTAATAGTTCTAATTCCATGGGTCTGGCAGTCAATATTGCAAAATATATCTGTTCGTTAATAGACACTCAGGATTCAGGTATATAACCTAAATTAGGGGTGGGGGTCCAACTTGACTTACCAGGAGGTAGACTCTGTTAGAAACTCCATGTATCACCTGACTTCCATAAGTCCCCACCCTGACCTGTAGCTGGCAGTGGCATCCTGGATCACCAAACGTTAGACACTTGGAAAATGGGGAGAGTCTGGTATTTGTTATTGTTTTAAGGAAGAGGGGCCAGATGCAGTGGTTCACGCCTGTAATCCCAGCACTTGAGGAGGCCAGGGTGGGAGGATGGTTTGAGCCTAGGTGTTTGAGACCAGCCTGGACAACAAAGTGAGACCTTGTCTCTACAAAAAAAATTAAAAGATTAGCTAGGCATGGTGGCACGTGACTGTAGTCCCAGCTACTAGAAAGGCTGAGGCAGGAGGATTGCTTGAGCCTGGGAGGTTGAGGCTGCAGTGAGCCTTGATCATGCCACTGTACTCCAGCCTGGGTGACAGAGTGAGACCCTGTCTCAAAAAAAAAGTTTTAAAAGTAACTCACAACTAGAATTTATTTTATTTTATTTTTATTTTTGAGATGGAGTCTTGCTCTGTCACCCAGCAGGCTTGAGTGCAGTGGCGCAATCTCAGCCCACTGCAACCTCCACCTCCTGGGTTAAAGCAATTCTTCTGCCTCAGCCTCCCGAGTAGTTGGGATACAGGTGCATGCCACTATGCATGGCTAATTTTTGTATTTTTAGTAGAGACAGGGTTTCACCATGTTGGCCAGGCTGGCCTCGAACTCCTGACCTCGTGATCTGCCCACTTTGGCCTCCCAAAGTGCTGGGATTACAGACGTGCGCCACCACACCCAGCCTAGAACTTATTTTAATATAACTTTAAATTTACTTTTAATTCAGACCAAGCCTACATAATATTTTCTGTGGTCCCCAAGTTAAAATATATTTTTATGTTTTGGAACTTCTAAATAAAACTATTCAGTTTATTTTAGAATCTGGTTAATAGTTACTTGATAAACATCATTTTTCAGGGTTTTCCTCCCTCTGTTACAGTATCTTACTCTCAGTATCTTTTTTGTATTTCTTGACTTTTTTATCTTTCTAATCTTTTGATCCTCTCCCCACAGTCTGGCATGAATGTTTTTATCTTGCCATACTTATTTTCTGAAGTCTACAGATGTTGTTCATGGGGTTAAAATATTAAATGAAGGGTACTGTGTTCTGCTTTTACTTCTTTTAAAACTGTTTATTATGGAAATTTTCAAAGTAAACAGAATAGTATAAATAAACAGAATGGTATAATTAACTCTCATGTACTCAACTATAACAACGATATCAACATTTTGCCATTCTTTTTTCATCTGTACTTCTACCTACTCCCCACTCATCCACTCACTAATTTATTTCTATTTTTTTTTTCTTGTTTAAGGGAGATTTACGTATATTAAAATGCACAAATCTTTGCTGTGTCCACCCCGTTTTAAAGTATATGTTTCATTATTACTCAGGTATGGTGAGGAGGAGATGACTGTCATAGAAAAGATAGTTTGTTATACTCACTGATCCCTAAAGGGAGCACACAAGGATGTACCAATGTGGGTCAGGAGGCAGAGGGAGCAGGAGGAAAATGTGGGCAAAAACTTTTATTTTTTTTTCCACTGTTTTTTATTTTATTATTTAAGTTTTAGGGTACATGTGCACAATGTGCAGGTTAGTTACGTATATATACATGTGCCATGCTGGTGTGCTGCACCCATTAACTCGTCATTTAGCATTAGATATATCTCCTAATGCTATCCCTCCCCCCTCCCCCCACCCCACAACAGTCCCCAGAGTGTGATGTTCCCCTTCCTGTGTCCATGTGTCCATGTGTTCTCATTCTAACTGGTGTGAGATGGTATCTCATTGTGGTTTCGATTTGCATTTCTCTGATGGCCAGTGATGGTGAGCATTTTTCATGTGTTTTTTGGCTGCATAAATGTCTTCTTTTGAGAAGTGTCTGTTCATGTCCTTCACCCACTTTTTGATGGGGTTGTTTGTTTTTTTCTTGTAAATTTGTTTGAGTTCATTGTAGATTCTGGATATTAGCCCTTTGTCAGATGAGTAGGTTGTGAAAATTTTCTCCCATTTTGTAGGTTGCCTGTTCACTCTGATGGTAGTTTCTTTTGCTGTGCAGAAGCTCTTTAGTTTAATTAGATCCCATTTGTCAATTTTGGCTTTTGTTGCCATTGCATGCAAGAACTTTTATTGTGGTTTTGGTGGTAAGGAATGGGTGAGGCAGGGTAAGGAGGTTTTAAGATTGGCTAGTTTGAATAATTCCAATGGACTCTGGGGCATAGGTTCTATCTCTGGTTGTCTGACATGTGGCCCTGGGATGATTGGGATAGGGAAATAATGGCCCTGGCTGTGAGAGCCTTGTAGAGGAGTTGGTTGGTAGTGTGAGTCTGGATTGATTGGAATGCATATGAAAGGTGGACTCAGACAAGTTGTTTGCCATCACTAGGAATTAGCTATCCCTGGGAGAGGCAGTTCTTCCATGGTCAGCAAGGCCCAAGAGGTCAAAGCATCAAAAATACAGAATAAAAAGACATGATTACTAAACACCCTTATCACAATATAGGACATTTCCATCTCCCCCGAAAAGTTTCTTTGTGTCCCTTTTCAGTCAATTTCCACCATCCTCTAGACAACGACTGTTTTTATTTTTTTCCACTTGAACTTTGTTTTGTTCCAGAACTTTATATAAAAGAAGACTACATTGTGTGACTATTGTGTTCAGCTTCTTTTGCACAGCATGATGTCATACATACATGTTGCCTGTCTCAGTAATTAGTTCCTTTTTATTCCTGAGCGGTATTCCATTGTATGAATGTACCACAATTTGTTTATTTATTCTCTTGCTGATGGACATAAACTTGTTTCAGTTTTTGTTATTGCACATAAAGCTACGATGAACATTCATCCTTTTGTTGACATATATTTTCATTTCCCTTGAGTAAATATTAGTAGTGGAATTGATAGGTCAAAAGGTTGCCTGTTTAAGAAACTGCCAGTTTTCTGAAGTAGTTGTAAGATTTTACTTTCCCAACAAGCAATTTGTGAGCATTTTGATTACTCCACATCTTCACCAACATTTAGTGTTGTTAGTCTTTTTACTTTTATGTTGTGCTTTTAAAAAAAAACTTCACAAAACCCTAAATTTAGGGTTTAAACTGATAGAAACACTTCTGTCAGTTTCTTTGACACTTGTATATTTTTCATCTATTTTATCATTTTCTAGATAATTTGTCAGTTGCCTGAAAATGCTGCTCTGTTTTGGCTGGTGCCCACAAGCCAAATAGATTTACTAATCTCTCTTTCTTACACACACACACACACATACACACACACATCCCCTTCATAATCCAACAGGTATTTATCATTTTTTTTCTCTAAAGTATTATGCTAAATTTTGTGGAGGCATTTTTTAGAAATAGAGTAAACACATTAACTGTACTCAGAATGAGAAAGGGAAATACAATCCAATAAGTAAAACACAAAGTAGAATGTGATACATGCTCCAAAAGAGGTAAGAAGGAAGACTCAGGTCTTGGAGCCTTGAAGGATATGCATGATTTTTACAGGTAGTGATGATAAAGAAGGGCCTCACTGATGAAAAGAATAGTGTGTTTTTGTGCCAGACTGTTAGTCTCATTCAGTCATACTTCAGTAATAAATTAGGCTCATTTAGATGGAACTGACTTGAAATTTCTCTCATCTTCCACAGTCTGTTTCCCTAGGCATTTTGGGCATCTTTGAGATTTCGAATGGTACCATCTCTTTGAATCGTCATAAGGACTATTCTGGGACTTTGCGTCATCAATTATTTTTCCTTTTTCTTGATTCTTCTATTTCATCTTCACTGAATTATTTCATTCCACCTATGTATGTATTCAAGTCTTCCTCCCTCCCTCCAACACTGTAAGAGAAAAAAGAATTATTTTCTCAATCCTATTATCTCTGTTAAGCTTTCATCCTGTTTTTCTCTCCTTTAACTTCAGTAGTATTCACTTAGTGCTTGCACCTCTTAACATCGCCAGTTGTTCAACCTCTTGCAATCTGAATTTGATAAGGAAAATGTGGTTCATATACACAATGGAGTACTGTTCATCCATGAAAAAGATGAAATCCAGTCATTCGCAACAGCATGGAGGGAACTGGAGATCATTAAGTAAAATAAGCCAGGCACAGAAAGACAAACATTGCATGTTCTCACTTATTTGTGAGATCTAAAAAGCCCTCAACCACTTTTGTGGAAAAAAAAAAAAATTTAAGGAGAATCCTAGCATCTCCTGTTCAATAAGTCTAATACTTTTTTAAGGTCAGATTTTTTTTGGCCTATCTATAGGCACTGTTAGCCATATCTTTCTTCTTGATGGTCTCTCCTTCCTAGGTTTCGCTTGATTCTCCTGCATCTGCCTTCCCTGACTCTTCTTCCATCCCTTACTGACAGTGTTTACCAAGGATTTCCCTTGGCCTGCTTCTTTCTTTGACGCTCATTTAAACCTTTCCCTTCAGTTGCAGACCTCGTCTGCTTCTCCAGCTCTACTGCTATTCCATTCTTCAGTTGCTTGTTAAACACGGCCCACCATCACCTCAAATATGATGTTAAAATGTCCCCATTTTTAATCAAACTTAAGTTTCTTCCTGTGGATCTGTTGCTCAGTACTCTCATCTTTCCGATCACCTAGAGGTAAAACCTCAACATTTATTTGAATTTTTTTCCCCTTTTGTTTGCCACATCTAATTAGTTGCCAAGTCTAATAATTTTAACCTCCATGACATCTTACTTCTTTTTCCCCATTTCTTTTTTTTTTTTTTAATTTTAGCTTTATTCTTTAATGAACTCCCAAGCACTCAGATTCCCATTTCTACTGTGACTATTCTGATTCAGGCCCTGATTTCAGTCAGTCTTTTGCAGTGACTCTCCTACAAACTTCCTAATGTAGAACTGTAGAAAGAGCATGGGCTCTGCAGTCAGATAGACCTAAGTGCTAATTGTGAAGATGGCCCTTCTGGCTGTCTGACTTATAGAAAATAATTTAATCTTAATTTACAGATGAGAAAGTTTAGGCACAGAAAAGTCATTCCAGTTCAGTCACAGAGAAGTTAGTCATTTCTACCTCATGAAGTATGCCATTCTGAAGGGTAAATGAGACAATGTGTGCCTAGTGAGAAGGTACTCAGAAAAATATTATTTCTCCCTGCCTTACTTTTTGATCTCTTTACAACCCATTAATAGATTAAGTATAACCTTCATCATATGAGAATCTTGTTCTTCAGTGGTTCCCCATTGTCTAATTTTCCATAATTCTTAGCCTAGAATTGTATACTACCAATTTGTGTCCACCTCCCTTTCTGACCTTATTTCTCCCCACTTGTCACAAACATCGCTTTGAGCCAAACCAAACCACTAGCAATGCCCTATAGCAGAATGGCTGAGAACATGAATTCCAGAATCATCTAAATCCCAGTTCACGTACTTACTTTGTGCCCATGAGCAAATTATTTAATGTCCCTAAATCTTTCCTATTCTGGGCGGGGTGGGGAGGGGGCGGGGCGGGGCAGAAAACCAGGATAATTATAGTGCCTACTGCATTGGGTTGTTGGAAGGATACAGTGAGACCAAGTATATAAAGCACTTGGTGCCTGGCGTGTTGAGAGCAGTCACTGTTGGTAGAAGTAGTAGTTGTTGATGCTGTTGTTACTCGTTTCTCCCATTTCCATCTCCATCACATTCACATTCTTTTCTCTGCGTGGAATGCATTTCTTCCCCTTTGTACCTGACTACATTTTATCTGTCTTCAAAGCTCTTTCCTGGTTCTAGACCACCCTCCCCCTACTTTATCTTTCCACTTCATCATTCCTTGCCTCTTTTAGCTTAGAATGCTTATTACTTTCATATACTTATCTGTTTTATCTCTTTTATAAAAGACTAGAAGTGCCTTGAGGGCAGAATATGTAATTCAATTTTTGTATCTTCTAAAGCTTAGCATCTTACACAGAACCATGCCAGAAAGTATTTACTGAATAAATATATTAATTTACTGTAACCAATAGCTCTTTGGTTCCTTTGGTTCTAAGGGGTTTATTCTTACTTCTTTAAGAACTTTTGCAGAGTCTCCATAAACCATTGGTACATTTTCAGAAACATTTAATTTTGTTATCAACATGCCATCCTTGGGTTCAAGAAGACTAAAGAAAAGACTTTATAGGAGAAGGCAATAATAACAAAAGCAAAACAAAAACTGACCAGGTGACACTGCTTTGGATTCAGCAAAATTATTGTTTTTCTACACTGCCTCTCATTTGTTATTGTTACAAACACTCTACACCGAATATTATAGTACCTAGAATGGTGCCAAATTAAGCATTTTTGGATAATAGTGGATCTAAAATCTGTTTTACTGAAGTAAAAAAAAATAACAAATAGTTAATACATTAAAATGTGATTAAATATCTAGTTCAGTTTGTTAAAATGAGAAATTATTAAGGAGTGTCACCTTCTTATGTTGTGGGCAGATGGAGTATTCTCTTGATAACTTCTCAAGGTACAAGCCACAGAACCTGGGAAGTGGGTGGGGGCGGAAGTGGGGGAATCTCTAGAATTTCTTCCCCACAGTGATTTGGCACAACGCCAGCTGTCCTTCAGCAAAGGTGTACTGTGTTCTTGTTAAAGGAGACTTATGCTTTTTAAAGGCTTTTATGCCTTTAAATGTATAGACGAATTAGATAGATTTTTAAATCGTGAAATTTTTTTTCTTTACTGATATAACACTTGGAAGCAATATTGAATAGTGACATTTAATTTTCTGTTGTCATATTAAAATATCAAGGAAATTGAGAGCAGGCAGCTTGGGCACCAGAGAAGTTTAAGAAAATGTTATATAAGCACTTTCTGCTGAACTTGGGGAATAAATACTTTTTTGTGATATGTAGATTCTTGTGTTTTTATAACTGTTTAAGGAAGATGTTCTGCTATAATGGCTGAATACAAGTTGCAGAGATTTAAACCCGCCCTTATATTAATGTTCCACCTCATTAACTTAATTGTTAGGGCGTTTACACTTCAGTGATTTAAATAAAATACTCTAAATGTGATTCTGTTGTCTTTCCCTCTGTCTCCCGTTTGAGGTCTAGATGATTATGTATTTAGTTTTGTGTTTTCATGTAGACCCTGTTGTTAATTCTATTAAGCGTAAGATGATGATGAAGGGAAGCTATTGTATAACTTTTGTGCTGCTGAAGCCCTGGAAGATAAGGGAATGTATTTATGAAACTAAAATGGTTACTTATTCAGCTGGTGTTTTGTCATTTTTACCTTCCAGTGTTATTCAGAGGACCAGGAACTTCATAGCTATAAGACTCCATTCTGTTTTGGAGTTCATATTGCTGATTATATATGAGCTTTCACACGTATCCAGTGATATTTATAGCCCTAGAACCCAGATAAGGCAAAGTTTTGCTTAAAAGTAAGCTATGTTTGTACTTAAAAATGTTTCCTAAGCATTTTCAGAGAAAGTAGGATTATGCAATGAATTTCCAAGCAAAGTCACCTTTACAAATACTTTCACCTACTTGCAAATAGTAGACATATTTATGCAGTAAGGTTTTTTCTAAATGATTTACTGCCAGTTGTGAGCATCCCTTAGCACTGTCTATCCCAAATGCAAGTTACATGTCTTTGTTAAAAACATAGAGAAAGGCCAGATGCAATGTCTCATGCCTGTAATACCAGCACTTTGGGAGGCCAAGGTCAGAGGATCACTTGAGGCCAGGAGTTCAAGACCAGCTTGGGCAACATAGTGAGACTCTGTCTCTACCAAAAATTCAAGAAAAAATTAGCCAGGCATGGTGGCACATGCCTGTAATCGTAGATAGTTGGGAATCTGAGGCACGAGGGTCGCTTGAGCCCTTGAGTTTGAGGCTTGTAGCGAGCTGTGACTGTGACCCTGTCTCAAAAAAAAAAAAAAGGAAAAAGAGAAAAATAAGTTAATTTTTCAGGGAAATGAAGCTTTTGTCAAGCATTTTTCATTTTACAACAGTATTTAATTGTGAATATATGGTGTTAAATAATTCTATGAAGTATCTGCTTGACCCATTTAAGTTGAGCAGTGAATTTCTGTTTTACCTGTGTTCATTTCTAACTATTTCTTTTATTTTCCAGCTCACCAGCGACTGGAACCAGCAACTCTGTCAGGGATTGTAGGATTTATCCTTAGTCTTTTATGTGGAGCTCTGAATTTAATTCGAGGCTTTCATGCTATAGAAAGTCTCCTGCAGGTACTGTGCTATTTTTGCAATTTCAGGTGACTGTGCCTGTTCATTCTACTGGTTACATAATTGATTTGAATTGGATTGGGTATTAGTATAATTTACAGTGCATACTCAAAATCTATGTTTTTTTATATCTGCTTTAGCCTCCTTCTAAAAACACTGGTTGGCTTCTTTGATTCCATTGGCACATGTTTATCATCTGCTCTTTAGGAGGCACTATTTATAGGCACCCTGGGGACCCCAAGATGTGTGTGACATAGGCCTTGCAGTCTCATAACTGAAAGTTGAACTGGGGAGGCAAGAAAGTAATCGCCAAATACACAGAGTTGGGAAGGGGGAGAGGTCAGTATAATCAGGATTGGAGAAGGAAGGTTTTGTGGAGGAGAGTTGAACTGGTCCTGGAAAGATCTGATCAGACAGAGAGCAGTGGAAGAATGAAGAGGGCACACATAGGCTGTGTTTATTCCACTTCTGTGTATTCCCTACTTAGTTCATCTGCTTTTTCTTGTTTTGTTAGTGGCTTCTTAAAACTTGAGCTTCCTAGAAAACCACAAATTTATTCAGATATTGCTAACTATTTCATTTTCAAGTGGAGTTCCTTTCAGAAGCTATAGCTATCAGAATATACTAATTTTTTCTCTTATGCTTTTTGTAAACTTTTTGAAATTTTTTTTTAAGTTTAGCACATTTGAGACTGCACAGCTTTCCTCTCCCTTATTTCTATTCACTTTCTCTGAAGAACTCTTGACACTCTCACATTATGAATCAGTCCTCTTTTTTTGGTCAGCATTAAGTGCAGAATACCATTTGTAAAAATCTACTGAGCACACTTTATATTCTGTTTTTAAATTGCTGTTAGTTTGGGGAACCCTCAGAGGGTATCTTTCTGCATCTGTTTAGCCATGTAAAGCCAACAGCAGATGACATCACAGGTTCCAGCAGCAGAGCTGTTCCTAAAGGAGGTGGACAGGACTTCTTATGACTTCTTAGTTCCTCTTCCAAACACCCTTTGCCCTCAGGTTAAAGCTCCTCTCCCCTTTTAGGCACAGGACAGCCGGCTGCTGTCCCTCGGCCTTTCTGTTTCCTGTCCCCATGCCAGATCAGATTTATTCCAGCAGAAGGAGTTCAGTTTTCAGCTGTTTAGATGACCTAACAAAAAGAAGAAACAAAGACAATTTGGAGACTGCTGATAGAAAAAGTTTATAAATAAGATACTCTTTTTTTTTGTACTCAACATAGTAGAAATAGCAGTAGTATAGGGGTATGAAGAGTTGTTGGTGAAGCAGGCTTGGGCTTGGGTAGAGAAAATCTTGACCCCCACAGAGCTTCACTATCTTTGACTTATAAAACAGTATACAAGTTATGGAACCTGGGGCTTAGACTGCATTACCTTTAAGTTAAAATTCAGAGAAGGCTATTGTATTCACAAAACCAGTTTAAGGGAACAGTACTTTATTTCAGGCACTCAGATGTTATATCCCTCCTCTTGGGCTGATTTTTTTTTTTCCTCTGATTTAAAACTTAAAAACTGAGGAAAGTAGTATAAATTACAGCTTTCTTGCTTTTGAGATACTGCAACAGGCTAAAACCTACCTGGTTTCCTAATTGTTCCTTGTCTTCCCTCTGATCAGTAATGTCTCTGGCTCATTGCAGTTGATAGAGTTTTAGGTTTCAGAAGAACAATAATCTTATTAAACTAATTACCACTTAAGTGTAACTGACTGATAGCTCTGAGATTTCTCAGCCTATTATACATTTTAAAAAGACAACTTTACAGACCATGAATATAGATACAAAATCCTCAACAAAATACTATCAAATTGTATCCAACACTGTGCAGAAATAATGAACACCACAACCAGGTGGAATTTATCCCAGGTATGCGGGGCTAGTCACCCTTAGAAGCCAATTAATCCATCACATCAACAGGCTAAAGAAGAAAAATCACGTGATCATATCAGTAGGTACAGAAAAAGCATTTGACAAAATCCAAACCCCATCCATCATAAAAACTTGGAGCGAACTAGGAATAAAGGGAAACATCCTCAATTTGATAAAGAACATCTATTGAAAGAACGTACAGCTAACATCATCTTTAATGATGAGAAACTAGATGCTTCCCCCTAAGACCAGGAACAGGGCAAGGATGTCCCCACTTACCACTCTGTCCAACATCATACTGGAAGTTCTAATTGATGCAATAAGATGAGAATAGGAAATAAAAGATATACAGATTAGGAAGAAAAAATAAAGCTGTCTTTGTTCACAGATGACATGACTAAGTAGGATATTGTTAGTTCTCTTTCTATGTAGAATATGCCCAAAATCAACAACAATAGCAAAAACCTGGGATTAATAAGTAATTATAGCAAGATTGCAGGATATGAGGTTAATATACAAAACTCAATTGCTTTACTATATACCTACAAAGAATTAAAATTTGAAATTAAAAATATAATACCATTTATAGTGACACCAAACAAAAAGAGACACTTCAGAGTAAATCTAACAATGTATATACAAGATCTTTATGAGGAAAATGATAAAACTCTGATCAAATAAATCAAAGAAGATCTAAATAAATGGAGAGATATTCCATGTTTATAGACAGGAAGACTCAATATTGTTTAGGTGTCATTTCTTCCCAACTTGGTCTATAGATTCAATACAATCCCAATCAAAATTTCAAGTTATTTGATGGATATTAACAGTGATTCTAAAGTTCATATGGAAAAGCAAGGATGCGTTGTATAGGGAAAAACAGACTGTTTGCTTCTGTATTCTCACGATTCTCAATACTTCCAGAGCTTCATTTTTGACACCAGATGTGTGGGAGGTTTTCTCATATCAACATATTCCCCAGTACCAGCTAGGTGTCCCTTAATTCAAATCACTTTTAACACTATCTGCCTGGAGTTAACCCAGATGTCACAGGTAAAGAGTTCAGTCCCACAAGAATGCCCCCACCTCAGATGCTAGTTGCAAGTTCAGGTTGTCACCAATTGGAAGTTCCCACAACCCCCTCCTTGGATTCAATAATCTACTAGAATGGTTCACAGAACTCACGGAAATATGTTTACTGGTTTATTATAAAGGAAATTACAAAGAATAAAGGTGAATAGCCATGAAGAGGTACATAGGGGAAGGTCTGAAAGAGTCCTGAGCACAGGAACTTCTGTCCTCATGGAGTTGGAGTTTGTCACCTTCCTGGCACATGGCACCCACCCAGAAGCTCTGTGAACCCCATCTTTTAGGGATTTTTATGGAGGGTTCTTCATGTAGGCATGATTGATTATTAATTCATTCTCTAGTTTCTCTCCCCTTCCCGGAGGGTGGGAGTAGGACTTAAAGTTATTAGCTTCTAATCATGGCTTGGTCTTTGTGGTAACCAGCCCCCATCTAGGATCTCACCAAGAATTGCCTGATTAGAATAAAAGATGCTCTTATTACCTGGGAAATTCCAAGTGATTTAGGAGTTCTGTGTCAGATACTGTTTTTTTTTTATCATATATATATATATATATATATATGTATTTGAGATGGAATCTCATCCTGTCGCCCAGGCTGGAGTGCAATGGCATGGTTTCGGCTCACTGCAGCCTCTGCCTCCCAGGTTCAAGCGAGTCTCCTGCCTCAGCCTCCTGAGTAGCTGGGATTACAGACGTGCATCACCATGCCCAGCTAATTTTGTATTTTTAGTAGAGATGGGGTTTCACCATGTTGGTCAGGCTGATCTCGAACTCCTGACCTCTAGTGATCCGCCCACCTTGGCCTCCCAAAGTGCTGGGATTACAGGTGTGAGCCACCTCGCCCAGCCTCAGATACTCTTATCACTCAAGAAATTACAAAGGTTTCAGTAGCTCTGTGTCAACACCAGGGTCCATGACCAAATATAGGGAACAAAACAAAAAAGACCAAATATGGAAACAAGAGTCTCCTAGCATGTTTATTTACAAGGGTTTTAGGAGCTCTGTGTCAGGAATCAGGGGCAGAGGAGAGAAGAAAAATATATGGAACTCTCTGCTTAATTTTCTGTAGACCTAAAACTGCTCTTAAAAAGTCTATTTTAAAAATCCATCATTAAAACACAGACTTTCTCCATAATAAGAAGTTGGAGGGGCTGGGCACGGTGGCTCGCACCTGTAATCCCAGTACTTTGGGAGGCCGAGGCAGATGGATCACGAGGTCAAGAGCTCGAGACCATCCTGGCCAACATGGTGAAACCCCGTCTCTACTAAAAATACAAAAATTAGCTGGGTGTGGTGGTGCACGCCTATAGTCCCAGCTATTCGGGAGGCTGAGGCAGGAGAATTGCTTGAACCTGGAAGGTGGAGGTTGCAGTGAGCCAAGATCGCGCCACTGCACTCTCAGCCTGGCGACGAAGTGAGACTCCGTCTCAAAATAAAAATAAAAAAATAAAAAAGAAGTTGGAGGAAAACTGGAAAGGGAGGAATGTTCTCACTCTGGGCTTTGATATTCTTTAGTTAGGTGTTGCTCCATTTGGCAGTTACAGTAGAACCTGTTGTGCCCAGCCCACTCTTAGGAAGCAGTGGATTGGGCCTTCTCTTCCTATGGAGGGACGAGTCTTCCTCTACACACAGGCCAGGTGAGGATAGTAGATCCCCAGCCATAATGGAGCCTGAAATCAGGAATTCATGTTTCAAGGTTACATGTACAAATGTATGCCCTCTCAGAACAATGGCCATTTTGAGAAAGCCAGTGAGAGACAGCCAGACCAGGTCCTCTGGCCTAGCACCCACCAGTGCCTGCCAGCTCAGCCCAAGTCTCCTCACCTAGGATAGCTTGATGGAATATCAATGTATTTTAATTTGCATAAAGAAATTGGAAAGATAAGAGACTAATGAACATGTTAGGAACTGGATAGATGGAAAATTGAGTGGGAATGAGACTTTTCCTGGTATATATTTATGTGTATCTTTTTATATGTTATTTTTAATTTTTAAATCATGAATATTTGACTCACATTTTAAATAAATATTTATTAGCACCTGTTATGTAAGCAGAAAGAAAGACAACTTTTGTTAACTTAATTAGTAGATTTTTAAGCAACAAACATTTCAAGAAAGTAAAGGTAAATATTTTTGTGGGGGAGCCTGAATATTTTGCAGGGCATTGCAACTTCTTCCTGCCCCATGTTAGATTTCAGTTTCCCTAGAAACTTAAAGAGATTTTTTTGTTTTTTTGTTTATTTAAAACAGTTCATCACAACTATGGTGGTGGAGTGTGAAAGAAGCATGGGGTATAAATTATGAATGGGGAAAAGGTTAGAGTGGTCTTTTTTATTAGTAGGTCATTTATAATTTGGGAACTCTGTGTGTAGGCTTGTATGTTTCTGATGGTTGATACAGAATCCTTTCTTTTGTCTTAGACTAAATTACTCTAACATTTCTTACTTACCTGATCCAGGGAACTGTAAATTGGTTCATATGGGATTCTTAGCTATCTGGAAAATGAGGGCATTGGTACCTGCCTCTGTGTTCCCTAAGCACTTAAAGTCTTTGTTCTGCCATAACCCACCTGAAGTATTCCACATACACTCATTTAGTAGTTGAGGTTCCTGAGAGAGTGATTCTAAGAGGAGCAAGGAAACAACAGAATGCAAAGTTGGGGATAATGTAGTCCACAAGTAGTTTGTCATTCATAGGTAATTTTAAAAGATTTTCCAGCAAATTCTGATCCTCTCACCTAAATGAAAATCAGTACCTTTGCAAATCCACTTGACCAAAAGTAGAAACTCCCATTGTTCCAGTTATCGAGGACTTTATATCTGCATTGAGTACAATGTTCTGGTAAGTGACTGGTGCTTGGGAATATTTTTCCTTTCCTTTTCCCACTGTGAAGATAAATGAAGGAGCACTATATAGTGTTAGAATTATCTGCTTTGTAAAGATTCTGTGTCCTAAAAGATGGAATGGATGATAAGTGAATAAAAGGAGAAAATGAAGTGTCAGAATGTAAATGGACACAATGATAAACTTTAGAGCTTTAAACCAGATAGGTTCAAGAGTGCAAACTAGAGTAATTTTCCGAGTACATCCTTAGCCAGACTTAACCTGAAAGAAAATACATACAAAATTGGGAACCTGAGGTCTCTTACTTTTAATTTTCCCTTATTGAAGTTTTATCATTGTTGACAACTTGTATTGGATAAAATATCCTTTTTATTTTCACTAAAGCCATTAGTCTTAAGACATACTCTTAGCCTTCTCTCTGGTTGATCATTGCATTTTACATTAGGAATAATCTCAAACGTCACTCTAGATAATTTTTGGTTAGTAAAGGTAGAACTTTCTGAGGTAGTCTGCTCTGAAGACTTGAGTGCAAATCCCAGGACACAGGACTTAAAGTTTTATCTATTTTGAAGTTACCTACAGTGGTGTTATTCATATCACAATGTTAGAGGAGGGGGAGGGGCAGTACCCCAGATTGAGTGGGCTTACTGCTTCTCTGATGCTTGATTTAAGAGCAAAGGACTTATTTGGGAATTATAATTTTAGATCTGACTGAAAATATGTAGTGTATTTCCTGAGTTTGAGTAATATATAGACATTAAAGCTTACTTTTTTAAAGCCGTGAATTCTAAACACTCTTTCTGAATGCTGAAAATGACTGCTACATTTATCTCTAGTATCTTGAGGCTCATTTAAATTTGAGGACCCACATGAATCAACATTCTTGCATGTTATTAATGGTGTTTGAAGATTCAGCACAAGTTTGTTTCTTCCAGATTATTAACTGCCTCATAGGGTGATAGCAAGGGATTTATTCAAATATGTAGCACTGAAGTTTTTCTTGGTATCTAAGTTTAAACTGGGGAGGCTTAGGATGGGTATAGTTTTTTTAAGTTTATAAGTTTATTTTGGTGTCCACAGTAATCTATAAATTAGATTATTTTCACTTCTTAACTTTGCTCTGAGTTTAGAGATGGTAATAAGTTTTTTGTGAATTGATACCTTATGAAGGCATAAGCTTTTATCACATTGGCTTATATTACATGTATTTCTTTAAGGCTCAACCTTGAAACAATTACATTAATTAGGCTAATACCAACCTGGAAGTAATTTGCATATGGCACATTAGAAAAAAAATGGAATCTTTTGATATCTCAGTAGAAATGCTGACCTGGAAGTTAAGATACCTGGGTCCCATCTGCCAGTAACTTTGTGACCCTGCATGGGTTATTTTACCTTCTTGTATCTCATCTTGCAATTCTGCAAGATGAAGGTTTTAGACTACATAAGCCCAGGGACCATTTCTTAGGTCTTAGGACAGACAGTCTAAGATTTCTCTGATTCTAAAATTGTTTGTAAAAGCTTCTACAAAGCAGAAGTCATCAACTTGCTTTTATTTCTTATCTTCTTTCCCATAGACTTGTTGATGCCTTTTAAAGAAATTATGTCCCTGCTGGCCAGGCACGGTGGCTCACGCTTGTAATCCCAGCACTTTGGGAGGCCAAGGCAGGTGGATCACGAGGTCAGGAGTTCGAGACCAGCCTGGCCAAGAGACCAGCCTGGCCAATGTGGTGAAACCCCGTCTCTACTAAAAATACAAAAATTAACTGGGCGCGGTGGCAGGTGCCTGTAATCCCAGTTACTCCGCAGGCTGAGGCAGGAGAATTGCTTGAACCTGGGAGGCGGAGGTTGTAGTGAGCCGAAGATTGTGCCATTGCACTCTAGCCTGGGCGACAGAGCAAGACTCCATCTCAAAAAAAAAAAAAAAAAGAAAGAAAGAAAGAAATTATGTCCCTGCTAATACTTAACAGAACTTTTTCATTTATTTAGTGACATATCTATGTTAAGGTGTGGTGCTTACTTTCTTTCAAAAGAAATAAAAGCATTTTTTCTGATTATATGCTAATTCATTGTTAAAGAATTAGGAGATCATACAAGACAGTGCCATAAAATAGAAGATAATAAAGATTAAATAACATTAAAAAGTGGAGAAAGAAAATAAAAAAGTTATAAATAAATAAAATAAAAATAACAAAAACGAGTTGGGGGAAATGTATAAAGAATAAAATAAAAATTATCACCACATTTTCATACATGTACATGTATCCATTATGTCCTTTTTTCACTTAATATTAAAAAGTAAATATTCCCTAATTATTATAAACATTTTAATAGTATCCTCCTAATACATTGTGTGGCTATTATATGAGGCTTTTGTTTACCTTCATCCTCATCTTTTTTTTTTCTTAAAGAGACAGGGTCTCGCTGTGTTGGCCAGGTTGGTCTTAAACTCCTGGCCTCAAGTAATTCTCCCACCTTGGCCTCCCAAAGTGCTAAGATCATAGCATGAGCCACTGCCCCTGACCCATCCTCATCTTTAAAAGAAAATGTCCTTTATTTGTTTTCAGAGCAATACATTGGTACTCTAGTATCCCCTAAAGGTGAATAGTGACATTCATAAAAATTTGTATTGGAACTCCTTACCTCTGCCCTCTTCTTCCTCTCCTCTGCTTTCCTTCCTGTCTCTGTTTCCCTACCTCTGTCCACTCCCACTTTTGTCCTTGTTCCTAACCTCTGCCCACCTTCCAACCTCTGGCTATTCCTTCACCTATATTTCATCTGCTGCTTCCCTACTGGCTCGTTTCCCTCAGCCCTGCTGTTCTTTAAAAAACAAACAATAACAAAACCAAAAAAGCCTCTTTACATATGCTCTCTTCTAATTTTTTGAGAGAGTAGACTACATTTGTTGTCTTGCTCCTTTACCCTCTATTTCTTTTCTTTTTTTTTTTTTTATTATACTTCAAGTTCTAGGGTACATGTGCACAATGTGCAGGTTTGTTACATATGTATACATGTGCCATGTTGTTGTGCTGCACCCATTAACTCATCATTTACATTAGGTATATCTCCTAATGCTATCCCTCCCCCCTCACCCCACCCCACAACAGACCCCAGTGTATGATATTCCCCTTCCGGTGTCCAAGTGTTCTCATTGTTCAGTTCCCACCTATGAGTCTTAGTCTACTATGATCTCTTTTCTGCTCCTGTAATTCTCTCAGATATCCACCATTAAGCTCACCAGTATCCTTTCAATTGCCAAATACAGCAGAAACTCTTTAGAGTCTTATCTTATGTACCCTCTCTGCCTCATCTGTCATTATGTTCTTCCTTTTAAACATTTCCTTGTTTAATTTCAAAAAATGAATTTTATTTCAGGAAACGTAGACCCAAGTCACTGTTAATAGTTTAATGTATTTACATTTTTCTTCATGACAAATCTCTCATCCGTTCATTTTTATGAAACTGTTTTCTCCCGTTTTGTTTTGTTTTGTTTCCCTCTTTCTCTTCCTATTCTTCAGTTTATTTGATACACTTTCTTCCTCCACCTGTCCTTTACATAGTGGCATTCTCCAGTATTCTGTCCTTGGCTTTATATTCTTCCAACTCCATGCCCTCTTCTTGGTTACTTTCATAATGGCCTTTTTGAAAAAATACACGTACATATATACATACACACACACACACACACAGTAAAATATGCACATAAAAATTTCAAAGCCTATAAGAGTTGATATTTTCACAGAAAAGTAATTGCCTCCCAACTTTCTTCCTCAGAGTCATCCTTCTAGGGAGATTATGTGCCTATGCTAGTATATAGGTATTTATATATTTACTTATGTAATTATTCTTTTAAAAATTTTTATAGAAATGATAGCATACTCAATACTAATTTGCATCTTTTTAAGTCTAAAAATATGTAGGAGTTTATTTCATATCAGTACACGGAGATCTATTCTATTCTTTTTAGTGGCCGCATGACTTTTTATTAAATATTTGCGTTTTCCTTTTGCTGCACCACATCTTATTTTGAAAGAATTCAAACTTATAGAAAAGTTTAAAGAACAGCAGAATTAACATCCACCCCATATACCTACCTACCATTTTACTTTCTTCTTTCTTTTTTTTTTTTTACTGAGTCATTTGAAAGTTAATACTGTAGGTATCATCTCAGTTTATTCCAAAATTGAATTCAATATGTATGTCTTAAGGGCTAAGATATTCTTTTACGTAATCATAATACCTTAATCACACCAAAGAATTTAACATTAGTGTAGTATTACCTAATAGAAAATCTGTATTCAAATTTCCATAGTTGCCCCCAGAATGTTCTATATAGTGTTTTGTTCCTCTCTCTAATCTAGGAGCTAATTAAGAATTGAGATTTTTACTTGGTTGTCATAGGCCTTTCATTTAACTACTATTAAAATAGAAGACTGCCAAGTTAGATCTCTGGATCAAACTCTTTCCTGAAGCAGACTGAAATATCTGCTAAATATAATTATTTGGATGTCCCACTAGCAGCTCTAGAATAGCATGTCCCACAGTGAGCTCAGTATTTTCTGCTCTTGAATTACTTTTCTTCCTATACGCCCAACTTAGTGCATGGTGTCATTCAAAGGTTGCCTAAACAAGAAGCCTCTGAGTCACCTTAATCTCCTCCCTCTTTGACACTGTACGCACTACTTCCTTTGCCTTTGATTCTCTTCCTACCTTGCCTACCTGGTTCAGCCTTTAAGACCCAGGTTAAGCTTTACTCCCTCTAGGAAGTCTTCCCTGGCCTTTCTTTTTTCCCTATGCAGAATTAGATGTGTCTCCATTGGGCTCCCTTAGTATCCTCTACACACACCTGTGCCATCAGTTATCACTTTGGGTGGTAATTATTGACTTATGTATCTGCCTTAATTAGAGTGACCTCCTTAAGTTGGTGTGGACTTAACTCTTTTTTCTTTCTTTCTTTTTTTTTTTTTTTTGAGGTGGAGTCTCGCTCTGTCACCCAGGCTGGAGTGCAGTGGTGCAGTCTCGGCTCACTGCAAGCTCCACCTCCCAGGTTCACACCATTCTCCTGCCTCAGCCTCCCGAGTATCTGGGACTACAGGTGCCCGCCACCATGCCCGGCTAATTTTTTGTATTTTTAGTAGAGACACGGTTTCACTGTGTTAGCCAGGATGGTCTCGATATCCTGACCTCATGATCTGCCCACCTCGGCCTCCCAAAGTGCTGGGATTACAGGCATGAGCCACCGCGCTGGCTGGTCTTAACTCTTTTCTGTACTAGGGATAGTAACAAAGTACCTGGTTTGTAAATGCTTAATAAATATTTATTAAATGGAATAATATGCTAGTAGACAGTCTTCTCTTTATCAATTAAAGATTTTTTAAATGATGCAGACAGTAACCCCAGGGAGAGAGGAGTTAGTGAATGTTTCTGAGTACTTACTATGTACCAGTTACTTTTCTTTGTATTTGCAAATGTTATTTCACTTAATCTCTACAACTTTTATTTTTCAAAAGAGGAAATTAAATAAGTGTCCCAGATTATAAGTAAAGATTTGAACCCAAGTCTGACTGACTCTAGAAATATGCTTCTAAGTGTTTTAAAGGCATTTAAGGCCAGGCACGGTAGCTCACGCCTGTAATCCCAGCACTTCCGGAGGCCGAGGCAGGCAGATCACTTGAAGTCAGGAGTTCAAGATCAGCCTGGCCAACCTGGTGAAACCCCACTCTCTACTAAAAAATACAAAAATTGGCCAGGCATGGTGATGGGCGCCTGTAATCCCAGCTACTTGGGAGGCTGAGGCAGGAGAATCGCTTGAACCTGGGAAGCAGAGGTTGCAGTGAGCCGAGATCGCGCCACTGCATTCCAGCCTGGGTGATAGAATGAGACTCAATCTCGAAAGAAAGAGGCCGGGCGCAGTGGCTCATGCCTATAATCCCAGCACTTTGGGAGGCTGAGGTGGGCGGATCACAAGGTCAGGAGATCGAGACCATCCTGGCTAACACAGTGAAACCCCATCTCTACTAAAAATACAAAAAAAAAAACCATAGCCAGGCATGGTGGCATGCACCTGTAGTCCCAACTATTCTGAAGGCTGAGGCAGGAGAATCGCTTGAACCTGGGAGAGGTGGAGGTTGCAGTGAGCCAAGATTGTGCCACTGCACTCCAGCCTGGGTGACAGAGCAAGACTCCATCTCATTGAAAAAAAAAAAAAAAAAAAAAGAAGGAAAAGAGAGAGAAGAAAGAGTGATTAAGAGAGTTAGTCTAAATTTAGAGAAAAATACAGTATCCAATTGAAGGACAATAAATTATGGTATATCCCCACAATTAAAGGTTATATAATCATTACAAATCGTGTGGTTGAGGAATATTTACTGTCTTGGGAAAGTGTTTATGTAGTACTGTGAAGTACTAAAAAGTAGTATATAAAAGTATCAATCTATTTTTTAAAATGTGTCTACATATACAGAAAAAGACTGGAAGGAAATACATGAAAGGGTTGGCAGTAATTTTCCCAGAGTTGTGGCATTTATAGGTTATATTAATTTCTTCTTTGTATAATCTGTATTTTCCAGATTCTCTACAATGAACAAGAACTTTTATAATCAGAAAAAAAAGGTCATTTAAAAAGTAAAGGACTAAAGAAAAAATAATCAAGCAGAACTTATTTAAAGTTTTAGAATTATTAAACTGGAAAGGTTTGGTGTTGGCCTTCCTTGCCTCTGGGGTGCAACTGGCCTGAGCATCCCAGGCAGACGAGTGGTTCCTATTTTAAGATCTTCTCACTAGGATAAGCCAGCTTTCCTCTGCCTTACAGTCAGTTCTGTTGCCCAATAACCAGTGCAAAAGGAATTTTTCCTTTATACTATTTTATGAAGAAATGATAATGAGATACTCTTCTGTATCTTGTGGAAATTTTCATTGTATAAAGAGGTTTTTTTTTTCTCTCTAATATAAGAAAAGGGCCAAATTAATGTTCCTGCCTGGAAGAAAAAAAAATGTAATGCTCCTGCCCGAACTTTATCTTTTACTGTATAAAAACATTGAAAGAAGTCGATAATGTAGATATTTAAGAAGAACCAAAAAGGCATAGGAAAGCATGGGTTGTTACATGTCTCCATTAGTTTTCTTTTCAGAGACATTCTATGCATGAGGTATCTCTGTTTTTCCTCTGGGTGGCTGTTTTTCTAGCATAGCATGCAAGACTGATTAGTCTTAATTTTTCACGTTGGGATTTAGCACACTCTAGTGGACAGTAGCTTTTCAGTTTCCACGGTTTTTTAAAAAGTCATATCAAATTACTTTATTGGACAATTCAGTGATATACTTACTAGCAGTAAAGTTTGTCAGTATTTGAATCAAGTAATGACCCTAGTGAGCTGGAGTAACTTTGTTAGCCACTGGGGTGTTGTACATTTGTACATGATTTTTTTAGCAGTAGGAGGAGAGGCTTTTATCATTATGTCAGAACTTTTCCCCAGTGGTTTTCCTCTTTTGAGTGGAATGAAATTGATGGGGGTGGCCAAAATGTAGAGGAACACTTGTACCTCTACCTCACACTCTTTAGGTCTTAGAATGTGCTTTATGTTTTCATTTTAGGACTCTTGAGAATTTCTGTATACCAGTGTGTGACAATTTTGACTGTGTGTAAATATTGTTACATTCTATCTTGATGGATTGTTTCTGGAAATGGGCTCCCACCGGAAACAAAAATAATCTTTTATTTTGCTTTTGCAGAGTGATGGCGATGATTTTAATTACATCATTGCATTTTTCCTTGGAACAGCAGCCTGCCTTTACCAGGTAGGTTTTCTTCCATTTTAAAGAAACACTTATCCTTATTGTTTACTTCGGGTATCAATTCTAACAATTGTGCATTTTAAATAAATTATTAAAACTCTGAGTTCTTTGCTCCTCTTTTAATTTGAGCCTCTTTTAACTTTGTGACCTGTATCTCCATTTTGAGTAGACATACATCCCAGTGAACCTGATGTTAACCTTCTTCCTGTGCTGAGGCTTCAGTGGTGGTATGTCATCTGCCTATGGTAGTAAAGACTACTTCTAGGCTGGGTGTGGTGGCTCATGCCTGTAATCCCAGCACTTTGGGAGGCCGAGGTGGGCAGATCACTTGAGGTCAGGAGTTCAAGGCCAGCTGGCCAACACGGCGAAACCTTGTCTCTACTAAAAATACAAAAATTAGCCGGGCGTGGTGATGTGTGCCTGTAGTCCCAGCTACTTGGGAGGCTGAGACAGGAGAATTGCTTGAACCCAGGAGGCAGAGGTTGCAGTGAGCCAAGATCGCGCCACTGCACTCCGGCCTGGGCGACAGAGTGAGACTACATCTTAAAAAAACAAAAAAAAAACTACTAGATTTTCTGGTGGTTGATTATTCAGCTTCCAGGTTTTGCTTATACTCTAGGCTGAGGATTTTGTATTGGAGGGAAGTTTTTGAATAGAGAACGGCACAGTAAAAACAGGATTTTAGGGTTCAATTTAGCAGTAATGAATAGAATGGACTGTAAGAGCAGAGAGACTGGAAGCAAGGAAATTGGTTTGGAATTATTACTGCAGGTAGAAAGTAATGAAAGCCAACATATGGTAATGGCAGTGAGGATAGAAAAAAATAGACATTGAGAAGGAAGACTCACTGGGACTTGAAGACTGTGAAACTTAAGGAGGGAAGAGATTTTGCACCTGGGTGACATGGAGACTGGGTCACATTTCCAAGGCCAGAGGAGGCACACATTTGTAGGAAAGGAAGTTACCAGTTACCCAAATGCAAGAATGTCTTTGTTAAAACATGTTACAGCAAGCAAGGCTTTTTGACCTAACTTTTTTATAAGTGACACATTTTTCTAGCTTGAATTAGAAAAAATGTTAAGAGTCAGAACTGCAAATATAAGACTACCTAAAGTTCAGTGGACATCTTTAGGGACGTATTTTGAATATATGTATTTGACTTTTATGTAAAGACATTAGACATTTTAGTTCCAGTGCCCTCATTTTTTAAAATCACTTGATTTTCTTTTTTTTTTTTTTTTTTTTTTGACGGAGTCTCGCTCTGTCGCCCAGGCTGGAATGCAGTTGTGCGATCTCGGCTCACTGCAAGCTCCGCCTCCCAGGTTCACGGCATTCTCCTGCCTCAGCCTCCCGAGTAGCTGGGAATACAGGCGCCTGCCACCACGCCCGGCTAATTTTTTGTATTTTTAGTAGAGATGACGTTTCACCATGTTAGCCAGGATGGTCTCGATCTCCTGACCTTGTGATCCGCCCGCCTCGGCCTCCCAAAGTGCTGGGATTACAGGCGTGAGCCACCGTGCCTGACCAAAAAAATTGCTTGATTTTCTTAACCATTTATATTCAGAAATTTTCTGTCAAATCTGACAGATTTAATCGTGATGAATGACACTTCATGCAGGAAATGTGAAAACATATTTGTTAATGTCACATAGTGCTTTAATTTTATGAAATATTCTTGTATATATTTTCTATTTTAATTTCTATCCTGTCACAAAAGGGATAATATCTCATTTTTTAAAGTGAGAAAACTGAGACAGTTTCAGTACTGTCCTGAGATCACATAATCAGAAAGTGGTAGAGTCAGGACTTAACTCTGGGTCTCTGATTTTGAGTATTGTGTTCTGTCTACTATATCATGCTGTCTGTAGGCAAAATTCCTAATTTATGTAATTTTTATAATGTGATAAAGTTATAATTTTATAACTATACACATGATCTCATTTGATTTTTATCTAAAACTGTGAGGTATTTAATATAATTTTATGAATAATCATTCTTGTAAAATACAAGTTTTGGTTGCTTTGTCTTAAGTAATTGTAAATGCTTAGTAATAATGGCAGAATGTATTGAGCTCTTATTTTGTGTTAAGCCTTTTATAGTCATTGTACCATTAAATCCTCACAAAAAGGAGGATATACCATTATATCGTCCTCACTGAGGTATAGACAATTCTTATAGCTTGTTAGTGACTTAAACCCAGATCTTTGTGACTTCAGAGCAGGTGACTACCAGGCTATAGATAGGCATACCTCTGTTACATTTCCCAGAACAGCCTCAAGTAGTTCTGAGAGTTGCTTCATGGTAGAGTGGTGTCACTCAGGTGTTCTTTTACTTGAGAGAAGTAAACAAATTCATGCTTTAAAAAAGAAAAGCAGAAAACTAATTTCCTTCACATTGAAAGGCATGAAACTGCCTGCTTTCTAAATATGATGAGCAGGGTGATAATAATGCTGTTTTTTTTCCCCACAGTAAAACTTAAGTAATTATGTTTTACCATATAACATGCTCTGTCTCCAGTTGTCAGGATATTTTTAAATCCTCCTTAGATCAGATCTGAAAAGCCATTACCACATGGTTTGTCACCTTTTTCTTCAGGATGCAGGTGCTTATGGAAGCCCAGAGCTCAGCCTGATAGGATTAATCTTGATATGGAACATTTCAAATAGGAAAGCAAAGGATCAGTGAAGAAACTAGAGACTTCCTGTTCCCTCAATGTTTTACTTTGAAAACTTGAAACTTACAGAAAAGTTGAAAAACCAGTATACTTAGAGTCATCAATTGTTAACATCTTGCAACACCTTCTTTATCTCACTCTCTCTTTATATGTATGTGCATATAGCGTGTATAAACACACCATCCCTGACTTGGAACTTTTTTTACTTTATAATGATGCAAAAGTGATATGCACTCAGTAGAAACTATGTTTCTGGTACTCACATGACCATTCTGGTTTTCAGCACACTACTTAATAAATTACATGAGAGAATGAATATATTTGAATAAAATAGGCTTTGTATTAGATGATTTTGCCCAGCTGTAGGCCAAAGTTCTGAGCATGTTTAAGGTAGGCTAGGCTAAGCTATGATGTTTGGTAAGTTAATTGTATTAAATACATTTTTAACTTAGGATATTTTCAACTTATAATGAGTATATCAGGATGTGACCCTATCGTAAGCCGTAAGCCAAGGAGCTTCTGTAGTTGTTTTTAAAGTAAGTTTTAGACATATGTGTATGGGTAAAGTTTTTCTAATTAAACTTTTTATTTTGGGATAATTGTAGATTTACGTGGAGTTGCAAGAGAGATCTTACGTACCCTTTACCTGGTTTCCCCCAATGTTACCATCTTGCAAAACTATATAGAACAATATCACAACCAGAGTATTGATACTGATATAGTCAAGATACAGAACATTCCTGTCACCACAGGGATCCCTCATGTTGCCTTTTTATAGCCATATCCACTTCCTTAATCTAACCCCTCCTTAATCTCTGGCAATTACTAACGCATTCTCCATTTCTATAATTTTCTCATTTTAAGGACATTATATAAATGGAATTATATAGTATATAACTGGCATAGTTCAGAATGCTATAAGAAAATACCATAGATTGGGTGGCTTAAACAACAGACATTTCTTTCTCACAGTTCTGGAATCTGCGAGTCCAAGATCCAGATGCTGGCACATCATGTTCTTGCTGAGGGCCCTTTTCCTGGCTTGCAGAAGGCTGCCTTCTCAGTATATCCTCACACAGAGAAAGTGCTGAGATCTCTTCTTCCTCCTACATGGTCATTGATTCCATTATGGGGGCTCCGCCCTCATGACTTTATCTAAACCTAATTACCTCTCAAAGGCCCCAGCTCCTAATACCATCACATTAGGGATTAAGGGCTTCAACATTTGAAGTAACCTTTTGTGATAGGCATTTTTTTGTTGTTTTTTTGGGACGGAGTCTTGCTCTGTCACCCAGGCTGGAGTGCAGTGGCGCGATCTTGGCTCACTGCAACCTCCACTTCCCAGTTCAAGCAATTCTCCTGCCTCAGCCTCCTGAGTAGCTGGGATTACAGGTGCGCCACCATGCCTGGCTAATTTTTGTATTTTTAGTAGAGACGGGGTTTCACCATGTTAGTCAGGCAACTTCTGACCTCGTGATCCGCCCACCTCAGCCTCCCAAAGTGCTGGGATTACAGGCGTAAGCCAGATAGGCATTTTTTTAGTCATCATAATTCTCTGGAGATTCAGCCAAGTTGTTGCATAATCAATTATTTGTTGCTTTTTATTGCTGAGTAGTATTCTATGATATGTATTCAATGTACTATTAAATGATTTGTTCCTTTTTTTTTTTTTTAAAGACAAGGTATTGCTCTGTCACCCAGGCTGGAGTGCAGTGATGCCATCACAGCCTCACCGCAGCTTTGAACTGGGCTCAAACCTCCTGAGTAGCTAGGACTATAGGTGTGTGCTGCCACACCCAGCTAATTTTCTGATTTATTTTTGTAGAGATGGGGTCTTGCTATGTTTGTTGCCCAGGCTGGTCTTGGACTCCTGGCCTTAAGCAATCCTCCCATCTCAGCCCCCACAAAGCTCTAGGGTTACAGGTGTGAGCCACAACATCCAGCTTCATTTACTTATTGAAGGATATCTGAGTTGTTTTAAAATGTTGGCTGTTATAAAGCTGCTATAAACAATTACGTGCAGGTTTTTGTGCGGACATAAGTCTTCAGTTCTTTGGGATAAATGCCTAGGAGTACAATTGCCAGATCATGTGGTAGTTTTATTAAGAAACTGAAAAACTTTTCCAGAGTAGCTGTACCATTTTACATTCCCTCCAGCAATGTGTGAGTGATCTAGTTTCTCTGCATCCTCACCAGCATTTGATACTGTCACTATTTTTTATTTTAGCCACTCTTTTAAGTGTGTGGTGATAGCTTATTGTGGTTTTAACTTGCATTGTTTAACATCATTAGCTAATGATGCTAAACATTGTTTCATGTATTTGTCATGTGTATATTCAGTGAAATGTCTACATCTTTTGATTTTTTTTTTTTTTTTTTTTTTTTTTTGTGACGAGTCTGGCTCTGTCACCCAGGCTGAAGTGCAGTGTCATGATCTCGGCTCACTGCAACCTCCATCTCCTGGGTTTAAGCGATTCTTCCGCCTTAGCCACCCGAGTAGCTAGGATTACAGGTACCCACCATCATGCCTAGCTAATTTTGTTTGTTTGTTTGTTTGTTTTTGTATTTTTTTGTAGAGATGGGGTTTCACCATGTTGACCAGGCTGGTCATGAACTCCTGATCTCAGGTGATCCACTCACCTCAGCCTCCCAAAGCTCTGGGATTATAAGCGTGAGCCACCGAGCCCGGCCTTGCTTATTTTCTAATTGGATTCTTTGTTTTTTCACTGTTTTTCTTAAAGAGTTTTTTATACAATTGACCCTTTATATTTGTGGGTTCTGCATCCATGGATTAAACCAACCATGGATTGAAAATATTTGGAAACATAGTGCATCCATACTGAACATGTACAGACTTTTATTTCTTTTCATTCCGTAAAGAATATAGTATAACAGCATTAACATTGTATTAGGTATTATAAGTAATCTAGAGATTAAAGTATACAAGAGGATGTGCATAAGTTAAATGCAAATATTGTGCCATTTTATATCAGAGACTTGAACATCCACAAATTTTGATATCTGAGGGAGGTCCTGAAACCAATCCCCTATGGATCTTGAGGGACAACTGTATATTCTAGATACTAATCCTTTGTCAGAAAGGAAGTGTGCAGGTATCCTTTCCCAGTCTATTTTTTTTTTTTTTTTTTTAAATGGTTTCAGATCAGTCTGTATCTTGTCTTTTCATCCTCTTAACAGGTTTTTTCCCCAGTCAGTTTTTTTTTTTTTTAATGGTTTCAGATCAGTCTGTATCTTATCTTTTCATCCTCTTAACAGGGTTCTTCACAGAACAAATTTTTTAATTTTGATAAAGTTCAGTTTATCAAATTTTCCTTTTATGGGTCATGCTTGTGGTGGTCAAGTCTAAGAGCTCTTTGCCTAGCCTAAGTTTCTCTATTATGTTTTTTCTAGACCTTTTATTATAGTTTTATATTTTACGTTTGTGATCCATTTTGTGTTACTTTTTGTATGAGATGTGAGACTTAGGTAGCTTCAACCAAGTTTCCTTTGTCTATATTGCTCCAGCACCATCCATGGCAAAGGCGATTTTTTTTCCTCCATTAAATTGCTTTTGCACCTTTGTAAAAAATCAGCTGGACATACTTGTGTGAGATTATTTCTGGGTTCTGTATTTTGTTGCATTGATTTCTTTTTGTCTATCCTTCCACCAGTACCACATAGTCTCGATTACTGTAGCACTATAAGTCATAAATTTTCTTAGTAGTTTTATAGAACTATTCAAATTATGTTTCATGTTGAGTGAATTTATGGTAGTTTGTGTTTTTTGAGGAAATGGTCCATGTTTTCTAAGTTACCAAATTTATGTGTTTAGAGTTGGTTGTAGTATTCTCTTACTGGCCTTTTGATGTCTGCAGGGTCTGTAGTGATATCTCCTGTTTCATTCCTGATAATGGTAATTTGCATGTTCTCTCTTTTTCTTTGTCAGTCTTACTTGTTAATTTTATTGATCTTTTCAAGAACCAGATCTTTGTTTTATTGTTTTTTCCTACTGTTTTTATGGCTTCAATTTTATTGATTTCTGCTTTTATCTTTACTATTTTCTTCCATATGCCTGCTTTGCATTTATTTTGTTCTTTTTCTAGGTTCTTGAAGTAGGAGCTTACATGATTGGTTGAGAATTTTCTTTTTTATAATGTATGCTCTAACTCCTAAAGATTTCCGTCTTAGCACTTCTTTAGCTGTATTCCATAAATTTTGATATGTTTTATTTTCATTTTCTCTTATTTCAATTTTTAAAATTTCCTTAAGACTTCCTCTTTGACCTATGGATTATTTAGAATTACATCGTTTTACTTCTAAATGTTTGAAGATTTTCTTGTTATCTTTCCCTTACTGATTTCTAGTTTGATTCCATTGTGATTAGAGAACACACATTGTGTGATTTCACTTCTTTTAAATTTGTTAAGGTTTCTTTTATGGCCCCAAAATATGGTCTGTCTTGTTATATGTTCCATAGCCACTTGAACAGAATGTGTATTCTGCTGTTATTGGGTGAGTGTGTTCTGTAAACGTTTAGATCATGTTGCTTGGTATTGTCAAGTTCTATATTCTTGCTGATTTTCTGTCTAGTGTTATACCAGTTGGCTAGAGAAGAGTATTGGATTATAGATTTTTCCATTTTGTACTTCAGTTCTATTGCTTCATATATTTTGTAGCTATGTTGTTTGGTTCATACACATTTAGGATTGCTGTGTCTTCTTGTTGGGTGAGCCCATTTATCATTATATATGTTCCTCTCTGTCCCTGGTTATTTTCTTTGCTTTGAAATATTTTGATATTTATCTGGTATCAATATAGCCACTTTTGCTTTCTTTTGATTACTGTTTATGTGATAAATCCTTTTCCATCCTTTACTTTGAACTTTCCTATGTTATTTAAAGTGAGTTTCTGACAGACAGCATGGAGTTGATTCATGTTTTTTAATATCCTGCCAATCTCTGTCTTTTCATTGCTGTATTTAAGTCATTTATAGTTAATGTAATTATGGATATGTTAGGACTTTTTTTTTTCTTTTTTCTTTTTTTTTCTTTATCTTCCTGTGGGTTACTTTAACATTTTAAAAGAATTCCATTTCAGTTTATCTGTAGTATTTTTTAGTGTATCTATTTGTATAGCTTTTTAAATGATTGCTGTAGGCATCATGTAATACATACTTAACTCTTCATGGTCTTCTCGTGTCAATATTTTACTAGTTCAAGACACCTTATCTCCCTAGATGTGTTTTTGCCCTCCCCTATTTATAATTGGCTCAGATATTTCCTCCACATATATTTAGAACCACATCAGCCAGTGTTATAATGATTTTTGTTTTAACCATCAAACATAATTTAGAAAACTCAAGAGGAAAAGGAAAGCCTATTGTATTTACCCGTATTTTTGCATACCATGTCCTTTTTTCTTTCCCAATGTTTCAAGATTCCTTCTTTTTAATTGTTTTCTTTCTATTTAGAGAGCTTCCTCTAACCATTCTTTTATGGTAGATCTGCTAGCAGCAAATTATCTTAATCTTTCATCTGATAAATGTTTTTATTTTCCTTTTATTCCTAAAGGATATTTTTGTTGAATACAGAATTCTGGATTTGGCAGCATTTTTTTCTTTCAGCACTTGAGAAATGTTCTAGTTTTGTTCTGGCCTCAGTGGTTTCTGATGAGAATCCCACTGTCTTGTTACTGATGAGAAATGAATTATCTTGTTACTGTCAAGTGAAGGTGGATGTCCAGAGTCCCACGTGTTCTCCACTGATATCACAATAAGAGGGTAGAGGAGGGATTCATTGCCATCTAGTGGGAATGAAAGTCCTGGCTTCTACTTGCCTTCTCTGAAGCCATGCTGAAGGGTTAAAACATCTGCTTATAATGTTCTAGGCTCTCAACATTTGATGGTGTGGGTATGGGTGGGTCACAGGGGTTTTTTGTGTGATGTTTGGCTAGAGGATAATAGTTACTGTTTAAAAGTTTTCTGTCTTGCTAAGGTGCCTCTTTCCTGGTCTTTTACCAGAGAGAGCAAGATGTTATTGAGGGTCTTTTTTGTTGTTTGTTTTGATATGCATGCCTTGGCATTTCTAGTTGCCAGCTTCTTCAGCTCCAAGTCTGGGATATATGAAGCAAAAAAGAAAACTCAGAGAACCTACCACTGTGGCATTCTTGGATCTCAAGATTTTTATTTGTCTGCTTTTCCTCCACAGTTCAGAGTCTTCTTATGCTTGTTTTACATATAATGTCCAGTGTTTTTATTTGTACTTAGTGGGAGAAATAGGGAAAAGTGTGTCTACTCCATCTTCCCAGAAACAGAAGTCCCTGAGCAGTTGTTTTTAAAGTAAGTTACAGACATCATATTTTTTACCATAAAATACTTCATGATGTATCTTCTAAGAATACAGACATCTGTCTACATAGCCAGGACTTCATATCACATCTAAGAATTTAACATTGATACAATATTATCTAATATAGGATTCCTATTCAGATTATTTCTGTTGTCTCCAAAATGTTTTCTGTGGCTATATTTCTCCTGATCCAGGATTATGCATTTCATTTGATTGTCGTGTACCTTTTGATCTATGATACAGTCTCCCAGCCTTTTTGTTGTTGTTCTGTTTTAGTTTGGTTTTATCTTTCTTAACATTGACTTTTTTAAGAGTTCAGGCAAGTATCATAGTTCAGGCAAGTACCACAATCTGGATTAGTCTGTTACTCGTGATTATATTAAGGTTAAATATTCTGGCAACAGTGCTGTATAGTATAATATGTTGAATATCTCTCATTGCTTCAGTTAGGAAATGTGATAAGTTTGATCATTTGGTTAAGATGGTGTCTACCAGATCCCCATTGCAAAGATATCTTTTTCTTCTTTGTAATTAATAAGTAATATGTGGGGTAGAGACCTATTATTTTAAAAGCCTTGGAAAACCATGAATTAAATATATATATATATGTGTGTGTGTGTGTGTGTGTGTGTATATGTATATTTTAATTACTGGAAACGCTAGCTCATTTTTACAGTAGCATTCCAAGCAATAAATATAGATAAAAAATGGAAATATAAAATCACCATTAAGCGAACACCACAGTAATCATTGTTGCAGGCAAGAATCATTAATGGATACTAAAATTAATGAGCAAAAGTATGATGAGATAAGATATTCACATAATCTCAACTCCCTGCCCCCAAGACAATAATTGCAAAGGGAATAGATACCACCTTATTAAGTGATCTAATTTAATATGTAATAACATGTATTGTGTATCACCTCTGATATTCTTGCCAAAATTGTATAACCTCATTTCAATCTTGACAAAACATCAGACACACCCAAGTTGAGGGACATTCCTACAACATAACTGATTAATACTCTTCAAGACTGTCAAGGACATAAATTTTTTTTTTTTTTTTGAGATGGAGTCTCGCTCTGTTGCCCAGGCTGGAGTGCAGTGGTGTGATCTCGGCTCACTGCATCCTCCGCCTCCCAGGTTCACACCATTCTCCTGCCTCAGCTTCCCGAGTAGCTGGGACTGCAGGCGCCCGCCACCACACCCGACTAATTTTTTGTATTTTTAGTAGAGACAGGGTTTCACTGTGTTAGCCAGGATGGTCTCAATCTCCTGACCTCGTGATCCGCCTGCCTGGGCCTCCCAAAGTGCTGGGATTACAGGTGTGAGCCACCATGCCTGGCCGAAAATTTTTTTTAAAAAAAGATGGAGGAGCTGTTACAGATTGGAATATACATGACAATTAATGCAATACAGAATCCCAGATTAGATTCTGGACCAGAAAAAGGACCCTAGTGGGACAATGGGCAAAATCTGAATAAAGTCTGTAGATTAGCTAAGAGTATTGAATCAATGTTCATTTCCTGGTTTGATGATTATACTATGATTACATAAGAGGATAACGGGGAACAGGGTGAAGAGTATACAGTAAACAAAGAGTATACAGTAAACTGTTTTTGCATCTTTAACTCTAAAATTGTTTAGAAAGAAAAAGCTATTTTTTTCTATTTTTTCAATCTTATATGATGAAAATCACTGATAAATACTTCCAATTCATTTTGCTTGGATAGCAGTCTTCTTTTTAAGTAAACAGTCCAAATTTGTATAAGAACTAAACATATTTAACAGAACATTTCCACATTCTTTCTGCATTATAACAGACACTGGTATGTCCTTCCCATTCTGAAGCCTGGACACAGTTTCTCAGAGAGACCTGGGCCTCTCTCTTAGACTTTGTGGTTTCTATACTTACCAGGTTGTGAATTTTAGACATCTTCTAGAAAACAGTTTATTCACTCAACACATTGAGCACTTTACTATGTCCCAGGCACTGTTCTGGGCACTGGAGATAAATGAGTAAATAACAGTAAAAAATCTCACCCCTCATGAAACAGATTCTATTGAAAGCCTATGGATGACAAATAAAATAAGCACATTTCTCAAGTATGTTTATAGTATGTTGTGGAGAAAAATAAAGCAGTAAAGGGTGAATGCCAGGATGGGCAGGAGCGGTGAGAGGGGGAGTACTTTCTTGCTATTTCATCTAAAATAGCACCCACTATCATTCTTACTCCCTATCCTTTTTTCCTCCTTTCTCTTTTTCAAGACATTAACTGTTTGATATTATATATTTAAAATACATTTATAATTCTTCCCCATTAAAATTTAATATTTATATGAACAAGGGCTTTGTTTTACTTACAACTGAAGAACAATGCCTGACTTGTAGCAGGCCCTGAGTAAATATTTGTTGAATGAATTCTCCCTCAAATGTTCAGTCAGATGCTGTACCTAGCATAGTTCCTTGTACTCAGTGGGGGACTAGTAAAATGTTGTGGATTTTGTTAATACTCAGACTCAGGTTATATAAGAGTCCATTTTGTAGAATAGCTTGTATGTGCTTTTTGTATTTTCCTGGGTGAGAATGGAACACCCGCAGACCCTGGGAATGCTTCTTAGTTGCCTGTCACCATGGGGAATTTGCTCAGCCTGTTTGCAAGGAAGTCATTCCATTGTACTTCCATTTAAAATATGATACAAAATGCTTTTCTTCTGAAAAATGAAAAACGTAAGAGGAAAAGTCTATTTCCCTTTCAAACTGTGAAACTTTCATAGCTGAATGTCTTAGATATATGCTACATTATCTTATCCCTAGATAAAAAATAACCTTATCCATTCTTATATTTTACTCTCTGACCTATTACAATTTTATATTAGAAACATCTGTTTCTTTTCCTGTAACCCTAATCATCTTTCATTTTTATGTTTTGAACAGTGTTATTTACTTGTCTACTACACCGGCTGGCGGAATGTCAAATCTTTTTTGACTTTTGGCTTAATCTGTCTATGCAACATGTATCTCTATGAACTGCGCAACCTCTGGCAGCTTTTCTTTCATGTGACTGTGGGAGCATTTGTTACACTACAGATCTGGCTAAGGCAAGCCCAGGGCAAGGCTCCCGATTATGATGTCTGACACCATCCTTCAGATCTATTGCCTTGGCTTCAGGGGGATAAGGAGGGAACATATCATAACTGCCACTGTGATGAAGAAGCTGTTCCCCACAGAGGAGAAGCTCTGCTTTCTTTCTCTCCAACTTTCCTTTTTTAAAATCAGCATGATGTGCCTGTGAGCATGGAAGACCTGCTAGGAAAAGTCCTCTCAGAAGAATGTTGGCTATGAGATTATCATTCAGAGGAGGAGGGGATTTCTCTCTTCAAGGCCATAACAGTGGAAGAACAGTCATATGCCATTGGAAGTCTTGGCCAGCAGTCCTGAATCCTTCCTGAAGAGTTCAGAAAATAGATGTGGTATTGCTCTGAGGACCAGGCAGGAGGAACTCTACAACCTGAGTTTGCCTTTGTGAGGCATTAGTATAGACCAAATAAAAAGCTGCAGAAATTGGAAAGTTTATGTTTTAAATAAATGACTGTGATAAATATCAGATTATTTGCACATTTATGGTACTAAGAGTTTATAAAGTCCAAGATGGTGTGAAATTGGTTCTTTTTACTTTTATATTTTTGCTTGAATCTTAACTCTGGAAATCACCTGATGTAGAAGAAGACTGTGATGAGCTCGTCTGTGGAACATCACAAGTATCGAAAGTACAGTAATGGATGTTTCCTTTCTAATCCACATTTGTTGTTTCTTTTGAAATCACGTCTAAAAAATATGACTCAGACTATAGCTGTTGTTTCCCAAACTTCAGTCTCTTTAGTACTACTTGTATTATTTTCTTAATATTTATCTTTTAAATTTTAAAGTTTTTTTTAAAAAATGAATCCTGCTCCAAGTGGAAAACCAGTATCAGTTTGCCATAAATAAAAGGTAACCACAAAATAAGTAAGATGAACACAAAAAATGTTGTTCAGTTCTAGCTAGAAACTAATGCCTAGAAAGGCTCCGAATCTTAGGCTCTTTCTTTGTGGCAGTGAGGGAGATGTTACCAGCACCAGCATGAGGCACTGTCTCTGGAATAGTCAGAGGATAAAAGGAAACTGTAAAGGGAATGACATTCTCACTGTGATTCAGCATTATTCTATGTTGTGCATCACTTAAAGACATGTTGTGTGCCACCAGTGGCAATGGGTCCGCACTATGGAAATGCTTGACTGTACTAAGAATCAGAAGGTGGCTTTCCTAGCAACTCATTATTTTATGGCTTTGAGGAATTAAGCCCCTAGTATCTGAGAGAACTTACTTGTTTTTTGATAACGTTTTAAAGATTGTTTAAGCAGTTATGAATTAATAATATAGGAAGCACAGTTTGATTCCACTAGCAAAATCTATAACTCTCATGGTTTTGGAAGTCATCTTCATGAGTGATTTTCCTTTGTTTTTTAAAGAAAATACTTCAAACAAGGAATTCATAGGATACTGAAATTTGATATCATCCAGAAAAACAGATCCCATTACATTGTAATTGTTGTTACTAGGCATATTTATTAAGTAGAGAAATAGTCAGAGGGTAAAAAGTTAGTGAACTGTCTTGTTTGCGTGAACCAGTATTTGTGGATATGTCTAGAACTGTGAAATCTTGCTTAACTAGAACCTTAGTCTGCACCCTCCTTTTAGGAGAATGAGGTAAAAGGAAGACAATAAGCTTATGGTATCAGGGATTCATGTAAAACAGGAAACAGTAGTTGACTCCAGTTTTCTCCTCTAACAAAAGTATGCGTATTCTGAGAGATACCCCAAGGCATCACAAGATCCTGAATCATCAAAACACCATTGAATTGTGTTGGGCATTTTGTAGCCAGCAAAGTGAAGTGGTTCAATTTAGAAAGGGTTTCAGGCCAGGCACGGTGACTCAGGCCTGTAATCCCAGCACTTTGGGAGGCCGAGACAGGCAGATCACTTGAGACCAGTAGTTTGAGAATCAGCCTGGCCAACGTGGTGAAACCTCATCTCTACTAAAAATACAAAATTTAGCTGGGTGTGGTTGCGCGTGCCTTTAGTCCCAGCTACTCGGGAGGCTGAGGCAGGAGAATCGCTTGAACCCAGGAGGTGGAAGTTGCAGTGAGCCAAGATCACGCCACTGTACTCCAGCCTGGCCGACAGAGCGAGACTCTGTCTCAAAAAAGAAAGGTTTTCTAAACTAATGGTTAAAACAGAGTTTTCTTGTAAAATAGGGAAGTTGGAGCATTCTGGTTAATTGAGATTTTGCTCTGTATTGACACAGCTCGCACCAGTTTGGTTCAGGAGCTACCTCCTTGTCATTGAATTGACGGGTTACAATGTTTGGTATTCGGATGCATTCAGCAAGAACACTTGAAAACTCCTCACCAACTATTTTTAAAGGCTTACTTTGTTTTTGTTTTTATTTTTTCACTGGCTATTTTGGATAAGAGGATGTTTACATCTTAATGTAAAAAAATGAAAACAGGTATAAATGTTTTATGTATAGAAATGTTTTCTTTCATTATTTGGTGCCTGTATCTCCGTGTTTATATCATTTCCCCACCTGTATCATGCTGCCAAAAAAAGAACTGTGAATTTAGAAAAAGAAATTGGTGTAAAGTCCTGGCCGGGCACGGTGGCTCATGCCTGTAATCCCAGCGCTTTGGGAGCTGAAGGTGGGTGGATCACGAGGTCAGGAGTTTGAGACCAGCCTGGTCAGCATAGTGAAACGCCGTCTCTACTAAAAATACCAAAAAAATAAGCTGGGCGTGGTGGCAGGCGCCTATAGTACCAGCTGCTTGGGAGGCTGAGGCAGGAGAATCGCTTGAATCCGGGAGGCGGAGGTTGCAGTGAGCCGAGATCACACCACTGCACTCCAGCCTGGGTGATGGAGTGAGACTCTGTCTCAAAAAAAAAAAAAAAGTCCTTAGGCTCTTTAGAAAGAATCACTTTAGGCCTCCATGGTGTATGATCTTCTGTTTCTATTGCACTTCTAAGAGCAAGCCTGAGTTTACCTCCTCATAGTTTTGTAGCATAGGAGCAGTAGTAGCTGCCCTCATTCTAAGGGGGAGGACACAGAGGTGATCAGATGGTAATGACTTACCCAGTTCACATAGCTAAACACACACAACCCTGATCTAGTGCAGGGCTCTTCGCACTAGCATGGAACTAGTGAAGGTGACCAGTGTTATATTCAGGGAATATGACTGTTCTTGGTAAAGCCAAGGAGTTGAGGGGTTCTGAAATTGGTGAGTCCAGGCCTGCTGCTGGAGTATTTTATCCTAATAGGTGTATTTTATTTTAATTTAGATAATTCCTAAATACTGCTTTTTGATTAAGGTGTACCATGAGAGCAAAGATACCCTCTTTTATATACTAAGATAATTGCAATATTTGCTTGCTTTTTTCAGTCTGTATTTGAAATATATTTACATTAATACCTGGCCTCTTTCCCAAAAGCACTTGAAGCAGCATACCAAGAAAAGACATATACAGCCATGTTAATGAAATATGAACAGAAAGGGAAGAAAAACAAATGAAAATTGAAGGGAGGGTTTCCATACATTATCGTATGTAAAATTTGACTCTGGAACTTTCTGGAAATCAAGGCTAAGGGTAGGGAAAGAAGTTATGCACTGCCCTATCAGTAGGTGAAAAGCATACCAGTTCCTTAGGGGAGAGCCTTTCCTGATGCCTTCTAGTAAAGATGTTCTCACTGGGGGTCCTGTGAAGTGCTAAAATGAACAGAATTCTCAATTTTCACACATTTACATGTTATGATTGTGCCTTGGATCCTTACCTTGTACCAGCTTTCAAAGGCTTCCATTTCAGGATTTGGGGGGATTTGTGTAGGTGTGGTTAATAAAGGATTTTGTTTTCATAGGTAAGAATCCTAAGCTGAAAACAAGTATTAAGCTTGAAAATCATTTGAGACAAATGCCTTAAGACATGGAGAACCTTTACCCAATTCTGTAATTTATAAGATTGAAAGTGAGTGTGCTATCCCTGGATTGGCACATTTATATTGCAGTAAATGTCTCCACAGTGGAATCTAGTGTGGAGAGATGGACGGCTCCATTTCCGTTAGGCCACGTGTGGAACCCCATTAGACTCCTCCTTCGTCAGGGCTCCACAGAGACCAGAAGTTTGTCATAAGGGACCTAACCTCCGTGGCTTCTGAGGTCAGCTGCTCCCTAAAAGGCAATTGCTTGGCCTTCATTTCAAAAGGTTTACTAAGTGACCTAGGGTCATACTCTGAGCTGTTGGGTTTCCAAGGAACTCAACAAAGGTTGTGTGTGTGTGTACACCTTCCTTGTTACTATTTTAACAGACTTTTGGCTCACTGTAAGAGTTAGAACTTCTGTGGAGTGTGTGGTAAAAGAACACATACATTCAAGAGCAGCCACCACTCAAAACCGCATTGAACACTTAGCCTTACCACAAGTTATAGGTCACTCTTTAGGGCCACATTCTTTGTCTGTGTTCAGTGCTTTATAGTATTTTTCTGCCTTATTATCTCTAAGGAACCAAAGTCTTTCTCCCTAAAAATGCTGTGGTAAAGTAAGGTCTGATTTTAGGGTTAAATTGGCTTTAGTAATATCCTCGCTAAAAGTTAACAAAAGAAACCCAGCTCCAAGGGTTGTGACTGAGTTTGTGTAAAAGGGCTGAGTGAGCTGAGAATGTCACTCTGAGCATTACCGGTAAGGTTGGAGGTGTGTGATCATTAATGTTCTGGGGCTGCTGTTGAATGCTGGCAGATTGCGGCCTCCTGTTTAAGCATCGAGTTTTTCAAAGAGAAAAACTGGCTGCCACTCTTTCTTTCTTGAGTGGCTGAGTTTTCTAGGTTATTTAGTAGATGAAATCAAAAGAAACGTGGAAACACTGTGTGGTTGGAAGCCACGTGGCGCGTATCCTCCTGCTTGTTAACAGTGAGTGGTGTTGATACGTGGGCATTCAGGTTTCTTCTGCGTTGGCAATGCTGATATGTAATCAGTCGTCTCAGCACAATTGGGGGTTTTAGGAAACTCAGAGATCAGCCTTAGTTCTCAGAGTTTTTGAAATCAGTATCCTAGCCTTATGAATCGTTCCTTGTGTTTCCTTGGCAACAAACAGTATTTTCAGCCCAAACCCACCCACGGTTTACATTCGCCCCTTTCTCCTGCATCTCACAGCACAGCCATACAAGCATCACCCAACAGAAAGCACATTCAGGCGCCATCTGACAACAGGAAGCAGGACTCAGGCATTCCACTCCCCATTTGTTCCTGGTGTCCCCTCCCCAGCTCTGCCTTGCTTGCTTACCTTCTTTGTGCCAGCACTTTTCTTTGAGGTTGGGTTGCAAAGGACCTTGCCTAAAGATGAACAAAGTATTTCATTCTTGCACTTTGAATCTCTCCAGTGCCTAGGACTAATGAGGAGAATGCTTATTAGCCCATTTTGTGGGCCAGTGCTGGGTTCTCCGTAGTTCATCCTTATGGCAGCATGAGGTGGAGCGGGCACGATCTCATTTGCATTTGAGGAAACCAAGACTCAGGTCAGGAACTTGTCTTCGTATGGTATGACACTTGGTGGTGGATGTGAAGTTCAAATTTGGAGTTGGGTTTAAGTCGCTTGAAAGTTGGTGCTCATTTTTCTATGCCACAGTGCATCTCAGAAAGACACTTCTTAGGGAATGTGTGTGTGACTGACGACAGCTGGGTTCTTACTGTTTTAGCAGCAGTGTGAACAGATGAAGCAGACATGAAGGGGGAAATGGCAATGTATACTGTGTGACAGGCACTATGCTAAGCATCTCATCTTTACCAAAAGCATTTATGAAGGTTTTCTCTTTTAAAAATGAGCCACCTGGGCCATGAAGAAGTTAAGTGACTTGACCACAAATACAACCTAACCCATGTGGTAGCATCAGGATTTCAGTCCAGATCTGACTCAGAACTCATGCTCTTAACCACCATGTGATTTTAAGCTGGATAACATGGAAATACGTTTAAATATATAAGGAATATATGTAAAGGTAATATACATTACTTTTAAATAAGACATCAGGTCAGTGCTAACTCCTACAGTATAGATGTCCCAGGTTGAATAAAATAGTTTCCGAAAATCTCTACATTTATAACAATGACATAGGACAGACAGATGGCTGCAAGATGTATGGTGAAGCTTATGTATACCTTAGCTATTAGGGCAAGAAGTATACATTTTAGTACTTGTACTAAAACTAACATATAAATCTTGATGTGGAAAATAAAAGCATTATTGGTGATTTGGGTGTTACAAACATTTGCTTTTCCTAGCAAAATGCCAGAATAGGTTGATTCTTTGACTTGATGTCATTTAATGGGAATTCTGTTAGGTGATTAGGGAATTTGTGATCCCTCTGAAAACATTAACCAAAAAATAGAAGGGAACTTTTCACAGTGTAAAATAGTGTTTAAGAGTTTGGAGCCAGAATCATCCCTGGCTCTCTCTTCTACTAGTATGGTGACCTCAGCAAATTACTTAATCCTTCTGCCTCAGTTTCCTCAGATGTAAAGTGGGGATAATAATCGTACCTTTGGCAAAGCAGTGTTGTGATGATTGAGTGCGTAAATGTAAAGCACTTAGAGACTGGCACATCAAGTGCTAGGAGAGCGTTTGCCACCACGTTGTGGTCTTCCTTGTTGCAGTTAAAGGTGCTAAGAGTCTTTTAAATTGCAAATGCCCCTGAATGTCGTAAATCATTGCACAAAACTTTTCAGAAGCCACCACTTAAGTAAGAATCCCATTGAAATATCTAGCAGGCAGGCACTTGTGGGCAGACTTCTGGTCAGGGCACTGGAGGTGCATCCAAAGAGAGAAGAGGGGGTTGAAGGACTCACATTTGCCAAATGCCTGCTGTATGCCAGGTGCTTTGCCCACCTTAAAGTCCTCCTGAGGGAAGGAAGCAGGATGAAGCCCTGTGTCACACACCTGGGAGTGGTAGACTGTGCTAGCCAGTACCTGCAGAGTCTCCCAGGCACTGGGGTGCTGGTGAGTGAGGGAGGTGCCTCTAAGAACCTTGCCCTATCCAGCATGGAACCAGCATTTTGGTCCCAACACACCTGACTTGGAACATTCGAATCTGATCTACAATTTGCTCATGGATGGCGGCAGCCCTTGTGCCCACACTCTAAGGGCCCTCGTGAGTGTGCACACGCGTTGATGGGAAGGTGAGGCGTGTGGGGATGCAGCCACAGCCTTCAGCTGCAGTATCATGCAGATGCTGGGGACGTGAGAGCTGAAAGGCGCTGTTAAATTGCACAAATGCAACATGGCTTTTAAAAGAATCTGAGGCAAAAGGCACCCTCCAAAAAAACCCATGTGAGCCGGGAGGGGACTGCCACTATAGCTAACAAAGTGGGGAAGCAATTTTGCAAAGTAAGAAAACTAGTCTCAGGCTAACCAGAGATGCTGACAAACCTGAGATTCCAGGCAGATCTAAATTAGAAATCGGTCAAGGGAAAACACAGTGATAGTCCCCCTTATGGATTCCAGTGAGAATTCTTTAAATTCATGGCCCTGATGGAGTAGCAGTAGGAGAGAGAGGCCCTGGGGATGCAAATGCCCTCAGTGGCTCAGCTCTGCTCACTAGACACTCGGGCAGGTGAGGTTGGGCGCTGGGAATCCCGTGGGGACAGGATGCCTGCCTACTTGGCCCTCAACTCTAGGTGAATCCTATCCTTCTCTTCACCGTCTTCCTCCCCTTCCCTCTCTGGACCCTCTGCTTGCTCTGTGAACCTGGATTGATTTCCACCCACCCCTCACTCCTGAATGGGGCCCTGGAAGGGAGACACCCCTGACTGTGCTGATGTTGTGAACGCTGCTGGGCCAGACTGGTGTCTGCAGGAGGACAAAGCAAGGGCTGGTTCTGACTTTGGTTTGAAGGTGATTTTCCCACAGATCCCCCTTGGCACGATGCTTTTACCTCTTTTGTCTCTGTGCCTTTGGCTCTAAATCTTAACGTCTTAATTAGATTGTGTTTATATTTGCACCATACATGTGGTCTGGCACTTGAAGATTGGATAGAGAGTGACACAAATATTTAGACTCAGGGAGTGCCAGAGGAGAGAGCGAGCCTGGAGACCAGCTACTCCAATGCCCTCATTTGCCTTTGCTCATGTCTGTCTCGTCAAGCAGGGACCCTGCAGGTGGGAAAGAAAGATGGCAAGAGGACAGCCAATATCACATTTTCCTTCCCAAGACAGGAATGAAAAGCCACCAAGACGGCTTTTGTGAAAGTCTGGAAGGACAAGAAAAGCCCACTTTAGTCATCAGATCTCATTTCATCTATTGTTAACCTTGAGGAGTGGCGAGCCCGCTGTTCCTGCCAAGCTCTTCAATACCCAGCTAGATGGGCACCCTGAACAGAAGTGCTTCTGGACTAGTGCCACAGGGACTGCTCTGAGTACCAGGGTGGCCTCGGGCAAGGCTCTGGTCCTTTCTTGAATGGCTTCCCAGGCCTGAGGAGGCACAGGTGAGAAAATGTGTGTGGAAGCTCTCTACACACCGTGAAGTTCATCCAAATGGAGTGGGATGGTCTCTCTGGTCTGCTGTGCCCTCCCCCTCCCCACACCCATAAATAACAGCAGCCCTTCCAACTCTCCTCCTGATCCTGCGCTCGGTGATGGGGGCCTTGCGGTGGGCAGCCAGGGCCAGCATGGCCAAGCCCTGTCAATCCCTTCCCTGTGAAGGTGAACTGGACAGCATTTGTTCTCTTTAGTGTGTGATTTGGATTTAGACAAATTCAAAAGCTGCCGGATTTCAGAGCGTGTTTGTCACTGCCATCATTGTTCTTTTGTTCAGGCAGCAGTGAGAATCTGCTAAGCACTTGTGAACACTATATGCTGAAATGCTTGAAAAGGCTTTCCTGCCCTGCAGGGACCCGGGCTCAGCACCTTTTTCAGACTCCAGGAAGCTCATATCCCGCTGATGAACAGCTCGTGGCCATTGCAGCACTATGGAAAACCCGCAGCTCCTGGCGTCATTTAACTACATGCCACTCAGGTAATTTTGCTTTTGGAAAAGTTCTGTGAATGTATTTCTAACTTTGAATGTCTTAAGAGTAACGTGGCTAGCTGGCGAATATTTATTTTCAGCCTCTCCAATGCACCAGCATTCACTGTCTTCCCACTAATTAGCTGCTAACATCACACTACAGTCAAATCATCACCATGTTGGCTGAAGTCTGGTCTTGGTTTTAGTGATGTTTGCTGTCAGTGGGCGTTAAAGTGGTGTTCAAAACTCACCCCACCTATCAAAAGCATCTTTTCAAATCAACTTTTTGCTTATTGGTGTTCTAGATATGAGTATGCTTTTGGAAAAAAGTAGACCCTCGTAAGGGAGAAACAAGTAGGTTCTCTGGGACTAGCTCAGTGGGGATGGGGTTGGAAAGGGCTTTTGATGGTTTTGAGTTGCATTTCCTTGGTATCTACATGCGTGGTTTCATGGAGCCTGCCTGAGGGCCTAGTCTCTACTGGCTACAGCAGGGTGGAAGTTCTTCAGGAGCTGAGGTTCCCACGTAGGCCAATTGGCCCCTGAAGTTTGAACATTTTATCATTTGGTCTCCTTTTCTAATGAATGTACTCCAGCATGAAAATTTCTCAGACTTAAAGTCTTACCTCAGTAAAAGGACATCTTTCTGCAGGCACATTGAAGTCCTTAATGAGCAGGAGGCCACATGCCCAGGACTGTCACATCTATGTCCCCACGTGGCTACTGGTCAGTGAAGCTGTGAAATCTTTTTCACTGCTGCCTTTATTTATACCTGTGTTCTACTTAATGTGAGCAACCCCCTCTGAATTTCTTTCCTTAACCCAAATATAACCTGGCATTTGATGGCACAGCAGGCAGAAGTGCTGACAGGGGCCCCTGCCTCCCCTACCACCTCTCCCTTCCTCTCAGCGGGGAGAGGAGTCCTAGGTCTGCATGAGTTTCCTTGCATGGGGTTTGATGGCAGACAGGCCTGCTCTGAAACTCATCTCTGTTCATTACTAGCTGTGTGGCTTTAGGCAAATAACTCAACCTCTCTGCACCTCAGTTCCTTCATCAGTATGATTAAATGAGATAATATTTGTATGGTGCATATCCCAGTGTGGCACACAGAGAATGCCATCATTATTAGCTATGCAGGTCAAATCAGTTCACTTCTGGCCTGCAGCTTGTCCCCACTCACCTGCCTGGGTCCTTTCCATTATCTGTGTTCCATGCCTGTGTTTTCACCTTTCTTTCCCGTGGCATATAAACATGTTTGGCTCATCCAACATATAAACATATTAGAGCATCCTTCCCTGGACCTGGTCTTTTCTGGTCTGATACTGGATTTTGTATCCCCTTCACTTCTGGTCCCTACTCAGCTCTTGTTCCTCAGCCTCCTGCTCTGGGTGCACCTGCTCCCCAGCCCCATGCACTGACTCTTGCTACGGTCACCAGTGTTCTCCCACAAGGACCGCAGTCTTCAGCCAACATTATTTCTATAGCAAGGTGCTGTCCCCCGCTCAGGGGAGTTCTCTGCCCTCTGTGGCTCCCCTCCCCAGCACCCCCAAGGCTGGGTACACTGTTCTTCAACCCAGGGCCAGGCCCCTCTGGCTCAACCTGCAAATCAGACCAGGACACGTTACCAGTGAAAGTGTTTAATAGTTAAATTATTTAAATAGACTTTTCAATTTCCATGGGAAATCATAATCGTATCTGTTTTTGCAAGAGTAGGAATAAAAAGAGTGCACACCCTTTAGAGGGAACGAAGAGCTAGCACTGCACCTGCACACTGTCACCAGTCACTGCTGGGATGGGAGAGGGGTCCCCATGGGGCCGGGAGGCCATGACCATGGGAGAACATGGGATGAACTCAGCGCACACACTTTACTCAGGTTGGAAGCAGAACGAAAACCCAACACCACTGGTGGGCGATGTGGAGGGGCAGGGAACTTGAGAACAACAGCTGGAAGAAAGCAGGCCTCCTGCGGCTGACGGCAGGATGGCAATGCATAACTCAAAGGATGGAGCAGCAGAAGCACGGGACAGACTCAGGCTTGGCAGTTTTGGGTCCACACACTGCTTCTCAGAGCTGTGTTCAATTGGTGTGCAGGGAGGGGAGGGTGGTGCTAGAGCCCAGTGAGAGGTGGTACAGGTGGACATCAAAGTCACATTGTGGCAGCTGGCACAGAGCCACTGCCTCATCACCTCCAAGCTCATGTTGGAGGTGAAGATCATTCTAACCTGAGAAGCAATGGAAAGATTTGGGCATGGGCCCTAAGGATTCCACTGAATTCTGTGCTAGAGTATCATTTTCCAAATGCCTTCCTCATAGGTTATAAAAATAGTATTTTTTTCTTGGTATGTTTAACTGCCCCCTCCCAATAAAGCAAAATTCCTGCTAGCTTCCCTGTGGACTCTAAAGCTGGGCTCTACCCATTCCTCTCCCTGGTTTGCCGGTGGAGGTCAAGGCCACTCCCTTTCTGCAAACCTGAAGGCTGCACATGGCATCCCCCAGTCTGAGTGAACATCTCCAGGAAGAGCCACCTGCACCTTGGCCAACTGAGTAGGCCAGGGAGGCTTGGCTTCCTCGTCCCAGCCTGCAAAGCACCTGGACTTCTGTAAGCACTCTGGAATCCGTGGGAGCTGCCTCTGTAAGCCGCAAACGTCTGAAATCTCAGGGTGTGGAGGGCGGAGGGTGGAGGGCACCACACTGCCTGTCGCAGGATGAGATTGCGTCCCTTGGTTCCAGCTCGGCCTGGGATGGGAAAGCAGCTTTTTGTTTTCTTATTCCATCTGCGTTTTGCTTAGGGGAAGGAGGGTGTGTGCATGTGTGTACATACGTGTGCATGTGTCAGAGAAAGATGATGCGGCAATGTGTCCATGCATCCTCCTACTTAATCTGAGCATATGGTACCCCAAAAGCACACACCCACTGCTCTGGTGGTACCTGGGAAAACCCAAAACTGCCAAATCTGAAATGAGGGAAACACATCCTGTGTGAGACCAGTTCCACAGCATGAACACACACACACATATACACCAGTACATACACCGACATACACACAGTACAAATGAGCACACACGTCCTGCTGTGCACAGCTGTTTTCTAATATAATTTACAAAATATAGAATTTGGCATATCTGTGAGATCTCCAAGGCTTTCAATAATACAAAATAAAAAATACAAAAAAGACAAGTGGGGATCCCCGCCCTCCCACCGAGTGGCGTCCTCGTTTGCTTGTGTGTCTCTTACACGCATACAACTAGCATAGTCTAAAGAAGGGCACGGAGAACTTGTTTTGTTTTATTTAATAAATATTTTTCTCAGAATAACCACTCCTTGCTTGGCGTCCTCTTGCCTCCCCCTCGTAATTAGTTCTGTTTCCCTCCTAGGGCACTGTCTGTGTGCGTGGAGGTGTGGGCAGAGGACCACGATGAAGGCCACAGTCCCTCCAAAGCCAGCACTCCTGCGCCAAAGCCCCTGCAGGTGCAGGGTGGTGGCCTGTCTGAAGTTTAAAGGCTCACATGGAAAAGCAGACCCCTAGGCTCTCCCAGGCCACAGTCGAGCCCGTCTACCCCCAGCTGAGTTGGAGGCCCCTCCCTCAGCCCTGCCCTTGTCTGGGCCGTGCCACACACACATTCCCACGGCTCCTTTCCACCTGTGCAGCAGCACCTGTTAGAAAACTCAAGCTTCAGACCCAGTCTAGCAGAGTCTTCTACAGAGGGAAACATCTTTGGTCAGCTGGGTGCTCGCAGGACGCTGGCACCCCGGGGCCTGGGACAGAGGCCGCTGCCCACCAGCAAAGGCAGAAGCTGCTCTGGAGTCCAAGTGGAAAATCTCAGCAGCGCAGCCCTGCGGGCTGGAGCATGGCTTCCCCGCCACCCCCGGCACACATAGAAGCTGCTTCCATGCCTCTGGAGGCCAGGCTGCCTGGCACCATTGGCCAACAGCTGCTAACTGAGCGGGGGCCCTCCATTGAGGAAGTAGGTCATCATCTCGCCTTTGCCCTTGACCTTGACCACGCCCCGGCACTCCAGCTGGTACGTGTTGGCAGCCAGCACCTGGTACATGTCTGTGGTGACCTGTGGGGGAAAAGGAGGAGAGAGGGCAAGCCACTGATGGCCTTGGCCATGAACTGCTGTGGGGTAGAGCCACCTCTGACTGCCCAGCCCTGTTGCCGCCCCTGACACAGAAGGAGAGGGGCAGCTGCCCCACTGAGGTGCTCTCAGGGACTGACAGCAGCTCACCATGGAAGGGATCCTAAGAAAAGAGCAACGCCAGCTCTCACCCTCAGCACCTGCTCGTGCCAGGCACTGTGATGGGCAGCTTGCGTGTGCTGTTTCAGTGTGGCCTGTGGTCCATGGACTGACTGCCCTGAGTCCAGAATAAGTTCAGGAGTGGACAGTAAGTGCCGGGGAGCTTTCAAAGCCATCTGACCTGGCTGCAGCCTGTCTCCAAGTGTGTCCCTGGTGCATTGTACAAAAGCATCCCTCCGTGACAGATCAGAACGATTTTTAAAAGCTGCTTTTTTCACCACAGGTCGTTTGAGAGCCTTTGCTTATCTCACTGCATCTTCCTGTGAGGTGACTACTATACTATTATTACCCTCAGGCTCAGAGCATCTAAGTCACGAGCCTGAGTTACACAGTGAATAAATGGCAGGGCCTGTGCTTAGGTCCAGGTCTTGTTGCCTGGCTCTGCTTTAGCTTTCGGAACAAAGAAGAGAGCTCACCGATGGCCTCACTAATTTCACTATCCCATTGCTGGGTGAAAGAGAAGAGTGGTGGGGGACAGATGTGGGGAGGGGCAGCATAGCCAGTGGCTCCTGGGATGACCCAAGAGCTGTTTGTGAGCATCGTCAGAGCTCCCCACCCCAGCCACACTGCAAGCCCACCGGTGAGTGCAAGTGCCAGGGAGCAGGGGGTAGGAGTGCTGGGTGGGCTGCTGAGAGGGGACCCCACTGTGTTACTAGCTGCAGTTCCTGTGTGGTGCAGCCCTACACAAGGTGAGTTGCTGGGTCATTATTGTGGCTGCTGAGAGAGTCCCTTGCGCCTGTCCCTGAATGGGCTGGAAGCCTTGGAAACACACATGCCCCTTGCTCCTATCTCTAGGCCCATCCTGCTGCCCTTCTCTCCTTTGCACAGGGATGGAGGTGAGAAAAGGCCATTAAGGCCAGGCCCCTCGGCCAGCATCCACACCTCAGCCAGGTCAGGCTGAGTGGACCAGGACTGTGCTTGGGGTCAGGCCCTTTATTCAGAGGCCCTGTGGGGGACAGAAGTTGGGACATTTAAGCAGTATCATCAGTGTTGGCAAAAGGCCTTAAAAGCAGCACAGTTAGCACCTGGAAAAACAGGCCAGGCGAGCTGACCTCCCACAGCCTCACACAGAACTGGGGGTGAGGGCCGTGCAGGAGGACTACTGCCCAGGGCGGTGCCTCTGCCATCAGACTGCAGCAGAGAATCAAGGAAGGCTCAAAAAGCAGCAGCTGAAGAACAGCAGGCCTGGAAACCACAAGCCCAGCTCGCAAAGGAGGGAGCAAGGGGAAAAGGCCTCTGAGTCTGTGGCCAGGGCCCTTGGCTGCTGGGGCTGGGGGAGGTACCATCCCAGGGCCAGCAGCCCCCACTGGCTCTCCTGAGCCAGGCCAGGAGTGCTGCAGGCTCAATGGGTAAGACCTGCTCCCTGCAGACATCTTTGCATCCTCTCTGTGTGCCTGGGCTAGGAGGCACTGGGGCCTGCATGTGCACTCTCAGCTCGGCCTCTACAATCAGATCCACTCCCAGCAGCCCCCAATCCCTTCCATGCCCAGTAGAGGGCTCTGCGGAAGCCTGAAGATCTGTCCAAGGTGCTGAGGGCCTGAAACACAATTGTGTTCTCCAAGCTTCCAAGACATCAGCGTCAACAGCCCCATCACCCTTGAATCTGGCTGCAGACATTCTGACTGGGAACTGTAGGTGGCCTGCCCTGAAGACCTCTCGGTGTCAGACACAGGCCCTCCCATGGGGTGAGGGGTGGTGGATGCTCCTGCACTCACCTGGATGCGGTCGGGTACACCAGTGCTGTCCATGCGGCTGGCCACGTTCACGGTATTGCCCCAGATGTCGTACTGAGGCTTTCGTGCCCCTATCACCCCGGCCACCACGGGGCCGATGTTGAGCCCTGCAGGGGACAGGAATCAGCCACAGTCATCACATCTCTGGCTTGACCTTGCCACCATCTGTCTCGCCACATGCCGCAGGTCCTTCTGACTCCCAACCTGAGACACCCGTGGGCCTCCAGGCCCAAGGCTGTGCTAAACCCTGCAGCCTCCCGCTACCCTGCTCCTATCAAATGCCTGTGAATGCAAGACACAAGGAGCCTGCACCTGTGTCCTTGACACCCCTCACCAGGAGTGCCCTCTTCAAGGTCTCTAGTGACCTCCTGTGCAATGCAGTTGCCTTTCCCTAATCCTCCTCCTCTTGGAGCCATTTAGGCGCAACCTATCAGACTGGCTGTGTCTCTCTTCCTCATTCTTCTGTTTCTTTCCTCACCATTCTCACTCTTAGATCCTGCCCAACTCATCGCCCTGTGCCAGTCTCCTCTCTCCAAGTCCTCCTGCTCCCCCGCCTCTGAGCTGGAGCAGGCACACTGCAGCAACCAAGCTCTGGCCACCACTTCGGCTCTCCTCTGCCCACTTTCCCAATCCCACCCAAGGCAACCCTGAGCATCACTGCCTCTGAGCCTTCGCTGAGCTGCTTCTCCCTCCTGAAGCGTTCTCTCTCCTCCTCCCCAGGCTAAATCCTGCCCCCATGTATCTGGCTCAACTGATGTTCTCTAGACATTTCCTGTCCTGTCTCCAGGCACGGGGCATTCCCTCCTGTGTAACCTGCCAGTCTCATACTGTCCTCATTAGGCCTCACTGTTGCCTGTTTCTTGTGTGTGAAGGGCAGGACTGAAAACACAGAAGCTCCAAACTAGGCCCCTGGTGACCCTCACTTGGTCAGCAATGCCATCAGTCCTCAGAACTTCCTTCCACGACCCTCCTCATCAGTCCTTCCAAGCCGCAGGCAGCTTTATACCCCATGTGCCATCACCAGGCTGGACTGTCCCCCTTGCTGACCAGACTGAGCCCTGATGGCTTCTATTTCCCAAAGCCATGCCACCCAGGGAAGACAAGCCTGAGTCTGTAGGAGGGGAGCTGCCACACAGGCTCCCAGCTGCCTGCCCGGCTCCTTATCTACCTCTTGGCAGATTCTATACTCAGTCCCCAGGCCTGATCCAATCAAGGAGTTGAGGCTTTTCAAAAACACACACTGGGAGAAAAATGCAAACCAAAGCAGGTGGACGAGATGGGGTGAAAGGAAAACAGGAATGGCAATGTTACACAAGACCAAGAGTGCGTGACGTTAATGCAAAAATGGAGGCTGCACATCACTTAAAGCAGACTCCCAGCTGGCTGTGCTCGGGGCCTCCAGCAGCCAGTGCAGGATGCAAACCTGGCCAAGCCCACAAAGCACTGTGCCTATGGGATAAAGCAAGCCAGCTGGCCCAGGGAAAACCCGATTTCTGACACTCAGGCTGCAACAAAATGTCTCCCAAGGACACGAATGATCACAATACTGGTTTTTAGTCATCCAATATTTCGGTATAATGTGTTAATTTTGAGAACTGAAATGCCAGTACTTTTGTGGGTGATAATTGTAATTTTTAAAAATTTGAAATCTGAATCATTGATGGCTTGAAACATACCCAGGGAGTTGATAATGCATTTAATGGCTAATAGAACAAAGGCCTGCTCTTTCAGAAAGCATTCTTTACCTCCACAGACCTCAGGAGGAGCAACACTCCACCAAGTCAACTTTCTATTGCTAAACTAACTTGTGCTCCATCAGACTGTACACCCTCGGTAAGATCTATTCTAAGGACAAACAAACTGCAGAAATACTTTGGGCTTTGTGGAACGAGTTCAGAGCTGGCATTCCACAGTTATTTTATGGACACAGTAGGGTGGAACACATGGGGAAGTGTGTACCTGGGTTTTCATTTTACCATTCAACTCTTCTGTAGAGTTGAAACTTGTCAAAAGGTTGGGGGTAATGAAACAAAACTGACTTTACAAAAAAAAAATACATATGTTTTTGGTTCAAAGACTTTCTGAGCAAGAATATGGTCATGACTATTTTGAAACTGATCCAGGACCTCTGCTGGACACCACAGAGGTATCGGCACAGCCCCTCCAGAGCCATCCAACCAAGGCAAGGCATGTGACAAAGAAGGAGTCCAGGGAAGATCCAGGGCTTTGACCTGTCACAACCTCCTCACCATTTCTTTCCCCAGTTTGGATGAGCAGCCACTGGAAGATTTTGCTCACCACCTCAACTCAACAATAACCCCACTGACCCATTTCATAACTTGTATAAAAAGAGTAAAAAGTAACTCTTTTTAAGAAGTCAGAATATAATCATTTCACGGTCACTATCACATGATTCTTTAAATGTTTAGTTTTTTAAACTATTTCACTTTGTTTTGCTAACGATTTTGCAGATTACATGTTTAATGTTGTTCTACATTTGCAAATTTAATGACTGGTAACATGTTTATACATTTTGTATTTAAAATGTATCAAGTATTTGATTTTACTGTTTTCCATTTTTACTGAATGAATGTGGAATACTTTTAAATAAAACAACGCTGTTAGGTCAGTATTACTCAAAACAAATGGGACTGCCATCTGCTTTGCTGCAACCACCAGAAGGCCCCATGCCCTCGGCACAGAGCATCCCCCACAAAGCCCTTCGAGCAGGCACAGCCTGGGTCCCACCAGGCTGGCCCTGCATCTGAGTGAGGTGGGAACTCACCAGGCTGTCCCTGCATCTGAGTGAGGTGGGAACTCACCAGGCTGGCCCTGCATCTGAGTGAGGTGGGAACTCACCAAGGGGTGTCCTACCCATGTGGCCCTCATGTCAAAAGGCAGCAGAGGCATCGCCAGGCTCTGGGCGGATTCCGCTGTGAATGACCCATGGCTGCCCCCACCTACTAAGGGCAGGGAACACACCACATCAGCCTCTGCTGCCGCCTGGCCTTCTACCTTGGGACCACAATGGCGGATGCGGGATGGGGTATGGGGGAGCCCCTGCCAGCCCTCTGCCTGACTGCACCCTGGGCTCAGCACTCCCTGGGGCCCCACTCACCGATCTTCATCTGGAAGTTGTTGAAGGAGTGCTCATTGATGTACTTCATCTGGTCCATCAGCTTCATGGCAAAGTCGGCCAGTGCCTTGATGTGGGTCTTGCCCACCTTGTCGTAGGTAGAGTCGTTGAGGCCGGAGGCAGCCATGTAGGTGCTGCCGATGGTCTTGATCTTCTCCAGCTGCCGGAACCGATCCTCGCTGATGATCTGGATGAAGGAGGCCAAACCTGGGTCACCCCAAGCCTGGGACACCGAGGGTCACAGGGAGGGACAGAGGATGTCCAGGGAAGTGCAGCAGCATGGCCCTTCATGTGTCCGCTCTTCACACAGTGGGGCCTGTCTCCATCCTCATCAGTGTGATGACTGCAACGCTCCTGACACAGCCAGGCCCCTCCACACTCACTCACCCGCTGGACAGTGCCTGTGGGCTACCTGCCCACCCTCACGCTAAGAGCCCTGAAGACAAGGTCACTAGTCACCTCTGGGTCTCCTGTCTCCCCTTCAACAAGCTCACACCTCCGTCCCACCCAGGGAAACCTCCATTTGTCCAGCAGGACACTCTTTCCCTACCCCCTGGCTCCGGCCCTCCTGGAAGCCTTCCCACACTCAATTCAGCCAACTCCCATCACTCCACTGCCCCGGGAGTCTTGCAGGCCGTTCCTGACACTGCCTGGCCAAGCTCCATCATCCTGCTTCTCCCTGTGCCCCATGCCCAGGCCCGGCGTGCCCGCTGGGGTGGCCCCTCTCACGCCCATGACTCAGGAGCTCCCAGGGTCAAGACTGCCCTACAGGGCTCTGCATCCCCAGTGCCTCCACACGCCAGGTGCTCAACTGGGGTATGAGAAGGAAATGAAGGAATGCTTCAATTCGGCCTCTGCTACTCAGGGCCTCACATCTTTGTCCTGCCTCCTCCCTTAGCCTGAGGACTCCTCCCTCCTTTGGTTCTCTCAAAGCCCTGGGCACAGACACTGGGTTGTCCCAGGCCCTGGGACCCCATGCACCCTAGATGGCATGAGAGGAATGGTGATCAGCAAGCCAGTCAGGGAGCTGCCAAAGGCTAAGTTCAAACAGTGTGGGCTGAAACCCCAGCTCTGCCACTTACTGGCAGTGACCTCAGGCCAGACACTTGAGTTCTGTGGGCCTCAGTTTCCTCATCTGTCACATGATGATGAGAGAGGCCATGTGTGCAAGGTGCCCATTGCAGCACCTGGGGACACGGTCAGGTTCCCGCCGGCAGAGCTCCCATCATCACTGCTTATGTCACGATGGTAGAAGGGGGCGCCAGGTCTCTTCACATCCCTCCCATACCAGGGACTTGTAGGCCCCTCCCAGGAACACAGCCTGACCCAGGCCCCGCTGTGCACCTCATCAAAGTCAGCGATGATCTCATTGAGTAGCCGCAGGCACTCGACACCCTCGTTGTTGGCCTCCAGCTCAACGTAGAACTCGGAGAAGTTGGCGATGGAGGCGAACATGACCGCCACACACTCACAGGACTGATAGTAGAGCTCATCATTGCGCCGCTCGCGAGCCAGGAAGTGAGCGGCCACGTCCTTGGGCAGGATGTTGTGCAGCAGCCGCCGGTTGTAGGCCTGCAGCTCCTCCATCTCCTCTTTCTCCTCTGTGGCCTGGGAGAAAAAGACTGCAAGTCACCCAGATGCCAATGCGAGCCCAGATGTCGGCCCCTCTACCTCCTCCTCTCCATGGCCTGGAGAAAAAGCACCAGTCACGCAAATGCCAACTTGTGCCCAGGATGTTGGCAAGTACTGCTGTCTCTCCTTCTCTCTCTGCTGTTTCTACTTCCAGGTTTTCTCCAAAGAGCAGGACTTTGACAATCAGAAAAGACATTTCTGAGCCTCGAACTCTCTCTGCCAGCCTCTCTGGGGGTGCTGAGCCTGCAGCAGGGAGCCCCGAGCAGGAACAAGCCTGGAGGTGAGGCTGCAAGGATCCTGTCTGCCAAAGGCCAGAACCAGGCTGGAAGGGAAGAGGATCCAAAACACAGCCCACACAGCCCTCCAGCTCCCCGGTGCTCCTCCACTATTCATTGTCCTCTTAATATCAGGAAATGGAATCAAAAGCCAGAGTTACCTTAATTGACGGACCTGTGGGGGAAAACAGCCCAAAGCCCTGCCCAGTCTGTCTCTCAGGAGGGCAGACTTGCCCCAGAGCCAGATGCAGCCAGGAGGAGCAAGTGCCAGGAGGGACCCCCTGGGATGAGGATGGGACATCACCAGTGACTTTGGTTTTCCCCCAGTTTGGGTCCTGGGTCTATGGGATTTTTTGGTCACCCACCCTCCAGGTTAAAGGACAGTGCAGATCCCTCGGGTCAAGAGGCCAGTAGTGCCCTACAAGGGGCTGAAGGGAAGAGGTGTCACACACCGAGGTGTGGCAAGGAACCATCTGACAAGAGTGTTCATGAGAAAAATCTGGCTGGCCCACTTGGGCTTTTCCTAACTAAATGAAGACACTTTTCTGCTCGGCTGCAAGTAGAATCTCCAACAGGACCAGGACTGACTCTCAGGGCCCTGGCTGTCCCTGTGGTGGTGGATGTCCATGGGGAAAGAGCTGGTGCTCCTTTCCAAGGCTTCAGGACCTGGGTCCAGCATGGAGGAAGAGCTCCCAGGGCAGAAGATCCAGGACCCCTAGGCTCAACGGCCAGCCCTGCCCCTAAGGTAAGTGGGCTCCTGACTGTGCTGCCCATGGCCTGGTGGCCTCCTGGAGTCCCTGGGAATGTGGCTGTGAGGACTGGGATCATCCTGAGGGCTCCTGGACGCTAAAGGGCCCCGCCTTCCACCACCACCCACAGAGGCACGGGGAGCCAGCTGGTCTGTGCTGTCTTCTTGCCCAGCCTTCCTGCCCAGGTGACCTAAGCTCCTGGGAGGCAGTACCCTTTACCCATGTCCCTCCCCATGAATAAAGCTACCTGTGTCTGGCTCTGGAACAGCTATGCCCACGGGAGAAGGCTGGGGGTGGGGGGTGGGGGGCATCCCTGTGCTTCTTCTCACAGGCTGTCCCATGGAGGAGCCCTGCAGTCAGTTATTTGCCTCTGAAAATGCACCAGACTAGACAGTCCTGCTCCTACCTCTGCTGAGACACATGCCTGGGGGCCCACAGATGCCAGAAGCACTACAGCTCCTTCGATGCACCCTGCAGGTGGCAGACAGCATCAGCCCAAAGTGTCAGACAGAATGGAGGTGGAAGCTAGGGGCAGGGCCGCTAGAGCAGGCTACAGCTGGGGTCAGAGCCAATCCCCAGGGCCAGGCCAGCTGCTACGGCCACCTCTGCAAACTCCACCCCAGCACAGGTGGGCGCCTGACAATGCAGCCAACTACTTCTGGGGCTGCACCCTGGCAGGGCAGGAAGGTTCGGGGGGCTACAGCCTCTTGGTGGCCCCACTAAGGTCAATGCTGGAGGAAGGGACAAGAGCAGGCTCTCCTGAGAACTCAGACCCTGCAGTTAGGCTAGGAGGGGGCCAGGCAGGCGCCAGGCGGGTCAGAGTGTGTTCCTTGTGCAGGTGCTTGAAGAATGCTGAGGAGTCCGCCTACCAGCCAACTGTACAGGGGCTGCTAAGCCAGCCTGGGGGTGGGGCAGAGACTATCACTTGCCCATCCCAAGGGCCTGCTTTCTGGTGTTTCTTTATTGGCATTTATGTGATGATGGCTCCCTCTCCCAAAATCCCAGGGGAAGGATGGGAAAATGAGGGACCTGCTGGAAAACTTGAGGGAGAGAGGTTGCCACAGGCTGGCAGATAGACACAGGCTCACTCACACATTCCTACACACACGCACATGTACACACACACTCTTGTGCATGTGTGTGCACACAGGTGAGGAGGGGGCGGGGGGGTCACCACTGAGCAAATAAACACATACATGAAAGATAATGGGAGGTGAGTTTCTCATTGCCAGAGATGACATTGCAAGCGCGGAACAGGGAAGGCTGGGAAGAAGCCCGAGGTATTGGACTAAAATGGGAGGTAGTGGTATGAACTCAGGATTATTAAAAACAGATCTATACAGATGGATACTGAAGTAGTACAGATACATGTGTACACACGTTTCCACGTATGTTTCCACACCTACAAGCAGCGAGCACACCAAACGCTCAGACCTTGGTTTCTAAACACCACTCTCTACTACTAAGAATGAGGGAGGGCTCTTTGAAGAAATCACAGATTCCTGGGCTGGAGCAGGGAAAGCACAAGATTAGCCTGAGATCGCGTGTGTTGGAAAGTCAGAAAAAGCTCAAAGAGTGATGGAGACCTGTCAAATAACAGACACCAACTTGAAATGCACATGGGCCAAACCTAGGACAATTTGAGCATTAAAATACATAGTGAGGGTTGCAGACGATAACCCACTGGATTACATGGGAATCTGCGAGTCCAGGCTGAGGTAGAGAAGTGAATAAATAAGCAAATCAATGGAGGAGGAGGGACAGCTCTTCTGTGCAGTAGAATGCCAACCAGCAAGTCCAGAAGGAATGGCGGACACTGGGCATTGCTATCGGGCATTTCCACAGCAGGCACTGAGACAAGCAGGAGCCACCAGTGGATGCAAAGGCTGCTGGGCAGAGATTTGCTGAGGATCAGAAAATTAGTGGAATATCAGACTCTCTTTCCATAAAGTGCTAGTCAAATATAAAGGGGGAAAAGGGGACTTGACAGTGGAGAAATCTGGCAGATGCTGGTTGAGCAGGCCATCAGGGCTGACATCACTGGTGGTGGGATGGGTCAACACGGTGGAGTCTCTCAGTGCGAGGCACCAAGGGGTGCCCGGCTCCATTTCTGTGTGCTTCCTCCAGGAAGGCTCAGCCTGAGTCTGGACATGGGTCTGAAGGTCCCAGAGTAACAAGTTCTTTAAGATTGGCAAGGACCATGAGATGAGGAGAGACTGAGGATCTACTGCAGACTGGAACAGCTCGATGCAGAGGACCCGTGCACAGGATCCTGGACCAGCATCGGGACAGTTGGCAACACTAAGAGGGGCCTGCCGCACCCCTGCTGATCGCCGATGGGGAGGGTGCGCAGGGATGACGCAGGGAGTGACCTTGTTTTTGCAAGGTAGACATGGGAGTATTTAGGGGTGATGGGGCATCATGTCAGAAAATACATATGGCGGTGGGTGATAGAGCAAATGCAGAAAAATGACAGCCTCCTGAAAATGTTCCCAAAGAAGAGGGGATTGAGGGAGAAGGCAGAGGCCTGACAAGGGGCAGGCTCACACAGGATCTTCCCCAGGGTGCCCCAGCCCAGGGCTTCACAAGGGGCATTCTGCACAGAACCCTTCTGGGATTCTCCCTGGTTTCCCCAAACTCAGGGGACCCCTCAATTGCAGACCTCCATGCTCAATTCCAGCCAGAACCCATGCAAAATACTCAGCAGAAGGGACAACCATTTGCCCCCATCCTCACTCAGCATCCAACGAAAAGCAGGGCCTCCTGCTCCAGCCCAAAGACTTCCATCCTGATGCCTCTAAGAAGTCTGGGATGGAGGAGGTCAAAGCGAGCTGTGGGTGAGCTGAAGTGGTCTAGAGATAGGGGCCGGGCCAGGAGAGGCAGAGGCCGGGCCAGGCTAAGCTCTGCACAGGGCTGGGCTGGAATAAAAGGTGTGAGGCAGCCCACAGGAAGACAGGGCTTTCTCCTGCTGAGTGCTCTTGGGCACTCCCTCCTGGCCCTTCCGAGATGCTCCAGCAGGTAACCTGGCCCACAGGCACCCCTTCCTCCAGGGAGACACAAGGCACAGGGCACAGGGCACGCAGCCTGGAGAGCCAAGTGCTGGCTGGAATGCATGCATCATGGTCAACAGTCTTTGCTCCTTCAGTCCATCCCCTCTGGAGAAGTCTTCAACCCAGCTCTGGCTAGGTCAAGCCCTGCTCAGAAACCTTTGGTGCCAGTTCCCTACCCTGGCCAGGTTCCTCCCCTACTCCTCCACTCACCTCTTGCCACTCTTCCTTCCCCCGTCCCAGACGCCTTGCTGCCCCCACCACAAAGGACCTGCCCGCACCTCCCCTCTGTCCCTGCCTGGCAACACACACAGTAAGTGCCCAGCCAGTATTTGCTGACTTCAAAGCATGCCTCCTGGACCCGTCAGAGTCCCAGCACTGTCAGCATGGGTTTGTCTGCACGGAGTAAGTCCCAGGGTTTTGCCTCTTGGCTCCAGAGTGCAGGGAGCAGACCCACGGGGACACAGGGCACCAAGTGGCTTCGATGGGGCCTGAGCAGGACAGTTTGACAGTGTAAGACGAAGGCCCGGCTTGGCCTGGCCCAGCAGACGAGCCTGTTGTCTCTGCCACCTGCTCCCAAATGCCTCCCTCCCCAGGTCCAGCCCCAGGGCCACCCACCTGCAGTTTCCAGAGGAAGTCGAGGCGGGCAGTGGACTCCACCTGCTGGGCGTGCAGGTACAGGGCCAGCACAAAGACTGAGATGATGATGGGCGTCACCACCTTCAATGCCACCTTGGTTGCGTGCTCAGGGCTGTGGGGAGGTGGTGGACAGGCCTGAGACCACCGTGGCTCCTCACAGCGGGCTCTGAGGACCCCACCCCCACCCACTGCTGGCCCTGTTTTCTTCCTCCCACTATACCTTCCCCTCTTCCTTATCCCCCTGCTCAAACTTTGCCGCACGCGTGCCTCCTCCAGAAAGCCTTCCTGGCTGGCAGCCCCATCTCAGACCCTCCTTGCACCTGCAGCTCAGGCAGCCATTACTCCTCTCCTGACGCCTTACAACCCCCTGTCACTTGGGAGCTCCCCTCTGGTCAGATCAGGGGATGAACTTAGCTTTCTAAAAGGCAGCATGTACATCCAGATCCTTCTCTGGACAAGACAGGGGCAGTGGGTGCAGTAAAAGGGCACCACGCAGGCCATGCTGACCCTGTCTCTGGATAACCTTGGGCAAGTGTCTTAATCTCTCTGAACTTTAGTTTGCTTATCTGTACAACAGGATAACAATAGCCACATTTCAAGATGGTAGTAAGGATTAAAGAGATATTATAAACAAAATGCTTAGCACAGCATCTGACAAACAGTAGGTGCTGCAAACTAGTAGCATTATTGTCTAATTCTGTTTTTGTTACTAATAGATACTCTTAACAAAAGCAGCCATTCCAAATCCTACGTCTTGTGCCCGCCAAGAGCTCAACCCCTGGAAGGCTGCACAGAGGCTCCAGTGACCCCCCGCCCCTTGCCCAGGCAGCAGCCCTCAATGCAGGGACGGGTCCCACAAGCACTGCAGCCCTCGCCTTTGTTCCTCGACTCCAGAGGGAAAGTAGGTACCAGCTTCCATTCTCCTGTGTCTGAGGTTCTCACACAGGCTCCTGGGGAAGAGCTTAAGGCTAAATGCTTTAACATGAGGCCTATGGGATGATCTGAAGCCGGTGATCCCAACCACAGAGACTACAGATCACCTTGGCAGGGATCATGAAAGTGACCAGGGCCTCTGCCCCCTGAGGACGCCTTGCTACCCCAGGAGGAACCAGCCTCCCTGTCCTGTTGGCCTTCTCCTTCACTACCCACCTTGCCACCAAGGCCCCTCCCACCTGGGCACCAGCTGCCTTCCCTGTCTGCTCTGTGCTGAGGGCAGGGAGCGACCCTATCCGAGGAGCATCAACTCACCACTGGGAGGTCCCGTTGTTGAAGAAGTCTCTGTGAAGAGAGTTGGGGAAGACTGGTCAGGGCCACCCTTCTGCATAAGGCGGCCTCCACTCCTGCTCAGCCCCCACGCCCTGCTCTGCTGTCCCCACCACTGCTGCTCCTTGGCTCCCCAGCCCCATTCACCCTCCATATCCAACGACATTTTCAGGGTGGGAGGTGGCAGAAAGCCCAGCCCCAACTAGCATTGGATACTCATGACCACAAACCACCCAGCTCTTACCTGAAACCCTGCCTTCCCAGACCCCAGCATATCTATCTGGGTGGAGGCCTGCCCGCCTCTCCCCCTCCCAGGCCTTTGCTGCCATCCAGAGGGCGTGGAGGAGAGATCCCACAGCTGTGCTGCTTGGTGTGGCAGCCACTGGCCACGTGCAGCTACTGAGCCTTAACATGGGGCTGGTGCAAGCTAAAATGTGCTGTATGTGTAAAACATACACCAGGTTTTGAATAATTAGTGTAAAAAAAGGTAAAATATTTCATTAAGAATTTTATATCGATTATATCTTAAAATGATATTTTGGCTATATAGTACTTGTTAAATAAAAGTCAAATTATACTTTTTGCCTTTTTAATATGGCTATAAGAAAATTTTAAATTACATAAGTGGCTTTTTTTTTTTTTTTTTGAGACAAAGTCTTGCTCTATCTTCTAGGCTGCAGTGCAGTGGTGCAATCTCGGCTCACTGTAACCTCCACCTCCTGGGTTCAAGCTATTCTTGTACCTCAGCCTCCCAAGTAGCTGGGATTACAGGTACATGCCACCACGCCTGGCTAATTTTTATATTTTTAATAGACGTGGGATTTTGTTGGCCAGGCTGGACTCAAGTGATCCACCCACCTCAGCCTCCCAAAGTGCTGGGATTACAGGTGTGAGCTACAGCACCCGGCCCACTTTTTATCTATTGGACAAGGTTGCCCTAGAGCCAAACCATGGTCTCCCAATCCAGAAATAACCTTCACTGTCTGTTGCCAACTTCAGCGCCTGAAGAGGAGATGCTGAGGATGGGAAGGAGCAGTAAGAGGAGGGCAACATTCCCTGCTCCAGCCCTGAACCAAGAGTAGAAAGTTCCTGGACCTCCTGTTCCTCCTCAAAGGACTGCAGCCTGTCCCATGCTCCACTGTCCCATGTCTTTGTGGTCATCTGCCCATAGCCCCCACACAACCACCAAGAAGTTCTTCCTTGAATGTGACTTAAACCCTTCATTACACCTCCACTTTCTCAGGCGACACCACCTTCCCAAGAGAGGAACATTCCTGAGAGTTTTCTATTTATCCACATTGTACCTCCACTGCCTAGCTCAGTGGCTGGCACATAGCAGGCCCTTCATATTTTTGAATGAATGAATGGGTGAACAAATGGATGGATGGATGAATCCCTTCCTCTCACTCAAAGAAGGTACAGTTTGCTGCATTTTCTCAGGGGACACAAAACTGTCACTTTTTTTTTTTTTTTTTTTTTGCACTTCTTGGTGTGTGTATAGGGAGTGGTGATGCGTAGAAAAGCATATTACGAATCAGGCACTTTCAATACATCTTACTACTATGGGCGTTGATAATCTACAGTTCACATTTGCCAGGCTTCCAAATTAACCTGCTTCAGGGAGGTCTTGTGATTTACGGCAATATCCTGCCCAAGTGAAGAATCTTATCTGAGCTCCTCAAATTGCTGATGTACTGATTAATGCATAATCTATTGACATGAAAAAATGCTGATTCATTTCTGAATCATGAAGTTGTACTGATTGCTGGCATGTAGACATTTTAGTCTGTATGTTGCAATCTGTAGCCAATGATTGTAACCCTCCAATGACAAAGGACAACTCTGATCTGAGGAGTCTCCTTCCCTTCTACTTTCTTATGAAAGCATTCCCGCTTGTAACAGCTTCTGGAACATGCCCAACTTGGTGCGTGTGTCTTCCTGGCCGATCCTCACATCCGGCTTCCAACAAAACTTGATCAAATTATTTCTGCCTCAATCACCTTAGTTTGGGTTGACAATATTCCCATTTTACAAAGAAAAAATTATGAGGTTCAGAGGAATAATCAATGTGTCTGAGGCTGAGATTCTAACCCAATTTCACCCGAAGCCTAAGGTCTTTCCCCTCATGGAGCCACCTCCCTTGGAAATCTTACATCTGTCACTACATGACCATGCTGACTGTGGGACCAGACAGCCATAGGCCCCACCTTCACACCCACCACCTCTAGGACGTGGGACCTAACCTCTGCCACCACAGCCAGGAGCCTTTGAGTAGTGCACAGATGCCCAGCCTTATGTGGTGGGCCTGCCTACTTGGCTGGGTTGCTGCAGGAGGAAGAGGAACAGCGGATATCCAGGCACCTGCCTCGAGGTGGGACACAGACCCTGTGAACAACAAAGCTTGTCCCTCTGCTCCCACACTCCTTACTGCCCGGCTCTGCTGGACCGTGACTCCTCTGAGCCTGGGGCAGCTGGACCAAGGTGAAAGCAGCCCACTGGAGGCTGCGCTGGCAAGGGGGGAGCAAACCAGAGAAAGAAACACAGTGGGGCCTGGTGACCTGAGGCCACTCCAACTACTGGGAATGGGAAGGAAGGAAAGAAACAAGGCCGTTTTCCCAGATGTCAGGGCTGGGGAGGAACAAGATACTCTCCTCGCAAGTTCCCTGTGGTGCCAGAACCCTAAACCTCCTGCTCTTGCCACTTCCCTGCAATGTCTCATGCCCAGTGGGGAGCGTGAGGGAGGTGCCCCGTACATGGCGTTGGCGGTGACCAGCAGGTCGGCGTTGTCGAAGAGCGTGACACCTGGCACCTCCACGATGAGCACGTAGATGAGCTCGATGGCCAGCATGAGCACCAGCTTCCCGATGCAGCTGATCTGCAGGAACACGGAGCAGGCCAGCAGGCTGAGCAGCACGCTGTAGGTGAAGTACTGCGGGCAGAGGGCAGCAGCATCAGCTCCCCAGGCCCTGCCCAACCCCTGGCCCCGGGCCCTGGCCCCATGCATCCTCCAGTCTGAGCTGGCTCAAGTGAGGCCTGGGCTGGGCATGTTTCTGCTGATGTAAATTTCCCAACAGGTGTGATATAAAGTGAAGGGCCCTGGTTAGGAACCAGGAGATGGGCTCCAGCTGGAGTCTGGCCATTGCCTGCAGGACAGCCCCACATTACAGCTGCGCTGCAGGCCCAGGCTGCCCTGGGTTTCAGGCCTGATCCACGCTGGGCTTTGTGTGCCTCGGGCTGCGTGCTCAGCCCCTCTGAGCCTCAGTGTCCCCTCTGCAAGGCTTCCTATCTCATGGCTCGCTGTGATGAACACACGGAAGGAAGCCCTCGCTGCAGTGTCCGGCACCCTCAATAACCGTAGGGAGCCCCTAATCTGCAGCTTTGAACTCCAAAGCTCCAAAAGCTGAATGTGTTTTCATGACTCCTGTAGGGGGCCACGCCTGAACGGAGCTGCTCTGGTGGCAAAAGCTGACCTCACTTCTGGGACGCTAGTTATCATCTTTATCCTGTCCCCTGTGACATGCAGACATGCTACTACTGTGGAAATATGACCATTTCATGATCAGACTCCACTGGGGGTGGGAGGCAACCTTTTAAAATCTGAAAAATTCTGAAGACCAAAATATATGGGGCTCCAAAGGTTTCAGAGGAGGGATCGTGCCCTGTGCTGTTCCCTCTGGGGAAGCCCCTTCTGGTCTCTGAGCCTCCGTTTCCTTCTTAGACAACTGAGAGGCTAAACCAGGTAATCTCGGAGGTCCCCATCTGCTGCTGTCCCTTGATGCTAACCCTAGGCACGTCAGCATCAATTATTATGATTATTATTATTACTATTTTAATTTAGCACCATTGTTTCTGAATCAGGCTTCCAGATGTTTACTCTTTGCACACGGCTTCTGCCCTGGGCTGGGGCAGCCCCTAGGGCGGACCCTCAGCCTCCTCAGGCCTTCTGGAGCCAAGGAAGGACTGCCAAGGGCCCCTGGGTGATTGGATTGTGGGGGGAAGCCTCACATCACCACTGGGAACAGGAGCAGAAGAGGGAATGAGGAGGGCATGCCCAGATGAGTCAGCTCAGAGCCCCAGAGCCCCAGTCTTTGGGAGGAGGGATGGGAGCTCCAAGAGCCAGCCTGGATTCCCATTCAGACCTTGGCCCAGATAACCAGGAGGCCAACACTGGATGCTGGGGACCCCCCAGGGTCTGGTCTGTGAGGAGTTGCTGAATCAGGAGCAACCTTTGAGGGAGGTGGTCAGCTGGTGGGGGCTGAAGGATGGCACCAAGCCTCTCCCACAAATGAGGAGCCAGGACCTGCCCACTGCCACCCTCTCCCCCCAGGCCTTAGCCTCACCAGGGGAGCCACCACCAAGGGGCAAGTACGAGACTGAAAATAGCCTCTGCTCCTCATAAACAGCCCTCAGAAAGCTGAAGAGCTCCTGTGGGCTCTCAGCCAGATATGAGAGGCAGCAGAGGCTAGGGAGGCTGGGGAGGGGAGGCTAGGAAGGGGAGGCTGGGTGCAGCATGGCTGCCTGGAGGAGACAGAGAGCTTGCCACCAGCCCAGGGGTGGGGCAGAGCGGGGGTGGGGCTGCACCTGCCTAGGTGACCTGGGGCCAAGCCCTGCTCCTCCCTGGGCCTTCCCTGCCCTGTCTGTACATCTGAGAGCTAGATTCCAGGCTGGGTGGGAGGCCCACACTGACAGCCCACAGCACCCCTCAGCTGCAGTCACAGGCCCTTTGGGAGTTGGATGAAAACATGGACCTTCTCCCCAGAAAAAGGCAAACTGCCCCCATCTTACAGGCTTCATGTGTGCACCCATAGGGAGCTGGGGGTTTGGGAAGTTGGGGGCTGGAAGCCCAGCCCAGCTGCTGACAGCGAACTGCTTCCTGGCAAACGCAGTACCATGAACGAAGCAACTTGCACGCCACAGGTGCTTCATATATGCTGTTTTCCAAATAAGGATACGTGGTATTATTTTTAAACCCAAATGCCTGTAGGCACAAAATTTCTTTTTGGGGTGATGAAAGTATTCTAAAATTAGATGATGATGACGGCTGTACACATCGGTGAACACACTAAAAGCTACTGAACCGTGCACTTTGAACGGGTGAGGTTTATAGTAGTGCTGGTTTGGGATTGGGTTCCTCTGCTCCCCTCCCTCCTCTCTGACTCTAACAGCTGGGGCTTAGGTGGGTTCTCCTGAGGTGGGGTAGGGTCTGCTAGAGAAGCTGAGGGTCTATAAAGTTTTGCCCTCAGATCAGGAGCACGAACTCTGTCTGGAGCTGGACAACTTGAATGAGAGCTCCAACTCTGTTGAGTCCTGGCTGTGTGATCTGGGGCAAATTACTTAGCCTCTCTGTGTATCAGGTTCTTCGTCTCTACAAAGGAGATAATATAATACCTATGTCATAGGTTGTTGGGAGGATTTAATGAGTAAGCGCATGTAGAGCTCTTAGCCACAGTCCCTGGTAAGCACTATAGAAACAACAGCTACACCACTTTAACAGTCACTGTCATACGGAGGAGGCTCCCCTTGTTCCCAGTGCAGACACTGGCATGTAGGAGTGAGAGATACCGGCGTAAGCAGGCCTCTAGAAGACAGTGAGCTGGTGAGACCCTGTCCTTCAGACTGTCCTGAGCAGCTGAGGGGACAGTGGGGGAGGGCACCACTCCCTTCCAGCCCCTGTGCACCCAGTACCTCGGGGAAGTTGCAGTTGGGCCAGGGGCTGCCACAGAAGCCCTGCTCATCGCCCAGGCTGTAGTTGACGGCCGACTCCGCCACGTGACACGCGTTGACCTGGCTGGCGCTGATGTTGTGCTCCTGTGCCAAGCAGCCCAGCAGGTCCCTGGAGTTGCACGTGAACTGGGGGGAGGAAGGAGGGTGATGAGGGGAGGGTAAGCTGCTGGGGGACAGGTAGAGCAGCCCAGCCCACCAGGCCGCAGGCTCCCGCCTGTCCTCCGCCTCAGGTGCAGCATGGCACTGATGGGGACAAAATCTGAAAGAGGCTGAGGAACGGACAAAGTCTGTCCAGCTGTCCTGGCTGGAGGGGGTGTGGCTAGCGTGCCCTCCCAGGGAGGGGTTCTTAAACATGCCTTGGGGACATTCCCTAAACTCTTCCTGGCCCCACCAGGCTTGAGAATGAAGAGCTAACAACTTCACTTAGTGGGAGAGTAGCCAAGCATAGTGGCTCATGCCTGTAATCCCAGCACTTTGAGAGGCCGAGGCCCGCGGATCACTTGAGCCCAGGAGTTTGAGACCAGCCTGGCAACATGGGGAAACCCCATCTCGAAAAAAAAAAAAAAAGACAAAAATTAGCTGGGAGTGGTGGTGCACACCTGTAGTCCCAGCTACTTGGGAGGCTGAGGCAGGAGGACCTCTTGATCCCAGGAGGTGGTGGTTGCAGTGAGCTGTGATGGCACCACTGCACTCCAGCCTGGGTGAAAGAGTAAGACTCTGTCTCAAAACTGGAAAGAAAAGAAAAGAGAAGAGAAGAGAAGAAAAGAAAGAACTTGTGTGAGGCACATTGAGTCAAAGCTGATCCCAGACCCAGGTGCGAAACAAATAAGAACTTCCAGGGAAAGTCTCTCCTAGCCCTGCTTGTCGGGTACATGGCTCCACTGGGTTTGATCCAATGGGGCTGCGGAGGTGCTAGGAGGTCGTGCAGCCACCCACCATGTTGACAAAAGCCGCCAGGAACACCAGGGTGATGGTGAACACCCCAACCAGGGTGCTGTTCATCTTGGACCGCACGATCTTCCTGGAGAGGGTCTGCAGTGGGGAGGGGAAGAGCTAGGGTGGGGCAGGGGTGGAGAGGGAGGGAGGGAGAGACGGAATAGCATTCAGCAAGGACTCCACAAATGGTCCCGGGAGTGCAGTGGACCCACCTGTGTCTCTCCCCAGCATGACCCCCGGGCCTTCCTGGTGGCCCTTCCAGCCTGCAAGGCTCCAGCCTTGAACCGCTGCACCATTGCTTCCAGGTCAACGGCAGGGCAGATTCTGCAGCTGACCAGGAGCGGGACTACGTGGGGAACCCAGGTGAGAGAGGCAGGAAGACAGGAAAGATGGTATCTTGACCCAACAGAGAAATCAATAAAAAGCACATTGACCCGCTGTGTGCCATCAGGGAGGGGCGGTGGGTGGCAGCTGAGGAGTCGTGGAGGGCTCAGAATGTTCCCAGGAGGGTTGAGAAGGCTTCTGGGAGGGAGTGGGCAGCGGTGAGTTTAAGGATTTGGAGAGGACTAGGCCTCTGGGCTCGGGAGGAGGGACTGACCAGCGAGGAGCAGGAAGGAGGTGGGTGTGGCCCTGAGCACTGAGTGAGCTCTATCCTTAGCACCAGGCTCCAAGGACTTGCCATTTCCCTCATTCTCTCCTACGCTGTATTCTTCCACCAGACAAACCATGTCTACTCAAAGACCCCCTGCAGCTTAGGTAATTAAATGATTGGGCTCCTAAGTCCCATTTCTGCCACCAAATCTGATGCAGCTGGCCTTGTAAATCATGTCCCCCTCATCTCCCATGCAACCTAGGCTGAAAAAAAATCTGATGGACAGAGAAGCAAAGCAGTGGATCCAGGATGCCCTACCCCTACCTGCCCCCAGCACTTCCTGCTGAGGCCTATCTGCTACAGACAAGCTAGGTGTCTATAAAACCCCCCAAGGGCAGACAGGGTGGTTGAAAAAGCACTGAGCCAGGAGTTGGGAAGCCTGGGCTTGGCTTGGCTTTTCCTGTGTGTTCCTGAGCAAGCCGCATCCCATCTCTGAAGTCTCCTATTTGTAGGGCTCTTGGGACCTTTGGGCACCCCCAGCTTTTGTGGTGAGTGAAGCAGGCAAAGGTCTCTACCCCAGTCATGGGCTGTGAGCATCCCTGCAAATTCTTGCTTAAACTGCCAGACCACAAGGCTTCTCCATCCCGATACTGACAGCGTCTGCAGTTGGCCACACTGACAGACAGCTAAGTAGGTCATGGGGCCGTAGCATGACCACCATGTGACCACTTACTCCCAGTGGGGAGGGGAACTGGCTTGTGTGCTACAGTATTTGCTGCCAACTCAAAAAAGTGTCGGGCCCTTGGTCCAGTGTTCTTCAGCTGCAACCCAAACCCACTACATGTGCAGCATCCATGAGGGCCCATCACATGGGACTTCAGTGGCAAAGGGACTTCAAACACAAATATGCTGACACTCATGCTGCTGACTGTAACATGAGTAATAAAGTTTTTGTCTCTGACCCAGGAGTCTTGTGTCTTCTGCCAGCCTCTATGAAACAGCAACAAGCAAACTCATTAGCTTGTAAGTAGACAGAGTTCTTGACAAAAAGTCAGGCCCCTGCTCACCCCTGGGTCTTGGGCTTGGGGCTGGCTGTGTGCATAGGGAGGGTGTATATCTTTCTGACCCCAGAATCCTCCTCCACCCTTCCAGCAAAGCCATTTCCTATCAGCACAGGGAAAGAGGGGACCACAAAGATGGATAGATCACAGGAAGAGCTGCTGCCATGGCAGAGGCCTGGCAGTGCTCCGCCTCCCAGGTTCATGCCATTCTCCTGTCTCAGCCTCTAGAGTAGCTGGGACTACAGGCTGAAAGATGAAGGCCTGGGACTCCATCTCCCCAGCAGGAGAGCCTCCCAGGTATGCTCCTATACCATCAAGCCTGTGGCACATGTTCTGAACAAACACTGGGATAATAAAGGAGACCCTCTGGGATAATAAAAGAGACCCTCTGACCAAACCCTCTTATGTGGTAGAAGGAAAGGTGTGATCTGGAGAGCATAAGCTTGTATTAAAATCCTGCTTAATAGACATAAAAATAAATCAAATACATTGAGGGTCCAGAAACAAACCCTTCCATTTATGGCCCAATGATTTTGACATGGGTTCCAAGACAATGGTGAAAGGACAGTCTTTTCAACAAATGGTGCTGGGACACACAGATATCCACATGCAAAAAATGAAGTTGGGTCCCTACTGCACCCTGTACAAAAATGAACTCAAAATGGACCAGAAAACTTAAATGTAAAAGCCAAAACTACAGAACTCTTATGGGAAAACATACAAGTAGACCTTTGTGACTTTGGATCAGGCAACGGTTTCTTAGAGGTGACACCAAAAGCACCAATCAAAAAAGAAAAAAACAGATAAATTGGACTTTATCAAAATTAATTATTTTTGTCCATCAACTAACACCATCAGGAAAGTTTTAAAAAAGTATTGGTGAGGATGCAGAGAAACTGGAATCCTTGTGCATTGCTGGTGGGAATGTAAAATGGGGCAGCCACTGGGGAAAATAGGGTAGCTCCTCAAAAAATCAAGCATAGAATTATCATATGATCCAGTAATTCTACTTCTGGGTATATCCCCCAAAGAATCTGAAACAGGGACTTGCACAGATAATTTGTACGCCCATGTTCACAGCTGTATTCTTCCTAATAGCCTGTAAGTGGAAACAATTTAATTGTCCATCAATTGATGAATGAATAAACAAAATGTGATATATCCATACACTGGAATATTTTTCAGGCATAAAGAGAGTAAAGTGCTGTCACATGCTACATGGATGAACCTTGAAACTAATATGTTAAGTGCATGAAACCAGTCTCAAAAGGCCATGTGAGATTCCCTTTATGTGAGATGTCCAGAACATGTGAATCACAGAGACAAAGTAGATGAGTGGTTGCTGGGGGCTGTGGTGATCAGGGAAGGAAGAGTGACTGCTAATGGGTCTGGGGGTTTCTTCTGGGGATGACAACAATGTTCTGGAATTAGCACCAATAGTTGAATAACTTTGTGAATATACTAAAAACTAGTGTATTAAAAGTTCATTCACCTTTATAAAGGTGAATTTTATGGTATGCATATTATGTCACAATGAAGCTCTTATTTTTAAAAATCTTGCTCAGCCTCTTATTGGCTGTGTGATCCTGGGGTGTTACTCTACACTCTGAGCTTCCGTCTCCTTATTGGGAAATTGGGAATAGCTCTCGCCCAGAGTGGCTATCAAGACTTAGTAAAGTGATGCATTTGAAAGTGCTCTGTAAGCTGTTAAATGCAACAGAAAAGTTAGTTAATATTTGCATTTTAAAGAGCTATATTGCCAATAAGAATGAAAGTCCTTACTTCCCATTTAAAGGAATTTTTGATTTCACAGCTGGGGAAGTGTTTTGGCACTAGCATGAGGATCTCAGTCTGAAATGGTATGACAGATGGTTTCAAATCGTTGGCTGCTGAAAATTTTGTCATTCTATCTCCATCCCCTTCCCTCACCCCCACCCCAACTCCTATTTGCCCTATGTTGTTTAAACTGTTCAGTTCTGATCACCCCATCCACTGATTGAGAGGCTTCTTTCATCATTTTGCAATCACCGATGTAATGACTGATAGAGGCAAAGGTTACTAATACGTGCTAAAACTTTCTTAATAAAAGGTGGTTGGGGAATAGAGTATGCACATTAGCTTCCTGGTGAATATGGGACCAGGAGCCCCACAAGGACCATCCAGAGGTGAGGAGAAGAACTGCAGGCTTAAAAAAAAAATCAGTGTTAGATGTGGCTCTACCATCTAATGAATTACTGAGTGTGCACTGGCTTGCTTGCTTGCTACAAGCCAACTTCCTCCATGCTCTTTTTTTTTTTCCATGCTCTTTTTTTTTTTTTTTGAGACAGAGTCTCGCTCTGTCGCCCAGGCTGGAGTGCAGTGGCATGGTCTCGGCTCACTGCAAGCTCCGCCTCCCAGGTTCACACCATTCTCCTGTCTCAGCCTCTAGAGTAGCTGGGACTACAGGCGCCCACCACCACGCCCGGCTAATTTTGTTTTTGTATTTTCAGTACAGACAGGGTTTCACCGTGTTAGCCAGGATGGTCTTGATCTGCTGACCTCGTGATCCGCCCACCTCAGCCTCCCAAAGTGCTGAGATTACAGGCGTGAGCCACTGCACCCGGCCACACTCTACACTCTTTAAAAAGAGTTTCTCTTGACTTTAAAACCTCAGTAGGAACTCAGGAATTACTGTTCTTTTGAAGTCTCCAGAAGATTTGACATCCTGTCTTGATATCAGTTTAAAGAGTGTCTCATCTCCTATAATTAGAGAGTTCATCTGTATGTCAGCCCTAAATCTAGATTTTACTAACCCCAGTTTGGATCTTAAAACTCTTGGCCAGGCGCAGTGGCTCATGCCTGTAATCCCAGCACTTTGGGAGGCCGAGGCGGGTGGATCACAAGGTCAGGAGATAGAGATCATCCTGGCTAACAAGGTGAAACCATGTCTCTACTAAAAATACAAAAAATTAGCCGGGCTTGGTGGCAGGCACCTGTAGTCCCAGCTACTTGGGAGGCTGAGGTAGGAGAATGGCGTGAACCCGGGAGGCGGAGCTTGCAGTGAGCCGAGATCGCGCCACTGCACTCCAGCCTGGGCAACAGAGCGAGACTCTGTCTCAAAAACAAACAAACAAACAAACAAAAAGAAAAAACAAAAAAACTATTTGCCAGGGGCAAAGTCTCTTCCCAGGGCTACACCACAACTGCAGTCAGATCGTGGAGAGGATTTTCCAGCAGGATAACTGCCTGCACCAGCCAATCACTTAATGCTTGCTCACAATCAGAGCCCAGAAAAAGAACTGTCTTCAAAAAATAAGTTCAGAACCAGTACATTCCCAATCTGATTAATTCAAATCAATTCAACATGAAAAACAGGAGTGGGAACATAGTTAATAAACCATGATTGGGGTAAGGAACAATTTGATCCTGGCCTCTTTGAGTGTCTCCAGGTACATCGAAGACCTCCCTGGGCCCCTGTCTGTGATGCAGGGCCAGGGTATTGCAAAGATAAAAGGAGGGGATGAAATTGGATGGCAAAAAAGTTTAAGAATACAGCCTCTTTGACAAGGAGCTAATAAAAGAAGCAGTAGCTCCTACTTCAGAAAAAGAAAAAAAGGTAAGAAAACCACAGAGGTCAAACCTGGCAGGCAGAAGGGGTCCACACCAGTGCTCTCATCACTTGGCCTTTCAGGAGTTAACTGGATATATTAGCACAGGCAGTGTCCTGGAGGGGAGGCTCATGGGCTCTGAAGTAAAAACCACCTGGGTTGAAATCCTAGCAATAACCACTTCCTAACTCCAGGATCTAGAAAAAGCTGTCTAACCTCTCTGGGCCTCAGTTTCCTCATCTGCAAAGCAGATTCAATAAAAGCTACCTTTGAGGCTCAGGAAACACAGCTCCAAGTAGCATAGCTTGGATATGCATCCTGGACTGTCCTGACTTGAAAAACACAGGGAGTACCTACAATATGCCTCCTGCAACGAAGACCTCTCCATCTCCTAAATGAATGACATGTATGATGAGATGTGAATGGTGACAGGAATGTGTCTCCTGAGCATGCAGGGGGAAAGGTGAACATGGGAATCCTAAAATCTTCACAGGATGGAAGACACCTAGGAGGGGAGGGGTACTGGTTGCACAGTTAGACCTTATTTTAGAAACTGTGGACCAGGAGTTGAGTTGGAGTGGTAAAAAGGAGAACCAGCAAGGTGGCTTTAGCTACATGCAGGCTGCAGGGAGAGGAGAAGAGGCTCTGTCAGTGACTGCAGAGCAGACAGGGCCCACAGGAGGCTCTGGTCACAGATCCCAGGTGCTCATACAATCAGGTCCAGGGGATGAGTACCATGTAGACCAAAAGCAAGCCATCAGGCTGGGGGATAAGAGAGATTTACACACACACACACACACACACACACACACACACACACACACACACACACACAGCTACGCAGCTGAGTTCCCCCACAGGGCCTATCTGTACCTAAGTCCCAAACTGCTGGGAAGGAGTTTGGCCTTCTAATGAGCCACAGTAAAGGCTGAGGCACCTAGATCAAGCGGTGGGGAAAGGGGAGTCACCATTTGGGCGGTGGCGGCAAAAGTACCAGCACTGTCAGGTATAGACCAGGGCTGCTTCACCGGATGATGAGGCAGGAGCTCCAGGGAGTCCAGTGGAACATGTGGAGCTGGCCAAAGAGGGAAGGGGCTGCACTCAGGAGCTGTGAGTGAGCTCCCTATCCCTGGAGGTGATCAAGCAAAGCAGAGGCCGGCCCACCCCTCGCAGGGTTATCACTCGGAATTCCAGCCTCAGGTAGGTGGCTGGGCTCTCTCACTGCATGGGCCCCTTCCAACCTGAGATTCTCTGAGTTGTGGACAACGTGTGATGGTGAGCAGGGCTTTAACATGGTTTTCTCTACGAAAAGCAGTTCTGGGGACTAGGTCAGCATAGAAGGCAAGGGAAGGAGGGGGGGTTCGTGCAGATGTGCAGACTTGCCCTCTAAGACAGCATCTCCAGAAGAAAGCACTCAAGGGGACGGTCCCTAAGGCAAGGCATCTGAGGGGCAGTGGGGGCTCTGCAAGGCAGCTGAGGCTCAGGAGTGAAACCAGGACTTGAGGACACAATGAAGACCAAGGCACCAAGTTAGCCCCGCTGAGAAATCCAGGGGAGTGTGTGAACTGCACTGAGCTGTGTCTGGAAAAGACTGAACAGGCCCAAGATAAAAAGGCCACCAGAGCACTTAGTAAGAAGGGAAAACCCGGAAAGAACCAGGGAAAACTGCTCCCCGACAGCCAGAGAAGACGACTCACTCTGTCAACACTCTCATATTTCTCTCTTCGAAAAGGTTAAAATATGGACAGTTCAAGGAAGTCAGTCCATGTTGTTCTGGGAAAATGGAAAAGTAAATGAAATAGAGAAAGAGACTGACACTAACTGGCTTGGGGGTAATTTAGGAACTGTCGCATCTCATTGCAAAGCCACTCCCCGTGACTTCTGAGAGACAGGGGAAATGAGAAAAAGTTTCTGTGTTCTGGTAAAACCGCAAATGTTTTTCAAAAACAAAACAGAAGGACCCTAAACACTGCAGGCTAGTCAGCTTTGTGTCAGCACCTGCAAAGGTGAGAAAATGAATTTCATTCGGTCAACCCACCGCAGTGAGTGTGCCACGGTGCTCAGACACAGGCAGACATTCACAGCGGGGAAGAAGGGGTACTGTTCCCCGCCATGCACATGGCAGGAGGTAGAGCCAGGGAGACGCTCCTTTCATGTCTTCACGTGCAAGCTGTTTAACCCACAACATAAAAGAGGGAAGAAGAAGAATTCAGTGGAAAGAAGTTCATATTACAAATGACTTCTCAAATTGGGCTCTGTGTTCCAGAAAGCGGACAAACCCTGAGAAGAGGCTAATCAGGCCAGGAGAGAAGGAGGCGGCAGGGATGGGAGCCAAGGGTGGGTGCTGGAGTCTATTCAATGGGTGGACCACCAGCCCAGAGCGGCAGGTTCCAGGTTTCATAAGCCACTAAAATTCTTTACTGAAGCTTTCTATCTGTAAGATGGAAAAAGCAGGCTCCCTGGCTGGATGGTGTGGGACTGGGGGGACAGTGTTTGTGTGGCCTGGGGGTAGAGGGCAGGTATTCCATCCACCGGCCCCTCCCCCACCCAAGGAAACTGAGGCCTCTGCAGCACAGAGGCAGCAAAAATCACTGGGCTAGATAAAAGAACTGAGAACTTGCTCAGTGAATTTGGCACTGATAACAAAATAGGCAAATTCAACAATACAAAAGAAGGCAGGGATGATTTTCATAACTCATCTTGAACTGTGGGAAAAAAACTCATTAGACCAAAAATGGCCAGTGAAGGTGGCTGCAGGCAGGAAAATGGGCCCACCCTTCCCCTCCTCCACAACTGACTGCAAATCAGGAAACTCAAATGGAATGAAATCAGTATAGCTCAGGTTCACCTAAGCCCCTAACAGAAAAGAAAGGAAATTTAGGTTCAAGCTTAAAAAATGGCAGACTATGCACAGCTTTGATTCTGATCTGAATGGGCTAATTAAGTGCCTGAAAGAAACAAACAAATAATGACTTTGCCTCAGTTCCTTACTTAAAAAAGAAATGTTCTCTTTGGGGTTCAGCAAAAGAACTTTTAACTATGGTTTACTTTTTTTGTAGGTGGTTGTGACTTTTCATTGTGGCAATATTTATACAACATAAAATCTGCCATTTTAACCATTTTTAAGTGTACCATTCAGTGGCATTAATCACTCATGTTGTGCAACCAATATTGCTATCAATTTCCAAAACCCTTTCATCACCCCAAACAGAAACTCTGAACCCATTAAGCAATTACACCCGTTCTCCCTCCTGCCAGCCACTGGGAATCTCTGGTCTGCTTTCTGTGTCTATGAATTTGCCTGTTCTAGGCATTTCATATAAATGGAATCAGACCATACGTGTGACCTTTTGTGTCTGGCTTCTTTCACTCAGCATCATGTTTTCAAGGTCCTTCTATGTTGTAGCATGAGACAGCACTGCATTCCTCTTTATGATGGAATAACATTCCACTGCAATTTACAGCACGTTTTGTTTATCTATTCATCTGTTGATGGATGCTTGGGTTGTTTCTGCTTTGTGCCTACTGAGAAAATACAGCGTCCTTTCATAGCCACGGGATGAAGAAGTGGAACTGTCCACTCTGGATAAAGCAGGCTGGGGGGGGCCTTGACAACAGAAAGACCAAAAGGCAGGAGTGGCTGAACATGGGGCAGGAGGGAGGCTGTGGCCTTGAGGAAGGAGGGTCAGTGGAGAGGCAGGGAACCAGCTAATGTTAAGCCCTACGATGCAGCCTATCAGATGCTACAATACTAGCAACGGATGGAGCACGCGGCTCAGCGTGGCGTGCTTCTCACAGACATGCCCAATGGCTCTGGCTGACCCTGCCCTCTCTGGCTGTCCACCTCTGCACCTGCCAGGGGAGGTGAACCACACCAGGTGATTCCTAAGGTCCCTTCCAGTTCTGACAATCAGTCCACCAAGACCTTGACCATGACGTGACTATACAGTTAACAGACTAATAAGGGCCCTCTCTGGAGGGTGGAGAGAGAAAGGGGACTTTGGAGGGGATGAAGGTCCAATTCCTCCAGAAGGAAGACATGGTGCTCACTGCAGAAGAGGGTGCAGCTTCCAGGGGGCCCCACCGCCCACCCCAGAGGCTTGGCTCCTAGTGAGCGTCAGGGAGGAGTCGGAGAGGCTCAGCAGATGTGGGAGAGGCACAGATCTGTCCCAGGGATGAGTGCTTCCCGGAGGCCAGGCTGGTGCGTCAGGGAATTCTGAAACCACTAGTGAAGAAACTGAGGGAAAGGCCTGATGGGCAGGGCAAACAGGAACATAAGTGGTTTCTACCACAGACCAGAGTGACCCAGAGCCAGGTCGCATTGAGGGACATGGCTGGACAGGGGACACAGTGGACAGGGGACACAGCGCGCCTAAGAGATATGGGAGAAAAACTCAGAACAAGAGCCACATTTCTGCTGCCAACACCAGCTGGCTGCATGGCCTGCTTGAAAACACCAAAACACACTCCTCATCTATGTGCTGGGTGGCTCAAGACCTATAATCTCTGAGGTCCCCTCCAGGGAAAATTCCAGAGCACATGGGAGCACCAAAGCGGGTGTCGAGAGAGACCTCCTCCACACCCATTCTCTCAGCAAATATTCACTGGGCACTGCTCTGTGCCAGACTTGGTGCTCGGTGCCCTTCCTTCCTTGTGCATAACATGAACAGGCACAGCACCCACAGCATCTTCTGGTTGCAGAGATTTGCCAAGGGCAAGTTAAAACAGCCAGTGAAGAACAGGCTCCCACTGACCATTTGCCAGACTCCAGGCAAGCTTGCTGCCAATGCCATTGGAGAGGTGTGGCTGGCATCAGGCACTCTCCCACCCCTGCCAAGCACAATACTCGGGCCCCTTCACATTTTGGGCCCCTGGGTAGGGCCCCTAGGGCTGAGAGAAGCGGGAAGAAGGTGGCTGCAACCCAGCTGTCAGCTACACTCACCTTTACGCAGGAGTAGATCACAGACACAAACACCACCAAGGTCAGCAGAAGGGAACAGGTCAGGTAGAAGCTGAGCATGAATACGGAGCTGGAAGGAGAGAGGAGGGGAGGGAGAAGCCAGGCTCAGGTGGCAGGGCTGCAGCTTCTGGGGGGACTGCCTGGCAAGCAGGCCACAGGTCCCCCGTGCCCATCCTCACAGCTTCAGAGGGCCTGGGCTCTGAAATCCAGAGAGGGAACCTGAAGTTGCTCCACCTCCCCTAATCCACTGCCCAGCCTTTTGCACTGACTCCCTGAGTAGGGCTTACACGGCCTTGCAGGTGGATTCTGGAACCATAAGGGTATGGTTCCCTCCCCTTCCGGCGGAGACAGCAGCCCACAGGAAGCTGAATGAAGAACCAGGTGACACCTGATAGGTATTTTGCCTAATTCTCAGCTATTCACTGATGTGCTTCATTTAGCTTGGAAGAACCACCTGGTTACTCCCTCCAAGTCGTCACTCACAGCTCCATAAATAACTGTGAAGGCTGAAAACTGATTGGATCAGTAGCCTTCATTTCTAGAAATGCCTATGTCAGCAGCACAGCCAGCTACTCTTTGAGAAACAAGGGTGGCTGTCTCTTTAGAAGGGCAGAATCTCTAAGCCCCACTCCCTTTCCACTGCCAGGTCCCACAACAAGTCCCGCAGTTTTTGCTCCTCGATTCCTAGCCAGTTCAACAAGCAAAATGCAAGGATTTCCCTCTGCCTCTCCTTCAGATGCAGATCACAGGTGACCTTCACGGCCACCACGGGTGGCCACCCTCAGACAAAAGAGCTGTAAGTGACTTTCCATCTGGAACTTCCCATTAGCCCTCCTGGGGCAAGGGCTGGCCCAGGGACAACACACCCCACCATACCACCAGGTGGCCTTTCAAGGGAGGAAGAGTGGCCTGACGAGGCCAGGTGTTGTTATGGGGTTAAAAGCCCGTGGGGGGCGTGAGAGGCAGGTGAACACCTCTAGGGAGGATTCAAACAGCGTCTTTGTTCCAAGCCTCCACAAAAGCCCAGCACTTAGCTGCCTTCAACAAACGGAACAAGGGAAACGAATTCTCTTCAGGGGAAAAGAAAGATCTTCAGAGTGGCTTTTAAGGCTTTCCTAGAGAGGAGGTGGCTAGAGAATGACCTCTGCCAATGTCTAAGCCACTTGGAGCTGTGGCCAGAGGAGGGAATGAAGCCGTTGCGGGCAGGGCAGGTAACTGAGATGACCCAGCCCCCAAGCCACTGCAGAGAAGGAAAAGCAGCAAAGAGGCAGGACTATGCACTCAAACTACAGGGACTGTCAGTTGCAATGGGATGAAAAACCAGATTGCTCTTTTTTTTTTGAGACAGAGTCTCGCTTTGTTGCCCAGGCTGGAGTGCAGTGGTGTGATCTTGGCTCACTGCAATCTCTGCCTCCCAGCTTCAAGTGATTCTCCCGCCTCAGCTTCCCGAGTAGCTGGCATTACAGGTGTGCACCACCACACCTAGCTGATTTTTGCGTCACCACGCCCGGCTGATTTTTTGCATTTCTGCTGTGTTGGCCAGGCTGGTCTTGAACTCCTGGCCTCAAGTGATCCACCTCCCTTGGCCTCCCAAAGCGCTGGGATTACAGACGTGAGCCACTGCACCTGGCCTCCAGGTTGCTTCTTGATACTTGTGCGTCCACATCAGTACAGAAAGATGGGGTTTTATGCCAACAAGGACCCCAGCTCTGCACAGCCTCAGTGCAGGGGTCAACCAGGGTGGAGCTGGCTGCCAGTGCCTGATTTTCACCTGTGGCATCCAACAGAGTCATGACAGATACAAATGTAAGGGGGATATTTTCATTCTTTTAATAATGCCATTAAAAATAAAATACATTTTGACACCATGTACCTCCTGCTATGGTACATGGAGAAGGACACATCATCACTTCAGTGGGAGCCTTATCAAAATGTAGACCCCCCCCAATCTAATCATGAAAAAACATCAGACACACCCAAATTGAAACTACAAATTAATTGGCCAGTACTCCTCAAAAGTGCCAAGGTCATGAAAGACAAGCAAAGGCTGAGGAACTATCACAGATGGGAGGGGACTGAGGACATGAATCAACTACATGCGACATGGGATCCTGAACTGGCTCCGGGAACACAAACTGGATAGTGAGGGGAAAATGATGAATTAGAATAAGGTCAGTAGATGAGTTAATAGTATCATTTTAGTGTTAATTTCCCGGTTTTGATCATTATATACAGTTACGGAAGCTGTCAACATTCGGGGAAACTGGATGCAGGATGCACAGAATCCCTCTCAGCTACTTTTGTAACTTCTCAAATACCATTATTTCAACATGAAAAACAGAAGGTACTGGCTTCGGGGACTCTTTAGATGAAGCATGGCTTAGAAGATTTAACCAAATGCAATCAGTGGATTTTGAGTAGACCCTGGCTACAAATAAACTAAAAGTAGAAGACATTCTGGGGGACAGTTTGGGAAGATTCAATATGGACGGGGTAGTAGATGATAGTAGGGATTTGATGTTAATTTTTTTGGTATATAAAGTATTGGGGTTAAGGAGGAAAATGTCCTTAAATTAAGTATATATTGAGGTTTTTAGGGGTAAATGTCTTTGTCTAAATTTACTTTTTAAAAATCAGAATAAAAATAGATGAAAAAAACACCGCAAAATATTAACAGTTGTTCTATCTAGGAGATGGGTACTGATTAGATTACTTACTTTACTTTTCTGTGCATTTGAGGAATTACATAATAAAAAGTAAAAATACGTATTTATACATATACGTATATGTACGTGTGTGTATATATATATATGTGCATGGGTGTACATACATAAGGCACTTATGTTTCTCTCCCAAGCGAGACTCTAATGTGAATGACAATTTAACAAACACCTCAACCTCATTTCCAAAATCCCACTGCATACTTCAAAGTACTCCCCATAGAAGCCATAGGCTTTCTCGGAGACACAGCCAGTCCTCAGAAGAGTTCAGAAACACCTCTTTGTGAAATACCTTCAGAACTTGAAATCCATTCTTAGAAATATCCACAGTAGTAGAAAACCTGCATCTTTTGAAGATTTTTTTTTTTTTTTTTCAAGAACTAACAGAAAGCAGCCCAGGGAATACTCTGGGTGACTCAATTGTCAGTGGTGGGGTGGGTTAATGGGACGAGACAATTAAGTGATAAAAAGGCCTCTCTTGACCAGGCGTGGTGGCTCACGCCTGTAATCCTAGCACTTTGGGAGGCCAAGGCGGGTGGATTGCCTGAGCTTGGGAGTTTGAGACCAGCCTGGGCAACATGGCGAAACCCCGTCTCTACTAAAATACAAAAAATTAGCCAGGCGTGGTGGTAGGCACCTATATTCCCAGCTACTCAGGAGGCTGAGGCAGGAGAATTGCTTGAACTTGTGAGGCAGAAGTTGCAGTGAGCCAAGATCACGCCTCTGCACTCCAGCCTAGGCAACAGAGCGAGATGCTGTGTCCCCACCACCCCCACCCCAAAAAAAAAAAAAAAAAAAAAAGCATCTTTCATGCAGCTGTGCAGCGCCTAGTGAGAGTTGCCCACCCTGGAATGAGCACATCACCTTCCCGCCCAGAGAGGTCAGACCCCTGGCTTCGTACCCCACCGAGGGCACTCAGAAACTTCTCTCCCTGCCTGAGCAAGTGCAGGCCAGACTCCCTGCTCTGTTCTCCTAAATGACCACCCCCTCCCACTCCTGGGATTCCCTGCAGCCAGAGGAAGGAGCCCAAGAGGGACGGGGATACTCACTGGGGCACGATGGTGATCTGGACAAAGCAGATGAAGAGGAAGACGAGCGAGGCACACGCCACATAGGCACCAAATCGGTCGTCTACCTGCTTGGAGTACTGAGAGGAGACGGGCAGGGTGAGAGGGGCCAAGGTACCTGGCCCGGTCTGCTCCAGCCCTGTCAATCCCACACACCCGGGGCAGCCACTCAGGGCTGGTCACCTGTGCAGCCCACTCCCACAACAGGGAAGACTCGAGAACCAGAGTCAAACTTAGACCCTAGGAAACCAGTCCAGATCACCAGAAGGTAGTGCCTATGGAGAGGGCAGTTGAGACAGACCTGAAACCTTCTGCAGGTGGGTCACCTTCAGAGTAATCCATAATGATCATGGCTGTACATGACTGCATGCCATCTACATGCTAGGAAACATGCCAGGTGTCTACAGGCATCATCCAGCACCCCCACAACAGCCCAAGAAGTCGGAATAAAACTGCTGTCATTTCTTCTTCAGAGATGAGCAAGCTGGGCCTCAGAGAGCTCACATGACTTGTCCAAAGTCACATCTGAGGCTCCCAGCCCCAGCTCCGCCCATGATACCAAGCAGCCACACTGATGGAGGTTGGGCTGGCACAGTCACCCAGAGTAACACCCAAGTCAGGTCCATATACTGCTGGTCCCTTTCCACAGCTTCACCTTGCTAATTCAGTTTGCTTGCCTGGTTTAATGCTGATGAGCATACCACAAGTCCATTTTAACTGAACCCTGGGGAGATGCTGCCACAAAGTCCAAAGAGAACTGACTGGACCAGGGTCTGACTCCAGCTCTGTCACTACTTCACTGGGGGGCCGAAAGCAGGTCCCCCAACCACTCTGGGCTTTAGCTTTCTCATTCACAATGTGAAGAAATGCAACAGAGAGATCTTGACTGTCCCTGCCAACTTTAACACCTTGAGGTCCCAATGTGACAAAGCAGTTGGGCTGTCCATTGACAATGATAATAACAATAATGCAAATAGCAACTAATATGCACCGAACGCCTACTATGCGACAGATACTGTTTCATACATAGAAACTGCTGGGCATGGTGGCTCACACCTGTAATCCTAGCATTTTGGGAGACCGAGGCGGGTGGATCACCTGAGGTCAGGAGTTCAAGATCAGCCTGTCCAACATGGTGAAACCCCATCTCTACTAAAAATACAAAAATTAGCTCGGAGTGGTGGCGGGCGCCTATAATCCCAGCTACACAGGAGGCTGAGGCAGGAGAATCACTTGAACCTCGGGGGAGGAGGTTGCAGTGAGCCAAGATCAAGCCACTGGACTCCAGCCTGGCCAACAGAGTGAAACTCCGTCTCAAAAAAAAAAAAAAAAAAAGAAAAAAAAAAGAAACTCATTTCATCCTCACTATGACCCTATGAAGTGGGAATGTTAACTGTCCCCATTTTCCAGATAATGAAACGAAGGCACAGAGAAGTCAAGGTGTATCCCTTCCAACCAGGGAAGCCTCCCTAGAACTCACATCTCTCTAGGTAGTGCAGCATCAGAGCTGGGGAAACTGAGGCCACCCCTTCCGTGGTGCTGGGGGCATGAGGGAGCCCTCCTGTTTTCTTGCCCTCCTCCTCCTGGTCCTGGTTCAGCACAGGGGCCTCCTTCCCACCCAGGGTGCTGTACCTTCTTCTCTAAGTCAGGCTCCCTGAAGGTCAGGAGGAACTTGCGGACGTGCTCAGACCGAAGCCTATCGATGCTCCTGGCGTCAATGGCACGGCCCAGAAACTCATCCACTTCATCCTCAGGGTTCGCACTCTCCTGGGCATTCCTGGGGAGCAGAAGGCACGGGCGTGAGACAGGCTGACCACAGGGGCACCGGCAGAGGGCTGGCTCTTCCGACCATCCCCACAGACTCTCGGAGAGGCCCGGCAGCTGTCCACCATCAGCCCAATCAGGGCAGCGGGAGCTGAGACTGAGACCAGAAGCCTAAGCCGTGCTCTTAACAACTGTGCACAGATGAACAGACAACTGACCAAGTCTCAGTCCCCTTCGGGCTGAAGGGCCTTGTTGACAATAGGCTTTTCTGACTCTGTTAACATATTATATTAGCATAACAATGTGAGCTACCATTGACAGTTTAGTTGGACTTTCCCTACAGCTAACAGGCTCTGCTCTTTACCCTCTAGCTCTATCCTTCCGAAAAGAAGCCCTAGATCGGGCAGTGAGAGTTTCTGCCAGTTTCTGCCACAGGGACTGTGGCCCACCTGGTTTCTTTCACCCAGCTCAGGGCACTCTTGAGAAGCAGGTTTCATAGACTTGGAGTACTGACCTTCAACACCCTGTTTCTCAGGGTGGAGCCCAGTCCTGGAGTGGAATTTCTGACAATCCTGAGAACCGGAAGTGAAGGAGGGAGAAGAGGGCATTGCCTCGGGGCACTGGATGCCAGGCACTGCTGACCAGTGTGTAAGGTCTGCACTTTCCTGAGAGAGCCATGTGTGCACACGTGCACAAGCGTGTCACGGAGATAAAATGGGCAGTGCTGAGGCCCTGTCCTTCTGCTGGGTGGCCTGGGCTTCTGGGCTGCCCTGGCCTGTCTGGGGCTGCTGCTGACCACCTGACGGCTAGGGTGGGCTCCATTCACTCTCAGCTAAGACTGCAAGAGGGTTCATTTTCCATGGAGTGTGGAGAAACCAAGTGATAAGGTGATTGGGAGATATCCCCCAGACCCAGGGAGCAGGAATAAGGAAGGGCATATTACTCACTTGTCCTTGGGGTCTTCAAAGCCCTAGAAGAGAAGGATAGAAAGAGAAAGAGAAGAGAATGAGAACAGAGAGAAGTGAAAGCTCAGAGGCTTCTAGATGGCTGCAGCTCATCTCCTCTCTACAGTCTCCCAAAGGACGTGGACATAGAGAGGATTGTCATTCAGCAGCTCCTTTCCTTCCTTCCTTCACTTGGAGAATACAGCTGGGTTCTCCCTAAGAGACAGGTGCTGTGCTAGACGCCGGGGATGCCCCGAGATTTCACTTCATCCACCGGCACAATCCATGTGTCTAAGCTCTTCCTGCCCCCACGCTCAACTCCTTTCCTAAATCTCTCCTCGCCATCCTCCTGCACCCTGGGCTCAGAGGGTCCCCTCTCAATCCTGCCTCTTACTCAGATGGAAATCGGGAATTGCTGGGCTGCACAATCTCTGTCACACAGACACACTCATGCACACTCACCTCCCTGTGTACATCACACTGAGCACACATAAAATCCCCAGGAGTTCGCACATTTTGCACTTAAAAAAACTACACTCTAGTTACCTGCAACAGCTGTTTTAGTAACTGAAAATCAATGCTTTCTTATAAGGCCAGGGTTGGTTGGGGACTCAGAGGGTAAGGAACCCACCTGCTACAGATCTGACTGCTGTTCTATCAGAGTTGAGGGTGGGAAGGGCCCTTACCGGCTGTCAAACTCAAAGCCCTCTTGAATCTATGAATTCCGCAAAGGGAGAGATGTGTGTCGGGGTCTCACCAGTGGTGGCAGAATGGAGGCTTCCCCACTGTGGGGAGGGGTGGAATCTCAGAGGTGGTGCAGGAGGTGACAAGTAGCCCCAGGACTTGCTGTTTAGATTAGCCTCGGGATGCCAGGACTAGGACAGAGGATGCCCCTTCCCTGGCAGTGTGGAGTACTCTGCTGGGCAAACAGAGTTCAGCAAACACTGGGTAAACCCAAAATCCAAATGAACACACCACTCTTCATTCCCAATGAGGACACGGTTTGAAAATACAAAAAGAGGGATTTATGTTCGTCTCCATGAGCCGGGCCACCAGGCACTAAAACAGACATGGGGCCCTGGTGGCACAGAGGCTCTACCCCCAGCTGAGGGCTCCGGGGAGCCTCAGCAGCCTCTGGAGTCACCTCCAAGTGACCAACTATAGGCTCTGAGCTCCTCCCGGGCTGCCAGCACCGGCCCAGGATGGCCTGGCAGTTGTCTGCCTAGGCAAACTGCACCCTTCTCCTTGTCCTTTGAGAATGGCCAGGCCCTCCCTCCAGGCTGTAAAGTGGTCCCACGTCACCATCCCAGCCCTGGGCTGGAGGCGTAGATGTCACTCAAGTGAGCTCTCCCTCTGGGGGGCAGGCCCGTGCCTGATGCTCCCAGGATCCCTTGGAGCACAGGCGTGGCGGGCAGCAGAGAGCTGGACAGGCGAGCTCCCTGCAGAAGACCCCCTGCGAGGGGTTGGCCCACTCAATTCCATCCCAGGAGCCGGCAAAAATTTTATTACGGAACCGAGAAGAACTGAGCTATATTACATATATGCTGGTCTCTATGGTTCAAAAATAGGCCGAAATGTTGTGAATAAGCCTGTTCTGACCTTTCCCGATGCTCCTTTGGTCATTTGCTGAGGCTGGTGCATGGGACCCATTTTTTCTTCCTGTGCTGAGTAGGGGGCTGGGACCATCCTAACCACACTGCTTGCCATGTTGGTGTGGAGAGCTCAGCGCCAGGTCGGCATGGCGAGTTGGTAACAGTACCGAAAATATACTGGTACACAAACCATGGCAGGGGGACCATTAAGAACACAACGGAGCAGACTGGGCTCAAATCCCGCCACCTACTTACTCTAACAGTTCTAGGACAGCGGCTACTTGGCCTCTCCCAGTCTGCCTACACTCCCTCCTGCAGCACCTGGGCCCCACCCTACCGGCCATTCCTGGGTTTGGTGAGAGGAGCTCAAGCCCACACGTGTCTTCCCACTGGCAACCTTTTTATTAATAAATAACCTTAAAGACCTTATGACACTAGTGCCTAAGCATCAACCAGCACGGCTCATCACTTTTAAAAGCTGGGTAAAAGCTGGAAAAAGATTTAAAAGGCACTGCTGACTCCGACTTCAAACCTTCTAACAGTTCTCACTCACTACTTCACGCTCCCAGCCCCCCATCCCTGCTTCAGTGGACTGTTTCTCATAAAACTCATCCAGCGTGGGCAGCTCAGGGTGAAAGCTCGCCTTCCATGGATCTCTCTCCAACATTCCAGGCACGTTAGCATGGAAAGCCCAATGGCCCTCGCGGCACTGAGGAACCTGTCTTCATCCCCAGCCTAGATATTCCCACGGGCCACGCTGGAGTGGGTCCCAGAGGCTGTCCATTGATGGCAGCCCCCTCAGGGGACACCAGGCCCAGCCAGGACAGGAGCCTCTGTTCCCACAGCCCTGTTCTTCCACACTCCTTCCCCTCCCTGCTGGGCAAAGCGATGAACGCTGTGGAGGAGACTTCCTGGCAGCCTCCTTCTCCAGAGACTGTCCCTTCCCCATGACAGTCCTGACTGCAAATTCTTCCAAAATTCCTTGTCCTAATGATGAGTAATATATCTGCCAACACAGTGCTTATAGTCCAAACTATCTCCTTTAAGACTCCAAAATAACTAAAGATATAGCTTATATCAAATATCACTAAAAAATAACTTTCCAAGGGCTCTGAACAGAAAGAATCTCTCACCACCAGGCCCTGCCTCCCTGCTGGTTGTTCCCTGCTCTTCCCTGGCCACCTCTCTGCCTTCCCCTCCTCCCCATCTCCCTGCCCTACTCCCCAGCTTCCCCTCCACTTCCTGCTCAATGCCTCCTCTCTCTCGGCTCTCCTGCCCCTTTGCTGTCCCTGCTCTCAGTCCTTCCCCCTTTCCCCCTTTCTCCCTTATTTTTATTTTTATTTTTGAGATACGGTCTCGCTCTGTCCCCCAGGCTGGAGTGCAGTGGCGTGATCATGGCTCACTGCAACCTCAACCTCCTGGGTTCAAGTGATCCTCCTGCCTCAGCCTCCCGAGTAGCTAGGACTGAAGGAGCATGCCACTATGCCTAGCTAGTTTTCCTTTTTATTGTTTGTAGAGACAGGGTCTCATTATGCTGTCCAGGCTAGTCCTGAACTCCTGACTGCCCTGACCATGTGGGTACAGAGTCTGCAGGAGACTATCAAAGGGCTGGGGTGGCAATGGGGAGGGTCGCCAACTGCTCTTTGCTCAGGGGAGGGAGGGTGGTGGCTGGAGCCCTTAGTGGCACTGACCAGGTCTGTGGACATTCAAGTTTGGAGCCCTGGGGAAGGCCAGGTTTCTCCACTCTGCTGTCTGATAACCCAGGGCCCCCCCCCAAGAGGTGTCTCTACTGTCAGAATGTTAAATGGGGGTCTTGGCTCAATTCACTTTTCCTCCTGTACATTTTCCTTAAGCTCGTATCATCTGCTACGTGTTGGCTAACAAGGAGCAGAGCGACTGGGTCCCCAGCATGTCCCCTTCTCCAGGCTCCTGGCTCTTGTCTGCTGACCCTGCTGGATTTCCAGGGAGTCCGTCTCTGATCCCTTCTACCACAACCTCAACCCAGTCTGCTCCACAGAGCCCAAACTTGGAGCTACTTGTGCAACATGCCCCTCCTTCACTAAGTGGCCACACAGAAACCACACACACACACACACAGACACACAAACACACAGACACAGACACACACACACACACAAACACACAGACACAGACACACACACACACACACACACACAGTCCCTGTGCCATCCCTCGGCCCTTCCTTGGTATGGGTGACTCCCACCTGGGAACCTGGTGCCCCCGAGCTGAGCAGCATGCCTGAGGGGCAGAAGCCAACCTCTCAGACAGTAAGAGAGAAAACACCACTGCGGTAACGTGGCTTCTTCCTCCTCTTCCCACCAGGAATCCATCTTCCTGTCATTGCTGCCAGAGCCCAGGCAGTGCATCCTGAATTCACCTGTCCCGGTGTGTGCAGGCAGGGTCCCTGGAGGTGGAGCTGACACCCGACCATGGCCTCCCCGACTTGCTCAGCCCACATGCTCCCACTGGAAGGCTGGTATTAGTGGGGGGTCTTTCTCAGCACAGAGGGCAAAGGGGACCACCACCTGGCACTTCCCAGAAAGCACTAGGATAGTTTCTGAACAACTGAACCAAAAGATGTGGTTTCACTTGCCTGGGAAATGCAGGAGGTGCTGGAAGAGGGTATGACAAGCTGGTGCCCACCCAACTCCCTGGGGCCTCACCAGACAGTGCCAAGAGACAGCTGGAGGCTGTGGCTGGCCGAGTCTAGCCAGACATGCCTGCTTCCAGGCTGTGCCGCAAGCTCTGCCAAGAGGGAGGGAGGAAGGGGTGCTGCCAGTCTGTTCCAAAGCCTAATGAGGCATGCCACGGGGTGGTGGGGAGAGCTTGGGGCCAGAAGCAGATGCCCTACTCCTAGTCCAAAGTTGGGGCAAACCGCACTTGTATTTGCTTGTGTGGCTCCCCAGATTCCCTTGGGCAACACGAGACAACTGGTGCGGGCCTCATGCCCACAGAAGGCCCTAGCCTTGGAGAGTGTTGCCCACAGGCTGCCCCACCAGCCACTCACCATCCGCTTCATCTCCTTGGACACCTGGTTGCCACCCAGGTGGTTGTAGAAGGGGCGCTCAGCCCCCCAGTGTGGTGGGTTGTGCCCGATGGAGTTGGTTCTCTGGCGGTTCATCTTGGCGATCATGGCCTTCTCTTCTTTCTGGAAGACGAACACAGATGCATCAGCCTGCGGGTGGGGGGAGACGAGGAGTCCAAGCGGAGGGCTCCTCACCCTTCCCCAAACATGGTACCTGGCCAGGTAAGGGGCTAAGGCAGCTGCCCTTTCCTTTCTGCACAGCCCTAGAGCCAGAGCTCGGCCCAGATCCTGGAACTCCCCAGGCAAGCATCCTGGATCTCTCCAAACTCCCTAATGCCAGCCCTGGCTGGCTCAGGTGGGAGTGGCAAAAGATGATGAAGAGTTGGTCTTGTGAGAAAGCAAAGAGCTTGGGAACATCTGCCATTTGCAAAGAGTTCTCCCTGTAAGTTTGACTGTAAGATTCTATCCTGGGTACCCTTCTCTCCTCTGGATGGCCTAGGCTCCGAAAGGCCTGAGCTGACGCACCCAGCTGCCCGCACTGTGCTTCCTCCCCCTACTCTGCGGGGCAGGGCGATCAGCGAGGGCTGAGCTTGGGTCTCCTAGGCAGCCAGGCCAACTCATGCCTAAGCCTCCCAACTTGGTCCCTGGCAGGCTGTGGTGTCACATCAGGCTTTGCTCATGGGCAGGCCAGGGTAGGGCTCTAGCTACAGCCTCAAGGGTGGGTGGGGCCTGATCTGAAGTTGCCCAGGGGGTACCGGAGGGAGAGGAGACCTGGGATCACAACCTCTGCTCAACTTCTCCAAAATATGCTATAACAGAGAGGGCACTAGGACATGCCCCGGGGCCCAAGAGGCCACTTCCAAAGAGGTTTGGGTCAGTGAAGTTATGAGATTCAAGAGCTGACAGGCATTGTACAAATACACAGAGTCTCAGTCAGCTATCTATGGGCCAACACACTCCCCAGGATCTCGTCTATCTGTCTGTCTGTCTATCCATCCAAATGGGTGCAAGAGAGCTGGAGACCTAAGGCAACCCTCCCCTCAACTCCCTCCCTTGTCAGATGAGGTGACGGTGGGGACACACAGCCTGCTTCAGCTGACATTGCTGGTGGGGGTGCCTGTCACTCTTTCTGTCTCCATTTCATCCTTTTTGGACGGCTTGTCCAGCTAGAAGAACCAAGAGCCAGGGAACTCAGGGTCTAGGGCAGGAAGCTGCGGGAGGCCTTGTGACCCAGGCACCGGGAGATGTGGGTAAAGAGCCCGGAGGACCCAGTTCATTGATACTATGGCCAAGGAACTGGCCAACGCTTACAAACGTGTCAAGGAAACCATGAGGAGCTGTCCCCACAGGGCCCTGAATCCCCCATCCCTCTTCCTGGTGCCTGTGGAGGGTCTGACACAGCTCCCATGAAGGGCCCCTGCAGCCAGGATCTGTCCCCTGGGGCGCTGCATGGTAGGATAAGGTGTCCCTCTGATGTCCCTCTTGGCACGGGCACCTGCCCTCAACAGCCCTGCCTGCCTCCCTTTAAAAAATCACCTTTGCTGTCATCCAAGACTCTCTGAACTCTTCTCACAGATTAATTTTGTCTTTCGTTTCACTTCTTAGGAAGAGAAATGGGGAAGCTTTTCTCTATCAAAGGGCACTGACTGACAGATAAATTCCACAGAAAGACTCATAAGTAAAAGGCATTTTAGTTTAGGGAGAAATAGAGAATGTTCTCTTGATTTGCTTTAAAAATTAAGAACATGGAACATGACACTATTAAAAATAGAACACTGAAGTCTGCTAATAATTTAGCTTTATATTTCAGCAAGTGTGGGCTGAGACAAAGGGGGAAAAAGAGACTAGAAAGGGAAAGGGGAAAATAGGTTCAAGAAACAAAGACATAGGCACATGTGGAGATGGAAACCGATCTATGGATCAGAGAGGGAGAGATTAGGGCAAGTGTCCACCCCAGTAAAAGGCAAATGAAAAGGAGAGAGATGGAGATAAAATATACGGTATCCACAGACTCCCTTGATGCTGATTTCCAGCTTGTGGACTTCTGATGTCTTGTTGCTAACTGATTTGAGGCCTGTTGCATTTTTGCAAAAGAAGCACTATTAAAAGATTCCCTCTTTACCATCTTTTTTGCAAGGCCTAACTGCCGGGGTCCTTTTTAAGATGCAGGAACCACAACTGCATAAGAAATTCATGACTTCACTCAAGGAAAGAGAAGGAAGCAGCAGGTCACGAAAATGTTCCTCCCTGGGGGAAGGGAGCCCCTCAGCCCCCCGGCCCCCCAGCTCACAGACCCGCTTCTGGGTGCAGCGCAGGATGAGGAAGGTCTCGATACTGTGCTCCTTGAGGTAGGCGTTGCGCTCGCCCCCACAGCCTGGCTCCACCTCGTAGTCCCCATTCAGGTAGTTGAGTGTAGCCTTGGTGATGTGGATGCGTCTACAGGGGGGCAGGGATCAGGGTGGAGAGGGCAGAAAACTCAAAGTCAGAATGTCAGCCCCCGTGAAAAACCAAACTGCAATTAGTGGGTTCACCACAATTCAAACCCTAGGGCCCCAAACTCTGCTCAAATCCTAACCTCAACCTTGCATGGTACCCTCCATTACTATCAAGTGGGCTCTCATGCCCACTGCAACCACACTATCTCACACTGAACATCCTGGCACAGACCACTACATTAGCTTGCCCAAGACAACATGGCCCCCAGTCTTGCAAACTTTGCAAGCCTCTCACTCCTGCTCAGAAGCCAGCAATGGCTCCTGCGCACGACAGGACGGAGTCCAAATTCACAAGCCTGGCACTCATGCCTTCTGAACACAGGCGCTGTTTCTCCTAGCCGTCCCTAAAAGGCCATCTGCTCTTCTCCCATTCCTTGGAAATGCTGTGTTCCCCACACCTGTGCCTTGCCTCGCTGTGTTCCCTCCGCCTAGCAGCAGGCTCTTCCCACCCCACCTTCCTCACCCCTCCCAGTCCTGCCTCCTTTATGGTCTAGCCATCCCAGAAACTATCTGTGATTCCTCCCTCCTCCAGAACTCTGTCTATCACACCTCACCAGCCACCATGGTTTGGGTCAATATCTTCTGGGTCAAGGCTCAGGGAAGGGTGACATAATGCTCCCACAACTGGCCAATGGTGGCACAGGTGATTTGGCAAGTAGAGGAATTTCTACTTCCACTGTGCTCACCCCAGCGCCCCCACAGGTGCTTGCTGCCCATCCTGCCCACCCCACCCTGCCCCGCCTCGCCTCTGCAGGATGGTCACCCTGGGTGGGCTTGAGTGGGAACCCAGGTCGGGGCCCCAAGCCACCCACAGCTGTCACTCACCCCGCCTTGCCGCCAGCCTCCATGTGGTTGGCTAGCGTGACATCGTTAGACCAGACGTCGAACTGCCACTTCCTGAGACCAAGGACACCGCAGTGTACTCGCCCGCTGTGAATTCCCACACGCATGTTCACGTTCACCCCTGTCACCTCCCGGACCAACCTGGGGATGGAGCAGGGGTAAAGCTGGGAGAAGGCTGGAGGCCAGGCACACAGAATGGGGGTGAGGCTGCAGGTGCAGGGAAGGTGAAGGTGTGGGGGTCAAAGAGGCTTCTCTCTCCCATCCAGCCCTAGAGTCCAAGAACGTTCAGCCTGAAGGGCACTGGGGCGGGCGGCAGGTGCAGTCGGCTGTGAAAGGGGCTGTTCCCGGCTTGGCCACAAGGTGGCGCGGTGCCACACTAAAACCCAGAGCCCTGCTGCTTCCCCTCCAGGAGGGCACCTCTGGCCAGCACTGCCCTGTCAATTAAATTGTGATTGGAAAAATGCAAATGCACGTTAGGGCCGACTTGAATTAAACAGGGAAGTTACCACCACTCCAAACCCTATTTGTATAATGCTCTTGTGGGTAAGACAGAAATGGCTTTTGGATTATCTTTTTATTGGATTTATCCACACTGCTGCTTCCAAGATGTTAGCAGGGTGATGGCAAAAGGTGGTTACCCAGGTTTCAAGGGTATGGCCTGCTCAGGAGGGAAGGGGAGCCTGGGCAGGTGCAGGGGCTTAGGGTGCTCCATGCCCTAGAGGAAAGCTTGGTCCTGGCCACATGCACCACATATCCATATCTGGGAGCTCCCAGTAGACAGGGCAGGCCCTCTGTATGCACTTATAACTCCTCATGCTGGGTGAGCAGTGGAGGCAGACTGGGAAGGAAGCCATGCATCTCCAGGTGCATGTCTGAGGCCCATGGGAACCTGCCCAGCATCTGCAGGAGAGGGTGCAGGTGCCAGGAAGTAGGGTAATGGATGAACTCAGATTGCACTTTCTAGGGCCCTAGACCCTCCCTAACACCTGGGGCATGGGCACACTCAGCCAGCCATGGGACCAGCAGTCTGACTTGCCCCAGTGGGTGGGACCACCACTGAGACTCCCTGACCCCATCCCACACCATCAGCAAGAGGCTGACACCCACTGCAGGGGAGACTGAGGTCACCCATCATCTCTCTTGTCCTGAATCAACTTGGTAAATACCTCCACTGCAGCAGAATACCTTCACTGAAATACTTTCCATCCACAGTGCCTTTGGATACTTGCTTAGCTTGACAATGGCTCATTCTGTCTTTTTGGCTTAACTCCACGGCCACCTCCTTCAGGCAAACTCTCTCGATCCTCTCAGTGCAATCAACTGTCCCCTCCTGGGCCCTCCTTCAATAGTCTGCCTCCCTTACCTCACCGTGTCCACATGACGTGCCTTGTATCTGAGCACCAGGAGTCCTGGTCTCTCTCCCTTAAGGCTCTGTGCTTCCGGGGAGACTGATTGTCTAGCTCAGGCTTGCTGGGGACACTTGGCAAGTGCTGCAGGTAGAACTGAGCCAAACCAACGGACCCGGCTGCCTTCCTGGCAGCCACTCCCGCCTCTGACCTTGCCCTCTATGCCTTTTTTCTCTGCCCCTGCCCAAGCTATTTCTAAAGCCCAAAGTCTCTGACTTGCTTCCTTGGCTGTCACATAAGCTTGCACCACCCATGTTTTTCAATGACCAGGGCTCCTTCTGTGGCCAGTGATAGCCATGAATTGGCCAAAGTGCCTTTTTGCTATGGCTCACAGGCAGGGTGATTCTCTCTAAGCGGAACACCTGCATTTGAATCCGCCTGCCTGGTAGTAGCACCCTGGGGAGTTGTCTAACCCCTATGAGCCCAACCTTTCACATCTGGGAAGAAGTGGAACCAGCAGTTCGATGCCTGGCTGGGTGTCTGTAGGAAACATGAGGCCCCGGAAGTGCAAGGGCCTCACACGGCACAGGATCCTCACACGGCTGCCAGCCTCTCCTCCACTCCTGGAGTCTGCAGAGCCCTCCCTTCCCACACACTTCCTCTGGGAAAAGCTGCCCAGGCTGCTGTAGGGAACAGGAACCCTGGAGAAGGCAGAAAGTCTGGTGGCACACGCCAACCCTCAGCTTGGCTGGGCACCTTTTGGCAGACAGTTTCACCCCACTGTTTCCCTGCCTCCAACTAGGCAGCCGGCAGGTCAGTCAGTCGCTCGGGCTGTGGACAGTCCCAGGGAGGTAGACGGTACCCAGGGGTGGCCACTTACGAGATGGCCTCGATCATGTCCATGCCCATCTCCACACAGCAGTGGGCGTGGTCAGCCCTCGCTTCAGGCAGCCCCGAGACGCAGTAATAACAATCCCCGAGGATCTTAATACGTAAACAGTGATTCTCCTGGAAAGCAAATTAATTTTACAAATTAAAAATAGTAGGAAAGAGAAGTGGGAGGGAAAGAAACGAGAAGCAAACAGATTCACCCCGTGCCTGGAATAACTTGCCTTTTAGGGCAGTGAGCGCAGGCCCACGCCGGAACTCGGCATGGTCCTGGGACAGGCTTATCAGGAGACATTGGGGAGGGAGGGATTGTGGGGATGGAGGGATAGGCTGGGCAGCCCTGAGCGGCATTCCAGCTCCCAGACTCAGGAGCTCACTTTTAAAGATCCACTCCAGAGCCCCAAGAGGAATTTGGCTGGTCGAACTGCAGCTCAGCCAGCAGGGTGGCCTTATCAGCTTAAGGAAGGCCCCAAGCCCCAGTACAAGGGTCTCTGGTCCCCTCCACACCCCAGGAGTCACTCTGATTTGTTGCTTGAGATTCTATCAAAAGTTGTCTGATTCTCCTCCTTTTACAAAAAGACTGAAGCAGGCAGAAATGAGCTTTAACCAAAAGCTCACTGACTCAGCCTGTCTGAGACTTTTATCAAAAAAGAATTTTGCTCAACTAGCAAGCACATGAGTGCCAAGAATCCAGCTGAGCTGCTGCTGAGTGACAGGTGCCACAGGGCCACCTGCAGGCCACCACCAATCCGTCAGTGGGATTGCGATAGAGTATCAGTAATCATCAATTACGAGCGGTCCAACTCAACTCTGGCTCCCAAAGATAGTTGAGAAACAGGGATTCAAGTGCCCTTGTGGCCTGGACTCATTTGAGACCCAAGTGACAAGCAGGTGCTATTCACCTCATTCAGTTCAGTGACAAAACCCACAGGTAAGTATATGCGCTCCACCATGGAAGCCCCCAGAGAAGCCCTGGCACTGGCACTGACGGCACCAGCCTCTCATCAATAACCAAGCCTGGCGTCGTGTGGGCCAAGGGGAATGTGTCCACCCGTCAGTGGCCACTGACATTTAATCACTCTACAAAGGCCTAGAGCTGGGAAAGGATAATGGAGGGGTGAATAGGGGCCTAAGGAATGAACGTGTCGTTCACCACTCCCTGCCATGGAGTGTTACTTCCAATTTATCCAAACGTTTAAGAGTCCTCTTTCTGGATGCCTCTAGGGAATGGCACACAGCTGCCTGCAGGCCAGCTGGGGATTCAGACTCATTCTCTTATCAGTCTGACCAATCTCATCACGAATGTGGCTTGATGGCACCTAATGTGCCCCAGACAAACAGCTTATTCCCCTGGGGTTTGGGCAGTGTGACCAGCAGGCCTCACCACCCGCTTCCACGGATGGGGGGCAGTGTAGGGAGAGTGTAGCTCCCTACACTCTCGCTTGTGGTCAGCGACAGTGCTGAAAGCAACTCCAGCTAAGTGTGTCTCCAGGGCCCACGCAGGGCGTGAGGTCACAGCCACAGCCTAAGGGTCCCCTCTGCCCATCACCAGCAGGCTCTGCTCAGCAGGATATACCCAGGCACATGCCCATCCCTGGGGTTCAGAAGGTCCTCGACCACAGCAGCCTCCCTCAACAGCCCAGGTCAGGCCACCCCAACCCCCGGCTCAGGGCGACTCACTGCGGCCAGCTTGTCAAAGCGGGCGAAGAGCTCGTTGAGGGTCATGACCAGTTCCTGTGCAGTGCACTGGGACGCCAGGCTGGTGAAGCCCTCGATGTCAGCAAACAGGATGCTGGGGAGACAGGCAGAGGAGGAAGACCCTACTATAGGCTGAATCTTTGTGTCTCCCAAATTCATACATTACATCTTTTTTTTCTTTTCTTTTTTTTTAAGAAGAGGTCTTGCTCTATTGCCCAGGCTGGAGTGCAGTGGTGTGATCAAGGCTCACTGCAGCCTTGACTTCTTGGGCTCAGGGGATCCTCTCCCCTCAGCCTCCCAAGTAGCTGGGACTACAAGAGTTTGCCACCCTACCTGGCTAACTTTTTTTTTTTTTTTTTTTTGGGTAGAGACAGGGTCTCGCTATGTTGTCCAGGCAGGTCTCAAACTCCTGGGCTCAAGCAATCCACCCACCTTGGCCTCACAAAGTGCTGGGATTACAGCCATGAGCCACCACACCTGGTTGCATTAAATCCTGATGCCCAATGTGATGGTATTAGGTGGGGCCTTTGAAAGATAATGAGGTCACAAGGGTGGAGCCCTCACGAATGGATTAGTGCCCTTATAAGAAGAGACACGAGAGCTTGCTTCTTTGCTTTCTGCTCACCACTTCGTGACGATATGAGAAGGTGGCTGTCAGCAACCCAAAAGAGGGCCCTTGCCAGACTCTGATCATGCTGGCACCCTGATCCCAGACTTCCAGCCTCCAGAACCGTGAGAAATACACTGCTGTTGTCTGTAAGCCCCCGTTCTTTGGTATTCTCTTAAAGCAGCCTGAACAGACCAAGACAGACCTCCATGAGGGAGGAGAGGCAGGGCTTGCGGCCAGGGCCCAGCCTGGAGCTCCTTGGGCCTGAGAGGGCTGCCAGCCAGCAACAGTGCTGGGGGCTCCACGCGGCTGCTGGGCAGGGGACAAAGAGGCCCTGGCACTGGAGGGCTGAGGACGCTGCCTCTTTCTGCTGCTATCCTCCTTCTGTGCTCTAACGGCACCCTCCCCCAGCCCAGGAGGAAGGCAGGGGAGGGGCGTGAGGCCTGGGTGTGTGCCTCAGGAGGGTGCGGGACAGGGGGCCAGGCCCCAACTCCCAGTCATCTCTCAGGCCTGCCCGTTTGACCTCTGAGCACACCCCGAGGGCACTGGGCCTGCTCCTGGGGAAGAGAAGCCTTTTATACCTCTGCTCTGGAAGGCATTTCAGGCCAGAATGATGGCCCTGCAAACTCTGACTTCCCAATCCCACACAGAAAGGACTCTAGCCCCAAGCCCTCCATCCTGAGGGAGTCCTCTATCCCCTACAAGAAACACAGTAAAAGAGACCCAGGGAGGAGAAAGGAAGACACAGCCTGTCAGCGTCCCTGGAAGCCCCCAACTCCTCCTTCCCAGTTCCTCAGTGCACCAGCTGGTGATAGATCTTTCACCCGTCCCTGTGGCTTGTGTTCCCTAAGTTGAAAACATTTTCTTTTTCCTTTGAAACGGGAAGGGAAGACCCCAGGACCAGAATCTGTAAGGGCCCCTGAATTTATTTTTCTTAAAAGGGACACAAAAGTCTAAAAACTGTCATGTACTGAGATGCTCCTGGCAGCCAGGAGCTAAGCGGGAGGCTTCCAACATGTCATCTCACTGAGTCCGCGCAAGAGCCCTGCAAGCGAGGGGTCAGAGTCCCCATTTCACAGACGGGAGCCAAGTCTCAGAGCAGCCAGAGACAGCGGCGTGGCAGGATTCTTCCTCCAAGGTCTGTGCTCCTTCCCAGGCACCTCGGGACTCCTAAGGCTCCAGAACCATGTTTCAGTTTTAAAATTAATGATGTTGAACTAAACATATTTTGTCCTTTTATTCTAAAAATGTGTATTGGTACATTAAGCATGTCTTTTTAAATCAAATATTGGGCTCACGCCTGTAATCCCAGCACTTTGGGAGGCTTAAGTGGGTGGACCACTTGAGGTCAGGTGTTTGAGCCCAGCCTGGCCAACATGGCAAAACCCCATTTCTACTAAAAAGACAAAAATTAGCTGGGCGTGGTGGCATGCACCTGTAATCTCAGCTACTCGAGAGGCTGAGGCAGGAGAATCACTTGAACTCGGGAGACGGAGGTTGCAGTGAGCCGAGACAGTGCCACTGCACTCCAGCCTGGGTGACAGAGCTAGATTGTCTCAAATAATAATGAATAAATAAATAAATTAATTAAATATTGGCAAATGATAATTGTATATATTTATGGGGTGGGTACAAAGTGATGTGATGTCACGTATCCACAGTGTGGAATGGTTGATTGGGCTAATCAGCAAATCCATCACCTCACATACTGCTCATTTATCCCTGCTGTCAGCTAACTGGAACATGGTACTCTTTACTAAGCCTGTCTTTATATTCCCATGCTTTGACATCCAAGGCTCCCGAGAGTTGGTGCCTCCCAAGACAAGCCAATTCCCAGAGACAGTAAACAACTTGCCTTAGGGTGTGCCTTTCACACACAAACCAACCAACCCAGAGTCCACTGCTGACGACAATCCCCTGCCCTCGCCACCCCAGGGACAGGCACTGGAGTCCCAGGCAACTTGGGACAGCCCCTACATACCGAGCCAGCGCAAAGACATTCTTCAAACCAGCCAAGCACTTGCCTTGCTACCCTTCCTTCCTGCACAAACCACAATAAAGGGCCCTGCTCCCTCGGCCTCCTGACTGCCCTGGTGCCTCCCCCTTGGCCTCTGCGTGGTGTGTCTCCTCCTCGTGGGAACTGTGAGTGACAATCTTAGCAGCAGTCCTCTCCCGATCTGTTGGCCTCACCATCATAAAACCTACATTTTAAAACAGTCAGACACTATTTTAAGCTCACAGAAATATTAACTCGTTCGCACCTCATAACCACCCCGTCAGGAACTGAGGACACAGAAAAGTCACCTGGCCAAGGCCACACAGGCACTGGCTCCACACTTTAGGAGTTGAACCAATCAAGATGATGCTGTCTGTAGGCCCCACAGACATCTTAAATGGGTAAAGGTACGATCCAACACCCTGGCACTGTGAGGGAGGTGGGAGGACCCCTGGGAGCTGCTGCTGTGGTCCCGGACAGGTACAGGACCCCCCTGAGAGGGGTCACTCTCAGCAGCTGCTCACCAGCTCGCACGAGGAGAACCTCTTTTTTTCCACAGGGCCTGTGGAAACAGGTTGGGCCACCAGGGAGTGCATCCCAAGGCTTCAGCCAGGCTGTCCCACCTCCCAGGAGAAGCACAGGAGGGCAGCCCCCAATCACTGCTGTTTCCCCAAATCCTGGCTCCTCTGGCCACTTCAATAGAACAACCAAGGCAACTGTAAGAGTGAGGTCAGAGTGGGAGAAATGGGGACAGGGACAAGAGATGGAACAAATGAGAGGGAGAGAAGAAAAGGTGAGGAGGTGGAGCAGAGAGGACAGGCCCTATCCTGCCAGGCCAGGGGACTCAGGACAGCAGAGAGCTGCTCCAGCGTGTGCAGCTGTGGGATGGGCCCAGAAAATGAAAGGGAATTTGGATTCTCCATAAGCTCTCATGCCCGGTATCTGGCGTGGCTGGTGGGCCCACCACCGTGGCCCAGAGGTAGACTATGCTGGCGTGTGCATGCCTGGGGCAGGGTGCCTGCAGAACCCCATCCTGGCCCACCCTCCGCCTCCCTGCCTCCCAGGCACCTGCCCCCTCCACCCAGGGAGAAGGAGGAGGTCTCTCCCACAGTTTGTGAAAGCACCCACTCCATAGTTGTTCTGGAAATTCTTCTTCATCTCTCAGGAAATCAAAACCAAGGGAAGCTGGGGTCCAGACTGGCTGCACATGAGTCAAGGAGCATGTTCAGTGAGTATCCCCTTGGCCAACACCAGTACTTCAAACACAAAGCTGGCAGGCAGCACGACCAGTGGCTGGCCCACCCCCAGCCTGAGGCTATGCAACAAAGGCCTGGCTTTGGGGGCTGGAGATGCCCCCGGGGTAGGAAGGAAAAAGTCCCCTAATCTAGCAGAGGTAGGACTGCCACCGAGCAGAGTAACACACAGCACCAGGAAGAGCAGAGGAGGTGAGAAGAGGGAGGGTGGGGCGCCCCAGACACACAAGGCAGACACATGTGGTCCCAGGGGCTCCCCTGCACTCCAACCTCCTGTGCCTGCCTGGCTGACCCAGCCACTCAGGTGGGCCAGGCTTCTGCCCACCCGTGCACTGGATGGCCAGGCCTGTGGTCAACTCATTCTCCACAGATGACCCTGCTGGACCTTGGCAAGCGCATTCTTCCATGGCAACTCTTGTCACACTAGACCATATGGTCCTGGGACCAGGCATCTCGTAGAACCACCTGGGGAGCTCTTACCTGGAGAGGCCCCCTACCCCCAGCCCCAGAGATTCTGACTTAATCGTCTGGGGTGGGCTCCGCTGTTGATTGTCTTTTTTCTGTTTTATTTTCAGCTTCCCTGGTGACTGCACTATGTAGCCAGGGTTGAGAACCACCACACTAGTTTAAAGGTTGCCTCAAGAAAGCTTCTACCACCTCATTTAAATTTACAACCCTTCCCATCTGTCTATCTCCCTTCTCTACCATATTTTTCTCCACTGACTATGCTGTGTATTACTGTTGTTTATTATTATGCTCCGGTCTGTCTCTTCTCACTCAAATGTAAACTCTTTGAGGGAGAGATTTTATCTACTTGATTCACAGCTACATCCCAGCCCTTAGGAAACAAGCAGCTGAATGACGGCCTGGATGCGGCGGGCCATGCCTACCTTGGCCTCTGCTCTGCACCCTGCCCGACACCCAGCACAACACCCAGACATGAAAGGTGCCCCCGGTAGTTTCCTCAGGCTGCTGTAACAAAGCACCACCAACCAAGTGGCTGAAAACAACAGATTTTTATTGTCTCGTGGTTCTGGAAGCTGGAGGTCTGAGATCAAGGAGTCGGTAGGGCCCTGCTCCCGCTGAAACTCAACAGAATCTCTCCTTGTGTATTCCTAGCTTCTGGAGGCAGCCGCCATTCCTGGGCTTGCAGCCGCATCACTCCAGTCTCTGCCTTGGTCCTCACCAGGACTTCTCCCTGTGTGTCTGTGCTTTCACAAGGCAGTCTCTTCTCACAAGTTCACCATTCCTATTGGATTAGGAGCCCATCCTACTCCAGTATGACCTCATCTTTACTTGATTTCATCTGCAAAGATCTTGCTTCCAAATAAAACTACATTCACAGGTACCAGGGGTTCAATGTATCTTCTTTTAGGGGGATAAAATTCAACCCACAACAGTGCCTAATACTTATTTGTTGAAAGGAAGGAAACTTTCCTGGTTCCAAAGCAAGAGACACAACTAGTAACTCCAAATTGTGAGCTCTTCTTTCTGTCCCACAAAGCCTCTTGGAGTCTCAAGCATGTCACCTGAGACAGGAGCCCATGAAGTCCACGGCCTGTCCCCCAGCAGATGCTCCCAGCCATATGCACGGAACCAGTGGCTGAACAGGTACCAGGGACATGGGGACATGAGTGGCCTCTGGTTGTGTGCCAGGAGACATGAGAAACAACATTGATATGTGAGGAGCTCCACGTGCCTTTGAAAACCTGCACCTCCCTGCAGCCTCCTGGGAATCTACTCTTCCTGGCCAGCTGCTGAGGAACCAGGGAGGGGCAGGTCACCACCCACCAGGAAAGAGCCACTCAAACAAGGCATCTATGCCGGGTGTGCGGAAACCCAGGCAAGGTTGCTGCTGAGGCCCTGACTGTGAAGCCCCCAAAGCCTCACCACACATTTATATAAATCCTGCCACCCCCACATTCCCCCACCTCCTGTCAGAGACAAAGTCACATTTCTCTGCAGCTTTGGGGGAGGATTCTGCTTAATGACTGTCACTTCTGCAGGCTCCTGGGTTTTACAAGGTTTACCCTACAGCAGACTGTCTGTTCTGCTGGCCAGGATTTCCTGATCTGCCCCGGAGTAACTCTGAAGGCCATTTCCCAACTCAGCGCTGGCCCAGACGTGCAGGAAGGTGCTAATTCATCTATTAGCTCCCATCTGAGAGCTCCTCTTGGGAACAGGATCAGGCCCTCATGGCGGGCGCACAGAACTGGGATAGGGCCACCCTGCCTGTGCACGCTTCCCTAATTGCCTGCCATCCATCACTCACAGTCTCCTGCATTCTATTCCAGGGGCAAGAGTGGGAGACAGAGTCCCAATTACCACAACAGGCCCTTCAGCCCTCCAGAGTAGCTTTGGCTCAGCTTTCCAAACCACGTGCACTTTTGGTGAAGTGCATTTCCTCGTGGTTGTTCCATCTTGCTGCCAACAGGCCCATGACTTTATGAAGCTGTCAGAGCCTGGCGTTGCTCCTGTGCACACCCTGCAGCACCTTGGACACCCAGGTGCTGAGTTTTCCTAGTGGTCTAGGGGGGCCTGTAGTGCTGATCACCAGCTCCTCTGATCTCCTGCAGCCCCTGGCATCGTCAGAGCTACAGGACCACATCAAGAACTGTGCTGAGTGGTGGATGGTGGGAAGGGAGTATGGCAACGTCTCAGCCCAACTCCCAGGAAGTTGGGAGCTGAAGGTGCCGGGGAAGTACCCGGAAGTGTCCAGTGTGGGCTGGGGAGGCTGAAGTGGCCACACCTCTGGATGGGCCAGTGGTCTCTTTTTGACCAAAAGTGCTGTCCCCTGCAGCGTGCCCCCTCCATTTGCCCCCCATCATCCAACCTGAAGAATCCTTTGGGCTCACATGTCCCTAGTAAGGTACAAGATGAGCAAGGAGTCACTCATGTCCTTTAGGGGAGTTAGCACAATCAGGTGTGGTCTTATTAACACTGGGCTGAGGTCAGACACCAGAGGGCTGTTTTCCAAGGAGTGGCACAAAAAAGATGAGAGAGGGGCATGTGAACTGGCAGCAGCCACAGGCCCATCCAGGGGCACAGGCTGGGAAAGGGAAAGGGGGAAAGGCCTATGGGAGCCTGCTGGACACAGAATGCCTGCACAAAGTCCACCAACAGGGAGAGCCTGCCCTGGGACAACCGTGCTCTCTCCACTCTCACAAGGACAACAGGACGCCTTTCTTCAGCAAGTGGAAACCAAGACAAGGGGCCCAGTGGCTGGTTTGACTGTCAGGACTGGGTCCAGGGGTCCTAGGTCGAGGCATGTCCTAGATTCGACTAAGGGCCTCCTGCAGGCCCCCTCCCGCCTACCCAAACCCCTCTCTTGTTTCTGCCTACCCAAATCCTACCCCTACTGTACATACGATGGAACACCCCATAGCACCTACAGACATTCTGTTTAGAAAGTCTAGAAAGATTTAGGGAAATGCTTCGTGAAGGAAAATCACACAAAAGGAAGAAGAAACTGCAAGACCTAGCAATAGTTAGTGACCTCGGGGGGAGTCTATGAGTGCTTTTTCTTCTCCATACTGCTCTTATTTTCCAATTTTTCTACAAAGAACATATATTCTTCACATAATAAAAATGTTTATTTTTTGCCACGCACAGTGGCTCATGCCTATAATCCCCAGCACTTTGGGAGGCCAAGGCAGGAGGAACACTTGAGCCCAGGAGTCGGAGACCGGTCTAAGCAACATAGTGAGACCCTGTCTCTGCCAAAAAAATTTAAAAATCAGCCAGGTGTGGCAGCGGGCACCTGGGGTCCGAGTTACTGGGAGCTGAGGTGGGAGAACTGTTTGAGCCCAGGAGGTCTAGGCTACAGTGAGCCATGATCACACCACTGCACTCCAGCCTGGGTGACAGACTGAGACTTTGTTTCAAAAAAAAGTAAAATAAAAAAGAAAAGTGTTTATTTTTTAAAAGGTAAAAAACAAATCACATTCTTCTTTTAGGGCCTGATTCTAACCCTTCCATCTTCATGATGTCTTCCTTGACTTACCCAAGCCCAGAATAATACTTCTTATGTCTAAATTTTTATTAGAATCATAATCATACATAACAGCTGATTCCAGCTGTTTCAAAGACATAGCCGGGCAAATTCAACTGGTCAGCGCCTCTTTGCTCTGTCTTCCCTCCCTTCTTATCTCCCACAGGGCCCCTCATTTTGAGTCCAGAGAGCTAAAATAGTAAGTTCTTGCTGGCTGCTGACTCCAGTCCCCACCAATTAAGGCAAACTGAGGTCTTTTGTTGGAACACAATCCCAGGTAAGGATGTGGAGGAATTCGAACCCTTGTGCACTGCTGGGAGGAAGGTCAAATGGTGCAGCCCCTCTGGAAAACAGGATGGCAGTTCCTCCAAAAGCTAAAGATAGAATCGCCGTATGATCCAGCAATGCCATTCTAGATATACACCCACCAAAACTGAAAGCACAGGCCAGGCATGGTGGCTCACTTCTGTAATCCCAGCACTTTGGGAGGCTGAGGCAGGTGGATCACCTGAGGTCAGGAGTTTGAGACCAGCCTGGCCAAAATGGTGAAACCCCGTCTCTACTAAAAATACAAAAATTAGCCAGGCATGGTGGTGCGCACCTGTAATCCCAGCTACTAGGGAGGCTGAGGCAGGAGAATTGCTTGAACCCAGGAGGCAGAGGTTGCAGTGAGCCAAGATCATGCCACTGTACTCCAGCCTGGGTGACAGAGTGAGACTCCATCTCAAAAAAAAAAAAATTGAAAGCACAGATATGAAAAAAATATTTGTACACCCATGTTCCTAGAAGCACTATTCACAATAGCCAAAAAGTAGAAGCAACCCAGTGTCCATCAATGGACACTTTGTATGGATCCACAAAATGTGGTATATTCATATAATGGAGTATTATTCAGCCCTTAAAAAGGAAGAAAATCCTGATACATGCTATAACATGGATGAACCTTGAAGACATCATGCTAAATGAAATAAGCCAGTCACAAAAAGCACAAATACTATATGTTTCCACATACATGAGCTACCTAGAGTAGTCAAAATCATAGAGACAGAAAATAGAATGATGGTTTCCAGGAGCTTGGGGGAGGGAGGATGGGGAGTTAGCGTTTAATGGGTATACCGTTTCAGCTTGGGAAAATATAAAAAGTTCCAGAGATGGATGGTGGTGATGGTGGTTGCACAACAATTTGAATGTACTTAATGCCACTGAACTGTACATTTAAAAATGGATAAGATGGTGAGTTTTATGCTATGTATTTTTATCACAACTAAAATAATCCATTAATTTTTTTTTTTAAAGACCCAACCCTAGTGACTCCACCAACAGGGCCCCCTGGGCTGTCAAGCTGCTGTTCCCATAGCACTTAACTCCCTCACTGTGAGGGCTGGATATTCCCTAAGGAGCAGAGACAGTGTCTTTTTCATACTGGCAGGCTGTATATAGTAGCAGCTCAGTAAATGTTTGTGGAATGACTAAAATAATAACATAAAGACCATTTATATCTATAACTGGTACGGGAGTAGAGTTCAGAATACTTAAAAAAAAATAGAGACAGGGTCTCGCTCTGTTGCCCAGGCTGGAGTAGCAGCAGCAAGATCTTGGCTCGCTGTAACCTCAGGCTCCTGGGCCCCAGCAATCCTGTTGCCTCAGCTTCCCAGTATTCTGGGCCTGGGATTACAAGTATGAACCATCGTGGCCGGCCCAGAATACTTTTCTTCATGTCAGGTTTGAGACAGGAATGCAGGATGTTCACGGCCCCTCCTCATGTGGTCTGTTGGCTGAGGGTGTGAGTGGAAGGTAAACATTTTCCACCCTCTGCCTACAGGGTGCACAATCCGCCCACGGGTATCTGAGTATCTCGGACATTGTCGCGTGGTCATTATAATTCAGAACCACACTGCAGCAGAGCCAGACACCAGAGCAACCTGGGGAATGCAGCCAAGTCCTTGAAGGAGACAGGAGAGGAGATAATAACCTTAAAAGCGGGAGGTGTTGGGGAAAGACTGAGGAGACAGGGGATCTCTCCCCAAGACCCTGCCCCACCCCTGATGTGTGGGGAGCGGGGCTGGCTACCTCATCGCCACACCAGACTTGGCAGCCCCTCTGCCGGGACCCTGGCTGCAGATCCACAGGACTCGGGTGCCTGATCCAAGTTGGTGAACCAAGATCCCCCAACCAGTGCCCCATCCTGAAACCTGGGGCCCTGCGGGGAATGTTTCTTAGGCAAAGGACCAGCACCCACTAGAGGAGACAGCCTTCTCTCCCTTCACACAAAGAAGAGTCTGGAATGATCTCTCACCCACCCAACACCTACGACCTTTAAAACCTCAGGGCTCCAGCTCAGGCACAGACCAGTCAGATGCAGGGTCATCCACAGTAAGAAGGAGCTCCTGTGAAAGCAGAGAATCCTTCAGAGCCCTCTCAGGCCTGGCTGGGGCGTTCTCTGGCCCCTGAAACCTTTGGGGTGTTGAGTTACCTGACCTTGACTCTCTGGTCGTCCACCCTGCCTCAAGGGCAATCAGTCTGCAGCCTCCTGCACTGCGCGGGGCTGGGGACCTTCCATGCCCTACCTCACCTCAGCTCCCAGCAGCCCTGCAAGGAGTCCTGGGCTAGCTAGCTGGGCACCCTCTTACGGATGCTGCTCCTCTGTGCCTTTTATCACAATGATAACAGAACAATAGAGCAGTACGTTGTCTAACACTAATACCCTGTGAAGTCCGTGTCTCCTGGTCACTAAACCCTAGCTCTCACAAGAATGTGATAAACTCAGTTGACTAATTATTCATTGCTTAGTGTCTTCTCTAACAGAAGATGAGCTTCATGATGCCAGTGATGATGTGTACTTTAATCCATGTCACACTGCCCGCCTGTAGCTGAGTGTCCTGCAATGTGGCTGGTGGTCCCCACTGATGAGGCAGAGGTCACACACTAGCTGAATGGATGAGTGAATGGCCATCCCATGTTACAGGTGAGGACCATCCCCATCCCATGTTACAGGTGAGGAAACTGAGGCTCCGATTAGGTGCCTTGCCCAAGTTCCCACAGCCACCAGGCGGCAGAGCTGGGTGTGGACCTGTCTGCTTAACACAGGTGCTCATCTTGGTCCCTTCCACTGACTCCTGGGCAAGGGTGAGCTGGTGATGCCAAGGTCTGTTTGCATCTACCTTTGCTGTGACCCACGTGGTATGGCGCCTTCTCTGGCTGAGAAGGCTGAGGCTGACTGAGCTCTCCCCTCCCCAGGCAGAGCTCCAGGAGCTGGCTCTCCCTCCAGAACGCCTCTGCTGGCATGTCCCAGAGGCCCTTGTCCCTCCTAGGTGTGGGGAGGGCACAGCTCCCCGAGCCCTGGCGCTGTCAGCTGCAGCAAGTGCAGGTATCTGGGGTGGGGGAGGACAGGCAGGAGGGCTTGCAAGCCACTGGTGGACATCCCAGCATGGGCCCCGGCTCCAGCTGACCCGCCCCGTCAGAAGGGCTGAAACATTTCCATTTGTCACCACACGTCAGACAGGGGAGACAACTAAGTGTCTCCGGGGTCTCCAGGGGTCCCCTGGCCTCTGGCCTGCGTCTGCCCACGGCCAGTGGTGGCTCAGCATCAAAACATCCTACAGGCTCCTTGGCCAGTCCCTGGCTGTGCCCCGGGGTGGTGTGTGCTGCACAAATATTCTCCTCAGGGCCAGGGGAGAATGAGGCCATGGACAGTGGTGGCCCCTGCCTGACACCCCGCCCTATCCAAGACAAACTCTTCTCCCCAAACCCCCATCAGTCTCTTCCTCTTCCTTAGATCCAGGCCCAGCCTGTCATGCTGTGGAGTTGATTTATTTTTCTTGTGGCCTTGCTCTCAGTGGGGCTAGAGAACAGCATGTCATCACCCTCTCTAAATATTACAACTCTGCAGAGAATTGATGAATGTGACTCATCACCCTCCATTCGCCAACTAGAGAATCCCCAGGCCTTTCTTTGTTGATATGAGTGTGATCATAATCATAAAAATAACAGTAACAATAATAATGGCAGTTCACAATTACTGAACACTTGTTATGTGCCAGATACTATGCTAAGCACTTTCCCCACATTATTCCAATTACTCTTTGCAACCCTATTAAGTAAGTACTCTTCCTATCCTATTACACAGATGAGGAAACTGAGGTTCAGAGTGGCTCAATGCTTGTAACTTGTCCTGGTCACATGGCCAGGAAACAGCAGAGTAGGGGCAATGTGCAGAACTGCTTAACCCCAGCGCCTAGGCCTAACCACTGTGCCCCGCCCCATGAGCCCAGCCCCAAGGGGTGTTTTAAAACTATGATGTCACCCCCCATCTCCTACTTAACCACCAACCCAAGCCAAAAGTTCAACCCCAAAACAGAGACCAGAGCAAGCACTGTGTTTCTACCAAGGGCTACAACCAGTGCTGCTGATGGAACAGGGAAAGAGGCCCCAGAGGGACATTTGCATATGATTGCTTGCAGTTGGCCTCTGATGTGTACCAGCCACCTCTGTCCCTGGCGATGTCAGAGTCAGAATCGTCTCTGTCCCCATGAAAATTATAGCATCTTGATTTTTCTCTCCTTTCATCTCTTTCCTGATTGCTGTCATTGATCCTGGCACATCCCAGAGAGAAATACCCCCACTGTGGCAGGGGTCTGACGTGCAGGCCACTCTGTGATTAGGGCAGTGTTCTTTTATCAACCCAAAGTCACTGCCTCCATGGGAGAGAGACAGAGGGAGGAGTCACCCCAAGGGCAGTCACCGTAGAAGAGGCCTGAGTCAGTCCATCTGACCAAACACCCTTGCTGGAGGGCTGGGGGCCCAAGAGCCAGCACCGTGGAACGAGGAATAGGAAGATGCCTGCTGAGTGGGAGAAGAGATGGTGAGAGAGGGCAAGGAACTGGGCCGAGGTGCAGGGGTGGCCGGTGAGCCGGCTGTGTTGGCCGAGGCAGGCTGGGAAGCTGTGCTGGAGGTGCCAGACTGCTTCTGAGCAGCAAATTTTCTGGATTTCCTTTGTGTTCCACTGAATGAGCGAAACCTGCACAAAGCTCTGCGGAGCTGAGAGCAATCAAGGAAAGCACCTTTGTCCATGCGGTGCCGGAGACAATGCCTGGGCCAGTGAGGTGGTGAAGACAGGACCAGGAGAGAAAATTCCAGAAGGGGGAGCTCAGTGACTTGGCTCGTATATGTTGGGACCACTTGGTGGGCTACCCCTTCCCACTTTAAACCTGAGCCTATGGGATCTGTTCTAATAGGGGAGTCTGTTTCCTCACATGTCCTAAGGGGGAGACCCCTGGATTTTAGGAACTGCCATCAGACAGGAAAGGCCCCTGGTGGCTCCTCAGTCACAGAGACAGAGAGACAGACAGACAGACAGACACACACACACACACACACACACACACACACACACACAGGAAACCAAATCTCTCTCCTGCCTCTCCTCTGAGTCTCCTGTTAGCCTGAGGGCTCCCCAGACCTCCTTCCCAGATTCCTCGGACACACTCCTTTCTCCTGGGCACGTAAAAACATCTGTCCGGTAGTCAGGCTGGGTAAAAACTAGTACCAGAAAGCGTTCCAGGGTATTTCTCCCACTTAACCAACGACAGGACAAGTTACTTCATCTCTGTGCCTCAGTTTTCTCTCCTGTAAAATGGAGATAATCACAGTACAGCCCTCTTCTTTGCCGTGGGGTTTAAGTGAGTAGATGAACGCACATAGGGCGGTGGCTGGTTCAGGCAAGCTCTGCGTAGGTGTGACCTCTCACTGCTAGTGATGGTTCCACCATGGGAGGGCCAAGGTGGGTGGGAGAAGCAGCAGGGAAACGGCACATCTGCACTGCCTGAAGGGCTCAAGCCTGGAAGTCCGGCCACCAACTCCACTTCCCTGAGCTGGGCTCAGCTGCAACCCCCTCAGGTCCTTCCCGGATGTGGAGATTCAGCCAGGGGCAGCCTTCTTCCTGGGAGACCAAGGTGACTGCTGCCTACACTGTCCCTACCTGACAGAGAAGCATGGGGGGTTGGGAGACCCCCAAAACTGGGGGCCAATGCGTTATGCAGATACATGTCTCTCCTAAAGGCTTAGAGTTTCAGTTTTGAGAGACAGATGGAAGACATGCAGTCAGAATCCACAGTCTCGGATCCCAGGGCAGACTTGGGAACTGGGCAGTTCTCATTCTGCCTGAAGAAAACAGTGCTTCCCTCACCCCTACTGCTGTCAGCCTCACCTTCTCTCTCTCTCTCCTTCTGTGCGTGTGTGTGTGTGTGTGTGTGTGAGAGAGAGAGAGAGAGATAATTTGCACTATTTCACTTAATCACTTTCTTGAAAACTCAGGCCAAGCCTCAAAGAGTCCTCTTTACACCAACCTCAGAGGACTCGTGAGTCCTAGGGAAACTTGCCTGGGGAGAAGGAACTCTCCAGAAGGCAAACACAGCAGCTCCTTTTCTGGGCATATGGGAGGATTATCAGGCTCTCCAGGAAGCCATGCTGGATGAAGGCCACTGTATCGCTTCGTGTCCCCGTGAAACTCATAAGCAGATTTTGCACTCTATTAATCTACATCTGTTTGCACGTCCCTGCTGTCAGCAGCTTCTGTCTAGGGAGGCGGCAAACACGCAGTGAAAGGAGCGTGGGCTCTGGAGCGGCCACTTGGGTGCAGCCTGGCTGTACCACTGCTGGCTGGGGGACCTTGAGCCCTTGAGTCTTTTAATCTAGAATGCATTCCCCACCCTTTTTTCTTTCTCCATGACTGGCTTTTTAAAGAGTACACAATGTAGACTGTCCCACGTTCTGGATTTGTCCAGTTGTTTCTTGGTGATGTGTTTTTTTCTTGAAACTTTTTATTACAGAAAATTTCAAATAGAGTATACATGAAGTAAATAGCATACATGACCCATCTATCAACTGGGTGTGCTGGTAAAGGTAGCTGGCTTGCAGTGCTGTCAGGAGGACTGGTGATAAGGTGGGCAGAGCCTGGCCCAGCGCCTGGCACGCACTGGCTTAGGAGGCACGGAAGCTGCCAGATGGCGGTGAAGATGAGATGATGGTGGTGACACTCGGGTCCCAGTCTACGCTTTCCATCTCTCTTGGTAGGCTAGGAGCTCCTCCCCAAAGTGGCTGGTGTTGCTTCCTCCTTTCTCCTCCTCCTGTTTTTATTCTCTCCCTGCAGCCTCACTGTCCCCCCCTCTCCCCACCCCCCAAAAAAGTTCCATGGGACACCATGATAATTCACTCATTTAACACACCTGGAGGGGTGGGGCTGGCATGCTCTAGATGACACACTCCAAAGTCACCAAGCTACCCTGTCGGGCTGTGCCCACTTGAAAGGAAGGAAGTGGGATGTCTCCACAGGGGTCCAGCTCTCCCTCCCTTCCATCCTCCTCCCCCAGCTTCACCCCTACCTCACGTTGTCATGTTTCTGGATGTAAATCTTATGGAACATCATATCCTCCTGCTTGGCGTTGATGTCTGCTTTCATCTCCATGGCAACATGACGGGGAAGGACAGACAGCAGGAGCCGTTCCTGTGGAGGGAAGCACATGCTTTCATCACCACGCCTTCTACCTGCCTGGCAAGTGCTCGCTCCTCCACACCTGTGCCCCTGCCTGAGGGCCCTGGAAAACCTCTCAGGCTCTCCCGGGACTCCTGGGTTAACAGTGTGTGTGTGTGTGTGTGTGTGTCTCTGTGTGTGTCTGTGCATGTGTGTGTATGTGTGTGCAGGATACCTGTCCCCCATCTCCCCTCCCCGGGACACCAGCTAATCCTTCCGCCTCCCTCGCCACGTTTCTCGGGCAAAAGTGCTCCTGGTGAACCTGTGAGTACTGAGCACCTCGGGTTAGAATCCTGGATGTCCCCTGAGACTCTGCGTGACCTTGGGCAAATTACCAAACTTCTCTGAGCCTCAGGTTGCTCGTCTGTGAAATGGGGATGGAGTTGTTGAGAGCATTAAATGAGATCCACTCCATCAGTTATCAAATATTTATTGAGCACCTACCATGTGCCAGGCACTATTCTGGGGACCAAGTGAGTTAACACCAAGAGTGAGACAGGCAAGGTTCCTCCTTCAGAAAGCTTCCGGTGTCATGGGGGTCTGGGGCACCACTATGGGGGCACTGAGCAGGGAAACCTGATCTCCACTGGAGTAGTCAGAGATGGCTTCCTGGAGACTGGAAGGATGCGGTGGGGAGGAGGTGCTCCAGTTCCACCTGGGGGACAGTGGCCCAGGAGAGTGGGAAAGCAGACTGACTCAGAGAAACCACGTCACAACCAGCGGCAGGGGAGGTGGGAGAGAAGCAAGTGGAGGGGCGGGCCACATCACGGAGGCTCACGTCAGCCTGTTACGGAGTCTGGACTATGCTCTCTTTCTGAGCTCCTCTCCCGGGCCTGCCCTTCTCCAAGATGCCCAGCTGCCTCCCTGCCAGGCTCCCTATCAGGCTGGTGCACATCATTCGCTCATCCCCAGCCTTTCATTTTGGCTGCCTCCAGCCCTCCTCATTCTCCTGCCCTTCACTCTGCACCAGATGCTAGAGTCACCCTCCCATATGGTCCTGAGATTCTTCTGCTTCTATGTCATCTCTGCTTCGTCTCCCTCCACCTGGCCCCAAACATGGCACGTCCCACCTCTGTCCTCGCCCCATTCACGCCTGCACTCTGGGAGTAAGTCCATGGCCAAGGTTCCCACTATAGAGGTGGCTATATCAGCCACTTCCCACATCCCTACCTCCCGTCCATGGCTTGCCAGCCTCCAGCTGCCCACCTGGATGTCTTGCCACCACCACCCTGACATCACACCCAAACCACACTCGCCTTCCCACATTGTCATTCCCCAATCACTTTTCTTTCAATTTCCCTGCCTTTGCCTGGGACAGCCCCATTCTGCTGCACCAGTGTCAAGATCCTGCCCACGTAAGTGGCTTTTGCTTTTCAGATCTTTCCCTCTGACACTCATTCCTTTCCCCTCAGCCGCAGGCCCTGTCCAGCACTGACGAAGTCCTGCTCATCTGGAAACAGCTCTCACACTTGTCCTTTCTGTTCTGTGCCTTCCTCCACTGCCCACATGCAGTTCTCACCTGGCTCTTGGATTCTGGTCGCGACATCCTGGACCGACAGCCTCCCTCTGCCCTCCCTGACGCCTGCACAGCCCCGATCTCTCTGAAACACTACCTGTGCTCAACACCTCCACAGGTTTTCTAGTTTCACCAGCCACATCACATATGGGTTCTTCCAGACCCACTGAACTCACTCTTCCTTATTTTCCACTGCAAATCAAAGCCCATGTCCCCCTACCCTTTTGCTATGCCTCATGCTTGCCTGGCCCGCTCCTGCCACCCCCAGACTGGCTGCTGCTCCTCTCCTTGCTGAAGCACCCTCTCCACCCAAACCTCAGCCTGTTGCCGCCCAGGCCACCTTCAGGGCCAGACTGGATGACCAGGGTACCCTCCAGATCACTTTGCTTGTCTCCAAGCTTGCTGCCTCTGGTCCATCCTTCCCACTGCAAGCAAGCAACTGCTTTTCCTAAAATACGCCAGACCATGTCGCCTTCTAAGCCTCCTGACACTGCTGAGATCAGCCCACGCCCACAGCCTGGCCTGGAGGTTTCCGTGACCTGACTCCTCCCTGCCCTTCCACCTGCTGTCCCAGCAGCACTGAAATGAAATCCACACTCCACTCCAGATAGAGCAGAACACAGAGGCCCCCACACTTCCTGGGGTCTTTCTTGCTGTTGCGCACAAGCTCCTCAGCTGGCATCACCCTCCTCCTCCACTGCTCCTCACCTTCCTTCAGGGTCTCCCTTTTCCCAGGAGGAGGTCCAATTCTGGCTGCTGGCATCCCCTCCCCCACTCGCTGAAACACCACATCAGTGGCCTGTTAACTGTGTGTGAGGAGAGGCCACCTTGGGGACCGGAGCTGCATCTTGTCCAGTGCCACAGCCCAGAGCCTTATGCTCGAGAAGCTGACACATTAGTGAAGGGCGGTGTTCTCTGTGGGTCGGTCTGGTCTCCCCAAGCAGCAGGAAACACGACCACCAAAGGCCAACTCTCAGTAAATAGTTACTGGTGATAGAAATAGGAATTAAAAGACAGTGTGGGATGACTGGGAGAGACCGTGCTACAAACCGTTTGGCTTCATGAGAGGCCTTCCTACATTTACAACCACCTCTGGGGCTGAGGGCCAGGAGGGGTGGGCAGGAGGCTGCTGGGGAACAATTCTGAGCCCACTCATCACAGGGCACCTAGAAGCTTCCCCCAGGGAGCCCCAGCAGCTCTTTCTGCACGCCTTGCTGGCTATGGCCTGTTGAGAAGCACCTGTCTGCAGAAAGCTTCCCCTCCTCAGCACATTGGCTCCGAATATGGAATGGCAAAAATATTTTCTCCCCTAAATCCCTGTGGATTTGGTGGAATGCCCAGACTGGCCCGGGCAGAGCAAGGAAACTGTGGCAAGCTGTAAAATGGTAATTCCCCTGGAGAAGTGAGAGGCACAGCCCCAAAAATGGAAGGAGGAGGTATCCTGATCTCAGGTGAGAGATGCTGAGGCCTGGAATGGGGATGATGAGGGGCTTTTCAGGAATGCTGAGGCCTGGGGGTGAGTGTGGTGCAGTGTGCCAGAGGCGAGGTACATGTGTTAATAAAGGGCAGTGGGAGGACCCCAGGGACACTGCCAGCAAGGGCTTCCTTCAAGATGCTGGACCAGAAGCTCAGACAGGGCCAGAGTGAATGGGGAGAGCCAGGCTGGGGACTGGTCAGCGTAAGTGGAGACCTGACAAGACATGGCGACCACCGAGGCAGCGCTGGAAGGGAAGTGGAGACAGGTGGGGACTGGGGGGCCTGGAGAGGTACTACAGAGCTTTGCCCCCTCGTTTGGCTGTCTGGATGTCACCAGCCATATCACTGTGACTCACTTAGGATGCAACCAGATGGCATCAAGGACGCCCCCCAAAGTAGTAAAACATTCTGCACTCAGGGTGGCCACAGCATGTGCTCCATGCCAGCCTGGAGCCATGAGTGACCACTGCCATCTTGGCCATTTCTCCGTGTCCCCCACACTCAAAGGCAGACCTTCCATGTTCGTATCAGCCATGGGGGCTGACGCAGCATGCGGCACTTAGATGAGCTCCACTGATGCTTGCTGAGGGTCTGGGGAGATGGTAATCTAAGAGGGGAGGGAAGGCCTCTGGTTTGGAGCAACCTTATCTCACAGGAGCTAGTGGGAGCCCCATCACCCTGCAGACCCGCCCACTCTCTCCCCTAGGCCACACAGCCCCCCGGCCTCCCATGTGTGAGCCATGACTCAGAGTCACCAGACCCCTACCTGATTCACACAGAGAAGAGGAGACAGCGGGGATCCAGACCTGGAATCCAAACAGGACTCCGCCCCCAAAGAGGGAAGGGCTGGACCCCTGATGTGGCCCTCAGCCCTGCTCCCACCCCACCCAAGAGTGGTGTACACAGGGCAGGTCCCTCTTTGCACCAGGAATCTGTGGCCCTGGGAATGGCCTGCCTTCCCTGACCCAGGCAGTCGGTCTAGGAAGAGATGGGACTTTCTTCCTTCTCAGAACCACCAAACCCCAGAACTCGGAGAGGGGAATAGCCAGGTGTGGGGTGTTTCAGGGGATGACAGCTCCTGTCTCCTCTTCTTCTCCCTCATCCCCTCCCCTGCGGAGCACCTTAATCCCAGTTAGGAATGCTGGCTTCTCTCCTTACTCCAACTCAAGGTGGGGTGCAGTGCGGGGAGGGAGTGGTGAGCAGTGTAGGGAGGGAGTAGGGGCCGTGTGGGGAGGGAGAGAGGGACCCTCTTGCTGCTGGGCTTGTTTGCAAACCACAGGGACGCCACATGGCTATGGGCACCAGGCCTTGGGCACGGGCCGGGTAGAACTCCCTTCCCACAGGGCCTGGAATGCTGGACTCTCTCCAGGGGAAACATTCCCCATGGGTTGGTCCCCTCCCGGGGAGTGGGGCTGGCAGCCGTAATAAGCACTGCCCGCCCTAGGCCAGGCGCTCAGCTGAGGTACATCTCAGGGCTCGACTCCGTTCCACTGTGCAAGGGCAGGGGCCTCACTCACCTGCTGCTGGTTCTCCCGCTGCGAGTGGAGCCGCGCCTGGATGCACTCTCGGGTCTCCTGGAAAGCCTGTCTCTGGGAGACCTCAGCCGGATAGTGGGTGCAGACACCCACGATGTTGGTGCAGGAGAAAATGAGAACATTGGAGACAAGCTGCAGAGGGAGAGAGGAGCACACCGAGCTCAGATCCTGACCTTCCTGGCCCCAAAGCGTGAAGCCCTCAGCCCCTGTCTCAGCAAACTCACACCTGGCGCTAGCAAACAAATGCTGAGGGCACCCCACACGCGGCCAACCACTGTGAGCAGCCGAGCATAATCGATCGGGCTCTCTGATGTCCTCAAAGCCAGAAGTTTGGCTGGCTTGTCATGGGATATGTCCTCTAAAGACACTGAATCACCTAATAATCATACTAAACATGCCTATAGTACCAGAAATTAAAAGGCTACATGTACTGTGACAGAGCTGTGTGTGTGCTGGGGGCAGGAGGGCCACTGCAAGGAAGGTGCCACAAGGGTGCTGGGATTTCACTTTTGAAAGTGTGATAGAGTCCAGTACAGGACAAGGGGCCACCCTCCCCCAGAGATCAGCTCCGATGAATCAAGGCTTCTCAAATCCCCTCAGGTCCCCAGCACTGTGCTAAATGCTCTAGGGAACAAAAGGGCAAGGCTGGCCAGTCGGGGTCCATGGCCACAGTGGGTCTCCACTCCTTCCTCCCTAGGCTTCTGGTCTTTCTGTTGCCAGCTCTCTGACAACCACTGCACCAGCCGGCCAGGGCCTGCCATTTCCCCCGCTCCCCAACAACTGAGATGTGTGTGTGGAAAAACACCACTGACCCTCCAGGTCAGCAAAGTCAAAGCTGGAATTCTTTTGAAGGGAATACTTACTGAAAAGCTAAGGGAAAATGAAACACAATACAACACGACACGGAAAGCAAGGTTATACGGTACATTCAGATCCCAGTGAGTGATGTGTAGGCAAAATTTCTCTTGGCAGGTAGAGCTCCTGGATATCTGAGTACATGGGTCCTGTTGTTGTCCTTGACTTGGGGCCACATGGAACAGAGCCACACAATGATGCTCCGGCTCCTAGGCTGTGGGGGCTTTAAGCTGCACCTCAGTTACTCCCACCAAAAACTTCCTTAGTCCCAGCTCCAGAAAAGGAGCCTGGGTCAGCCGCTGCACCTTCTGCTGTGGCTCCCTTAGCCCTCAGGAGGCCTGTGTTAGTCCCAAGTCTTGGGGTAAGGAGGGCACTTGGCCATTTGGATCCCAAAGAGTCTTGCTGTGGGACGTCAGCTGCCTGGCAGTGGCCCTGGCAGATGACTCCTACGCTCTTCTCTAGGGGCCTCTTGGCTCTCGACTCAGGTCTGCTTTCTACCAGAAGGCTTTGCCCACCACAGCTTTGCGATGGTCCTGCCCTTGCTCCTTGCTGAATGTGGTACCATCTTTCCCTGGAGACATCCCATGGTGTGTGTGCCCCGGTCCATGAAAAGACTTTCTCTTTCCCATTTCAGGCTCTTACTCCCTCCTGGCTGAAGAATGCCCTGAGCTCCCCATGTGTCTCCTGGATGTGCCTTCCAGGAAGGGGCAAGTTCAGATTTCTAGCTCCACTGCCTCAGACGACTACTGTTGCTGACTCATAACTCCCATATCCTTCCACCCCAACCACATCTATGCTAGCATCCCATTGCTGTCATTTTATGTAAACACATGGCATAGGAAAAGCCAACCTATTTATCATAAGGAAAGAAGACCCCTGCTCTTCAGAAACTTACAATCTACTTGAAGAGTGTTATAGATGGAATGTTTGTGTCCCCCAAAAGGACTGCTGAACCAAAGAATGGCTGGTTGAGCCCACGGCTTCTGGAAGATTCATCAGAGGCAAGAGTGCAGGAATGGGAGACGGGTCCAGATGCTGCCACAGAAGCCCAAAGCATGAGGGAACAAAGACCTGCGTGTGGCTGGGAGCCATTCAGGGCAGAGCTGACTCAGAAGGAAGAGCCCCTAAGACCAGGGAGAAGAAAGTCCAGGAAGAAAGAGACCATGGCCTGAAGTAGTAACCAATGCTGTGATTATGAAGTGAGACCCCAAAAACAGGCCTCTGGGAAGTCACTGGGAACCACTGGGAGAGAATAAGGAGGAAGAGATGAGGAAGTGAAGGCTGAGGGGTAGGCCACAGGGAATTCTGAAGGATGATCTAGTTAGAGGAGATCTGTGTGAAAAGAGAGGAAGGTTCTTGGTGATAAAAACAGGAGTGAGACAGGAGAAACTGGGAAGAAGAAGATGAGGAGCTAGCCTCAGACAGGCTAGTGCATCATGAAAATACTATACAACATGACCAAATGGGCTTAATCCCAGGAATGAAGGCTGGTTCAACTTCAAAAAGCAACCAATGTAATTTTCCATATTAATAGACTAAAATTAAAAAACTATATGATCATTTCAACAGTTTCTAAAACATCATTTGGCAAAATGCAACATACATTAATAATTTTTAAACTTACCAACTTAGGAATAGAAGGGAAGTCCCTTAATCTGATCAATAGCATATATACAAACCTACAGCTAAATTATATCAAACTTAATGGTGAAAGACTGAATGCTTTCCCCTAAGACCAGCAGCAAAGCCAGGTTGTTCCCTCTCGTCACTCCTATTCAACATCACACTGGAGGTCCTAGCCTATGCAATCAGACAAGAGAAAGAAACAAAAGACACACAGATTAGAAAGGAAGAAATAAAACTGTCTCTATTTGCAGATGACATGATTGTCTATGTAGAAGAACCTCAAAAAATTTTAAAAACTACCAGAATTAATATGCAAGTTTAGAAAAGTCATAGGATACAAGATCAATATACAAAAAGCAACCTACTTTTATATACAAGTAAATACCAATTGGAAGTAAAATTCTTAAAGGTATAGTTGGCTCTCTGTATCTACAGGTTTTGCATCTGTAGGTTCAACCAACCTTGGATCAAAACCCTCCAATATGGCAACTGTACATATTTTCCATCCATGGCTGGTTGAATCTGTGGATGCAGAACCCACAAATACAGAGGACCAACTGTACTATGACATTTTATATAAGGGACTTATATAAGCATCTGAGGATTCTGATATCCCCAGGGGGTCCTGGAACCAATGCCCTGTGAATACAGAGGGCTGAGTGCACCATTTAAATAGCACCAGAAACCATGAAATACTTCAGTAGAAATCTAAAAAAAAAAAAAAAACTAACAAAAAATCTAAAATTGGTCTTTATCTAAGACCTGTTCACTGAAAGCTATGAAAACACTGATGAAAGACATTTTAAAAGACTTTAATAAATGGAGAGATATACCATGTACAGAAAAACACCACGTTCTGATGTCAATTTTCCCCAAATTGATACACAGATGCAACACAATCACAATCAAAGCAATGAAAATAGCCAAAATAGTTTTGAAAAAGATTGCCAATCAAGTTAGCAGACTCATACTACTCAATTTCAAGACTTACTATAAAGCTACAGTAATTAAAACAATGTGGTACTAGCATAAGGGTAGAAATATAGATATATGGAATAGAATTTAAGAGTCTAGAAATAAGCCTTTATATTTTTGACAAGGGTACCAAGACAATTCAGTAGAAGAAGAGCAGTCTTTTCAACAAGTAATCTGGGAAATCTGGATATCTACATGCAAAAGAATGAAGCTGGACTCCTTACCTCATACTATACACAAAAATTCACTCGAAGTGAATCAGAGACCCAAATATGAGAACTATAGATATAAAACCCTTAGAAGAAAACATAGGGATAAATCTTTATAACCTTGGATTAGGCAATGATTTCTTACATATCACACCAAACATACAAATAATAAAAGAAAAAATAAATTGAACTTCATCAAAATTTTTAAACTTTTTGTGCTTCAAAGGGCACTATCAAGAATGTGAAAATACAACCCACGGAATGGGGAAAATATTTGCAAATCATATTTCACACCTTTAGTTTTGACAAATGTATAAAGGCAATTACATGAAAGGAGTCTTTTAAAAAATCGTGATAGATCTTCACTTGTATGGCAATGAGTAAAAAAAAAATGGTGCTAGAACAATTAAATATTCATATGATAAAAACAAACCTCACAAAATATACAAAATTAACTCACAATGGTTCAGAGGCCTAAATGCAGAACCTATCATACAAATTTTTAAAACAATGAGTACTATCACACACTATTAGAATGGCTGAAGTTAAATTAGATTAAAAATGGAAAGAAAAGAAGAAAGAATGAAATAACAAGTACTGGTGAGAATGCAGAACAACCGAACTCATACTTTCCTGGTCGAAATGAGAAATGGTCCAGCTACTTTGGAAAACAGTTCAGCAATTTCTCATCAAGTTAAATATGCACTTGCCCTATGACCCAGCAACCTCACTCTTAGGTATTTTTTTTCAAATGAAATGAAAAGTTATGTTCACACAAAAATATTTGCATAAATACTCAGCTATAAAAAGAAACAAATCACTGATACGTACAACATGGATGCATCTCAAATATATTATGCTAAAATGAAGGAAGCCAGACTCAAAAGCCTACAGACCATGATTCCATTTAGATGTGGGCAAAACTGTGGGCACTGCACATAGATCAGTGGTTGCCAGGGAGCAGTGGGTAGGGCTGACAACAAAGGGGCAGCACAAGGAAACCTTTTGGGGTGATGGGACTGTCCTGTATCTTGATTGTGTTAGCAATTACACATCTGTATGCATTTGTTACACCTGCAGAACAATGCACTAAAAAAGTGAATTTTACTGTATGTAAATTATACCTTAATTAAAAAAAAAAAGGGCAGGAGTCATATCCAGGAGACTAAGAGAGAAAATGTAAGCAGATGGCTGGACAGAGAAAGAGTGGCCTTCCCTCTTTCTGAAGCCAGAAAGAGAGGCCAGAGTCTATTTTGAGGCATGACCCCCAAAGCAATTATCAAGTGTCTGCTGCAACATCTCTGTACTAATCCTCTGGGTCTCTCCTGCTGTAATCTGACTCCTCCTATAGCCAGAAGTCCAATGGCAACAGACAGTGCAAATCCAGGTAAAAAGATGTGTGGTAACCCAATAGCCATCCAAATGGCTTTGCTAAGCTTAGTGTGCCTTGGTGTTCATCTCTCTTTCACTAAACACAAAACCAGGCAGGCAGAAAGAGGGTGCTGTGGTTTGAGGGTGGGGTCTTGAGCAAGGCTATTGGAAAGGGGGATTTCAGCAAGTTGGACCTGAAAGTGAAAAAGAGATTAATAGCTGCCTTACACACACACACTCACACCATCTGCCAAAAAAGCAGGAATCTGGGCACCAGGTCTTAAAGGGTGCTAAGGTCCCTGTGCAGATGCTCCGCTTATGAATAGTGAGGAGGTATCGGTAAAATCTGATGGAATTCTGCTTACATACAGAGGGAGTCTGAAGTTTAAAAATGATCCCACACCTTGGGGACAAGGAAGGTATGTCCAAATGCTGCCAGGCTCTCTTCTCCACTCAGTGATCAAATAATGAGCCCCTTCTTACACCCCCATAAAGACAGGCAAAGTAAAAGTAAGTATAAACCCTGTCCTTGTGTAAAGGACCTAATTAGTAAATAATAACAGATATCAGTCACTGCTGAGGCTTCACAACAGCAGGTAAACAGGGCCTAATTAAGGGTTTATTGGTTTTCCCTGTGCTGGCCTCACAGGACACATCTAACCACATGGAACACGTGTGTGTGTGTGTGTGCGCGCGCGCGTGCGCGCGTGTGAAGGGAGTTGGTGGTATGGCGGAACACGTGACATATACCCACAGTACACCAAGTGGAATGAAAAGGAGACCCAACAATACAGCAGACTGCAGCCCTGGAGTAGCCTCAGCATCTGCTTTAAAACAAGCAGCCGGATGCAGTGGCTCACACCTGGAATCCCAGCACTTTGGGAGGCCAAGGTGGGAATATCACTTGAGTCCAGGAATTCAAGACCAGCCCGGACAACATAGTGATATCCCATATCTACAAAAAATAAAAATAAAACAAATAAAAATTCACCAGGTAGTCCCAGCTACTTGGGAGGCTGAGGCAGGAGGATCACTTGAGCCCAGGAGGTAGAGGCTGCAGTGAGCTATGACCATACCACTGCACTCTAGCCTGGGCAACAAAGCGAGACTCTGACTCCAAAACGACAACAACAAAAAGTTTAAAACAAGCCCTGCAGATGGATGGGGTCCGAGTGGACAAGGTCCAGGGGGTCCCAGGACCACACCAGGAGAGACCCCACTAGAGGGGGAATGTTTGGAATTCTATTCTCAGAGTCAAAACCAAGGGGAGATGCCTATGAATATTTAATACTTCTAAAACCCCAGCACTTCTGAAACCCAATCTCTGGCTGCCCGCAGGCTGCAGGTTTGATTTGAGCCAAGAGTGGGAAGTTACAGTGCTCGGTTTGTGCAGTATCTCCTTGGGAAGACTCAAAGAAACCCCAGCCACTGGCCTCAGGCACTGTGATCGTTTCTGCCTCTCCTCTCTGAGTTTTCAGGCGGCTCCATGAGCCCACTGCAACAGGCTTGCTACTGGATAATCCTGGGAAAGGTGCAAGGCAAAGGGGAATGAGAAATGCATGGTTTTGGAGTAGAAGGAAATGAGTTGGAGACTAGGGTTGGGGAAGACCCCTGCTCAGTTTGCTCTTTTATGCGGTTCCTGTTCCCGGTAAGTCAGCTTACCCCTTGCAATATGGTTCACAGGTGAATGGTGGTGGCTGTGGTGGGAATCAGAACTTCCCGGGGAGCCAGAGTTAGTGATGGGGGAGGGAGCAGGATGTTCAGTTAAATTTGAATTACAGACAACACGTACATCTTTTAGTATAAGTAGGTTCCAGGCAATATTTGGGACCTACTTATACTAAAATATATATATATGTATGTATGTATATATATATATATATATATATATTCATTATTTATCTGAAATTCAAATATAATTGAGTGACCCATATTTTACTGGGCAACCCTACCAGGGGTCCTTTTCAAACCACACCTGCCCTCCCGCAGTCGTGACAACCCTCTCCCCAAGCTCCTGCCCACTCTTCCCTACTCCCTCTTCCAGATCTTCCTCCACCTATGAGGACAGAGTAGACAGACTGCAGCGTTTTCCGTGTGCATCAGAGTCTGCAATCACCCCGATGAAGTGCAAGCCAAAGAGGTAAGATCTGATTTTCCAAATCCATCCAAAGACCACAAGAGGCTGGACCACCTCAGGGACCCTGGGGGCAGAGAACCAGCTCCCCAAGCTCTGGGCAGTAGAAAAGGAGGAGAGGCTCTCTCCCGCAAGGTGTCCCCTGGCCCCAGCCCTAAAGACAGGCACAACTCCTTCCTGTTCTAGTCCTTTGTCGGTTTACAAACACATAAAACTAACAACGAAATGACTCCCAAATAAAAGAAGCTGACATCCTGGCAAGACTTCCTTCCTCCTACACTGGATTTCATTTGTCTTACACAGTGGTGGTGGGAAGCTCAGGGAACCTCAGTGGAACCCCATTAAGATATAATATAAAATAATTCAAGGAAGAATAATCTTAAATTATATACTCTTAGAAGGCATGTCGGCATGGCTCCTTGTACACTGCACCATGCTCAATTAGGTGCTTAATTTTTTTTTTAACTATTACATACTTTTAACTGTTTTTCTAATCATAATGAGTGACACCTCTAAAATTTCTCCTTTCACAAAGAATCAAGATTGCTATTACGTGTTTCTGGTAATCAAAGCTGCATTATCTCTGCTTGGGGGCTTTTGTGACAAGGTCTTCTTTCAAGGAGGTGGCCAGTTCTATACTACTGGCTCTGGACAAACACCATCAAGCCCATCTCTCTGCTCACTAGGGTCCTGCCCAGACAACATCGCCTTTCTCCTCTCCTTTCCACTTAGGATCTAGCTGCTCTGGGATTGTCACTCTCCCTTGCTCTGGAACTCCCCGTCAAGAGCTTAGGATGCCTCCTGAGGGGCCTCCAGCCTCTGTGAACACCATTCTCTATGCCAGAGATCCTCAAATGATACCCTTAACATCATGACATCTTCCTACCCAAAAACCTGCCAGGACTGTCCATTACCAGTAAGATAAAGTCCAAATTCCTGTGCTGGCATTAACGCCCTCTAAGTCTTATCATAGACCACATTCCCTGTCTCACACCTACCCCAGCTACTCACTGTGTCTGAAAAAAACCAACCTATAATACGATTCTAAAGTGTAATGTTTATTTAATACAACTTTAATGTTACTAAAATTAGAGCATGAAATATTGACAAATCAACAATTAGCATCTGCTTAATACATTTTAAGGAAAAACAAAATAGACTAGAATGTGAAGAAAGACAAATATCTAGGAATGATTGGGTACAGCAATATATAGTCTACAAAACACTTTCTCACATGTAGTTCATTTCACCCTCATCAAATCCCTGTAAGATAAGCAAGTTAGGCAGCATCATCCCCCTCTGCCAATGAGGAAACTGAGGCCCGAGGCAGGGGTCCTGCCTTGGATTACACAGCAAGGAAGCTGCAGAACTGGGATCACAGCCATCTCTTTCTGAGCTCACAGCTCATCCTACTCTACTGTACTAAGCTGTTATTTATCCCAACCTAATTTAGATCTAGTTTTGTTTTATTCTATTTAATAAAGAGACATTCAACTTTCTCTCACCCTTGTCCCAGGCGCCCCAGGCCTTCTTCATAGATCCTGGTCACATAAAGTACTGCTGATTAGGGACCTACTCCCAGCCACTGCCAGATTCAATGAATGTCCTCCGGGGGCACACTCTCCAGGGAACTCATGGCTATGGGTGAGAAAGGCCCACCTGTCTCACAAAGCCAAGTCTTACTCTAGTGTAGCTTCCCTTCGTTATTTTTTATGGAGATACAATTCACATACCATAAAATGCACTCTTTCAAAATGCAAAATTCAGTAGTGTTTAGTGTATTCACAAGGCTGTGCAATCATCACTACCAACCCCAGGACATTTTCAACATCCCCAAAAGAAACCCCATGCCCATTAGTCACTGCCTATTCCCCACCCCACCCTCCCCCGGCTCCTGGCAACCATGAACCTACTTCCCACATCTGTGGATTTGCCTATTCTGGACACTTCATATAAATGGAAGTGAACAATAGGTGGCCTCCTGTGTCTGGCTTTTCTCGCTTAGCATATTTTCAAGGTTCGTCCACATGGTAGCACACACAGGCTGAGAATCCTTTATCCGAAATGCTAGGGACCAGAAGTGTTTCATATTTTGGATTTTTTCAGATTCTGGAATACTTGCATATACATAATGAGATATCTTGGAGATGGTACACAAGTCTAAACATGAAATTCATTTATGTTTCATAAACACCTTCTACATGTAGCCTGAAGGTAATTTTATACAACATTTTAAAATAATTGTGTGCATGAAACAAAGTTTGTGTTAAGTACTTATGTGTGGAATTTTCCACTGTGGCATCATGTCAGAGCTCAAAATGTTTCAGATTTTAGAGCATTTTGGATTTCAAATTTTCAGATTCAGGATGCTCTCTACCTGTATCAGTATTTTGTTCCTTTTACAGCTAAATAATATTCCACAGCACAGATCTACCATATATTGTTTATCCACCATCAGGTATAGACATTTGAATTGTGTCCACCTTTTGGCTATTATGAATAATGTTGCTGTGATGAACATTCATGTACAAGTTTTTACATGGATATATTCTGTTTTCTTGGGGATATATCTAGGAGCAGAATTGCTGGGTCACACAGCAACTCTATGTTATTGAGGAACTGCCCAACTGCTTTCAATCACCTGCACCACCTTACATCCCCGCCAACATTGCATGGGGGTTCCAATGTCTCCACATGCCCTGCCAACACTTATTTTGTTATCTTTTTCATGATAGTCATCCTAGCAGGAGTGAGGATGGTATCTTATTGTGGTTTTAATGCCCTTAAATTTGTAAAGCAAATAGCAACAATTACAAGGGAGAGAATGTCTTCTATAACTTGCACAGCTGTGCCTTTAGAGAGAAGTGGCCACATTGTACATTTTATGTTTTGTTATTTTTAATTACTTATTCCTAGGAAGACCCCACGCTTTGCGCAACCGGAGAGAAATAACAGCTTTCATGTAATAGTGCTTACATGAACAAGACAAACACTGATTGAGTGCCTAGCACTGGGAAACCATGCTGCTGGCCACCTTGCCCTCTAGGACTCCAGATCTGGTGGGGAAGTCAGACAAGGCATGGAAGTGGTTGGGAGGACATAAACTCTGCAGGCTCCACAACCTCTATCCTCTATCCTCAAGTTAATTTCATAAACATTCAGTTTGCAAAGAATATGCCAGAGGAAATACCCTTAATATACAAAATATTTTGCCAATTAACAATAAATGGGTAGAATTTAACAACAAAAAAAGGCTGGGCACAGTGTCTCATGCCTATAATCCCAGCACTTTGGGAGGCTGAGGTGGGTGGATCATGAGATCAGGAGTTCGAGACCAGCCTGGCCAACATGGTGAAACCCTGTCTCTACTAAAAACACAAAAAATTAGCTGGGCGTGGTGGTGCGCACCTGTAATCCCAGCTACTCGGGAGGCTGAGGCAGGAGAATCACTTGAACCCAGGAGGCGAATGTTGCAGTGAGCCGAGATCACATCATTGCACTCCAGCCCAGGCAACAGAGCAAGATTCCTTCTTGAAAAAAAAAAAAAAAGGAATTGAAGAACAAAAAAAATGGGTAATGTGGATGAATAAGCTATTCAAAGTAAAAATACAAATGACTTATAAATGTGTGATATCAAAAGATGTTAACCCTTACTAGTAAGCAAAGAAATAACAATAAAAGCAGTATTTTACCTATTAAAATAGCAAAGCTTTCTTTTCATAGTAATAATGTTGGCAAGAATGCAATGGAATAGGCACCCTCCTACATTATCAGTGGGAATGCAAATCGGCATAACCTTTCTGGAAACCAATTTGGCAATATGTATGAAGAGCTTTCCAAATATTCATACCCTCTGACCCAATAAGTTAGTCCCCTCCCAGGAATCTATGCCACAGAAACCTCAGTAGCTTGAACAGGGCTTTATGTCCGAGGATGATTATAAAATTTAACAATTAGGAGCAGCTAAATGTTGAAAAACTAGAGAACAGTTAAATAAATTATGGTGCTGTCACCAGGCGCAGTGGCTCACACCTGTAATCCCATCACTTTGGGAGGCCAAGGAAGGAGGATCACTTGAGGCCAGGAATTTGAGACCAACTTGGGCAACATAGTGAGACCCCATCTCTACAAAGAAATAAAAAATTAGCCGGGCATGGTGGCATGCGTCTGTAGTCCCAGCTACTTGGGAGGCTGAGGTGGGAAGATCACTTGAACCTAGGAAGTCAAGGCTGCGGTGAGCCACGATTACACCACTGAACTCCAGCCTGGGTGACAGAGCAAGACTCTGCATTAAGATGAAATAAAATAAAACTTTGGTGCTCAATACCCTGGAATATCTCAAAGCCTTTAAAATGTCTTATTTAAATAACATTCAACATTGTGGGAAATTTTCCAAAATACAATGTCAAGTGGGGGAAAAAAAGAATATGAAATTGCATATAACTCATGATCCCAATTTTTCACATGTATACATTTCAAAATGTTAACAGTGATGGAGTATCTCTAGGTGGTGGGATGATAAGTGCTTTTTTACTTTTTTTCTTTATACCAATGAATACTCTCCAATGTTTCTATTGTACATATTACTCTAAAAAGAAATACTGATAAACTTACATAAAGAAAGAAAAAAGTACATGCTTGTGCTGTGAGCACGGCTGGCTGAAGAATCTTCTCTTCTGACAGAAGAGATAAAATGAGAATGAAAATGCCTGTAAAACCAGAGAGAATAAGTCAAATGGGAAAAGAGATTCAAAATAGAAAAAGGAATCATGTCTGGGCAGTGGGGACCAGGACCCTTCCTGGAGAAGTGTCTGCAGATGGGCAGGACCTGGCCAGCGGGCATCCCAGTGGAGGGGCATACAGGTGATGCAAACAGCATCAATATGGATGGGGCAGAGGAAGAAGAGTCCAGGGCTACACTGGGAACACCAGGTACTCACTGCTGACCAGAAGCAAGGAGAGGACTGGCCAGAGATGAGACAAGGGGGTTCATGGCCAGATCATGAAAGAATTTTTTCTATGGCAGAGTAAGGAGCCAGCACATAATCTAGGAGGCATTAAAAACTCTTGATGGCCACATTTACAAAAATAAAAAGTATATTCATTGCCCAAATTATAAAATGTACATTCATTATGGAACACTTCGAAATCATAGAAAAGGAAAAAAAAAATCAATTATCACCCAAAGAGAACCAGTATTAACGTTTCCATTTATTTCTTTTACTTCCTTTTTTAAAAAATCTACTTATGGCTTTTTGTTTTTGCTTTCATAAAACTGTGCTCTTACTGTTTGCATAATTTGGTATCCTGTGTTTTTCACTTTTTTTTTTTTTTTTTAGATGGAGTCTTGCTCTGTTGCCCAGGCTGGAATGCAGTGGCGAGATCTCGGCTCACTGCAAACTCCGCCTCCTGGGTTCAAGTAATTCTCCTGTGTCAGCCTCCCGAGTAGCTGGGATTACAGGCGCCCACCACCATGCCTGGCTAATTTTTGTATTTTTAGTAGAGACGAGGTTTGTATATTTAGTAGAGATAGGGTTTCACCATGCTGGCCAGGAGGTCTTGAACTCCTGACCTCAGGTGATCCACTCACCTTGGCCTCCCAAAATGCTGGGATTACAGGCGTAAGCCACCGTGCCCGGCCTTCATTTAATATTGTAACGTAAGCATGTTCCCCTGTTATTACAACTTCTAATGCTGCCAGCTTTCAAAAGGGAAATGTGATCACAGCAGAACTTTGGGTAGATTAAATTGACAGCTGGAAAGGAGGCAGTGAAGAGGAAGATGCTAGAAGTAGAGAGACTAAAAGAGGGCTGTGGAAATAGCACAGACAAGAAGCACCAGGGGCCTGGGAGAGGCTGGAGCTCTATGAAGGGAAAGCAGAGTGGCCCCCAAGCAAGGCATCTGCAAGGAGTATTTGAGCCTGGGTGACGTATCTATGGGAAGAAGAGAGCTTCGGTTCCTAATCCACTTAGGGGAAGTCCGGGAGGAGCTGGCTTTGGAGTGAGTGGGTTATGAGTAATAAAGTGTCACAAAAGCTAAATGCAAGAGTAGGAAAGTCAACAGAATCAGATGTTGTGGAAGAGGCTGAAAAGAGATGGATAAGCAGACTGGGTAGAGGAGGAGTTGAGCTGTAAGGGGTTAAGTCATGAGGTCATGAGGGGACGGTGAATGAAGGTGACTCTGGATGTTTGGCAGTGAAGGGACAGCGAGTGGGTCACAGCTTGAATGAATACAGCATGGAGGTTAGGAAACTTGATTTATCCAGAGGCAGAGGGAGGGGAGGGGCCAAAGAGGTAAATGAGGACAGCACCGTACTTCCCTGCAGAACTGAGCTGTCCACCAGGGGAGCCACTAGCCACACGTGGCTAGGAACATTTGCAGTGTGGCTGGTCTGAAGTGAGGGGTGTTGTAAATACAAAACGCACTGGAGTCTGAAATTATTTTTTATTCATTACATGATAAAACGATATTCTGGATATATTGGGTAAATAAAATATATTATTTAAATTACTTTCACCCATGGGTTAGTTTGTTTTCTTTGTTTTTACTTTTTGGCCCACTGGAATAGCTGGAAGGATATATGTGGCTCTCAATATATTTCTGTTGGACAGCACTGCTGTTGTACAAAGGGGAGGCAGGACAGGAGGGACCTGGAGCATAGTGGATGAGGGACAGATCCCAGGTTACTTGCAGAATATCAAACTGCTGAGCCATTGGTGGCCCACCTTAGGCCCACAGAGTGATCTGCCTCCTTACTTCCCCTGAGGGGGTCATTCCCAAAGGCTCAGATTCATCTGCCAAGCTCAGGGCCGATTTCAGATGGTACACCCAGCACAGCCACTCTCTGTGGCTTTCAGAAACATGAGATGTGGTGACAGAAAAGGGAAGGGGGGCTGGAGGTGAGGCCCAAGGGATATGGAGGTATATGACAGGGGCTCAGGTATGACGACTGAGGTATCTAGGACAGTCTAGAGAAGGGTATCAGACTGAAAATTCACTTATCTTACACACCACGAAACTTGGGGCTTGGGGAGAATATACGAATTTAAAACCATGGGGAGGAGGGCATCCTCAAGAGCAATGAATGAACATCTAGAGGCAGCACAGTGTGGAGAAAGGCCTGGGAACTTAGGTGTGAGTTCTCAGCCTGGATCTGCAAACAACAAACATGTGGCTCTGGGCAAGTCACCTTTCCTCTGGGAACTTCAGCTTCCTCATCCATAAAAGTGAGAGGCAGTGGGTGATGGCCAAGGTCTTTGCCACCTGGGACAGTCCATGGAGTGGCCACAGCCTGGGCCTCTGGCTGCTCAAGCAGGGACAATTTGCATTCCTCTCTAAATGGAGATGCTACTTAGAAAGACTTTCAGAGAAATCCCTGATTTCAAATCTTCTGCCTTCCATTCTCCTGCAATGCAACGGAATGCTCAGCATTGTAGCATATAAGCTACAGCTTTAAGAAGGCCTGTCATACCTGGAAGTCGTACAAAAGTCCCCCATCCAACCGTGCTAGATCCATGGGGAATCCCAGAGGAAGCCGGAGTCCTTCAGAATCTATGCCAGGCCCCGGCCCCCACCTCATCTCCGGACCAGGCGTGGGAATCACACATACAAAGCAGCAGAGAAAGGCAGACACGTTCCCATACAAACCAAGGACATGAGTTGGGGCGGGAGGACAAGGAGAGGCTGGCATGGCGGGAGTACCTTGCAAAGGTTTTCCAGGGAAGCTGATGATGCTTCACCCACCCACAAACTGCTTCTCCTGCAGTTCTCTGACCTCTGGGATAAGGAGACGTTTGCTTTGAGGCCTGGCAAGAAGTTTTGTGGGCTAGAAGTTTATTTATCCTCCAAGTGCAATCAAGTTGCTCTCTTCCAAAAATCTCATCTTGGAGAATAATTATCCCCACTCCCCCAAGCTCTCCCACCCTCAGCTTCCTCCTCCTCTCCCGGAATATCAGGCAAACCTTCATTGTTTCCTGTGAGTAGTGGTGACAGCTGAGGGTGGTGCCAGCCGTGTAGGTGGAGGGAGGGGGCTGACGAAAGGCTGGAGTCAGATTCAGGGGCGGGAAGAAGGAGCCCACCTGAACTCGGAGTTCTGGTTCCCACCCTACACAGGTGAAGTGCAGCTTCCCTCGTGCCTTCCCCCATCCCCTAGCCTGATCCACTCATGCCCACATCTCCTCCCTCTTTCCATTCCTCACCTCCGGGGCTCATTTTAGGTCAGCAGAATCCAGAAGAAGAAAAAAAACACCAAAGAGAAAATGAAACTGCCACCAAGTGCTTACCTTACCTCCAACTGAGTGCGGAACCTAGACAGGGCCATGTCTTCCGTGGGACAGGCCTGGGACCTACCCAGCACTACACAGGCTGCCCTGTGGGGATGGAGGGGACCATGGGCACCTCAGCAGGGATCCAGGGGCCCCAGAGATTGCCTGGGGGAGAGAGGCAGGAAGATTCAGTGAGAGGAGTGCTATGCTGGGGAGTCAGGAGCCCCAGGGGCCAGTCCTGTGACTCGGAGCCAGTCATGCAACCTATAGGAATCTGAATGCGCTCATCTCTATAATGGAGCTAATGACGCCTGCTAATAAGACACCAATGCTAACACTGTACAGGTGTAAACCAACACAGGCTGGGTCTAACAATGCCATTAGAGATCTGGAGGGCTGAGAAGTAGATGGGAGGCCAGGCATGGTGGCTAACGCCTGTAATCCCAGCACTTTGGGAGGCCAAGACGGGTGGGTCACTTGAGGTCAGGAGTTCGCGACCAGCCTGGCCAACATGGCGAAACGCTGTCTCTACTCAAAATACAAAAAATTAGCTGGGCATGGCGGTGCGCACCTGTAATCCCAGCTACTTGGGAGGCTAAGACAGGAGAATCGCTTGAACCCAGGAGGCTGAACTTGCAGTGAGCCAAGATGGCACCACTGCACTCCAGGCTGGGTGACAGATCGAGACTGTCTCAAAAAAAATTAGCTGGACATGATGGCACATGCCTGTAGTTCCAGCTACTCGAGAGTCTGAGGTGGGAGGATTGCTTGAACCCAGAAGGCAGATGTTGCAGTGAGTTTAGATGGTGCCACTGCACTCCAGTGTGGGTGACAGAGCAAGACTGTGTCTCCAAAAAAAAAAAAAGGTACATAGGAGCCAGGCCTCCTCTGCTCACTGTTGTGTCCCTATTATCCAGGACAGAGGCTGACACATAGCAGGCCACAATAAATTCTTGTTAAATGAATACATGGATGAAAAGAAAATTGAAGGCTGCAGGGTACCTTTAAGGCCTTGAATATTCCAACTCACAAGAGAAGACAGTCCCAGACCCCCAGCTGCCTCTGATGGTGAGCATCAAACACAAGGTGGGAGATGGGCTACAGGGTCTCTGCTATGGTTTTGAATGTACCCCAAAATTTAATGTGTTGGGAACTTAATCCTCAAATTCACAGGTCAATTGGAGGTGGGGCCTCTGGAAAGTAATAAGGATTAAAGTCATCAGGGTGGGGCCCCCATGATGAAACTGGTGGCTTTATAAGAAGAGGAGAAGAGACCTGAGCTAACGTGCACACATATGCTCTGTTTCGCCATGTGATGCCACCCACCACATCATGATGAACAAGAAGGCCCTCACCAGGTGCTGTCACCATGCTCTTGGACTTCCCAGTCTGCAGAACCATGAGCTAAATAAACCTCTATTCTTTATAAGTTACCCAGCCTGTGGTGTTCAGTTACAGCAACAGAAAATGAACTAAGACAATCCTTACCTGCAGGAATGCCCAGGCCCACATCAGAATTAAATGAAAGATGAGTGTGGTACTAACTGCCATGGCCACTAAGCATTTGGAGATGGTTTCTATCAGGGAGATGAGACATGAAACAAGTCTGTGTGTCCCTGTGAGTGTCTGGGAACTGGGAGAGCTGGCCTGAAGTATTGGAGAGTCCCTTATTTGCTGGCTGACCTTGAGCATATCACTAGGAAATCCCCAGAAGAGATTGAGTCTATAGGAAAAATGAGCTAATGTGCAAACGAGTCTCTTGGAAAGGCCTGGTGAACAGCAAGAGGCCTGGATTGCTGCAGTGCAGCCCTTCTCCTCACAGGCTGGGCCAGCTCAACAAACTCCCCTGCTCTCTGGGTCCTATGAGGTTTCTTTCTATGTAAAATGGGAGAATGTGACCAAACAGCTCTCAGCTGCTTCCCAAGAGCACTGACATCCTGAGGACTCTGGGGAGTCTTATCTGTGATGTGATTCAGTCTCCCAGAAAGAAACCAGGAGATTCTGCCCTGGTCTCCACTCTCTCCTGGCTGTGCTGCTAACAAGGGGGTAGGAAGGGTGACCAGAATTGGCACCACGGCCACGGGAAGCACTGACTGCCTTAATTCTTGGGGCATGAGGAGTAACAGTGTTAAGTCTTCTCTCCCAGGGCCAGTGGAGGCATGACCTAATGCCAAAGGGTGAGCCATGAAACTCAGCCATTATGATAGAAGACTATAAAAACAGACAGTGGGAGGAGTGGCAAATGTTCATTTGCAGACTCACCTGCCCTGCATACTCCCTAGGCCCCTGGAAATATATTCTCAGTTTGAAGTCCAAGTGATGGACTATAGATTATCACACCACCGCCCCCTTTAGAATAATTAAGATTAACCTTTTTATTTAAAAATAATAATTTTTAAAAGGCTGTGGCAGAGACTGTAAGTTGTCCAACTAAATTCCTTGCCCTGTTCTTCCCAGGCAATACACAGTCACTGGGCACATGGCTGCCCAGCCACAGACAGCATTTCTCAGCCCCTCTTGCAGCAAGGTGTGGTCATGACTATGCCAGTGGGGTATGAATGGAAGTGCTACATGCAGCTCCCATGTCACCTCCCATCCCATTATCAAACACGTTCTTCTGGGCTACAACATAGATAAGCTCCAAACCCAGCTTTGACCATATGAATGAGGATAATGTCCTTAGAAGTGGTGGAGCAACCCCATGGAACTGAATCATCCTACCAACCTGGACCCCATCACTTTGAGACTATGACACAAGAGAAATAAATTCCCATCTTCTTAAGGCCACTGTATTTTGGTATCTCTTTGTTACGGCAGCTTAGCCTTGACCCCAATACACCTGCAAACAGCAGAGGTTTCTAGGTCTGAGTATCAAGATGGCAAGCCCCTATCCCATCCCTCCCTCCCCTTTGCCCTCTCCCTTCCTCCCCCACTTCCTCCTCCTCCCTTCCCACCACGTGCTCTGGGGCAGAAGGGAGAAATCACAACACACAGGGCACACAAAGCCAAGGGAAGGCAGGATGAGGCTGGAGGTGTGAAAACACTAAGGCCACTCCAAGAATGGTTGAAGGCATCTGAGCAGTGCTCCTGACAAGACCTGGGACTAAGCCCAGAAACCAGAGCAGAGACAAAGCAGACAGAGGGGCTGATTCTCAAGACGGAAGGAAGCACAGTGGCCGGACTCTGCACGGTAACAAACAGTGGCCCAGAGGAAAGAAGGAGTGAGCTCTGCAGTATCTCAAGAAGACGAAGCATGCTGTGGGGAAAACGTGGGATCTGGTTAGGACCTGGTATCAAAGCTCCAAGTTCACATCCTTTTTCCCCTGTGTGGTGGTGACTGAGTAACTTAACCTTAGTAAACCTCAGAATCTTCTCCTACAAAATAGGGATGATACTATCTACTTCTCAAGGACTGTGTAAAGATTAAGATGATGGACTAAATAAGGCGATAATATAAAGTGTCAGGAAAGCAATTATTCTTCCACTGCCTATCTAGGTTTAGTAAAAGCAAGAAACTGAGAGCTCCAACCAATCAATCGCAGTCCCCTGAGGAGAGTGGAGAAGATAAGAACATCAGCAATTTGTCAACTGTCTTGAAGCACCAGGCACAGGCCTGGGTGCTTTACCAGAGTACTGTCTCCCAGGGGAAGTGGCACGCGGCCGGACCCAAGCCGGGTTCTGGTCTTGAGCCTCGGGGCATTGCACACGGCAGCCGGTATCTCTCAGCCAGGCCTGGAGGATGGGGCAAGAGCTGGGGATGAGGCTGCCACTTCTGCACCCATTGTGGGCAATGCCTCAGGGCACTCCCCATCAGCAGTGAAGGCCAGGCCAGGTGTGGGTAGCATGGGATCTGAAGCTCAGTTTCCTGCCTGATTGTCCCCCACCCCCACCCCTGCATATCTACACAGTGAAGGGCAGAAAAGCAAAAGGTGCCCCAGGGCCCCCCCTCAGGGATAGCTGGGCCCTGGGCTGCTCCTAAGCCAGATTTGGGGCAGGGGAGAGGGGAGTGAGGGGATTTGAAGAAGGTGGGCAGGCGAAGTCCCTGGGGTCTGCAGTGAGCACAGAGGAGGGCTTGGGGGCTTGGGGCCCTGCCCCACCTTCTGCTGGGCCATTATGCAGAACCTTTGCCTCTTAGCCCCTTGTTCATTCAGCTGGTGTTCCTCTGCACTTGCTGACACTGCACTTACTGCTGGTCTTGTCCAGGAGCCCTTGTTGTCTCCTGAAAGGTGAGCCTCCATGCTGGCCCAACACTTCTCTCACCTCAATTTGCCCCATGTTCTCTGCTCGAGGGCCCTAAACATTGATGCTCGTAATCCTAGCTGCCAAAGGACAGGCATCCATCAACCCCCAGCCCCAGGGACCCCCTCACCTCTCTCCCAGGACTCAGAAGCAGCCCACACTGCTCTGACCCCCAACACATAAGCAGAGAATGACATTCCCCAGGATGCAGGAAGATCCAGGGAAACATCACAATGCCCAATTGGGCAGGCTATCAGCCCACACATGGCACCCACATCCTGAGGGCACCCAGGCAAGGAGATAGGAGAGTGTCCCTTTTCCTCCCTATTTGGAGGAAGCAGCACCCCTTCCCAGAGGGAAAAAGCCCCAAGTCCTCAGAAAGGCAGACTGGAGTGGAATTTAAGCCCACGACACCAGATGCTATTCCTGGCCACATGCCTAAGATGACAGAGCAAGAGTACCTCAAGAGGAACACACATGCCTGCCTCCCACCCCTAAAACCACTGGGTGCCTGTGCCCCACACCAGCAACAAGGGCAGGTAAGCCCGTCTGGGCAAGAGGCTGGCAACAGGATCATTCCTGAAAGTCAGCTGTCAGTCAAAGTCTGCACCAAGGAAGCTGCTATGAGAAGAAACCCTGGGTGTGTCCTTTGTACTCTGCTATCCTAAGCAAATGACCACTCCGTTAAAAAATCAGCATTGGCAAGTCTGAACGTGTGTCAACTGGTTTTTAAAATTTTTTAAAAGAAGGCCACAGCTACAGCAGAAAGTAGAGCCAACAAAGCCACCTTTGAACCCAGACAAGCTGAACCCTGACAAGCAGAGGAAAAGGCAGGGATACTGCGAGAGGTGGCAATGCAACACTCAACCACCTGTTCTCTCCTGCCCGGTTAAGGTTCTCATTCACTCTAGGAATTATCCACAGCAAACCATTCCTCCAAAGCCAGCTAGGCTGGGGCCAAGTCTCACGGAGCTGCCAGTACCTCCACAGCACCTAGCATGCAGCAGGTATTCAATAAGTGTTCGAGTAGGAACAGGGGCACGCAAATCAAGTAATGACTGGTGTGTCCCAATCACTGCCATTTCCAGGCAGCTGGTATGTACATGAGGAATACAGACTGATCTGACTTCAGCATGAGCCAAAAATAATGAAGAGAGGAAGTCTGCTATAAATCATCTAGCGCATTTAGAAGTCCTCTGTCGCTGGGCATTATCCATGCCATTGGCTTTCCTGCTTAATGCAGCAAACTGGATTGATACCAGAGGGATGGAGAACTCTTCTTGGAGTCTCCAAGTCTCAGCTGGGCTGCCCCAAGAGCCAAAACAGAACTGGAAGGATGAAGGCCACAGAAGGGACAGATTCTCACGCCCCCATCCACAGGGTCTCACAGAAACGACTCCTTGCCCTGAAGGACGCTGGGGAGTTAGGACAGAGGTCCTTGACAAAGGAGTGAGTCAGGTCCCTGTTGTGAGCACCCCAAGTGCTAGCACAAGTCACTTAAGCTAAATTGCTCTTGTCAAAACAAGCCCTCTGCCAGCACTCACGAGGCCGGGCCCGGCTTTCATCACCGACACTTGCTGAGCTGTGGAATTTGGCCAACAGGCCAGAAGCATCACGCCCCCCCCCACCCCCCCGCAGGTAGCAGAGGATCAGGACTGGCTAAGCATAGGCTCTGGGCTGGAGCTCTACTCCCATTTCTACCACAGGGTGATTTGGCAACCTTGGGAAACATCTCTTTACCTTTTGGTTCCTATAAAATCAGGATAGGGCTTCCGCATATTCGATGGAGAAGTTTCTAGTGATCATATGGTCAACTCCCAAATCTCCATATTAAGGGAGGCAACAGTACATGGGCAGCACCATGGGACATAAGCACTCATGGTTAAGGTAGAAAACACAGGAGAAACCACACAAGTGGATGCTGAAGAATGACATGGCTAAGTTCAGATTGCAAATGCCTCTGTTGGCCAAAGAGGTCAAGACAGGCATCAGGGAGGGGGTAAGGTTTGGGCTGGGAGCTGAGTAGGGTTGGGGTGTGGAGGGGAAACTTTTGAATGAAAACAACAGTCCTCAAAAAATCACAGCACAGGTGGGGCAGTGAAGAGGCCACCATAGCAGGATCAGAGAGTGACAGATGATGAAGCTGCATCAGTCAAATGGCCCAGATGGTGAACCACTGTCTGCCAGGATGGGAAGCTTGGCTTGGTCCCACAAGCAATAAGGAGCCACTACAAGCTGGTGATGGGGGTTGTTTCATGATATTTAATAACAGCTACTGTCTACCAGATGCTTACAGTGTGCAGGTATAGCCTCATCTAATCCTCGGGACAACACTATGGGCTGGGTGTAATTAGAATTCTCATTTTACAGACAAAAAGAAAGTGAGGCACAGTGAAGTTAAGCAACTCGCTCCAGGCCACACAGCTAGGAAGTAGTGGCACTGGAACTTGAACCAGGGCCAACTGACTCTGAAACCCATGGTCTTAATCACTGTGCTACACTGGCTCCATCCCAGAAGGAAGAACTATTTGTCTTCCTTGGCAAAAGGGGGGCAGCAGCATCTGTCTGGAGGCTCGGTCTGCAGACTAGGAATGCTGCTGCACTCAAGAGACGGGGCTGGGGCTGGGAGGGAGGGATGAATCCAATAGATTCTATAAGGGAAGTACTGGCAAGATTTGGGACTGACCCACCCAAGCCTGGGGAAACTTGAATGTTTATGGAGACCTTGACAGAGACGGAAAGTTGAGAAGGACACCAATTATGGGGCACATGATGAGCTCACACTGAAGGGTTGAGAAGTGCCCATCAATGGGCACTCATATCTCTCCTTGAGAAGTTCCTCTTCTCCCTCTAACTTAGACTTCACCTGCAGCCCAGGTCTTCACAAATTACCCTCCAGAGGAATGAAGCCTCTCACCATCTGTCAGCCCCTTCACAGGCCCCATCCCCTGGTGACACCTCCACCCCTGCCCCCAGCCCTTTTTCAAGGGCAGCACATCTGTCCCGAGGAGAAAGGGCTGGGATCTGGTTAGTGTCGGCTCACTGCTGAGAAGTTCGACGTGGAGGACTCATTTATCTTCCAGTCTGTGTGTGTGAAAGTATGCATGAGTGTGTCAAGAACCTGCAGATATAAACAGCTCTGCCTCAGAGAAGGAAGCATACTCTCATTTTTCCTCAGTGGACGACAAACAGAGATAAACCAGACGCTAAGTTTTCTCAGGTCCTGTCGCCAGTAATCTCAGCCAAGGGGGCACTGGCAGGGCATGCTTCCTGAAGACTCTGGGACCCAGTGGTCCTCAAGGCATCACCCCAACAGCTCAGTGCACCCTGTTTTTGGGCTCAGCCACCAGTCTGGGGCAGGCTCCCCATTCCCAGTTCTCAGAGCAATCTGGAGAATGAGGGATATTTATAATCCAAGGTCAGCTGGTGCCATCTTGCTTCTTGGGAAAGAATGTCTCCAGCTAAGAGTCTGCCCCAAGAATGCTCGAGGGGTCAGAGGGACGAGAGGTCTCCAGCAGGCCAGTCATTCTAACAGCTTATTTCATCCTTCAGTGTTTCCTGAGGGCCAACTGTGCTGGGCACTCTGGCATGTGGGGATGCTGGATAGGGCATTTGTGTAGCAAGTGGATAGCTGAAAGGCTGGGCAGAGTGACCACGAGGGCCTCATTTAGCCCTGGGTAGTGAATGCCTGTTCACCTGTCCATGTCAGTATGTCTGTCCTACTATTCTAGTGATTCTTAGGTACGCACTGTGAGGAAGGCAGCCCACAGTCCCAGAGCTGGGACTCCACGCGAGCCTTTGGAGCATGGCGGGAATCATGGTACTGATGGTGATGAGGAGTTTTAACCCAAAAGCTGTTGAGAGCATGTGTGCAGTAGCCCTGAAAGGCCTTAATCCGCCTGCTCACCAGGGCAAAGGCTGCCCGGGTGCAAGGGAGACTGGAGGTCTGCTGGGCAGTCCTGCCTGTTTCAGCGGGATTGTGACTAAGGCAGCCCTCAGTTTGGGGGCCCACAGAATTGAAGAGCAAGGAAATGCCAAGAGTGTAGCTGAGATGGCCACAGTTAAGCTAAGGGGCTACTGCACACATGCTCTCAACAGCTTTTGGGTTAAAACTCCTCATCACCATCGCTGCCATGATTCCTGCCACGCTCCAAAGGCCTGCGTGGAGTCCCAGCTCTGGGACGGTGGACTGTCTTCCTCACAGTGAGTGCCTAAGAATCACTAGGACAGCTAAGGGGTTCTTGGCCTTCGTGCATTTGTAAGAGAAATCAAAATTTCTTCCAAGGAGGAGCATATGTTCTTTCTGCCCGAGGCCCAGGGTGGTCTCCAAGTCCAGACTGTATATTTTTGAGAAAAGTGTCATTAGAAGGAGGGGACACCTATTCCTAGAGGTCTCACCCCACTCAGGGCCTCAGGACACTGTCTGCTGAGTGGAAATCACCGCCAGCCAATGGGCCACCCTCCTACTATGTGTGTGCCCACAGAGGCCCAAAATAAATAACAATGAACGCCTCAACCTTAGTCCCAGGTGGCCCCAGAGCAGAGTGGCTGGGGTGAGTGAAGATGATGAACTGGCCAGAAGGAGGATGAGAATGGGGAACAAAAGTCTGGGCAGGCAGGAGGGGGAAACCAGGGCGAGCCCTCAGCAAGACCAGGCAGGAAGATTACTTTTCACTGAAATAGTCCCAAAGCCTAATTTTAGACAATAGTTCCTTTCTCCACTAGCATTCTTCCAAGAACTAGGATTTGTATTCAGTGAACTCCTGTCATCCCCTGGGGGAAGCTGCATCCTCTGGTGTTTGGAGTGCTTTTTCTCTGTGCTGAGCCAAACAATGAGGAGATGTGCCCCAGCAAGAAGAGGGAAGGCTCGGCTCCAGCCCTTCTAAAATTGCACGCGTGTTCTCCGCCACACACACACACCTATCCACCTCCAGCTGACAAGCGCACAGCAGACAAGAGCTGGAGCTCCACACAGCAGCCACGATGATCTTCTCAAAACACACATCGGATCATGTAAACTGCACTTCCTCTCCCACTTCAAACTTTGATAGAACTTCCAAGTCTCTTGGAATAAAAGCTCCTTAATTCAGCTCTCCGGGCTCGAGTCATCTGGCTCCTTCTGCTCTCCAGTGTCATCTCACACCACTTCTTGTTATCACTGCCCCTGGCTCCAGTCCCTGCTCCATCCTAACAGGGCTTCTGCATGTGCCAGCCCCTCTCCCAAGAAAACCCCACCCCACCTTTCTTTGCCCAGTTACCTCCTACTCTTCCTGTGGACTCAGCCAATATTCAGTTCCTCTGAAAAGCTTCTCTGACCTCTCAGAGTGGCTCCCCCCACAACAGCCATCATAGGCCCACACCTCCCTCCCTCTGAGTGCTGTGGTCAGCCACCATTCTATCATGACCAGTGTGATTTTCCATCAGTGTGCAACTTCCCTGCTAGACTGTGAGCTCCATGAGGGCAAGGCCTGTTCTGCTCACCACCTGGGGAAGTTGCATCCTCTGGTGTTCCAAGCATGGAGTGCTTTTTCTCTGTGTGGAGGCAAACAAGGAGACATAACCCAGCACGAAGAAGGAAGGTGCTTAGCACAATGCCAACCTGGTGAAACCCTGTCTCTACTAAAAATACAAAAATTAGCTGGGTGTGGTGGTGTGTGCCTGTAGTCCCAGCTACTCGGGAGGCTGAGACAGAAGAATCACTTGAACCTGGGAGGCGGAGGTTGCAGTGAGCCGAGATCGTGCCACTGCACTCCAGCCTGGGCGAGAGTGCAAGACTCCATCTCAAAAAAAAAAAAAAAAAAACTCAAAAAATATTGCATGAATGAATGGATACATGAATGAATGAACAAACAAAACAATCAAACTGGTATGAGCTTTGGGCACTCTGCAAAGCTTTAAGTAAAAGCACTCAAACAAAGCTTCTGAATAAAGCTAAAAACCAGCTCAGGTATAGCAGTCGCCTGCTCTCATTCTCACCCTGAGCCCAGAAACCGTTCCTCTCCACCATCCTGATAATCAGCACCCACGTGGTCACTCAACTCTCATCTTCACAGTCTGGCCAAATCCCAGTCCCTGGGAGGGGTGGATACCCTGCTTCTTCAGGTGAGGAAATGGGTCTAGTGTCCAGGATCACACTGTCAGGCATCAGAACAGCAGGGTCTACACCAGGACCCTTGACTCTAACGTGCTATTCTATTAGTCAGAACAGGTGAGACCATGCCACAGGCCTCGAAAAAAAAAAAGAAAGAAAGAAAAGACTTCCCACCCTGTCTGGGAAGCCAAGTTGCAGAGAAGGCTCAAGGGGAAGGCCAGACTCTTCCAGACATCAGCACGTCATCTTCTGGATGGCTGCAGAGTGGAGGGAGAGGGACAGACGGAGGGAGGAAATGACTGAGCTCCCACCTTAGTGCTCTGACCCTCCAGATCTCACTCCTCGGGCTCCAGATGGCCTCGCTGGGCCTGGCCTGAGGAGGGCAGTTTGACACTGTCTTAGGGAAGCCCCACTTCGTTGTGAAAACTCAAGGCTCAAATCCTGGTCATTAGCCAGAGATGTGGAAGGACTGGCATGGAGGGGGAGCCCTGGCCTAGGAAACCAACCCTGGATGCAGGTCCTGTCCCCAGCTCCGACTGGCCAGATGTCATTAATTATGTCTCTTCATGCCTTTGTTTCCCCAAAGGTGAAAGGGAGATGCTTGGCACCAACATCCCCCCTTGCCGGGGTTAGTGTACAGATTAAAGAAGAGGTGAGAAATGACGTTCCCATGCAAGTGACATCAATTATCATAGATGGAGAATGTCACCTAGAGCCCCAGGGAAGATTCTTCCCTTCAGCGGTGCCTGGCCCTGTGGAAAAGGCCCATTTTGTCAGTCCCCTGTCCTCCTCTACACTCTTGTTCTCAGAGTTTCTTACCCTAGTTTCCATGAAGGCTGAGATTCTCCAAGCTGCATGAAGTCCTGGGGACTGGCCATGGTACCATGGGACTGACCAGGGCAGCGGATGTGAATGTTCACTTCAATACACGCCTGTCATGGGACTGGCACTTCACTCCCCCACCCACATACAGGTTCCTGCCACCCCCAGCGAGGAACACAGGCCACTCGGAGGGAGACACTTTTCCATTCTCACCTGGTCCTTTGCTGGTGGAGTTCCAGGGGTTGGGGGTGGGTTGGTTAGGGGGTGATGCTGGTATAGAGGACCCCGGAGTGGGGTTTGGTGAAGTGGGGGAGCATGACCTTCCTGGACCATGACCTCCCATTAGCTCCCCTCGAGGAATGTTTCCAAGCAATTCTCTCTGCTTCTTTGAAATCACACTCAATCTCTCTCCCTGGGGGAGGAAAGCCTCATGAGATGAGCAAGGAGCAGCGGGTTTGCAAGAACCTTGAGAGAGCCCAGAACAGCAATCCGGCAGCCACCATCGCTGCTGTGAGGTGCAGGGAGCAGTGGGAAGGGAGAGAGGAGGTGTGGAGAAGGGGGTGGGTGAGGCAGATGATGGAGGCTGTCAGGAGAGGCTCTGTGACTGCACAGAGCGGGGGTGGGTGTGTGGGTGAGGGTGGGGAGGCCTCACAGGGCTCAGAGACGGGACTTCAGAAGTTGAGAAATCCAACTGGAGCCTCCAAGTCTCAGCCAACTTCTGATCAGACCTTCTGTGAACAGCACAGACTCCAGCCTAAAAAGGCTTCTGGAATGGCATTTCTCTTCTTGTTAGCTAATACACAGGTTTCTAATCAAGCCTACTCTAATAGATTCTTCTCATTTTTACAGAAGAACCGGAGACTCAAAGGAGAAGCCAACTCAACCCAAGGAGACGCAGATAAAATACAAAGGCAGGGTCAGAATTCAAATCCAGGCCCCTCTAACTCCAAAGGACACAACCAGACATCTCTAGGTCTTATTTTCCTCCTCCCAACAATGGATGAGATTCTCCTATTTAGAGCCACTTCCCTAATTAGAAGTAATGAGGAAACGTCCCTCCCCAGTCTTCTCAGAAACAGGGAGTCCAGATTTGAACACAGTTTGGTCTCCTAGGAAAAAATAAGCCAGAAAAATCCCAGTTGCAATTACCAATGCCATCCATGTGATTATCAACCACAAACGTTTACAGGGAGCCAGCTGTGGTGAACAGGCTTGAGTAGGGGAAAGTGACCACCAGGCCCTCTGCCCTCAAGTGGATTCCATCCCATCCCCCACAACCAAGCCCTGAGTAGCTGGCGTTTGGAGGCTTTTAGATCCTGGGCTTCCCAAGGGGAGATGCAGAGAGAAGAGGCCTGTAAGCCCAGATGACCTAAACGATGTCCTACAAAACTGCCCACTGCCTTAGCCCTCTAAACACAAGGCACTGTTGGCTTCCTCTTCTGAAGTCAGGATGCCCGGCAGGGCCACCCTCCTAAAATCAGGGCAGGCAAGCACACACCACAAAAGCCAGAGCCTAGGCCACCTCCACTGACCTTCCTCAGATCCTGTCCTTCCCCATGATAAGTGCAAATGTCAAGGTCCCCTCAAGGTGCTTTACCTCTCCCCATGGCTAGTACCTGTCTGTGCCTCAGCTGCCTCTCCTGGGAAATGGGGACCACTCTCCGGGTCAGTGTAAGACTTAAATAAGCTATCATATGTAAAGTGCTAACTGTGCTCAATAAACATGTCATCAACATCATTACCGCTGAGAAAGGGATGGACACAGATGGGCCTGTAAGGATGGGAGATCCAGCCTGAGAGATACTTGCCAGGAGAGGGAGGGGATAGGAACTGACGCTTATCAGAGTTAATGACAGGTCAGGAGCACATGCTAAGGAGACAGCAAGCCTGGGTCCCATTCCTAGCCCTTCCACTTCATACGGTGACTCTGGGCAAGTTACTTAACCTGTCTGAGCCTCAGTTTTGTCATATGTATCATGGGGATAACAGTGGTGACAGCTTTCCCCATAGAGTGGTTGAAGTAGTATAGGCAATAATATGTGCCAAGTGCTAGCACACTTTAAAAAAGAACTTAATACTCTGTTTCAGCTTTTCTATTATTGGAGCGCAGTAGTCTCTTTGCTCTGCCCTCTTCTAGTAAATGCCGAGGATTTTCACTTTTCCCTTTTATCAGAGCCAAGAGGTCTCCGTCACAGTACACCAGGGGTCAGGGCAGGAGCTTGGCATCTGCTTCAGCCACAAGCCTTCATCTCCATTCTCCTGGGAGTCTTTACCTGTGGCCTGTGCCACGTTCAGGGGAAGAAATCACTATACCTCTTTCTCACAAAAGCCAATCCCAGAAGCCTCTCCCCAAAGACGTGGCTGGGAATTGGCTCAATGGCAGGTGCCAACTCTATACTTGCACGACATTGACAGTGAGTATCTCCAAATCCCAGCCCTGCTCATTGGTCTGGGAGAAGCTGGATGGTTTAGCCACAGGGCCAGCTTCATGCATGTGTGATCTGTGCAGCTGCACAGGGCTCCACACTGAGTTTAATACTCTGTTGTTTCTGTCTTGAAATTCTCAGTACTTTTTGTACAAGGGGTCCCATATTTTCATTTTGCATAGGGTCCCACAAATCATGTTGCCGGTTTAGCATGCTTATCCACACATCTCCCGCTGGCTTCCATCGCTCCTGAGAGCCGCTGCCAGCACTAGATCCAGGCTGCACATCTCAGACCTTTCCTCAGCGTCAGCTCTCACCTGGGCACCTGACTGCTCTCTGGCTTCTACCCTTGGGCCTGTACTCTCTTTTCAACAAAGCAACCAGAGGATCCTTAAAAATGTGAGTTAGAATCACATCACCCCTCTGCTTAAACCCTGCAATAGCTCCCTTCTCACTCAAGGGAGAAGAAAGGCCCAAGTCCAGCTGGTGGTGGGCAAGGCCCTTCGCGGTCTACCTCCCTCCCTTACCTTGCTGACCTCATCTCCTGGGGCCCCCCTGTTGTCCCTCTGCTCCAGCAATACTGGCCTTCTTGTTCTTCTGAATAGGCGGCAGGCACATTCCCACCCCAGGGCCTTTGATCTGGCTGTTGCTTCTGCATGGGACACTCTTAAGCCAGATATCCATCCCCAAGCAAAGGACCAGATATCCTTTTAATGCCAGAAAAGTCCTCTAACATCATCTCATCTATAAAGGACAACACTTCATCCAGCCTTTTAAAAAAGTATGAAGTGTTGGTGAGAATGGAGAAATCGGAACCTCCAGGCATTGCTGGTGGGAATAAAAAATGGTGCAGCCCCTGTGGAAAACAGTATGGTGGTTTCTCAAAAAATGAAAAATAAGATTACCATAGGATTCAGCAATTCCACTTCTGAATTATATACCCCAAAGAATTGAGAGCAGGGGCTCAAACAGATATTTTTACACGCATGCTCCCAGCAGCACTATTCACAACAGCCAAAAGATGGAAACTACCAAAGTATCCATATCAGATGAATGAATAGATAAAATATGCTATCTATACACAATGGAACATTATTCAACCTTCAAAAGGAATGAGATGCTGACACATGCTACAACAGGGATAAGCCTCAAAAACATTATGCTAAGTGAAATAAGCCAGACACAAAAGGACAAATATTGTGGGAAGTACCCGGACTAGTAAAAATCATAGAGACAGAAAGTAGATTAGAGATGACCAAGGGCTGGGGGGAGGAAGGAATGGAGTTGGTGTTTAATGGGTAGAGTTTCCGTTTGGAATGATGAAAAAGTTCTGGAAATGGATTCTGGTAGTGGTTGCCCACCATGGTGAATGTACATAATGTCACTGACTGGCACACTTAAAAATGGTTACAAGATAAATTTTACGTCGTATGCATTTTATGACAAAATAAAGAAAAATAAAACAGCATAGGTGGAAGATTCAATTTAACATGAAATCCACTCTGGGCCCTGCACTCCTTCCAGGCCCATATCTCCCACCAGCCATCCTCAGCCTCCCCCACCCCCACCCCATGGCCACCCCAGGGCCCCGAGCCTTGCTAACAGGTGACCCCTGACCACCACGCACAACCAATGGCCAAGTCCCAGCCCTGTCCCGGTGGGGGTGAGTGGGTAGACAGGGACACACACGTACACAGGAATGCAGCCCAGGCCATAGGGAGGAGTCGCATTTTGGAAATCTGAGCCCTGCTCCCAGGACTAGAAATTCCAGGGAAGCCAAGTCAGTAGCCATAGTGTGTGTCAGAAAGGGAGGGAGGAGGCATCATTCCCTCTGCAGCCAGGCCCACAGCTGCCCTCCTCGCCTCCTCGGGAATGTGAAGTACGTCCCTGTGGCCGTGCACTTGAGGCAAGCGCGAAGGCCCACTCTCTCCACTCATGGCTTTACGTGGCAACTGTCAAGGCTTAGCGGGGAGGGGTAAGATTCTTCTGATCGCCTGGGAAAATGTGAAGATGCTCACAGCTCAGCCTCAATGCCACGGTGAGGTGGATAGGGGCTGCCCTGGTATTCCAGACTCCCACCTTACTGGAGATGGACAAGCTCTTTAGGGAGAGGAATGCCAGATGGCAAAGTGCCCGCCCACGGGGCTAATTTTAGGCTCATCTCCACAGCAGCAACAGCGACGGCTCCCTGTGCAGAGCCCCCTGCACATCTCAGCTAGGGAGGTTTAAACTACTGGGCAACCCAGAGGGAAAGGAAAATGTACACAAGCCCATATCCACATCCACACATGCAGGCAGGCACACACACACACATACACGCACACACACCCTTCCTCAAGGTGCACGTGCACACACACACACTTCCTCAAGGCACGCACACACACACACAAACACACACACTCCTCAAGGTGCACGCACACACCCTTCCTCAAGGCGTGCACACACACACCCTTCCTCAAGGCATGCACACACACACACACCCTTCCGCAAGGCACGTGCGCGTGCGCGCACACACACACACAAACACACACCCACCCTTCCTCAAGGGTGGCCTTGTAAATGATCTTTTCTGCCCTGCAGAAGGTAAGGGAGTCTGTCCATGCTCCCGGGACAGTACTGACTGCTCCTTAGTCCCTGCAGTTCTGAACCCAATAAGAAACTCCCAAATGTTATTACCATGTGACCCTTAAGATTCCTGAGTCAGAGGGCCTGATGTCACTAGGCCCCAAGAAAAGACCCTGAGTGAGATTTAAAAATAAACAGCCTTTAGCTCACAAGTACAGGTGGGACCTGCTGTCCCCTCTGACAACAGAACAGGTTGGCTGGACAGTACATATTATCAAGGACTTGGGTTAGACTTGAGGGTGAATCTTCCAACCCAGGGGAACCAAAAACATGGAGCTACAGAGGCTCCTCTGGCACAATGACTGAGTCGCCCTGGGCCAGGGCAAGTGCAGCCACCCGCAGACAGCAAGTTGGCTCCATGGCCCCAGAAGCGAAGCCCTGCTGGTATTTTCGCCACTCCTTGCTATGCCCTTTATATACATTACCTCGGGCTCTTGTCCAGGTCACAAAGGCCGGAACTAGGACTCAAAGCCAGGTATGTCCACAGACACTGCCCTTCCTCTGACCCCAGAACCAAGCTCCAGGGGACTGCTGGACCATCTAAATTTCACTACGCCCACAGATTAGTCCTGTGTTGCCCCCTCCCCAGTAAAGCCAAGGGAACTGGCCTCAAGCTCCAGGGCACCTCTTCTTTCCCACCTTCCCACTCTGAAGTGCAGCTCTGCAGACAGTCTCTGAATCCCAAGTTTTCTAACTTGGGAAGCATGAAGAGGCCACTAGTACCACTCTGATTTCCTTGTTATTCCTGGAGCCAACCTTTGTCCTAGGACCCCTCGGCCCGGGAGAGGAAGGGGGACAACAGGACTGTCAGAGGGTGCAGGCACAAAGGAGGACCAGCCCTTCAGTCTCCTTGAAGTCCCTGGGACCCCACCCTGGTCCTCAAAGTCATAATATTTACAGGGAACACTGCAAAGCCAGCCACCCAGCAGCTCTGCCTGGCAAGTTACCGCAAACAGCAGATGGCTCTGAACAATTTGAACGCAGGCCCCCCTCTCCTTACAGCCGGCACCCCAGCCCACCCCCGGTAAGTAAATAAACAAGCAAGAAACTCCAGAACCAGGCAGAAGCACAGCTCTGGATGGCTTTATCTAAGCAAGCTGCCCTTCCTGCAGAGGCCACCCTGGAGCCAGAACCACACATTCACACTGCAGGGGAAAGCCGGTACACATCCTTCTAGGGGCAAAAAATGTCCACTGCAGACACACACACACACACACACACACACACACACACGCACGCACAACCAGTGCTGTAGTCTGTGTGTGGCTGTGAGTATGTGGGAGCAGGGCAAGTAGAGGGGATGGAGAAAGGAGAGGGAGGGAACGTTAATAGAGCCAAAGTGCTTATTTTATTAAAACCTTTTATAAATAAGCCTCACTTAGCCCCAGCCAGACACATAGTCTTGGTGCCTAAAATCATGACTCCTCTACATTCTGGAGACCTAGATGGTGAGACAGGGGTGTGTACAGGGTGGGAGATGAAACCCACCAAAGTTCTGAATGCCTACCCCTGCCCCTCCAGCTCCCAGAACTCCTGCATGGGGACCCATCCATCCGCAAGTTAGCTAGAAAAGCTGGAGTCCAAATGACACCATAACACTTACTGGCTGTGTGATCTTGGACAAGTTACTTAACCTCTCTGTGCTTCAGTTTCTCATCTGTAAAATGGAGAATAATATCTGTAATCAGGAGCTGCAGAGTTAAAGTAGATACTAGCTATCAGGATAATTCTCCCATTTTTCATTTTTCTTACCTCTCTCTATAGTCTACAAAAAAGACTTCTTTCGTGGACAGGCTGAGAATCATCGTCACCACCATCACCCTGTATCTAATCCCAAGACGGCTCTCCAGGGTAGGTGCTCTTATCCCTATCTTATTGATGAAGACACTGAGGCTCAGAAAGGTTCTGACACTGACCTGAGGTCAAAGCCTAAGTGACAGCGCCACAGGACCGTCAAAGAGGCAGAGCATGAGAGCCCAAGCAGGCCCATGGAAAGGCTTCCAGAAGATGCAGCTCTCCTCAGAACTCCAGGCCAGGAGGAGGTCAGGAAAGGCTCAAAGGCATGAATGAGCCCGAAGCAGCTCAGCTTTAGGTGGACAGGAGGGCACAGGGCCAGCTGCCAAGCTGGGTGACTCAGCCTTGACACTTTACTCCTCCTGGGGCCCAGGCACTGAGCCCTGGCTCCCCTCATCCTCGGCAGAGGCCACCATCCTTAACGTCAACCAGGAGCCCCGAGGCCCAGCGAGAGAGACCCCACGGCATGCCAGTGGCTCCAGGGATCCTATCTTCCACCCTGGCCATCTCTCGGCTTCTCAGAACACTGTCCTTCATGCTGCCACTCCCCACCCATATGTGCTCTCTGGAAGGAACTGGGGTGCCCCCAGAACTGGCCCATCTTCTACTTAGGAGACATGTTTCAATTTGCTCAGCACAGTCTCGTTATGCCTATTGTCTGGAACAAATTATTAACAGCACCCTCTCTCCTTCCACTCTCAAAAGAGTCCTGGTTTTGATGCTAAATCATATGGTCACCATACCCTGACCCTCCCTCAAGGCTACCTGAGCTGTGGGCCCAAATCTGTTAGCCAAGGAGGGGCACCTCACCCTCCTTGGGCAGTTTCAAGGACGTCCAGGAAACACCCCTGACCAGTCTTTTTTACTTTGCAGGCTGCAGAAACTTTCTTCCCACGCTGCCTGCCAGCGCCCCCGACCCCACCCCGTTTCCTGTAACTTCTCCTAGATATAGCCCAGCTGGGTCTTCTCATCATAATGCAAATGACCCAAGGTCTTAAGCCCGTCAGCGTGGAGGGGAACCTCCAGCAGAAACCGGCCACTCCAAAACAGAGAAAGACGACAGCCAGAGCCATGACCCAGCACAGCTCATGCAAACACTAGGATCCATAAGAAAGTGCTGGACCTTCAAGGAGAGGAGAAACAGGTACTCCCTCAGGCTCCAGTCCATTCATTTCTTCACTACTTCATTCATTCAACAAAAACTGATTAAATTACCGGGTTCAAGGCTGCGTCCCTATAATCAATGGTACAAATATAACAACCCACGGAATTGGATGTAGATACACACAGACACATGTATGTGTATACACAGATTTTATTATTCATGTGTGTGGGTTGTGAGAGCTATTCCAAGAATAATCTGAAAATCATTGGTATCAGGCTTTGAAATGCATCGATGCTTTTTAATACATTTACCTCCTTGGTGATGTTTGAGCCCATGTGATATTTATTACATTGTTATTTAAATGAGCCTAGACTCTGAGACCTCTTCTACTTTCATAGAAAATACCAGGGTTGGGGAAGCTAGCCAGGGGAAAAAAAATCAATCCAGCCAAATCCATTGACTTGGGAATAGGTATTAATTGCCCAGGATTTTATCAGCACAGCAGGAGGCTGGGGGTAAACTACAGAGTGCAAAGTAGGTGACAGTAACAACAACAAAAAAAAATACAAATCTACAAGGCCGCAGAGAAGCTCATCTCTTGCCTAGGAGGACATTCATCCTGACCCGGCCCAGCCCAGTCATAGACAAACATGAGATATTCAAATCAAGGGAAATAGTAACCCCCCTTAAAAAGGCCTATTGCAGATGCAAAAAAGAATTTCCTTTCAACACAACATTAATTAGGCAAACATGTACTAAACCCAATGGCAGGCCAGGCACTCTGCTAGGACTGGCAACATCAGCAATAAATAAGGCCTATCTTGGGTCTTGAGACACACCCAGTCTAGGAGGAGACAGATAAAACCAGGAGAGTACAACAGCTGGTCACGGTGTGTGGTCACACAGGAGCACCAGAAAGGAAAGGAAAGAGTCCATCCCTGAATGCTGGAAGGTGACCCAGGAAGGCTTCCCAGAGAAGGTGATATTTGAGGTGGGTTCTGGAATGCAGATGAGTAGCAAAGGGGGACAAGACACTGGAGGGACAGAAAGCATTCTAGAGAAGCTTGGCAGAAGAGAACAGCTGTTCAGGGGTGTAGGGCAGATGGGGGGAAGCCAGTATTTTGGGCCAGAATGGCAAGGAAGTGATGTGCTCAGACCTGAATTTTGGAAATGTCGCATTACAGCTGTATGGAAGGTGGCCCAGAGCTAAGTAAAAGGCTGCGCAATGGTCCAGATGAGAGATGATGAAGGTCTAACCAGGGCAGGTTGGGAGGGGCCGCGGAGGTTGGAGGAATGGAGGGGACGTTTCAGAGCCAAACCCATCAGCACTGTATGACCAACTGAAAGTGGGAGGCGAGGAGAGGGAGTTGTCAAGGATGACTTCAGTTTCTAAGCAGGCAACAGGGAGAATGACAGGAAACAAGACAGAGAAGAGAGGCAGTGGAGGAGCCGGTCTCCGTGAGGACAGTGGGGTGGATGAGTGAGGGGTACACATGATGGGTTTAAGGTACCCCAGGGAGCAATAACTAACAGGCAGCTGGAAATGTGCAGGTGCATCTCCGGAGAGGCTGGGCCAGAGGGACAGATATGGGGATGGTTAACAAAATCACAGAGATGGACAAAATGAGCTGGAAGAAAAGAGCCCAAGATGGAGCCCTGGGAAAAACAAATGCTTGAGGAGGAAAAGAAAAGAGGAGGCCAAAACAACAGACAGAGTGGGAACAGCCAAAGAAAGACGAGAATGGGAGTGGGGCCAGAGCAAGCAGTGCCAGGTGAAGGAGACCCATCATGTGGCAGCCAGGGGCCCCCAATATGAGCGGCAAGGGCTGCTTTCACCATGAGGGTCCTCTGTGAGATTGGGGAGGCACATACGCTGAGAACTACCCTGTCAAGAGGGCCAGTGGGGAGTTGGAGGAGAGAGACGTGAGAGATGGAGGCACGCCAGGGAGTGAAGGAGGTGTTTCTATACTGGGGACCTGTGTCCCTAGTTAGCCTCTACAGGAGGGACCTGGGGAAGGAGGCGGGGCGGGAGGCCAGGAGTCATGGAAGGAAGGAGGGAGGAAGGTGGCCAGAAGGAAAGAATGGAGGCCAGGTCAAAGGAGGTAATGCCTTGGGCAGGAGAAGGAACTGGGCTGCTCTGAGAAGCCAGGAGGTGCAGGACGTCGGCTGAGATGGAGAGGGAAGGCTTATGACGTCCTCAATGAGGCAGGAAGTTTCTCTGCAAAAAAATGAGGGCTTGGTGGAGACACAGGACTGGGAGCTATAGAGAGGACAGCAGTGAGGGCTCAGATCGGCCACTCTGGAGAAGAGGATATGACTAAAACAGCAAATCTCCTCAGAAGATCCTTGCCAAAATGTCTGGCCCAGGAGAGGAACTGGTTCAGAAGAGTTAGGAACGCAGCTTCGAGACTTTCCTCTGGACTAGGATTTGTAGTCCTGACCACTCTCCCTGCCTCAATCTTCAAACCACTTTTTCCCAATACCAGTAGGGTCCATTTGTACAGGGAGAGTTTTCGCAAAAGAGAGCTAAGCACCCCCACACCCCTGCTGCGAGCACACACACATGCGCACGCACACGTTCCACACCATGCTGGCCACTCCTGGTTCCATACAGGCCCACATCTGTTTCTTGCTCTTGGTGAAGCCCCCAGCAGAGCGGCACATGTGGAGAGGCATGTGACAAGCAGATGAGAGGGACACTAACCCTGAGGTTAGAAAAACCTATAACTTTCCCCCTCGCTGACCACAGGGTCAGTCAACTCTACCAGAATTAAGTGCTTCTCTGTCCGTGGCTCTGAATAGGACAAACTCCAGCCTGAAGTGAATACCACCAAAAACTAATTTAACGGACAGTGCACAGATGTCCATGCAGGCCTTCTGAGCTGCAACTACAAAAAACAAACGGTGCAGTGCTCGCTGGGGAGCTTAGCTCTATGGGGGGCTACAAATGGCCCTTAGCCTTCCTCAAGAGTGGAGAGAGGAGAGGTACAATGAGGGCAAAGCCGTAGGAAGGGCCTGGCTTCCTACAGGGCCTGTACAGGGCCGGGTGCACCAGGACAGAGCAGGTGTTCCCGGTGATGGGGGTGAGGATGACTGCCAATCCCTGAGCCATCACGATGCCAGTTTCAGTCTCAGGCCAGGAAGCTGGACAGACACTTTGGGCCATCAGCTAGAGGAGAGAGGCTGTCCCCTACGACCCTTCCCCAGCAGATGCAGCTCACAGCCAAGCCTGACTTTTTCTTGTGGAAAAATGGGGGAAGAAGAGGGAGCTGGTCATACCTGGATGCTGTGCTAGTGGCCGGATGTCAAAGCAGCCTTTATAATCCCCTTGATCGCCCAGTTTGGTGTCCATCTTTTGCTCACCCTAAATGAATGCCTCCACTGCGTCTTCAAGCCCATTTCCCTCCTCTGCCCTCTGGTGGAATGAGCCATGGAGGGCCACCTCCTCATGGGAGACCTGTTTGGCAGGAGCTCTGCTGCCATGTGAACAGGTGGCCTTTGGGAGCCTAGATCCTCCTAAAATGGTTTTGAGCTTTCTCTGCATCCACAGAGGTGCATTTCCCTGCAGGAAGGATGATACATGCTTAGATTTTTCAGAGGCCCAAAGGAAGATAAAAAATTGCTTTGGGGGATTAAAAGACACCATGGAGTAAAGACAGAGGGCTGGGCTTGGCCTCCCCCGGGGCGTGGCAGATGTAAGTGAAGAACCTTCCTCATAATCCCATGGTGATCCTGGGCCATCAAGGCTGCAGGTGCAGCACGGCCTGAGGCTAGGCCACCCAGTCCCATCCTGGGAATGGACTCCGCTCCTTCTCACCTTTGCCCACTCAGGACAGCAGGCTGAGGTCTGCATCCCCGAGGGTTCATCTCTGAGGTCTGCTCTCACATTGCCAGTGAACCTGCAACTGGCACGCTATAAACAGAGACACGTGGGATGTGAGATGGACATTTCAAGGCCTCCCTCTTCCCTGGAATAAGGTGCCTAAAGCTGACTTTGGAAAACCAGAAGCCAAACACTACAAGGACACCGTGCTGACCCAGCCTTGGGCAGAGGCCAGCACACTTCCCATCTGCCCCTCCAGGGGCTTGGGGGCCGCCCAGCACACCTGCACATGAGGACCAGCTGCCCAAACAGACTGACCAGGGGTTCCTGGAAGCTCTAAGGATATACAGGGCATGCTGATACCTCTAGGAGGGTGGGAGGGGAGGAGACGGAAGGGAAAGGAAGCAAAAGTGTGTGGGTCTGGGTTAAGGAAAGGGAGCTACATTCTGAGGATTTCAAAGCACGTGCCACTCCTGAGGCTTTCAGGCCACAAAACCTGGCCAAACCCCCCCTTTTCAAGCCTGATGACCACAGACTGTCTAAACACTTCCAGATGTCCTTGAGGGCTGTGCAGGGGACGGCAAGTGCAGCTTGGACAAAACAGAGTGAAAGATCACCTCTTGGGAAAGAGAAGCTATAAATTACTATTATGACTTCCCACCCAGAAGGAGGGAGACACCCTGGGGCTGAAGACTGAGGGCGGCCAATGGAGACGTCCTTCCCAGGAGGACACCCAGTCAAGGACACTGCCTGGGCTGTCTCCAGTTGCCTTGTTCCAGCCCAGCCTCCACCATCACCCCTTCCCAAGGTCTAAATGCCACAGTACAGAAATATTACCAAAATATTCTCATCCTCACCCCCAAGCAATGGGCTTAGCTTTTCCAGGGCCTGGGGTTCCTGTTAGGTCAGAGTAGTAACACAGGCAGGCCCTGCAACTTTAGTCTAACCTCCACTTGCACAACTCCAGGGAGTGCCATTCACAAGTGGGCCACATCTGAATGACTGCCCTGCAGGTACAGGACCTTATGCTATAGTCCCACCGGCTAACGGTTCGCCCTGGGGTGGCCAGTGGATCTACAACCAGCTCTCCTCCACCAAGCTCCCAGCTTGTCTGTCCAGCAACTTCATCTCTGTCCCAGGGGTACCCACAGTCCCACCAGAGTGTCCTGGGGCCCTCAAAGCACCCCCATCACACTGGGACTCTGGCAGTAGGGGCAGAGTCAGCGGCTGCTGAAAGCCTGCCTGCTCTGGACGAGCGCCTCCTCCTCACATCTAAAGCATTTGTCTTAATTTACTTTATGTAATTAAGAAAAATCCACTACTGTTGTGGCAGGAGTGGGGGAAGCAAGTTACACAACAGTATAGCCTCCGTTATACTAATTTGTTTTAAATGATTTCTAGAAAGAAATAGCAAAATGTGATAGAATTAAGGGGGATTTTATCCTTTCTCCTTTATACTTTTTTAACTTTCCAGATTGTTCAAGTGGTGTCTATGGCTTTATGATCACAGAAACAGGGCTATGAATGTGAGCAAGTTTTTTTCTTCCCCTAGAGACACTTAAGATGTAAGTTCCGGGAGCTCCTGGAAGGCTACAAACCTGCCTGGGGTTCAGAAAGTCTGAGGAAGGGCTTAGATGGGCTGGGTCTGCAGGCAGCACAGGTTAGGCAGTGATCCACGGGGTTATCCTAAACCGCAGACTTAGAGAGGCACAGAGACCATCCCCAGCTCTCATCAAAAGGTCAGCTGACCAAGGCCAGAGGGCACAAAGCTTGCCTAAGGCCAGTCAGCCGATGAGTGGTGACAAAGCTGGAGTCTGAATCCAGGCCCTCGGTCCCCAGGCAGACAGTGTTACTCCCCTTCTCTGTATCTTTCTTTCTCTCTGCATGTCTCTCTTTCTCCAACTTTCTGTCTCTTTCTCAGTCTCTGCCTCTCTGTCTCCCTCTCCCTCTCTCTCTCTCCCTCCACCACCACCTCCCTCTCTTGCACGCTATACCTCCAGGCCTCACTAAAGACTCTAATGGTGCCCCTTATTCATCCTCCCCCATAGGACAGTCACTTTTTTGTGGCAGGAGAATACAGCATCCACAGGAGGCCACCACTTTTTTAACTTTCCAGATTGTTCAAGTGGTGTCTGTGGCTTTATGATCAGAAGGGGGTCTCTACCACCCCCAGTGACTCTAAATGCACTGAGCTGAGACAATGGCACATGCTAGGAAGACTGGGAATTTCAGTCCCTGTAATCAGACCACAAACAAGGCAACAGGTGAGGCAGGCACAGAGGCCCATGTTCCTGCCACCTGCTGCCCCGACACACACTGTACCAACAGTCTTCCCCCAGTGATACAAAAGAGCCCGGGGTCGAGAGTGAGGCAGGCCTTGGTTCAAGCCCTCTCACTCAGAACTCTGCAGCCTTGGGTTCATTAAACCTTCTTGGAATCCCTGTGTCCTCATCAATAAAATGAGGGTGTTGGCCGGGTGCAGTGGCTCCTGCCTGTAATCCCAGCACTTTGGGAGGCAGAAGTGGGAGGATTACACAAGGACAGGAGTTCAAAACCAGCCTGAGCAACAGAGCAAGACTCTGATTCCATAAAAAAAAATTCTAAAAATTAGGTGGGCATGGTGGGGTAATGCCTGTAGCCTTAGTTACCGGGGAGGCTGAACCAACAGGATCACTTGAGCCCAGGAGTTTGAGGCCACAGTAAGCTATGACTGTGCCACTGCACTCCAGCCTGGGCAACAGAGTGAGACCCTATTTCTAAAATATAATAAAATAAAATAAAATAAAATAAAATAAAATGAGGGTGTGAGGGACAGCGTCACATGCGAAAGAGATAACATGTGCAAAGTGCCCATATGGCCCGGCAGGTGCTTACTACATGCAGGTCATCCTTGTTATGAACTCAGGCCTTCCTGCAGACCAGACTCCCCTGCACCCTGCCTCCCTGACATCCCTGGGCCCTGGGCTGGCTTCCCCTCCCTCCCTCCCTCCCGCCCCGGCTGCTGAGGACCCTTCAGGAACTATGCACAACAACAACAGCTTTTAAGATAGCGGCTGGGCGCGGTGGTTCACACCTGTAATCCCAGCACTTTGGGAGGCTAAGGGCAGATCATTTGAGGTCAGGAGTTCGAGACCAGGCTGGCCAACATGGTGAAACCCTGTCTCTACTAAAAATACACACACACAAAATTAGCCAGGCGTGGTGGTGGGCACCTGTAATCCCAAGCTGAGGCAGGAGGATCACTTGAACCCATAAGGTGGAGGTTGCAGTGAGCCAAGATCGTGCCACTACACTCCTGCCTAGGCAACAGAGTGAGACTCTATCTCAAAAAAAAAAGTTAGTGACATTTTAAATTTGTTTTTCTAACTTTAAAGAGATACACATAATTTTCTCTCTTCTCTTAACTCAATTTGATTTTAAAACATTTCTTTTCATCCAAATCAGAAATAATAAAGGATATTGCCTCCACTCCTACCACCTTAGCAAATCAATTGTTTCTATGTTTCCTTCTGGGGATCTCATTGTTTTTGAATGAATTTTTTTAAAAATGCATATCTAGGGTAGCACCTCATCCATCTATAGCACAACTGAGAGCGGGGAAATAGCCAAAAAGGCATCTGATGGGACAAAGTAGCTGTCACTTAGACTCCACACTCACATTCATGACTTGAACCAGAAGTGATCATCTCAGATTGTCACAAGTACCTGATAACTGTTGCTGTCCAAAAATTCTAATAATATACTTGTTAAGCTCGTGCAGTTTAGAAATAGCAAACTGGAAGGGAAGGTAGGATGGGGGCGGGGCAGAGCCACTTTGGCAGGCACTGTGATAACACTGAAAAGTGGTAAGGCACAGTTTATTAATGAGGAACAAGACAGAAAATGAGTTCTTAAAGTAAGCATAAGTTATCAAAACACCCAGTTGGACCTCTCTAGGGTACGAGCAAACCTCCTCTGACCCTCCTGAGGCCTGCTTTGTATTGTGGCAGGGGATGATAATTAACTGATGCAATGGTGGCCTGAGTCACCCAGAAAAGGTCGCATCAGCAACTACTTCAGGAAGTGGACAAAGCACGTACTTTCAGAAGACTTCTATCAGGAAGAATTATAATAATAAATGCTGGCATGAATTTTTGATTATCCAGAAAAGCAGGCCACACAGAATGGCCCATTCCTCAAGGGTTCTGAAGAGAAGGTTGTTACTGAGACCCTTCATTTTTTAAGTGAAAATGACCCTTTGGACAGTCCCCACTTTTGGTGGGCCTTGTGTGATGTGCAGAAGGGCTCCCTAACTCTCAAGGACATAGACCTCTCCCCACTCAGAGGGCTGAGCCCTTCAGGCCAATGCCCAGACCCAGAGGGGAATGTCAGTCCCTTGTCCCCTGGTCTAACTATCTGACAAATGGGCAATCCAGGGCCTTCAAGGCCTCCCAAATTGGTCTCCATGTGGCTCCACAATGGCTTATCTCCCAATAAACAGCTAAGCTGTAACCCCAGTCTACCTCCTCTCCCCTAAACATGCCCATCCTCCTTCACAGCACCTGTTCAGCCTGCCTCATATCTCCTGCCACTTCCCTCCCCATCAAAATCCCCCTCTGCCTGCTGAATCCTCCTCCGCCTCACAGGCTCCTTTCCATACTGAGTGGATGGCGCTGCCTGTACACCGCCTCCTTGGCTCTGTAAGCTACGTGCAGACAGACACTCCTATTTGTTTCCCTACAGGAACAGCACTGTCTCAGCACCTGGTGGACCTTCAATAAACTTTTGCTGGATTTGAAAACCCATGTCAGCCGGGCATGGTGGCTCACGTGTTACATAATCCCAGCACTTTGGGAGGGTGAGGTGGGAGGATTGCTTGAGTCCAGGAGTTCAAGACTAGCCTTGGCAACATAGTGTGACCCCGTCTCTACAAAAAAAAAATTTTTTTTAATTGCCGGGTGTGGTGGCATGTGCCTGTAGTCCCAGCTACTTGGGAAGCTGAGGTGGGAGGACCACTTGAGCCTAGGAAGTCGAGGTTGCAGTGAGCCATGATTTCACCCCTGCACTCCAGACTGGGAAACAGAGTGAAGATCCTGTCTCAAAAAAAGAAAGAGAGAGAGAGAAAGAGAGAAAGAAAGGAGTGGAGAGAAGGAAGGAAGGAAGGAGAGACAGAGAGAGAGAAAGAAAGGAAGAAAGGAAGAAAAGAAAGAAAGAAAGAAAGAAAGAAAGAAAGAAAGAAAGAGAGAAAGAGAGGGAGGGAGGGAGAGAGAGAGAGAGAGGGAGGGTGGGAGGGAGAGGGAGGGAGGGAAGGAGGAAGGGAAGGAAGAAGACAGAGAAAGAAAGAGAGGGCAAGAGAGGGAAAAAAGAAAGAAGAGAAAAGGGAAGAAAAGAAAAGAGAACAAGGGAGGGAGGGAAGAAGGAAGGAAGAAAAGAAAGAGAAAGAAAAAGAAACAAAGAAAGAGAAAAAGAGAGAGGGAGGGAAGGAAGGAGAGAAAGAGAGAGAGGGAAAGAGGGAAAATAAGAAAGAAAGAAAGAAGAAAAAGGAAAGGAAAAGAAAAGAGAAGAAAAAGAGAGAGAAGGGAGGGAGGAAGAAGGAAGGAAGGAGGGAAGGAAGGGAGGGAAAGAGAGAAAAGAAAGAAAGAGAGAAAGAGATAGAGGGAGGGAGGGAAAGAGAAAGGAAGGAAAGGAGGGAGGGAAGGAGACAAAGAAAGAGAGAGAGGGAAAGAGGGAAAATAAGAGAAAGAAAGAAAGAGAGAAAGAGAGAGAGAGGGAGGGAGGGAAAGAGAAAGGAAGGAAGGAAGGAAGGAAGGGAAGGAGACAAAGAAAGAAAGAAAGAGAGAGAGGGAAAGAGGGAAAATAAGAGAAAGAAAGAAAGAGAGAAAGAAAGAAAGAAAGAAAAAGAGAAAGAAAGGAAGAAAAAGAAAAGAGAAGAAAAAAGAGAGAAGGGAGGGAGGAAGAAGGAAGGGAGGGAGGGAAGGAGACAGAAAGAGAGAGAGAGGGAAAGAGGGAAAATAACAAAAGAAAGAGAGAGAGGGAGGGAGGGAGAGAGAAGGGAGGGAGGGAGGGAGGGAGGGAGGAAGGGAGGAAGGAAGGAAGGAAGGAAGGAAGGAAGGAAGGAAGGAAAGAAGGCAGGCGAGAGAGAGAGAGAGAGAGAGAGAACCCATATCCATACCACAGTGGATCAGGGGCCCTGCTTTCTGTAGCACACAGGGGCATGCACGCCTGCGGGCACTTCACACACATGCCTCACCCTTCCCATGACTTTGGGGAAACTTCTGTACAATGTGAGCTCCCGGAACTGGGAAAGGAAGAAAGGTCCCGCCGAGAAGGAATTCCCCTGGCCCAATAAGGATTTATGCTATTATTTTTCCTTCCACAAACCCTCAATAAACAGAAGAGCTAAATTTGTCTCTGTCCTGACATTCCTAAGAATGGGTGGAACTAGGTGGAAGGGAAGGGGCCCTGCCAGCACTTGCCTCTGTGCCTCCTCTAGCTGACTTTTTCCTTACTGCTCGCTGCAGCACAGCAGAGGGGGAGGCATAGAAATATCCAGAATCACTTGCCCCTCTTCTGCCCCACTTCAAGCAGGAGTCCTGCCTGTGCTCAAAGACTGCCAAGGAAAGGAATGGACTCATCCATGCCAGCCCTTAATCGCCATGGCTGGCCAGGCGCAGTGGCTCACGCCTGTGATCCCAACACTTTGGGAGGCCGAGGCGGAAGGATCCCTTGAGCTCCAGACTTTGAGACCAGCCTTGGCAAAAAAATCAAGACTCTGTCTCTACAAAAAGTTTTAAAATTAGTCAGGCAAGGTGGTGTATACCTGTAGTCCTAGCTACTCAGGAGGCTGAGGCAAGAGGATGGCTTGAGCCCAGGAGTTCAGGGTTACAGTGAGCTGTGATCACACCACTGCACTCCAGCCTGAGTGACAGAGAGAGATTCTCTCAAAATTTTAAAAGCTCATGTCTGGAAGTTCTTCCTAGTGTCTGGTTTAAATCCCTTCTTCTGTTCTGCAGGGAAGATCTTCTTTGCTATTCTCAACTACTTCTTCCTCTGATCTAAAGTCAAATGGACTTTTTCAAATCAGAGGGGAGGAGGTTAAGGAAGGGGACTGAGGAAAAGGGGGCTTTTGTAACTCTATCCCTGGCTCAGACCCTGGCTGGACAGATGAGGAACTAATAGGGTGAAAACAGACAGTGAAGGGGACTGTGTGGGTGTAGACACAGCACAGAGGCTGCTGGGAGAGTAAAGAGAGGACCAAGAGAAGAGCAAGAAGGGAAATTTAAGGGTTAACCCTCCTGTTGAAAAGTCTACCTGACTGCAAGGCACTGACAAAGCTGCTCGCGGGTGTCTTGGGGTTCAGGCACCCCTTTGTCTGGGTTACTCTACTGCCTCAGCCCTGCAGCACCAAAGCAACCATCTGTTGCCCTCCTGCACACAGCATTGGCAACCTGTGCCCACTGCCATGGCAACCAGCTCTCCCAGTACCTGGAGGTCAGGTCTCGCCAGCAATGAGGCCCCCACGTGATTTCTAACAAAGTCCCCCCCTGCCAAAACCAAGTGCTCCCCCTGCCCCTCTACTGGGACCCACACACTTTGGCTGCAGAGTGATGGAGGGACCTGAGGGTGCCCCAACTCGAACCGGTCACACACAGCCATCACATGGTCTAGGGAGTCTGCCCTGGGGTCTCCTGGACTGAGACAACACAGGATCCTGAACGGGGCTTGGTTCTCTGCAGTTTTGCAAGGACAGATCTGAATAACGTCTGACCATTCATGATCACTGCACCCCAGCCCCTTGTCGCCTCCAAACCATGCAGCACGCAGGGCCACTACCACAGGGATAATCTTCAAATACCATTTTCATCCAATCACTCTTCAGCTCAAGCGCCTAAAATAGCAGCCCCAGCTTATCAGATCAAATCTAAATGTTTGTAATATTTCCACCCCTACACACACACTCCAACCTCAACCCTAGGTCCTCACCATTCAAGTCACGTACATCTCCTTTCTGTCCCAATTTTCCTGTCCCTGCCATGTTTTCTTTGCCCATGCCATTAACCCCCTCCTGTGATGTCCTTGTCTTCTGGGTCATATCCACCTCCTTTAGCGAGCCACGCTGCAGTCTGTCACTATAACTATTTGTACCTACCATGGTGTTAGGTGCAAATGAGTAAAACTGTAAAGGATCATCTTTCTGCCTGTGGGTTCCAAATTTCACTGCAAGCTCATCAATGGGAGAGCTTTCTCCTTCATTAGGCCTCGAGAATCCCCTGTTGGACTGGGAGCTCCCACAGGGCCGGCCATCCAGCTATCCCCTTAGAATCTCCCAGCGGCAGGACTGGGGGAGCTCTCTCCATACCCTCCCCAAGCTTCAGCCCCGCACTGGCTTCTCTAAGGGTTCCAAGGCAAGCTGGAGGGCCAAAGTCTAGAGCAGTGCTGCCCAGTGGAGCTCTCTGCAATGCTGGAATGTTCCATAGATACCAGATTCCAAAGACTTGATGTGAACAAAAGATGTAAAGTCACCCACATGTATTTTTTATATTGGTTACCTGTTAAAATGATAATATTTGGATATGCTGGGTTAAATAAAGTGTATGCCTAAAACTCAGTTTACCTGTTTCTTTTCCCTTTTTAAAAAATACAGCTATGGAAAAATATTAAATTACACATATAGCTCACATTATGTTTCTATTGGACCATGGTCATCTATTTTATGTTAAAATGGTCTCTACCCACCGAAGGGTGTAATGAGTGTCCCATCTGAATTGTCCCTAGTTCTTACTTTCTTTTCCCTCTCCATACTGCTTTGTTTTTAGGCTTATTTTTTTTTTTACTGTGGTAAAAAACACATAACGTAAAATCTACCTTCTTAACACATTTTGAAGTGGAGAGTACATTATTGTTAACTATATGCATATTATTGTACAGCATCACTTTTCTCAGTTTAGTTTTCTTTAACCTTGATGTCTGCTTCTTCGATAGATACCTCCAATTATTTCTGGAACAAACTGGTATTACCAGTTAGTTAATTGACTTAGACCTTTAGTGCCCTAATGCTGAATCTTTCATCCCAGGAACGCTTCAGGAATAACCATAATCATAACAGCACATTTCATTTGTACTGCTTACAGTATGGGTGTGCTTTTTGCATGAGTCAGTTCATGTAACGACCCTGTGGAACATGCAAGTCGGGAATTAATATCCCCAAGTCAACAGGTAAGGAAACAGAAGGCCAGGGGTTAAGGGCTGTGTACAAAGGCAGTTCCACAACTAAAGTTCAACCCCTGGACCCCTGGCCACTTTCCATTCCACGCATGCAGTAAGCACAATGAACATGGGTTCAGACGCAGCAGTTACATGTTCTCTTGCCCCATCAAGAATTGTCTCTGCAATAGGAGGGACTGGGACACTGCTGATAAAAAGGGAAGTGTCACTAAGATAGGAGCAGCTAGTGAGGAGAGTTAAGAGGTCTAAAACAGAATCTGTGGGTCTGGGGTCCAGAATCACCTCTGCTCCCAAGTAACTGCATGCCCTTGGATCACTGCTTTTACATCCTGGGCTTTGGTTTCCTCATCTGTGCTACAAGCAGCCGGATGCTTCAAGACGCAGCTAGACCAGCACCGCTTGCCCTTCTAGTGGGAATGCGAACCAGCTCAATCCTTTTGTACAGCAATTTGGCAATATGTGTCAAGAGCCTCAGAAACTCTTTGACCCAGTAATTCTGCTTCTGAGAATCCTAAGGAAATAATCCTTAAAAAGGAAAAAGCCTTATGTGCAAAGACCTTCATCTCAGCACTGTTTATAACACTAACAAACTGGAAATGAGCTAAAGTCTAATAATAGGAGAATGGGTAAACTGTGATATGGTAAATCCCTTTAATGAAATATTATGCAGTTATTTAAAATAATGCAGTATCTGTAGAAAACATGCATTTGGCCATATGAAAGAGGCAGGATATTAAAAAGCTGATATGGGCCAGGCACGGTGGCTAACGCCTGTAATCCCAGCACTTTGGGAGGCCAAGGCAGGTGGATCATGAGGTCAGGGGTTCGAGACCAGCCTGACCAATATGGTGAAACCCCATCTCTACTAAAAATACAAAATTAGCCAGATGTGGTGGCATGCGCCTGTAATCCCAGCTACTCAGGAGGCTGAGGCAGGAGAATCGCTTGAACCTGGGAGGCGGAGGTTGCACTGAGCCGAGATCACACCACTGCACTCCAGCCTGGACAACAAGAACAAAACTCCATCTCAAAAAAAAGAAATAAAAATAAAAATAAAAAATAAATAAATAAAGAGCTGATACGGTATGAAAGCAGTTAAATTTTAAAAAGAAAAAGGAACACTGCACTCCTGTGGGGACACACATGTATATGTCCACAAAAAGCTAGAAGATAATTCACTGTAATGCTAATAGTGGCTATTTAGAGTGACGGGACTAGAGGTGTTTGTTTTTTCTTCTTTTCTCAGTTTCCCAATATGCATAAATAATTTCGAAAAACTTACATAGCAAAGAACCTGGATTTGAAGGTCCCCAAGAGCACGCATGGCTCTAACATGTCCGGGTAGGTCAGACAGGTGGTAAATGAGGTTGCACACTAAGCCCAGGCTCAGCTCTGGGGGCTCAGGGAAATGACAAGCACCTGAGGGCTGGGGAACCAGGGACCAGCAGAGCCCCATCCAGATGGGGAATGGCCATTCCTACCATCCCATCCCTCTACTTTAAAAAATGAGAGGGAAGGGCCATTTTTGTGGCTATTCGCACTTAGGATGAAAAACAAGCATCTGTCTGACCATCCTTGGAGCCCACATAGTGGCTGGAGTCAGGTAGAGGAGCTAGGCAGGGAAGGGAGAGACATCACCCTCAATGGCTACTAACAGCTTTGCCCAGGGGCACCTACATAAGATTTTGTTGGAACAAGTGGTGGAAAGGTCAAGGCAGCATTTCTGGGGGGTAGGGAAGAGAAGCTGGGATCCCTCCTGAGTCCTAATCTCCCTCCCTGGTCAGCATTCTTCATGGCAGGAACTTTTCCCCAAACTTTCCAGTCCCTTTTGGCTGTTCTCTGAGACCTCTGCTCAGAGGTAGTGAGGAGAGGTAGTGTGGCAGGTAGCTGTTACCGAACCCACCTAAAAACCCGGCCTGTCTCAGAAAGGGTCTTAGAAATATACCAAAAGACTCAGATGTCCCCCTAGATGACTCCACGGTGCCTGTCCCTGCAGAATCCACAGTCAAAGACCCGGTGCGCAGGTCATACCTCAGATATAGCCTCGACAGGCTGGAGCAAATCCAGAGGACAGAGTCACATGGACAAGGGCTACGAAGAGAAGCTTATCCACCAGTTCCTCCAAGACCAGTGCTGGGCACCCCTGAGAGCTTAAAGGTAGTGTGATTAGGACACAAAAGGGAAGTGTGTTCTGAGCTGGATGGGGACCCATGGCCCTCGTCTCTCTATGAGCTGAGATAGGCTGAGAACACAAGAGGCTTAGGGAGGGTTCCAACATGTTAAAGAGAAGGCAGAACCACAATCGGTTATCAGGGCACGTGAGAGATGCCTAGACCACAAGCAGGACCTTTTAAGGTTGATGGCAAGGAGGACAACCCTCGACTCTCCAAACATACTGCCTGGAGCAGACCCAGAGGTGGAATGCCGGGGCTGCAGAGCATGGCTCCAACCCAGAGTTACTATTCTTGGGATCAAATCTGGCTGCCTGACAGCACTGGATTGATGGTGACTGGTGGCCATGTGTTGACAATGCCGGCAGGATGCTGGAAGCCAAGGGGGCCCAGGAAGGCAAGCACCGGCTTCTTTTGAATCTCTCCATCCAAGGAAGAGCAGCTCATAGGACCAGGTTGGGGAAATGTTTAAAGGAGCCCTAGTCGGCTGGGCGTGGTGGCTCACACCTGTAATCCCAGCACTTTGGGAGGCTGAGACGGGTGGATCACGAGGTCAGGAGATCGAGACCATCCTGGCTAACACGGTGAAACCCCGTCTCTACTAAAAATACAAAAAAAAATTAGTCAGGCGTGGTGGTGGGTGCCTGTAGTCCCAGCTACTCAGGAGGCAGAGGCAGGAGAATGGCGTGAACCCGGGAGGCGGAGCTTGCAGTGAGCCAAGATCGCGCCACTGCACTCCAGCCTGGGCAACAGAGCGAGACTCAGTCTCAGGAAAAAAAAAAAAAGGAGCCCTAGTCGTGTCTACAATTTCTTCTTTTTCGCAGGGAAGATGTATTTATGTTATATTTATTATATAATTAGAGATTGGTGATTTAAAAAGAAAAAAAGGAAAGCAGTAAAGCATTCCTCAACACTGTGTGATGGCAAGGAAATCAAAAGATGTCTTCACCAGTGTCTCCCCATCTGTCCTCTGCATCTTGCAATGTCTTGAGCAGCACTTAGAGCACAGATTGGCCAGACACGGTGGCTCACGCCTGTACTCCCAGCATTTCGGGAGGCCGCGGCAGGCAGATCCCTTGAGCTCAAGTGTTGGGGACCAGCCTGGGCAATATGGGGAAACCCCATCTCTACAAAAGATACAAAAACTAGCCAAGTGTAGTGGCACACATCTGTGGTCTCAGCTACCTAGGAGGCTGAGGTGGGATTCCTTGAGCCTGGGAAGATGAGGCTGCAGTGAGCCATGATTGCACCAACCACTACATGCCAGCCTAGGCAACAGAGCGAGACCCTGTCTCAAAAAAAAAAAAAAAAAAAAAAAAAGAGTACAGATTACATGTTTAGAGCCAGAAAGCCCTGGGTTCATTCAAGCTGTGGCTCCACCACCTACGGCCTGTGTTGCCTGGGCCTGCTTTCCTCACCAGTAAGAGGGGATGGCAATAACACTCATGTGAGAGGATGGCTAAGATGAAAAACTCAGGGAGCATTGTTGAGTGAACAAGTGAGGTGCGCAATCAGTCCCTAGGTCCATCCCTCTAGGAATGCTGCCCTCTCCTCCCAATCCCCCCCACACCACTGCCCACTGCCATGAGAATCAATCAGCCACATCACTCAAAAACTCCTGGAGGGTCCCTGCTGTCCATGAAATTAGGAATGAACTCCTGAGTTGGGCTTTCCCAGCCCACCAGGAGCTGCTCCTCACACAGCCGCCCTGCATGGACCCCGGGTCCCTCCTTCCTGTATGTCTTTGTCACACTCTTCTATCCCTTTGGCTCTCAATCTCATCCCTCTCTGGAATCCATATCCATCCTCTGGACCTTCTCTGCTCTCTCCAGACAGAAGGGAATTCTCTGTCTCTCTCCTGTAGCCTTCCTTACATGCTATTCTGACTACAGCCAGCTACACACAGGTGTTCATCTTCCTGACTATAGCAAACATTTTGATTTACAAAGTGTTAGTTTACAAGAAAGGAGTAAGACCCACTTCTCTTCCCTTGAAGAACCTGAAATCCAGTGAAGAAGATCAAGATATGCCCAGCCAGGAAACATTTAACAAAGCAGAACAGCCGATTACAAAGCACCAGCGAAGGCCACACAGTCGGCACTGTGTCTGAGTTACAATGTCACATTACCTCGAGGCTCTGGAAGGGGACTTTCAAATGCAGACCAAAAGGCTGGTTGACAAGCACCCCGAGTGCTGAGAACATAAGACTCAAAAAAGAGACAGTTCCCTCTTCACCGAGCTTTCCGACCTTGGACAAACACCATCCTTGCCAGACACAGTGGGTGAGCAAGGTAACCCCTCAAGCCACCGGTCAGTTCAGAACACTAAGCAGAGGCCCTCCTGGCAGCATCTTCAGCCCTTACCTTCTCACTGCTCCATCCAGACCTCCCACTCCACCATGGTCAGGGGCCAGGAGGTGGGCAGTCGGCCCATGTCTCCTGCCTGTGTCTGAGGCCCAGCTTCTGCCTTGCCCCATCTCTCCAGCTGTGTTCCAGAGAGAAGAATGTGCACTATGCCCAGAATAAACACTAGCACAGGCCTCCTGAGTGGGAAGGCCACTGGGGAAAGAAGTGGGAGGCTCCATCTTCTCAGACAAGAGCTCCCAGCCACAGGGGCTCTGAGGGTGTTGTGGGTCCACTCTGAGTTCAGCACTCGAGAATTTTTGGATTAGGTGGAGCCTGATGGGAAAAATCACAAGGCCAGGGCTCACTACCTTGGCTAGCAGGGAAGACAGACTGGAGGAGTCAAGCCAAATGTGGACACATCTGGGCAGGAGACCCCTCTGCTGAAACACACATTTCTGTTTTATTCTATCTATTCAGACCCCATCTTCAACTGGCTCTGAAAAAGAGACCCCACCAGTGTGGTCTGATCAGTGTGTTTATCTTGGGGTCTCAGCACCTAACTCTGGGCCTCAGTTTTCCGACAAACCTGCCCCCCTTGTTTCACCAGTGCTGCTGGAATGGTAGGGCGATGCCAGAAGGGCAGGGCAGAGGAACGAGCCTGCGACAGCTGCTGGAAGTGCCACCTGTCACCGTGCTGCTGCAGTACCTGCTGGAGCAGCCCTGAAAACAGAGCAGCTCAGCGAAGGCCGGCGAGGCCAAGCAGCACAGGCTCCCTAGTCCTGTCCTCTCTCATGCTGTGGCTCTGGTTTTCATGCCAAGGGACTCCAGCCCTCCGCCAGGCTGCAGCAGCCTTGCCCCGCGGACTCCCTTGGCTGCATGGCCAGGCTCTGAGCACCAGTCTAGAGCACAGGATGGAGAAGCACGGACAAGGCATGTCAGGCTGCAGGGTTTCCATGTCAGAATTCTTCCCTTGCGTGGAATGCAAATGCTTCCAGACCCAGAACACCGGCACAGAGAGGACTGAACACCAACTTGGTTCTCTCCTTTAGGACCTGAGAGATCTGTGAGAGGTGAGGAGGGAGCAGGACAGGAGGGGAGAGGTGCCTCCTGCCAGGCCTGAGCAGGGCCATACCAAATGCAAGGCCCGTGGCCTTCCCCACTAGACCATCATGCCATTTTATTTTATTTATTTTATTTTATTTTACTCCATTTTATTTTATTTTATTTATTTTGAGTCAGAGTCTCGCTTTGTCGTCCAGGCCAGAGTGCGGTGGCGCCATCTTGGCTCACTGCAACCTCCACCTCCCAGGTTCAAGCAATTCTTGTGTCTCAGCCTCCCAAGTAGCTGGGACTACAGGCACCTGCCACCAGGCCGAGCTGGTTTTTGTATCTTTAGTAGAGATGGGGTTTCATGATGTTGGCCAGGCTGGTCTAAAACTACTGGCCTCAAGCGATCTGCCTGCCTTGGCCTCCCAAAGTGCTGGGATTACAGGTGTGAGCCACCACACCCAGCACTTTTTATTTTTCATCTCTGATACTTTGACATCTGGGGCCTCGCTGACCCTGGAGGGACCGACTGCTCTTCCCAGGCCTAGCCAATTCCTAGAGACAGTAAATGACTTGCTTGTGAGTGCACCTTTCATATGCAAACCAACCAATCCAGAGGCCATACTCCCAACCACCTTCTTTATTGGGTTCTTATACTCAAGGCCATTACTTTCCTACCCTAATCACCCCAGGGTCAGGTACTGAACAACCAGAGACAGCCTCTAGGCTCCAGAGCCTGCTGTAGTTATTCAAACTGCCAATCCTAAACCTGCTGACCCCGCCTCTCTGTTCCTTCCCTGGAAACCACAATAAAGGCTCTTGCCCACATTTCTCCCTGGCTCCCTCTGCCTCCTGACTGACCCTGGCATTTCCCCGTGTGGCCCCCGCATGGCGTGGCATGGCATGTGCCCTCCTCTTGGGAGCCATGAGTAACAAACTATCTTTTCCATGGTGGTTGTCTCCTGATCTGTTGGCCACACCATACCTGAACAATAATAAAATCTACGGTTTAAAATACCCACATGCAGGGCTCCCCAGGCAGTCACAGAGATTATTGTCTGGTGCCCCTGATCAGCAAAGCGGCGTTTTCATTTCGGTTGGAGAGAGTGAAGAGGAGAGGAAAGGGATGTTTTTCTTTCCTCCTGAAATTGGGCTCTTGGGACTCAAGGTTATTCCCTTTCCATTTCTCCCATGGTCACTCAAAATGGCACAAATAATGGCTTAATGAGCACTGGCTCTGTTGTAATGATGGGAGGGACAAGGACGCTTGGCCGACTGGGGTTGAGCAAGTCTGCACTCCCATGACTCCACCCAGCTGGACTCCTAATAAGGCCCTCTCAACAGTGCCTGGGCCCTCTCCACTTGAGCTGGCTCTCCTCCAGAACACGCCACTGCCATCCTTGGCCAGGCTGCCACTAGCACACCCACCCTGCAGGCCAAGCCGCCACCACTGCTCCTGCTCCTATGGGAATCCAGGACCTTTTCCATCTGGGCACCAGGTCACTCCTTGGTTTTGGACCAAAATGCCTCGCTTTGAAACCGTCCACACCCAGACCTGCAGACATCTTTGGAGTTCAGCCACCACATTTCCCTGAACTGGCTGCTCCTCTATTCTAGGAACGTGATACCCCCCTCAGCTGCCCCTCCTGGCCAAGCTTTATCCTCCCACTCTGACCTCTGGGTCCCTCAAGGCCACATACCCAGCCCCAGCTCTAACCATCAACTCTCCATTCTCCAGACACCCTACTGCTCTCAGCCTCCCCACAGGCCATGCCATCGCCATCAGTGCACACCCCTCTCCTGAGATGCCCTCTCTTCTTAAACATGCATCACACTTCAGCAACCAGCAGTAGCACTTGGATTTCTCTGGTCATCAAAAAGAATGGGATCAGATAAATGAAATGTGCTCTAGCTATAAAATGGAATATTATTCATCCATAAAACACGAATAAAGCACTGATTAATACTACAATGTGGATGAACCTGAAAAATATTTTGCAAATGCCAGGTATAGTGGCTCATCCCTATCATCTCAGCACTTTGGGAGGCCAAAGCAGGAGGTATCGCTTGAGCTCAGGAGGTTAAGACCAGCCTGGGCAACATAGTGAGACCCTATCTCTACTAAAAAAAAAAAAAAAAATTAGCTGGGCATGGTGGTATGCACCTGCAGTCTCAGCTACTAGGGAGTCTGAGGTTGGAGGATTGCTTAAGCCAGGGAGATAAAGGCTATTGTGAGCTATTATATGATCATTCCACTGCACTGCAGCCTGGGCAACAGAGTGAGACCCTGTCTCAAAAAAAAAAAAAAGTTGCAAAGTGAAAGAAGTCAGACACAAAAAGATACATATTGTATGATTCCACTTATAGGACATATCCAGAATAGGTAAATCCATACACACATTAAGCAGACTAGTGGTTGCCAGGGGCTGAGGGGAGGAGGAAATTCGGAGTGACTACTAATGGGTATTGGGTTTTCTTTGGGGCTGACAAAAATGTTTGGGATAGACAGAGGTGGAAAATTGAATTTCATCTCAATTTTTTAAAGCGTGGTTTTTTAGAAAACGCATCAATTATGTACAGAATTATGTACAGTGGCCACATAAAAAGAAATATCAGAGGTGGTCTCAGAGAGAATACAAAGAGCCCTGGACCTACAGTGAAAAATCTAGACACCAGTTCCATGTTTGATGCCTGGGACACATTAAGCAAATCATGGAACATCACTTCCAAGGGATGCTCTACCGCATGAACATGGTCGTAACACGTATTTTCAGTGTCGTTATGAGAATTGAGTGAGATAATGAAGGAACAGCACACAAAAGACATTCATTTGTACACTCAGCAAGAAAATTAGTATACAAATGTCACGTTTTTTGTTTTTTTTTTTAAAAAGGCAGACATTGGCCGGGCACGGTGGCTCACGCCTGTAATCCAAGCACTTTGGGAGGCCGAGGTGGGCGGATCACGAGGTCAGGAGTTCGAGACCAGCCAGCCCAATATGGTGAAACCCCATCTCTACTAAAAATACAAAAATTAGCTGGGCACAGTGGCATGCGCCTGTAGTCCCAGCTACTCGACAGGCTGAGGCGGAAGAATCACTTGAACCCAGGAGGCGCAGGTTGCAGTGAGCCGAGATGGCGCCACTGCACTCCAGCCTGGGCGACAGAGCAAGATTGCATCTAAAAAAAAAAAAAAAAAAAAAAGCAGACACAAAGTTCTAGCTATACTCGGCCGGGCATGGTGGCTCACTCCTGTAATCTCAGCACTTTGGGAGGCCGAGTGGGTGGATCACCTGAGGGTAGGAATTCAAGATCAGCCTGGCCAACATGGTGAAACCCCGTCTCTATCAAAAATACAAAAATTAGCCAGGTGTGGTGGCAGGTGGCTGTAATCCAGCTACTAGGGAGGCTGAGACAGGAGAATCGTTTGAACCCAGGAGGCAGAGGTTGCAGTGAGCCAAGGTCCTGCCACTGCACTCCAGCCTGGGCAACAGAGTGAGACTCTGACTCAAAAAATAAAATAAAATAAAAATAGCTATAACAAACCACATTTACTTACATAAAAATGTATCTCTGTAGATGAAGTATAGAAAAGATTTAGAGAGCTAGCTGGTGTTTTAAGCTTATGAAATATTTTCTATAAAATTATCTATACAGGCAGCCAGGCTCTTGATCTGGCTCTGCCTATAACCAGCCTGGAAAGTCCTTATAAAATCTGCTCCCCATCTGACCTTGGGTTTTTAGAAAAGTTTAACCCTTATAAGGGTCTGCTTTAACTATATCCACTCAACACCTAGTTCCTCTATGTGCTAGGGGCCGTGCTAGGTGCCATGGGGGCCCCCAGGGATTGGTAAGAGTGAGTCCCAATACTCCAGGTGTGTACAGTCGCAGGCCATGAAACCAGGTAGCATGTGGGGAAAAAGGACAGACGGCCCAGCACATGCTAGTTCTCAGGGTGGCCACTGGAGAAGGTATCCTTGGAGTCAGGGTCTAAAGGTGGGATGCAGCTTTCACAGGTGGAAAGGATGTGTTCCTGCTAATAGTCCTGTCCAAGCAGCACAGATAGGTAAGGGAAGCACCACCAAAAATCCTTGACTGATTATCTAGCACAGTGGTTCTCCAAGTGGGATATCCAGAGCAGGAGCAGCTGCAGCATCACCCAGGAAGCAGCTAGACATGCAAATTATTGGGCTCCACCTCCGACCTTGTGACTCAGAAACTCTGGGAGCCCAGCAAGCTCTCCAGGAGGTTAAGATGCCCACTCATGTTGAGATGCCCCTCTTGCACCTCACCTGCTTCCTTAACAGAGGCCGGGCAGAAGGTAGAGACTGCCCCAGAGACATTCCCTCACTCACCGGCCCCTCCCACCCTCCAAGCCCCAGTTGGATTAGCTGAGAAAGTTCCCTGTGGTTAGAGGAGCTAATCTATCACCTGGATATAAATTAACTTGCCCTCTCTCGTCACCAGCCCACTGACCTGGGAAAGGCAAACACGCAGCTGGCAGGGAAAGAGCAGTAATAAATCTCTTTTTCTACAGGTCCTCCCACACCCACTTCCCCAACTGAGACCTGTGTTCCCTGAGGCAGTGTGGCCCCACAGCCCTGAGGTCCCTCTGCTCTCCCACATGAGCAGGTGCTGGATCCAGTCAACCCAGTGAGAGGCCCCCATCTGCCCTCAGGGCCTCCACCAGAACTAGGAGAATGAGAAGGGGAGGGAAGGATGGGGGCTGGAACACAGCTCATCACCCTTAAGGATGGCAGAGTGACTGGAAGCTTCCCTTGTAGAACTCCTCAGGAAACAGCCCACAAAGACTCCCTCCAGGGCAGCTCTGTCTTGGCAGAGTTCCATCCCCCTCCTCCTCCTCCCCCAACCCTTATCCCCCAATTCCTCCTCCTCCTCCTCAACACAGCAGCCTGGGGCCACCCCGTACCTCCCAGGCATAAGTAGGAATGGTAGAGCCATATCCCAAGGTGAACTGCCTGTTGGGGAAGGGCTAATCTCCTATTATTCCAACACCCTTGGCCACATCCTGCACTCTGTCTGCCTTTGGAATGACCAGGTGAAAACCAACATAACGTCCACCTTAGAAAGCTGCAGTAAGAATGAAATCTAACAGGACACATAAAGGACATAAAATAAAGGCTCAACAATGGCAGCTCTTAATCACCATCACATCCATTCTTTTTTTTTTTTTTTTTTTTGGAGGTAGAATCTCACTAGCTCTGTCGCCCAGGCTGGAGTGCAGTGGTGCAATCATAGCTTACTGCAGCCTCGAACTCCTGAGCTCAAGCGATCCTCCCACCTCAGCATCTTGAGTAGCTAGGACTACAGGCATGTATCACCTTGCTGGGCTAACTTCTTCATTTTTTGTAGAGATGCAGTCTCACTATGTTGCCCAGGCTGCTCTCAATCTCCTGGCCTCAAGTGATCCTTCTGCCTGGGCCTCCCAAAGTGCTGGGATTACAGACGTGAGCCATCTCACCCCATCCTTATTCAAACAACTTAAATAGCTATCACCTACTGGATACGGCCTAAATTCCTTAGCACTAGCCATTCCAGCACCCACGCATCTCCAAAGCAGCAGCTACACCAAATCACTCAGGTTTGTCAAATATGCCCTCTACTACCAAGCCTAACCCGTTCCCTCCATGAGCCTCCTGTTTCAGTCTGCCAGAAAGCTCTTCCTCCTTGCCCTGTGCCTCCACCAACCTCTTCCATTGCAGTTTCCCTGGGCCTCCTGGAATCCACAGTCAAGGGCGTACTAGTGCCTGCTTCGAAGAGAGCCTGCCATCCACCATTGGGGTCCACTCAGAGGGCTGAGCAAGTATAAGAGCAAAACAAGTGTCTGGCAAGTGGACTGGATTCTCTTCAGTTCAGAAGGGAAACCAGAGCCTCAAATAAGCAGGGAGCAGACCCCTGACAGGCCTCACCGATCACTGACTAAAGAGTTAGATCACCGGGCTGGGGGCCTGTCCTCGGCACCTAGGGGAGGTAACACTCATAGTGCCTGGCCTGAGACAGAAACTCCTGAGACAACAGATGCTGACTCAGCCTGAGGGGACAAAGGACAAAGGCCTAAGCCTGGCCCAGGATCCCAGTGCCTATCTTTCTCCTTCCCCTGCCTCTTATCCCCAACCCCCAGCCAGCAACATGTTTTAAGTCCAAGCTCCCACAGAGTGCCAGGCCCAGCACCCCCAGTCCAACCCCAGGACTCGTTCCAGAGGCAAAGCAGGGTGGGGCAACAGTTGCTCCTGTCCTCACAGCCTGGTGACCAGGGTGGCCCTGGGACCAAAGCCTCTGGGCTCACAGCTTAACCTAATGGGACACCTGAGCTGACATGTCAATACAGGTGAGCAGGCCCACGTGGGGCTGTCCACCGTTGACAGCACAACAGAGTCCCAGGTGGACTCACTGTGGCCCTGTCACCCATCCCCTGCCCCCGCATAGCCCAGTGTCCATCCCCGCAGCCTGTGGGCCCAGGTACCAAGCCCACCCACACAGAACTCCACCTTTGGAACATGCCCTCTCCCCAGACAGGCATCTGAACTATCCTACCCTAGGCTCTGCCAGCATCCAGGAGCTCAGGATGCCTGCCCTCTCCTTTTGAGAAGGTGCCAACAAGCCCCCACTCATAAAACCTTCCTCCACATAGGGGAGGATGGGAAGAGACAGCAGGAGGGAACGAAGCTAGACCTCGAGGCTTCCTGACCACAAGGGGCATGCTGCGGCAGGAAAGAGGACACTTTGCCTCATAGGCCTCTCTAGCCATGGCCTGGGGGCCCTGTGTCCTACTGCAGATTCCTGCCACCAGGCTGCCCTTAGAGAAGGTATTCGCCCCAACAGGAGACAGGGTGTGGTGGGAGAAGTAAGAACAGACAGTAACAGAGAAAGGACCCAATAGGACGTCCCCGCGGGCTCTCCCCCAACTCTGAATAGACGCCAGACAACGCAACCACTGTGTCCTCCAAAAGCCCGGAAACCATGTACACTGGGGTTCCCAAAGGGGCCAGGGCTGCAGGGATGGTTTGGGAGTGAGATTTCAAGCGTATGAAGACAGCAGTTACAGCACTGACAGCCTCTGTGTTGCGGTGGCAGAGAGAGCTCGGAGAGGCTAAGAGCAAAAACCTTGGAGGAAGATGTGCTGGGGAGCTGGGAGTCGGGGTTAATGGGGGTCTGGTGCAGAAGGAACCTGAGGCCCCATTGAGGGTCATCTGGTGATGTGGAAGCCTCTGGGATCCAACTCCCCCATCCCTCATTTCCTATCTCTGTTCTTCAGCTTTACCACAAAAAGACATCTGCAGAACTAGAAACATCTGGATCCTTCCTCACGCTAAAAACAAAACAAACAAACAATGACAAAAAAAAAAAAAAAAAAGGCAGTCATGGTTATGTGCTTCGTTCAATGACTGCCCTAAATAGCCCCGTCCAGGAACGTGCCTGTCAGAACAGCTGGTGACGGCGTCCCTCTCCCGGCACAGATGCCCAGCACAGCCTGATAGAGCAGGCGGCACAGGCCAGCCTGCACTGTCTCCTGGTTAAATCCACATCTCTAAGAAGTCACGGAGCCCCCTGGAGACGACCTCACCGTCCTCAGCAGACACAGGCTTCATGACGCCGGCTCCTCCGGGACGGGACCAGGCTCACTCCCCTGTTCTGTTTTCCCATTTTCATCTTGGAAACTCTGCCAGTTCGTGGGAGAGGAATCACAGCCCATCTCCCAGCAGATGGGCCAAGCCAAGGACCAGGCTGTTTTCTTAAGCAGTGACCTTTCGGAAGGCAGGAGCTGAGCGTGCCTAAAACACGGAACACGGAACATTTCCCCAAACCCTAAACTGAAGCAGGCAGGAGCACTTCCCGTCCCTGAGCAGAGAGATGGCTGAGCCATGAGCTCAGGCCCCTGGGTGGGCTGGGCCCAAGGAAGGGTGGTTGATTTCTGGAGGCCTCTGATCCCAGCCTGAGCAGGGAGGGAGATACCCCCTCCCAGACAGAATTTCCACAGTAGAGTCACAGAAAACCTGGCTTGCAGAGGGCCTCCCCTCAGAAACCTGAAGCCTGTGTTGAGAGGCCAGGTCAGGGGAGGATTCCGTATCCAGAGCTGCATAGGATCCCAGCAAACAAATCCCAGAGCAGTGAGGCTCTTACCAGAGGGAGCAACCGATTAACAGCCTTTGGAAACAAGACTACAGGCCCATCCAAGTCACTCTGCCTGGCCTGCTGTCAGTCTAACCTAAATCCCTCAGGCTACAGCTTGAGGCCCTCTTGCTCTTCCTCAGTGAGGGCAGGGAAAGCAGTTCACCTGCCTTTGCTTTGTTCTACAAGCCTGACCATGTTGGGTGCAAGAGACATGAAACCCAGTGTCTGTCCCTGAAGGAGCAAATGGCAGCAGAGAGCTGGGGAGACAAAGGGGTGGGGGGGCTGCAGAACGGACAGAGTGAGGCCCAGGAACTGCACCTCAGCCCAGCTGCGAACTGTGTGATCCTGTGTGTTCAGCCTCACTCTCAGATGGGACGATGCTGAAAGAATTTGGGGAGATGACTGTGAAGTTCCCTGCCAGCCCTGATTCAGATAAAACGCAGAAGGGAGGAGGGAGAGAGACTGAGAAGGTGGTCTGGACACTATGTCATGGGCTAAAGACATATAAGCTGCCCGGCATCTGCCTGTGATGAGTCAATGAAGAATGACTTTGGGGGACACCAAAACTTCAAAGACCTGCCACCACTCCTCAGTCCACCCCAGCCTTCTCTGCTCCCAAGTGGACAATCCCAGAATGGCCCTCCTGCCAGCCCCTCTACACTCATCTCACCTACTAGCTCATCCCACACCCACGCCCCACCTGCACACTTACTGTGCAGCTCTGTGGGACCCTTTATCCTCTCTAAGCCTTTTTTTCTAAACTGTAAAATGGGGATGATAATAGTTTCCACTTCGCTGACACTCCAACAAGCTAACGCATGGCAAATGCTCCTCGGAAACCATACAGATGTTCCTTCAGCCAGTGATTCCTGTGTCCAGGACTAAACACCAGGGGATGAGGAGCTCCCACTCAGGGGAGAGAAAGCAGCATTTCTGAGGACCACTTCTAAGCTAGGGCTTGACCTTATGGCTTATTTTTTTTTTTTTTTTTTTTTTTTTGAGACAAAGTCTGGCTGTGTCGCTCAGGCTGGAGTGCAGTGGCATGATCTTGGTTCACTGTAACCTCTGCCTGCTGGGTTCAAGCAATTCTCCTGCCTCAGCCTCCCAAGTAGCTGGGATTACAGGCACGCGCCACCATGCCCGGCTAATTTTTGTATTTTTAGTAGAGATGGGGTTTCACCACATTGCCCATGCTGGTCTCAAACTCTTGACCTCAAGTGATCTGCCCGCCTCAGCCTCCCAAAGTGCTTGGGATTACAGGCACAAGCCACCCTGCCCGGCCCTGATGGCTCATCTTTAAAGCAACCCTCCGGAGGATCGACAGATGAGGAAACTGGGGCCCTGAGGGGCTAAGTAACCTGCCCAAGGTTGCACAGGTAGTCATAGCCAGAAGCAGGATTTGAACATATGGCTCACTCCAAAGCTTCCACCACTGCGGCCCCTTGGGTCCCTAGAGAGAAGATCCTTGGGGTGAGCTACAGCAGGGCCCACAGCCACCCCTCATCACCAGGGAGAGGATCCATGGATTCTCCCACAGCCCCCACTGGCCCTCGGGTCTGATAGGAACTGTTTATTCTAGACTCATATTTTCTGTAAACACGGCTTAGGTTGCCAAGGGAGGGAGAGAAATGCATTTGTTAGAGAGGAATGGGATGGAATCATAAAACTTCCTTTGGCTCAGCTGGGGACCAGGGGACAGGGTGGAACCCTCTGCCATGCCCGGACAGAGGGTTATCCAGCCTCTCCCCCAGCTCCACGGTACACTAGTACCACCTCCACGCCAGAGCCAGAGTGGGCCCGCCAGGTGTCAGTGTGCCTGTGGCCTCGGCCGATCAGATCACTTCTCACCAGAGCCCTGGGGAGGGCTTCATGGCACAAAAGAAAATGACCCAGATTCTTTCTGAGCTTGTCCTCCCAGGGGTGATGGCGGCCCCTGGGAGAACTAATGAGCCTCTCTTCAGCGTCTGCGGGACCGTTTAGAAAATGATTACTTTTCCTGCAACCAGAAAGAGGGGGTGGCATGTCCCACAGCGCCTCTGTGGCCTTGGGGAGGAGCTCCAACCAGAGAGAAGGCAGTTTAATTACAAAGCCCAGGCCTCTGGGTCTAATCTGGTGCGCCTTCTTACTACATTGTTTTTCTTTTTAAGTTCTCCTTCATTTAACCCAAACACCATGCCATTGGAGGTCGTTCACAGTGAGGAAACTGAGCATCTTTAGTGGACCCAGGATCACAGAGAGGCAAAGATCAAATTCAGGTACAGATTGTTTCCAGAAATACATGCTAGGTGTATAGGGGTAAATGGACATGATGGCTGGAATTTGCTTTAATATACTTCAGCAAGAAGAAAAAAAGAAAAAAGAGTAAGTGAAATCAATGCGGCAAAATCGTGACAACTGCTGGTTGAATGGTAGGTATATGGTAGTTCATTATTTTCTCTACTTTGAATGTTCCATACCAAAAAATCCAAGATAAACTTCCCACCTAGGGTCAGGGGTTACAGTACAGGCCCCAGGTGAGGTGTCCAAGAAGGGGGAAGAGCAAAGGAGAAGGAGAATCAGCAGAAAGGGACAGGTGGTGTGGGAGGCCTGAGGTGGCCATGACACTCACCCTCCGTGGGGCCCATTCTCCTCCAGGACCTGTTTGAATGGACAGGTCACCTCTGCTGCAACAGCCCTCTTTCTGAGACTTCATTCCTCAGGACTTACTTCCAGACGCTTCCCCAAAAAGGGGCTAAAGGCAATAACCTCCTTCCCTAGGACATTTATAGCCAGAACATTTTGTCCCCTTGTCTTGGGGAAGACACCAGGCTGCTTAACAGTGGAACAGCCTGGACAACCTCCCAAAGGGCCTCCCTGTCCCTGATTTGACTAGAAAGGAGGGAGGAGGCTCTAAGGCACTGAAGGACGCAGAACAAGTCTCTCATAGAAACTGGTAGAGACCTCAAGATTTTGAGCAAACTCCTACCCGATAGGGCTTTCATGCTGGGGACAAGGCAGCCTGATAGAGGAAAATACTAACCCGTGGCTCTTACTATTCACAAACTCTCTCTGCCACGAACTGAATTATGGCCCCCAAAATTCCTCTGTTGAAGCCCTGTCCAGGGCTTGTGAGGGGAGGAGGGCTCACTGGCCAGTGAGCAGTTATCTCCCTCACTGCCCCATTACGGACCCCAGGAAGAGGAATGAGGAGAGAGGGTGGGAGTGTATTTGTGTGTGTGTATGCATGAGTGTGAGTGTATTTGGCGATGAAGACTTGAGGGAGGTAATTAGGCTTAAATGACGTCATAAGATTGGGACCCTCATCTCACAGGAAAAAGAGTAGACTCCAGAGATATCTCTCGCTTTGTGAGAACACAGAGAAAAGACCCAGCGAAAGGCAGCCATCTGCAACCCAAAGGGAGAATCCTCATCCGACCCCAATCCTCTGGCACCTTGATCCTGACTTCCAGCCTCCAGAACTGTGAGAAAATACATTTCTGTTGTTTATGCCCCCAATCTCTGGTAAATGTTACAGCAGCCTGAGCAGACGAATAGCTCCTTCCCCCGAGAGAGCTGAGAGCCAAAGGTGCATTGCAGTTCCATCTGTCCCCACAGCAGATCTGTCTAGCTCAAGAGCCCCTGATTTCTTGGCATCCCCAAGGTACCAGGTTCCCCCCTACCCCACCACCACCATGTGATCCAGGGCAGGAGGCATGAAAAGGCCACAGGTGGCTCTGCATCTTCAGGAAGTCAGTGAGAGGCTCCCACCTTCTCTCCTCATTCCTCTTCCTGGGCTCCCTAATGGGGCAGTGAGGGAGATAACGACCCGCTGGCCAGTGAGCCCTCCTCCCCTCACAAGCCCTGGACAGACAGGTCCCCAGAGAGAACATTACCTTAAGCCCTTGCCCCCAGAACTCTGTAACTGAACAGATATTTGCACAGGCCAGTCATTGTCCTTCTCTCATTCAGGGACAAGTCCTTACTAAATGTCCACTTTGCTGAATGCTAGAGATGGATGTGTCACTCCTGGCATTGAAGTGGCCAGAAATCTACAAATAAAGGAAGTAACATGGAAAAGACATGAGCCATGGGACAGTATCTCAAGTCAGAAGATGGCAGGTCTAAATCCGATCCATTCAGATGGGTCTAAATCAGCCATGGAATAGCCATGTGACCCTGGGTGGTCACCTCACCTCTCTGGGCCTCCATTTTTTCCTCTGAAAATGAAAGGGCTGGAGATGATGGTTATACTTCTTTCCAGCCCTGACATTCTAGAATTTTAAGAAATAGAACTCAGAAAATGATATAAATGAAGGCTCGTAAGGTAAGATGGCCTGGGATGCCTGCAATGTGCTGGAGGAAAATGCAGAGTGGGTGGCCTTCCAACAGAGCGAGACTCTGGACCAGCCATGACTACCAACAATTCTGCAGTCAAGGAAACTGCCATTCACAGTAATCAGAGTGGGCTCATTTCCCTGGTGAACCCAGCCACTGTGCCCCATCAGCAGGTCTAATTTACAGAGCACTCAGACCCCAGGAGCTGAGACCCACACTGATCACTGGTTCCTGGAAAGGCCAGTGGCACATGTTCACCAAAAGATCCCACCTTACCACCTGGTCCATGTTCCCACCATCCCTGGCATGAGGGCTAATTTTACATGTGAACTTGACTAGGCTAAGGGATGCCCACATAGCTGTAAAACATTATATCTGGGTGTATCTGCAAGGGTACATCCAGAAGAGATTAGCATTGGAATCAGCCAACTGAGTAAAGAAAATCGCTGCCTTAGTACATTTTGTGTTGCTATAACAGAATACCTGAGACTGGGTAATTTAGAAAGAAAAGAGGTATATTTAGCTCATGCTTCTGCAGGCTGAAAAGTTCAAGAAGCATGGCACCAGCATCTGCTCCGCTTCTGCAGAAGGCTTTTCATGCTGTGTCACAACATGGCAAAGATCAAAGGGGAAGCAGATACGTGTGAAGGAACAAAACCTATGGGCGCCCTGGCTTTACAACAACTCACTCTCCCAGGAACGAATCCAGCCTCAGCAGAGTGAGAACTCACTCACTACCAGAAGAACAGCACCAAGTCATTCCTGAGGGATCTGACCCCATGACCCACACACCTTCCACTAGGCCCCATCTTCCAACACCACCACATCGGAGATCAAATTTCAACGTGAGTTTCGGTGGAAACAAACTCAAACCATAGCAATCGCCCTCACCAAATTCAGGTGGGCGTTATCAAATCCACTGAAGGCTTGAATAGAGCAAAAAGGTAGAGGAGGGGAGAATTCACTCTCTTCTTGAGCTGAGACATCCATCTTCCCCTGCCCTTGGACAGCGGGCTCCTGGTTCTCAGGCCTCTGACTTAGGCTGGGACTTACACCATTGTCTCTCCTGGGTTTCAGGCCTTCAGGCTTGGACTGAAACCACGTCACTGGCTTTTCTGGTCCTCCAGCTTACAGACAACAGCTCATGGGTCTTCTCAGTCTCCGTAACGGCATGAGCCAATCCCCCACAGTAAATCTTTCTATATGTCTATATAAATCCTAAGGGTTCTGTTTCTCCAGGGAACGCTGATAGTGCAGCCGGTGCCCGAGAGAGCACCGCATCCCCTCCCCTCATCATGATTCCAGGCCCTCCATGCATCTGAGGAGCACACAGTCAGGTGGCACTCAAGGCCCTCCCCTCCACGCGCCCCCACAGGCCAGGGAAGTGCCGTCCGCCCACCCACTTCTCTTTGAATGGCAGCACTATTCCATCACTCTGGCTCATCTTCCACGCCTCCTCTTCCTTGCTTGCCAAATCCTGTCACTTTTCCAACAGAAATGTCTCTCCCTTCACCGTTTCCTTCCTACTCCCACCTCAGGCCCCATATCCACGTTGCCAGACTTGCATCAGCCTCCTCAATCCTGTAAATGCTCCCTGTCCAACCGACCGTGCACTCCTGCCTGCAGACCTCAGTGGATCCTCTTTTACACTTCGGTTCTGTAGATACTCCTCACCCCAGCATGTGAGGGCAACCATGATGTGTCACATTCCAGCCTCAACTCCTGCCTGCTCCAGGGAGGACCCTGTGCGTGGGTCACCAGGGAAGACTCTGTGTACCCGGACATACGTGGCACATTTCAGCTTCCAATCCTTTGCTTCCACTGCTCCCCCTGCCAGCGAGGCTCTTGCTGCGCGGCCCCTCTCAAAAGTGACCTCCTTCATGAAACCTTCCCTGGGCTCTCCCCCATCCAGCCCTCCCCAGATGCTGCTCAGCTCCCCTCCTCCTCTGAGTCGCTCTTCCCACTCCGACTCTCACCTTGCACTTCCCCCGTGCTCATTTTATTCTACCTTGTATTGAGTTATTTGCGCAGTTGTTGTAGACACCCCCCCACCCCTCCACCCAGCACAAATGATGAGCTCCCTGTGGGTGAAGCCTGAACCATCCTCATCACTGTATCCCTAGGCTATGCATACAGAGATGCTCAAGACATATCTGTTTCCTCAAATGAAACTGAACAAACCGTTCTTTAGAGGGAGCAGGCGGGGCAGGCTGCCAAGGTGTGCTGCGGAGGGCCTTGGCACTGGCTGCTACATCAGAAGCTGGCATCACCCACCCTGGGGACAGGTCTCTTCTGTCCAGCACAGCTTGATTGTAAGTTTATGAGTCATGGTCATGAGGCCACAGCAGCTTAATGAAGGACATTCTCTATCCACACTCACATGCATGCACAGACACACAGATACACCCTAGACAGGCAGATCATTTCCCGCTTAGAGATCACAGTTAAGCCTCCAGGAGATGGCGAGAAGATGGGTAGAGATGCTCAGGCCAAAACCCTGCTTTGGGTTGTCCTCTCCAGAGATTTGTTACCTCCTTTCTCCTTTTCCTCCTGCCTGGAGCAGGTAGGAAGTGGGCTAAGAAAGAGGTGAGAGGCAGGAAGGTAGGGTGGGAGGTGAGGGGTGAGTGATCTGTGCCCCAGGCCCTACAGATGGCCCCATCTCCATTCTCCTACACGGCCAAGAGCCTGGACCATCTGAGACAGATGCCAGAGGCTTGAGGCCAGCCGAAGCCTCGCCACCCCGGTCTGCTCAGTTCTGACACTGTTTGTCCCTGGGGGTAACAAACAGCTCAGGGCAGCGGTGAGGGGCAGTGGCCACACCATACCCCTTCAGATCCTGCACTAGTCTGCTAGGGCTACTGCAGCAAAATTCCACAACTCAGTGGCATAAACAACGGAAATCTATTGTCTCACAGTTCTGAAGGCCAGAAGTCCAAAATCAAAACGTTGGCAGAGTTGGTTCCTTCTGAGGGCTGTTTCCCCAGAGGGAAAAATCTGTTCCCTGACTCTCTCCTGGCTTGTGGTAGCCTCAGGTGTTCCTTGGCTTGTAGATGGTGTTCTCTCCCTGTCTTCAGGTCATCTTGCCTCTGCGTATGTCTGTCTCTCTGTCCAAATTTCCCCTTTTTATAAGGACACCAGTCACACTGGATTAGGGCTGACCCTGATGACATCTTAACATTGTCATTTGCAAAGACCCTATTTTCAAATAAGGTCATAGGTACTGTGGGTTGGGATTTCAATATCCTTTTTGGGAGACAGTTTAACATATAACAGACCCCAAGGGTGGGAATCACTCCAGGTGCTTATTGTTCTGTTGAAAGAATGACTATAAAAGAGTAAATCTTCGTAGGGCTTACCAGGTGCTACACACTATTATAAGCATGTTTACCAGCACTGAGAAGTAGGTTACTTTTATTATCTCCACTTCCTACTGAGAAAGCGGAGACCCAGACAGGTTAGGTAACTGCCTCAAGGTTGTACAGTACATGAATGACAAACCCAGGATTCAAACTCAGGTGGTCTTTAGCCACTACAGTACAATAATCACATCATACTGTTAGCACTTGTGCCGGTTCTGAGCAGCACAGATATTATCTCATCATGACACCTAGTCCTAAATCTAGCACCTGGGTGTGGTCCACTATGACCATCAGATTGAGCCATGGGGAGTTCTCACAGGGCAATTGCTCCCTGTACCCTGGCTCACATTGTCACCCAAGGGGGGGTGGTAGGCAATGACTGGGTGGGAGGAGTTCTGAGTGGGCAAGTAAAGAGTAAAGGGCATGGGGGCACAGGACAGATGGAGCCCACTGCCTTCCTTTTTGAGAGCTCCCCCACTGGCCTCCCAGGCGGGCACAAGACCACATTATATCAAACCCACTGCTATGCTATAGTGGAAAGGATTTATTGATATGTCCTGTTGGCTTTTTATTCAATGGGGGAGGACTGTGGGAGAGAGAGTTGAGCATGAAAAGCCTGAAACTCACTGTGTTCAAGCGCCACAGCCATCCCTGGTGTGCTAACCACAGCCCTGGCCTGGAGCCAGCCCCTCAACTCACGGCCTTCTCCGTAAATGTGTGTGCATGTTGGTGTGCTGTTGTTGTTATTGTCACTGTTGTAATAATCACATTACCCGGTGTTTCTCCCCTGGCCACTCCAGGGACAGCACAGACATTAGCTCATAATAATGCAGTCTTTACTAGGAAGCAAAAAACTGTGCAGGCACTGAGACTGTCAGCTTCCTCCTGGGCAGAGGGGCACTTGAAGGGTTCTGCTCAGCTCCTAATGCTGCCAGGCTTTATCCCCTTTCTCTCGGCAAAGTGGCACCAAAGCTGAGTCTAGATTTGGATGAGCAGTTAAAGCAGCCAGAAGCTAAAATGAACAAGATCTTGAAAAACTGAGGGTAGGCACAGTGGCCAGAGGAGCTAGTCATTTAGTAGACGTACCTCCTCTCGGGCTGCCCACGGAAGTCCCATGGGCAGGGTGGTAGGTTAGGGTGTTTTATACAGATTAGTAAACAAATTCTCACAACAGCCCTGTGGAGTGGATAGCAATAGCTCCAAGTGCTAGATGGAGACACTGAGGGTCAGACAGTTGCCATCACTTCTCCAAGGCTCTTATATACAGGTAGGTGGTGGAGCTGGGTTTCAAATGCAGAGCCACCTGACTGGAATGCCCCGGCACCTACCATTAAACCACACAGCCACTGAGTCACAACTGCAGGGCAGAGGCAGTGAGCTCAGCTCATGCCTGGTGGCAGGGGGCGCTGCGAATCCCCCTCCTCAACCCCAGCCAGAATGCCCAGCTGTAAGGACTCGCCTCCTCCCAGATCATAGGATAACAGCTTCCAGGCTGGGCCCATCAGCAGCAGACTTGGTCTCTCTTCTCATCAAGCCTTTAGAAGCCATAAGGCTCCAAAAGAATCCAAGGCCGGTGGCCATTTCAGGGGAGGGGGCAAGCATGCCAATTAATGAGATGGTCCTTTCTCAAGTAGGGGAGATACAGACACAGAGATACCACCCGATAGGAGCGAGGAATTTTGTATAGCAGAATCTGGACACATGGTACAGAAACTTCCCTGTTTCCCTCCTGGGAAGGAGCATCAGGGCTGACTTCATAGACAGGAGAGACTTCCCTGCACCTTGCAGTGAGAGGACAGACCAGTTACTGGAGCCACCCTGGCCCCGGGCTCAGGAGTGGGTCAGACAAGGCAGCAGCCCAAGAGGATACAGGAGGTCTGGCCTCACTCTTGAGCCCACCAAGAGGCACCAGCCCAGCCCTCCCCAATTGCCGGCCCATCCCACACTCACATCCACCTCTTCCTTACTCATGCCCACGCTGGGCACGCCCAAGCTGGGCACAAGCTCCACTGGCTATCAGGCTTGTGGAATCCTGACCCCTGGCTATAAAACCCATCCCCGCCCCACCCCTGCGGAGAAGGGGAAGTGGAGGGAAGCCACTAAGGGGATGTGATTCTGCGCCGTGGGAGGTGGGAAGTTTCTCTTTTTCCCGCATCCCCAGCTACAGCCTTGAGGCCTCCACATCCCACAGCCTCCTTCCCAGATCTCTAGGCGCCGAGGACTGGGCAGCTTCTGCATCCCACAGCCAGAAACTGGGTCCTGATGGGAGGGAAGAGGGGGTGCAATGCCATCCTCAAGGGGCTCTCAGACTAAGGTGCAATACCCGTTTCTGTCCTCAGAGTTCCCAATCTGCTGAGGACAGACAAGCCCCTGCCCTCAAGAGCTCCCTGACACTATTCTAAGAAGGCATGTCACCAAGCCCCAAGGCAGAAGGGCCCCAGAGGACAGGGCCCGGCAGCTGGCAGTCCCTCTGCAGTAAGAATCCAGTCCCAGGAGCACACTGTCTTCCTGAGGCCAAGAAGGGTTCTCGGGTATGAGGAAAGAAGGGCAGGGGAGGGTGGCCAGCTCAGTGGGAGAGCATAGGTGGCCACCCCAGGACTCAGCCCTGACACAGCACCTGCTCAGCCCCTGATGTCCTTGGAGTGGCAGGGAGCACCATTCCCATCTCTTCCACACACAGGCCAACGCCCAGTGAGAGGCCTTGGGCAGCCTATGGCAGAAGGTCTCGCTTTTCATTCTGTCCTCCCTGTGGTTCCATGCTGGCCTTTGAGCATCCCGGTGCCAGGTGTGGGAGAAACATGGTGAGGCCACCGTCCTAGAGCAGATGGCTGGGCCTGAGACAAGGAGACTGGAAGCCAGCATGAGGATTATCCCACGGCACTCAAGTGTCTGCACCGTGCACACGCACATGGGACTGTGGGGGCCAAGGGGTGGGCATTTGCTCTGAGATGGAATGGTGGGCAGGGCTGGGCACACGCTGCCCCCTCCGCTCAGGCCTGTGCCTTCTGATACCCTTTGCTCTCAGATGCTGAGACAGACCCAAGCCTGCTCCTTTCATGAGCAGAGTCCTGGGCTGGGAGCTCTCTGAAGGCAGGAGCCAAGTATCCCTCCTCTAGAAGATGGGGGTTTGGTGGGGTCAGGCAGAGAAGCAGACCTTGGGGCCTCCCCAGGGGGAAGGCGAGTGCTCTCCTATATCCTAGCAGGGGGTGCTCAGAGGTCCCAATTCCCCATGCCAATTTCCCTGGAAAGATGGTCCAGGCAGAATGCACAGTCCTCTCACACATGAGCCGTTCCCAGGGCTGAACTCCTCTGAGGGCTAGAACAAGCACAGCGAGGCCGTGGTGGCTGGGGGCATTTCTGAGGAGGTGGCTGCCTCCTACCACCCCTACAGCCCTTCCTCCAGCCTTACCCAGAATGACCGTCCTCCTGATGGCTTCTCCTTCTCCACCCCATGTTCAGCCTGGCGAGTACACACTGGCTTTTCTAATGGGCTCCAGGTTTGAAGGGTGTGTGTGTGTGTGCGCGCATGCACGCACGCGCGCATGTCAGCATGCCCATGTGCCCATCTGTCCTGGGGAGCAATAATAGTTAATAAATAAGTGAATGGCAAAAATAGCCTCAAAGGAGCTGACAGGCAGAAGGCCAGAGAGGCCGGGCATGGGGCCAGCACCCTGAAATGCCAAATGTTAATTTAGCCAAAAAGAAAAAAAGGTTCATTTCGAGACTGACTCCTTCAGCCAGGGTCAGAGTCTGTTGTGACTTCTGGCGCACTGGCACACCCCCTCCCCAGGCATCCTGAGTGCAGCCCAGGCATGAGGGGCCCCTCTCAATGTTAGGGTAACTGAGCACTGCAGAGAGGGGCCCATCCTGGTGCACACAAGGTTATGGATGGGCAGGAAGCTGGCAGACCGCTTGCCAGCAGTTCTCCAACCATCCACCCAGTTGGCCAGCCCTGTGTTCACAGGTCCAACCAGCCAGAGGAATGTTCTGGACATCATTACAACCTCACACTCCAGGCATGGGTCCTGCCTCACCTAGACACTCACTTGGGGGAAAGGGATTGTGCTTCTTGTCTCGGTTATCAACAGCCCTCGCCAGATCCCTCGGGTGTCCCATTTGATGTCTCAGGTCTTCGCCATGTGCCACCTTCTCTGCAACAGGCCTCACAGGCTCAGAGCTCTCTCGGCACTGAGGCCTCTGGTGGTCTATGGGTGGTTTCATTGTGTCCCACTGCATGTGTGCGTGTCTTGATGAAGTTACAGAAGGAAGTACATCTGGAAGAAGCAGCTGTATGGCTTTCCTCTCTGTCCCAGTGGCCCGAGCCCTTTCAAAACCATCCACAGCTTATTTACCAGATCCTCTAGAACAGTCCCCAGAAGGGATGCTGGTCACAGGGCTGACCTCGCCACAGCCTCCCTCAGCTGCAGCCACCCCCAGATTCAGGAGGACCTGGCCCAGCCCACCCCCCCAGTTCACACCACTCACCCCAGGGAGCCCTGGCCCCAGCTTACAAGCTGGTCCCAGTCAGGTTCTAGGGGCAGCCTGGCTCCTGGAAGGTCTGTGCTGGTCACTTGGTAGCCAGCAGCCAGAATAAGGACAGGGCCAGGGGAGGGTAAAACCCATGACCCAGGACCTAGCTCTTCTTCCACTTCTTTTTGGAGGTAGTGCAGTTTTCTTCTCACCTGTTTACTGCCATCCAAACATACAGGCAGTCCAGAGAAACACAAGCTCTCCTGGAATGTGTGGGAATTTAAAAGTACAAACCATCCACATTTGGGACAGACACCGGGTCATTTATTGAGGGCTTTGTACAGTCCCTGTGCTAAGTGCTCTGCTTATATCATCACATGTAATGCTCTACACAACCCTCTGGGGAGCAAGCATCATGATATCCCATTTCATGGAGGAGAGCACTAAAGCCCAGAAAGGGCAGGGCGCTTGCCAAGGAGAAACACCCTGCAGCATGGCAGCATGGGGGTGGACAGCAGTGAACAGGATGAAGTTCCTACCTGTAGGAGCTGACATTCTTTTTTTTTCTTTTTCTTTTCTTTTGTTTTGTTTTTTGTTTTTTTGGTTTTTTTTTGAGACAGAGTCTTGCCCTGTCACCCAGGCTGGAGTGCAGTGGTGTGGTCTTGGCTCATTGCAACCTCCCCCTCCTGGGTTCCAGTAATTCCCCTGCCTCAACCTCCCGAGTAGCTGGAACTACAGGCGTGCGCCACCAAGCCAGGCTAATTTTTTTTAATTTTTAGTAGAGACAGGGTTTCACCACATTGGCGCGGGCTGGTCTCAAACTCCTAGGAGACCTCAGGTGATCTGCCTGTCTCAGCCTCCCAAAGTGCTGGGATTACGGGCGTGAGCCACTGCGCCTGGCCAGAGCTGACATTCTAAAGAGGTTATGGACGGAAGGAGGGCAAGGAATAAACAGAAGAGTTAAGTATATACTTTGTCAGGCAGCCCCTGAGAAAGGAAGCTATGTGGAGGTTGGCGCAAGGAGCCTGTAGGAGTACCAGGAGCTCTGCTGGGGCTTGGGGTGCCCTAGACACCACGGTCCAAGGAATGAGGTCCTCAGAGGCACCCAGTGGGGGCTGGTGAGAGTGGGGGCTCCCAGAGGGAGGAGAAGCTAGGAGGTTGACTCTTCGGGTGCTTAACACCTGGATGAAGGCAGAGCCCTGGGAATCTGAAGGAAGGAGGCTGTCATGGGATATTTAAAGCCCAAGAAAAGGAGGAAGGCCTTTGGGATCCATCCAAGTCCCCTGGGGAAGAGGTGATATCTGGTTCCCCAGAGGCTAGGGAGGATCTCCTGATTGGGGGACATTAGGGACAAGCTTTAGCGCCACTGGTAACCAAGGTAGAAAGACACTAATAGGCAGATGCCCAGGGGCTCCCTGTGGCCCTAGCCCTCCAGCTCCCTCAGTGGGCCTCCTCCAGCCTCCCTGGACAAGGGCAGCAGCCAGCACACCCATCACTGGCCTCTAGGCTCTCCCTCTGTAGACCACCTCCATGCCCTAACACTAGACCCACCTTTCTAATCACAGGTGGGACCATATCTATTTACTCTCCTACACACAGCTTTCTAGAAATCTCCTTTCCCTCCAACAAACCCAAATGTATTGGCGCAGAAGTCTATACACTTCCCAATCCAGTCCCACTTACCAGCCAGCCTCGCCTTTCCACCATATTCCTTGGCCACTCTCCCTGGCCCCTGGTTTAGTCTCTTGCCACCATGCCTTCGCTCCTGCTGTTACCTGTGTGAGGGTTGCCCTTTCCCATGTCTCTGCACATGGAAATCCCTATTCATCCTCTAAGCTGGCTCAGAGAACATCTTTTTTGGGAAGTCTCCTAGGACCCTCCACTGGACTTGGGAGGTGGTGATGTATAAGAGGCCAGACCCCAGAGTCAGGCTGCCCAGTTCCTTGTGTGAGCTTGCGCAAGTTACTTAACCTGCCATACTCAGTGTCCTCATCTGCAAGATGTGGGTGACAATATCAGTGCTTACTTCATAGGACTACTGTGGAGATTAACTGAGTTAACAGAAGTAATTAGAACACAGCTTGACACAGGTGGCAGTTATTTACAGGTTTGCTGTTGAGGACAGGGTCTGTGGCTTGTTCATCTTGGTTTCCCAGTGCCTAACACATGGTAGATATTTGTTAAATAATTCAGCTCAACAATCATTTAACACCGGCACCTAGGCAAAGAGAGAACTGATAATAACGAAAATAAAGTCAAGTTAGGGATGATGAGGAATTTTGTTGGGAGGCATGCTAGGTTCAGGCAAATGGAGGGACAGTGACTAGGAGGATCAACGGACAGGGACCCATGTCTGAGGTCGAGTCTAGAAAGAAATATGTGAGAACCATGCGCCACCTGGCCTTGTGACTCTCTGCTTCTCCAGGTTTGCAGTACTTTTGTCCCCATAGCACTCCCGGTCCCTGGAGTACAGTCCCTTCTTATTTGACCCAAGGGCACCCTTTATGGCACACACAGGCAGGACCTTCAGGGACCATCTGATCTTGCTGTACAGACAAGGAAACTGAGGCGGGGTGGATGTCTTCTTGCCAGGACTTTTGTGCCTGCAGTCATGCACTGTAGTGTAACAATTGGTGTCCCTGCAGTCACCTGAAAATCCCTTTGTCTGCCTCCTCTCTCTGGCTGTTGACATAGGTTCTGCTACCAGGCTACCTCCTAGCTCCTGCTCTCTGGATTACAGTGTCTCCATCTCCTCGCTCCCTTGCGTCCTCCAAAGCCTCCTCTAGCCCTGTCCTCTGAGAATCACCAGGCATAGGCTCAGCAGGAAGTTCCCCTCCACTCTCAATCTAACCATCATATTGTGCCTTTCCTGAGCCCACCTCCTGGTGCAGTGAACATAGAAACTTCTGTCTCTTAGAGGGGCCTGGGACTCCCCATCACTTCAGGGAAAGGAGAACCTGATAACGTCAATCTGTTCTCCCCCTGGGAAGAGCACTGGATGGTAGAACTGCATCCCCAGGGCACATGCCTCTAATTTGCGGGGGGTGCCTATTTGGGATACAGATTCCTGGGCTCTACTCCAGACTCACTGAATCAGACTCTCTTGACGAGGGGCCCAGGAATCAAATTTTTAAACGGAGTTCCTGGGGAATTCTTGCACACCTATGTTTGTGAGCTATTGGAGTAGTAGTTCAGAGTGCGAGCACTGGAGCCCTATCATACCACTTTTTAACTGTGCAACCTTAAGCAAGTCACTTAGCTTCTCTGAACCTCAATTTCCTTATCTATAAAAGGTTCTCATCTGAAGAAAAATAAAAAGACAATACCCACCTAATGGGAGATTATGAGGGTCAAATGAGCTACTAAGTGTTCAGCACCATGCCTGACACTCTGCGTGTCATAAATGATAGGGATTGGCAGTATTTGTATTGCCTATTATTTTTAGGCTGGGCATCTCCCAAAAGTAGATTTCCATCAGACCGAACATTCCGCAAAGGCAGGGACAAAGCCTCCTGTTTCCTCTCCATGCCCAGAGCCCTAGGGGCTCATTAGGAAAGTGCACAGGCTGTGGCATGGAAAAGAAAGAGCTGCTGTTCCCAAAGACCGCTAGATGCCATGGTCCATCCCACACCTGGCTGGCTATTAGGATACTTCCAAATCCAGAGGGGACCCCAGATAAAAGGAGGATCCCCCCAACCCTGCCCCAGTGAGTGCCTGTGCTCAGCCCCCTCATCTGAGACCACAAAGTCTGCCTCTCCTCAGAGCAGAAGGCAAAGTAAGTTCCCTCATCTCAGGAGCACGCCCCACCCACCCCCACCTGCCAATCACGCAGCATCCTGAAGGCTTCTTCACTCGGGGCCTGGAGTTCACAGAAACACAGAGGCTGCCACATTCACAAGTGACAGAGCAACAGAATGACAGTGACAGAGTGAGGCATCTTCCTCTAAAACCACCTGATGGCCCATCCTCAAGAGGGCAGGGGGCAGGTGTAGTCAGGGGACAGCAGGTGGAGAGCATGGGCTGCATATGCACCATCAGGGTGGCATATCCCACCTGTGTGGCCAGTCCAGACTTCTCAGCTTCTGAAAAAACCAAGGCTCTGAGCAACCACACTCTGCTGGGGAAGAGGCTGCCCCACCCCATACCCACGTCCAACCCCAGCTGTTCCTCCCCAGCTCACCTGCCCCAACGGCTGCCCTGGGGGTGGGGTGTGGAGACCCAGCAGGAGTGTCAGCGGGGGCAGCTCGGCCTGGGAAGGGAGTGAATGCCGGCCTCAGCCCTTCTCCCACCTCTCGACAAAGCATGCAGGTCAGCATCTCCTCCATTCCCCCATGCCCTCAGCACAGCCTCCCACATCTGTCCACGGCAAACACATGGAGACCCTCTTCCTGCTCCACAAAGGAACCTAGAGGAGACCCAGGGAACACAGGATGAGCATTCCATATCTTTCAGTTCCCTTAAGATAAACTAGACCTGTTCCTTAAGTCCCAGACTGAGGGTGACTTCCAGAAGACACAGAGGGAAAACAAAGAGCAAAAAGACTGTGGGGAATACAGGCCGGACTCAGCCTTACAGATCTGGACTCACAGGGACAGGCCTCACCTAGACACCATCGCATCCTCCGATGTGGCTCCCCACCACCCCACAAGCTTGCCTGGCTCCCGGACACCCCAGGATGGAAGCAGAGGCTGACACCACTTCAGGCCCAGCAGGAGTTCCCCACAGCACTGTCTGCCAGTGAAATCACCCCGAGGCCTCGGAGAAGGAGGACCGAAATCAGCCCCATAGGCGTCAGGTGGGAAAGAAGCAAAGGCAGCAACACCCCGCACGGGGAAGATGTCAGATGGTGACTAACGGGCTTTTCTAGGCCATTGTCACCAATGCTGGAGAAATATTCCACTTTAAAAATAAGTGTAAAGCAAAATCCAAAATTAACTCTCCCCAGATAACCCCTTTCCAAAGAAAGACCACATCACAAATCCACATGTGGTCATTCGTGGAGGATTTAACCTGAGGACATCTCCCTGTCCTGACTAGGGATGCTTCCCAGGCCCCAGGTCCCAGCCCCACAGCTGGTGCTTGCCAACCTTTTCAGTCCTCAGACAGACCCCAACTTCATCTGCTTCTCTGTCCTCCCAGAGCCCGGACCTGCAGCAGAAGGGTCCTTGCCCTTCTTGCCCTGATCCAAAGGTGCTAGAAAATAACTGTCCACACAGTGGACAGGAAGGAAATCCTCTGAGGGTACAAGCCCCATCCTTTCCTCACCCTGCACATCACCTTTCTTAACTTTCCTAGTCTTGGCCACACATGCTAACAACAAACACATATGGGGAGTTGCCAGCTATATAATTCTGTGCTTCTCATGAGCTACAGAGGTGAAGAAAAAGTACTAGTGCCAGACTAACACTGCTATCTACCTGTTGAGTAAACTGGAGCAAATTCATTCATCCAGCCAGCAGCTATTTATTGAGCATCTACTACAGACACTTCTAGTTTACAGTGGAGTCAAAGACAGATTCACACAGACTAATGAACACTGCTGAGGGTATTAAGGCCACAGGTGTTTATACAATTTCTCCCTACTCAACAGTGAAATATCATATCCCCCCTACTCAGGAGGCTGAGGCAGAAGGATCACTTCAGCCCAGGAGTTCAACACTGTAATGCACTATGATTGTGCCTGTGAATAGCCCTGTACTCCAGCCTGGACAACAGAGCAAGCCTCTCTCAAAAGAAAAAAAAACGAGAGAGAGGAGGAAAGAGCTAATAGAGTTAATATTTGACGGATCAATAGGCATTTGTTTGTAGCTAACAAGCCTTCAGGAATGTTGAGTGAGGTTTGCTGCTCTGCTAAGATGGTCAGTCTATCAGCCATGTGTAACAGTCATTTCCTAAAATATTCTTGCAGTTATTATAGCACTGCACTAAGCCATTTATCCAGCCACATTTGGGGTTAATTGCTGGTGATAAGAGCAACATAAATATACTAAGCCACAGCCTTGCCTGACAAGGTTTTTATACCAACCACCAACCAAGTTTTCTTCCCCTCTTACACGCCTGCAATCATTTTTAGTGGCCATCACTCCTTACTGAATCACCACAATAAACCCCTTAGATATAAACAACTTGCCTTTCAATACAGCCATAAATCAGACTCGGTGTCATCACATGACCCCTCCGCTGATGAGGGAGGCTCAGGGCAGTAGTTCTCAATCCTGGCGCACAACAGAATCACCCACAGCATTACAAAACGCTGATGCCCAGCCACTGCCGACGTACCTGGGCACCGGGATTAGGTGAAAGCTCCTTGACGTACCTTTACTTCCCACACCTTAAGCTCTGACGGACTCATTGAGGTTAACCCAGCCAGAAAGCCTAAGTCTCAGCCCTGGGCATTCAAGGTGAAAAATTGAGGCTGACACATGCACCATAATACATGGCAATAAACTACAAGGAAGTTGAAAAGGCACTGCAGGAACTGCTATTTCCTGGGACTGCTTTGAAAAGAATGAGCAATCCTCTTTGGAATTTGTGTACTGATCCACACTCACATTTATTGTCCTTCAATATGCCCAGGAACTTGCCTCTTGTCAAGTCTTTGAGGTCCTCCCGCATCTCTTAACAGCTGCAAAGAGAGAAGTAGGGAGGAGGCAGCAGGCAGGAAAAGACACCAGAAGAAAGACTGGAGAAGGAACCGGGTGGAGGGAGAGAAAAATGGTGCAATACAGCCCCTCCCAACATGGCCTGACAGCACAGTGGCAGATCCCAGAAAGGGAGAGGAGATGAAAACCAGTGTTTTCTATTTTTTTACTTATTTTTATTTATTTTTTTATTTAGACAGGGTCTTGCTCTGTGCCCAGGCTGGAGTGCAGTGGCGCGATCACAGCTCACTACAGCCTCGACCTCCTGGGCTCCAGTGATCCTCTTGCCTCAGCCTCCTAACTGGGACCACAGGTACATGCCACCTTGCCTAGCTAATTTTCTCATTTTATGTAGAAACAGGGACTTGCTATGTAGCCCAGGCTGGTCTCTTAACTCCTGGCCTCAAGCAATCTTCCTGCCTCTGCCTCCCAAAGTGCTGGGATTATAGGTGTGAGCCACTGTACCCAGCTGAAAACCAGTGTTTTCTAAGGCAGGGCCCAGGCACAAGGAAGAGAGGTGGGGCTCTGGTAGAGGAGATGCCAGCCCAGGGAAGAAGCACCCAGAGGGACCCCTTCCTGCCAAAGTCAGGACTCCTGTGGAACCTGAGAATGGGCACTATCTGCCTTCTTCCCACAGTGCTGGGCAAGTAGGGATCTAAAAATCAATAACACTCAGTAAATATTTGGGGATTGAAAGAGACAAGCTCCCTGACCTCAGACAGCCAACAGTCCAGTGGAAAGACACATAAACAAACCTACCGAGAAAAATTACAAACCAGCATAAGTGCTACAGAGAAAAAGAAGGGGATGTTTCCAATTTAGATTGGCGGTGTCAGATGCCACAAAGGCAGGCAGGGCCCCAGAGGGGTGCAAGCCCACACTGCTCACCCAGGACTCAGCTCAGGCCCCTGTCCCTCTGCAGCCTGCTCAGCTGAGGTACCAGAGCCAAGACACTTCCCAGCTGGCATCACCTACAGGGAGCCAGTCAAGGGGGCAGATGGATTCCTTCCACTCAGCGTGGTGAAATGCTTATGGGAAAGGGACTTGGCCAGAAGAAGACTGGGGACTAGGGCACATTAAGTGAACAAACAGCCGTCCCATCCCCAAAATAAAATGTAAAAATATAATCTCAAAGATCTACTTAGCAAACGAGTTTCATTTTCCTTTAGTTTTCTTGAGAAGAGCGACAGGAACAAAAGTGAATCTGAAACACAGCTAAAGGATGCTGGGGTATTTCTTAGGGTATTGATGGTGCTGGCGAACTGGGCTTTAGAGACACCCTAGAAACGCTCTAGTAAGCACCAAGCTTCGTATCTACTGAATGCTACTCAACAGAGAGACCCCGGGTCAGACTTCCAGGGCTGTACCAAGAGGTGATCCTGATGGGTCCCCAGCAGCCTCCTCCCTTCCCTCCCTGTCCCACTTATGCCACCAGAAGACGGGCTGTGCGGCAGCCTCACCCCAGAGCTGAGCAGTTGTAACATCACTTCTGATACCTCTTCTGGGTCTCAGTCCCTACTCAGTCATCCACAAAACCACTCAGAAGCTCTTCATAGGTAAACAGTTGATCCCAGCTGCCCCCTAAACAAACACTTCAGCACAGCACCAATGCCGGCTCAGGAAATGACAACCCATTTAATGCCCGTCTGAGCCAGACACTATGGGGAAAGGAGGGCCGTCACAAATAAAAAGCCATGCATTCCGAAACCAAACTGAGACAACTGCCTGAGAGCAGCTGGGCCCTCCACACAGCTTCTGAAAGCACCACAGGGAGGACCTAGCACTGCCCTAACTGTGAAAAGAGCACTGGGTTTGGAGTCAGAGATCTGAATTTGTACAGCAGCTCCAAAGTTAACTAACTAGCAATGTAACCTGAATGGGGTCGGTTCACCTCTCTGAGCCTCTTATTTCCTCCTCTCCAAAACCGCATCAGCATCACAGGTCTGTAACCCGCCTCACAGCTTACAGAGTGCCCTCACCTGCATTAAATTGTTTGGGGCACCCAGGAACAGATCCAGTCAATCAGGAATCTATCACCCCCAGTGTATACAGGAGAGAAAAAGGACTAAAAAGGGGTTAGGGCAACTCTGCCAGGATTACACAGTCAGGGTTATCTCCTGGGCCTCTAGGCCCCAAAGCCAATGGTTATCTTGTTTTAACACATCACCTCGTCAGAGTTGCCATGAGAAGCAAATGAGATCACACATAAACAAGTCCTTTGTCACGTAAAAAATGCTAATTAAATATAAAGGTATTTGAGCCTTTTGGCTGGTATTTGAGCCACTGTCTAGTCCAGGTCTCAACCCTAGGAGTGCCCAAGCCTATCATCCCGAGAGTTAAATATAAATAATCTGGGGTGGGCCTTGTTAAGGTATAGTTTCAAAACTCCCCAGGGGATTCAAAGGTGCACCCAGGATAAGAAATCTCTGGTCTATAGCCCTACCTTCCCTTCCTCGCTCCATTACCCATACAACCACCCTAAACCTAACCCTAACCCTAACAGACCATGCAGGATGACACAGGGACCCTCAAAAGGACCTGGGCCTAGGTCTCCCACTAATATGTGACAATCCCCTCTCTGGCAAGGGCTATGTTTCACTCCTTTAGGTATATGCCACACACAGTAAGAGCTTAATAAGTGAGCACTGAGGCTGGGCGCAGTGGCTCACACCTATAATCCCAGCACTTTGGGAGGCCAGGGCAGGCAGACTGATTGAGGCCAGGAGTTCAAGACCAGCCTGGGCAACATAGTGAGACTCCATCTCCACAAAAAACACAAAAATTAGCTGGGCCTGGTGGCGCATGCCTGTAGTCCCAGCTACTTGGGAGGCTGAGATGGAAGAATCATCTGAGCTCAAGGAGGTCAAGGCTGCAATGAGCCGTGATTGCACCACTGCACTCCAGCCTGGGCAACAGGGCAAGACCCTGTCTCAAAAAATAAATAAATACGTAAGGCAGCACTGACTTGAACTCAACTGAGTTTCAGATGCTTGAGCACGGTGGTGTGGGCTGGTTTCATCTGAATAGTAGCGCCAAAACTAGAGAAATGCTGAAGAGAGACTGCCTCCACAGACAAGGTCCCTGCAGACTCCAGTAGAAGATTTAACCAATGACGGAGTCCTCCATTGACCAAGAGATGTCACAGCCTCTCCAGGAAGCTGGCAGGCCCTTTAGTCAGCACATAACTTCTTTCAGAACCTGCATGAGATGCCCCAAATCAAGGGTCCTTGTTTCTCATACTAAGAAAACCTTTTTTTTAAGGCCACAAGTTCTGCTGCCACCTTATAACAGCAGCTTAGGAACCTGAAGACAGGTCAGAGTATAAATGAAAAAGGGCACAGAAAGCCACACATTTTTAAGAAGTAAAAATTCAGCTGGGCGTGGTGAGACCTATAATCAGCTGAGACCTATAATCTCAGCACTTTGGGAGGCCAAGGTAGGTGGATTGCTTGAGCTCAGGAGTTCAAGACCAGCCTGGGCAACCTGGCAAGAGCCCTTTTATTATTATTATTATTATTATTATTATTATTATTATTATTATTTTCTGAGATGGAGTCTTGCTCTGTCACCTGGGCTGGAGTGCAGTGGTGCTATCTCAGCTCACTGCAACCTCTGCCTCCCGGGTTCAAGCGATTCTCCTGCCTCAGCCTCCCAAGTAGCTGGGACTACAGGTGCGTGCCACCACACCCAGCTAATTTTTTGTATTTTTAGTAGAAACGGGGTTTCACTGTGTTAGCCAAGATGGTCTCAATCTCCTGACCTCGTGATCCGCCCGCCTCAGCCTCCCAAAGTGTTGGCATTATAGGTGTGAGCCACTGCGCCTGGCCAAGACCCCATTTTTATTTTTAAAAATTACCAAAAATAGCTGGGCATGGTGTTGTGCGCCTGTAGTCCCAGCTACTCAGGAGGCTGAGGTGGGAGGATTGCTTGAGCCCCAGAAGCAGAGGTTGCAGTAAGCCAAGATCATACCACTGTACTCTAGCCTGCGCAACAGAGTAAGACCTTGTCTCAAAGCAAAAATTCAAAAACAGTAATTTGTCTTTTAAAAAAACTGTCTTTTGGCTGGGAATGGTGGGCTCACACCTGTAATCCCAGTACTTTGGGAGGCCAAGGTGGGCAGATGACCTGAGGTCAGGAGTTCGAGACCAGCCTGGCCAACATGCCAAAATCCCTTCTCTACTAAAAATACAAAAATTAGCCAGCCATGGTGGGGCATGCCTGTAGTCCCAGCTACTTGGGAGGCTGAAGCAGGAGAATCTCTTGAACCCAGGAGGCAGAGGTTGCAGTGAGCCAAGATCATGCCACTGCACTCCAGCCTGGGTGACAAAGCGAGACTCCATCTCAAAAAATAATAATAATAATAAATTTAAAAATAAGTAAAGTAAAAACTTTTAAATTTCATATCATTCCTCAAGTCCAGCAACCAATCAGCTGTTGATAAGCACATGCTATCAAATGGAAGAGAGAGGCCCAAGGCAGGGCCAGGGATCCAATCCTGCCACGGAGGTCTGCACTTCATGCATTTTCGTCCTTAGTAAGCAGCCTCCCCACCTCCCTGGTGTTCAAGTCAGACCTGGGTTAGAATGCAGGCTTCTCCACTTTCTGTGTGGATTCCCCTAGAAAAAGCCCCTGAGACAAGGATTTGAGTACAAGTGACTTTTCTGGGAGGTGACCCCGGGAAACATTAGGAGGGGAGTAGGGGAGTGGAGAAATGAGAAAGGAAGGAAAGAAAGCCCCCAAAAAGAAGAGTGTGTTATTAAGCCTGTAACCACTGTGAGCCATTAGAGATTAATCCTTGCAGAGAGTTCTAGGAGACCATGCAGAACACCAGCCTCAGAATAAGATTCCCCCAACCCCGAGGCCAAACGAGCTGGGGCATTCGTCTACCAGTGCCCAACAGCCATTGGTTGAATGCTGCTCTCAGGAGGTAACTCCCTGGCACTTCTGACCTACCCTATCAGCAGGCCCCAAGGTTTAAGGCCAGAGAAAGCCCTCAGGTTCTCTCCCTCAGGTTCCAGGTTCAGCTGGAAGTCTGGCTGGTATGAGTGAAAGGTACATGCTCAGGGGATATGGGCAGGGTGCTGAACCATCTGTCACAAGCTTGCTGTGTGACCTTGGGGAAGTTACTTACCTTCTCTTATCCCAGTTTCTGCAGCGGTGTAGAATTTTAAAAATGGGAATAAAAAATGTCTTCCTCATAAGGATGACATGAAGATTAGATGAGGTCATGCATGGAAGGGATTAGCCCAGTGCCAGGTTTGCAGTGAAGACTCAATATAAGCTACAGGTTATCATCAATATACTTTATGAGCTTCCTCCTTTTGGAGAGTGGGGATGGGAAAGAAACATTTGGGGAAGGCTGATCTGGAATGGTCCGACACTACTTCCCCATGGGCAGCCACGCACTCAGTGCCTTGCTTAGGAAAAGTTCCAGAAAGACATTCAAGGGACCCCAAGCCCACCAAGGGTCATTGTGCAGACCCAACCTCTTCCGATGTCTAACAACAGCAGAAAATTCCTAAAAGAAACTGATGCAAAATCAAGGAGGCATTCCCCAGTCCCTGCCAGCCCCCTCAATTTATTTTATAAAGGATTTCTGACCCAGATGGAGAATGAGACTTGAAAGCAGGCAGCAGGCTGATGCAGTCTAAGCAATCTCCTCCCTGAGGGAGGAGAGCCACCAAACAAATGCCCCCATCTAGATGCCTTCGGATAGGCCTGGCCCAGAGGCAAGGGGCTAGATCTTGAGAAACTTCAAGGCTCCTCCCAGCCCCTGAAGAATTGTATCCTAAAGCGTGTCCTAACAAACACTAATGCCCTCCCCGCGGTAGGTTCCTTCGGAAAATGGTGCTGGAGTCAAATGCGTTTGAAAAAGGCTTCATGCCATAACCCCCTCTTGGCAAATTCTTACACCCATTACATATTAGAAGCTTTAATGCCTAAGAATTCTGTTTAATCCAATATTTCCTAAATTTATTTGACACACACCATGTGTGTGTAAAATAGTCCCCCTCTAACCTCAGTTTTGCTTTCCGCGGTTTCAGTAACCCACGGTCAACCACGGTCTGAAAATATTCACTGGAAAATTCCAAAAATAAGTAATTTCTAACTTTTAAACCGTGCAACATTCTGAGCAGAGTGATGAAACCTCCCTGTCCTGCTTCACCCTGCCCAGGACATGAATATCCCTTTGTCCAGCTGATCCACGCTGTACATGATACCTACCCCCGCCCCATAGCCGGCTCAGTTATCAGATCAACTGTCACAGTACTGCAGTGCTTAAGGAACCCTTGTTTTACTTAATAATGTCCTCAAAGTGCAAGCGTAGTGATGCTGGCAGTTTGGATATGCCAAAGAGAAGCTCTAAAGCACTTTCTTCCTCTCCTTTTTATTTTTTTGAGACAGGGTCTCTCACTTTGCCGCCCAGACTGGAGTACAGTGGCATGATCACAGCTGACTGCAGCCTTGACCTCCCAGGCTCAAGAGATCCTTCCACCTCAGCCTCCCAGGTAGCTAGGACTATAGGTGCGTTCCACCACACCTGATTAACCTTTTTAAAAAATTTTTTGTAGAGACAGGGTCTCACTATGTTGCCCAGGCTGGTCTCAAACTCCTGGACTCAAGCAATCCTCCCATCTCAGTCCCCCGAAGTGCTGGGATTACAGGCATGAGCCACTGTGCCTGGTCCCACTGTGCCCAGACCCTAAAGTGCTTTTTTTTTTTTTTTTTTTGAGATGGAGTCTCGCTCTGTCACCCACCTACAGTGTAGTGGCACAATCTCGGCTCACTGCAAGCTCTGCCTCCTGGGTTCATGCCATTCTCCTGCCTCAGCCTCCCGAGTAGCTGGGACTACAGGCGCCCACCACCACGCCTGTATTTTGTATTTTTAGTAGAGACGGGGTTTCACCGTGTTAGCCAGGATGGTCTCGATCTCCTGACCTCATGATCCACCTGCTTTGGCCTCCCAAAGTGCTGGGATTACAGGCATGAGCCACCGCACCCGGCCCTACAGTGCTTTCTTTAAGGGAAAATGTAAAAGTTCTCAACTTAATAAGGAAAGAAAAAAATCATACGCTGAGGTTGCTAAGATCTACGGTAAGAACAAATCTTCTGTCTGAAACTCTGAACAGTATATCATCAAAACTGTTCTATTGTATTATTAATTATTGTTAATCTCTTACTATGACTAATTTATAAACTTTATCACAAGTATAGATATACAGGAAAAAAACATAATGTTATATAGGGTTTGGTACTATCCACGATTTTAGGCATCCACTGGGGGTCTTGGGCTGTATCCCCCTCGGATAAGGAGGGACTACTGTATGTGAGACATCTATGAACAGCCCTCCAAGGGGCACATTTAGTGGGAGAGCCTGGGCTGAAGGCGGTCCTCAGAGCCACAACCCGTCATCTTTGCAACCCCATGGCCTAGACAGTGCCTATTATAAGGTAGGCACCTAATAAATAATTATTATCTGAACAAATAGGGAGAAGGCTGAAAGAACGACTTAATGATGGTTTTCAAATCTGTTAAGTGATATAGTATCGGCAGTGCCAGGCAACAGCTCTCTGTTTCTAAGAAGGCACACATTTTAAATTGCAGCAGGAGGGATTTTGGAAGCCCTGCTCAGAGTTTAGGATTACAACCCACCAAAATAGGCTTCCAAGCCGAGCTGCGTCGCTTCCTTCTGTGGAGGTGTTGGTCTAGCACTTCGGCAGAGCTTAGAGTCTGCGTGCAGACGTCCACCCACCCCACCACCCATTCATTCATTTGCTTGTTCATTCAAACCCTCACTGAGCACCTACTGTGTGCTGAGCACTGATGGAGGTGAGGCACTGGGTCCCTCAGGATTCCCTCCAAAAGACAAGGTGGGACCTCAGTGAGTTCTGTGATAAAGCCCAGGGAGCCCTGAAGGGGAAGGCAGAGGGGACCATGAAAGTGTGAGGTCAGGAGGCCACAAGCCCAGATGCAGCAGCTCATAACCCGACCAGAGCAAGAGGTAGTGGGCAGGGAGGGGGGCCTATTACAGTTTCACACTGACACATGAGGCTAGCCTAAAGAATAAAGCCTCTACTGTCTCCTTGTGTTTGTTTGTCTAACCACCCCCCCTTTCTCTTGTGACCATATCTCATTGTTCCCAGAGAACAGCCCTACCCCCACTTCCAAGTCCTTACCCTCCTCATACTCACAGTTCCAATCTCCTCTTCCTTTCTTTAAGGCACACTCCCCTTCCTTCACACCACCTCGGAATTCTTCCCCATCGCCTGTCTTGCTCCTCCACCCCCTGACTTCCTCATTCTCCACACTCTATACCATCCCTTCTGGATCTGGGATGTCCTCAGTAGGTTTTCATATCCACTCACCAGACAAATGAATAAACCAGAAGTCAAACCTAGGCCCATCTTTCTACTAACCTCCCCCTCAAAAGGTGAGCCACAGATTGTTTTGCCTCAAAAAGGAAGGGGGGATTGGGGCGAGGGGGCAAGAGAGAGTCCAGGGCTGATCATCCCTCTCATCCTGTTTTACCACCACCACTATGACCCAATCGCCTTCCAGATCTGCATCTGTGCATTAGTGCACACTCACCAGCCCCACCTGGATGCCTCCCAACAAGTCTGCATGTATGCACTGATTGTGCTTCTTTTAAACAGGGGCTGAGATGGGCATGATAAGAGGATACCCTGGAGGACTTTAGGAGGTCTTGCCACTCTGTTGCAAGACACTGACCCACAGAATTCCAGGCTTAGGTGTAACCTGAGCCGTCTTCTTGGCCAATGATCCCAAACCTAAGAGCTGGTCATCAAAATCACCTGGGGAGATTTGAAAACCAGCTCCAGGTTGTTTTAAATAGAGATCCATTCCTGGGCCCTACCCTAGACCTTTGGAAGTTGTACCTTCCCAGTGCGGCCTGTGAATCTGCATTTTTTCAAAAACTTCCCAGGTGATTATGATAAGCGAAAGTTAAGAATCAATGATGCAGTCAGTGACCCATCCAAATTTTCACCAAGCAATCAATTTCCTCAGTAACAAGCCAAGGAGGTGGCCATCCAGTCTCCACTTGAACACCTCCACTGACAGAGAGCTGGCTACCCTAAGAGGCACCTGATTTGGCTGCTGCAAACCCAATGGCTAGAAAGGTGTCATCTACCTAGAGCTGAGACCTGTCTACTACTTCCACCCATCTGCCACAAGCCTACTCTTGGGAGCAACAGAAAATAATTTAGTCCCTCTTCTAATATCAGAAAACAGAGATCCCAGCAATAACACCTTGCCCTTCGCGTTAGGTTTTCTTACCTGATATGGTCTGCTTTTCTCCCAGCTAAATATCCTCCATTCTCTCAAATGCTCTCTCAGAAGTTTCCACTCCCCTTACAAAACTGGTCACTCTCCTTTGAAGTCTAGAATCAGAGGCCGTTGTATTTCAGACCAGGCCTCAATGCTCTGATGAACTGGATAAGGCTATAAACCTAACCAAGATCCTGTGGGCCTTTTCTAACAGCCATCCCAAAATGCGGGCTCACATTAAGCTCACTGTCCGCTAACTAGAAACCCCCAGATTTTCTTCACAATGCTGTAAAGAGAGATCTTCCCTGTCCTACATTTGGATATTGCCTTAAGGAGGAAAAAAAAAAAAAAAAAAAGCAGGGCTTTCCAATTTTGCAATTTTGTGTTTGGGAGCAGAATGAATACTGATCCTGCCTTCCATGAGCCAGCTACCCTCATCTGATAAGCATGGATGAGACAAGGATGCTAGGGCCTCACTTATGTAACTGTACCCAAAGGATTTACCGGCACCATCATGTTGAAGCCCCCAGAGCAAACTTTTCTTTCTCAACACAGGCTACACTCCTGGGAAACACATGACGGCAGGTTGCACCCACCACCAAGATAAAGTTAACTGAAGTAGCAAGCAGGCAGCCACGGACAGGAAGGCACTCAGCAAGAGGCTGCGCCATCACGGGAGGCTCCCTCCTCAGGTCCCAGTTTGGTGAGGACCAAGGTGGCAGTTCCATTCACGCCTCATGCGGGAGAGAAGGCCTGGCCCGAACATGGGCCACCACCCTGCGTGTGCTCCAGCCACACCCTCGGACAGAGGGACTCATGGCCAGAGCTTGAATGCATAGGAGAGTTCCTGTCCAAGTATTGTACACTGATTTTGAAACTCTCTGTGAGGTTGATGGGGTTTAACGCATCATCCATGTCCTCTTTACAGACAAACATGAACACACTGTTCTGGGTCCCACAGCACACAGAACTCATGCTCCTGTTGCAGACGAACATTTAGATTGAATTATTAACAGTGTACATTCCCACAAATACAGCAGCTGGGCATTGTGCCCCTCCGCTGAGTCTCCGCCATTCCTGAAGTCCTCCCCCAGGGATCAAGGCACTCTAGGGATCTAGAAGACGACCCCCACCCCAGCCACTTCTGCTCTCCTCCAAATACCCACTCCTAGCTTTTGGGAGAAAGAGGAGATCTAATAAGCAATAAGTAAATATAATCGGCAAATACAGTCAGCCTTGAGGCAAGAGAAGCAGACCCTCCTCCACTCAAAACCCAAAGCCAACCCCCAACCCCAGCCTGCTGCTGAAGTTCACTGCCACTGAATTTCTCCTATCCAGAAATGCAGGTGATAGGGAAAGTAATTGGTGGCAGACAATACCCGGGCCTGTGGGTGAAAGTGTGTCTTCCTCCACTCTACCCAGCGTCTCACATGGGGCAGCCAGAGTGATCCACCAGACAGGCCTCTGGGCCAAGTTCCAGAGCAAGGTGGCAGCTCTTCAGCGGGGCTCATTGGGCTGGGCTGCTGAGCAGGTGGGTAGCAGGAAAGGTTCTTGAAAGAGAAGAAAGGGACTCCATGGAGTCAGAAGAGCCCCAGGTACTTACTTCCCTGGGGAGCCAGAGGTCGAGGTCCGAAGAACCATCAAGGCCCAGGACCAGAAAAGCAAACGGCCAGGGGAAGCCAACTACCAGCCAAGAATAAACAGGACAGGGCTGCCATGATCTCCTTTCAAAGTTAACACAAAGGCTTCCCAGGCCCACGTCCACCACCTGGGTCAGCCTCATACCAGATAGGCAGATGCGCACGTGCTCACATACACACATGCACCCCTGAACAGCCACAGCCTCGATTCTTGGTCCATATTCCCACCCCCACCCCTCATTTGTCTCCTCGCTACAGACACACGTGCTCACAGTCACAGAATTTCACCCACACAGCGCCTGTGCCTTTCTGATCACTGGAACAACTGGTGACAGTTGTAGGTTCAAATAGGCACAAAAGAAGAAATGCAGGAAATCACTGAGTACCTCTGAAAGGGGTAGGGGGAAGGGCCTAAGAAGCTGGGGAAAGACAGGGTGGGGTGGGAGATGGGTTGTCCCACACTGCAGGGAAAACCCCTAGTGGCTCCCCCAAGCTCACGGGGACCCATGTGGGGTCAGAATCTTCTCCTCAGAAACCATGTCAGGCAGGTTGAATGTGGATGCATAATAATAATACCCCATATTTGAACAGGACTCTCCACTTTTCAAAGAGCTCTTCCATCCATCATCACCTAGAGTCCAGACCATAGAGCTGCTGCTAATCTCCTGGAGTGCAAATGACCACCCCACCCCACAGGGCACAACGATACCTTCTCCAAAATAATCGTTAATAGCTAAGCATATGTAATAGTTGTGTGAGCATGCTTGTTTTTGTGTGAGTGCGTGCAGAAGCTTTATGTAGCAGAGTGGGATACACTCAAACAAAAATGAGGTTGCCATGGCAACAGGCTCCAGCATCATTGCAGCCTATTAACACAAGTGAGGAATGTGTTTGGCAGATGCTCCAGTGTTATTTATGGTATGGGTGTAGCAGAGGGACTTCTAACAGGCAAAGGAGGAGAAAAAAACAACCCCGTGACGCTCCTACTATACCCCAGCGAGGAGACAGGAGTCGACAGTGAGACAAGAGCACAGCAGAGGCTGAGAGGCCTCGAACAGGGAGGGAGAGATGGGAAAGCAGAGCCTGCAGGAAGGCAGCAGAGAGGTGAGGTGGGCAGACAGTAACAGGGATCAGAGGGAGAGGGAAGAGAAAGGAAGTCAGAGAGGAAAGGAGCAGGCAGAGAGAGAGAAGGAGCCGAGGGGGAGGGTGACAAACACTATGGACAGAGCCAGAGGGAGGGAAAAGGGAAGAAACACCATCCCACCAAGAGGGGCTGTGGCACCTTGTGTCCTGTTCCTCCCTTGAGTCAAAACTGTCAGGAGCCACTGGTTAAGAAACCAAATGCTTCTCCTAATTGGAGCCAAGGGCAGAGCCCCACACATAAGAGGCTGAAGAAGAATAAAATACACAGGTCAGATAATGATGTTGAGGACCTGAGTAAAGGGGGAGAGGTCCAGCCTTGCAAGAGGAGCAGTGAAGAAATGCCAGTCCAGTTTACTGAGGGCCTACTATGTGTCCAAGCCACTGAAGGGAGAATTCCCAAAGCCCCAACATAGGAACTGCTCATTGCCACCCATTTCCCTGGACATGTGTCTCAACAAAGAAAAGAACAAGGCATCTAATCCAAACCACTCTTACATGCCTGCTGCTCTGGAGTAACCTGAGGCAGAGGTTAATGCTGGACTTCCCCCACCAGCCAGCAGGGTTTGCTCAAGAAAGACAAATTTTATATGAGGCATAATCAAAAGGGTAAATCAAGTACAAACAAAAAAAGATACAGTTTTCTCTGAAGCCAAATAGAGGAAATGTTTGCATTCCCTTGTCTTGAACCACTCATAACAAGCTCTGCACCACTCAGGGCAGATCATATAAAGTAAGTGTAAATCCACCCAAAATCCTACAGCCTTGCAAAAGTCTAAAGACCACAGTGGGTAAAAGAACAGGGTAGGAGCCAGTGGGGGTGGGGAGAGAAGGGAGAGGGATTTGCCTAAGGAACCAGAAGGAGAAGTCAGTCAGACAGACACTTTGTTGCTGCAATGGTATTTTCATGCTAAGGTGGAATTGGGGCCCCTCCCAGGCTCAGCACCCCTTTCCTGGGATCTGACTCCAACCTCCCTCAGGAGAAACCATACCTACAGCTGTAATCAGACCCTGTGTCCCAAGTCTGGTTCACAAAATACCCTGAACTATCCTGAAAATCTCCATATGGATGACATGCCCCTTCCTCTGCAGAAAAGCTACATCCACCCAAGTCAGGAGCAGTCCCCAAAGATACAACAACCATCTGAAAGCACGAGTCCTCGGGTCAAAAGAGTTGGGGCTTTTATAAGCACTAACAATGGTAGTAACTTTTAAACCACCACCTCTCAAAAGTCTTCTTCAAAGCTGGTCTCTAAAGATTTTTTTTTTCTTCTCATCTCAGATCAGAAAAAACTTTTAACTTAGCATCAACAGCCCCACTTACTCCACTCACTGGACCCCAACTATATTGGCAAGCAGTTATTAAATCCCTACTAAGTATTCTGCACTGTGCTTAGGTAAGGGTGAGAGAATAGAGGAGGAAAAACACATACACCTTGGGATTTGTGCATCCATGGAGGTTACACTGGACAGACAGCAAAACAGGTGGACACTGGAAAATGAATAAGTGCTCCACTCTGTGCCTCTGACTCTATTGTTAATCATGCAGAAGACCACGAGGCCAGTGTGGCTGGAATGGAAGAAGAAGGTTCCTTGCAGGGGTACAGCTTGGGGCAGAGGACGTTAGAAGTGGAAGGGACATAAACAGTCCTCTCATTCTCTAGAAAAGGTAGCAAAGGCCCAGAGAGCTTGTGTGTCCCCTCCATCCCAGTCACAGAGCACCTTGCAGGTTCAGCTAGAGCCCAGAGCCCTGAAACCCATAACAGTGCTATTCTCTATGGAAGAATACTATGTCCAGGAAGCCAGGGGACACAGGAGAGCAACTCAAGAAAGATGCGGTACTCAAGAGGATAAAAGTCTAAGAGAAGGCAATAGAAGAGGGGAGACAGAGGAAGGCAATGACAATGGAAAACCCTTAAGAGGTTCTATTCGAGAAGGCAGACACCAGTGGGCAGATGTGTGCACTGGGGTCCAAGGTGAAGAGACTTGCCTGTAGCAAGGGCCCAGTGGACTCTCACAGTGGAGCAGCATGCAAACAAGCAGGTTCAGAAGCAATCATGGATGAGGACCAGGAAACCAGACCACAGGACACTAAAGGGAGATATGGTATGGATGGCAGGGGGCTCCTCTCACCCTGAGGTCAGGATAGCCAACACGCCCCTCTCACAGAAGCCTTTAAGAGAGTCACCAGCTAACCAGGCAAAAGTTGTATTTCTTCCTGAACCTGCAGTTCTAGACTCACCCAACAAATCCCAGCAGGGATAAAATGTCCCTACCACAAGCAATGACCAGGGGCACCCACTTGAAGGGGTCATGATGTTCAACAACAGCTTTCTGCTCAGGCCGGAAGGGGAATTGCCACCACACACATCTCGGAGGCTCCTTCCCACTTTAGCGAAGGGCAGCTTTTTGGCTTGGGGCGCTCTGCTAACTGAAACAAACTTGTCAGTCCTTCTGCAAGTTCAGGGATATCTCCAGCTACCAAATCCCCAGCCTTAGACAGGTGGCAGGCTCATGCTATCTCCTCCTTACCACTGAGCAAGGGGTGCAGGGTGTCCCCTCACCAACCCTCTATCCAGGGCTGGATTAACAAAGCAGCAGTGGCACTCACGAGGGGGTGGCTGCTAGAGGGTCCAGCCACTTTCGTTAGGGGCCTTTTGTATATAGGAACAGAAGCTCAGGAAGAGATGGGAAACACTCCTTATAATTTTCTCCTCCAACCTTCCTCACTGCATTCCCACAGTGATGGCTACAGTTCAGTACACGTTATCTAAGGGGCAAGGAACACTGCAAACGACACAAGGGCACTCTTTTTGTAAATGAAGCCGCTGGGGCTCAGAGTGGGGTAAGAAGCTCCCAAATAGCCTACATGGCCGAGCCCTGTCTCTCTGGCTCTTTTCACCATTCGAAAGGGTGAGGGTGGGATCCCTTTCTTTGGAGTCCAGCTGAGGCCTGCCCGCCCCGCAATCCAGTCCCGGTGGCCAGGTCGGCCCCTACCTGCTTCAGCAGAAACTGGTCCTGGGCGTTGGTGCGCAGGGCGATGGCCAGGTGGAGGGCGGACAGGAGCACCCCGCTGAGCACTGCGGCTCGCATGCGCACGGGCAGCAGCGTGTAGATGGTGTAGATGAAGAACACGGTCCACCAGATGCCCTCAGAGGCGCTGCGTGGCTGCGGCAGCAGCAGGCCCACCACCTGGACGGCCAGCACCACGGCGATGAGCGCATAGCAGGCCAGGCCCATGTGGTCCTGGTGGAAGGCGGCGCGGTTGCAAAGCACAGCCATGATGAGGATCACGCCGACGGCGGCCGCCAGCACGGCCAGGTAGGGCAGCTGGAGCGGGGGCCGCGCCGCGTGGAAGGCCAACATGACCAGGCACACGAGCACCAGCACGGCCATGAGCATGGTGAGGCTGCTCTGGTTCAGGCGGAAGAAGTAGCGCTGGTACAGCCGCTCCAGTTTGTCCGACGGGAACTTCTTGGAGCGGAATATCTGCAGCAACGCCAGGCAGCAGGCGCCCAGGGACAGCACCGCGCCGGGCCCCGCGCCCGAGCCCGAGTCCGCCGAGCTGCCGCCATCCCCGGACCCCTCGCCGCCCTCGACGGCGCCGGCCTCCAGCTCGTCGGCCGCGCGCCCCTTGCCCCGCCGCTCCTCCAGACCCACCTCCACCGAGCGAGGGCGCACCTCCGTCCCGCCCGCCGAGGCAGCCGCCGCCGCCGAGCCGCCGCCGCCGCCCGCAGGGGGCGCCCGGGTGCTGCCCCCGCTGGCCGCGCCCCGCCGCTGCCGGCGGCTGCCGCGACCGCAGTCGTCGCCGCCGCGCTCCTGCCAGGCGGACTTGGAGCGGAAGCTGAAACCGAAGCCCCCGGCCAGGGGGTCATCACCGCTCAGCGGAGGATCGTCGTCGTCGCTGCGCCAGCGGCTGGCCAGGCGCTGCTGCTGCTGCGGGGTCACCGCCCCCCCGGGTTTCTTGGTGGAGCCGCGGGCAGAACCCCCGGGGGCATGGGGGTAGCCATTCGCGCGGGAATCGGCCTCGCCCCACGCCGAGCGGTGTTCGGGGCCTCCCCGGGGCGCCGGCGCCGCAGTCTTCTGCGCCGCGTAGCCCGGGGGGCTCACGCTTTTGGAGCCGGACATCCCCCCCTCGGCCTCGTCGTCTCCTTCCTCCTCCCCCGGAAGCCGGGCCGGGGGTCTCCAAGGGGAGGGCGGACGGCCGAGCAGGGGGACCAGGCTAGGGTCACACGTCGGGGGCGGCCCGGGGCCCTGCGCTGCAGCGGGGCATCTTGGCACCCCCGTCCTGAGCGGAGGAGGAGGGCACAGCCCCGAGGTGAGAAGTAGCTGAGGATCCGCGTCAGAAGTCCCAGGTCCGAAATGGAGTTGCCTCCGAGGTGGGGTCGCAGGGACTGGTCTGGCTGCTGCTGCGCCGCACGCGGAGAGACGTCCGGGATCCTGGCTCGCGTCGAGCTCGACGAGGGCCGGAGTTGCGGACGAGACGGGACGGAGTGGTGTCCTTGCGGGCGGTGCCTCCTCGGGCCGGCAGTGCCCGGGCGCGGCGCTCGCAGATTCCGCCTAAGCGGAGTCCAGCTGCTCTCGTGGCTCGGCGGCGGCGAGGGCGGCTCGGCGGGGGTCCCGGCGAAGAGACACTGCGGGTGTGCTTTCCTCGCAGCGGACTGGGAGCGACTGGGAGGTGCGGGCGCCAGCCAGCATTATTTTCTTACGAGGGGTGGGGAGGTGGGATGGGAGGTGGAGAGGACGGGGGAGGGGGCGGCGGGCGGAGCAACAGCTCCGGAGCCCCGGGGGGGAGGGTCCTGGAGCCCGGGGGGGCCGTTGCCCGCATCCCCCACCTCTCGCGGCGAGAGTGGATGCGTGGCCCCGGCGAAAGCCGAGCCGAGCCTTCGGCGCGTCCGCGCAGGGGGCGGGGTCCGGGTCCGGGACCGGCTCCTGCGGTGCGGCCCTTCCCCTCTCGCCTCTCCCTTTCCCGCAAACGGAGCGGGGCCGGCCGGGACCTGCCGGCCCGGAGAGCTGTCGCGCCCGCTTCGCAAGCCCCAAGCTCCTCGTCGCCGGCTGCGGGCCCACCGCGGCCGGCGCGGAACGACTAGGCGGAGGACGGAATCCGGCGCAGCGCTGCCGCGGTTCTGCCCCAACGTAGGCAGGCTTCTCCCGGGGAGTAAGGCATCCAGAGATCCAGGGCCGGGGCTCAGAAGGAGCCGGCCCAGAGGGGCCCGCCTGAGAGCCGCGGCGCCCGAGAGGCGCTCCGGGGGGGCCCGCGGGAGCCCGGCTCAGGGCGCGCCATGCACGCTTCGGGCCCTGCGCCGCTCCGGCCGCTCGCGCCGCTCCTCCCTTCTCGCCCGCTCGCCGCCGCCGGAGAGCCCTCCGCATCCCCTCCTCCCGCTGCCTCCCCGCCCCCCGCACCGCCCGGGCCTCGGCTCACAGCCGCGCGAGGCCGCCTCCGCCCCCGGCCTGGCCATGGCCCCAGCCTCGGCGCCCCGCGGGCATCCTCAGGCCTGGCCGCGGGCACCCCAGTTCCCCTTCCTCACCTAAAATTCTCGCTGCGCTCCTCCCTCCCTGGGACTAGGAGCCGCATCCAGCCTGCGGTCCCGTCACCAGACCTGGGTGGAGCGCGGTCTTCCCCCGCCCCCGGCCGGGGCTCCAGCGCCCCCAGTCCTAGCTCCCCTCTTTTGTATCCCCCTTTAATCCCCCTCCCCCCATTTAACCCAACTTCAGCCCCGGCGCTGCGCCCCCCTTCCCTGGCCCGGCTCGATTGGCCGCTTCCGGAGCTGTCAGACTACAGTCCGGCGCTCTTATTGGGCGATTCTCTGGCCCGGCGGCTGTGCCAAAGGAGGGCGCACCGGGTGGGGGGCGCCTGGGCAGCGAGTGCCTCAAGGAGAAGGAGAACAGAGTCCCTGGAGGGGTCTCAGGGGCCGGAGAGCCAGACCCGGAAATGGACGGGGGAGATGCAGAAACAGGACTTGTGAGACGCAGGAAGACAGTGATGGAAAAGATGGTGATGCAGTGGGTGAGGCCGATGCAGCCAGGGCGGGGCGGACAGGGAGGCTTTGGTGGGTAGTTACCAGGAGAAAGCCCCACAGTCAACACTGGAAACACCTGGCTTTTATAAAGCGCTCTTTGCCTGTTCGTAAAGTCTCATAAATCTCACTTGGTTCCCGTCAATAATCCTAGGATGAGACAGAGGACAGAGACCGTGTAGCTATTCCCAGCTTATAGATGGAGAAACTGAGGCTCTGAGAGCTTATTCAACTTGCCATAGGTCACACAGGTCTCCTAACTTGGCACCCAAAGGTCCTTCGTCAGCGCCAGACTGCCTCCCTAACCTAACAAGGTGTTAGCAGGAAGGATGGGCACCTGAGCAAGTTGGCGTGCCCACTTTGGGGGAAGCAGGGGAAGGGGAAAATGGCTAGATACACAGCACCAGCCACAAGAGGCAGGAATGGAGAGAAGGATTCGACTGCTAGGCAAAAAGGACGTAGGCCTGTAGAATGATGTGTCTACCCAATTCCCTTTGCCCCCAAGCTGTCCTGCTGGAGTTCTGATAGTCTAAACCCTGGAGAGGTGGGAGACCACACTCCTACCCAGCCTGGGCGTAAACAGCTTTTACTTTCCCCTTCTTCATCCTCCAACTCTCTCCCCAGAGCTTCTGACAGGGAGCCTAGAGGTCTAAGTGAGCTTCCTTCTTTGTCTCTCTCTGCTGGTCATCTCTGCAGACTGGAAGATAAACCTTGCCAGAGTTACAAATTGGGAGGAGAAAAATTCCAAGAGGTCAGAATAAACTAACCCTTGAGTAATCCAGCCTTTGAGTATTCCACTATTAGCCAAGTTGTAAAAAAAAACATGAATTTAGTCAATAAAAATTCTAGAGAACCCTCAATGTACAAAGCACTGTGCTAGTTGCTACCAGGATAGAGAGATGACCAAACTCTAGACCGGGAACAAGTCGAACAAGTCAGTGATGGAGAAGAGCTAGCCACTATCTCTAGGTCAGAGCAAAGTTCTGGGTTCAATAGAAGTGCAAACAGCACCTCGGGCATTCAGAGAGAGGGGGTGTCACTTCCCACTGTGGGGGCCAAACAAGGGCCTGGAAGTCAAACCTGGGTCTAGCAGGGAAGGATGTCTAAGAAAGGGAGGATGGACTAATTAATATTTTCTAAGCAACTGTTGTATGTCTGTAAACATTTTATTGTCAGATAACTATTCTGAGGAAGGTTATCCCCACTATAAAGATGAGAAAACAGACTTAGGGAATCAAATAGTTTGTCCAGCCAGGCATGGTGGCTCGTGCCTGTAACCCCAGCACTTTGGGAGGCTGAGGCAGGCAGATCATCTGAGGTCTGGCGCTCATGACCAGCCTGGCCAACATGGTGAAACCCGTCTCTACTAAAAATACAAAAATTAGCCGGGCGTGGCGGTGTGAGCCTGTAATCCTACTCTGGAGGCTGAGGCAGGAGAATCACTTGAATCCGGGAGGTGGAGGTTGCAGTGAGCCGAGATCGTGCCATTGCACTCCAGCCTGGGTGACAGAATGAGACTCTGTCTCAAAAAAAAAAAAAAAAAAAAAAAAGGCCGGGCATGGTGGCTCACGCCTCTAATCCTAGCACTTTGGGAGGCCAAGGCAGGCAGATCACGAGGTCAAGAGATCGAAACCATCCTGGCCAACGTGATGAAACCCTGTCTCTACTAAAAATACAAAAATTAGCTAGGCGTGGTGGTGTGTGCCTGTAGTCCCAGCTACTTGGGAGGCTGAGGCAGGAGAATTGCTTGAACCCAGAAGGTGGAAGTTGCAGTGAGCCAAGGTCGCACCACTGCACTCCAGCCTGGCAACACAGCGATACTCTGTCTCAAAAAAAAAAAAATTATATATATATATATATATATATATATATGTTTGCCCAAAGCTCATAGTTGTAGCAGTCTGCTCGTTGTATTCTACCATGCAGCAATGTAGCAGATATGACATGGGTGGCACCCTCAAGACATAGTCAACTGCACGGACAGGGGCCACATGGCCAGAGGTATCAAGGCTATTGATCAAGGTTCCATCCTTGATCCTCTCATCTTCTCATTCCCAGAGCTATCCCTAAGTCATTCCTCTTAATTTTATTCAATTTTTAAAAATAATTGTCTTACAACAAAAGCCATGTATGATTGATGTGGGAAAAAAATTAAAAAGAAAACACACTCATAATCATATCACCAAAGAACCAGTATTGGCCGGGCGCGTTGGCTCACGCCTATAATCCCAGTACTTTGGGAGGCTGAGGAGGGCGGATCATGAGATCAGGAGTTCGAGACCAGCCTGGCCAACATGGTGAAACCCCATCTCTACTAAAAATACAAAAATTAGGCAGGCGTGGTCGTGGGCACCTGTAATCCCAGCTACTCGGGAGGCTGAGGCAGGAGAATCACTTGAACCCGGGAGGTGGAGGTTGCAGTGAGCCGAGACTGCACCATTGCACTCCAGCCTGGGTGAAAGAGCAAGACTCCGTCTCAAAAAAAAAAAAACAGTATTAATATGTTAATTTTTTTCTTGAACAATAACTGGATCTTTTACTCTACAATTAGAGTCTACCGTTTTCTACTTAGCAAAATATTGTGGATTTTTTTTCATGTCAATAAGCATCCATCTACAATATCCATTTTACTGTCCAAATTGCATGGGTATAGTATACTTTATTTAACCAATCCCCTACTGTTAGGCATTTTTCACTGTCATAGCAGTTTATAAATAAAAGTTTCCCCTCCTTTACTGTTATAAACAGTGAGCATTTCTGTAGATAAATTTTCACACAAGCTGGGCACCGTGGCTCACATTGGTAATCTCAGCTACTCAGGAGGCTGAGGTGAGATGATCTCTTGAGCCCAGGAGTTCGAGGCCAGCCTAGGCAACATAGAGATAATGCTGTCTCAAAAATAAATAAATGAATAAAAATTTACACATATCCTTAGGAAAAATTCCTACAAATAGAATTGCTGGGCCCAAGGATAAGCATGTTTTTTTCTCTAAGATATTTCTGAAATCTGTATCTTCAGCCCTTGCCTCCCTTCCCAGTTCCAAGCTTCCCTCTGGCTACTGGAGAGCTCCCCATCGATGCTCCTTGGGACTCACCAAATCCCAAATTCACTGATTCTGAAAATAAGGTCATCTCCCAAGTAGCTTGCTCCTCACTCCCTTTTCATGCTGCTGGTGGAATTACCTTCGTCCAAACTCTGTGATCTTAAGAGTGGTAATCTCTCCTCTGCCTTGTCTTTTCGCATTTGTCTCTTCTTCCACATTCTCTTACCACAGCCTTCATCCCGATCATCCCCTTCCTTGCCTGGATAATTGCCAACTCTCCCTCCTTGCCCTCAAATCTGTCCTCCGCCTTGTCCTCATCTGATCTCACTCCCACTGAAATCATGTCCACAAAACAGCCTGTTCCTACCTGCCAGCTTTCACTGTGAGTTCACCACCTTCCTGTCACCCAGCCCCCATGAACTGCTCTTGTGCCTCTGCAGAGATAACCCTTTTTCCTCCACAAATCAAACTCAGCACCTGAGGGAAGCCCTCCCTAATACCCCTCCCCTCCCTCCACCCCTCCCCCATGCCAATAGGCACTCCCTCCTCCTCCTCTGCCCCCAGCACACCTTGCTTATATCTATTATAGCACCTGTCACATTGTATTATCTTGACTTGTTTACAGAACGGTCTCCACAGTCTGCTGAATGCCTTGAGGGTAGAGTTGGGATCTTATTCCATGCCCAGTGTTTAGCCTGGTGCCTGGCACATAGGAGGTGCCCAATAGTTGCTGGATAAACACATGGTACATCTGGGGAATGGTAATCAGGGTGGAGTCTCGGTATATGTAGGGGAGGAGGACTTTCGACAGTGGGTGAAGATGGACAGGTGAGTTGAACTCTGGAACATAGTGCAGAGGAGGTTGGGCTTCAGTTTAAAAACAATAAGGAGCCCCCAAATTTAGGGACAGAAGTCTCCTGGTTCATTCTGTTTTAAGAGGCAAACTGGTGATAATGTTACTACATTCAAGAAACAAGATCCCTGTAATCCCAGCACCTTGGGAGGCCAGCGCAGGAGGATCACTTGAGGCCAGGAATTCAAGACCAGCCTCGGCACCATAGCTGATAATAGTGAGACCCCATCTCTACAAAAAAAATTTAAAAATTAGCCACGTGTGGTGATGTGCCCCTGTAAAACCAGCTACTCAGGAAGCTGAGTCGGAGGACTGCTGGAGCCCAGAAGTTCAAGGCTACAGCGAGCTATGATCATGCCACTGCACTTCAGCCTGGGTGACAAAGTGGGACCCTGTCACTGGAAAAAAAAAAAAAGTGGGAGTGTGTGTGGGAGACCAGTCAGGAAGCTATTGCAGAACAGATGTAGATTGGGCCAAAAGTGACCTGGTGATGGGAATGATGCCATTGGCTGGAAGAGGCCTGTGGAGGGCTGAGAAAGAAACCCTGCGGGGCTAAACCCTGGGTAAAGGAGGAGTCTTCACAGTCAGAAGAAATCAAGAAAAGCTGAGGATCACAGGAATGAAAGGCAGAGGTTTTCAAGACAAACTCCAAGATGTGCACCTGGTATCAAAAGGAAAGGATGAGGCCAGCACAGCAGCTCACAGCTTTAATTTCAGCACTTTGTGATGCTGAGGCGGGTGGATCACTTGAGCCCAAGAGTTCCAGACCAGCCTGGGCAACGTAACAAGACCCCATCTCTCCAAAAAAAAAAAAAAAAAAAAAAAAAAATACAAAAATTAGCCAGGCATGGTGGCACATGCCTGTGGTACCAGCTACTCAGGAGGCTAAGGTGGGAGGATACCTTGAGCCCATGAGTTCTAGGCTGTGGTAAGCTGTGATCACACCACTGCACTCCAGCCTGGGCAACAGAGGAAAATCCCATTAAAAAAAAAAAAAAGTAAGAAGGATGTTGTCATCAGAGAGAATGCCGACCTAAGCACCATCTCTTGTCTCTCTCTTAAGTGAATGCTTAGTTTGCTGGAGGTAGGGGGACGACAGACTCCAGAGCACAGCAGGCCCTTTGGGAGACCTGTAGATACACCTCTGTCCTCCTCCAGCCATCTTCCCCCTCGTGCCTCAGTTACCCTTCAGGACTTAATTCTTCACTCCCACAGGCTGCTTTTTATAAGAATATTTCTATTTCACAAATCAGAATATTCACATGTTAATATTTTAGAATAATCAGAAATACTTTTAGAAGTGGGTAGCAATAATACTCCCCTACCTAAAAATAACTCCCCCACACACTGCTTAGAACTCCACTATTAGATAGTCATGCTTTGGGATAACACTCATTTGCTAAATTGATTCAAAATCAATGCAGAAAATTGAGAGACAGAAAGATTAGTGCTTGCCTAGGCCTGGGGAAGGAGAAGAACGGGGAGTGACAGCTAACAGGTATAAGATTTATTTGGGGGGTAACGAAAATGTTCTAAGATTAGTTATGGTGATGATTGTACAACTCCATAAATACAGTTGAACCTTGAACAACACGGGTTTGAACTGCGGAGGTGCACTTATACCTGGATTTTCTTCTGCCCCTGCACTCCTGAGATAGCAAGACCAATTCCTCCTCCTCAGCCTGCTGAAGATGAGGATGAAGACCTTTATGATGATACACTTCCACTTAATGAGTAGTAAATAAATTTTTTCTCTTCCTTATGATTTTCTTTCTTTCTTTTTTTCAGACGGAGTCTTGCTCTGTTTCCCAGGCTGGAGTGCAGTGGCGATCTCAGCTCATTGCAACCTCTGCCTCCTGGGTACAAGCAATTCTCGTGCCTTGGCCTTCTGAGTAGGTGGGAGTACAGATGTGCGCCACCGTGCCCAGCTAATTTTTGTATTTTTAGTGGAGACGGAGTTTCACCATGTTAGCCAGGTCTTAAACTCCTGACCTCAAATGATCCACCCGTCTCAGCCTCCCAAAGTGCTGGGATTACAGGCATGAGCCACTGCGCCCAGCCCCCTTAACATTTTTTTTTCTAGCTTACTTTATTGTAAGAACACAGTATATAATACATATAACATATAAAATATGTGTTAATTGATGTGCATGTTATCTGTAGGGCTTCCAGTCAACTGTAGGCTATTGGTTAAGTTTTGGGAGAGTCAAAAGTTTATATGTGGATTTTTTACTGTGCAGGCACTGGTGCCCCTAACCCTAACCCCTGCATTGTCCAAGGGTCAACTGTATACTAAAAAGCACTGAGCTGCACACCTAAACCAGGTGAGTGTTACGGTATGTAAGTTATATCCCAATAAGATGGTTGGAAAAATGAATGCAGATACCCCTGGGAGGTTCAGAGATTTGCGGCAGGACATCAGTCTTTGACAAGTCAGTGTAATGAGTTTTTGTTTTGTTTTATTTTGTTTTTGAGATGGAGTTTCACTCTTGTTGCCCAGGCTGGAGTACAATGGCACGATCTCGGCTCACCACAACCTCCGCCTCCTGGGTTCAAGCGATTCTCCTGCCTCAGCCTCCCGAGTAGCTGGAATTACAGGCATGCGCCACCACGTCCGGCTAATTTTGTATTTTTAGTAGAGATGGGGTTTCTCCATGTTGGTCAGGCTGGTCTCAAACTCCCGACCTCAGGTGATCCACCAGCCTCCGCCTCCCAAAGTGCTGGGATTGCAGGCGTGAGCCACCACGCCCAGCCTCAGTGTAATGAATTTAATCAGCCTCTGCTACTACTTGGCCAAGGTTGTGGGCACTAGGAGAATGAATGCTTGCTATTTAGGAATAGGGATGAGTTAGGAAGGAGAGAAGAACCCTTGGGACCAGAGAGCATTTCCTGGGTCAAATGAAACCATAGAATGGGAGACACTAAGTAGAAGAGGGGCTGAGGGCCTGGGTGCCTGGGAGCTAGAAGGAGGAGGGCAAAAATGAAAGCCAGTTAGGAACTGGGGGTCAAAAATGAACTTTGCCCCCTGCACAGTTTTGTCCAGGAGAGACCTGCACTGTGAGTTATTCAAAAGGAGTTAAGAAACTCTATGAACCCAAGGCTCTCTTGAGACTGAAAAGGATCTTAAAGATCATCTCATTCCGACAGTCAGGTAGAAATGACTCTACAAAGTGTGCCCAACCTCTCCTAGATGTTTACATTTTGAGAGCAAGCCCCATGCTCCAAACTAGAGAGATGACTTACCTTTCCCGCAGGGAACTATCTACTTATTTTCCCTAAGTCAGAAAATAGTTAACAGGATGGCGCATTGGGCATCTTGTGGGCTGGTCATCCATCAGGCAGTGGGGCCCAGCATCTTAGCCATCAGGTACAAATGACTGAGTCCCTGGGAACCATCCTCCACTGCAGCTGGGACCCCACCATGAGCTCTGAACGTCAGCCCTCTTACTCTTGACCTTTGGCTTGGAAATCAAGGATGATACGTTTGTAATTAGCCATCTGGGGAACTGGACCCTAGATTTTTCCAGACCCCATCCTTATGTCTAAACCTCTGGGCCTCAGGGAACAGGAAATACTCAAAGAGCTCAGATTGGAGCTGAGGTGGAAATGGCTGATAATAGCATGATCTGCCACTCTCCCAGGTGTTGACATTTGCATTTTAATGGAGGCGGTTAAGGCCTCCAGTGCAAGGAGTGACTAATATGTTATTTCAATTGCTCCTGGAGGTAGGTGGGAGACCCTTTGTGGCCCAGGGCCTTTTGATGTCCCTCTAGTCACATCACAAGGACTGCACCTGATTGGTAGCTGCCAACCCTTTGGACTCTGATACCCACATTCTACATTTGATCTTTGTTCCTGTTCTTGATTTTACTTTCCTTCTTGCACTTTTCCTGAATCCTTTTTTACTAAAAGTCTGGGAACATCCCCGTGAGTCATTTATTCTTTCAACATACATAAACTGATTACCCATTTGAAGCAGAAAACTATGCTGGGCACAGCTGAGTGGGGTGAGTAGGGGGCACTTGCAAGGTATGTCAGCAAGATCCACCCCCAGGAAGTCAGAGGTGAGGAATTCACAGAAAGAGCTAGAGAACAGACAGCACAGCAGCAGCAGAGATGGGCCGTGCAGCTTTTGCCAAGTGCTTCTTGAACACTCCAGACAAGAGGGAGTGAATTCATAGAAGAAAAATATTCCATAGTTTGGAATGAGCAAGAAGTCTTTGGGGAGGCTGGGCGTGGTGGCTCCCTCTTGTAATCCCAGCACTTGGAGAGGCCAAGGTGGGCAGTTCGCTTGAGTCCAGATGTTCAGGACCAGCTTAGCGAACATGGCAAAACCCCGTCTCTACAAAAAATAAAAAAAATTAGCCAGGCATGGTGGTGAGTGCCTATAGTCCCAGCTATTCAGGGGATACTGAGGCAGGAGGATCACTTGAACCTAGGAGGCAGAGGTTGCAGTGAGCCGAGATGGCACAACTGCACTCCAGCCTGGGTGACAGAGTGAGACTCCATCTCAAAAAAAAAAAAAAATTAGCCAGATGTGGTGGTGCACACCTGTGGTCCCAGCTACTTGGGAGACTGAGGTGGGAGGATCACCTGAGCCTGAGAAGGTCAAGGCTGCAGTGAGCCACAATCGTACCACTGCACTCCAGCCTTGGGCAACAGAGTGAGATCATGTCTCAGAAAAAGGAAGGAAGGGAGGGAGGAAAGAAGGAAGGAAGGAAGGAAGGTCAGTCTTCAGGGAATGGAGGTGGTTGGGGTGAGAAGGGGTCTTAAAGTATGCATAGGAGTTGGATATATGAGACTGGGTTGAAAATATCCCACTAGTCTCAAAAAAGCACATACTATATGATCTTGTTTATGTGAAATGTCTAAAAGAGGCAAATCTATAGAAAGTAGATCAGTGATTACCTGTGTCTACAGCCTGGGGGAGGGAAATGGGGAGTCATTGCTAATGAGTACAACAGGGTGGCGAAAAGAGTTCTAGGATTATGGTGATATGGTAAGAGCTTCCATGACTCTGTAAATGTACTAAAAATGAATTCCACACTTGAAACTTATGGTATGTAAATTATATCACAATAAAGCTTTTTTTAAAAAAATTGAGGGAAAAAAGTGGGGTCAAAGAAAAGCAATACTTCAGTAACCCTGCTTCATAAGTATGGAGGAAATATCCTAGTTTTAAGTCCCTCGTCTTTTTTACCTTTAAAGTGGGCCTGCATGACTTGTCATGAGGAACAGAACAATAATGTGATGGTCCTTTTCAAATTATTCACCCTTACATAAAATGGGAGGCATTCTTAATAATAGCAAATTAATAAGTTTGCTCTTAATAAATCAGGTGTTCATTTATGAGGTTAGCATGGAGTGAAATACATCCCCAGGTCTCAAGCGCTTGCATACATTTATGGATGGCTGTGATAAATATTTTTATGTCTGTGCCGTATGTGTACCAACTCCTCTAGTAGTCTGGGAGATCTGCTCTTTCATCTCTTCTGTGTTCAAAGCAGGGCCCCCAGGGCCATGCAGATGAGGTCTCTGTTCTCAAAGACGTTCCCTCTTTCAGGATTCTGACAGACTACAGCCTGCCTGCCCCGCAGACTGGAGAGCTGCGTCCTCCTGCAGGCGTGGGTGGTGATTAGAGTGGCCTGGGGAAGCTTGAGTGGTGCCGAGCGTTGTTTCTTCCTCAGTGGCCGCTCTGGCCTTGGAGTGGTCCTGCCCAGTCTCTGTGTGGCCAACTCTGAATCTGTGATTGAGGATGGCAAACCAGGCTGTGTTAGAGATCGTGCTGGGGCTGGCTGACCTTCCCCAAACCCGGATAATCTCTCTCCTTGGCAACAGGCTGGGGCACCGGGGGACAGTGACAGATTGTGAAATCCTGTGGCTGGGCTTTCTAGAATTTACTTAAAAAGAGAAAACGGTAACAATACATTGCATTTGTGTCATGCTTTTGGAAACAAAGCAAGCAAGCAGTCTTTAAAAACTGCTCAAGGAGAAAACAGCTTTAGAACTGTCTGGTAGAGAGCAAACCAGGTGGGTAAGAAATGTGTTGTCTTATTCTTCTCCACTCAACAACATTGAGATGCCGAAAGTGTTAGGAGAAATCATTTTCTTGGGGGGATGCAGAGAAAGAGAGAATGGGAGTGACTTGATCAAGATCACACAGCATTAGGGGCTGCGTTTGACCTAAACTTCTCGACTTTTTTCATCAGCCCAAAGCAGGCAGACAGGATGAAGTGGGATGACATTACAGTTCACTTGGTCCACCTGAGAACCTGAGATTCTGGTATGTACACAGCTTGTCTGAGTCAGGTTGTGAACTTGGTCCTTTAGGGCACATGAAAATATGTCTCTGCTTATAGGTCTGAAAGTAATAAGGAAGAGTAGGGTTTGGGGCATGAGAAAAATGGGCATTCTCCTGCAAAGTCATTTGCATTAAGTATCTTTAAGCAAGGCAGGACCAGACTCAACAGATAGGGATGGGTGGGACTGCTTCTGTTGCCTAGGGAAGCTTAGTGGAGTTTGGAGATTTAAAGGTGAGCAAACTCTGACCAGTGGGCCAAATACAGCCCACTACCTATTTTTGTAAATAACGTTTTATTGAATCACTGTCACATTCGTGTATTTATTGGCTCAGTCTGCTTTTGCTCAGAGATCAGACGGCCCACAAAGACTAAAATCTTTACTATCTGGCCCTTTAAGAAAAATTTGCTGATCCTTGCTTCACACCATACACATAAAAAATTAACTTAAAATTGGGCCAGGCACAGTGGCTTACGCCTGTAATCCCAGCATTTTGGGAGGCCGAGGCACACAGATCACCTGAGGTCAGGAATTCGAGAACAGCCTGGCCAACATAGTAAAACCCCCTCTCTACTAAAAATACAAAAATTAGCCAGGCGTGGTGGCACGTGCCTGTAATTCCAGCTACTCGGGAGGCTGAGGCAGGCGAATCACTTGAACCCAGGAGGCAGAAGTTGCAGTGAGCTGAGATCTCACCACTGCACTCCAGCCTGGGCGACAGAGCGAAACTTCATCTCAGAAGAAGAGTCTGGGCGCAGTGGCTCACGCTTGTAATCCCAGCACTTTGGGAGGCCGAGGCGGGCAGATCATGAGGTCAGGAGATCGAGATCCTCCTGGCTAACACGGTGAAATTTTTAGTACAAATATTTTGTACTAAAAATACAAAAAATTAGCCAGGCATGGTGGCGGGAGCCTGTAGTCCCAGCTACTCGGGAGGCTGAGGCAGGAGAATGCTGTGAACCTGGGAGGCGGAATTTGCAGTGAGCTGAGATCGCACCACTGCACTCCAGCCTGGGCAACAGAGCGAGACTCCGTCTCAAAAAAAAAAAAAAAATTTACTTAAAATTGGCCGGGCTTGGTGGTTCATACCTGTAATCCCAGTGCTTTGGGAGGCCGAGGCAGGAAGATCACTTGAGGCCAGGAGTTCAAGACCAGCCCAGGCAATGTAGCAAGATCCCCATCTCTACAAAAAATTTTAAAAATTAGCTAGGCACAGTGGTGCACACCTGTAGTCTCAGCTGCTCAAGAGGCTAAGGTGGGAAGAGCCTGGGAGGTCGAGCTGCAGTGAGCTATGATTGTGCCACTACACTCCAGCCTAGGTGACAGAGTAAACCCTGTCCTGCAAAAAAAAAAAAAAAAAAAAAAAAAATTAATTAATTTATTGTAAGTGTAAAATGTAAAACCATAAAATTTCTAGAGGAGCATGCAGGAGGAAAATCCTTGTAACCTGGAGTTAGGCAACAATTTCTTTGATACAACACCAAAAGCAATTTATTATTTTTCAAATTATTCAAATTTTTTGATAAACTTTATAAAGAACTGCTCTACAAAAGAAATTATTAAATGAATGAAAAGATAAGGCACAGGCTGAGAAATTATGAACAGATAACATATCTAATAAAAGATTTGGCTGGGATCAGTGGCTCATGCCTGTAATCCCAGCACTTTGGGAGGTTGAGGCGGATGGATCTCCTGAGGTCAGGAGTTCGAGACCAGCCTAGCCAACATGGTGAAATCCTGTCTCTACTAAAAATGCAAAAATTAACCAGGCATGGTGGCATGCCCCGGTAATCCCACCTGAGGTGGGAGAATTGATCAAACCCGTGAGGCAGAGGCTTCAGTGAGCCAAGATCGTGCCACTGCACTCCAGCCTGGCAGCCTGGGCAACAGAGCAAGACCTCGTCTTACAAAAAAAAAAAAAAAAAAAAAAAGATTTATATGCAAAATCTCTAGAAAATGCTCTAAAGTCAGTAACAAGAAAACAACTCAATAAAAAATAGGCAAAAGATTTGAATAACCGCTTCATTCAAAATGGGTGAGGATATATGGATAACATATACGGACATGAAAGGATACTAACATCATTAGTCATTAGGGGAAAGCAAATTGAAATCACAATGAGATACCACTACACACCTATTAGAATGGCTAAACTTAAAGAGTGGCCATACCAACTGTTGGACAGAATATGAAGCAACTGGAACTCTCATACACTGCTGGTGAGAATGCAAAATGGTACAATCACTTGGAGAAGAGTTTGACAGTTTCTTAAAAAGCAAAGCATACTCGTACCGTAGAATCCATTATTTTACTCCTAGCCAAGAAAAATGAAAGCATATGAACATATGTCCACAAAAAGACCTATATGCTAATGTTTATAGCAGCTTTATTTGTAACTAGAAATAACCCAGATATCTGTCAACAAGTGAACAGAAAAACAAGTTGTGGTATATTCATGTAATGGAATAATACTCAGCAATAAGAAGGGATGAACTATTGATAAATAACAACATGAATGGCTCTCAGTTATAACTATCCTGAGTAGAAAAAGCCAGACACAAAAGGAGTACATACTGTATTATTCTATTTATTAAAAATTCTAAAAAATGCAAACGAATTCTATAGGGATAAAAGCAGATTGGTGGTTCCCTGGGGATGGCAGGGGGCAAGGAAGAGCAGAAGGGCTTGATTGCAAAGGGACACTTGGAATTTGGGGGTAATGGATATTCATTATCCTCATTGTGGTGATGATTTCATAGGGGCATGTGTATGTTTGTATAATGTCAAAAGTTATCAAACTGTTCACCTTGAATGTGTGCACTTTATTGTATGTCAGTTGTGTCTCAATGAAGCTATTTTTTTAAAAAAAAGAAAAAAATCCTGATCGTGTCATTTCTTTCTTTAAACACTCTGTGTAGTTTAAGCAGCCAGTCCAACTCCCCAGGCTTTCTGTTTCTTATCTCACCACAGTGGCTAGCTCAGCAGCCACTCTGTCCTCTGAAGCCTTCCCCTTCATTCTAGGTGACCACAGGTGAGATCTGTATTGCCACTATGAGTGATATGGACTACCAGATGCTATCTCCCAATGTAAATAGAGGATCATTGTTGCCTTCCAATCCAACTAGGTAAGAGAGCCAATCTCAGATGCTCATTTCGTTAAGAGTCTGTTGCTTGCCACCATCCTGGTGTCAAACACTCTATTGGGGAGGGTTAGTCACGGAAAGCAGAATCCACTCTACCTAGTTAAAACAGAAAATAATGTATTAAAAGATGCCGGAGACAAGTTCAAGGAGAAAGTTCTCAGCCATTTCTGCATAAGGGAATTACCTCAGTATGTGAGGAATGATCTGACTGTAGAATGATGCTATCTCTGTTACAGAAGTACCATTTAATGGTGCGTCTCTCCAACACATCATAACTTCCCAAGTCACCTTCTTATCAAACTGCTACTAAAACTCAACTTAGAGCCTTTGATGAATGGCATATTCCAGGTATGGGGTAGGGAAAGGACAAGGTGAACCTGGAATACCTCATCGGGCTAGAAAGCAAAGATGTGCTCAAAGATTGATGGAGACATGTGAAAAGAACATGGGATGATACACATCTGTTAAAATGGATGAAGCAAAACAACAACAATAATAAAAATCTGACAAGGTTGCAAGAAGTGATTCCAGGCTCACTCCAGGATGATTCAGCGAACCAGCCGTCTGATGTAAATGAGACACCTCCCACAGAAGACCTGGACGTGGATCAAAGACAGAGGATCAGCCTCCCTGGGAAATCTTTGAGGAAGCCACCAGGATCGTGTCCTGGTGGAAATCAGGAGTCTTGAGTTCTAGGCTGGTCCTGCTGCTTACCAGCTCGTGCCTGCCAAGAGCAAGTCTTTTCCTCCTCAGAGCCACAGGTGTCCATGTGTGTTAATAAGTGGGAAGGGGTGGACACTAAGAGTTTTCAAACTGTGTTCCTTGAAGCCCAGGACTCCTGGGAATTGCTTTGGGATGCTGCAAGGGCCAGAGGGAACCGGGTTAGGGGAGAGCTGCACCCAGAACAGACCAGCTTTTATCTGCTTTATGTTTGGCAGGTTTCATTCTCAGTTGACAACCTCAGGGGGTGCAGAAAAATCAATTCCTTTACTTTCTAAATTTCTAAATTAATTTCTGACTCCCAGAACCCATCCCAGAAGCTAGATGAAGTGTTTACCCCAAATATTGTTTTTTTTTTTGTTTTCGAGACAGAGTCTTGTGCTGTCGCCCAGGCTGGAGTGCAATGATGTGATCTCTGCTTACTGCAAACTCTGCCTCCTAGGTTCAAGTGATTCTCATGCCTCAGCCTCCCGAGTAGCTGGAATTACAGGGTATGTCACCACATCCAGCTAATTTTTGTATTTTTAGTAGAGATGGGATTTTGCCATGTTGGCCAGGCTTGGTCTCAAACTCCTGGGCTCAAGTGATCCAACCGCCTTGGCCTCCCAAAGTGCTGGAATTACAGGCATGAGCCACCACGCCCAGCTAATTTTTGTATTTTTAGTAGAGATGGGGTTTCACCATGTTAGTCAGGCTGGTCTCGAGCTTCTGACCTCAAGTGACCCGCCCACCTCGGCCTCCCAAAGTGCTGGGATTACAGGTGTGAGCCATCACACCCGTTCAGATATTCTTAGGGTTCTCAGACAAGGGTGCCCACTAACAAGCCACATCCCTGCCCAGTGGCCCCTGTGGGCCCAGCTGTCTCTGCTGATTCTGTGTCACTCCTGAGACATGGGTGCCTTTTGGGAGCTCACCAGTGTCCCCCTGCTTTTCTCTCCTCATCCCACAGCCCCACTCCCCAACCTGGGAAAGCCCTTCCTAGCCTGGGGGAACTCTCCCTTTGTGTTTCTTCAAGACGTTCATTTAGTCTTTGCCAGAGTCCCCGTTATGGGATAAATTGTGTCTCCCCCATCCCCAAATTTCGTTTGTTGAAATCCTAACCCCCAGTACCTCAGAACAGACCTTCTTTGGAGATAGATTCTTTACAGAGATAAGTTAAAATGAGGTCATTAGGATTGGGCCTAATCCAATTTGACTGGTGTCCTTATAAGAAGAGGAAATTTGGTCACAGGCATGCATAGAGAAAGATGATGTGAAGAGATGCGGGGAGTAGACAGCCATCTACAATCCAAAGGAGAGGCCTGGGGCAGATCTGCCCTCACAGCCTTCAGAAGCAGACAACCCTCGTGACACTTGGAGCTAGGATTTCTAGCCCCCCGAGCTGTGAGGCCATCCATTTCTATCATTTAAGCCACCCAGTCTGTGGTATTTTGTTGTTAGAACCCTAGCAAACTAATACAGATTCCTTCCCCATCTTTACCTCTCTTGCAAACCCTCTAAGTTCTCCCAGGTATTACAGGCTATTCCCCTAATGTCTGTTTGAATGGGAGAAAGGGATAGGGAGAAAAATTTAAGTTAACTACTTCATAATCTAATTCAGCTACACATACATAAGGTTCCGTTTGAACAGAGGACCAGAAGCTAGAAAGAGTTTTAAAATGACGGTTCGGCTGGGCATGGTGGCTCATGCCTGTAATCCCAGCACTTTGGGAGGCTAAGATGGGTGGATTGCTTGAGGTCAGGAGTTTGAAACCAGCCTAGACAACATGGTGAAACCCCATATCTACTAAAAATACAAAAATTAGCCAGGCGTGGTGGTGGGCGCCTGTAATCCTAGCTACCTGGGAGGCTGAGGCAGGAGAATCGCTTGAACCAGGGTGATGGAGGTTGCAGTGAGTCGAGATCATACCACTGCATTCCAGCCTGGGCAACTGAGCCAGACTCTGTCTCAAAAGTAAATAAATAAATTAATTAATTAAAAATGACTGGGTTGATGAGTTGATGAGTGTTATCATTGGATGATGGGTCTATGGGGGTCAACTGTATTATTCTCCCTACTTTTGTGTATATTTGAAAATCTCCATTATAAACTGTTAAGAGGGAAAACAAGAGAGTGAGAAAACATCACTTAGACTAGACGACTCAGGTGTTTCCCACCTCTAGAGTCCATCATGGCATCATCAGTCCCTCTCCTTGTCCCTACCAGCCAGGCTCAGCTGACAGCATCAAGAGCCATCCTCCAGCCCCCACAACCCCCACTGCCACCAGAGCCCATGGCCTTCCTTCTCCAGCTGGGCTTGGTGCAGAGACATCCGTATCCCCGGGCAGCCACAGCGGAGCAGAGCAGGCATGGCAGCCAGACCCCCAAGTACCGAGCAGACTCCCCAGGCGAAACTTGGCTGCCTCTCTGGGTCCTCCTGAATGGTCCCTGACCCCAGCTCCTCTCTCTCTGACCCCAGCTCCTCTCTCTCTTCTCAGGAGTCATTTTCCCTGAATCCTGTAATACCATTTAAAATATCAAATCACAACTCCAGTGTTACTAATGACCACTCAAATCATTTTTCTGGGACAGCACAGTGGCTCTTGCCCAGGACTTCTCCTCGTTGAAAGCTCTTGTTGACCCCCAACAAGGTCAAAAGCTCCTGTTGACCCCCAACAAGGTCAAGGCAAAAGAACCCATAGAAATAACAGTATTCGTGGCATTTAAAATGAGTTCCAGATACTATTGGTACGAGGGTCACAGGTCACATTACTCCTGGCACTGCAAGGGTCACGTTACTCCTGGCACTGTGGTTAAATAGTTACTAAATAGCAGCCCAATCCTTCTCAACTTCCTTATGTCCCATTTCAGGGGCTACTCTTTATTTATTCCCTTTTAATTCCTCCTCTAAACTCACTTCTTCCTTTAGAACCAACACTAATGTTGAAATTTCCACTGACAAAATGAGAAGAGGAAAATGAGCTTTTCATGGGACTGATTTCATAAAATTTAAGAGACTGTCTTTTTTTTTTAATGATTATCTTCTTACTTTTTGGTCTTAAAATATCTTTTCTTTCCTGACACAGTGGTATCAGTGTGTCATGATGTATCAGTCAGAGTTTAATTGCAGGTACAGCAGTCACTCTAACTATTTTAAGCAGAACAGAATTTAACACGGGGATTTAAGACTTTACAACATGATTGGAGGGGCTGGTGGTGCAGACTGAGCCCAGGCTTCTAGGAATGCCTCCCAGCATGGTAGGACTGGTCTGTCAAGAGCCGCACCATTGATGCCAGTGTCAGGAATCTCGGGGGTCAGGAAGCCACTGCCCCCATCTGCCAAGTTCAGGACTGCATCACCAAAATGGATGCTGCAGAATCTGCCTCTTGACATCCACAAAACTAGAGATGGGTCCTGGGCTCTTTGCCATGTCTGCCCCAGGAAAATCAACCATCTCACCTCCAAGCTTTCCAGGAGAAACAGTGGAAGCAGCAAAAGCACAGGCTTGGCCACACTGCTGCCTTGCAAATCTCATGCCAGTGCACCTGCCTGGCAGGGGGCTGGGGTCGTGTGTGGACCTGGAGCTGTAAGGCCTGCTGCAGGGGTGCAATGGAGTTGTGTGAACTAATCTGCAAGATCCGCCACTGGTGATAATTTGTTTTCCTTGGCAACATTGTGGCTGATCTGCCATATTATATTCATTTGTGAAATGCAAAATCTGAGAGTGGGAGGCATCAATCCTAAGAGAAGCCCCATCAAGGACAGAAATTAAACTACCTGTATTCATACCAGAATGTCCAGCACATAGGGAAAGGTGCTCCTCTTCACTGTCATCAGGGCAATGCAAATCCAAATCATGATTAAGTCACAACTAAAGTCATCACTCCATACCTTCTAGAATGACTAAAATGAAAAGGAGTGATAATGCCGAGTGTGCACAAGGATGTAGAGCAGCATGTGTATATTATTAGTAACGCTTTGGGGTGCCACAGTGCCTACTAGAGCAATGAGTGTGGGTGACCTCTGACCCAGTAATTCCATCCTGAACCCATCAGAAAAACATGTACGAGAATGTTCATGGCACCACTGCTTATTTATTTATCTATTTATTGAGACAGTGTCTTGTTCTGTTGCCCAGCCTGGAGTGCAGTGGCACAATCATGGCTCACTGCAACCTTGACCTCCTGGGCTCAAGCAATCCCCTGTCTCAGCCTCCCAAGTAGCTGGGATCACAGGCACACACCACTGTGCCCAGCTAATTATTCTTTGTAGAGACGGGGTGTTGCTATGTTTCCCAGGCTGGTCTCAAACTCCTGGTCTTAAGTAATCCTCATGCCTCAGCCTCTCGACTAGCTAGGACTAGAAGCACATTCCACCATGCATGGCAAATTTTTAATTTTTTTTGTAGAGACAGGGTCTCACTACGTTGCCCAGGATGGTCTTGAACTCCTGTCCTCAATTGCTTCTCCTGCCTTGGCCTCCCAAAGTGCTGGGATTACAAGCATGGGACACTGTGCCCAGTGGCACTACTGTTTTTAAGAACCAAAAACTGTAAACAACCCAGATGTCCCTCAGCAGCAGGATGAATGAATATATTGGGGTATAGTCACACAGTGGAACTCTACACAGCAATGGGAGACAACAAACACCACCGAGCAGTAGCACGGAAGAACATCACAGACATGATGCTGAGCCAGTAAGGACGGACACGAAGAAGGCACACCATTTGTTTCCATTTATAAACCTCAAGAGCAGGGCCTTAGCAGTTAGCACAGTGGCCCCCCTTGTAGGTGGATGGGAACTGGAAGGGAGCACAAAGGGGGCTTCTTGGGTGTGGATCATGTTCTGTTTCTTGATCTGGATGCTGGTGACACACGTGTGTTCACTCTGTGAAGTTTTGTCTTGCTCTACACTTATGACATAAGTACTTTTAAATATGTATAGATACTTCAATAAAACTGACACAAACCAAACAACTACTTAGCGTCAATCTTTCTTTCTCTGAGCACCCTCCCACTTACACCAGGCTGATGATCACGATGGTTCCATTTATGGAGCACCTGCTGTGTGCCAGGCTCTGCTGATTCTCATGACCTCGGGGCAAGGTGGCAGGATGCTTGCCCCATTTTGTGGGTGAGGTGGCCTTCCCACAGCCCTCCCAATCACATACCCCTGCAGTGCAGCTCACTGCTTCTCCACTGTGCTCAGTCTCTTTTCCTCGTCTGCAGCCTGGGTAAGTGGTCCTTTGCCAAGGATGTGGCACTTCCCTGTCCCCTCCCCTCTGCTGCTGTCCCCGAGATCCAGGTTGGTAATGCTGAGCAGCTGCCGCCATCGCCAAGCACCCCAGAGGGCAACATGTTGTTCCTTGATGACAAGCCTCAGGGAGCCATGCAGTCACTGCCGGCCACACGGGGGTGGTCTAGGATTCTGGAACTTGTTCTTCCCCTTGTGCCAGTCTCTCCTGAGAGAAGTATGGGCGGTGCTTGAGGGATCTGCCAAGCCAGGGCCCACAGGGGCAGGGAGGGAGGGCTTGTACCCAGGACTAGCCCCTTGTGGTTACCTGCACTGCTGCACCATCTCTGGGGAGAGTAGGTTCAGAGCCTCTGGTTAGTCTAAGCCCTTATACCCCAGATGGCTCATAGAGGACACTCCTGATGTCCTTCGGGAGGACCCTTCCCCAAGCTTTGGGAATATTGTGCAGGTGCATGTGTGTGTCTGGTGTGCTCCCTGAAGGCAGGCACTGCCTCATTCTCCCCTACCCTCAACCTGACACTGGCAGTGCCTGGCATCAGCAGAATGAAAAGAAGTGCCAGGTATGGACAGATGAGATCAAGAAAGACACACTCTCCCTGCCCTCAAGTAGCTTATAGCATTGGTGATGATAGCAACTGACATTAAGTAATTAAATTATTTATTTATTTATTTTGAGACAGAGCCTGACTCTGTCACCCAGGCTGGAGTGCAATGGCACAGTCTCAGCTCACTGCAACCTTGGCCTCCCAGGTTTAAGTGATTCTCCTGCCTCAGCCTCCCAGTTTGCTGAGATTACAGGCACCTGCCACCATGCCTGGGCTAATTTTTAGTAGAGAGGGGGTTTTACCATGTTGGCCAGGCTGGTCTTGAACCCTGACCTCAAGTGATCTGCCTGCCTTGGCCTCTCAAAATGCTGGGATTACAGGTGTGAGCTACTGCACCAGGCCCACAACTAACATTTATTGAACACCCACTATTTGCTGAGCACTGTTCTAATTTCTTTCTTTTCTTTTCTTTTCTTTTCCTTTTTTTTTTTTTTTTTTTAGACAGGGTCTTACTCTGTCACCCAGGCTGGAGTGCAGTGGTGCAATCATGGCTCACTGCGCCTCAACCTCCCAGACTCAAGCAATCCTTCCACCTTAGCCTCCCAAGAAGCTAGGACCACAGGCATGTGCCACCATGCCTGGCTAATCTTGGAAAATCTTTTGTAGAGATAGGGCCTCTATGTTTTCCAGGCTGGTCTTGAATTCCTGGGCTCAAGCACTCCTCCTGCCTAGCCTCCCAAAGTGCTAAGATAACTGGTGTGAGCCACTGCGCCCAGCTCTTATTTCTTTATAGACATTGTCTCATTGAGGTCTTAAAACAACTCTTTGAGGCAGGTCCTATTGAGTCTCATTTTGCTGACAAGGGAACTGAGACTTAGAAGTTTAAGGGACCTGTGGAAGGCAGCCTCTGAGAGGGCCCTGGCATCCCACCGCCTTGTATTCATGCTCTCATATAGTCCCCCTCCAGTCCAGGGTGGACTCTCTCCTACTGAGCAGAACAGGGCAGAGGTAGTGGGATGCTGCTCCTGAGATTGTTACTCAAAGACTGTGGCCTCCATCCTGGGTGCTTTCCCACTCTCTTGGGTCACTTGCTTCAGGGGAAGCCCTCTGCCGTGTTGCTAGGCAGTCTCACGGCGATACCCTCACGAGCGAGCTTGGACCCTGTTCCTCTCTTAGTTGAGCCTTAAGGTGGCTGCAGCCTTGGCCTGCATCTTGACTGTAACCTCATGAGAGACCCTGAGCCAGAACCACCCAGGTAAGCTGCTCTCAGGTCCCTGCCTGACCCACAGAAACTGGGAGATAGTAAGTGGTTGCTTTAAGCAGGCAAACGCTGGGGTAATTTGTTACATAGTAGTAGACAGCTAACACACTTGCCTGTCCTCACAAGGCCTGTCTCTGATCCTGCTGGAATTTGAAGCCAGTTATGTCTGACCTCAGCATCCATGCTTTTTTAAAAAATTGCAACTTTTATTATAGATTAAAGGGTACACGTGCAGTTTCGTCACTTGGGTAAACTGCATGATGCTGAGGCTTGGGATCTCAACCATCTCATCACCCAGGCAGTAAGCATAGTACCCAACAGGTGGTTCTTCAGCCCACATCCGCCTCCTCCCTCCCCTCTCTAGTGATCCCCAGTGCTATTGCTTCCATCTTTTTCATGTGTATTCAATGTGTAGTTCTCACTTATAAGTGAGAACATGCAGTATTGGTTTTCTATTCTTGCATTAGGTCATTTAGGATAATGGCTTCCAGCTCTATCTATGTTGCTGCAAAGGACATGATTTCATTCATTTTTATGGCTGCATGGTATTCCATGGTGCATATGTACCACATTTTCATTGTCAATTCACAGTTGATGAGCACTTAGCTTGATTCCATGCCTTTGCTATTATGAATGGTGCTACAGTGAGCATACAGGGGAATGTGTCTTTTTGATAGAATGAACTTTTTTCCCTTGGGTGTATACCCAGTAGTAGGGCTGATGGGTCGAATGGTGGTTCTATTTTAAGTTCTTTGAGAAATCTCCAAACTAGAGTCCATTTTTTTTTTTTTTTTTGAGATGGAGTTTTGCTCTTGTTGCCTGGGCTGGAGTGACCTTAGCTCACTGCAACCTGTGCCTCCTGGATAAAAGTGATTCTCCTGCCTCAACCTCTGGAGTAGCTGGGACTACAGGTGTGCACCACCACGCCCAGCTAATTTTTTGTATTTGTAGTAGAGACAGCGTTTCACCATGTTGGCCAGGCTGGTCTCGAACTCCTGACCTCAAATGATCCACCCGGCTTGGCCTCCCAAAGTACTGGGATTACAGGCGTGAGCCACTGTGCCTGGCCGCATCCGTGCTCTTAACCACTCCCCTATACTGCTTCCCCTGCACAGAAGAAACATAGTCAATGCTGCTTGGACTGAATTGAGACTACCCTGAACTGATAAGAAAGCTGAGGGATGCCTAACCCCAGTAGATTCTTAACCATTCTGGGCCGCAGTTTTCTCATATGAAAGATGAAAATGATAATAATACCTAATTTCATAGGGTTATTGTGAGGAGTAAACAAGTTTATAATCGTGAAGAAGAAGGTCTTCGAGCAATAACAGCCATTATTAGTATTAGATGAAATAACGTATGCAAACTTTTTTTTTTTTTTTTTTTTTGAGGCAGAGTGTCTTGCTCTGTCACCAGGCTGGAGTGCAGTGGCGCAATCTCGGCTCACCACAACCTCCGACTCTCTGGTTCAAGCAATTCTCCTTCCTCAGCCTCCCGAGTAGCTGGGATTACAGGCATGTGCCACCATGCCCGGCCAATTTTTGTATTTTTAGTAGAGATGGGGTTTCATCATGTTGGCCAGGATGGTCTCGATCTTCTGACCTCGTGATCTGCCTGCCTTGGCCTCCCAAAGTGCTGGGATTACAGGCGTGAGCCACCTTGCCCAACCTAATGTATGCAAACATTAAGTGAAATAATACTTGGCTCAAGCTCCTCTGACAATCAGTGTTCTCCTTTGCAAAATGGAGATATCAATGTTGTCATTCCTTGCTGTCAGGATTAGATGGACTGGCCCAGTGCCTGGCAAATACTAGAGGCTTAATAAATGGGCCAGGTGCAGTGACTCACACCTGTAATCCCAGCAGTTTGGGAGGCTGAGGTAAGTGGATCACCTGAGGTCAGGAGTTTGAGACCAGCTTGGCCAACATGGTGAAAACCCATCATCTCTACTAAAAATAAATAAATAAATACAAAAATTAGCCAGGCACGGTGGCAGGCACCTGTAATCCCAGCTACTCAGGAGGCTGAGGCAGGAGAATTGCTTGAATCTGGGGGCCGGAGGTTGCAGTGAACTGAGATCACGCCACTGCATTCAGCCTGGGTGACAGAGCGAGACTCCGTCTCAAAAAATAAATTAATTAATTAATTAACTAATTAAAAAATGGCATCCACAACATGATACATCAACAGATTTTTTTTTAATTTTTTAATTTTTATTTTTAGAGATGTTGTCCTGCTTTGTTACCCAGGCTGGCCTCTAAATCCCAGCCTCAAGCAATCCTCCCACCTCAGCCTCCCAAAGTGCTGGGATTACAGACGTGAGCCACTGCACCCAACCCATTGACTGATGTTTGAAGGGCGGCACGTGGCAGATGAGTGATCTGTAATAGCTGTTACGGGGCACCACTATGGATCCTGCTCATTGGAGACACCCCATTTCCCTGCCCTGGAGTCTGGGAGCTGGCTGAAGGTGGAGGGCAGGGTGAGGGTGTGGCATGAAGAGCTTGTGAATCGAGGGACATCTAAGAGGCTTGGCCCTTCCTCTTGGTCCTTGGGAATGTTCTCCTTCAGAGGCCCACAGCAGGCCCACTGTGCTGGCTGCTGGCAGGACCCTCGACTCTCCAGTGAAGGGATTATGTTAACAGTCCCAAGAAGGAAATTGATTCCATGAAAATCCCCAATCCCTGGGGCTGGGAAACTTAATGAGTCCCAGCACAAAGGAGTCCCCGCCATTTCTCGTTCCAATTGGATCTTTCTTGCAATGGCATGGTTTGTGCTTCAAATGTGCTCCAAAAGAAATAAATGAGTAAATAACGCAAAAAAGATGGGCCTTACTCTGCAGCCCTATGTGGAAATGTTTGGGAAATTGTGATGACCATCTTCAAAGATTTGGAGATTTGTGAAACATGCTTGTATAACTTCTTTTGCCAACTTCTTGTTGAGTTTTTTTGGCATATTGAAGTATGAAATATCATAAAAGGGAAAACAAAAAACACGTAGCCCCCAAATGACACTGGAACATACTTATTCAAAAAGTTCATCTGCAGAGCACCCCAAACTTTATCATTTTCACTGAGGTGGATGTGGGCTGTGAACTTAAGGATGGCAAAGGTGAGTTGTGATCTGGCTGGGACAGATCACTTCCCTTCTTGGATTTTCTCATCCACTAAGTATCAGGCTTGGACCTGATCAGTGGTTTTCACACTGGGTTCCTTGAAGCTCCTGGGGGTGCCCTGAAAGGGCTCCCAACCTGTTACATCCATCAGAACTGTTTCCCTTTCGTCAGCCTCACATTTTAGAGATGAGATTCTCTAACTGGGAAAAGGGATTTTCCTGCTTAGGAAAAAAAAGGCTCGAAAGTTTCTTAGATCATCTGTAAGCTCCCGTGAAGTTCTGATACTGTGAGTCTGCGTTCAAAAGAGGGAAAAGGGATTGAAAATGGGATGCAAAGTATAAAGTCAAACTCAGAAAAGAACTTCCTAACAGCAAACAGCATAAGTCTCTGTCACAAGCAACGTGGAAGGAAAGCTGAGGAGTTTTCGTTTGCAGGGCTCTTTGAGGAGAACAGCAGAAGAGTCTGGACGCAGTGAGGAAATTGCCCGTGGCTGGAGGATTCCATGCTCCTGTGAAATTCCTAAGTGGGCCGAGCAATTCCTAAAAGGGGAAAGGCCTTGCAAGCCACAAGGCAAAGTCTACTTTTCACATTTCTTTCCTTCCACCTGGACTTACTCCTCCCATATTTCCAACTCGAGTTGTGCCCTTGACAAATGTTTGCTGAGTGCCTACTACGTGCCTAACGCGATGCGCGTAACGCGATGCGCGTGCTCGGGAGACAACGCTGAACAAGTCAAGAATCGCTGCCTTCTCGGAGCTTCCCTTCTGAGAGGAAATGAGGCAGAACCGGAACTACTAGCCACAGGCACTTAGGGATGCCTGTGCCAGGACTCAGAGGGAAAAACATAGAGCAACAGAACATTTCCAGGGGAGTCGGACACAGAGGGCTCCTGGGATAGGCTTCCCGGAGAGGTGATGTTTGAGAGAAAACCGGAAAGACAGGTGAGAATGAACCAGGGGGAGAGGGAAGGATCCCTGCAGCGAGTGAGGAGCCCTCTCCAATGAAGGAAGTTATCGGGGCGCCCCAGAGATGGCTTCTCTGATGCACACACATGCTGACCATGCCTTGTGGGTTTAGCTCGTTTACAAGTTCCAGATCAATGAGTTCACTCCCTTCGTTGTCTCACTATCTGGATTAGCTCCCTCCACCTCCTCTAAACCTGCTGCAGACCTGCCTGGCTTTTCTCTGTGGCTCCCTGCCTCCTCCTGTCTTCTTATTTTGGCTGGAACGCGAGGAGTCCATTTTCACATGGTTGTCACTGCAGGGACCAGGGACAGGAGACAAAGAACCAGAGAGGGTAAGGAAGGCAGGGGTGAAAAACAAGTGGGTTTCACAGATGAGCAAGCCGCTGGCCCGAGTGGGGGCAGGATGGACCCCATGGGAGTGAACTTGGACACTTGGAGGGGCTTTGAACTTTGGAGCTTCTCCCACCTTTGGAGCCCAGGACCCCTTCCCCAGCCAAGGGAATAACTCCAACAGAGGCTTTTAGAGGCACCTCTACAGAGGGGGCATGTTCATTGGATTTTAGCAGGGTTGCTGTGCTGTGAGACACTTAGCCAGCACGGCAAGTGCTCAGTACAACATAGTTCTTTTTTTTTTTTTTTTTTTTTTTTTGAGATGGAGTCTTGCTCTGTCACCCAGGCTGGAGTGCAGTGGCGTGATGTCGGTTCACTGCAGCCTCCGCCTCCCGGGTTCCAGTGATTCTCCTGCCTTAGCCTCCCAGGTAGCTGGGATTATGGGTATGCCCCACCAGGCCCAGCTAATTTTTTGTATTTTTAGTAGAGACAGGGTTTCACCATGTTGGCCAGGCTGGTCTCAAACTCCTGACCTCAGGTGATCCGCCCGCCTCAGCCTCCCAAAGTGTTAGGATTACAGACGTAAGCCACAATGCCCAGCCCAACATAGTTCTTAACAACAGCCACAGTAGCGGCTCTGGTTGAGGAACTGATCCCATTGTGGAGACTCAGCCAGGATCCCACCTACCTTGCCCAGCTGTGAAAGCAGAGGCGGGCAGTAGGACTTCTATTTTTGGCTGTTTTGTTTTTGTGTTTGTTTTTTGGGTAGTGAAGATTTAGGAAACAGAGATCAGCAGCATAATTAAAAGAAGCTAATAACAAAATCAATCTGCCATGTAATTATATATGTAGCTGCTTTTTGCTGCATGGTAATTAGTCATAAATAATAAACAGTCGATAAAAACAAAGGTAGCTGATTTGCCTTTCACACAGCCAGGCCATGGTCACAGCCTTCCTCTTTTTGTCTTCTTAGTGCCCCTAGACTGGCCATGGATCAGGGCTGAGAGTTTACCTGATGCCAGGGAGCATTCAAGCACACTCAATGCTGACACTCATCTGTCGTGCCTCAGTTGCCCCTATGCCCCAGGCCATTCCTTTCATCCTCTCATCAACCCCAGAAACTGCCCACATCCCCCCACCGTGGGGGTGTCCTTTGGCTCCATTCAGCTGCCCCTTCATGTCTGCTCTGACCTCAGGCTGCCTTCCTCCTCCAATGATCAAACACTCTGTGTGCTCCTCCTCGATGTGCCAGGCTTTGCAGCAGGTGCTGGAGGGACAAAGGTGAAGGATACCAGTTAGATTATCAGGAGAAAACTGTGAAACATTTGGGTGTATGATGATGAAATATTCTTGCTCTGTGATGTCTCTATACACGTACATATTATTGCTCGTGACCAAGATATTTTTGTAGGACTCAAAAAGGGTTATTTTAAAAGAGAGAGAGAGAGAGATGAATAAGATCCAGTTCTTGATCGAAAGGAGCCAATAGGCTGGGAGAGGAAACAGCCTCTATACAGCTCATCCCGACGCCCATGCTAGAGGGGCGTCTACAAAGGCCGCGGAAGCAGATGTGCAGGCAGTGCTTTCACTTGGGTGAGAAGAAAGGGGTTGGGAGACAGCTCAGAGCAAGTTTCATTGAGTTGCATCTTGAAGGGTGAGGAGGAGTTTGGCAGGTGGCAGAGGAATTGTGATAATAGCTCACATTTATTGAGCACTTATGAGGCACCAGGTGCTGTTCTAAGAACCGTATGTGTGCTGACCCATGTAACCTTTGAAACCACGCGGTAAGGCAGATGTTATTGTCTTCATTTTTAGAGGAGGGAACAGGGTGTAGTGAGTTGAGTTTTGTTCCCACCAAAAAGATGTGTCTAGGTCCTGACCCCTGGTCCCTGTGACTGTGACTTTATTTGGAAATAAGGTCTGCAAATATAATTAAGGATGGAGATCTCATTTTCAGATATTAAGAACTTATCATGAGATTACAATCTCATTTCTTGATGAGATAATTTTGATTTAGGGTAGGCCTTAAATGCAATGACTGGCGTTCCCATGAGAGAGAAGAAAGGAGAGGGGGATTTAAGGCACAGAGACACGGGAGAATGCCGTGTGAAGGGAGGGGCAGACACTGGAGTGAAGCTGCTGGAAGCAAAGGAAACCTGGAGTCTCCAGAGGCTGGAAGTGGCAAGCAAGGGTTCCCCCTAAAGCCTTCAGGGGTAGCATGGCCCTGCCTGTAGCTTAGTTTCAGAAGCCGTAGAACAAGCTCTCCTCTGGAGAATCATTGTCTTGAATCACTGTGAATGATCACCATCTCTTTTTCTCCCTCCCCACAACAGAGGTCTTTCAGTTCCACATCAATGAAGGGTAAGGCTACCCCCTTTCCCCAGGGTAAAAATCAATGACCCAGTGAACCAGGTCCCAGACTTGCTTTAATGCACTACAAACAAGAACCCTATGAGCTGATGATCCTTTCCCTGAACAGCAGGCTGTTCCCACTAGTGTGTGCCTGGGCCACCAGCAACAGTTTGACTTCAAGAGTCACTCAGTAGGGGCAGTCCTAGGGCTAAGGGAGCCCCCTAAGTGGAGAGACAGGAAAAGGCTGGGCTCCTGCTTTGGGGAGGAGTCTCAGGGCTTTAGGCCAGCAGCAAGCTTGGCTGCCTGTCCTGTCAGGAAGAATAGAGACTCCCTTGCAGGCTGGTCCACACCTCCAGTGCCACTGGACTATTCAGATGGACGGTGCTGGAGCAGGCAGAGCTTTCAGGTGTACAGTGCTGGGGCAGGCAGGGCTTTCAGGTGGACAGTGCTGGGGCAGGCAGGGCTTTCAGGTGGACAGTGCTGGGGCAGGCAGGGCTTTCAGGTGGACAGTGCTGGGGCAGGCAGGGCTTTCAGGTGGACAGTGCTGGGGCAGGCAGGGCTTTCAGGTGGACAGTGCTGGGGCAGGCAGGGCTTTCAGGTGGACAGTGCTGGGGCAGGCCAGGGGGCAGGACTTGGGCAAGGGGCACGTTTCTGCGTCTCCACCATGTTTTTGTGTTTTCGCTCCTTTGTCCTGATTCTCAAGAGACGGCTGGGGACTGGCTGTTTTTTTCTAGGGAAGTCAAGTCTTGCGATAGCAGGAAGGAGACTTGGTGCTCTCATGGGAGGTGAGAGCAGCAGCCAGGACCTGGAGAACCCGAGGATGAGGGCGGGCAAGGTTTGGAAGCCTGTGGAAAAGAATCATATCATGTTTCCTGGGACCCTGAGCGCCTGGGCTTGGGAACTAATGGACCACAGGGACACGCAGGTGCAGGTCTAGAAGCCCATGAGTGTGCTGAGCAGCTCCACCAACGTCTCAGTGGGAATTACCCCCACGGAGGGCCAGCTGCCCAGCTCAGGGCCTTTGCAGGGCTGAGGAGGACTGGACTCCTGTCAGGGCAGAATGCAAGCGGATTTCCTCCCTTCTTTGCTTAGATTCTCCATCTACTGGTCCCTGCCTGGCATGCCTTCCCCTCCCAGGGTAGCTATTACATTTCTGCCAGGGTCTAAGCAAGAAAACAACACGGCTCCATTGTGTCAGGTTCTGAGAATTCTTTTTGTGAGCGTCAGGTTGGTGTCAGTGTCCCTAGGAGGGGCTGAAGGAGCCCGCCAGTCCCAAGGGAAAGGGACCCAGCCTGCAGGTGCAGAAGGAGCTGTATCAGGCCCTCAAGGCTAGCACTGAGCAAGACGGCAAAAATGAGGAATAGAGATGTGGGGATTTTATCATTTTGTGGGCACTTGAATGGGTTGCTTTATGTTTGTGACAACAAAGGGAAGAGGATTTCATTGTTGAGCACTTACTTTCTCTGTGTGATCAAAAGATTGACTTCAAAACGAGAGTTCTATCTCCAGGCATTTGCCTATTGCGGGTGTTGTTTGGGCTCTGCCATGACGCGGTGCTCATGGGTACCCAGCTTGTGGGCCAGGCTGGGCTGCTGCAGCTGAAGTGATTCAAGATGGCGAGAGAGGGGCTGAATGCTCAGCACGGGGCACCGCGGTCTGGGAGCTACAGTAAAAGCGGTATAATTAGCACAGTCATGAAAGGTGTAAGTTCTGGAACTCCACAGCCTCCCTTTATAGCCAGGCTCTACCACTCACCTGCTGGGTGATTTTGCGCCAGTTATTTAACCTTTCCTCAATGATTCCTGTTTCTTCCTCTGTAAAATGGGAGTCTAACAGTGTTGAAGTTGTAGAATTATTGGGATAATTTCAGGAGTTAACGCATGTGAAAAATATAAACAGTGCTTGGCACAGTACATGCTGAGCAGTATCAGCAGTATTCCCTGTGGTCCTGGGCAGGGGCAGACACCTGGCTTTGGGGATTTTGGGGGAGGAGGGGGAAGCATGTCCTGAGATCCTGGGTGACTCCTGGGTGGAGCCCAGCCTGGGCCTGACTAGTGTCTAGCAGCCCGATGAGGCTTGTCACTTAGGGGAGTTCCTGTCCTCAAGTGTCAGAGGCATTGGCACCTCTGGGCCCCACTGGGGGTAGCCTGTGCACACGTGCTATGTCCTGGGACTACAGAATGGGGAAGTGGCTGAGGTTTCTGCCGGGCCAGGAGAGGAGGCCACAGTCTCTGCTCTCCACTGAAACAAACTCAGCTGTCTTTGACCATTTCATGAGCTAGGGAACAGGGCAACCTTGCAAACGAGGTATCATTTTCTCTCTATTTTTTACATAAAAGAGGCTCAGGAAAGTGGTGAAGACAAAAAGTGGAGCAGGAATCGAACTCAGGCCCAACTCCAAAGCATCGCAAGGCTCTGTCTCCAAGGAACCAGGCAAGGGCTGGGAGATTGGTATTGGGCAAAAATAGAACCACATAAGTCAATGATATAGGGTACTCAAGAGAAGTGTGAGAAGAAGGGAGATAACTCAGAAGACTGAAGAGTGAAGAGTGAGAAACCGAGGGAGGAAAAGGAGAAATGAGGCCCTATGGTACCAGGGGTGTCTCTGCTCTATCTCTGCTGGAATGGAAGGTCCCAGGTATGTGGAGCTCTAAATCCAGAAATCTCCAAGGCCCAGGCAGGGAACTCAAATGAATGCACAGGCCTGGTGAGGTGACCTGGAGAACCCACTTGTAGAAAGGGGACAGCCTCCACTCAGTCCCCGCGGGTGTGCCGAGGCGTGCAGGAACCAGGCCCAGGCTTGCCAGAGTGCCACATCTTCCTTCAAGAGAAGCAGGAAATTCATTTTTTAAAATGTGAACTCTCATAATTTTAAAACGCTGGTAACCAAAACAATTTAAAATATCATTTTAAGAAAAACAAAAACAAAAACGAAAAGCCTACTGGCTGCCAGGATACAACCTCTGCTTTATGCCACTTGTTTACATGAGGGGCTCATGGTCAGATTGCAAGTCAATCCAGGGCTTCTCAAGACCCCAGGAGGAGCAGAGCGTGTGTGTGTCAGGGCGGTGAGAATTGAGGACTCTGAGGAAGAAAGCATCCAGATTTCCAGAGAGAAGGAAACAGAGTAAGACCAATGCATTGCTACCAGAAAATGCAAAAGGGACATTTGCCTTTGACCACTGAGGTGCCTTCCACCAGCCCTTCCCTGTCACAGTGGGGCAGGGCCTTCAGCTCCACTGGAGGATATGAGGATACCCGTGCAGAGAGGGCTGAGGGAGGCAGGGAGGAGGGGTGCTTGGGGGCGGTGGAAGCCGCTCAGCTGGGCTGCTGAGGAGTGAATCACATTTCCATGTGATAGGTGCAGTTCACACTTTGTAAGGGAGCAGGGAGCCTGACTTTTCTAAATATACCAGGCAAGCCAAACAGCCACCTGGCTTGGGATTGACATTCCTGACAGGAGGCTGGGCAAGCCCTTGGATTCCGTATCTGTAGGCTGCACCTCAGGATGCTGCTCTGACTAGGGGAGAGTGGCTGAGGCAGGAGCTGGGCCTTCTGGAAGGTGCCTACAGATAGCAGTTCTTGGGTAAATACATGTAGGAAACTCGGGAAAACCCTCACAGGCCCAGATTAAGCTGTGCAACCACAAGCTTCCAGAGGGGTTACTGGAAACTCCTGGTGGACCTCCCTCTTTCTGTTGCCCTCGGTCCTCCCCGGGCTGCCTGAAACAGTGGCCCCCTGGTTGTGTCCTCCAAGCTTATTCGTGGCAGTATTCACGACATCCTTCTCAGGGCCTGGGAGGGTCCCCCCTAAATCCAAAATCTCCCGGAAAATCCCCACCTGAGATCACAATGTGGGCAGCCCTGACTCTGCCTGCCTTGGCAGCAAGCTCAGGTCCCTGGAGGAGTAGGAAGTTACCTTCTTGGCTTACCCTGAAATGCCCTGCACACCATCCTGCAGGCTGTAGGGTGGGGTGGGGGGGATGAGGAGTGGCTCCTATCCCTCTGTTGCCCAGGCTGGAGTACAGTGACGCAATCTCAGCTCACTGCAAGCTCTGCCTCCCGGGTTCAAGCCATTCTTCTGCCTCAGCCTCCCGAGTAGCTGGGACTACATGCATCCGCCACCATGCCCGGCTAATTTTTGTATTTTTAGTAGAGACGGGGTTTCACCATGTTAGCCAGGATGGTCTTGATCTCCTAACCTTGTGATCCACCCACCTCGACCTCCCAAAGTGCTGGGATTACAGGCGTGAGCCACCGTGCCTGGCCAAGTGGCCCCTATCCCTCTTGGCATCAGTTTCCAACTCTGTACAAGTGGAGACTGGAGGTGACAATGCCAGTCTGAGGCCCCTTCCGCGCCTGATATGGCATAGTTCCCTCAGGTACGATGTGGGCTGGGAGCTTGTGGTGCTGTAGCGGGTAGGGGCAGTCTTCCATGGAGCGGGTGGGGCTGCTCTTCGGCCTACTTTGGGCATGAGGTAAAGCAGCCCGAGCTGTGGGCAGGCAGTGTCAGTGTGTGCTGCCGGGCCCAGAAGGGCTTTCAGGGAAAGCTGGGGCTTGAGCTGCCCTAATGCTGGGAAGAAGAGGCAGCAATGACCCAAAGAAACACAGGCAATGTGGGCTTTAGGCTGTGGGCAGAGGTGCCCCTGGCATGGCCCACCCAGCCCAGCCCTGGGGAGGGGGCTTGGTCCCAGGATGCTGCAGATAAGGACCTGGAGGCCTGTGAGAATCTTGTGAGCAGACTCCGAGCTGCCAGCAGCTCTGCTAATGACCGGGACCCGATGGTGATGCTGGGTCCCAGGAAAGTCAGGAAAGTTTGGAGCTCAGATGCCCAGTGCTCTGACTACAGCAGCCATGGAATGGTGCTGCAGCCTGGGCTCCAGGAGGTGGGGTCCTCCCAGCACCTCGACGTCTTATCACATTCACCGTGCTTGTCAGGAGCCCCAAGGGCTCAGAGAGGCTCCAGTCTCTAAGGAGCTTCTGCAACCTTTGAGAGGCTGCCTTGGTGGGCAACTCACATGATATTCTGCCACAAATGAGGCTTGACCCTGGTGGAGGGAAACAGTTGTGGGCTTTGGGGTCAGTGAGATCTGGTTCAAATCCTGAATCACTCCTCAGAGAGACTTCATCTGACCACACTTTCTAACACATTGCCTTTCTAGGTTTCTTCACAGTCCCTTAAACTACCTGATTTAATCATCTGTTTATGAGCTTCCTGACATCTCCCAAACCCCAGTGAAAGGCTGGGCCCTGAGAATACAGTGGGAAGCAAGCCTGATGAAGTTCTTACCCTTGGGGAGCTTTCCGTCCTTGGTGGGCAAACAGGTAAGAGGCGGCAACGAGGACTGTGATGGGGAAACATGCTCATTGTCACAGAGCAAGTTAGCAAATTATTTAAAGTGTTGTTTTTTTTTTTTTTTTTTTTGAGACGGAGTCTCGCTCTGTTGCCCAGGCTAGAGTGCAGTGGCGCGATCTCGGCTCACTGCAAGCTCCGCCTCCCAGGTTCCCGGTTCATGCCATTCTCCTGCCTCGCCTCCCGAGTAGCTGGGACTACAGGCACCCGTCACCACACCCAGCTAATTTTTTGTATTTTTTTAGTAGAGATGGGGTTTCACCATGTTAGCTAGGATGGTCTCGATCTCCTGACCTTGTGATCCGCCCACCTTGGCCTCCCAAAGTGCTGGGATTACAGGCGTGAGCCACCGAGCCTGGCCTAAAGTGTTTTTAAAAAAATTATTATGTTTTCGTAGAGTCATGGTCTCACTATGTTGCCCAGGCTGGTCTTGAACTCCTGAGCTTAAGTGATCCTCCTACCTCAGCCTCCCAAAGTGCTGGGATTACAGGTGTGAGTCACTGCACCTGGCAAATTATTAAACATGTTGCTGGACACACACTTATGCTGAAAAATTCTTCATTGTTGTCTGAAATTCAAATTTAGCTGGGCTTATTTGTTTTGACAACCCTGGCACTGTGGGAGCATCTAGGAGGAGCACCATAGCCAGTTCTGGGACCTGGGGCAGGTATTTCCTGGAGAAGGGGGCCCCAGTCACACCTGAAGGATGGAAATGAATTAGCAAGGTGGAGGGGGAATGAGTCTTCCAAGTGGAGGGAATGTGGTGTACAAAAGCCAGGATGTGACAGCCAAGTGCCCCGAGAGCCTGATAGGCTTTCTCAGGATGGGGAGCGGAGGGGCTAGGGACACAGGCAGGCAGGCACAGGTCGATGAAGGTCTTAGGTCGTGTTCGGGAGTCTGGACTTTACCCCAAGAACAACACACTTACTGAAGGCTTTTAAGTGGAAAAAACATGATCTCACATTTCGTTTTGTTCATTTGGGTTTTTTTTAAATTTTGAGATGGAGTCTCGCTGTGACGCCCAGGCTGGAGTGCAATGGCGCAATCTCTGCTCACTGCAACCTCTGCTTCCCGGGTTCAAGCAATTCTCCTGCCTCAGCCTCCTGAGTAGCTGGGACTATGGGCATGTGCCACCATGTCTGGCTAATTTTTGTATTTTTAGTAGAAATGGGGTTTCACCATATTGGCCAGGCTGGTCTCAAACTCCTGACCTCAAGTGATGCGCTCGCGTTGGCCTCCCAAAGTGCTGGGATTACAGGCGTGAGCCACCACGCTTGGCTACATCTTGCATTTTTAAAAGTTGATTCTGGCTGCTGTATGGAGAATCAATTTGGGAGACCAGAAGTGGAAGGTGAGAGGCTGGTTAGGAGGCTTCAGCTGCCATCCAGCTGAGAGATGATGGTGGCGTGGACAAGAAAGGAGGCAGTGGAAGAGGGAAGTTGATAGATTTGATAGATTCAGTCCATCCTCAGCAGATAGAATCAACAGGATTTAGCTACTGATTCTAAATGAAGGGGGCTGGGGGCCAATCAGGGAGCAGAAGAGGAAAAGTGACTCCCAAGTTCTTGACTTGAGCAACTGGACGATGGGATGCCATTCAGCGAGGTGGGGGAGACAGGAGGAGGGCAGGAGGAGGAAGAGGAAGAAAAGATTGGTGGCAGAGGAAGAGGAGGGTGCTTCATTTTGGATAGGTTGAGCCTTTGGTGCTCATGGCATACCTCAGTGGTGATGGCCAGCAGAAGTCTGAAATGATGCAGGCTTAGATAGAGGCCTGAGCCACCAGCATGGAGATGCAGCTGGAAGCCATGGGAGCCTTGCTGCTCCTCTCCAGCTCCTGCTTCAGAAACCTGCAAGGCTGGCTGGGCAGGGACAGGGCTGAACCAGAGTCTCTGGACAGGAAGCACTGGGGCCTAAGCTGAACCCTTTCCCTAGTGCTCCATCCAGTGGGGCAGCTCCCCCTGGTCCTTGCAGATGCCTGACAGGTAGGAGTGTGGACTCCTGGAGCCTCACCTTCTGATTTTTCTTAGATGGTTACATGATGTCTCTCAGTTTTAAAGTGTTTATAACTGGTTCCACTTTAATACAATGTGGGCAGAACAGAACACATGGGCCAGATATGCTCTGGGGACCACTGGTCAGGGGTCTGGGGTTCGAAGTGAGAGGAGATGCTGAACAAAACCCTCAGGATCAGGCACCTTTAAGGCAATGTTCCCCCAAATTAACCCAGAAGCCCCTGCATCAGAATCACCCATGGAGTGTGCCTAAAAATGGAACCCCAAGCTCTGTCTCCAGCGATTCAGATTCAGAAGGCCTGGGGAAGGTCCAGGAATCTGATTTTAACCAGCGCCATAGGTGCACACTCAAGTCTGAGAACCTCTGAGTTGGGGGGTTGGCAGGGGAGACAGGGAAAGGTTGGTTTAGGCAGGAGAAAACCAGAAGAACAGGATCTCAAAAGAAAAGGTCATTTCAGGAAAGATGGCTGGCTGATGGGAAGGAAAGATGTTGGCTTCCTGGGAAGGATTCCAAAGTCCATCTTCATCCTTCTCCAACACATCTTCGTTCCTCCCTAAGGAAGAGGAATGTTGATCTTAATGTTCAGTTCTGAGATTGTGATGGAGCTGCATTTGCTAGTGGGAGTGATGGAGCCAATGGGCATTAAGAGGTCTGTGCACAGGGGTGTGGTTCCCTCTTCTGTCTCTCCAGTCCTAAGTGGTAAGTGGAGCGGGGTGGGCTCTCTTCTTGGATGCTTTCCTGTCCTTCCTGGCCCTGGCCCCCCACCAGCCGAGCATGGTGGCACATGCACTCAATCTTTATGAATTTCTGTCCCAGAGCTGGGGGTGTCGGAGCAGCCTTTCTCCCCATTTCAGTGGATAAGAGCTAAGTGCTAGGATGGAGAATGGGATGGGGTCGGGTGAGAGGTGAATTGAGCAGGTCTCACAGTTTCCTGTGCTGAAGCCACTACCTCTCACTGGTTTAGGAAGCAGGAGTGTTCTGTGAGGTTCTGCCCAGACTACCATAATCCTACCCTAGGGCTCAAGCCAGTTAACTGCAACACGAGTTTGCTTGCTTTCCATTGATTCTTTTGTATACAACTCCACTGGGAATGCATCGAGGAGAAATGAGAGTTCTGGGCTGGGACTGGGCATTGTTGGTCCCCCCAGTCTACTCCAAAACCGTATCATTATTTCTAACATCCAGCAGGACTGCACGCCAACTTCAACCACAAGACAGAGACAAAAAAGTGTGCACTGGCTTTCATAACAAGGTCATTAGTGACCTTGAACAGAGAGGGATGATAGGAAAAGCCAGGCTACAGTGAGACAGGAAGAGTGCCAGATAAGAAAGAGAGAAGTGGGCTGGGCACGGTGGCTCATGCCTATAATCCCAGCACTCTGGGAGGCTGCGGCGGGTGGATCCCTTGAGGTCAGGAGTTCGAGACCAGCCTGGCCAACATAGTGAAACCTCGTCTCTACTAAAAATACAAAAATTAGCTAGGCGTGGTGGTGCAGGCCTGTAATCCCAGTTACTAGGGAGGCTGAGGTAAGAGAATCACTTGAACCTGGGAGGCAGAGCCTGCAGTGAGCTGAGATCGTGCTGCTGCACTCCAGCCTGGTTGACAGAGTGAGACTCTGTCTCAAAAAAAGAAGTGCTTCATAGGTATCTCTTCCAGAGGACAGGAGAGAGGTGGAAGTAGTGGAGGACATGGGGTCAAGGCCAACATGGGAAGAGCTGGCAAAGAGGAAGTACAGAGAGAGAGAGAGGGAGAATTGACAGAGTGAGGTCTGTGAGGAAAGGGAAAGATAAAAACATCTGGAGCACAAGGTAGGGATTAGTTTTGGTGAAAGGTCACCCCATCCATTCTAACATCAGGAAAAGGAAAGGATGATCCCAGCAAGGGCAAGTTTATAGATCTGGTGACAAAAAAAGTGGAAGGAATTACTATCTGATGGCTCTGTTTTCTCTGTGAAATTGGGGGTGATATCCTGGGCTGATAGTGAGTGAGAGATTGAAAGATGAAGTTTAAAGGAAATTACAGAGAGTGTCCCAGGCAGGCAGCCCCAGGGTGAGGCCCAGCAGATTGATCCCAGCACCACAGCTGCTGCCAGTCCCAGCCCAGTCTGCTCAGACAAGTTCACATCAAGTGGAAGCCTCCAGCCAGTGCTGCCGACACCTGGGTTCTCAGCCTAATAATTCAATTACCTATTTGATGATGGTGATTTCTATATATTTTTAAAGCCCCAAGGGGCTGGGCATGGTGGCTTACGCCTATAATCCCATCACTTTGGGAGGCCAAGGCAGGAGGATGGCATGAGCCCAGGAGTTTGGGGCCAGCCTGAGCAACATACTGAGACCCCAGCTCTACCAAAAACCTCCAAAATTATTCAGGTGTGGTGGTGCATGCCTGTAGTCCCAGCTATGGGGGAGGCTGAAGTGGGAGGATTGCTTGAGCCCGGGAAGTTGAGGCTGCTGTAAGCCCTGATCATGCCGCTGCATTCCAGCCTAGGTTATAGAGCAAGACCCTATCTCAAAAGAAGAAAAAAGATCCCTAGAAACAACAGAGCAGGAACAAGGAAAAATCTTCCTAGAGCCCAGGCTAAACCCCCATCTCTCATTTTTCCCCTTGGATAGGTCAATATTCCCTGATGGGGACAGCTGCCACCGATAGATTAGTATTTTTCAAAGTGTGTTCAAAGAACTTTAGCCCTGAAGACGTTTCAAAGATAAAGGTGAAAAACAGGTTCGGAAAATCCTGCATTAACACTCCTCTTGGAGGTTGCATTCATATACAGAAAGATCTGAAACATTTAGCAGGAGAGAAAACTTTAATTTTTGTTTCAGTGTTTTAAACCACAGACTCCTCTCCCTAACATGCCCATGTTCCCATGATCACTGAGAACTAATAGTCTGTGGATTTCACCTTAACATATATTCGTTAAGTCAGCAAATCACTTGAACATGACTATCAGCCCAGGCACAATCAACTAGTTGTGGTTAGTGAAGGACATTATCCATTTGGTATGTCCAAAGTGGTTGTCATTTAAACAACTATCTCTTGAGGAAGATTTTCAGCCTGTTGAAGAGTGAGAATAATCTGTGGCATGAACAGAAGCATTTTAAATCTGTGAGAAAAATCACAGTCCAAGAGTCAAGTTAACTGAAATCCACAGAATAGACTGAACATGCTGCAGACAAGCATTCTTGGTCCAGACACCGCCTTATAAGGTGGCCTGACATTTTCTCATGGCCCAGGCCACCCTCCAAAAATATCCAGAGACAGAATAAGAGTGGGAACTGGCCTCCCTGAACGTTTCAAATATGAACAAGCAGGCTCTCCATGAAACAGGAGGGCTGACACCTGCTTTGCAAGCCAGCTCCAAAAGCGCTCTGCTTTTCAAAACCAAGTAGTTGCAGGGTCTGCGATGGGGAGGAGGGCTCTGCAGCTGGGAGAAAATAGATTGAGCCTCGAAGCACGCACCCAAGCTGGTTTCTTTGCTCCAAAAAAAGTGTTATTTCCTGTACTCCTCCAGAATATGCTTTAAAATCTGTCTTTGCTTTATATGGACAATAAAAGATCCGTGACTGATTTCATTAGACTGCCTCTGCCCCTTTCCGTGTCCTTGGGATGAAGCTGTTTCCCAAACTCCTTTGGCTCTTAAGGCCCCGATCGCTTGTGAGGTGCTGCCCCCCAGTGGGGAAGCCTGGCTACAACACCGAGGGGGAAATACAGATCCCGGCTTTAACCAAGTGCAGCATCTGGAAACACATCTGGATTGCCTCCACCCAAAGCCAAAGATAGATGTGAAAGCACTACCATGGTAACAAGTCTATGCTCTGGAATTAGGGAGCAGAAAGCGTGACTTCCAAACATAAAAATATTTATGAAATGGGCACTCTAGGTGCTTATATACACAGCCTTTCACATTCTTATTTTTGCTCACCAAATGAGATTTTAGGGTGAATTGCCTTTTGTGGGAAGGATTATTTTTGGTATTGAGACTTGCCCTCATAGCACTAATATATCTTTAAATTAAAAGAAGTATTGGTCAAATAACCACACGGCTCTCTCTTCTAACTCTGGTTCTGTTATAGGCAGAGAAATGTTAATAGGTATGGCTAATTTTGGTAATAGTTGCTTAGAACAGTTTCTTCACCATTAAACTGTATGACAATGAGCCAGGCTATTTGTGAGGCTGGGATTTTTTTCTTTTCAATAATAAAAGGAATTGAAAAGCTAGTCCTCATTCTTGTTAAAGGGAATAGAAAAACACAGCAGTATTTTTGGAATGCTGTGTAACAGTAGGTCTCTTAATTATACCAATGGTAATTCCTCCAGGCTAAGGCTTATATTAACATAGTACACATAATTGCCACAAAATATGACAATGACAAATTGGAAAGCCCTTGTCTCCATTACCATGCTAACATTGTAAAGGTTGTGTTTTCTGAGTAGCCTCTACTATTAACTTTACCATCTGTTCCGCAGTTTCAGTTGCAATACTTTTTTCATAAATGAAAAAGCCAACCTCTGAAGCTGAATAGGCTCTACACGAGGAGAGGTGGTCTAACCTCTGAGCTGGGAACATCTAGGCTGCGATCAGATGGCATTTAGAAGGGAAGTGTTCTCCTTTGGAACAAAGACCACACTCTTAGGCCGTGGTGATGATCTGAGAAAGAGCCGGCAGACTCAGGTGGGGAGCACATCACTGCTGCAGGCACCATGATCAAGTCGTCACTGGGAAAAGTGACTAGAACATACCCAGCACCAGAGGCCTAGAGCTAGATCAGCTGTGACCCAGCGGAGGACACCCCAAGGCAGTGTCCTTCCCACCACTTCTTACTGTGAGCCTGAGTAAGGGGGGGCCACTCCTGGGATTCCTGTGTTTGGAGGCATTTTCAGAATGAGGTACTTGAACTTCACCACATCTTGCTTTAATGTAAGATGAACAGTTCTGGGCAACAGGATCTCCCGCTGAACTTCTGTTAGAAAAGTTACACTAACAGGCTGGGCGTGGTGGCTCACACCTGTAATCCCAGGCGTGGTGGGAGGCCAAGGCAGGTGGATCACCTGAGGTTAGGAGTTCGAGACCAGCCTGGCCAACATGGTGAAACCCCATCTCTACTAAAAATACAAAAAATTAGCCAGGTGTGGTGGCGGGTGCCTGTAATCCCAGCTACTTGGGAGGCTGAGGCAGAAACATTGCTTGAATCCGGGAGGTGAAGGTTGCAGTGAGCTGAGATCGTGCCATTGCACTCCCCTGGGCAACAATAGCGAAACTCTGTCTCAAAACAAAAAAAGAAAAGTTACACTAACAAAACCCCAGCTTGTTATAAGACAAGGTTCCTCAACCCCATGCTGATTAATATCTTAGATTCCCTGGTCACTTGCATGAGGAACCCCTTGTCCCTCTGCAGCCAGCTTGCAGACTGGCTTAGCCTGAAGACTGACTGGCAGGGAAGGACTTTTTGGAAACCTCTTAATATAATCTGTCTTTCCTGTAAGTGCAGAACCATTATGAATAGCAGAATTAGATTTTAAAATTGTCAAAGAGCTAGAGTCCATAATTGAACTGAAATTCTCCCATATTCCTGCAACACCACATTCAGGCCTACTGACTATGAAAAATCACTGCACTCACTGGTAGGTATTTCAAATCCAGGCAGAGCACACACCAGTTTATTTTGAAATGCAACACAGATCAGTATTTTATGAATACAACTTATTACTACATTAACATTATCAGGTAAAAACAGCTTTCAAATGCATGCATAGAAAGTTAAGCGTAGTCTCTGGACTCCTTATTTCTAAATATACAAAAAATACATTTAAATTATATAATTTTAGTGAATCAAAGACTTATAAAATTACAATTTTGGTTTTCACAACATAGAAAAAATACAAAAATGACTATATATACGGTTGTATAATTTTTTACCCAAATTTCAAAGGAGCAGTATGTATTGAATTTAATGTTTTATAATGTTTTATCTGAAACTCAGAACTGCAAGTAATTTGCAGGTTGTACCACATCAATGCCAACCTTTTATTATAAATGAATAACCAAAAAAATAAGTGAAAAATGAGGGCACGATCTCTTCTTACACCTCTTCAACTCTCCAGCATCTAAACCTTTCCTGTCAGAAGTCTGCTCTGGAGACTTTTTTCATCTGCAAGGACAGTGCTTTATTCCATGACTAACTCTCCATGGTGCCTCTGGATAATGGTTGGTACGTGTTAAATGAATGAGCCCAACCTCAGCAAACAGAACGCAGCAAGATGTAGATTAGCAGTCTGTGCTGACAAAAGCACTACTGCGGACCTCAAAGAATTCTCTGTCAGAAGAAGGCCCCCATGGGGGGATCTGAAACACATAATCAAGTGGGTAGTTGGGAGGATGATGCCTTTGACTATGCCCTGAAATGAAACCTCTAAGTCTGACAAAATACCCACAAAAACATGACCTTCCTTGTTCACACTTTATAAGAAGGTGTGACATTTGGTGGTGTGGTTGTTCTCAATTTATAAAATAATAAATGACTTCAAAGGAGAAATGAATTCATGTTAGGGATAAAGAAACCAGTTACTGAGAGAGGTTACTGAAGGACACAGTGACATGCCTTACTTATCTGCCATAAGTATTCTAAATGTTGATGTACAAAAATACACACGGGTTGAGACCCTTTTTGAAAAGGGAGCTGTGTGCTGTGTTCTCATTGCCAAAGTTCAATTCAATGCAACACCACTGTTTGCAACAGAATGTTTTTTATAAGTAGTGACAAATTATAATACGGAGGCCCAAATAAAACCCCCAGTCCAGCAACCCTGGAAAAGCTGCATTTTTCATCCTGATTTCTAGAATTTTTCCAAAAACAACTGAAAAAATCTAACAGAATAAAGTAAATGACAAATATAACCCAAGTTGATTCTATTTTATAGTAGAAATACATTATGGAAGAATAAAACGAGAAAAGCCATGCAAAAAATCTTTCCCACATATTTTGTCTATCAAATACAAGAATAGATTCTAATTTCAACATGTCCAAGTTGAGTGCTGACTTTAAGAAGCAGAATTTTAATGTTCAATTCAAAAATAATTTATTACACACCTGCCTGCATTAAAGTTTCAAACTTCTATAAAAATAAGCACTTAAAAATTTAGTTTTCCAGGGGTTGGGTGCAGTGGCTCATGCCTGCAATCCCAGCACTTTGGGAGGCCGAGGTGGGTGGATCACGAGGTCAGGAGATCGAGACCATCCTGGCTAACACGGTGAAACCCCGTCTCTACTAAAAATACAAAAAAAATTAGCTGGGTGTGGTGGCGGGCACCTGTAGTCCCAGCTACTCAGGAGGCTGAGGCAGGAGGATGGCGTGAACCCGGGAGGTGGAGCTTGCAGTGAGCCGAGATCGCACCACTGCACTCCAGCCTGGGCAACAGAGCGAGACTCCGTCTCAAGAGAAAAAAAAAATTTAGTTTTCCAGTATGAGTTTTCTGATATTCGCAATTATATTTTAAATGACAACTACTCAATAAGCTAAACTTTTAAACTCTTAAAGTTCAACATCAACACCCCCCCCAAAAAAAAGGCAGCTGCAGGGGATGGGGGAGGAAAAAAGGCTCCATAAAGAAGATACTGTGCTATTTAATACTTAATGCACATCTAAACTTGGGCTTTCACACTTTCATCCAACTCTTTCTTTCTTATTTTTTTTGTTTACCTACAGTTGCAGTACCAATCCTTTCTTGAGGAGTTTTAAATGCATGGTTGAGCAATTAAATTGTATGAGGATGTGACATGGATTAGACAATGTCGGTAGTACCAAACTATTTCTTGGCTGCTCCAACATGCAGAGATGATACTGCTTTTAGCTCATGACAGCCCAAGTGGAATGTTTTACTGACTATGGACTTATAGCCTGGTGGAAATTAACATAGGACGTTAATTAGCAAAAGTATCCAAACAGAAGAGTGAATGAAAATTAAAAAATAAAACAATAATGGTGTATAAATCTATTCCTGAATGTTTTTCCTGACTACCTTTCTAAAGCAACACCTTCCATGTGCTTTCACTAACACAGCCTCCTTTCCTATGTGACTGGATCCGCTTCTTCAGGGCCATCAGTGCATCAGTGAGAATAGCTACTGGCAAACACGTTACTCAGAGGTGTTCTGAGAACGGTGCTGTGAAAAGGACTTGTCACTTATGAGCTATTGAGCTCCCCCTTTCTGAGACCTGTCATTTTGTTAAGACATGATTGAGGCTGAGCTCCAGATAAGATATATTCTTTACGGTATACACATACTTATTAGATTCAAGCACGTTTCTTAGTGGCAGGCAGTAATGACTCAATTGGAAACAAACAAAAGGGTTCTAAGTTGTTTTCTGATTACGGGCACTACCCCGAAGCTTCATAGACATATACATTCATTCATTAGATATGAGGGGATAGGTCCCAGCCATAACTTCAGAGCATTCCAGAGAACAGAGTTTGCCGCTTCAAAAATACAAAGTTTCCAGCATGCAGTCAAGCACTTTGACAAGGGAATGCTAAACACACTGCAGACTGAAACATAACTATACTGCAAGCTGGGCTATTCAACTGGTACGACTTCATTATTCAGACTGTAACTCTCAAGTACTTAGTGTTACAGGTCTTCATTGATCAGATACATGAAGGACACAGAAGGACATAAAATGCCAAATCCCTTTCTAGTGCCATCATAAATATTAAGAACTTCTGGTTGAAAGAGCATGCTGAAATGAACTGGCCAGGGTGTTTTATGTAACAACCTTTTTCTAAAATAAAATCTCAGGCCCATGTGACACTGGATTTTTGTTTTAGTTTTGTTTGAATATTTTAAAAATAGTTCTTACTTATTTTCTATGAAACGTATTGGGAACTCAAAAAATCTGCAGCATTTTTTGATCATTGAAAAGTTTGTTTTGGTGGGAGGTGCAGAAAGCAGGAACTATTCAAATTTCTTGTGTTCTTCAGTATGAGAAAGGATCTTTCTTCTCTGGTGTATCATGTGGAAGTATAACTGGGGAAAAACTGAAAAGAAAAGAAAAATTGGTTAAGAGGATGGTTTAAAATTGCATATGCTCTATTTAAAGCATATGAAGTTGAGGTCCTCTCTGACCCTCTGACTAATTTCTCATCCAGCAACCAAGGAAGGTAACAAAGTGGGCTTGGGGAAAGGAAGAAAAAACACAGAGAGACTTACCTCCTTTCTTTTCCTGCTTTAGCTGAGGGAAGAAGTGGTGTGGAATACAATGACAGACACTATTGTCACTATCATGACCTATATCGATGCCACAGAACAGCCAAATAATATTCTGTACACTCATTCATGTATTATCTCCACATTTATTCTGATTAACTTCACAACAACCAAGTGAAGAATTCTAGTGATGAAGTTATTATTCCTATTTCAAAGAGGAAGAATTTGAGCCCCAGAGAGGGTAAGCAACTTGTCTAGGGTCTCACAGTAAGCCACAGACAGAGTTGGGACCAGGCTCTTGGCTCCTGACCCTCAGCCTAGCCCCATATGGTCCCAGGGCAGGTGATTCTTTGGGAAGAGCAACCTCTCTTGGGAAGTAGTTTCGGGTAAAGACTTGAGGAGGAGGAGGAATGCCACAACATTTGCTTTGAACACAACTAAGCCAGGTTTGGATGTCAAAAAAAAAAAAAAAAAAAGGCCTTATGAAAAGCAAGCCAGTGTCTTAGGCACTGGGGATTCTTCTGTTCTTGGTCATTTTGTAGAATACTTTAGAAAGCACTGGTTCTCAAATGAATGGGATGGTACTGCCTCCCTCGGAACTATTTGGAACTATTTCGATAGTTTGACTATTTGGAAATAAGGGAGAAAGGAAAAGGTTACTGGCATTTGGCATATGAGACCAGGGATGCTAAAACATGCCACAATGCATGACAGTACCCACTACTAAGAAGTATCCCACCCAAAATGCCTATAGTGTCCCTGCTAGGAAATACCACTTTGAGCCACCTGGCCTTCACAAGGTTACTGTGTGTAAACAACTCCAGGTAAAATGCTCTTTGTTGTACAATATCCTTCCTCTCCTCATCTCTCCAACAGCTCCAATCTCTATTTTATTGTTATTATTTTTTTAGACAGGGTCTTACTTTGTCACCCAGGCTGGTATGCAGTGGTGTGATCTTGGCTCATGGCCTGGACCTCCTGGGCTCAGTCAATCCTCCCCACTCAGCCTCCTGAGTAGCTGGGACTACAGGTGCACACCACTTCACACCCAACTAATTTTGAATTTTTTGTAGAGATGAGATCTCCTACGTTGCCCAGGCTTGTCTGGAACCCCTGGGGTCAAGGGGTGTGCCCGCCTCAGCCTCCCAAAGTGCTAGGACTATAGGCATGAGCTACCAAGCCCAGCCCAGTCTCTCTTTTTTATACTGTCACGAATATTTTTTCGAAGATAATTTCTACTACTACCAACTCTCTCCTGACAAGTTTCTTCCTTTTTAAATGGGTTCCAAGCTGGCCAAATTTCAAATGATCCTCCCAAAGTATGCCGGGACACCAGTGCATGTGTGACAAAGATCTGCTAACCTGCAGAGGAGGCAGCACGTGGAACAGGGCTGCCATCCACGCCATTGCTACTGCCAGGCAGGACGTCGTTCACAGAAAAGACCCCACTTAAGCATATAATTCGACAGGCAGAGAACTATTTTGGCACGAAAGCCAGAAAATTTGACAAGCTCTATAATCTAAAAACTGGAAGTAAAGATATAATTAAACCATTAGGAATGTTAATGGTAATCATTTAAAAATGTGGGGCCAGTCCCATTTCTATAGATTTACTGTAATGAAGGGAAACTGTGAGCTGGGCATGCACAAGACCTTCCCACTGGTTGCATTTGTGTTCACACAACCCCATAATGGGTGGCTGCAGTCTCACAGCTGGTTCAGAGGGCCCGGGGAAGGAGAATGACCTGGAAGTCATGCATTAAGCCCTTGGTGGCAGTTCAAGGAAGATGGCCACGCAGACCTTCGTTTCCATGGGCAGGGCCTGCCACCTATCAGAAGGGTCAGATGATGGCGCTTTCACTCCTTTACATCTCCCAGAGATTCCTCAGTACCCAGAGAAAGGAATGTGGATGGGAGGCCAAGGGCCTAGGGTGTCTGGCCTATTCTCCAAAGTTCAGGCAGTGGCTTCTGGCTGACCAGAACTATGATTCTGTCTCCATCTGAATCACCTACATGTTCAGACTGACCCGACCATGAGACTGAAAGCTTTTCAGATGCACGGCTGCTACTTTTAACAACATGAGCTACATTGAGGAATAGCACTGAAAAAACCCCTCAACCCGACAACAGGCTATTGAGAATTCCACCTTCTGATGTCCCAACTCAGGGAACACAGAATGGGGACACTGCTGGGCACGTGTGTGTGTCGGTCCCTGTGTGTTGGGGATGAGGGGGGTGTGGGTGCTGCTGGGCCCTCCTTTCTTTAAGAAGATGGCCAGCCCTCTTGGGGCTCTCTTCCCCTCTGGGGAGAGAACTGTGGAGGACGACAGCACCAGATATGCTCTCTGCCTGGGCCAAGTCTCCTTGGTTTCTCTAAAAATCAGAGGTGTGGTTACAGTCACTGACAACCTGGAAAGCGCCAGCTTCTCCAGGTCCTCACCCCTCATCAATGTATCTTGCCCTTTTTTGGCTCCCTCCACCATAACCAATTTTCACCAATTTGAGGGTGGAATGTAAACAGGCCTTAGACATCTACTGAGTCCTGCAGGGACTGTGTTGTACTAATCCTGTATATATTGCAACTACAGCAGAACAGGAGAGGAGCACCTGGCCAGGGCACCCCAATATGAGGAAACTCCTGGGGTCAAGCCTCATGAGCCACAATTTAGGCTATGTGTGCAACAATGCAACAACGGATGAGGCCCATGAAAAGGAGGTGTTACTTTATATAATACATGTGTATCATCAACTTGCCACTAAAGATTAAAAGAATGCTACCTTGTTTAGAAAGAAAGCCAAATTTGGTAAAGGAGACTGCATGTCAACAGCAACCTCTCCTAATTCTGCATTTTCTTCTGATAAATACAAAGCTTTGGAAAGTTGGAAATGTGCAGCTGGCCAGAATGAACTGTACACTCTGGCCTCAACAGTAACAACCTGAACCACTGAGAACATCCAGAGCTGCTGGCTCAGGCCACAGCACAGTGAGGCCAGCAGGCACCAGGGTGACTCGCATCAGGAGAGGTGGTCTGTGTGCCATCTTGAACCTGGGTGAGGAGTCAATGGTTTGCAGGGAATCTTTTAATCATTATTTGAGATCCACCCTTTTCTCCGGTCTACAAGAGGTTAGCTGCCTTAGAAAAAGAAATTATGTTAGACTTTAACTGAGCCAAGTTCTCTTACCAAAAGGAGGCTGAGACTGCAAGGGGGAATTACTTAAGGTAAAGAAAGCAGACTTCTGTTGGGAGGAGAGTCCTTCCCTACTCTCTAAAAGAGGGGTCCCCAACCCCCACCTTGGAACAGAGCTGCACAGCAGGAGGTGAGTGGTGGGCAAATGAGCATTACTGCCTGAGCTCTGCCTCCTGTCAGACCAGCAGTGGCTTCAGATTCTCATAGAAGTGTGAACCCTGTTGTAAACTGCACATTCAAGGGATCTAGGTTATATGTTTCTTATGAGAATCTAATGCCTGATGATCTAAGGTAGAACAGTTTCATCCTGAAACCATCCCCCGCACCGCCCAGGGAAAAGCTGTCTTCCCTGATGCCTAAAAGGTTGTGGGGACTGCTGCTCTAAAAGACAGCTGGCTCTGGGGTCAGTGTTTTCTCTTTCCTCGATCTCTTTCAAGACCAAGATGAAAAGCTCACAGGAGTGGGTTTCCCTCAGGAATGCTATCGTCATGGAGGCTGCGTGTGGTACCCAGGCACTGTCACTACACCAAGAGCTCAGAAGGAAGAGGCAAAGCTCAGCACTGGTTGGCTACCAGAGCATAAAGAGACAAACATGCAGACAGATGGAGGCTGCCCTGGGGAGTGGTTCCTGGAAGGAAGCCTTGCTTCCTAGAGAGGTTGGAAGTCTTGCAGGAACTCTCAGGTAAGAACGCCTAGATTTTTGTCAGTGTGGAAGCAGCTTGTTATGGATCTGATTTCATAAAAACCTCCCTGCCCCTTTCCCAGTCACCCAATATGGTACATATCTCCTATTCATTTGACTATGGTGAATTCAAATAAAGCCTGTGGTGCCCACTGGGATAATATGTGTTAGTTACTCTGGGTGTGGTAAAACTGCAACTGTGAACTGCTGCTCTAGAGACTGGAAAATGAAACTCTAAAAAAAACAAAACAAAATTAGAAAGGTGATAAACTATCAGTTAATTTTTATTACTTAAAAGTTCAGATGATTTCACATTTATCATCTGTTTGAAAATCAACTACTTTTTACATTTGAAGAGAGATGGCCTCTGGTCGCTATGATTCCAGCACTAGAGAGGAGGACTCAACATGAATAAAGAGTGGAAAATGAATCATGAAGCAGAACTGTATCCAAGAATTTCTGCAAGATAAAACACTCACATGAAATCTGGATGTAGTTTTTTTCTCACAATGCATGAAATGCAATTTTCCACAGAGGGACACAAGCATGTCGCTTTGTTAGGGTGATTCATTCCGATGATGCCATGGAATGAGAAGAAGTCCAACCCTGTCTGAATTTAACCTGGGGTTTAGGGAAGAATACAGTATCTTTTCTAGATTAAAATAAGATTCAGAGTTACAGTGGTTATAGAAATAGCAAAATGAGAAGAACCACTAACACTGTATGTCCTTGGTTATAAGAAGATCTTTTGGTATATAGAAATCAATCATAGGATTTATAATTGAACATCAGAATTCCAGCAAAGGACTAAACTCCTCATCCTCAGAAAGTAGGGCTCACTTCACAGAGACATCAAACATGTCTTTTTCTCTGTCACTGAATACACTGATAGGCACATTTGATTATCCATATACTTAAATCTTCAGCAGTACTATTAAAATAATTGGAAACCATCTTGAAGAGAACACTGTGTCCCAATCAGTGCTCAACAAGAAAATGAAAAATTTAGAAAAAAATAAATCTATTATTATTTTGTTATGTTTCTAGTTAACTACCAATCCCTTCAAAATGAAGTTAAATGTCTATTTTGATATAGTAACCAATGCAAAAATCTTTTTATCATGTTTTTCAAATACTGTAACAAGCAGTTCTTAAGACACAGAAAACTACAATCAAGGTAAGGCCTTTAATGGCTTTTTTGTTTTCCATTCAATACTTTCCCCAATACATACTTAACCTAGCCTGGTATTCAGTTTCAAACCCACATGCTGAGAAGGGCTGCATTTTGGCAACTGTATTGAGAAGGGTTCATCTTTATTCAATTACTACTGGAAAAAAATTCCTTTTGATAGTCAGCATTCAATAAAAACCAAGAATTCCCAATAAATGAGATTTACATTTACTTGGATATAGTGCAAAAACAGTCAAAGATATTTAGTTATTGTAGAGCCAAATTTTAAAACATAATTAAATATACGCATAACTGTTTACTTACTTGGAATGTAGGAGATCATTATTAGAATCAGGAATGCATAGTAGTCAAAAGAGAAATTGTATTTGTTGGGTAAACTGATGGAATATAGGCCAGCTTGTCTGACAAAGGGCAGAGCTGCATATATTGTGAGCAGTTCTCCTGACACTCCCATTGGGTACAGCACAATGAAAAGTGTGTACCTAAAACAAAACAAAATATTCATTACTGAGGCTCAAAGTCAGCTTTAGAAGGAAGCTGCACTTCCCACCCTTCTAATCAGTACTGGTCTTTTAGAAAATGATTGTTTATACATTTTCCTGTTTACCTGCTATTCAAATTCAGGTTTTACAAGCCAGTTTTTGAAACCAGCCTACAGCAGGTATATGTTTCCAAATGTTCTAACGACAAAATAAAGGCCGTTCAGGCAGCCTCAAAATTTGGTCTGACAAAATAAACAACTCTTCAAAATTATGCTCTAAAATAACTAAAGTGATGCCAAATGTTGGTAAAGTAGGGGAACTGAGTCATGGTTTATACTGACGGGTCCTGCCCTGTGGGTCTTGGGATGGGGTTGGGGTGGTAGTGGCGGAGGTGTTGGAACCTGTGGTCTAGGAATTCCACACCACACACAAAGACTGAACAACAAAAAAAATAGCATAAGCATCTGTATACTGCTACTATTTTTCAAATGTTTGTACATGCTATTGTGAAAAATCAAATATATGCAATTAAAAAAATTTAAAATTCATAATAGCTTTTGGTTACTATGTAATTTTCCAATCAAAACACCCCACAATTACAATTATCGTCACATGGGAGGGGAATCTGCATAATTTTTTTCTCTTTAAAAAGGAGTTCTCCATATTCCACAAAGAATTCAGAGAGCAGTCACTGTCCCATGGAACTGTAAGCCACTGTAAGTATTGCTAAAGGAATCATCAGCTCAGACTTTAAACAGCCTTTGGCTGTTTGTGGCTCACAATGTGCAACGGACTACAAACTTCTGGGCACAGGAATTGTGATGAAAATCTCTGAAGTGGAAGGGAAGACATATTCCCCACTGCCAATTTTAGCCACACTAAGTAGGATGGTGGAAAAAAATCTTTCAGAGGCCATGGAGAACAGTGGACGAAAGAATCTTTCTCCAACAGTAAAATCAGGGCTTGGTCAACAGACTTCCCTAACAACCAGGGTAAAAAGCTTCCACAGTGGCTGTCCAGGTTGGTTAGTAACTGCTATGTTTCCCATTCTTCCCCTTTCCTAATAAAAATGTTCATTGCAAATGAGAGAAATAATAAAATAACGAAGGAGTTCCCATACTCAAAATGTTGGAAACAATCGGATTATGTCCCTAATTTAATTACTGAACTCATAAACAGTCTAGGAACCACTGCTTTCCTTCCACCAAATAAGGCATTTCGGCTCCAGGGACTTGGATCCTTCTGCTTTGTCACTCTCCCTCAAAGTCCTTCCCAGCTCAGAAAACTGCCTACAACTGTCTCATGGACTCATTAAGGTAAGCAGATGAACTACTAGCCTTTTACCAAAGTCATCATTACTTGTAAAAACAATCAAAGCAAAACAAAAGTGATAAGCTAAAACTGACATGTAATGTTTGTCATTACTTAAAAATTAATTTAAGAGTCACAACTTCTTGGCAAAATTGAGACTAGGAGAATAGGACTTGGTCCAAAAAAACCCATCACAATGGCAGAAGCTCATCAGTAAAAAATGTGATGATATGGACAAAAAAGGGCTGTTACGGCAAATCTCTATTGATTGCTACTTGGTGATGAAATTTTTTTAAAAAAGAAAATACTGCATAAGAACTGATCCCAATTAAAATAATTTAAGTAAAATATAAAAACCTTAAAACAGTATTTCCGTCAGTCAAAGTTAAGTACAGACTCCTATTCTGATGAAATCTACAGACAAAATTTCTACCCAACCCCTGTCTCAATTTTATTTTTAGAAACTTTGAGGCAATATTTAGGCAATAAAGGGCAAATGCAATGACAGATCATTTCAAAAGTGAGCCTTTTGAAATGTGCTTTTTTACCTGGCCCATTTGATGAGGTAAGGCAGATGGTTTAATAGACTGAATGTATAAAAGGAGTAACGAATGATTTCCGTGATCGTCCAGGCAATAACAAACAGGAGGACACTGTCTTCACTCTGTACCTGAAGGAAGAGGAAAACAAAAGAAAAAAAACACACAGACAACGTTAATGAAGACAGTGTGCCGCACCCAGCAGAGCCAGGGAGTGAGTCGGCACAGCCGCTGGTCTCTATCCTCAGGACCCCTGTACAGCAGAAAGAGCTTGCGTGTAGAGCTGGGGCCTAGGATGACAGCTGTGTACATCCCAGAGATGAGGGCCAAGTGCAAAGGGCCTCAGTCACCAGGAGCGAGAGCAGCAGGGTGGGGGTAACAAACACGAGGGGTGGGGATTTACAGGTTTGCCAGCCTCATGCGGAGAATGTGGACTGATGTCAGTGGTCACGCCTGTAATCCCAGCACTTTGGGAGGCTGAGGTGGGTGGATCACATGAGGTCAGGAGTTTGAGACCAGCCTGGCCAACGTGGTGACACCCTGTTTCTACTAAAAATACAAAAAATTAGCCAAGTGTGGTGGCGCATGCCTGTAATCCCAGTTACTCAGGAGGCTGAGGCAGGAGAGTCGCTTGAACCCGGGAGGCGGAGGTTGCAGTGAGCCGAGATAGCGCCACTGCCCCCCGCCTGGGTGACAGAGTGAGACTGTCTCAAAAAAAAAAAAAAAAAAAAAAAGCACAACTGAAGATGAGGCTAGCTCACAGAGCAAGAAGAATTCCAGTGAGAGGAGGGCTCGGGACCATCTGCAAGGCAAGGGCCCATTTATTTCCTCCCATTAGAGACTTCTTCCCCCAAAGGAGGCCTGCATTAACTCCTCCATGATTAGGGAAGCTTCCAAGCTGTTCCCAGGAGGCAGTTAGAGCCAGAGAGCTTTGAAATCCCCAGTCTCCTCTGAAGTTGTTTTTATGCTGAAAAAAAACAATAAAGGTTTAAAAGAGCCCCTAGGTGATTTTTAGGAGGTATTCTCTTGTGTTGAAAATTTACTGCCGTGGCTTTAACTTTCAGCACCTCCCCCAGTCCCTTCCCAGCTGGGTTTGTAATGACCTTTTGTGCTTGAAAATCAGCAAGAAACACCCTTGCACCCCAATTCATATTAGTTTCCATGCATCAAAAGAAAAAAAAAAAAACCATCCAAGAGTCGGATGTAAATAAGAAATCCCACCCCATAAACCGAACAAATCTTGATGACAAGATGGACTTTCTGTCCCACTCCTAATACCTAATACAGCAAGGGAATGGCATTGTAGCCTTAACTTTTGCTTCTTTCCATTTGCAATGTTAATAGTTTTTAGCACTTATATTCTTCCTCAGAAAGTGTACATGGAGCGGTCCACCTACACAATGAAATAAGTAGTCATTTACATATCTATTAACTAAATTGCTCTGACAAAGAATTTCATAAATGCAGTTACTATTCTCTAAAAATAATAAGAATTTTATACTGTCAAGAGCAAGAGTACTTTCTGTTTTCCTGGTGCTCTCATATTAGCCAAAGTAAAGCAAAAGCTAACCACCTCTAAAGCTTTCATGGTGAGATTTTTCAGTCTGTCTCCAAATCCTTACTTGAATCCATCTATAACAAAATATAATATAAATATAAAAGCACACTTTGCTTTTTGATGTATTTTATAATCCTCTTTATCTTAAGGAGATATGTTTTTACAGCTATGAGTGGAAGCCTTGCCTAAAGAGCTCTGGGTTATAATAGGAAGTTCCTCTAATATTTTGTACTGTAAACATCTTGAAAGCAGGGAACGTGTTTATATTCATCTTCTGTTTTCCAAAAACACTTTGTGCTTTTCACAAGTAAGAGCTCAATAAATAATTGTGGAGCAAATGAATTCAGTCCTAATTGGGTTACTCCGAGACTCAGTTCCCTTCTTTATGGTGCCTGATAGTTTCCGTGTAGTCTTAGTGACCTTCAAATAGGTTAAAAAAAACAAACAAACAAAACCCAAAACCGCCCAAAACCTCCTGCTTTGACCCAGCCTAGAGATTGGTTATTATTCACCTACCATCCGTCCCCAAGTTAGACCTTAGCCAAAAGAACTATGACAAACTCAGACTCAGGCTAAGTATGAAAGTAGTCTGTTCCCAGAGTCCAGCTGTGAAGACGATGGCATAAGTCTTTTAAAAAAGACTAGGGATGCAGGAAATGACCATTTTGTGCAAAATGATTTCTTCCAATCAATAGGAAATGCAACATTGTTATCAAGAAGGTATTTGGATAAAGAGATTGACCTTATGTGATTTATAATTATACAACAAATAACTCAAAATGGACAAATGTAATGTATAACTTAAAACCAGCATGATCAATGAGACTCGAAGAGATATTTGTACACTCATGTTTATAGCAGCATTATTCACAACAGTCAAAAGGCAAAGAAACCCAGGTGTGTACTGATGGATGGATAAGCAAGATGTGGTCTATACATACAGTGGGATATTATTATATACATACAGTGGAGTATTATTCAGCCTTAAAAGGGAGAAAATTTTTACACATGCTACAATGTAGATGAACCTCGAAGACATCATGCTAAGTAAAATAAGCCAGTCACAAAAAGGTGAATACTGTGTGATTCTACTCATATGTGGTACCTAGGGTGAGGCAGAGACAAAGAGTAGAGACAGAAGGTTGCCAGCAGCTGGGAGGATGAGAAATAGAGAATTATTGTTTAATTGGTATGGAGTTCCAGTTTGGGAGGATTAAAAAAGTTCTGGAGATGGATGGTGATGATGGTTGCACAACAATGGGACAGTATTTATGCAACTGAACTATACACTTAGAAGTGGTAAATGGTAAATGTTGTATGTATTTTACCACAAAAAATAAATGAAAAAACCCCCAAACCCACAGTAACATAAATTTAATAAGTCTAAATGTAATTACATGACTTAGCAACAACAAAATGACTCCAGATCAGAATGGAGAAGACCCACCTTATGAAATCAAGAGATCTGGAGTTTTTGGTGAACCATAAGCCTCACAGGAGCCAACAGGGTGTGAGGTGGCTGTTCAAACAAACAACACTCCAGGATTCAGCCACATTAACAGTCTTATCCCAATTACTACACTGTAAATAGATGAGACCCCATTTAGGGAACAGAGTCTGCTAGAAGAACTCTTCAACTAGCAGAGCTGACTTTGGAAAAGGAAAGAGAGGGTAAGTACTTTAAAATATGTAAAAGGATACCATGAGCAAGAGGCATATGGACATGAGACTAGTAAAACTGGCAGGGAGTAAAATGCTGGGTTCAACCTAAGAAAAACTGAGTAACAAACCAGGCGACTAATCACATAGGCCACCGCACAAAGTTGTGTGCTTGTGGGCCCTGGACATATCCAAACCAGGACTGCCCAGGAAGGTCCTACCAAGGACAGGGGGCTGAGCTGCCCTGGGGCAGCCAGGGCTGCTGCTGTTCTTTGGAAAGATGCGTGCCCATGATCCCTCCACAGGCAAGGCGTGAAACGCTGGCTAATACTGACTTCCTTGCATGAGCTGAAATTATTCTAGTTGGTGAAAAAAATGGGTAGAGGCTTTGATAATCTTCTTAAAAATAATTTTTTCCTTCATCCAAAAGGCCAGAGAGGAGAGAATAACTGACAAGCTCTCCTGTCATCATTGCTGACTGCTGAGCATGTGAAACGTGAACAGTTCTCTGGCAATTACTCCCTGCTTGATGGCAAGGTCTTCAAGGGCCCAGGTCTCATCATTTGGCTTCCTCAGTCCTGACAGAGGTCTGGACACAGGGACGTGTGGAATCAATGCCCCTTAAATTAGATGATAACTTATATTTTTCTTTTCCTCCCCATTTTTTTTCCTTGAGACTGGGTCTTGTTCTGTTACCCAGGCTGAAAGGCAGTAGCACAATCACAGCTCACCACAGCTTCAACCTTCAACCTCCCAGGACAGCCTCCTCAGGACTGATCCTCCCACCTCAGTCTCAAGAGTAGCTGGGACTACAGGTGTGTGCCACCACACCCAGCTAATTTTTTTTTCTTATTTTTTGTAGAAATGGGGTTTCACTGTTGCCCAGGCTGGTCTTGAACTCCTAGACTCAAGTGATCCTCCCTCCTCGGCCTCCCAAAATGCTGGGATTACAAGTGTGAACCACTACACCTGGCCACTTTTCTATTTTGAAAACAACAATTGGGAACATTTTTATAGTAAGTGGGGAGCCTCCTTTCTATTAAGTGCCAGTGACTCATCAATAGCCTCAGAGAAGTAAGAAAAGCTAATTTAGCTCAGGAGGGGTTTTTTGAGGGGCAACGGATTTGGATTATAAGAAGTTCTACTCAGCTGCTTTTTGAATTTATAACTAGAAACATATAAACATATGATTTTATTAATTATCAAGAATAAGAGGCTTATGACTGAGTGGCTCCTGCCTATAATCCCAGTGTTTTGGGAGGCTGAGGCAGGAGGATCACTTGAGGCCAGGAGCTGAGATCAGCCTGGGCAGCATAGTGAGACTCCGTTTCTACAATAAAATTAAAAAGTAGCCAGGGTGGTGGTGCACAACTGTGGTCCCACCTACTTGGGAGGTGAGGTGGAAGGATCACTTGAGCCCAGGAATTTGACATTAAAGTGAGCTATGATGGTGCCACTGCACTCCAGCCTGGGTGACGAGCAAGACCCTGTCTTTTAAAAGAAGAAAAAAGGAGGTTTAATAAGTCTGCTCAAAGATTTTAATGCAAATGTTCATAGAGTACTAGTCATAACTGAAAAGTGAAAACAACCCAAATATCCATCAACTGGTGAATGGATAAACGACAAGTGATATATATATATATACCTGTACAGTGGAATACTATTCAGCAACAGAAAGGTAAGACATATTGACACATGCGACAACACAGACAAGCCTCCAAAACATCATGTTGAATGAAAGAAGCCAAAAGCAAATCATCATACATTATATGATTCCATTTATATGAAATATCCAGAAAAGGCAAATCTAGAGACAGAAAGTAGAATAGTGGTTGCCAGGGGCTGGGAGTGGGAACTAATAATAAAAGGGCATAAAGTCTCCATGATGTGCTTATTTCACATTGCATCCCTGTATCAAAACATCTCATGCACCCCATAAATACAGATACCTACTATGTACCCACAAAAATTTTAAAAAATAAAAAAAATTTTTAAAAAGGGCATGAGGGATCATATTTGGGTGATGGAAATGTTCTAAAGTTAGATTATGGTGATGGTTGCACAGCTTGGTACATTTACTAAAAACCATTTAATTATACACTTAACATGGTTGAATTTTGTAAATTACACTTCTGTAAAGTTATTTAATAAAAAAGTATCTGGGAGGCTGAGGTGAGAGGATAGCTTAAGGCCAGGAGTTCGAGACCAGCCTGTGCAACATAGTGAGACCCCCCCTCTCTTAAAAAAAGAAAAAAAAAGGAGTTTGCTTTAAATACATATTATTGCCTTTTAAGATAAAAGGGGCATTTAGGGCAAAGAAGGAGAAGGGAGATGATGAAGATTTACCAAGGATTACTAAGGAGAAAAGGGAGACAAAAGCCAGGTTTAGGATAGGTTGCCAAAAATGCCATAAAGCCGTTTCAAAGTTGCATATTCAGAACGATGGGCACAAATAGGGGAGCGGGTACCATGAAGCCCTTCCTGTTAGGGAATCTTTCTTTGCCTGGCACAGTGAGCTGTGTATTGGATACTCCATGCTGCAGACGGAAGGTTTCCACCCCCTGCTCTAAAGCGAGGGAGGAGGCGGCTGGGTGTAGGCGGCTTGTGTAATTTAGCCAAGGGAGTTTACATAGAAATTCAAGCTGGAGAAACAAATGGGTGCAAGAGAAAAACCTTTACACACAAATAGCATCATATGTTTGACTTTAAAAGGCACAGGGAGTATCAGTACATGAAAAGCTGTCATTTTTATTACAGTCAAAGAAAAACAGATGGTGCCACATAAGAAAACCACTATTGTAGAAACCCTATTCTTCTTAGCATTTTGGAACCCGCTGCTTACTGCGCTGGTTATTTCAAAGAAATTCCCTGACCAAGCTTTACAGCAAGCATTCTTTCCTCTTCTTAAAACCCCTTTCATTTGTGAAGAGATTTGGTAAAATCTAAGAGGGTAGGACTAGGCTTTGCTTTTGGAAAAACTGTACCTTTGTCTTAGTCTGCTCAGGCTGCCATAACAGAACACCATAGACTGGGGGGCTTAAACAAGAGAAAAGTATTTTCTCACAGTTATGGAGGCTGGAAGTCTGAGATCAGGATGGCAGCATGATTGGTTTCTGGTGAGGGGTCTTTTCCTGACTTGCAGACGGCCACCTTCTAGATGTGCCCTCCTTCACATGGTATCTTTTTTCATAAGGGTGCTAATCCCATCATGAGGGCTCCACCTCCGCATGACCTCATCTAAACTTATTTCCCAAAGGTCCCATTGCCAAATACCATCGCGCTGGGGGTTAGGGCTTCAAGGTATGAATTTTTTGTGGGAGGAGACACAATTCAGTCCATAGCAATGCTCTAGACTAGGTGTTGGCAAACTTCTTCTGTACAAGGCTAGTTAGTAAATAATTTAAGGTTTGCACCACATGTGGCTGTTGTAATATATTCATCATTGTTTTTTAAACCCTTTAAAAACTGCAAAAACTATTAGCTGGGCATGGTGGCATGTGCCTATAGTCTCAGCTACTCAGAATCACCTGAGCCTGGAAGTTCAGGCTGCAGTGAGCTGTGATCGCATGACTGCACTCCAGCCTGGGCAACAGAGCAAGACCCTGTTTCTAAAAAACAAAACAAACCCCACCAACCAAGAAAAAAAGTAAAAACTATTATAAATTGCAGGCTAGATTTGGCCTATAGGCCAACCTCTGTTATAGATTCATTTAACCCCTCCAACCTTCCCCTTCCTGTGACTTCTTTTTTTTTTTGAGATGGAGTCTCGCTCTGTTGCCCAGGCTGGAGTGCAGTGGCGCAATCTCAGCTCACTGCAGGCTCCGCTTCCCGGGTTCATGCCATTCTCCTGCCTCAGCCTCCTGAGTAGCTGGGACTACAGGTGCCTGCCACCATGCCCGGCTAATTTTTTTGTATTTTTAGTAGAGACGGGGTTTCACCGTGTTAGCCAGGATGGTCTCGATCTCCTGACCTCGTGATCCGCCTGCCTCGGCCTCCTAAAGTGCTGGGATTACAGGTGAGCCACCGCACCTGGCCCCTGTGACTTCTTTAGCATACAAATGTTATTCTGCAACATTTCTCTGACAGATTGTGTGGGGAGGCGGGGAGAAGGGAGTCAATGTCTATCACCAATGGACACTATGGGGGAAAAAACAACCTTGTAAGAACATGTATAGGTAGGTTTTTCATCTTACCATCATTTTAATATCTCAGTAATTTCTTTGTGTGTGGATAATATAAAATAAAATTTATCATTTAACAATTTAAAGTGCATAATTCATTGGAATTAAATACATTCACCATATTGTGCAACCATTACCACTATCCATTTCCAGAAGGATTTCATCATTCCAAACAGAAACTCTGTACCCATTAAACAATCACTCCACATCTTCCCCTCACCGCCCCCAGGTACCCACTATTCTATTTTCTATCTCTAAGAATTTGTTAATTCTAGGTACCTCATATAAGTGGAATAATACAGTATATGTCTTTATTTTTTTGAGATGGAGTCTCACTCTGTTGCCCAGGCAGGAGTGCAGTGGTCCAATCTCGGCTCACTGAAACCTCCACCTCCCGGGTTCAAGTGATTCTCCTGCCTCAGCCTCCCGAGTAGCTGGGATTACAGCCACCCACCAACACGCCCAGCTAATTTTTATATTTTTAGTGGAGACAGGGTTTTGTCATGTTGGCCAGGCTGCTCTTGAACTCCTGACCTCACATGATCTGCCCGCCTTGGCCTCCCAAAGTGCTGGGATTACAGGCGTGAGCCACCGTGCCTGGCCTAGTATGTGTATTTCTATGTCTGGTTCATCTATGTGGTAGTATGTATTAGAATTTCCTTCCTTTTTGTGTCTGAAAAATATGTCATTGTACGTATATACTACATTTTATCATTTGTTGATGGACATTTGGGCTGTTCCTATCTTTTTGGCTATTATGAATATGCTGCTATGAACATTGGTGTATAAGTAAGTTTAAGTACTTGCTTTCAGTTCTTTTGGGTATATTCTTAGTAGTGGAGTTATTGGACCATATGGTAATTTTATGTTTAACTTTTTGAGAAACTGCCAAACTGTTGTCCACAGTGGCTGTACCATTTTACATTACATCCCTACCAACAGTGCGCAACAAGAGTTCCAATTTCTCCACTGCTCATTTGCTGTGTTTTTTTTTTTTAAATAATAGCTGTCCTAATGAGTGTAAAGTGGTATCTCACGGTAGTTTTGATTTGCACATCCCTAATGACTAGTGACGTTGAGCATCTTTTCACGTGCTTATTGGCTGTTTTATATCTTCTTTGGAAAAATATTCAAATCCTTTGCCCATTAAAATGTTTTTAGTATCTCTTTTTAATATTTATGGTGACAGCAGTAAAAATAATTATACCTAATTGTTACTGAGCTCTTACTATATGCCAAGCACTTTTTAACATATATTACCTCATTGAATCCCCATTTTACAGACAAGTAAAGTGAGGTTTACAGAATTTGAACCCAAGGTATGTCTCCTAAACCTGAACAGCTCTGACTTGTCTTCTTGGGCTTGGGGTCTCACATGCATATGCACACACACACACATACACACATACACACACACATTATGGGGTAACAATTATCTTTCAAAATCAATAACTATTGGAAGGAACCCTATACAAGAAGAGCCTAGAGAACAGATAAGGTAAATGTGATGTTTACTTAGTGTCAAGAAAGCCATTAGTTCTCCAATAAATGTTGCCTACCTCTGAAAAGGGAATAGAGAATAATAGGATTTGGACTTCAGGGACTGAGTGGAAGAGGTTCACCAAGAAAGACTGAGTAAAGCATAAAAAACTACAGGTCGCTAGCACCCAGAGGTATCTCTAATATGTCCATGAAATGACTTCTAGTTGTGCATCAACTGACCCAAGTTAAAACACAACATAAGAACTTGAAACAAACCCTAATGAATTACCTAAAGTTAATGTAATCTTCTTCCCTGAGTCTTGTTTTGCTAACAATCATTTGTTTTTTGTTTTGGCCCTCCTATGGGTTAGGATATTTGACCCTCCAAACCTCATGTTGAAATCTGATCCCCAATGCTGGGGGTGGGACCTGGGGAGAGGGTGAGTAAGTCCTTACTGTTAGTTTCTGATCTGCTGGTGAAGAGCCCGTTGCCACCCCCAGCTCCTCTTCGCCATGTGACCTCTGCACAGGCTGGATCCCTTCACCTTCCCCCATGAGTGGAAGCAGCATGAGGCCCTCACCAGATGCAGGTGCTGGTACCATGCTTTTTATACAGCCTGCAGAACCATGAACCAAATAGACCTCTTTTCTTTTTAAATCATTCAGCCTCAGGTGTTCCTTAATAGCAGCACCAATGGACTAAGATGAGCCCTGTTTATTTCTGGATTTAACTTATTGTCAAGACCCCTAAAAATCTATCTCGAAAGCTTGTTTCTCTTTTCTATCTCTGCTAAGCAGAAATTGAAATACAAAATATGATTTCAATTCAAAATGAAAAGAAATGCATCAACACAAATATTTAAAAAAGAAAACAGGAAAAAAGGAAGAATGGAGTACTTCACTAGGCAAGCTTCTGGTTTTCCAGAGACCAGCCCAATCATCTCAAATATGTCTTTGGGTAAGATTCACCTGAGACTCGCTTCTTTCCCTTCCCCACGTGGAGGACACAGTATGGTGGCTGAAAACTCAAGGTGGTGAGGACATGGAAAGGTGAGGGAAGGTGGTGGGCTAACACAGGTATGAACCAGAGGCCTGCAGTTGAGAATGGGGGTGGTGAAGGAGAGACAGAGGTGACAGGTGGAAGAGATGGCCAGTGTGGCGGGAAAACCAGTTACATGGAGCGAACAGGCAAACTGAGCAAAAAAATCAATATATTAAGAAAAATGGGCTTCTTGCTGTTGGAGGAGGTATTAACAGACATGGAGGGGAAAATGCTAGAAAGAACACTGAGGTATTAGACTGTGGTTGGAGGGATCAGTATGAACCCATGATTTATATACACACACAGCTATATAAATACTCCAGATGTAAATGTGTGTGAGTGTATATGTGTGTGTATGTGTGTATATGTATATGTACCCAAGCTTTCTCTACTGAGAGGGCCTAGAAGCAATGACATCTCAGTAGCAGTGAGCACATCATCTACCCAGATCCTGGGTCCTAAGTTACCATCCTCTACTAAAAGGAACCAGGCAGGGCTCTTTGGCAAAATGGCTGATTCCAGGGCTGGGGCTGGGGAAGTACAAGATGAGTCTGGAAATCTTTTTGTGCCAGATCATAAGGAAATACTCAATGGATGATGGAAGGAAGTTAAAAGGACCAGGAGGAAGAACTCCCACTGGCCAAATCCTAGATAGTTTTAGCATCAAAATAAATAATAGACTATAACCCATTGAATTATACAGGAATTAATGAGTCCAAACAGATATAAATAAAATAAATAAATGGGAGAAAGGGAAAGCTATTTCTTATAGAATGCCAACTCCTATGTGTAAAAGAAACGACAGAAATAGACAGTTGCCATTTGATAACCATCACAGAGGTGGCTGACACAGGCAGGAGTCATTCCCACAAAATACTAATTAATAAAAAGGAGGTGAACTGGAGGTGGAGAAACCCGGCAGATACTAACAGGAGCAGGTGACAGAGGTCAACGTCACCAGGAGTGGGAAGGGTAGTCATGGCGTGCCTCCTGAGAAGAGCAGGCATGGCTTGAATTGGTTATCAGGGAACGCTGAATGGACCTAGGCTGAGAACTTACAGCCTGTACTCTTTAAAACTGACATAAGGCCATGAGGGACAGGGCAAGGCTGAGGAGATCGTCCAGACTGAAGGAGTCTGGAGAGACCTGACAAAGAAACATCACACGGATGTGGCAGGACCATCACAGCAACCGCATGTCTCCTTCTCCCATGAATCCCAGTGCTCAGCACGAGACCTGGAACGCAGAAGATACTGATTATTTTCTCCATTCCAGAATGGAGAAAAAAGACATTGTTTGGACAGTTAGTGGAATCTGAATGGAGTATACTGGATTAGACAGTAGTGTTGTACCAAGGCTGATTTCCTGATTTGGAGAGTTCTATGCAGGTGATATAGGAGTGTCTAGAACACATACTCAAGTACTTATGGGTGATAGGATGTTACACACAGGTTGCTCTCAAAGTTCAGAAAAAATAAATGATAATGCATATAAAAACAAAGAGAGGCTGAATATGGTGGCTCATGCCTGTAATCCCACCACTTTGGGAAGCTGAGGCGGGCGGATTGCTTGAGCCCAGCAGTTCAAGACCAGCCTGGGCAACATGGTGAAACCCTGCCACTACAAAAAATACAAAAATTAGCCGAGCGTGGTGGCAAGCGCCTGTGGTCCCAGCAACTCAGGAGGCTGAGGTGGGAGAATCGCTTGAGCCCAGGAGGCGGAGGTTGCAGTGAGCCAAGATCTCGCCATTGCACTCCAGCCTGGGGCACCAGAGTGAGACTTGTCTCAAAAAAACAAAAAACACAGAAAGAGTAGGAAACGAAACAAATGAAGTAAAATGCCAATAATTGGGGAATCTGAGTGAAGAGAATATGAGAGTTCTTTGTCCTGCTCTGGCAACTTTTCTCTAAGTTTGAAATTACTTCAGAAAAAATTGTTTTCTAAAAATCACCTAAATACTAAGCAACCACTCCGGGGGTACAATGAGAAGGAAATATAACTATTATCTGGTTTTCTAAACATATTATTTTGGGTGTGAGGCCTCAGGATCTGCTGGAAGAGGTGGGTTTTATAACCATAAAGACATAACATTTATAAGAAAACATATCAACAAGCGTACACGAATGGAAGGTAACTTGAGAGGGAACAGCAGAATGAACACTGGCCCCAATCTACCTCCCCATCAGTATTGTCTTAGACCATAAACAAGCCGAAGGCAAGGTCACAAACTTGCTTTGAAGAAGGGCTAGCTTAGTTATAAGGCAAAATCAAATTCTTAATAAATGCTTTAGATTGGGATAATAATGATGATTAAGATAATGATAGTTCCCATTAGCAGGGCTAATTATTCCTTAAGAATGATAAAAGTAATTATGCATAAATTTTCACCAGCTAACTGTGAAACTATTTTAGTATGTATAAAGAACATATTCAGTTCTGTGTGAAAAGCCAATTATATCTCTGTTAGAAACCTCAGGACACAGAATTCAAAACAGTTATACAGAAATTTGTCATTAAATTTTTGGGGAAAGATTAGGTTACATTATACCCAGTAGGTAGCTAAGATTTATTGAGCACTTACTAAGCACCAGGCAGTGTTCTAAGTGCTTTGTATGTGTTAACTCGCAGACCACCTCATGAAGGGAACCACGGGGCCTGGGAGACTGGCACAGCTCCCGAGGAACTGGAACAGCCTACTCAGCCCTCAACTGGGCAACTGAGGGATGACCCAGCGGTCACAGCACTGTCATCCCTCTGCCTTAGCAGTTATCCCACTCACTATATGGTGTTTGCTGTCTGCTGGATTCTGCTTGACTCATACTAGGCTGGAAGCCCTGTGAGGGCAACAACTGCATCTGTCCTTTTCTCATGTGTCTTACTTAGTGCTTAGCACAATGCCTGGGGCATAGAAGATACTGAATAAATATTTGTGGAATGAACAGGAATGAAGAAATAATAGATGGCAACCCAACTGCAGTCTCAGCAAATGTGCTCTGACTCAGCTGGTACAGCCTTGGGTGGGAGGGCAGCTCCTAAGGGGCTGCAGTGCTGATGCTGGTTGGTCCGTCAGCTGAGGGCTTGGGCTCTAGAACAGGACAGTTCTAACGACAATCTGGGTCCTTTCTCTAACTTGATTAAGCTTTTTTGAACAAAAATGTAAGTCATTTGGTTATTTATCTAAAAGGAATTTCATCCTTGATATTGAAATGTAATAGTAATAGATACACACATGGTGGTTTAAAAAAAAAAAGATATTTGGATGAGTATGTTGGGGTTTTTTTTTTTTTTTCTTTTTGAGACGGAGTCTTGCTCTGTCACCCAGGCTGCAGTGCAGTGGCACAGTGTCAGCTCACTGCAATCTCCGCCTCTCCAGTTCAAGTGATTATCTTGCCTCAGTCTCTGGAGTAGCTGGGGACTACAGGTATGCACCACCATGCCCGGCTAAATTTTTATATTTTTTTGGTGGAGACGGGGTTTCACCATGTTGCCCAGGCTAGTCTCAAACTCCTGATCTTAAGTGATCCGCCCTCCTTGGCTTCCCAGAGTGCTGGGATTACAGGCATGAGCCACCGCGTCTGGCCTAGTATTAGTCTTTTCACACAACAATTTTATGTATAAAGTGTCCTTTATAATTTATTAAAAATCCATGATAAAGTTCCTGCTAAACAAAATACTATTCCTATTTTATGAAAAATGTGAGTTATAAAAATATTAATATTTCTTCCCCTTTAAAGGAGAGAATAATGTGCAACATAGATTTTTTTTTTTTTTTTTGAGATGGAGTCTCGCTCTGTCACCCAGGCTGGAGTGCAGTGGCATGATCTTCTGCTCACTGCAACCTCCGCCTCCCGGGTTCACGCCATTCTCCTGCCTCAGCCTCCCGAGTAGCTGGGATTACAGGCGCCCGCTGCCACGCCCGGCTAATTTTTTGTATTTTTAGTAGAGATGGGGTTTCACCGTGTTAGCCAGGATGGTCTCAATCTTCTGACCTTGTGATCCGCCCACCTCGGCCTCCCAAAGTGCTGGGATTACAGGCGTGTGCCACCATACCCGGCCAGATTTTTAAAAAAATCCTACAGTGACAAAGGAAACTGGTTAAAAAGTTCTTACCATTACAACACCAATAACTGAGAACTATTTTTTTGATGTGAATAATGGACTAGTTAAATGTTCTGGCCTATCAAAACAACTCTTGGTCACAAAGTAAACTTTTCTGAACATGCAATGAAAAGATATTTAAGCATGCAATCAACAAGCGATACATGATCGATTCTGCATTTATGACAGGCCAGACATGCAGAATGCTAAAATGTTCCCATTAGTCCAACTTTAATGGTTCCTATGTATTCAGCCTGTTGTCTGGAAAACACGAAGAAAGGATGGTCGGTACCTCAACTAGCCTAGCTTCACCACCACTGGCCTCTACTCCAATTGAGTGCAACTCTGGAGTCAAACAGATCTCCAGACTTCCTGGCTGCATGTCCTGAGGCAAGTTACTTATCCTCTCTGATCCTCAGCTTCCTCATTTGTAAACTGGAGAGGTCAGAAAAACATATTAAGTGCTTAGCAAAGCCCTTGCCATTTGAGCAGTTACCATTATTATTCCATGAAGGGAAAAATTCAATTTATTGAGATCCTACTATCTATTCTAGTCACTGCTGAGACTCCATACAACCTGATGGCTGTCTCTTAGGCTTAATTACAAAGAAATGCTTTGTGTTTTTCTTGTTTTGCTTTTTGTTGCCCAAGTATTGTTTAAAAGATGCCACCTCTCCCTCTACTTGAAGGTTAACATACGTCTACCAACTCTGAGATGTCTAAGGATCTCACCAGCTGCTAGTCTTTCCCAATATTCTTCCTTAGCCCTGTTTGATTTGCTCACCTCCAAAAAGCGTGTTACTAACTGAAAAACTTTCATGCAACTATTACCTTCAACTCAATTCAAACACAGACACTGCATCAGAATGGAGTCATATTTAATCCCAACCTTCATCATATATATCTAATCCAGTCTAAATATTCCATGAAGTGATAGTCCTTTAACTCCAGCAATGATAGCCCAGAGAACAATATTCTCAGCAATTGGTGACTGTGGCCCCAAGGAAAGAGCTGGGGCCTACTCATCCCACAGTCCGCCCCCAAATCTCCAAATGCAGTATCCCAATGTGCCCACCCAACACTCCAGTGGGGAGAAGATTTACCACTGACAGAAAGGTAACTGAAATGTCAAAAGAACATGAAACTGGCAATATATTTTTGTGAAATGTCATGGTTCTTTCTGTTCTATGGCAGTGTAATAATTGCAAAAATTTCAAAAGGTGGGAAAAAAAAGCTATGAACACCATCTCTTGGAGCAGAAATATCAAAATGGTGACCTACGGTCCCTGACCATAGATGTTCTGTTTGGGCTTGTACAATGCTTTAAAAATATTTGAACCAGTTTTTAAAAATTAGGGGATTTCTCATTTTACAAATCTAGATTTCTGCCTTTTCTCAAAAAAATTAGATTTTGCACTACTGAATCTATCTGGCAATCTCTAGCTGAGGTGCACACTGACTGCTTGTGTGAGATGGCATGCACCCTCCAGTCACCATGCTTTTCTTCCATGTTCTTTTAAAATCCTGTGGGACAGACCTCTGCCGCCAGTAGATAGCCTCTGCTACAGATTGTAAAGTGCTACACAAATGTCATGCAACATATTTGAAAACTCTAAAGTTTCAAAAACTTTAGTTATTTAAAAGTGTTATTTAAAAGTCTGATTAGTTTTTACACTTGAGGCTCTGAACATACTTTTCTTTAAGGCAATGACCTTGGCAAAAGATTCTTTAAACCTGACCTAACAAGACAGCACACCAGTGCAGAAGGCAAAAGAGATTCACAATTTTCACATTCTGGGTTATTCTGGCAATAAGCCAGAGCAAAGGCCGGGCGTGGTGGCTCATGCCTGTAATCCCAGCAACTTCGGGAGGCCAAGGCAGGCAGATCATAAGGTCAGGAGTTCAAGACCAGCCTGGCCAATATGGTGAAACCCCATCTCTACTAAAAAATACAAAAATTAGCCGGTGTTGTGGTGCGTGCCTGTAAGTCCCAGCTACTAGGGAGGCTGAGGCAGGAGAATCGCTTGAACCAGGGAGGTGGAGGTTGCAGTGGGCCGAGATCGCGTCACTGCACTCCAGCCTGGATGACAGAGTGAGACTCCAACTAAAAAAAAAAAAAAAAAAAAAAAAAAGCCAGAGCAACAGGAAGTGAGAGGGAGAAGGTGCCAAAACTTGTCCTGCTAAAAAACAAACCTTTATGGTCTGAAGAAAACAAAAGCTAAAACTCTTTAATGTGGCAAGCCTAATAATTAGTTTTTCTGAAGAAAACAAAAGTTAAAAATCTTTAGTGTAACAAGCCTAATAATTAGTGTTTCTTCCCCTCTAAAATGCAAAGCATCCCCTTAGCATGCATACACACAAATCCACACATGTACACCAAGGCACATCTTACAAATTCCAGAAGTACACCAGGGTTTTATTCCAGACTTGGAAAGAGTCCTCTCTCTGGAAAATGCAGACAGCTTAGTCACATGCTTTATTTTTTCTGTGATGCATCTCAGTTTGCAGTGAGAGGTTTTGACTACAGGGCTTCTTGATATGGGTAAGTTTAAAAAGGTTACTAAACTCTCTTCCCTGAAGAAATGGAAATACACTGTGTGGATATTTCACAGGAGTGATGGGGGATAATTTTTTCAGGTTCCTCTATGGTCTTTAAGATTCCCAAAGAGATCAGTTACCTGACTGAATTTACTGTGCGTGACAACTATCAAGGGGTTATAGGTACTGGTATTCTTGTCATATTTATGTATTTTTAATTAAACTCTCTGATATCCCCTATTAGTATTTCAAAATAGATTTATTTTGAAAAGCTACACTACATAAAGGACTGACATTTTGGCAAAGAAGCAGGTAATACGAGAGAGTTCCTCCTCCCGCAAGTTTTCAAATGAATATTAATCAATGCTTTAAAAATGCCACCCATTGTACTGTGGAGCACATCTGCTTAAAAGTAGTTTACAGGTAATAGTTTCTAACTTTTCTTGGCTTTGCTGACACAGTTTAACATGCTCACGATGCATACCAATCACCTCACTTTTACAGTGAGAAATGAGAATCTTCAAACTCAGTGGGATAATAACGCTGACTGTACACCTATGGCATATTTTAACTCAAATAGGAGAGAAAAGGCATGTAAAATGGTTTCCAACAAAGGCAAACTTATCAGGTGAATCCATTGCAGAGGCCAAGCTGCAGCCCTCTGAGAGGTGAGGCCTGTATGGCCTCCTGACTCACCATCTAACCAATTGCTACCTCTGCAGTGCATGAGGAGAACACCATCAACATCATTTCCCACACCTGCAATTAGGATTTTTATGACAATTTAATCTAAAGTACTAAAAAAACCCCTTAATTTAAGGAATACAACATACCAAACATAACTTATAAATTTTCTTTTGTTCCTTTAAAAGAAAAATTATACAGCCATTCACATACACGTAAGATAAAATATATGAAAACCGAATTGCCTAAAATCAAGAGAATGGTAAATAATGTCATACTGAATAGCCAGAGCTACACTGTCTAATAGTGCAACTTCTAGTCACATGTGGCTATTTAAAATACAATTAAACTGAAATTCAATTCCTCAGTCACATTAACCATATTTCAAGTGTTCACATATGGCTAAGAGCTACTGTATTGAAGAATGCAGATACACAGAACATTTCCAGCAATGCAGAAAGTTCTATTGGACAGTGCTGGGGTAGAGGAAATACCCACAGCAAACATGTTGGTAACCAACATCTTTCCACCACTGTATGGTACTAAAAACTTATTTTTTGTCTTGGAATAAACAGTCTAAATAAGCACCTTAATTCATTTCACTTTGAAGCCATGGATTAAAGCTGGTTTGAATGTCAGGATTCACTTACTGGTGACTCCCCACTGATAATACAACTTGACAACATAGTTTAAACATAGAGCCTTGTTTCCCCGTGTTATTCATTAATTTAAGCTGATCACATATAACTAAAGTTAAAACCACACAGGCTCTTAGCCTGGAAATCTCGTGTGCTTATTTGGAGAACTACTATTTTAAGCCCAAGGTAATGATTTTTTTCTTCCTTCACTCTCATTCCTTTTCTATGACAGTTTCCTAAAGTGAAAAGTCAAGCATCTTTGTTAATCCCAGAACTGCAAGTAACCAGATTTAAATCTAAACAGGCTTCCCACTATCGGAAAGTAGCATCAATACATATGTTAAGATACCACCCAACAGTATAGACACATCTTATGCTTGAAGAGAATGTGTTCCAACAAGCTTGTCAAAAATTTCACCATCAAAAATAGGAGTAATGTAGGAGACCCCATGGATACATCCAGAAGATAAATTAAATGAGAGGGGGTTAGTATCATATTTTAGAAGGCTAACCAAAATGCTAAATGCACTGAAAAACCTATAATCTGGAAGTCCTGGGGCAGAGGGAGAGGAAGAAGTTGATCAGTGCTCAAGCCTGAAGGGACTGGCGTCTGCCAGGACAGTCTGGAATGGGGTAGGCTAGGGCAGGGACAGCTCTGAGTCCTAGGGGAACCTCAGGACAGTGGGACATTTTTCTCTGGGGCTACTAGGTCAGGACCTGGCCCTTCCTCTCCTGAATGAGATTTCCCCAAATTAAGATAACTCTGCAGACTTCTGGTATAAATGTCCCTTCTTGCGTTAGAATTGACAACTAGGAATGGTGTATATCAGATTTTAGCCCTTGAGGTGAGAGAGCCAAAAAAAAAAAAAAAAAAAGGCCCTGAGAAGCTTCCCATGTCTAGGTGTTTTCAGGAGCAGAGTCACCACAGGGAGGAGGGTGCAGCGTGCAGTGGAGGTGAGCCCAGAGCAGAAAAAGATTAACATTAAAGACAAGTGAAACCAATTTCCTGATTTTGCTGAGCTTGGAACCTATCCAACTATTGCTTGACAAAGAGGTCCTGTATAAAGTACGGTATAAAGTGGTGGTAACATTGGATTCTGTGATTTAAGAAGACGCTTGCTTGCTTGCTTGCTTTCTCTTTCTTTTACATGTAACTAACTAAATTATCATCAGGGGATATTATATTTTAAACAACAACTGAGTTCTGGTGGAATTTTTCAAGGGCTATAAAGGAACTAAGACAACAGGAGAAAGATGCAACATGGGATGACAGAAGTGAGCCCACTCTTGGTTGGTGTGGTGGCTCATGCCTGTAATTCCAGCACTCTGGGAGGCTGAGGCAGGAGGATTGTGTAAGGCCAGGAATTGGAAACGAGCCTGGGCAACGGTTCGAGACCGGGCCTCTACAAAAATAAATAAATAAATAATAAAAAATTAGCTGAGTGTGGTGGTGTGCACCTGTAGTCCCAGCTACTCAGGAGGGCAAGGCTGGAGAATAGCTTGATCCCAGGAGTTTGAGACTGCAGTGAGATGACTGTGTCACTGCACTCCAGCCTGGGTGATGACAGGATGACAGAGCAGGACCCTGTCTCCAAACAAAAAAAAAAAAAAAAAAAGAGAGAGAGAAAGAGAAGTGAATCTACACTGAACCTAAAAGATCTAAATATTTTTTCAATATTTTGAAATAAAATCCTCATACACAGTACAAGGAAAATGTTGGAAAGGGACAGGCAGAAAAACACTGAGAGAAAAATAGACATTCTGATTTTGCCAAAACCATCTATGCTAAATATAGGTAACGGCAAAAGGATCCAGCTAGCTATGAGATAACTAACACAGTCTTTAAGTGGAAATGCCACTAAGTGCTGCTGCATTTGTCTAGGAGCTGCCTCAAGTTTGACAGTGTCTGATTAACAATCAAATAAGGAGACTTTTTTTTTTTTTTTTTTACCTTTAAGAGAGGTGCTATTTTAAAATGAAGGTGATGTAAATCCACCTACAAGAATATTTAAAATAGAAAGTAACCAAATAGATGGAGTAGGGTGGAGGATTTTAGACATTCAGCTTTTAGTGGGGACAAAGGATACTGAATATAACTCAATGGCCTTTGCTAACTGAGCTGCAGTGTCACTGTGGAAAGGGCACTGGGGCTAGACGACAGGATGGCACAGCTTTGGTCCAAGCACAGGGCCCAAGGAAGAAATGACGTGCCCCTGACACAGCATCTCATCTCCTCATCTGAATGATGGGGGTAAGAAGCTGCCTTTCTGCCTCACCATGATACCATGTTCACGGATGGCGCATGCTGGGAAGTCCACAACACAGCTATCAGGGATAACACAGAAGGCGTGCGGCCACAGGAGACACGCCAACCAGGGAAGTGGCCTCAGAGGCAGGAAGAACATGAGCACACTGTGACCCAGCTTGAGGACCCAGCAGGGAGGAAAAACCCCCAATAACGAAAACAGGTCCGGAAGCAGGGGCATTAGGACATTATGTATCTGGTGTTTTGGCTTCTACAGGAGTTGAATGGAAGAGGGAAAGAGGAAGAAAGGAAAACCGTGTTCTCTCTCTGAAGGAAGTGGCACTCCTCTGCACAAAAGCCGCTGGCTGCTTTGTAAGGGTTTCAGAAGCTGCTCAGTGAAAACCTGCATGCTGGAGACCTTGAATTCTCTCTCGATAACTGCCACCTTGTTCTCATATATCCTTCTCACTTCATCTTCACAAAAACGGCAGTATAGCAGACAGGGCAAATATTAGCATTATTATTTTACAGATGAGAAAAACAAGACTCAGCAAGTTGAAGTGCTTCATCCTGTCACAAGGTAAATGTTAAAGCCCAAACTCATCAACCCTTCACCTAAATTTTGGGTGCTAAGCCTCCACATTCTAGAATACTGAGTTCTAATTACCTAGAAAAGAATAAAACTGTCCAGGTGAGGTGACACTTTTGAGGAATTCCAGGAAGATGTGTCGGCACTGTGTTACCTCAGGTGGGAATGGCCTCTGAACTGATCTCCCTGACAGCTCTGTGAAGAGATCTCCCTGATGGCTCTGGCCCACAGCATGAAGCACATGCCTGCTACAGACCCTTCCCAGCAACTCCACCCCAGTGTGAGGCAGCTGGATTCCTTGGGCCTCTCTCTTAAAAACAAACCAAAGTCAGTCTTGCTTCTTCAGTGCAATGATTTCAGATCTTCCTCTGCCTTAAGGCAGGCTCCTCAAGCTTCCTCTTACCTAGTCATCAGCAAAGACGCTGGATTTTGGACAGAGCACCAGAAATTCCACAGCATCTTTACTTAGCAGTTTAAGGGAACTCTAAGGTTTTCATTCTTCAAGAATGAAACAATGGCTCTTGGAGTTAGAAAAGAGATGCTGAGATTGGGTTAGGCTTCAAGTAAACTAAGTAGAAAAGTAAATTAAATCAAGGGAAGGTCACAAAAATTACAGCACAACACATAGGTATCTTAGATCATTTCTCAAACCTTGGAATTCTTAAAATTATTTGAGAAGCCTAAAAAAAATTCAGATTCCCTGGTCCCACTCCCAGACATTCTGTATCAAGTGTAAGGTGGGTCCTGGAATATGCGTTTTTAATAAGCCCTCTGGGTGATTCTGGTCCAAATAGTGCATACATCCTAGTTTGAGAAAGAGTCTTAGAACTTTTAAGGAGAAAGGCTAATTGGAAGGATTCATCTCAGAGCACTTGAGCCGTAAAAAAACAGAGAAGCAATGTGTTGCAGATAAGCACCTAGGACCCACAATTGATGTGTACATCTGATGTACAGATGATTTAGCAGGAGAATCATATCCTAATGTGAATATGGCATGGTGGAACTGTTGAGGAGGAAAAGCACCTATGGATCTCACACAGGCATTTCCACTCCATAGGAGAGTGAGAGAAGTCAGCACAACAAAAGTTAAAAACATTATGTTTACGTCAGGTGTTCTTGTTTTTTGTTTTGTAGAGATGAGGTCTCACTATGTTGCCCCAGCTGGTGTTGAACTCCTGCCTCAGCCTCCCAAAGTGCTGATATCACAGGTGTGAGCCACTGTGCCCGGCCACCATCATGTTTTTAAAGGGTGAGAAGGTGGCAGCTCTGATGCCGCAGAAAGACCCTGGATTTAGAATCCAATCCTGACTCTGCCATTTATTGGGTGTGCAATAGTCACTTTGCTGCTGTAGCTTCCAAACTCTAAATGGAGACTACAAGCTACCTATCTCAAGGCATGGTTGTTAAGAGAGAATGATCATAACGTACTTTAATAAAGCCCTCTGCAAACCGTAACATATCAAACAAAAACCAATGCTATTGTAAAAAATATAAAGGAGGTTACTTTCTTTAACACTAATTACAAGATTTTCGCAAGCATCCTGCTGAAAAGTTGGTGAGAATGGTAAGTTAAGTGTCACAAAGCCCAGCAGCAAGCCAGAAGGGGGCGGGACACAGCTGGCTTGTTTCGCCAGAGCTTTTGTTTGTTCATTTATATGGTCTCTTGGAAACGAAAAAGGTGGATGGGGTATTTGCTATGTTAGGTCAAGGAAAAGCATTTGAGCATACGGATCACAATTCTTTTTTTCTTTTCTTGCCTCTGTGTATTGATTCAAATTTTTTCATTAATATCCTGCTGATCAAGGTGTCACACTAGCTGATGGGTAGATCCTTACACATAAGAGAAAACCATCTGATCACTTTTTAGTTTCACAATGTACGTGATGACATTTATGTGACTAGCATTCCAAAGGGTAGAGAATTAAAATGACAAGCAATGATGCATGTCCCATAGGGCTTCTTAAAAGGAAATATACCTCACGTGAAAAAAGTAGAGTCTAGTCTGAAAAGGTTATATAGGCTACACCCTAGCACATCATGTACAGGTACAGAAAAACAAGGGAGATGAGCAAAGGAAACACGCAGGGCAGAGGGGGTGGAGCAGGAGTCCAAATTCACATGTAATGTGATTAAAATGAAGAATTCTTGTCCACTTTAGAGGGGAATATGATATAAAAAGAAACTGAGAAATGATAGTAGTGTGAAAAGAATTTGAACATTACTACAAGAAAGTGAGATATATGTGATTAAGCAGTTATTTCTAAGGTCAATTTCCTTATGCATTAATTATACAGTTCCCACCATGAAAGTAAGCAGAGTTGAATATTAAGGAAAATAAAGATATTTTTAAGATGCTTCAGGAAATCAAAGAACAGAAGTCATATGTGATGTTATACAGAACAAATTGAACTATAGCTAATATGAAACTCCAAGGCAGGAAAAATAGCATTCGGCCAAGAGAAGGGTCCAGGGAACAGTTGACAGAGAGCAAGCACTGGCCTCTGAGGGGCCACAGCAACAGCCTTTTCAAGGTGACATATAGCAAGTACTGGCCTCTGAGGGGCCACAGCAACAGCCTTTTCAAGGTGACAGTTAGTAAGCACTGGCCTCTGAGGGGCCACAGCAACAGGCTTTTCAAGGTGACATATAGCAAGTACTGGCCTCTGAGGGGCCACAGCAACAGGCTTTTCAAGTTAGCTGTCGAAGACATAGGGCAGGGATGGAGGGCACCTACTGCTCTAAACAAAACGATGAATGAGGAGTTCTGTGCAGAGAAAAAGAGAATGAGGAGAAAAGAACCATGATCCTAGGACAGCAGAAACGCTGAAGTCCAATTACAAGTGAAAAGAGTAAGTCAATTCATCAACAGTGCATATGTAAAAACAAGAGGATCCAAGAGGCGATGGGAAGGCAATAAAATATACTGAAGAATGTACTACATACTTCAGAAAATGATATGCCTTTTCTTTTTCTTTTCCTTTTTTTTTTTTTGGCAGGTAAAGAAAATGATATGTTAATGTTAGCAGAAATTGAGTCACTCTGGTTGTAGAGAAACAATTTTGAATATGGAAATGTAATGAGTATATAACAAATTACTGTAAAGCTCAAATGTAATAATGTATGTGAAACCGTCTGTTATATGTTAAGTCCTTTGCATCTGGCAGGCAGCATGGTTATGGAGGATGACACCAAGTCCATGTACCTATAATCCACAGAGACATTTAATAGCTTTGCAAGCCAACCAGTTTCAATGATCTACACAGGAAATCCTGGCAAATGTTGCTAACAGCAACTTGACTAATAGAATTGCTTGATTTGAGTTGTAAAGCATTTTTGACGTACCTGTCTACCTGCTTTGGCAGATGTGCTCATAGCCGAGGAGTGGCCACTAAGTGGAAGGGAGGAAGCAGAGCCCATGAAGAATCTATCAACTGGTGGATTAGCACCTGGACAATTAATATTTGACTATATTGGCAAAGTGATTGGATATTTCATAGTGAACAATACTTTGACTTCATGTACCTAGCACTTAATTACTGAAAGTACATTAATTATCTATTTAAGAATGTAAATTAGTTACTACTAGGAAGAAGTTTTAGGTCATTGGAGACTACTGGAAGATAAAATTATGAGTTGTTGGTTAAAATGAAAAGGAAATGGTATCTACACAAAAGTATGAGAGGAAGAAATATCGCAGTCCTTGCTTATCTGGAGTTTCACTTTCCGTAGCTTCTGTTACACCTGGTCAACCACAGTCCAAAAATATTAAATGGAAAATTCCTGAAAGAAACAATTCCTAATTCTTAAGTTGTACACTGTTCTCAGCAGCATGATGAAATCTCATGTTGTCCCACTCTATCCCACCTAGGACACGAATCTTCCCTTTGTCCAGTGTATCCACACTGTATATGCTACTGGCCCATTAATCACTTAGTAGCTAACTTGGTTATCAGTGCTTGTGTTCAAGTAACCCTTATTTTATTTAAAAACAGCCCCAAAATGCAAGAGTAGTGATGCTGGCAATTCAGATATGCCAAAGAGGAGCCATAAAGAACTTCCTTGAAGCGAGACAGTAAAAGTTCTCAGCTTAATAACAAAACAAAACAAACTGTATGCTAAAGTTGCTAAGTCCTACAGTAGGAACAAATCTATTTGTGAAATTGTGAAGGAAAAAGAAATTTGTGCTAGTTTTGCTGGTGAACCTCAAACTGCAAAAGTTGCGGCCACAGGGCATGATAAATGCTTAGTAAATATGTAAAAGGCATTACATTTGCGGGTAGAAGGCATAAACAGAAACGTGTTTCGGTCAGCAGCAATCGGGTTGTGTGCTAGCCACGGTTTCTGGTATCCAGTGGGGGTTTTGGAATGTATTCCCCTTGGATAAGAGGGAACTACTGCATAGGTTTAAAATGATGACTTGGGTCAGGTGTGGTGGCTCATGCCTGAAATCCTAGAATTTGGGGAGAGTGAGGCAGGCAGATTGCTTGAGCTCAGGAGTTCGAGAGCGGCCTGGGCAACATGATACGAACAAGATATCAGAAAAATATAACTGAGTTGCAGACCACATCCACACCATCTGAACCTCCATGAGAACTCAGATTACAGGACTTTACCATTTAATCAGTCTTCTTTTTAACAACACTGCATATCTGGGTTTCCCACTATTAACCCAGTTCCTACAGTGAATGTGAGCTTTATCTCAGCTATATTGACATGACCTGGAACTCTGACCTGGAACTCTTTAGCCATAACAAACATGTGAATCAGAAAAGTTGACTAGTGTTTGTTAGTGTTGACATTATTTTAGTCTATATAAACACTTACCTCTTTGACGCTATGTGTTACTGCCCATATTAGAAAAACTCTTGACATCACCTGGAAAGAAGTCAGGACAACAGAAGATGGAACAATTCCTGAAAGAAATTTTGGGATGGATAAATAAATGTACTGTACTAAGTTTCGATATATAATATATTTTCTAAAACATTCCAACTTAAATGTTTAGAGTCAAAACGGTCTTGAGCAACTGAAAGGTGTCTATATTGCTACACAGACTAAGTTTTCAATGCAGTCCACATTAAAACAAAGTTTTCTCCCTAAAAACAATAATATTTTTAATGGTATTATAAAACCATGGGATCCAGGTACCTTTCTTAAACCTCTCAAAACCACTGACCAAGTACAGTATTTTTTACACTTACTGTATAGATGGAGAAAGCAAAACCACTACCTAATCTTTAAAATAAGACTCATTTTACAATACGGGTTTCAAAACAAATAGGAAACAAAGGATGAGAAATCAATCCTATTTGTGTCTAATGAGTGCTGGAAGCTCATGGACATCAGACTTGATACACTATCTAATGGTTAAGTTAGGTATCTTTTATTATCTACTTGAATATTTTGCCAAGAAGCATAACAACATAAAAGACTATCTTTAAAACCTTTTTTTTTTTAATCACCTTGTTCATTACAAGCCCTGGCACAATTATCCTCCCAATGTCCTCGAGTTATAACACTGGAATCATCTTTGATTATTTTATTTATTTATTTTTTGAGACAGAGTCTCACTCTGTCACCCAGGCTGGAGTGCAGTGGTGCAATCTCAGCTCACTGCAACCTCCACCTCCCAGGTTCAAGTGATTCTTGTGCCTCAGCCTCCCAAGTAGCTGGGACTACAGGCATGTGCCACCATCGCTGGCTACGTTTTTGTATTTTTGGTAGAGATAGGGCTTCACCATATTGGCCAGGCTGGTCTTGAACTCCTGACCTCAGCTGATCCGCCTGCCTCGGCTTCCCAAAGTGCTGGGATTACAGGCGTGAGCCACCACACCTGGCAGTGAGTTATATCTTAACAAAGCTGTTACTAAAAAAATAAATGGCCAGAAACAGTGGCTCACGCCTGTAATCCCAACACTCTGGGAGGCTGAAGCAGGAGAATTGCTTGAGTCCAGGAGTTCTAGACCATCCTGTGCAACATAGTGAGAACTTATCTCTACTAAAAATAAAAAACATATTAGCTCGCCATGGTAGCGTACGCCTCTAGTACCAGTTCTAGGGAGGCTGAGGCAAGAGGATTGCTTGAGTTTGGGAGGTTGAGGCTGCAGTGAGCTGTGATCATGCCACTGCACTCCAGCCTGGGTGACAGAGTGAGGTCCTGTCTCAGAATAAATGAGTAAAAGTAAATAAATACATAAATAAATGTATAAATGAATTATAAAACCTGGTTATATAATTGTGTAATACAGCTAACAAAGCTAATTAGTCAGTCAAACATTTAGTGAATATATTTAGCCAGATCACACTTAGATGGGACAATATGCAGCTGTGGATTTCCTCTAGAAACCAATTAAAAAAAAAAAAAATTGAAGATGGAAAGCTCATATACTGCAAAACAAGGCTTATGTTTTAAGCCATTCTTGTAAAATAATGTTTAATATTTAGGAAAATGGCAGAATTGTACTCTTCCATATTTCTATTATAACAGATCTATTTTGAAAATCATATTTTGCTTATTAACATGTTAAGTTTCATTTTGCTGGGAGAGGGGGATTAATGAGGTTGAAGCAATAACTACCTAGGCACCTGTAAGGAAAGCACCCATATAGAGGAAGCCTTTGATTTCTTTGATTTCAAACAAACAAACAAAAAGTAAAAAGAAAAGAACTGAGAATTAAAGGATTTCTTTTTTTTAAAAAAAGAGACCAGATTTCACTCTGTCACCCAGGCTGGAGTACATGACGCCATCATATCTGTCACTGCAGCCTCAAACTCCTGGGATCAGGCCATCCTCTCGCCTCAGCGTCCCAAGTAGCTGGGACCACATGGTGTGCCAGGTAATTTTTTTTTTTTTTTTTTTTTGAGACGGAGTCTCGCTCTGTCACCAGGCTAGAGTGCTGTGGGGCGATCTCAGCTCACTGCAACCTCCAACTCCCTGGTTCAAGGGGTTCTCCTGCCTCCGCCTCCCGAGTAGCTGGAGTTACAGGCATAAGCCACCATGCCCGGCTAATTTTTATATTTTTAGTAGAGATGGGGTTTCATTATGTTGGCCAGGATGGTCTCGATCTCCTGACCTTGTGATCCGCCTGCCTTGGCCTCCCAAAGTGCTGGGATTACAGGCGTGAGCCACCGCGCCCGGCCTGCCCAGGTAATTTTTTAAAGTTTTTGTAGAGACAACGTCTTGCTATGTTGCCCAGGCTGGTTTCGAACTCCTAGGCTCACACAATTCTCCTGCCTTGGCCTCCCAAAGTGCTGAGATTACAGGCGTGAGCCCCCATGCCCAGCTAAAGTAACTTTTTTTTGTTGTTGTTGTTGTTTTTAGATGGAGTTTCACTCCTGTCGCCCAGGCTGGAGTGCAATGGCGCAATTTCGGCTCACTGCAACCCCTGCCTCCTGGGTTCAAGTGATTCTCCTACCTTAGCCTCCCGAGTGGCTGGGATTATAGGCACGCGCTACCATGCCCAGTTCATTTTTGTGGTTTTAGTAGAGACGGGGTTTCACCATGTTGGTCAGGATGGTCTCGATCTCTTAACCTCATGATCTGCCCGCCTCAGCCTCCCAAAGTGCTGGGATTACAGGTGCTAAGAGTAACTTTAAACAAATGGAACTAGAAGGTCTAGGGGCAAAAACTGCAATTCAGCTGAACACAGGTTTATTAATTATTCCCTCTCCACTATAAATCACCCTTCTCTAGGGAATATAAATTTGTATTTGTCTCCCTTTCAAAAATGCCATACATAAATTAACAGTGTTTTTCTTTTCTTTTCTTTTTTTGAGACAGTCTTGTTCTATCGCCCAGGCTGGAATGCAGTGGCACAATCTTGGCTCACTGCAACCTCCGCCTCCCAGGTTCAAGTGATTCTTGTGCCTCAGCCTCCTGAATATCTGGGATTACAGGTATGCACCACCATGCCTGGCTAATTTTTGTATTTTTGTTAGAGGCAGAGTTTCAGGTCATCTGAAACTGACCTCAGGTCATCCACCCGCCGCCTCGGTCTCCCAAAGTGCTGAGATTACAGGTGTGAGTGAGCCACCACACCTGGTCAACAGTGTTTTTCTTAAAAATGCTTTAGTATCCACACACACACACAACGATTTATTTAGTGTATTTCTCACCAGTCTTTTCCTCTAAGCATATTTTAAACCAGTTTAACTTCTACTGTTTATATAGTTTTTGCTTTTCTCATTTAACATTTTAAGAATTTTCCTTCTCTTCTTCAAAAGATTTTAGCTTAAATCATGATATTCCTTTGAGTTAATATGTTTGTTTATTCTCCTTCTGTGGGACATTTAAATTGCCTCGAATTTCTTGATACTATAAATGAAGTAATGAAGCATTACAAATAACACTCAAAATTCGAGGCTTAGACCTTTTTTTAAAAAAAGGATTATTTCCTTGGGACATTTTCCCAGGAAGTAGAAGTACTAGGTCAAATGGCATGAATGCTTTTAAGGCTCTTGAAATGTATTGCCAAATTGCTTTCTAAGAAGTTTATTATCAATTTATACTCCCACCAGCAATATACAAAAGTGCCTGTCTTAGCACACCTTTGGCAGTAAATTTAAATCTTAATAAGTAGTGAACAAAAAGCTGATCAATACTTTCTAATTGATGTAGATGTCAAGATGTTTCTGGCCTTGCCTGCAGGTGCTCCTACCATTCTCTATCCAGTGAACTCGCCTACTTAGACACCTTAATTTCCCCCAAATCATGTCATTCAGACCAACTGTCACTTAGTTTCTCTGTAGCATAGACAAGTACTTCAACCAGTCACCCAGCAAACAGCAGTTCAGGCCCTCACCTGACAGCACAATCTCGAAATGCCTGCTCTACTGGACCAGTCAAAAGGCCAAGAGCTCTATCCCTGAATTTAAGCTAAAGAACAGATGGCCACATAGATGGGCATTATCTCAGCTCTGAACAGAGCTGGCATCACCAAGTTGGGCTTATCATTATTATCAGGTGAATTTCATAAGAAACTAAGGCCAGGCACAGTGGCTCATGCCTGTAATCCCAGCACTTTGGGAGGCTGAGGTGGGCAGATCACCTGAGGTCCGGAGTTTGAGACCAACCTGGCCCCTGGCCAACATGGTGAAACCCCGTCTCTACTAAATACAAAAATTAGCCAGGCGTGGTGGCAGGCGCCTGTAATCCCAGCTACTCGGGAGGCTGAGGCAGGAGATCTCTTGAACCCGGGAGCGGAGTTTGCAGTGAGCCGAAAACGTGCCACTGTACTCCAGCCAGGGTGACAGAGTGAGACTCCGTCTCAAAAAAAAAAAAAAAAGACTGTCAAACAGTATTAATGTTACCTTATTTGCCGTAGGAATGGTGTACAGTATAATGTCCACCCTATCACTCAAAGCCTCTCATACAGGTAGGAAATTTGTTTTAGAGCTCAATGTTAAGAAAGGTTTGCTCCTTTCCAATAATAAGAATTATATAACTCTGTCACCCTCTTTAACTTGGTAGCCAGAAACCTTCACGCTAGATCTGAAGCATACTATAGTGTGATATTTTGTGTATGAGCTACCACAAATCCTTGTAGAATGTGGAATATAGATAGACAAGACAGACTAGATTCTCTCTTTGATTGGACAGGGTCTCACTCTGTTGCTCAGACTAGAGTACAGTGGCACAATCATGGCTCACTGCAGCCTCGACCTCCTGGGTTCAAGCTATTCTTCTGCCTCAGATTCCCAAGTAGCAGGGACTACAGGCATGTGCCACCACGCCCAGCTAATTTTTGTATTTTTAGCAGAGACAGGGTTTCGCCATGATGCCCAGGCTGGTCTCGAACTCCTAAGCTCAAGTGATCTGTCCGCCTCAGCATCCCAAAGTGCTGGGATTACAGGCATGTGCCTGGCAGATAGATCCTCTTTCTTTCTGGCACTTCTTGCAGTCAATCCCACTGTTTTTGCATTTACATGCCATTACTTCTTATTTGAACACAATGGCATAGCATGTTAAAACCAAAACTACAGATATTTTTGTTGTTGGCTACTTAAATTGGTTATTTACAGATGACAGAGAGATTCTGGAATCTTACTAGTAAACTCTCACTAGCCTAAAATTCATTCAAAAAAGATGTACCAGACATCTACTATTTGTTAATATTTGTGGAGCGCCTACTCTGTGCCAGATACCACTCTCCACACTGGGGATGCAAAGGGAAGACAGTGTCCCTGGTGAGCTCACACTCCCAGGCTATGACTGATATGTTTTAGCGTAGTTCTCAAAAATAAGACTTTTTCCTGAAGGTGATGAGGGGTGACCAAACATTTGTAAACAGGAGGACAGCATGATTACAACTTGGTTTCAGAAAGATATCTCTGTCAGCAGTGCAAATCTTTGGCAAGGCAAGGTTATAACTTGAGAAATAGTTATGGGAATTTATGTTGAAAGGGCAATGAACTTTTGAAGCAAAAACACTGGCAGATAAAAGAAACATAGTGGAGTGTGTGTGTGTGTGTGTGTGTGTGTGTGTGTGTGTGAAGCAAAAGCTGTATAAAGGGGATCTGGCAATTGGTTGCTTGCTTCCCCAGAATGAGGGTGCTCTGAGGACTCCCCAAACCACTGAGCCCTGCAAAGCTGGGCAGCACTAGAAATCCTCCCTGCCTGGTGCAACCTTCAGATGGGGCAGGTTAGTGAAGTTGGGAGACTGGCTATACCTGACAAAGACCAGGTTGACAGTTGAGTACAGTCACGCACCACACAATGGCATTTCGGATAACGACGTACTGCACATATGATGATGGTCCCATAAGACTATAATGGAGCTGAAAAATTCCTGTTACCTAGTAATGTCCATTGTTAACATTATAATGCAACTCATTACTCATATGTTTCTGATGGTGCTGGTATAAACAAATCTAGTGTGCTGCTAGTCATATAAAAATAGTCATATAAAAAATAGCATGTCATATAAAAGTCATATAAAATATAGCACAGTACATTATATACAGTACATAATACTTGATAATAAACGACTATGTAACTGGTTTATGTATTTACTATACTATAATTTTTATTGTTAGAGTATAGTCCTACTTACTTAAAAAATAGTTAAGTGTAAAACAGATTTAGGCAAGTCCTTCAGGAGGTATTCCAGAAGAAGGCATTGTTATAGGAGATGGCAGCTCCATGTGTGTTAGTGCCGCTGAAGACCTTCCAGTGGGACACGATGTGGAGGCAGAAGACAGTGATAGTGATGATCCTGTCCCTATGTAGACGTAGGCTTGTGTGTGTGTGTGTGTGTGTGTGTGTGTGTGTGTGTGTCTTAGTTTTTAACAAAAAAGTTTTAAAGAGTAAAAAAAGAAATTAAAAATAGGAGAAAGCTTATAGAATAGTAAAGTATTTCTGTACAGCTATACAATGTATTTGTATTTTAAGCTAAGAGTTTTACAAAAAGCAAAAAAGTTAAAGAAAATTAAGCTTATGAAGTAAGAAGGTTACAATAAGCTAAGGTTAATTTATTATTGCAGAAAGAAAAATATATTTTATAAATTTAGAAGCCTAAGTGTACAGGGTTCATAAAGTCTACTGTAGTACACAGCAATGTCCTAGGCCTTCACATTCCCTCACCACTCAATGATTCATCCAGAGCAACTTCCAGTCCTGCAAGCTCCATTCATGGTAAGTGCCATTTTAAATCTTGTATACCATACTTTTACTGTGCCTTTTCTATGTGTAGATACACAAATACCACTGTGCTACACCTGTCGTACAGTCCAGTAACCTGCTGCAGAGGCTTATAGCCTAGAAGCAACAAGCTAGACCATATGGCCTAGGTGTGTAGTAGGCTAACATGATAACAAGAGAAATCAGATCACAGAATCTCCCTAACCAAATACAAAATATACTGAATCTAAAGTAATAACATTAAATCACAACAACAGCAACAACTACAAAAATTACCAGCAGCAACCAAAAAGCAATAGGTACAACTTAATGCCATGTATTTTAAAACATGCTAGTCAGGACAAGAAAGAGATTATGGCACAGTCTCTTCCCCCAAAAGTAATATTGGTGAATCAACAAAATCCTGAATGTTTATTAATGAGCCAGATTTGGAGAGAAATACAAATTTCTGGATAGAGTGTGACAGAACTGGAGGCTGAACAGCAATGGTGAAGTGGGGGAAGTGACTAACTAGCAGCCACCTCATCCATGCTGAGCCTTCCGGGCCCCACACTGAGTTGGAGACTGATACAAAATTCTCTATGGGAACCAGGGACACTTCCTTCAGGGTTGAGGAATCCTACAACAGGGCAATTAAATCTCAGAACAGAAAGCAGTGCCCACATATTTAATACATAGCTCATTCATGTTGCTTAAGATTCAAGAAGTATAAGAAGATACACAGAGAAAATTCTCCCTCCCAATCCCATCACTACCCAGGTCCCTTTTCCACAGGTAACCAATTATTAATTCCTTGTCTAGCATTCAGAGATAAAGTATATAAAGCAAATATGTAGGTGAATGTATAAAGACATATTTATATACATTCTTTTTTCAATTTATATAAAGGAAGAATTTTATACACATTCTTCTATACCTTGCTTTTCTTCCCTTAAAATTTATCCTGAAGATCTTCCTATATCAATATGTAAATTTTAATGACTGAGGCTTTATAATGTTTTCATAACCATACACTCTCCTAACCTGTACCCCCATGTCCTCAGGGTGTAGAAAAATGTGTAAAACAGAAAAATTCAAATCCTTAAATTGTAGCTCAGAGGGGAGAACAAGTGAATCTTCAATACTGTGGAAATGCAGGCAGGGAGAATTTGGTAATAACTCTATCAGAGCAAATAAAATTGCTGGACAGAACTGCTAACACTTCAACAAGATGAAGAGACATGGCAACAACACAAACAGAATACAAGAAAGCAAGGAAACAAAAGGAAACCACCCATTGCATCCAGGGGGAAAGTCAAAGATTAAAGCAACTGGAAGATACTATGGAAAACGAAGACAACCCAACATAAGGATAACTGTTATCCCCAACGACGGGGATGCAACATGGAACAGAAACCTGAAATGAAAAAACCAAATCTGCACTGAAAGAATACACTGTGTTCCACATAACAACTGATAGTGAATGACTAAAACTGAGAAATTTCTTGGTTACAAAAATAACACTTCAGAGATCCAGACCAAAAAAATTACCTATAAAGTAGTAAAAACTCAGCCTGAGTTTAGACTTCTCCATAGCAACATCCAAAGTAAGAAGGCAATGAAGCAACACTATAAAGGTCTGAGGCAAAAAGAGTATGTTCGAGGATATCATACCCACCCAAGAGGTCATTTCAATACTACAATAAGGCAAAAGGTAGACATCACCAAATGTGAAAGAACTTCACGTATAATGCTTATGTGACCTTGAGAAACACAAGCTGTCAGAAACTCAGCCAAATGAAATAAATCAAAATAAAGAACTCAGGAATGGAGAAGTCATAATAAAAATGCCCATGGTGGGCACTAAATCCATTCAAATATAATATTAAGACTAAACAATTCTGGTAGTTATGGTCATAGACTATATTATAAATGCTATGAACAATAATAAATTAATAACAATTTAAAAATAGGAGTGAGGGAAGAGATACTAATTTCCTTAACAGAATTAAGAATATTGTCTAAATGTCCTTAATAGAGTTAAGAGATGTTATGTAAAATGAAAATATAGGTAAACATAATTTGAATCTAGAATTTTCATAACTTTTTTCTTATATCTTTTAGCAAATAGTGTTGCCAGGCATGGCAATCCCGGCTCTTTGGGAAGCCAAGGTGAGACAATCACTTGAGTCCAGGTGTTTGAGACCAGCCTGGATAACAGTGAGACTCCACATCTACAAAAATTTTTTAAAAAAATAGCCGGTCATGGTAGCGTGTGTCCGTAATCCCAGCTACTCAGGTTGAGGTGGGAGGAACGCTTGAACCAGGAGTTTGAGGCTGCATTGAGCTATGATGGCACTAACTGCAGTCCAGCCTGGAATGACAGTGAGACCCTATCTCAAAACAACAACAAATACACACACACACACACAGTAAAAAAAAGTTAAAAAAATTTTTTTTGATGAATAATGTATTTAATGAAAAATGTCTTTTTCATGATAGTATAAGCTATGTCTGTCTGCCTACTTTTTCTTTCTCATATTGATATACATGTGAAGAGAATGCTCTCTGGAATGACATTTAACTAATACTAATGAAGATTAGCCCTATTGATAGAATTTAGAATAATTTTAAACTCTCCTCTTTATACTTTTCCACATTGCCTACTTTTAAAGAACACAAATTAAATTTTCAAAATTAAAAAAATCATTATTCTTAACAATAAATTAAACTTTTGGCACTAGCAAAAAGATAATTCTAAAAGTGAACCACTTCTAATCTTAAACAGGAATTTTCTTTCTTTCTGTTAGAGTACAAGCTAATCTCAGGGTAACAGAAAATATTTCTGACCAAAATGGAGAAGGATGGGATATAAAACAGGAGCTGGAGCAGATTCAAACACCATGGGACTCAGAAAAGAGGATGGCTGGTGTTTTCAGAGGACTGACAGAGGGCAATTCTCTTTTCTTTTTTCCCAGAACATAGAAAACTGGCCATGTCTCTTGGGGTTGCAGCTCCCGACCACCCCCAGAAAGCAATATTCAATACATTTCACATAACCACACTTAGGTTATTGGGTTCTGACAAAAGAAATTTGTCTTAGACTGAAATCAATAGCAAAACTATGGTATTTGTAAGTTCTGTGGATTTGCTTGAAGTTGGCATTCTGAAATATGTACTAAACTTTAAAAGGGCATTATATTTTCTTTGTGCTAAAAGGATAGTGTTACTACATATATTCATGCTTAATTGTAATGAAACAGAAATGAATATTAAAGGAGAAACATAAGAAATCAAGTATATTGATATTTCAGGTGTCATCATTGGTAAGAAGTGTGGGGCTAGATTGAAATCTTTTCCATTTAAGTGACAAAACTAAGTACAGAGGTGCTTCTCTAACTAGGGCATGCATACCCAAAAGATGTAACAGTGGTGTCCAATCCAGTGACATCCTACTAGTGGTGAACTTACTCAAACTCAGCTATATGAACTCAACCAAAACAAAATGAACAGAAAAATAACTTAGTGTGAGCAACTGCACCCAGCATTTTACGATGTGAATATGTGCACCAGAATGAATGGTGGTCTTAGGTCCCCTGGCCTCTCAGCATGATGATTGTGATGTTACTGTTCTTTATACTATCTTTGGATAATGTAATTTTAATATAACATAGTTCCTAAATGAGAGCCAATTATATCATATGGCATTCAAATGAAGGAAGAACGAACACTTTCAACTGGAGAATAAAGCAGCTGTGCTAGACTTACTAGGAGCCGATACTAAGTTGTACTGTGATGTACGAGTAATTTAAATTTAAGGTATTTTTCATAGGAATTTTACCCCTACATAAGCAATTCTACTTCAGAAGATATAGCCACTGGATATATACAGTATATCTTCATGGAATATTGATTTTCCCTGAAAACTTTGGGGGAAATCCATTTTTACATTAAATAGATAAAAGGGGACCCAAAGGTGTCTCATTTAAGGAAGGCTACCTTGCCTTTACTCTCAAAACCTTCTGGGGCGAAATTATATTCCCCATTGGTGTTTAGAAAACTTGGGAAGAAAAGCTGAAAGAGCACTATAATACATCCCACATATGGGGCCGGCTCGGTGATTCACGCCTGTAATCCCAGCACTTTGGGAGGCCGAGGTGGGCAGATCACTTGAGGTCAGGAGTTTGAGACCAGCCTGGCCAACATGGTGAAACCCCATTTCTACTAAAAATACAAAAATTAGCTGGGCATGGTGGTGTGTGCCTATAGTCCCAGCTACTCGGGAGGCTGAGGCACAAGAATCACTTGAACCCAGGAGGGCAAGGCTGCAGTGACCCGAGATCTCGCCACTACACTCCAGCCTGGGTAACAGAGTGAGACTCGGTCTCAAAGAAAAACAAAATTAAAAAAAGTATGGTAGAAGTCAGGCTCAGGGAAAATAAGGGTAAAAACAATAACTTAAAATCATGAGAGAAATTAATACCTAAACAAATGCAGAGAAGGCCTGTGCACCTGTTTGAGGTGGATCACAAACTTGGCTCTGAGCTCCTTTACAACCAATACAATGAGAGAAAATAATCCAGTTGTACAATTCATAGGGTCCATGAAAGAAAGAAAACCTGGGCTGGGCGCGGTGGCTCATGCCTGTAATCCCAGCACTTCAGGAGGATCACTTGAGTTCAGGAGTTTGAGACCAGCCTGGGAAACACGGCAAGGCCTCGTCTCTACTAAAAAAAAAAAAAAAAAAAAAAAAAAGACAGGCATAATGGTGTCTACCTGTAATCCCAGCTACTCAGGAGGCTGAGAAGGGAGGATCACTGAGCTGAGTCTGAGGCTACAATGAGCCATGATCACGCCACTGCACTCCAGCCTAGGGGACGGAGTGAGACCCTGTCTAAAAAAAAAAAAAAGAAAAGAAAAGAAAGAAAAAAATCCTGGTGCTTGGTTTTTTGAGCCGTGTTCCTATATATTAATGACTTTGCTGTACTGGTTTCTAGTTCACTGGATGTACTTTATTCATTTTCTTTTCTACTTCCTCCATTTCAGATGGCCAGCTGTCCAAATATCTGCCACTAGCATCTTACTCATCCAGGTAAAAAATAATAAATTGGTTTCAAGAGAGGGCCCAGAGACCTCTTAAGGGAATGACTTTTTTGAAAGCTTTCTCGAACATTCAGAGCCTCCTCACTTGCTTGTTTACTTTTGAGGTCTCCACTCTGAAAGTCTAACCTCTGAATGAGAGCAAAATATAGACATGAAATAAATGACACATATTTCCTTTCTGAAGATAACTTAAAAGGGTGTCACGTTTTGAAAAAGATGAAAATGTGAAGATAATAGATGTCATTCTCTGACAGGACACAGTGAGTCAATTGTAAGTCATGGAAACTTACTCAAATCTCTGTATTATAGTTAGCATTCCAATAGTAAATTCCCACCCTATTATTTTTATTGTTTATGGAATACCAGTGTTTTAAACCAGATTGTTAATTAGAGCCTTGAAATATGAATGGTTCATATGTATTTCACCAGCAAGAGCACATCACAGACAGTTTTTTTTTTAATTAGTAAAACTGTCAGGGCCGAACAAAATTGAACTTTTAAAAAACAGTTGAACTATTATATATATCATCACTTTTTGCTAACTTATACTAATAACCCATAAGTATCTTGAATGCTGGATAAAAAAAATTATTAGTATTTCTATTTTAAAAATTTATCAAATACTGTTTCAATATACTTTTGAAAACTTTTTTATGCAAAGCTTTTTCAAAAAGCTAAACCCAGCCGGGCACGATGGCTCATGTCTATAATCCCAGCACTTTGGGAGGCCAAGGTGGGTGGATCACCTGAGGTTAGGAGTTCGAGACCAGCCTGGCCAACATGATGAAACCCCATCTCTGCTAAAAATACAAAAATTAGCCGGGTGTGGTGGTACGCACCTGTAATCCTAGCTACTCAGGAGGCTGAGGCAGGAGAATTGCTTGAGCCTGAGAGGCGGAGGTTGCAGTGAGCCAAGATTGCACCACTGCACTCCAGCCTGGGCAACAGAGTGAGACTCTGTCCACAAAAAAAAGCTAAACCCAACCTAATAGCCACTTTCTTGAAATAACACAAGATCTAATAAACAACAAGGTTGAGAGAACAAGTCATTTTCTCTTGACTCTACTAAACCAGCGATCGCAGGATTTCACTTAAGCAAACCAAGAAATATACTCCTATTGGCAATGTTCCTTCTTCAGAGTTCTACCAAACTATGTGGGCAGGGAAAGAAGACTGGAGATAATATTTAGCTGTACTAGAAGGTTGTGAAAAAAGGCATCCATGGGAAAGATTCTGTATGTAAGAGAGCAAGGAACTGCTGGGGTTAAATATGGTGCTTTTTTACTAAGAAAATGTTGGCTGTCAGAGTTGGAAAGGATCCAAGCAATCAAGTTCAATTCAACACTTGATAGATGTGAGGTTGGGAGAAAGTAAAGTGACTTGCCAAGCTTACATAGATAGTTCAATATAACAAATTGGTATGTACGTTTAACATTTGGTGGTCACTCTCTAAGAAGGTAAATTAATGGTCTTTATATAACTAGGACAAAATCAAATATTTGCAACCAATGTTTGAAATGTTCACAATGTAAAATGCTTGCAACCAATATGACAACAGATTAACATTTAAAGTATATAAAGAATACAAATTGTTTTTATCTTAAAAAAAATCAAGATGCTAATAGGCAAATGAGCAAAGGGCATAAATAGACAATTCACACAAAAATGGCCACAATTAATAAACAAACATATGGAATTATATTCAACTCCACAATTAGCAATAAAGCGCATCAAAGAAACTATTAATACTTATGATTTTTCTATAAGTAACTTAGTGAATATTAAAAAAGAATCATAATACCCAAATGCTGGTACTATGTTGAAACAACCATACTCACATTTTGCAAATGGGCACAATCCTTTGGGAATTCAATCTGGTAATATTATTTAAGAGTTAAAAGAATATTCATATGTTTTGAATTAGTCATTACACATAAAGATGTATGCTAAAGGCATAAGCCAAAGACTAAAACATCTATCTATCAACAGAGATGCCAACGGCATAAGCAAAAGACTAAAGAGTGTATATATCGACACGGACATTGGTTGAAAAATTATTTCTAATATTTTAAAAATGAGAACAACTTGTTCTCCACTGAGAGAGACATGATGATACATCTCATTATCAGGTATTTTGTAGTAATTTAGAAGTATTAGTGAATACAAGATGAGCCGAAACATTCTGTCGTATCAGAAAGCAGAACATTATTAAAGATCACTGGGGTCCTTTCAAAAAGGACTCAGAAGATAATCTGAAGATGCTCCAACTGGCCAAGAATGGGCTAATATGAGCATCAGAAAGAATCGTTAAAATGGATGGAATCACATCAAATATGTTAAAAGCTATGAGATTATGACAAAATAAAATGAAAACCTTCACTGTCCCTTTGACACTCTGATTCTTGCTGTTTGGGGGGAGGGTGTGTGTATACGTCAGTATTAGTGCCTGTCTGAGTTGGGAATATTACATTCCAGGTTCTGTATGAACAGAGGGCTGTATAAAGCAACAGGAAACACCAGCCCTCATTCTGTTTTAAATTACAGACCAATGTAAAACTAATTTAAACTGGATTTCCCCCCTCAAAATGGAAACAGTTATTTTCTTTTAGAGTTAATGAAGTATTGGTAGCTGAAGCCAATTTGACCGTCAACGGATGAGAGGTATTGCTGTCTGATTTCAAACTAAACCCTGAACCTTTTTTTAAAGAAACCAATAAAACACATTTTACATGGAAAAAGAAACCCTACACACTTTCACTGGTCTTCTTTAGAGGATTCCGGGAAACCAACACATTATCCTGAAAACTCGTAAATCAAGGGAAAGAATCAAAGTAAAAAAAACAAAGAATATTGTTATATCACAAGAAATGAGGAAAAACTGTTACCTCTGAGGAAGGGCACTGGATGGCTGGGGGACTGGGGTGGGAAAGAGACTCACTTTCCACTGCATACCCTTTTATAGCTTTTGCATTTTATACCATGTGAATGAATTACTTATTTAAAAAAAACTCATTTAAAGTGTCACTATAAAGGATCACATAACAAAAGGGAAAAATGATTATATTAAAGGAAAAAAACTGTCAGAATCCAAATGATAGCCACTCGAATTATAACAATGTAGACACTGGATATGCATACAGACCAGGTCTAAAAGGAAACACAGAAAAATAAAAATTATTGACCAGCATTGCAGAATATGGGGGCATTTTTTTCTTTTCATTAAAAAGAATTCCGTTGCTATATTTATAATTTATTTGTCTAATAAGTAATGTTACAGTGACATTTAAATGGAAAAATACAGTCTTTTTTCCCTTTCTGTCATTTATACTTTTAGGAAAGCTTGGCTTTTTGAATCTTGAGCCCATAATCAAAGCACCAAGAACTGTTTGGGGGTAACAACTCTGAGTGCAGGCAAAAGATCCAAGAAGGATAAAAGGGACTCTTGAGTGCTGTTCACACAGATGTTAAAAGTACAAATGACTTTGCCCAGCTCTGCTTTCCCATCCTGTACTAATACGGGGGTGGTGGCAGTGGTGGCGTTCCCCGAGTAGGAGGCCCACAGAACATGGAAAGAGCCTGTCGACAGCACATAAAAGACACACACTGAAAACACTGCTCGCAGGAGGAGTGAAGCTTGTCAAAGTACTGCAGAGGCTGGGAAAGTGAAGAGAAGAGAAAGAGCAATTATAGCCCGCACCTAACAATTTCTCAGCTAAATTTAACTGGAGAGGTGGAATGTATCTGCAGCTTGAAAACGATAGGCAAATGAATGTTCAGGTACAAGAAGACCCAAACCACACAGAACATTAAATGGTCATTGCAAAAAAAGATATTTTTTCATATCAATCTTCTGTAATATTCTGACATTTCCATTGTCATGCCCCCAAATAAATAAATGGCCTCAAGAAGGAATAAGGAAATGCTAGGCTCAGAGTGAAAGCTTTTATTTCTTGTTAGAAGATAAATCAAAATCAATAAGAATTTATCAATGTCAGGTTTTTTCAGAAATGCTACCTAAAAAATTTCCAGCTATAAATAATGGAAATAAAATGTTAACTTTTATTTACTTTTTGAAGGTTTAAATGGAATTATTTATCTAAAGTTTTCCAAATTTTTATGTCAAGAGATATCTCAGCTAATATACTTATTCATACTGAACTATGTTCACAAATAATTCCAAATATAATTTCTAAATTTCAAATGCCATTTTTGTTATGCACAGAAATGTATTTCAAGATGGTAACACAGGCAGGAGGAATGCTTGAGCTCAGGAGTTTGAGACCAGTCTGGGGAACATGGCAAAACCCTGTCTCTCCAAAAAATACAAAAACTAGCAGCATGTGGTGGTGCATGCTTGTGGTCCCAGCTACTCGGGAGGCTGAGGTGGGAGGATTGCTTGAGCCCAGGAGGTCGAAGCTGTAGTAAGAGAGACCCTGCCTCAAAAAAAAAAAAAAAAAAGGGATGGTAAAAATATAATTATTTCTGCGTAATGAGATCAAGGGTGTTATTTACCTTCTTCTTTAGTACTTTGGTACTAGCTGTTTTTTTTTTTTTTTAACAATGTGTATGTGTTACTTTATATTAGAAATAAAGTCTTTTGGTCAGGCGCAGTGGCTCACGCCTGTAATCCCAACACTTTGGGAGGCCAAGGCAGGCAGATCACTTGAGGTCAGGAGTTTGAGACTGGCCTGGTCAACATGGCGAAACCCCGTCTCTACTAAAAATACAAAAATTAGCTGTGCGTGGTGGCACATGCCTGTTATCCCAGCTACTCAGGAGGCTGAGGTGGCAAAATTGCTTGAACCCAGGAGGCAGAGGTTGCAGTGAGCCAAGATCATGCCACTGCACTCTGGCCTGGGCAACAGAGCGAGACTCAGTCTCAGTCTCAGTAAAAATAAATAAATAAATAAATAGAAATAAAGTCTTTTTACTTTTAAAAAAAAAAAAAAAGACCACAATTTGATTTAATAGTCACCATATTGCCAATTCTGTTAAAAATAAAAATGGGTACAATTTCCACTGAAACAATATACAACAATCATTTTCATATACAACTTATTTACAATCATCTTACCAAAAATATATATAATAAGAAGATTTTTTTTTTTTTTTTTTTTGGAGACAGTCTCCCTTTGTCGCTCAGGCTGGAGTGCAGTGGTGCGATCTTAGCTCACTGCAACCTCCACCTCCTGAGTTCAAGTGATTCTCCTGCCTCAGACTCCTGAGTAGCTGAGATTACAGGTGTGCACCACCATGCCCAGCTAACTTTTGTATTTTAGTAGAGATGGGGTTTCACCATGTTGCCCAGGGTGGTCTCGAACTCCTGACCTCAAGCAATCTGCATGCCTCAGCCTCCCAAAGTGCTGGGATTACAAGAATGAACCATCATGCCTGGCTCAAATATATAAAAAAAAAATCTAAATGGAAACAGCTTTTGGAAGAGTTTATTTATTCAAGTACCCCTTATTATTAATGAGGACTTTAATGGGAGGAAAACAAGATCACGTACAAGATCATTATTGAGATTTATGACCACGTATATTACCTAGGGGTAAACTACTCTGTGTTTTTGCTTCTGGATTCCAACACTAAAGATATAGAGCCGATTCATTACTTACACTGAGTACTGTACTATCACTATGTGCTATTGCCAAGTGGATGGACTCATGGATTGCTCTATCGGCTCAGGACTTGAGCAACCATCCAAACCCTTATGGCAGACAATACCATTTGCTTACCCACTATACAAAGTCCCTTTCTGTCTCACTAACAGAACACTGATCTCATCTGGGTTAGCAATGTACCCTGCTAAAACACTAGCTTTCTTGGGATCCCATGCAACTTGAGGAAGCCACCTAGCACAGTTCTGACCAAGGAAACATAAACCAAGTTTCTGGAAAGCCTTGCACTTTCTGCCTGGAATGTAAACATGACACCATATTAACTCATCACAGACGTCTTATAACTATAAGACTACAAGTACAAACACAGAAGTCTCACACTAAGGATAGTAGAGCAGAAAGACAGACTTCCTGTTATATAGGAAAAATAAATCCCCACCTGATTAAAGCCACAGTAGTCAGAATTCTGGTATGCATAACCAAATGCAATCCTACTTATCCTTTTATAGTTGAGAAAATGAACTCAATATCTGAAGAGAATCTGGGTGGACTTAAGAAGTCAAACCATCAGAGTGCAGGACAAGGCAACACTTTTAAAAGAAGCCATTTCAATTACACTTTTCAGTCATGGAAAGCAATGACATCAATAAGAAAAAATATGGTGGAAATTTGGTGTAATAATTTTTTTCTGGTAAACAATCTTCTGAATCATCTATAAAACAGAGTTCACATCTAAAAAAATTCGCTAGTATATTATGTCCAAAAATTTTAAAAATCTGCTTGCTCTTACAATTTTGACATGTAGTATTCATGAACATCTTTTAAAAACATCTTTCTAGAGCCAAGAATGTGGCAACTCAATGTCAGGTCAAGATCTACCAGATATAAATGAAGTATTTAACGAATGTACTTAACTATTATAAATAGTTGATTGCCCTTTAATAAATAATTTTCCTTTAAAAGTGTTGGAATTGTGATTACGCCTTCCTCCACACAGATTATTTTAAGGAAAAAATTTCCACCCATAAGCATTATACTCTAACCAACTAAGCAAATCAGCCCCAGATCTAAGATGAAAATGTTATATGAATAAACTCTAAAGAGCTAGGACATATGTATTCCCCTTGATTCTTCACAGTAGATAAAGTACTGTGGGAATTACTTTGCTTTGAATTCCAGGGACGTTTCATAAATATTTATGGACTGAAAGTGTGAGTGAATGTGGAGAACACTGAACACAGCTCACAGGTCCCAGAGCAGGTTCCTGTCAAGTTTAGGAGGAAGCCCTTTCCAAGTGAGAGTTCTGGAAGGGAAAGGGATATTCCTTACCATGTATCAACAAGAAGCTAAGAGCCCTCACATGCTATACTACTACAGGTGGAGTCTGCACTGAGAGTCATCAGCCCACTTGGCTCCTACCATGTATGACCTACCAGGATGACCAGAGCCTGTATGAGGTGGTGTATGTTAGACCAAGCATTATGTTAGATTACATAGAAATAAAGGGAGAAACAAACTGGGCTATACTGCTGTTCAAACGACAATAACGATACTAAAAGTTAACATCTATTAAGAGCGTTCTATGCATCAGGCCTGGATCTACATCCTTTACTTATATTAATTAATTTACTTCTCACACACTTCTGTGAGGTAGGCACCATTTTCCTCAACGCATACATGAGGGAACTGAGGTCCAGAGAAGGCAACTCACACTTACTAAAGCACACAGTAAGCAAGTGGAAGAACCAGAATCAAAGCCAGGCAGTCTGGCTTCAGAACCATGCTCTTAACTACTAAGCTGTACCACCTTCAACCTAGGAAGAAAAAAATCAGGAAAAACAAGCCTGTGGTGGGTGGTGCTAACAATACATCCATGAATTCTTTGATACTCCTCCCTTCACAAGGCAGAGCCTAATTCTCCGCTAGGGCGTGATGTGGGCTTAGTAACTTGCTTCTAACAAATAGAAAACAAGCAGAAGTAATGGTATGTGACTTAAAAGAGACTGGATCATAAAACGCACTGCAGCTTCCTCCTTGCCCTCTCTTAGACCTCTTCTCTTCCTTGAGGAAAACCAGCTGCTATGTCACAAGGGACATTCTAGCACGTGGTGAGGAGCCAGGACCCCCTGCCAACAGCCATCCCCCAGTTCCAGTCCAGTCTGCAGATGACTACAGCCCTAGCCAACACTTTGACCGCAACTGCATGAGAGACTGGGCCAGAACTACTCACCTAAAGCGCTCCCGAATTCCTGACCCACAGAAACTGAGATTGGAAACATTTTGTTTTAAGCAACTAAGTTGTAAGATATGTTTTAATGTATCAATAGAAAACCACTACTACTACTATCCAAAAATAGATTACAACAGGCAGAATCTTTTATCAGAGCCAGTTTTTTTTTCTTTTTGAGATGGGGTCTCGCTTGTCACTTAGGCTAAAGTAAAATGGTACAATCACAGCTCACTGCAGCCTCCACCTCCTGGACTCAAGCAATCCTCCTGACTCAGCCTCTCTGAGTAGCTGGAACCACAGGTGTGTGTCACCATGCCTGGCTAAATTCTTTGATTTTTTTGTATATATAGGGCCTCACTATATTGCCCAGGCTGGTCTTGAACTCCTAGGCTCAAGTGATCCTCCAGCTTTGGCCTCCCAAAGTGCTGGGGTTGCAGGTATGAGCTACCGTGCCCAGCCCAAGATTTTCAATATCAAATCATATTTAGATAAGCTATAAATTGTGTAATTACTTAATGATCTCGTATGTTTGTTCACTCTCTGGAAGCAATACCATTTTGACCATTGCAGAAGGGTAGAACAACATATCCTTTATGTCCCTTCAAAAGCTTAATGAATAGAACTAATTAATATCTGAAATTCTACCCTACTTACTTTATTAAACAAGGAGTATATTAAGGTTAAAAGATTATTCCTGCCTTAAATTGTCACATATTCGCTTAAGTCAATAAAAAAACAATATATTCCACCTCCAAAAATCTGTAAGAACAAGCTGTCTATTCAAGGTGCTAATCTGCCATTATTTATAGACCCTTGACTCCTTTCTGAGCAGCCGTCATTAACAGAACAATTTAGGAGTTCAAAATACTCTTTACTGAACTCAACTGCCTCCTGAAGTTATTACTCATACTTCTCAAGGCTACAGTGTGATAAGTGCTAAAGATGAACTGCATCTCAAGAAGGCTGTGAAGAAGAGCCACCATCAAAAGCACCAAGATCAGGGCTGGGAGCGGTGGCTCATGTCTGTAATCCCAGCACTTTGGGAAGTCAGGGCAGGCACATTTCTTGAGCTCAGGAGTTTGAGACCAGTCTGGACAACATAACGAAACCCCGTCTCTACCAAAAATACAAAACTTAGCTGGGCGTGGTGGCATGCACTTGTGGTCACACCTACTTGGGAGGCTGAGGTGGAAAGATTGCTTGAGCCTGGGAAGTTGAGGCTGCAGTGAGCTGTGATCACACCACTGCACTCAAACCTGGGTGACAGAGCAAGACCCTGTCTCCAAAAACAACAACAACAACAAAAACACCACAAAGATCAGCTGCTGCTTGCAGACTGACATACCTCTAAAGCCCTTCTTCCTGATCATTCAGATATCTTTTATTAGGTTTGAGGATTTCTGGGGGTGTTTTCTGCCCCAAAATTATAACTGCAGTCTTCAAGGCACCCCAGAGTTGTCATTTGGGAATCCAGGTATGCTCAGAGGACAAATACTGGCCTACCTCTTGGTGTAGAAGGGAAAGAGAAACAGTAAGTTGGATTTTAGTCTAGAAGTATTTAAGGCTGAGTGTGGTAGCTCACACCTATAATCCCAACACTTTGAGAGGCTGAGGCAGGAGAATTAATTGAGGCCAGGGGTTCTAGACCAGCCTGGGCAACATAGTGAGACCCTGTTTCAACAACAACAACAAAAAGAAGTATTTGATACTTTGCTTACCCCATTCTCCCATGCCCCAGGCTTTAGCAATGGCCAGCCTCAAGCTGTCCCATCGAAACTCAAATCCCCTAAAGGAAAAAGAACAGGCTCAGGATCAAGATTGGTATCTGCGCAGTGAGGACTGAAGAGAATGTGAATAGGGAATGAGAAGGAACCACTAGAGAAGCAAGAAGAAAAAGAGAAATGGAGAAAATCAGCAGCAATGAAGCGGCTAGAAAAATACAGAGAAAGAAAGGGCAAGAGGGAAGAGAAAAGGGGGAGATTTAGAGTAGGGAATGAAGGCAAAACAGGTTTTGTTTTAAAGAACAGAAACACATTGAGGCACAGAAGGGTGAAATAACTTACTGATGGCCACACAATTAGTTGGTTAACAATGGGAGAAAAAAATTTTGATGACTCGGGCGGCGGCGGCGGCGGCGGCTCGGGTGGCTGCCCTGGGAGGCGGCGGTGAGAGGCTCGCACGCCTCCAGCCCGACCCCGGCCCCCCGGGACGGAGAGCCGAGCAGCCCCGGCTCTGGGCTACGGACTATGGGCGAATAGCTCTGACCACCCGGCGAAGCATGCCGCCTGCCTTGGCCTCCCAAAGTGCCGAGATTGCAGCCTCTGCCCGGCTGCCACCCCGTCTGGGAAGTGAGGAGCGTCTCTGCCTGGCCGCCCATCATCTGGGACGTGAGGAGCCCCTCTGCCTGGCTACCCAGTCTGGAAAGTGAGGAGCATCTCTGCCTGGCCGCCATCCCATCTAGGAAGTGAGGAGTGCCTCTTCCCGGCCACCATCCCATCTAGGAAGTGAGGAGCGTCTCTGCCCAGCCGCCCATCGTCTGAGATGTGGGGAGCGCCTCTGCCCCGCCGCCCCGTCTGGGAAGTGAGGAGTGCCTCTACCCGGCCGCGACCCCGTCTGGGAGGTGAGGAGCGTCTCTGCCCAGCCGCCCCGTCTGAGAAGTGAGGAGACCCTCCGCCTGGCAACCACCCCATATGAGAAGTGAGGAGCCCCTCCGCCCGGCAGCCACCCCGTCTGGGAAGTGAGGAGCGTCTCTGCCCGGCAGCCACCCCATCCAGGAGGGAGGTGGGGGTCAGCCCCCACCAGGCCAGCCGCCCCGTCCGGGAGGGAGGTGGGGGGGTCAGCCCCCCGCCCGGCCAGCCGCCCCGTCCGGGAGGGAGGTGGGGGGGGTCAGCCCCCCGCCCGGCCAGCTGCCCCGTCCGGGAGGGAGGTGGGGGGGGTCAGCCCCCCCACCTGGCCAGCCGCCCCGTACGGGAGGGAGGTGGGGGGGGTCAGCCCCCTGCCCGGCCAGCCGCCCCGTCTGGGAGGTGAGGGGCACCTCTGCCTGGCCGCCCCTACTGGGAAGTGAGGAGCCCCTCTGCCCAGCCAGCCGCCCCGTCCGGGAAGGAGGTGGGGGGGGTCAGCCCCCCGCCCGGCCAGCCACCCCATCCGGGAGGGAGGTGGGGGGGGTCAGCCCCCCGCCTGGCCAGCCGCCCCATCCGGGAGGGAGGTGGGGGGGTCAGCCCCCCACCAGGCCAGCCGCCCCGACCGGGAGGGAGGTGGGGGGGTCAGCCCCCCGCCCGGCCAGCCGCCCCGTCCGGGAGGTGAGGGGCACCTCTGCCCGGCCGCCCCTACTGGGAAGTGAGGAGCCCCTCTGCCCGGCCAGCCGCCCCATCCGGGAGGGAGGTGGGGGGGTCAGCCCCCTGCCTGGCCAGCCGCCCCATCCGGGAGGTGAGGGGCGCCTCTGCCCGGCCGCCCCTACTGGGAAGTGAGGAGCCCCTCTGCCCAGCCAGCCGCCCCGTCCGGGAAGGAGGTGGGGGGGTCAGCCCCCCGCCCGGCCAGCCGCCCCATCCGGGAGGGAGGTGGGGGGGTCAGCCCCCCGCCCGGCCGGCCGCCCCGGCTGGGAGGTGAGGGGCGCCTCTGCCCGGCCGCCCCTACTGGGAAGTGAGGAGCCCCTCTGCCCAGCCAGCCGCCCCGTCCGGGAGGGAGGTGGGGGCGTCAGCCCCCCGCCAGGCCAACCGCCCTGACCGGGAGGGAGGTGGGGGGGTCAGCCCCCCGCCCGGCCAGCCGCCCCGTCCGGGAGGTGAGGGGCGCCTCTGCCCGGCCGCCCCTACTGGGAAGTGAGGAGCCCCTCTGCCCAGCCAGCCGCCCCGTCCGGGAGGGAGGTGGGGGGGTCAGCCCCCCTGCCCAGCCAGCCGCCCCGTCCGGGAGGTGAGGGGCGCCTCTGCCCAGCCGCCCCTACTGGGAAGTGAGGAGCCCCTCTGCCCGGCCAGCCGCCCGGTCCAGGAAGGAGGTGGGGGGGTCAGCCCCCCACCCGGCCAGCTGCCCCATCCGGGAGGGAGGTGGGGGGGTCAGCCCCCCGCCTGGCCAGCCGCCCTGTCTGGGAGGGAGGTGGGGGGGTCAGCCCCCCGCCCGGCCAGCCGCCCCGTCCGGGAGGTGAGGGGCGCCTCTGCCCGGCCGCCCCTACTGGGAAGTGAGGAGCCCCTCTGCCTGGCCAGCCGCCCCGTCTGGGAGGGAGGTGGGGAGGTCAGCCCCCCGCCCGGCCAGCCGCCCGGTCCAGGAGATGAGGGGCGCCTCTGCCCGGCCGCCCCTACTGGGAAGTGAGGAGCCCCTCTGCCCGGCCACCGCCCCGTCTGGGAGGTGTACCCGGCAGCTCATTGGGAATGGGCCATGATGACAATGGCGGTTTTGTGGAATAGAAGCGGGGGAAAGGCGGGGAAGGGACTGAGAGATCGGATGGTTGCCATGTCTGTGTAGAGGGAGGTAGACACGGGAGACTTTTCATTTTGTTCTGTACTAGGAAAAATTCTTCTGCCTTGTGATCCTGTTGATCGGTGACCTTACCCCCAACTCTGTGCTCTCTGAAACATGTGCTGTGTCCACTCAGGGTTAAATGGATTAAGGGTGGTGCAAGATGTGCTTTGTTAAACAGATGCTTGAAGGCAGCATGCTCGTTAAGAGTCATCACCACTCCCTAATCTCAAGTACCCAGGGACACAAACACTACGGAAGGCCGCAGGGTCCTCTGCATAGGAAAACCAGAGACCTTTGTTCACTTGTTTATCTGCTGACCCTCCCTCCACTATTGTCCTATGACCCTGCCAAATCCCCCTCTGTGAGAAACACCCAAGAATGATCAATAAAAATAAATAAAAAAAAAAAAAAAAAAAAAAAAAGAACAGAAACACAAGTGGCAGAGAAATGATGTTCCCTGAAAGGAAAAGAGGTAGACAGAGAAGCAGAGGGCAAATGGTGAAGAAGACAAAGGCTGACACCCCAGGTTCCTGATTAGGAACGAGGTGGAAACTGGTAGTGCCACTAGCAGATCCAGAGTACAGAGGAAAGCAGGTCGGGGAACAATGATGAGGTGGCTTCTGCACATGTTGAGTCTGTGGTGTCTGCAGAGGAACCATGTGGAGATGTCCAGGTGGGCAGCTGGGACAGAGATGCAGGAGAAGGATGTGGCCCAGAAGTGGTATGTGGGAGCCACTGAAGCTGTGGGAAGGTACAGTGGCACCATACAGGGAGACTGCAGAGGGGAAGAGAAAGGTTATGGGCCAGAGCACATGGAGCACCATTTGCGGGATGCAGGGAGAAAGAAGAACCCATGAGGGAATCTCAGGACAAAGGCAGGTGACTAAGGTGCAGGATGAGAGCTGGGAGAGAGACTGGTAGTGTGGGAGAGTGAACAGCCTCACTCACCTTGAGTGGCAGCAATGTCCTCAAGTAGTCAGGTTTTCAGTAAGGTAAGAAACTGAGGATGTTCGTACTCTGTGAGGACAGAGGTGACCTTGTTTATAATGGAAAAGGGTTCCAGAAAGCCCTGCGGCCTTCCTTCTGTGTTCCTCTACCTCTTTGAACTTACCCTTTCGGCGAAACATTTGTCACACTGTCCCTCTGTGCTTCATGTTTACCTCCTAGGCTTAAGGGCAGGTGTGGGTCAGACTGAGTTTTGTATCCTCAGTGCTTTGTCAGTGCCACGCCTGCCACCCAGCAGAAACCCGATAAATGATAAATATAGGCCGGGCACGGTGGCTCACACTTGTAATCCCAGCACTTTGGGAGGCCAAGGTGGGTGGATCATTTGAAGTCAGGAGTTCGAGACCAGCCTGGCCAACATGGTGAATCCCCATCTCTACTAAAAAAAAAAATATAAAAATTAGGCATGGTGGCGGGTGCCTGTAATCCCAGCTACTCGGGAGGCTGAGGCAGGGAATCCCTTAAACCCGGGAGGCAGAAGTTGCAGTAAGCTGAGATTGTGCCATTGCACTCCAGCCTGGCGACAGAGTGAGACTGTCACAAAAAAAGAAAAAAAAAAAGAAAAATTAATAATAAATACTTGTGGGTTTTCTGGAGGGACACTGGGAAGTCTATATTAGTAAAAGCCTTGGAATATATAACTTTTGACCTATTTCTGGAAATTTATCTATAGAGATTAATCACAGCTGTATAAAGATTAAGCTACAAGTAGTTATAATTTGCACACTTTAAAACCACCAACATATTTAACAAATAGACAACTGGTTAAAAATCACAATATATCTATATAGCTGAATATTAGAAATCCTCCAAAAATCTATACAGATCAACAGTAACAAATACAAGCATACAAACCTCACATCTTCAGCACAATTAATTGACACAGACTACAGACTCAATACACCTGTAAGTAAAAATAATAAACAGCAAATTCCAAGCACAGCTATCTCCTGAGGTCCCACTGCAAATCTTTGTGGAAAGTGAGGAGAATTTGGAAAAATGGCATGGAAGAGAGAAGAGCAGAACAGAAGGCCTAAATCTGAGCCAAAATCACTCCTGAAAGAGACAGTCTACCCTAATTATAAAAACACTGAAAAACATCTTATTTGGAGCACTAACCACAGGGAAGAGACAGAGTCTGTGGGATGCTATGGCAATCTGAAAAAGGCATTGCTTCTAAGGAAGAAATGAGTAAAAAAGAAGGGAGAGGAGGTGCCCTCTAGTGACTGGATAGGGAAGGAGAAAGAGGCAGGAGGAAATTTAGATTCCTGTAACACAAAGGCGAGGTAAAACAATCAGGGTCATATAATTCCTCCCCCACCGACCTCTTCAAGCAAAAAGCCATCCACTAAAGAGACTATACTTCACTGCATTTAAGCATTACAGTGTTTGCAAACTAGGGATCTTATAAACCAACCCAAACTTCCAATCTTGTCTACAAAAGGAACAGATGCAAGTAGTTTACAACTATACAAAACCATTTTCAGGAGAAAATAGAAAAAGAAGATCAAAACATTTCAGCTAATGAAAATGCCCTCCAAAAAATCACAAAGGAAACTTTAACACAATAACCCAAACTGAATTAAATATCCTTAAATAGGCATTTGGGCTATGAAAAAAATACATGTTTAATCAATTCAAAAACTGAAAATAGAAATGGACTAAAAGTGGGCAGAACTGAAAGAAAAATTGATTTAATTCAGTAAAAAAAAAGAAAAAGATAAAATTATATCTGAAATGAAGACTAAATTTCAAAGCGCCCAAAGGAGAACAGATTCAAATAAAAATGTAATAAAGAAAATTGAATAATAAAAGGAAAATAACCATGAGAATGAAAATAGGATAAGTAAAGAAGAGGGATCAGAGTAAAGCAGTTGAAAGGGAAGGAGGCAAAGAAGATCCAACACACATATGTTTGGAATCCTTAAATTAAAAGAGAAACAAAATAATGAAACAGAACTAAAATTTAAAACTATAGTCTAATAACACTTTCAGAAACAAAAGAAGGCCCAAATCTACATACTGAAAGGGCCTATTGGGTATCTGGGAAAATCACCCTGTAAAGCTCAATTGAGGCATGTCCTAGTAAAACTATTAGACTTTAAAAAGTATGTATATTTACAGAGACAGAGAGAGAGAAAGATCTCAGAGTTTTATGATAAAAAGACCACATATCTCAAAAGGGCAAGATAATTAGGTTGGCATCAGACTCCCCAAGGGAAACATAAAAACAAGGTGACAATGGAGCAGCATTTTCAAGAAATTTAAGGGAAGAAAAAGTCAACTAAGGATTTTGTATCTAGCAAATCAGTCCTTCAAATATCAAGGCTACAGAAAAAGTCTTAAACATGGATGGACTCAGAGAATACTATGCCCATAGCCCTTCTTGGGAATCTTTTGGGGGCAGGCATTCTGCCATGGGCCCTGGGCATTCCTGCTAGGTATGCCAAAAAGGCAAGCTCCTGACTGCTCTTTTCCCAGGTCATTTCTTAGGCTTGTGTTTTCAAGGAGCAACCTGGAAGGATAAGGCAGCATTGATTCCCAAAGAGTTTCCATTTACTATAAAAACACTAGATTCCTCAAGTGCTCTAACATAAACCACTGCATATTTAGATATTCATCTAGACGCACATGTGTCATCCCCATGGGACTTGGGGGACATGGAGAACTGATGCAAATGAAGAGGGTGTTCTGGCTATTGTTTTTCCCATGAGTAATATGGCAATATATTTGTACCTGGCCCAAGAGTCTCATGTTTTCTGTCAGGATCCATGAAATGCTAACAAACTTACTAGCTTGTGAGTAAGGTGGCGTCTCCAATGTGTCACAGTTCCTGACACTACTAGAGAATGAGCTTCATCCAACTAAAAGAATAATATATATTATTCTTTTATATAATATATATTATTCTTCCCTTGACTTTTTTTCCCCTTAAATTTCTTGAAAATGCTGCTCCATTGTCACCTTGTTTTTATGTTTCCCTTGAGGAGTCTGATGCCAAACTAATAATATATATTATTCTTTTATATAATATATATTATCCTTCATCCAACTAAAAGAATAATATATATTATTCTTCTGCCCTATGCCAACCTTTGTTTTAGTCTTAAGACCACATTTAAATATATTAAATGTTCACTGTCTGTAAATATATTTAAATGTGGTATTAAGACTAAAACAAAGGTTGGGATAGGGAAGAAGAATAATATATAAATGTTATATGTTCTGACAAGCTATAAATAATGTAAGTTTAAAAATGGGAGAAGGGAAAGAGGAAAGTAGAATAAGCTCACTGTTATACTGGCAATAGGTGGGAGTTAAAAGACAACCTTTAAAAACTGACAAGCTTGAGAGTAAAAAATTAAATAAGAAAACAGAGGACTAAGGGCATTTAAAAAGATATAAAGACATATCAGTAGCTGGACATGGTGGTACACATCTGTAGTCCCAGCTGCTTGAGAGGCTGAGGCAGAAGGATCACTTGAGCCCAGGAGTCCAAGGCTAAAGTGTGCTATGATCACTTCTGTGAATAGCCACTGCACTCCAGCCTGGGCAACACAGTGAGATCCCATCTCTCGAAAAAAAATTAAAGAAAATAAAGAAAACACATCAGGTAGGGAAATACAGCAAATATAACAGAGTATGTAGCAATTATAACATAAATGTAACAGAGTAAGATAAACATATCTGTCATATCAAAAACTATGAATGGGCTTAACTCACCTATTATATGAAAGATTTTCAAACTGGCTCACAAAACAAAACCCAACTCTATGCTAATATTAAAGTGATTGATTAAGGGACAGAAAATAAAGGAATGCACAAGGGCATATCAGGCAAATGGAAACAAAAGAAAGTAGAGGGTCATGATTTTGATTCCGATAAAGTAAGATTTAAGACAAAAAAGCATTAAATCTGACAGACTTTTTTAAATGCTAAAGTCACAACTGACAATGAAGAAATAACAGTTATAAATATTTATGCATCAAATAACATAGCAACAACTTTTGCTAAAGCAAATGCTATAGAAGATGCAAGGAAAATTAGAAACACATTAATACTTAGAGATGTTAACAACATTATCATTCTAAGTGCAAGACAGGTCAAGCAGACAAAAAAATAAGTAAGGATACAGAAGAACTTAAAAAAATAGACATTGAATTTTATACCGTGATAGTAAAAATGAAGTAGAAAGTGTATATGCCTTCAAAATTGGTTGGGGAGAAAACTGAGCTAGGAATAATTTTATCTTATTGAGTAAAGAATATGAAGAATGTCATACTGGAAGTCTTAGCCAGTGCAGTAAGACAAGAAAAAGAAATAAAAGGTAAATAAACTGAAAAGCAAGAAATAAAACTGTCTTTGTTCAAAGATGATATGATTATCTATATAGAAGATCTCAAAGAATCTACAAACACACACACACACAAAATCCTAGAACTAATTAGCAAGGTCACAGGATATAAGATCAATATATGAAGGTCAATTGCCTTTCTCTGTACCAGCAATGAACCACCAAAATTTTAAAGTTAAAAAAAATCATTTATACTAACACCAAATAAAAACACATATAAATCTAACAAAACAGAGAATTGCTATGTGAAAAACTGCAAAACAATGATAAAAGAAATCAAATATCTAAATAAGTGGAGAAATATTATATGTCTGTGGATTGAAAGAGTCAATATTGTTAAGGTGTCAATTATTCCCGACTTGCTCTATAGATTCAACACAATCCCACTCAAAATCCCAGGAAGCTATTTTGTAGATGTTGACAAAAAGATTCCAAAGTTCATATGGAAAGGCAAAAGACCCATACAATACTGAAAAAAGAAGGAATAAAGTTAAGAGGACTTCTACTACCAGATTTTAAGACTTATAATCAAGATAATCCTGGTATTGGCAAAATAATAAACACATACATCAATAGAACAGAGGGGCCAGAAATAGATCCAGCAATAACTGATCTTTGACAATGGCATAAAGACAACGCAATGGAGAAAGAATAGACTTTTCAACAAATCGTGCCGAACAACTGGATGACTATATGTAAAAAATAAATAAATAAAACTAGACACAGACCTGACACCTTTCACAAAAATTAACTCAAAATGGATCACAGACTGAGGCGGGAGGATCACCTGAGGCCAGGAATTTGAGACTGGTGTGGGCAACACAGCAAGACCCCATCTCTAAAAAATAAATTGAGGCCGGGTGCAGTGGCTCATGCCTGTAATTCCAGCACTTTGGGAGGCCAAGGCAGGCAGATCTATTGACCCCAGGAGTTCAAGACCATCCCCGGCAACACGGAGAAGTCCCATCTCTACAAAAAGCACAAAAACTAGCCAAGTGTGGTGGTGTGCGCCTGTAGTCCCAGCTGCTTGGGAAGCTGAGGTGGGAGGATCACCTGAGCCCTGCAGATCAAGGCTGCAGCAAGCCATGACCATGACACTGCACTCCAGCCTGGGTGACAGAGCAAGACTCCGTCTCAAAAAAAAAAAAAAATTGATATACAATAGATGTGCATATTTTCAGGGTACATGTGATATTTTGATATATTCATGTAATATGTAAAGATCAAATCAGGGTAATCAAGATATCTATAGTAACAAGTTTTCAGACACAATACCAAAGCACAATCCATGAAAGGGAAAACTGGTTAAGTTGTACATTATTAAATTTAAAAATCTGTGCTTCCTCAAAGACACTATTAAAAGAATCAAAAGACAAGCCCCAGAGCAAGAGAAAATATTTGCTGAACACCTGTCTGATAAAGAATTTGTATCCAAAATATAGAAAGAATTCTTAAATCTCAACAAAAAAACAATCCAACTGAAAAATGAGCAAAGACCTGAATAGACACCTTGCCCCAAAAGACGACAAATGAGCATATGAAAAGATGTGCCATAGCATTTGTCATTAGAGAAATAAAAATTAAAACAACAACTACCACTACACGCCTATTAGAATGTCTGAAGTCCAACAAACTGGCAAACTGGACTTGACTAAAATTAAAAATTTCTGCTCTGCAAAAGATACTGTAAAGGGAATAAAAAGACAAGCCTCAGACCAGGAGAAAATATTTGCAAAAGATAATATTTGACAAAGGACTGTTATCCTAAACTTAAAAAGACCTTAAAACAGGGGTCCCCAGTCCCTGGGCTGCACAGCAGGAGAGCAGCAGGTGAGTGAGTATCACTGCCTGAGCTCCACCTCCTGTCAGATCAGCAGCAGTGTTAGATTCTCATAGGAGCATGAACCCTAGTGTCAACTGTGCATTCAAGGGACCTAGGTTGAGTGCTCCTTATGAGAATCTAATGCCTGATGATCTGAAGTGAAACAATTTCATCCCAAAACCACCCCCTCCCCTTATCCCCTGTCCATGGAAAAAATGTCTTTCACGAAACCAGTCCCTGGTGCCAAAGAGGTTGTGGACCGCTGCCTTAAAAGATACTTTACCAGGCTGAGGTGGGAGGATCACTTGAGGCCAAGACCAGCTTGAGAAAGATAGCAAGATCCCATCTGTACAAAAAATTAAAAAAATTAGCTGGGCACGGTGGCTCACACCTGTAGTCCCAGCTACTTGGGAGGCTGGGGCAGGAGGATCACTTGAGCCCAGGAGTTCAAGGCTACAGTGAGCTATGATTGCTCCACTGCACTCCAGCCTGGATGACAGAGTGAGACTGTCTCAAAAAAATAAACAACAAAAAACACCTCATCAAAGAGGACCTACAGATGCAAATAAGCATATTAAAAGATGCTCTACGTCATGTATAATCAATACACCACTACACACCTATTAGAAGGGTCAAAATCCAGAGCACCGACAATACCAAACGCAGCAGAGGATGTGGAATAAGAAACTCTCATTCATTACTCTTGGGAAAGCAAAACGGTACAGACACTTTAGAAGACTGTTCGGCAGATTCTTACAAAACTAAACATACCCTTAGCATATAATCTAGCAATCATGCTCTTTGGTATTTATCCAAAGGATTTGAAAACTTGCATCTGCACAAAAACCTGCACACAAATGTCCATAGCAGCTTTATTCATAATTGGCAAAACCTGGTAGCAACCAAGATGTACTTTACTAGGAGAATGGGTAAATTGTGGTACATCCAGACAACGGGGTATTATTCAGTGCTAAAATGAAACGGGCTATCAAGCCAAAAGACATGGAGAAAACTTAAACACATATTACTAAGTCAAAGAAGTCGGTCTGAAAAGACTGCATACTGTATGACATTCTGGAAAAGGCAAAACCATGGAGACAGTGGAAAGATCAATGGCTTCCAGGGCTTTGGGGGATAAACAGGTAGAGCACAGAAGATTTTTAAGACAAGCCCCAGAGTGGGAGTGAAAACACTCTGTATGACAGTATAATATTAGATATATGTCATTATAAATTTGTCCAAACCCAATGATTGTACAATGCTAAGAGTGAACTATGGGCTTTGGACAAAAATGATGTGTCAATGTACATTAATCAATTGTAACAAATGTACTACTCTGGTTGGGGATGTTGATAATGGGAGACTATGCACGCGTGGAGGAAGGGGGCGTATGGGACATGTCTGTACCTTCCTCTCAATTTTGCTGTGAACCTCAAACTGCTCTAAAAAAATAACATATTTTTAAAAATTAATGGAAAGATGTTTACAGTGAATGAAGAGAAAAAAAATCCTCTCCCAAGAAAAGGGAACTGAACTATAAAAATGACATATCACGGTCATACAAATTTTCCGAAGCTTTCTTGCTCCCTTTTAACACATTGTAACCATTCAACTCCTGCCACAGAAGCATAAATCAAATTATTCTTTGGCTAAAAGATGACTCAAGTTTTCACTTTTTGGTTCAACAGGATTTACTCAACTTGGTAACTACGTGGTGTTCCCAACTTTGCAGGACTAACCTTGCTTTTGAAGCTAAGAATAGGTGGAAGGTTGACTTCAGACTATCACAAACCATCGCACCAAAGAACTGCTGAAATATGGAACCCATTTTCATCAAGCAAATCAAACTCATCTTGGATTTAAAGGTATCTTATGCTTTACAATTAAGAAATATTTATAAAATAATCTCCCTCAGGGCAATGTAGACAGCTCCAGCTTTTCCTTACCTCGAATCTTAAGGATCAAGTCATCAGACAGTGATAGAAAAACATCCATTTCTATTTTCTCTGCTTAACTTGCTCATTCCTCAGTTTCAGCTATTGATTAATTACTATCTATTTTTATTAGAAGCCATCCCGAAGCCCTATAATTTCTGAGAAAAATCTCCTTACTAATACAAGGGTGCCATCTAGTGGTGACCATAGTAAACGTCTGTTACAGAAAACGTGTTGTGTGTGTCCTCTCTCAATTCTGCATTCTGATGGGACTTTCAAAATTTATCTAGAGGGAAAAAGGTAGTAGAACTACTGTACTTGAAATGAATTTCCAAACACTCATACTTTGGCACGTTTAAACATCTAGCATACCCTCCCTTTACATCACTACTCAGATCATTGACATTCATTTCTGAAGCAACATCACATTTACAGGTTCACAGAATTTCAGAACGAGTGGCTGTAAGGAATGATAGAGATCATCACGTATTCAGTCCAATGCCCTCGTTTTTCACATGTGGAAACTAGGCCCAGAGGGAAGGTGTCTGACTTGTCAAACGACTAGTAATGTTTCCAACAGGGTGTGCCCTGGGTTGATTTCTGACGGACTGGACAGCCAGCTAATACTATCTCATAGAGAAGGCACCTTAAGGTCTCAATAATAGGTTTCCATTCCAAAGAAACACTTAGTTGTTCCTGCAGGGACAGCAGAGGATAAAATTCCCTGATCTGGGCTCTCTTCATAGCTTTCCCTTCTGAACTCCAACTAGGCACAGAAATCCTCGGGGACTGTTTTTGCCTCATACTTGGGTGCTGCTCACTGAGTGCTTGCAAAGTGCGAGGTACCAGGTGGTGTATACCTGGGTAAGTCTTCCACCCTCCCTGCTCAGGCTCTTTAGGCTACAAATGAGCATGCTCTATTTCTCTCTTCCTTTCCTTCATCTCAGTTACATTCACACAGAGCAGGGAACAACTAACAGAGCTTGGTGTTCCAGGCCAAGGAAACCATATGTACAAAATTATGGAGGTGTGAAAAAGCAAGGTTTATTCAGAGAACAGGGGCTGAAGCTTTGTGTATCAGGAGCACAAGATGCAGGTGCATTTTCTTCTCTCCTTGTCTGGAGGGGAGCAGGGAACATTTGATCAGGAGACAACAGAATGAACCAGAGCTAAGGCAGAGGGAGGCTACTAAGCTGGTCTGGTCTGAAGGGCTTAACTGATTTGGGAAAGATTAAAGTTTGAATATGACCACTTATGGTCTTGACCGTTAGAGCTCCATTGTCAGGATGCTGGAAAACTACTGTATTTGAATAAATGACAAAGGCAGAATTAATTGCAAAGGAGGGGAAGGTTGGATTTGGCAACCTCCTACCCAGGCCTCCAATCTCCCCAGGCGGCTCTCCAGGGGTCAGCCTTAGAAGCCTCTAAGCAGGGGAGACAGGCTAGCTGCCTGGCTAGGTTACATCCCTTTCTCCCCCATCCCCCTGCCATCACCACCACTAAACATGCTCCCAGGCAGAAAGCAATATTTAAATCTGAATAAGAAATGTTTGTTATCCATATTTGTGACAGGGGTCCCGGTAAGAACAAGGCTTAAAGAGAGCCAGTAGAAGCTGCGCCAGCCCCCAGAAACTAAAAGAGAGTTAGAGCTTTGGATCAGAAACTTGTTCTTTGGGGATGGTGGTTTTTACACTGTACTGTCTGTATTTTGGGTAATTATTCCTTTTTGTCTCTTTCTTACAATTTGGTAAGGTTCATTTTTAAAATGTCAGCTAAGTGGAAACAATGCAGTAATGTTTCTGTGCCCAGCCACACTGCTGAAGGCTGGGCACAGGTGTGAAAGCAGAATTCCAGGAGAGAGAAATTTGGAGGAATTCCCCCCTTCCCTCTAAGATGCTCTCCTTCCAGAGTTCTCTTCTGCTAAAATTTGGTGGGTTCTGTGTCTGGTTTTAAAAATAAGTGATGGCAGTTCCTTTACAATACTGCATTGTGAATGACTGATAAAAGCTTGGCCCTCTCAAAGTAGGGGGGGCAGAGGAGGGAGTGTTACAGTTCAAGGGAGGATTCAGTTAGCTCTAATTAGTGGGCTGGAAAGATTTTTTTGGTAGGAAGAGGGGTGGGTCTCCCTAGCGGCTGCTCTGCTTCCTACCTGGCAACCTTTGTTACCTAATAAAATCAGTCTGGAGCCATACGCTACCAATGAATATTAAGGTGATTATAATTTTTTTGGAATTCACTTAAAATTTTTTAATAAAGTGTCTTCTGTTTGAGGGAGGAGTGCAAGCTGGCACACACAGCAAATATCTGAAACCACAAATCCAGGATATCCTAAGTGAAAGGTCTTTTGTCCCTGCCTGTTGATGAAATTAAAGTGCGAATACTAAACTTTAGATATAACTCTCTGGGCTGTGACTGAGCTACAATTTTCTATCAAAAGAAAACTTCTAGAGTTGGTAGTACAATTTCTGACATGAAAGTTCACTAAATGCACAGTGTCACATCTTACCAAGAGTATCTTCAGTTCCACTACCTGCACCTCTAATCCCCATCCATAAAGAGGGGAACCATATTGCAGAGTCAGCTGAGAACCATAGCCCCCATGCCTCTTCCACAATCTAATCTTGAAGACGACACAGAAAAGATATAACACTTCTTAATACTTCATTCAACACAAATCACACCACATGAATAAAAAACCACAACTCTTCTTTGCAGTATTACGGAAAAAAAAAAAAAAACATATCTCAGGGTGGGTTTTGGTGTCTGTTTATTTTTTGAGACGGGGTCTCACTCTGTCGCCCAGGCTGGAGTGCAGAGGCACGATTTCGGCTCGTTGCAACCTCCGCCTCCTGGGTTCAAGTGATTCTCCCACCTCAGCCTCCCAAGTAGCTGGGACTACAGGCGCCTGCCACCATGTCCAGCTAATTTTTGTACTTTTTGTAGAGACAGGGTTTCACCATGTTGGCCAGGCTGGTCTCGAATTCCTGACCTCAGGTGATCTGCCCGCCTTGGCCTCCCAAAGTACTGGGATTACAGGTGTGAGCCACCACGACTGGCCTATTTTTTTAAATTCTCATTTCTAAAAGGAAAAACACTGAATAAATATAAAAGCTTTGCAAATCTTAGATTGAGGGCTGCAGCCACAGCATTTGAGAAATCCCATCCTTCTATTATCAATACAAAACAAACCACCTACTTTGAAAAAGTTGAGGTGTGGGAACTCATTTACAGCTACACAGAAATGAGCCCCTCCATGGATTTTAGTTGATTGTTTCTGGAGGCCGTATTTGCCAAGTTGCATTGTCACAACCGTGAGCAAGACGCAACCCCAACTCATACTAAGAATGAAGGGCCCTGAAGTGCTCACTTGCAAAGAAATTATAATTTAAGAAAATTAAGAATATGAAAGAGTTACATTTATATATATCTAAATATTGAACATTAGAGGAACAATAATCTTTTAATATTCTATGAGATTATGTTGCTTAAGTAATAATAACAGCTACCATTTTATTGGGCAATTTTCAATACAGCCATGTTTCAGATATTGTGCTGAGTGTTCTTCATGCATTTTTCCATTTAATTTTCACAGCAACCTGTGAGGTAGGTATTCTTATCCCCCTTTTACTGATGAAGAATTAAATGAGCACAAAAATTGAGTTACTTCCTGGAATCACACAGCTAGTGAGTAACCCTAGTCTGACTCAAGTCTATACTTTTCATCAACAATATGTAAACTAAAGGTATCTCAAGGCTTTAAAATAAGTTTCTGAAGACTAAGTTGTTGTAATGAAAACTTTCAGAATGCTACCGAAAAATAAACCATCATTCCACAAATAAACTTAAGTGATCTAAGTAAAAATGAAGCATTGCCTTTAGGTTAATGCTAGAAACAGCTTACTCCTTATTGTTATCTCTAATTCCTTTAAGGAACTGAAATAACTTTGAAATAAGTTTTGGAAATTCCCACCAGAATTTGGTAAGATGATGATCAAATATTCACCAAACTCCTGCTAGGTACTATGTACTTACTGTACTTACCAGGATACAGAGATCAATAAGAAATAGCTCTTGCTCTAAAAATATTCAGTGGTACTGGTGGGGACATGGGTGCGGTGCCAGACCACACACATAATACATTGTGGAAGGTATAAAACCGAGTTAGGTGCAAGGTATTACAGAATAGTGAGGAAGGGTCTCTACTCTAGCTGTGGGTGGTAGGGAAGTTTACTGGAAGAGACACACAGAGCTGGCCAGCTGAAGGGGCTGGGCTGCTCATTCCAGGCAGAGAGCAGAGCCTGGGCACAGCGCAGATGAGCATGGAGTGGGAGGCAGGGAGTAGGCACTGGAAAGACTGGAGAAGTGGGCAGGGCACAGATCACGAAGAAATTTAAACCAGCAAAAGGTTTTAAGTAGGCAAATGACATGCTCAGAATGGTCCTATAACTAAACCCACAGGAGCAGTGTGGAGCATGGACTTGGAGCCACACAGCCATAGGTTCAAGTCCTGGGCTAGGGCTTAGTGCTGTGTGAACTTTGGCAAGACATGATACATTTCTTCTTTTTTGAATTGACAAAAAAAAAAATATATATACACACACACACACACACACACACACACATACTTATGGTGTACAACGTGATGTTATGAAATATGAATATACTGTGGAATGACTAAATCAAGCTAATTAACATATGCATCACCTCACACATTTATTTGTGGTAAGAACAAAGACAGGAAACCTTCTAACCCTCAGTCTCAGCTGGAAGATGGGAAGTAAATGAGATAATGAATGTAAAGCACTGGAATACAGTAAGTATTTAAGAAATGGTGGCTCATTATTATTATTATTGCTATAAGCCTAGAAATTCAGGAAGATACATGGGAATCCAGATGAGACATACTGAGGTCCCAAGTAGGGATGAAGAAACAAGACAACCTGAAAGACACCCAGAAAACTGAATTGACAAAACCTGATGACTGCCTGGCTACAGGCATGCCGGTGAGAGAGGAGGAGACACCATCGACAAGGTCTCGTCTGGGATGAATGACTGAATGGCTGGTGGCCGGCGGCAGCCCTGACAGACAGAATAGTGAGGCAGAACGAGTCTGGGAGTGTGGGTCATGCTGAGGAGGTGCCTGTGTGCACCCAGGAACAGACATCCAGGAAATCAGTGGACAGGGCTGGAGTCTGGGATGCAGGTGTGGCTTGGAATTGGAAAGGTATGCATATCTCATGCCATGAGAAGAGATCACCCACAGAGGGTATGTTCAGTCAGAAGGGCAATGAGCTAAGACAGAACTCCAGAAACACTCACGATTAAGGGACAAGGAAAGAAAGAAAAGCACCCAAAGAAAGAAAAGGACCACAGAGGATAAGGTATTCCAGGAGGGCTCAGTCCAACGAAGGCTGAAGGAGCAGGATCTCCAGGAGGGAGTCATCAGCGGTGCCCCATGTAGCTAAGTCCAGGAACTTCCAACAGTGTCCTCAGAATCCAGTAGACATTGTTGCTGACTTTAGACCAGAGGGTGATTTTTTTGTAGAACAAGGGGAACAGACACCCAACTGCAAGGTTCAGGTATCGATGGGCATGAGGAAGTAGAAAGAGCCTACCATAAATCTGGGAAAAGGGACGGAGAACAGTTATATAGTAGTATAAGGGAAATACAGGGTCAATGGCCAGGTTAAAAGATTTTTAAGACAGAGTGCTCTGAGCATTTTGTGCACTGAGAAGGAAAAGGCAGATAGCACAGGGTGATGAGGCAGGAGCAAGAGATGCACAGACAGAACAAGGTCCTTGAGGATATAAGAAGGATCCTGCCGCTGGGCTCTGGGGATGCAGAGCTTAATGAAACAGAATCTGCCCTCAAGGAGCTCAGAGTCTGAGGGGGAAGCAAACCTGCCAACCCTCTGAGCAGCGTGTGATGTGCACACCAGTCCTCAGGATGCACTATACCAGAGGAACTCAGGGGATGCCCATCTGACTGTGGGTTTCCTGGACCTAGGTCTGAGCCCATTCACCTCTCTACTCCCACTGCCCAACAGCACCTGGTATGCACACGTGCTAGGCATTCAATAATTTTCTTGGTGTGAATGAAAAAATATACTTGTCAGAAACTTTATTTCCAGGTGTAGAGAAATTTTATAAAGACATATAAGGGTATATTTTAAGACAGATAAAGGGATTTGGGGTATTAAAATAAAACTAACATTAACTAAAAATCATAGTACACATGCTTGGTGCTGTACCCTGAATGTCTACGTCCCTCCAAAATTCCTATGTTGAAACCTAATGCCCACTGCAAAAGTATTAAGTGGTGGGGTATTCAGGAGGCGATTAGGTCACAAGGGATCTCATGAATGGCGTTAGTGCCCTTATAAAAGGCCCAAGGGAGCTCACTTGCCCCTTCCACCATACAAGGACACAGTAAGAAGCTACTGTCTATGGGCAACAGGCCCTCACCAGACAGGGAATCTGTCAGCACCACCTTGATCTTGGAATTCCCAGCCCCCAGAACTGTGAAAAATAAATTTTTGTTATTTATAAGCTACCCAATTTATGGTATTTTGTTACAGCAGCCAGAACCGGCTAAGATACTTGGAAAAGACGCATCTGAGAGCTTTATACAGAGACAGCTGAAGGTTAAGAGAGTTGAGGAAGAATGAGGCAGGGTTCAGTCATGTGGAGAAGGCCTGAGAGGTTCCAGAACTCTCTCTGGCCAAATATATCCCCCAATCTGCTAGGATGTGCTTAAGATTTATTTAACCGTTTATGAAAGGATAAAATTTTTCATTTCAAAATTAAAAAGGACTAAAAAGGAAATGCGTGTAAGACTGCACAAAAGTTTAATACCCATTCATCATAAAATGAAATCAGGCAGGTGTCAGACTGACCTGTCTCCAAATGAGCTTCCCCATTTGCCAGCTGTATGAGCTGGGCCAGATCACTAGTTTTCTCTGGGAAAGCAGACCACGGGACAGATGAGCCCCCAAGCCACTTTCAAATCTACCATTCAAAGGTCCTAAGCAGTATTTCTTAGCCTTTTGGGAATCACAGACTCCTCAGAGAATCTAATTGAAGCTATGAATTCTCTCCCTACATGCCCCTCCAAATAAACACAGAAACATACATATAAAATTTTGCACATCATTTGAGGGGGTCCCTGGACTCTCTACCCGTAATCCCAGGTAAGAAGTGGGAAACCAGTAGAGATGCAAATCTTTTAAATCCTTTTTTTTTTTATTTTTTAAACAGAGACTCACTCTGTTTCCCAGGCTAAAATGCAATGGTGTGATCGTGGCTCACTGAAGCCTCAACCTCCTGGGCTCAAGCCATCCTCCCACCTCAGCCTCCTGAGTAGCTGGGACCACAGGCATGCACCACCACACCTGGCTCGTTTTTTATTTTTTGTAGAGATGGGGTCTCCCTGTGTTGCCCAGGCTGGTCTCGAACTCCTGGCCTCAAGTGATCCTCCTGCCTCAGCCTCCCAAGGTGCTGGTATTACAGGCATGAGCCACCACACCTGGCCCAAGGTGCAATTCTTTATAATAAGGTTCTTGGCCAGGCGTGGTGACTCATGCCTGTAATCCCAGCACTTTGGGAGGCCAAGGTGGGTGGATCACTTGAGGCCAGGAGTTTGAGACCAGGCTGGCCAACATGGTAAAACCCCATCTCTACTAAAAATACAAAAATTAGCCAGGCATGGTGGCGCACGCCTGTAATCCCAGCTACTCAGGAGGCTGAGCTATGATCGCATCAACGCACTCTAGCCTGGGACCCTGTCCCTAAAACAACAAAAAAAGAAGGTAATGGAGCCAGATATCACAGTGACCTCTGCTAGACCCACAGTGGACAGTCTGGTGTTCTCTACCTGTGCGCCCATCTGAACTGTAAGTTTCCCTGAATATAGCAACTACCCACTTAAGTTATGGATTAAATTGATGGGGCCATAACGGTATATAGATTTGCAGTTCTCAAATTTTTTGACTTTCAGTGCTTCTAAGTATCAACTTCAAATCCTCCCTTTGGGAGACATACCTGGAGTGCACAGCAATCACTACGGGCTTGCTCTATGGGGTCTATCAACTTTCCAAGACTGGATTTTATTCAATTAGAAGGTTCTAGCCACCCCAAACTAGACGTTATGCCTCTATTCCACAGCAATATTTGATGACTCGCCGCTCCCCACAAAAAGGAAAAGAAAACATATTGTATCTGCTTTTAGTAGAAATCCCCTACATTTGTATAACCCTTTATACTTAGTACTTCTTTAATCCCTCTCACAAACATGTAATATTCACCTGGGAGGTAGGCAATACTCCCATTTGAAAGATAAGGAGAGAGAATGATACCATTTAAGTGATCACAGAGAGGGCTTTTCAACACAGCCCAGCACCAGAACTCCAGCCACATTTTTACAAAAATGCTAATGTTTCTATTACCCTTACACTGAGAAGGTGGGAGACACCTCTTTTAAATTAACAGAACAAAATAGCTGTGAACTTTAATAAAGTGTTCAGTCATAACATCTAAATAGTACCTATGATTTCAGAAACTGAAAGCCACTCTAATTTCAGCAATTTCATACATGATGACTAAATCATTTCATTTTTTCAATATTTAACAGAAATCAATCAAGCCTATCATCTATGACTTTGTAAATAAGCAGAATTCACTGTACATAGTAGGGGGGAATATCCATACTTACCTATAGCACAATGTAAAATCTAGAGGAAAAAAGGGGAAAAAAGAGGAGAATTAGTAAGAATCAAGATATTAAAGTTTTATTTCATATAAACTAATGTTTCAGTAAGAATAGAGCAGCGTCTGCCAGCAGTATTAAATATGAAAAATGAACATTCCACTTTTAAACTTGGCTACAAGCTGTTTAACAAAATGTAAATTCTTGTTCAGTTTTGTTTGTTTGTTCATTTTTAGTTTGTGTATCTTTGAAGGATTTTCTGAGGAGGATTTACTCTTCCCACTCAGTAGCTTATCAGATATCAAGGGCTCTTTCATAATGCACAAACTTGTTAAGAGCAATAAGTGTACAGCATCTCCATGTCCCATACGCTATAGAACAGAACCACCATGGACTCCAGAACACGGGGTGAGAAGGGCCTTTGTTGGCTCTTCTTGCCTGGCAGGCCCTTCAATGCAGACATTCATTCTACTAAGTTCCACCCTCAGTCCCCATCTTGCCTCATTCAATGATCTCACTGCAGAGGTGCTCTCTGGTCCAATCCAACCCTGTCTCCTGGGGATCTGGGCCTACATCCCAAGCTGCCTCTGGACAGCTCCATCTGGGAGCCACAGCAGCGGCTCAAACACAGCCTCAGTGGGAAGCACACGCTTTCCTTCCATTCCGCCCGTTATCCCTCTTGATAACCAGCCTCCCAGTCTTTGGGGTTCAACAGTCCTTCCTTCCCCTCATCCTCAAGTACAACCATTTCTAAGTCCTGCTGGTGATTCTGGGGTCTGTCTTCCCCATTTTTATTTCCAGTGCATTGAGTGAGACTGCCATCTCCACTCCATCTCAATGGCCATCCAACTGGCAAATTAAGTCCTTCTAAATCCCCTTCCAACTCATCCTTAATATAGCAGTGATTTAACTCTGGGGGTGGTGGTGGCAAAAAAGTAATTTGAAGCCATTTATAAGATTGATTTAATGACCAAAGCTTTTCTAGATGATATAACCTAACAGCTACTGTAGGGCATTTCAGAATTTTTACATTTCTCTAGCAGTCTTTATATTGTTTGATCCTAACAATTACCTGGCAGATAGGCAGGACAGAAAATCTCTACTTGCAGACAAGAAAACCAAGGCTCAGAGAAGCCACACAACTTGCCCAGGGCAGTAAATGATGGTCAGGACCAAGAACTTAGGTTTTATTTCTATTCTATCATATTATTTCATTGTGCATTAGTTATGAGAGATCTACAGAGTCAGACTTGACAAGACTTAGCTTATCTAAAACATGCCTGAGCCTGATAAGGCTCTGTGCCTTATCAAAAACTACTATTTCACTCAATTTGTGGGGGAGGGAAGTGGGGAGATTGGATTAAAAAAACAAATCAAGCTGCACAATGTTGCTGGTAACTGACAGGAGAACAAAATAATTACCACATTGCAAATCTTACAGTCTTTTTCAATAGAAAACACTGTTAAGTAGATACTAAAGTGTAAATATGATAAGCTACACCTCCTGCTGCAAAGTTCAGGAGAACTAAAAGACAGATCTAGATCAAAATGGGGAATGAAAAACATTATTTGAAACAAGAAGACAGATGACAGTACCTAGACAGAAAACCTGTTCATTTTTTTGGACACAGGATCATATTCTGTCACCCAGGCAGAGTGCAGTGATGCAATTACAGCTCCCTGCAACCTCAACCTCCTTGGACTCAAGCGATCCTCCCACCTCAGCCTCCTGAGTAGCTGGGACTACAGGCAATTGCCACTATGCCTGGCTAATTTTTGTATTTTTTGTATGGACAGGCTTTTGCCATGTTGCCCAGGCTAGTCTTGAACTCCTGGGCTCAAGTGATCCGCCAGCCTTGGCCTCCTAAAGTGCTGGGATTACAGGCATGAGCCACTGCACCCGGCCCAGAAAACCTATTCTATCCATGTATGCAGAAAGACACCCAGACTGGCCGGGCATGGTGGCTCACGCGTATAATCCCAGCACTTTGGGAGGCCGAGGCAGGCGGATGACCTGAGGTCAGGAGTTTGAGACCAGCTTGGCCAACATGGTGAAACCCCATCTCTACTAAAAATACAAAAAATTAGCTGGGCGTAGTGGCGCATGCCTGTAGTCTCGGCTACTCAGAAGGCTGAGGCAGGAGAGTCGCTTGAACCCAGCAGACAGAGGTTGCAGTGAGCCGAGATTGCGCCACTGCACTCCAGCGTGGGCGAGAGAGCAACACTCCATCTCAAAAAAAAAAAAAAGACATCCAGGCTGCTGATTAGCAACAGGACACTGCAGGAGAGGACACACAGCAATGAATGGCTAGCATGTCTTCTTTGCATGACAGAGCAGTAGGTCTCAGTCCTCAGATGCACTCTCCCCTTTTTAATCACACATATTTTATAATGCCTCCTCTACCATTCTGAAAAGAAATTCATAGATAAAATGACCTACCTACACAAAATTTTCAAAAGCAAATAAATACAATGTCCCAACTGATACGCAAAGAAGAAATAAAGTAATTTATTTTTCAAAATACGTATTTCAACTTGTAAATGGGGACATAATGATGCAGTCAGATGTACATAGTAAGTTATGAAAATAAGTTTGGATTTAAAAATTAGAGTAACAGAAACCACTGTGGACAAGCACAGGAAAATAAAAGGGCAGATGTAGAGGTACAGCCTAATACTTGGAAAAAAGAGTATTAATAATAGAAATAAAGAAGTAACCTTATACAAAGTTGGAATAACATGCTAAAGTAAGTAACAGTCAAAGTAGAGAAATTGAAGGAGTACATTACTATTTCAAATCAGCTAGGTCTTATTTATTTATAAAGTGTCAAAATAATCTAAATAATCTCCTAGGTTATGTCATGGGATGGGGTCGGAGGAAAGTATCACAGAAAATCTATCCTTCTGCCTTGAAATCCTATTGAGACATACAATCAGTGTACGGTCTGTAAAAAGACCTTGAAAATGTATTCTTTAAATGGTGCAACAAGGAATAGGAGAGGAATTAGATGTAAAAAAACTGTAATGCAAGAGGCAATAAAGCCATTGTGTAACAGGGGATACTTTTAGGACAAAACAGAAGACGAGCTATCCCAAAATAAAATTTACATTTCACAACCTAGATTTCATACCATTACACACACACACACACACACACACACACACACACACACACACAGGCAATAATATGAAATATTAGTCTATATGAAAGAAATCCAATGAAATCCCTACATATCATGTGTCTCCAATAATTTAATAATTGAAGTCTAAACAGGAATCTCAAAACTGATTTTCAATGATTTTCACTACTGCGCTGAAATCCTTTTCAACTAAATATGCAAACTAGAAATGCTGTAATGCTTACAGAACAGAATGTGCAGAGAGAATAAATTACTTAATTATTTTGAGACAATACCTTCATTTCACTTAAGCTTCTCGCTTCATACCAATGATGGTGGTAGGGCAGCATTCTTAAGGCGATCCCCCACAATTACTGTTCCTTGGCTATTCAATCAAACACTAATCTAGGTACTGCAGTGTAGGGATTTTGCAAGTGTAATTAAAGTCTCAAGTCAATTGATTTGAAGATACAGATATTACGTGGGTGGACCAGACCCAACCAGATGAGCCTTTTAAAAGCAGTTTCCTCTGGCTGGTGGCAGAAGGGGAAGTCAGAGATATTCAAAGAACAAGAGGGATTCAGCAGGCCACTCTGGCTTTGAAGCTGCAGGGGAGTCACGTGCAAGGCCTGGAGAGCAGCCTCTAGGAATGAGGAGTAACCTCCTACTGACAGCTAGCAAGGAAATGCAGACCTCACACCTACAACTAGATTCAGCCAATAACCTGGAGGAGCTTGAAAGTGGATTCTTCCCCTGGAGCCTCCAGATAAGAAATCAGCCAGCTTGGCTGACAACTTGATTTCAATCTTATGAGACCCCCGAGCAAAGAACCCAGTCAAGCCCAGCTTCTGACTTAGAAAACTATGAGCTAATCGATGAGCATTGTTTTCACAGCTGCTAGGTTTGTGGTATTTTTGTTTTACAGCAACAAAAACTAAGACCACAACCTTCTTCTAACTTAATAAGCTTTTTAATTTCTCCTGAAGATTTTTCAGTATTAATATGTACTACAAAATGGTCCATTTATATTTGTAGAGGGGTTGGCCTGGGGAGATATGCAGAAGCCAAGGAGGATGCAGAACAAATCTTCATGAAGTTGGACTGTCTACATATCGTAGGACATCTAGCCAGTAGCATCTCCAGTCATTGTGGCAATTGAAATACTCTCACAATTTTCCAAAATGCACTCTGAAGTGGTGAAGTGAAGTGGTGGCACTGCTTTGTTGAGGTCCACCAAGAATCACTGGATAAGAATAAGCACACCTCATCAAAAAAAATTTAGATGACTTGCCATATTCAAAATCTCCCTTGAAAATACATGTTGCACCAGGCACAGTGGCTCATGCCTGTAATCTTAACACTTTGGGAGGCCAAAGCAGGAGGATCACTTGAGGTCAGGAGTTCAAGACCAGCCTGTGCAACACAGTGAGACCCCCATCTCTACAAAAAAATTTTAAAAACTAGCTGGGCCTGGTGGCATGTGCCTGTAGTCCTAGCTACTTGGAAGGCTGAGGCAGGAGGATCACTTGAGCCCAAGAGGTTGAGGCTGCAATGAGCTACAATCATGCCACTGCACTCCATCCTGGGCAACAGAGCAAGACCCTGTCTCAAAGAAAAGAAAATATGAACCATAAACTCCTCTCTCCTCTTGTGTCCCTTCCATTTCCACTGGCAATAAACTGATTTTAGTTTTAAAATTTAACCTCAATGTAAAAATGCCATTTGCACAATAAATTACTTGGAAACATCTTTTCAAAGTTTCTAAAATTTGAACTAGGGGAATTATTTTTGTAGGTTACCAACAATTCTGTTCAATTTCATTTTTAATCCAAGGTAAAACAATAACAACAAAGTCCCAAAAAGTTTAACAAGTCTCAAAGGGAATAGAAACCCAAGCAGCTTTCAAGACCTCAGCTGCAGCCCATGGACTTAATGTGATTCATCTACAGTGATTCCCCATCTCTGTCTTTCAATTCAAAATTCCAAATTCTTGGGAGGAAAAAAAAACCTGACTAGCCCACTCTGGGTCAGTTACGCACCCCTGGATCAGCCAGCTATGGCCTAAGATGCAGAGTCAGGGAATAGAGACGTAGCTGCTAAGGGTCCAGCCTTGAGAACCAGACAAATTCCAGAGAGGATACGCTGAGCTGGGCAGCTCCACAGACATGTCCACCACACTTGTTTTACGGTGCAGAGGTCCATAACCAATTTGAGTTACATCTACCAATATCTGATTTGTTTTAGGAATTATCATATTCTACACATATATGATTTCATTCTTGCTTAAAACTTAATAATAATAATATATAGTCTTCAAGGATAGACACCAAAATGTTAACAGTGGTTATCTTTGGATTATGACTGCTATGCATTTTCTTCTGCATCTGAATTTTTTCTACAATGAATATATAGTACTTATTACTGGGGGAAAACACCTTTCCACTCTCTTCTGGTTTCTATAAGGATGGATTTCCACCACATAGTACTAGTCTCCTTTAATTACTTTACCTCTGGAAAGGATGACTTATTTGAGCGTAAATTTGGGAAGAATAAATGGGGTGTGTTCAATTCAGCTCCACTAGAGAGGTTTCATAGAGAACCTCAAGTTTTCATGGTTTCTTCTAAGACAGCCCATCTGCTGCTGCTCAGGACAGGGTGAGTGGTGAGTCTAACTGTGGAGTTCAGTTAGCAAACCCATTTGACTCACACACTAAAGCATGTCCTCAGCCTTTATCACTAATAAAGGTGATTTTTAGGATCCTTATGTAACTCCTTTGAGTTATTGCTCAATGTTCAGAACATAAACAAGCAAAAGGGTGTTGGTTATTCACTGGGCTCCCTCAGACTCCAAACATGTTTTCAAAATCCTTTTACATCCAATTTTAAGGACGAAATAGGTAAAAAGTTTCCTCAATTATCATTATTTTTCCTTTATCATTTAATTTCACCTTTCTTGCTATTTCCACCTCTATAATTTATTAATTCATTATTTGCTTAATTTTCATATTTTGATAGTGAAATGTTGAAGTCTCACAGAACTTAAAAGTGGGGAAAAATGTAAGGTCACCTAATCCAGGGTATTCACTGCACATAATGAATTGAGGGCGAGAGAGGTTAAGATCAAGGTCACAGGGCTAATTAATGGCAAAACCAAGTCTTCATACCCAAACCGTGACACCTCTTAAGAACAATTCTATTTTTTAACTTCTATAGCATTTCTGCCAGCTTTTTACATATTTTGTTTCTCTGTTCAGATAATCATTCATTCATCATATGATTTCACCAACATGTGTCTCCCATGTTCTTGCTACTGACAAACTGTGAACTAAGGTTCTCTTCAGCTTCTGCTCCGAAATCAACTTTATCTTATGCTGTAACTGGGTAGTCCTGCTTTTCTTGACACTTGGTCATGGCAAGCTGGTTTGTCCCTTAGTAAACTTAAAGTCAGTCTCATAAACAACAGATTGTTAGACTAGTTTTTAACCAGTAACCATCATTTCATCTTTTCATCTTGATAAATTTAATCAGTCCATTTGCATAAACATAAAAAATGATGTATTTTTACTATACTCTATTATGCTATAGGTTTATTATTCTCCTGCCATTAAAAAAATTAACAGGATTTGTAGATGTAAAACTCTATTTCTCTTTAAATCGAAAAATAAAATAAGCTGCCTATTGTCTTCCTTTTTCAAAAAACTTTAAAATCTTATTTTCCTCATTCATCTTGTTTTCAATTACATATAATATAGAATTTTATTTTTAAAAATTATAAGTTTCATGTAAGTGATATATAAATATATACTAAAGTATATTAAAAGTGGTAATCTTTTACTCCCCCCCTTGCCCCAAAATACCACGCCCCTCCAGAGGTAAGCTCTAATTAACAGTTTGATATATACTCTTCCATACCTTTTTCAGTATCTGCAATCGTGCTTTTATTCCCTATTGATTTTCCTAATCTGAAAACATCAGCATATAACTATTCTCATTATTATCAATTTAAAAATTTATGAACTCTGGAGTGATACAAAATTTACATCGTTATGTTTATCCTCCTTCCCACTTCATTCTATCCTGGTAAAATCTGAACTATCTTATGGGATTCCACATGATCACACTGCATTCTGTACCATGGTCTAAAGGCTTATACTGTGCAGCCACTAGCCATATGTGCCTATTTAAACTTAAATAAAGAGTAAAGAATTTTCATTTTTTTTTTTTTGGAAAACAGGGTCTTGCTCTGTCTCCTAGACTGGAGTGCAGTGGAGTGACCATAACTTACTTCAGCCTGAAACTCCTGGGCTCAAGCGATTCTCCTGCCTTAGCCTCCCGAGTAGCTAGGACTAATATGCGCCACTGTATCCGGCTAATTTTTTAAATTTTTAAAATTTTTTGCAGAGGCGAGGTCTTGCTATATTGCCCAAGCTGGTCTTGAACTCCTGGCCTGATGCGATCCTCCCACCTTGGCCTTCTAAAGTGCTGGGATTACAGGTGTCAGCCACCACTCCCGACCAAAAGTAAATAAAATTAAAAACTCAGTTTCTCAGACCCACTAGCCACATTTTAAGTGACTAGTGGCTACTGTTTTGGACAGCGTTCCAACGTTATCACTGCAGAAAGTCCTATTGGACAGTGCTAGTCTGAAAACTTGGTTAATTTTATTTATTTATATAACAGTTACTCTTTGATAACAGCTAACTACTCTGATTAAAGTTAAATACTCTTTGGTAAGGTGCTTTCAAAGTTCCATTAGCTTTTCTAAGTGTTTTCAAAATGTTTCCAGCTGTAGGAAACTGCATGGTCTGTTATCCAGGAAACTAATAATTCCTACTACACGGGGATTTTTTCTTCTTTCAAGTTTAAGGTCCCAAGTTGTTTTTAACTATTACATTTTAAAATCCGCTCTTTTATGCTGGAAATTGTTTAAGTACTCAGGAAGGGAAGAAATTTTTTTGTTGTGGAACACCATAAACTCTCACTAACCATAGTGAGGTGGCCTTTCAGTTCAGCGAAGTTTTCTATAACTTTTCTCCCTGATTATTTATAAGCTGTATATTCCAACCTTTTCTACTTCCTCTGGTAGTCTTACTTTTTGAAAGCTTATACACCCTCATCAGGTTTTCTAGATACATGGGTTCTATACATATTGTTTTTCTGTTACGTTTTGTAATGTTTCTTTTACATGGTGAACTTTGAAAATTTCCCTATGACTTCTGTTCTGCAATTCATTTTATATGAGAACGTGAGTGGAAACTCCCGCCTTTTTTGAATCTTCAGTATCACCTATTTCTTGCACTGTGGCTCCTTCGTGCCCTATATTGCCACCATTGATATTTTTAGTTCTTTTTTTTTTTAATTTCAGTACATTCCCTTCTACAGATGTTAGCTATTGCACCTCTTTGAATACCACATCAATTTGCTTCTATTTGCTTTAGTCACCAAGCAGTGAGGCCTGTGTGGGTGGGTTCCTGTTTCCTTCCAGCTCCCTCTTCCCTTCTAATGTTGTGACACTTATTAATTTTAATCAAGTTAGAGTTTTCCTCTGGTTTTCACACTGTTTGAGAAGCTGGTTTTTCTGGGATTTGTTGTCATTCCTATTTGTGTTAGATATCTACACTATAACTTGCTCTTGCTAGCTTTTCAAAAGCCTCTTTTAGAGATGTGTTTCCTCAAAATTGGTCCAGAATAAAAGGAGCCTAACACATGCATGTAGCTTGCATTTCAGAAGTTCCTTTTTGAGACTATTACTGGGAAATCAGAATGTTTCCACAAGAAGGAAAAATATAACAGACAACGGTTATGTCCTCAAACCAGTTCACAAAAGCAGTCTGAAGCACAATACCTCCACGGCAAAAATCAGTTAGTGTTTGAGCCATAAAGAAAGAAAAACTGGCAGGGAGATAAGAAGGGATCTTTCTTCTTAAGGACACTGCAAGTTTCTAAGACTTTGCTGTATTTTATAGAAATACCCAAAATCAGTTTCCTATTCATTAAAGGATCTGAAAAGCATTGTGAAGTGAGGTCTGCAGAGTGAGACCGGAACACACAGATGAGGCTGAGAAAGTGGTGGGGTTAGAAGACTAACAAAAGCTGTCTGCTGTCTCCCACCACTTCTCCAGACCCTGCCCTAGATCAATTCCAGGACACGATCAGAAATGAGATTGGGTTGTTTATTCATTTTTGTAGATAAAGGGTTTTAAGTAGAAGAAAGATCTGGAAGAGAATGGGAAGAAAAGGGAATTCCTGTGGTCCATCAGGAAGTCCCAGATGCACAATGGTAGGTAAATGTCATATACAGCAATGTACATATGTTGAAGATAGCCTGTATCAATCTCAACAGTTAACCTCTTTGCAGAGCAATCTTTAACCCATTTGAAATCTCACTGTCAATCACAGAGGCATATCCAATCATGAGTATTTGAAAGTGTCTTTGGCCGGGCGCAGTGGCTCACACCTGTAATCCCAGCAATTTGGGAGGCCAAGGCTGGCGGATCATGAGGTCAGGAGATCGAGACCATCCTGGCTAACACGGTGAAACCCCGTCTCTACTAAAAATACAAAAAATTAGCCGGGCGTGGTGGCGGGCGCCTGTAGTCCCAGCTACTCGGGAAGCTGAGGCAGGAGAATGGCGTGAACCCGGGAGGCGGAGCTTGCAGCGAGCCAAGATTGCGCCACTGCACTCCAGCCTGGGCGATGGAGCAAGACTCTGTCTCAAAAAAAAAAAAGAAAGTGTCTTTGCTATAATTACAGTCTTATGTTAACCAAAGATATTTAGAAACCCAAATTCTCTCAGACATAATTTTAAACTGCCATAACTGCATTAGTCCACTAATTTTTAATCTAACTATACTTGACAAATATGCAAAGATAACATCTGCCTTATCAATGAATATCATGGACTCCAAAAAATGAATAAAGTAGAAAACACCCACAGCTCATTACAGAGGAACTCGTTTTTTAAAAACTGACATATAATTCACATGCCACAAAATTCACAATTTTAAACTGTACAATCTAGTGGTTTTTAATATGTTCACAGAGTTGTGCACCCACCATCACTATTTCAAGAACAATATCATCACCTTAAAAGGAAATCCTGTACCATTAGCAGTCACACCCCACTCTCTCTCCCCACAGCCCCTAACAATTCCTCTACTTTCTGTCACTATGGATTTGCCTATTCTGGATATTTCTTATAAATGAAATCATACTATTTGTGACTTTTTGTATCTGCCTCCTTTCACATGCATTTTTTCAAGATTTATCCAGGCATATATCAGTAATTCATTTGCCTTTATTAATTTTATGAATGTTTATATCCATAGACCACATTTTATCCATGAGTAGTATTTTATTTATAGATACTTTTTTTTTTGGAAATGGGGTCTTGCTCTGTCACCCAGGCTGGAGTGCAGTGGCACAATCATGGCTCACTGTAGCCTTGAACTCCTGGGCACAAGTGATCCTCCCACCTCAGTCTCCTGATTAGCTGGGACTACAGGCATGTGCTACCATGCCTGGCTAATTTTTAAATTTTTTGTAGAGATGGGGTCTTGCTATGTTTCCCAGGATGGTCTTGAATTTCTGGCCTCAAGCAATCCCCCCATGTCAGCCTCCTAAAGTGCTGGGATTACAGGTGTGAGCCATGGTACTCAGCCAGGCTTCCTTTTGTACCTCGCTACTACATGCTCCTTTGTACTTGCTTGGTAAATGTTTTTATGTCTTTTAAAAAGCAAAGTGTTATTATTTTCCTAAGAAGATGTGAAATTGGAGAACAAGTAATTTCGATTTCCTTTTTAAGTAAACTCCCACAGAACCTAATAAAGAATAACATTTAGCATAAAGAGATATAAATGAGTAGCTGCCTTCCCTGGATTCATTTTCTCCTCCTGTAAACAGGATATATGTCAACACTAATAATTCCCATCAGGATAACTTATGTGTAATTAAACAATACCACACACATCTAATTATTACACAGTGTAGATGGGGTAGGCAATGAAAAACTCCTCAACCACAGAAATTGTGGTTTTAGCAAGCCTGCTCTATTGCCCAGTCCAAGGGATTACTTCCATCACTGACCTTTGCAACGTTAATTGCCTGCATGTTCCTGGGAGTCTTCACTTCCTTATGCACAGACCTTTTCCCAAAATCAAATCCAGGATTTGTCACTTAATTGGTTCTTAGTGGGGATAACAGAGATAAAACCAAAAATCCAAGATATTTTCCTAAATCCCTATTAAAAATTCTATAAGGATAAACAGGCTAATCCTTCAAAGTCTAAGACTTGGTTCCTGAGTGGATTTTAAAGTATGACACTGTTTAATGTCCCTACCTTCCATAAGATATACTTAAATTTTAAAAATTATACTTCTAACATTACCAAGTTTTTTTTTTTGAGACAAGGTCTCACTCTGTCATCCAGGCTGGATTGCAGTGATGCAATCATAGTTCGCTGCAGCCTCAAACTCCTGGGTTCAAGCTCAAGCCTCCCATTTCAGCCTCCCAAGTAGCTGGGACTACAGGTACCCACCACCCAGCCCAGCTAAAAAAAAAAAATTTTTTTTTTTGTAGAGATGAGGTCTTGCTATGTTGCTCAAACTGGTCTCGAACTCTTGCCCTCAAGTGATCCTCCTGCCTTGGCCTCCCAAAGCTCTGGGATTGCTGGGACTATAAGCATGAGCCACTGTGCTCAGCCCTAATATTATGATGTCTTAAAGAGATAGAAACCCCTTTAAATTATTGAAGTATTCCAAATGGGGACAACCCCCTACTATATCAAGTACTGGGAGTCTGATGGTCTTGACTCCAAATTTGCTTCTCTGTAGCTTGTGGGAACTGTACTGGCCAAGGCTCTGAAAGAGAAAGTACTACTTATTTACTAGTGTCCGCTTCCAAAAAAAGTTCAAGCCTCTAAGTTTAAAAAATGGTTCACATTAGGATTTGTTAAAATTTCCTCACACTCAAATGGTTAGGCTAGTAAGGGACTTTAGAAATCTACTTTAACCTAATTATTTACAAATGAAAAGGAGGTGGATAAGAGAGAAAAGACTTGCCCAAATCTATAGAGTCAGTTGGGAAAACTATTATACTTAAAATAAAAAGGTACTCAGGCTTCCAGCTGGAAGCTCATTTCATCATACCACCTACTTAAAATGCCTAAGTTTGGACACTATTGAAATTCCTCTGTGTTGCAGTGAGCCGAGATCCCACCACTGCACTCCTGCCTGGGCAACAGAGTAAGGCCCTGTGTCAAAAAAAAAAAGAAAAAAGAAAGAAAGAAAAAAAGAAATTCCTCTGCCTTCTAAGAGAAAAAAACAAAAGCAAAATGGATAACTTTCTGATCTAGAAAGTGAGAGTGGATCCAGCCTGGGAAACACAGCCAAACCTCACCTCTACCAAAAATATAAAAATGAGCCAGGCACGGTAGTGCACGCCTGTGGTCCCAGCTACTTGGGAGGATGAGGTGGGAGGATGGCTGGGGCCTGGGAAGTTAAGGCTGCAGTGAGCAGTGATCACACCACTGCACTTCAGCCTGGGTGACAGAGTGACTCTCTCTCAAAAAAATAAATAAATAAAGTGAGAGTGGGCTGGGTGCAGTGGTTCACGCCTGTAATCTCAGTGCTTTGGGAGGCTGAGATGGGAAGATTGCTTGAGCCGAGGAGTTTGAGACCAGCTTGGGCAACACAGGGAGACCCTGTCTCTATGAAGTTTTAAAAATTATCCATGTATGGTGGTGCAAGCCTGTGGGCCCAGCTACTCTGGAAGCTGAGGTGGGAGGACTCCTTGGTCCCAGGAGTTCAAGGCTGCAGTGAGCCACGGCCATGATGGCACCACTGCACTCCAGCCTGGGCGACAGAGCAAGACCCTGTCTCAAGAAAAAAAAAAAATTGAGAATGAAAGGTAGAGGTATCACACTTCATTTCATGAGATAAAGAATTTTTTTTTTTTTTTTTTTTTTGAGACAGAGTCTCGTTCTGTTGCCCAGGCTGGAGTACAGTGGCGTGATCTCAGCTCACTGCAACCTTGCCTCCCAGTGGCTGGGACTACACGCCCGTGCCACCACACCCGGCTAATTTTTGTATTTTTAGTAGAGACGGGGTTTCACTGTGTTAGCCAGGACGGTCTCAATCTCCTGACCTCTTGATCCACCCGCCTCGGCCTCCCAGAGTGCTGGGATTACAGGCGTGAGCCACCGTGCGAAGCGAGATAAATGATTTTTTCTTAAGTATCATTCCATAGTTCAGGTTTTAAAAGTTGCCAGTAAAGTATAAATGTTATGATGGTCTTGCCTGGAGGCTAAGCAAAATGAACCAGATCTTCCCTGCAATCCGAAGGTTTTTCACCATAATGAAATATACGAACTATGGCGGCTATTGATTTTGTGTGCCCAAAGCTATCCCCATCCCTCTTTTCCATAAGCAAAGTCTATAGTCCCTTGGACAGAAGAATGGGCATGTGTCCCAAGATTGGCTAATCAAGCACCTCATATCATTGGCATAGTCTAAGTAGGGCCAACCAGAATCCTCTCTGGGAACTGTGTGACACAGATGCTGCGAAAAATAAACACCCTCCCTGTTTCCCACCATGTGGAGAGCCCAAGACCAACATTCAAAGAGAAACAGACAAGCAGAAATGAGAGAAAGCAAGAGAATCTGGCAGTGTCAGCTCCTTGGTTCTCATTCCTGAGCTAGTTTCTTTGTAAATTAATCCTGTATCTGTATCAACTACAGAGGCCAGAAAATTCCTTTTTTGCTTAAAATAGTTTGAATTGGGTTTTTGTCCCTTGCAATTCCAAAATCCTAATCTATACTTACCCCAAGAGAGAGGGCTTGATATACATTGCCCTTAATGCAGGGAAATCAATACATTTTTGTTAAATTTTTAAAATTTGGACGCCTCTAGACAGGCTCTCTATTATGTCTTCTATCTATCACTTCCAATATCCTACACCCACCAACTTCACTATTTCTATTACATAAACCCTGAAAGCATCTGATTTTGCCAGTGATTCCCCAGGATGTCCCTAGAATTTTTAAAAATCCTAATATAAGCTTGCTTCAGTTGATTTCCCAAAAAAGTCGAATATAAAATACATTCAAGGTAACCTAAGTTAAATGAGATTTTACCCAATCTAGAACATCAAAAAGCCTAGGTATCGACACTTTAGTATGTGAGGAGGCAAAATTTCAAAATTTAACATGAATCCAAAGGGGGTATGCTACTTCAATATAATTTAGTTGCATGTTTTTCTTCATACCAATGGAAATCAATAACAACAATAAATCTCAGGACCTACCTCCAATAAGGCTCCAGTTTGAAAGAATTTCAAAGGCTTTTCAATTGAATAATAAAGGCTATGGTAGCTACCCTTAGCCAGGTATGCTCGGACAAGACCAACCGCTATAACCAGCCACCTAGTAAAAGACAAAACAGCAATCAGGAAAAAATAAAAATAAAAAAAAGTAGCATTTAGGTTAACAGACAGCTGTGGCAATAAAAGATATTGCTAAAGGTGACCTCAAGCATGAGTAACCTGGATTTATGGACGATAGCTCTCAAATGCCAAGCTGTAATGCACTGAAATGTTGCAACACCGACAGCACCTTACCAAGAGGGCTCAGTGAAAGCATAGTGGCACCTCACCCATCTGGAGCTCATTTTTTTGGCAACTTTGCTATTGAGATCAAGGCCAAAAGGAAAGGAATAAGCTAAAATGGTCCTTGTGCCACTAAATCAGGTGCCAAGAAAATCTAAGACAAGAAAAAAACAGTTAAAGGAAAATTTTAAACAGCCTGTGCAGTTAAAGGGTTTTTAATAATTACAGGGTGGAAAGAAGATGCTTTAAACTATTGTTATAATTGTCTCACTGGAACAATTACCCATACCTTAAAATCTATCCTTTTAAAATTATGAATAAAGGGCTCTTGCTTAAAAAAAAAAAAAAAAGTTTTTTAGCCAAATTTCCTAAAATCAATGCAGAAATGAAAGCCAGATCAATACAAACCACGAAACAGGAAAGCACTTAAGCATACAGCTGTGAATGTTATATTTTTGTTCCACTGTCCTTCTCAAAAATAAACACAATGTTTTGTTAAGTTCCATAATAAAACAAATGGACCTTTTTATTAAGGTATGTCTCCTGGAAGGATTTAGATAAATGTATAGTATCAACTAGGCAATGGGGTGTGTATGGTCTATGCTATTTCCAAAAACTATCACATAAGGACATCAAGTAAGAGTTTGTAAAAGAAGAAATTATTTAATGGTGTAACTGGTACAACCATTAACAGCCTTAAAAAAAAGCTTACTTTGCTCTCACAATCTCAATTTATCTTCCTGGTTTAAGATACCACTCCTTACCCTCCACCCCATTCTCTATGTTCACTGGTCAGGAATAGACTTCTTTCTTCTTACCAATGTACCTCAAAATCCCTCTCCAGTCCAATGCCCTCACCGGCTCTTGCTAAGACAACAAGAATTTTATATATAAATATTAATACACACAGTGAGATTCCTGGATGTTTTTTTAAAAATCAATCTATGTGACCACTGATGTGATATAAAGCTTGTATCTGTACTAGTTCTTCATTGACCTGTGAGTCAAGAGAAATGATTTCTAGATCTGGAACTTCTACTAACAAGTTCTATGATCTCATGCAAGTCACAACTTCTCTGAGCCTAGGTTTCAACACCTACCATTTCTAATACTAGCAATACATATATGATCCTCCCACGATATATTTTCTTTTTCGTGAAAAAAAAGCAAGGTGCTGAACTGTAAAAATATTAATATATTGGCATTTGTCTTATTTTAAAAAGGGATAGGGGGATGTATAAACATATTTGCTTGCATCCGCATCTTAAGGATACACAAAATTAACTGCCTCGAGGGAGGGGAGCTGGGTAGAAGGGAAAGGTGGGAGGAAAGATTTTCACTGTATTCCCTCATGTTTTTCATTTTTAACCCTAACAATGTATCACCTACTTTAAAAATAAATAAAAATGGATGTTCACTATACAATTCTTTCAACTCTTCTGTATGTTTGAAATTTTTCATAATAAAATGTTAGGACTTCTTAAAAAATTACAAATGAAGATAACTTAAAAATATATAACTAATTGTCTGATGCTGTGATCCTACTCACCAAAATGACAAGATAAAGAATTGCAGAGCTGAAGGAACCTTCATCACCCAGACCAACCCTTTAGTTTTACAAATGAAAAAACGGAGGCTAGAGAAATAAGATGATTTATCCAAAGTCACACAGCTAGTTAGTGGCAGAGCTTGAACTAGAAACCCGCCGGGATAAGGGATGGACTGAAATGAAAGAGACAGAAGATGGGTAAAACCGTTTCGAGGGTCCATTCTCCCCCTTTCCAGTAACTCTGCCTTCTACTCCCCAGTTTCTTCCCCACCCCAACCCATCCTAAAAGTCTAAACTCATCTAAAGCCTAGCTCTGCTCATGTCGCTGGCCAAAAACTTTGAACGCTTTCCCAATACCTTTCAGATTAAAGCGCAGCCCAGATTTTGAAAACAGCCGCCCAAATGAATGGTCACTCTGCAGCCACAGCTCCTCCACTCCCCATGCTGGCGCCGTTCAACATCCGAATCTGGCCGCCCAGGACGGGCTCCGCGCCGCAGGTCGTCCGGCCGCTGCCCCCGGCCCCGCACCTGTGGCCAGCCCCACCTTTCCTCCCGCGGCCCTCGCGAGCCAGCGCCCGGCAGCCGTCCCCGCGCCCCAGTGCCTGGGAACTTGGCTCGACCCCCAGCGCAGGAGGGAGCTCGCGGGCAGCCACCGGGGCCGATTCAGCGCTCGGCCGCCCTCAGCGCCCAGGTACCGGGTCCCGGGCACCCCCCGCCGGGAATGCACTGCCTGCGGCGGGCCGCGCCGATCCTATCCGCCCCGCCGCTGGCCGCAGGGCTCCCTCCCCGGCCGCGCTGGCTCCCCGCCTCCCCGAGCCCCAGCCTCACCCGGCTGTCATCACCACATTGTAGATGACCAGGTACGCCGTGGCCAGGGGCCCCGGGCCCTTCTTCTTCCGCGTGCCGCTGGCGTCCCCGGCCCCGGCCCTGCCACCGCCGCCCCCGTTCCCCTTCGCCGCTGCAGTCGCCGCCACTGCCGCCATGTCAAGTGCCCGAAGCCCGCTCTCCTAGCGCGAGCGGCTCGGGCCGGACTACGCGAGGCGAGGGGGCGGAGGGAGGCACGAGGGGAAGGCGGGGCCAGGGCCGCGGGGCGGAGCCGGGACAGGGTCCACGGCAGCCGCCATCTTGGCTGAGGGCAAAGACGCTCCTGGCGCTCCCGTCTTTCGGCTTGCCTCAGTTGCCACTGCCATCTTGGATCAGGGTAATTCCCGCCTCTTGGGCGCTCCAGGTTACAACCTCGGCGCCATCTTGGATTAGTTCAATGTGGCCACCCTCTCCAGGCCCGCTGCTTCTGCCAGCTGGATGTTGCGTCGTCCCTCGCTATTCGCCCTCCTATAATCACTGCTTCCATGTTGAATCAAAACAATTATGCTTTCGTTCTCCCTTCTTCAATGGCCCTATCTTCACACCTAAACACTATTGCTCCGGTATCCTGCCATTTTGGATCAGGGCGGTTGACGGTGGATTCACTTCCCATCAACCCTTGAGGCTCCAGGGACCAGCCCTTTGCTAGGTGCGCTTTGCTTCCTAACCCGTTGCCGGGTTGGAGATTCCACCTCCGAAGTTTTCTTTCTGACTTTTGATTTTACATTCCTAGTACAGTGGAGAAGCCCAGGCGGCCTAGAATCCAGTGTCGTCCGTGAGTGCTTGGCTGGTGGTCAAGTGCATCTTCCAGCCTGAGACCGCGTGGACTCGCTCATCGTGAGGGCGAGAGGAGGATAAGCCCATTGGGCTGTCGGCTGAGAGTGAGGTGCGGGGTAAGGGAGTAGATTTATAGCTATAGTGACTAAAAATAAAAGGATGTTGGCTTAGGTGGAAAACCTGTCTGCTTTGGGAAGCTGGAGCAGCTTGTGGGCATTGCTTCAACCAGCTGATCCCACTTTCCATTCATTGCTTTGTTTCAGGAGGTTCTTTATTTGTAAACGTCCCCTGCAATTTTTTACACACCCAAGCAGCTCCTTAAATGTATTACTGTATATGTGGTAGTATAAAATATTTATGGGTTCATTCCAGCAAGTGTTTATGGAGCGTCCACAAAGTTGCCCTGGAGTTCATGGCACTAAGTGAAAGAGACAAAGTCGTCAGTCTCCCAGGGATTATATAGAGCAGCGGCCCCCAACCTTTTGGTCAACAGGGACCGGTTTCGTGGTGGGGGGGTGGATGATGGTTTCAGGATGATTCAAAGGCATTACATTTATCATTAGATTCTCATAAGGAGCACACAACTTAGATCCCTCCAATGCGCAGTTCACAATAGGTTCCCCGCTCCTATGAGAATCTGATGCCACCGCTGATCTGAGGGAGGCGGAGCTCAGGAGGTAATGCTCCCTTGCTTGCTGCTCACCTCCTGCTGTGCCTCCTGGTTCCTAACAGGCCAGGGACTGGTTCTATCCGCAGCCTGGGGCTTAGGGACCCCTGAGGGAACCAGACGAAAATGCTCGTATTAGTTGGTGAAAAGTGGTATCAGGAAGTTATTACAATAATCCAGCCATGGTGATAGTGGTGTGGGCCAGAGTGGTGGAAATCGAGGTGATGAAAACAACAATGAATTCTGTGCGTATTTTAGAAGTAGAATTATAAGATTTGTGGATATATTAGTTTTGGAGTGTGAGGTCAAAGGCGTTTTGAGCAACTTGTAAGAAACCATTTTTAAGGCGGAAGTCGGGAATTTTCTTTTTTATATGTTGAATTTGAAATCCTTATTAAACATCCAAGTGGAGAGGCTGGATAGACAATTAAATTTAGACCCTGAGGTTCGGGAAGGAAGTCCAATGGGCTAGAGATATAAATTTGAGAGTTGTCAACCTAAAATAATAAAAAAGGTAAGAATCTAGTTTAAAAGAAGTTTATTCAAGCATAAAGGTTGAAGATGGCTACCTGGGAGCATAGATTCAAGTTACCCTAAATATACACTCTGATTAGCAGCAGTTATGAGTGGGTTTTTAAAGGAAAAAGAGGCAGCTTCTAAGTTGTTTACTAAGAATTTACATTAAAATTACATTAGCTATTGATTGGCTATAAACTATTCTTTGTATCACAGATTCCAGGAACATGAAGATACTGGGTGAGGCTGCTAGTCAGGAACAAAATGTCTAAACAATTGCCCCCAGGCAAACTCTTGTCTCTCTGGGCCTGATAAGTTTTTGCATACTTCACATAGCTCAGACAGCTCAGAGCTGTCTGAGCTATTATCTTTTCTCAGAGTTCTGAGGGTGGTGGTGGTATTTAAATCCATGACACTGTAATCACCCAATACGTTCTTCCTGCCCACTGCACAGACAAAATCAATTCATAGAGACCATGGCATTGCAATAAAGAATTTAATTGACATGAGATAGGTCTTGGAGATGGAGTTATTACTCCAAATCTCCCCCAAAATTCAGAGGGTAGGGTTTTTCAAGAATAGTTTGGCTAAGATCTGAGAGCTATAGTCAAAACAAAACAAAACAAAACACACCCCCCCCCCCACACACACACAGTTTGGCAGGCAGGAGGCTGGAGGAATGGGTGCTGCTGATTGGTTGGGAATGCAATTATAGGGGTGTGGAAAATGGTCCCCCTGCACTGAGCCTGCTTCTGGGTGGAGGCCACAGGACTGGTTGAGCCAAGAGTCAAAGGTCTCATTGGGGTCGTCAGCCATCCGAAATGCAGAAGCTTGAAAGTTTATCTCAAAAGGCCAATCTTAGGTTCTACAATAGTGAACTGGGGAAGCTGCAAATCTAGTGACCTCTGGAATAGTGGCTGGTAATCATTTAACTTAACAAAGCCTATGTCTTAGCAGAATTCAAGCTCCTCTTATCCTTCTAACCTGGTGGCTTTTCATTAGTTTTACAAAAGTGGTTTAGTTTTGGGGAGGGGCTACTATCGCTTAAACTGTAAACTAAGTTTCTCCCAAAGTTAGCTTGGTGCAAGCCCAGGAATGACCAAGGGCAGTTTTGGAGGTTAAAGATGAGAAAGGAAAACCCCAGATTCACTGAGCCAAAGGGAAAAGTCAAGCTGGGAACTGGGTCACACAAACCTGCCTCCCATTTGGTTCCTAAATAAGATAGCTACAAAGATAAAAGCTATATACTTCCCTCACATTTTACCCACAAGGAAATTCCTTTTAGGCCCAAAGATCTTTACTCTAAAACAGTTCTGTTGAATTTCAACCTGGCAATGTAAGTTGATATCTTCACAGGTATGGGACATAGGACAGAATTCAAAGTCTTCCCTCTCCTCACCTGAGACAAATGCATATCTGATTGCTTCCTCTGCCCTATTGTCTACGTTATCTTATGTAAAAATACAGATTAACTGAGCCAGACTAAGGCATGAATATTTCCTCCACTCCCCACTCACATGAAAATTGTGTATTCAAAAGGATGCAACTGTTTTATCTTTTTATCTACTGACACAATTTAAAAATATTTCTTGGCTGGGCGTGGTGGCTCACGCCTGTAATCCCAGCACTTTGGGAGGCCAGGCAGGCAGATCAGGAGGTCAGGAGTTTGAGACCAGCCTGGCCAGTATGGTGAAACCCCATCTTTACTAAAAATACAAAAATTAGCTGGGTGTGGTGGTGCGCGCCTGTAGTCCCAGCTACTTGGGAGACTGAGGCAAGAGAATCGCTTGGAGTTGGAGGTTGCAGTGAGCCGAGATTGTGCCGCTGCACTCCAGCCTGGTGACAGAGCGAGACTCTGTCTCAAAAAAAAAAAAATTTCTCTTCCCCCAGTATCCACCCTTTCCCCTTTAAGTACTGAAGCCCTCAAAATCATCTTTGGAGATAGGCATATACCTGCCTCCCTGGCATGCATCCTTTACTATGGCAAATAAACCTCCTAAAATGATTGAGACTTTCCTTGATCGTGTTCTTTGATTTACAGAGTCAAGGTGGGGGCTGGTTAGATCAGATCTCTCTCAGTCATAATTTTCTCACTGTTACAATTTTTGCAAAAGAAGTTTCAAGACCTCAAGAGATGAAGTGAGAGGCATAAGTTGACAATTGTCAGGGTCCCATCCTTTCCCGCCATGGCAGATTGTTTAGAGATTCTGTTGCCTTGTTTTCCTGAAATTTTTTTTTTTTGGAGACGAAGTCTTGCTCTTGTCCCCCAGACTGGAGTGCAATGGCACACTCTTGGCTCACTGCAACCTCCGCCTCCCAGGTTCAAGCAATTCTCCTGCCTCAGCCTTCCAAGTAGCTGGGATTACAGGTGCCTGCCCCCACGCCCGGCTAATTTTTGTATGTTTAGTAGAGACGGGATTTTGCCATGTTCGCCAGGCTGGTTTCGAACTCCTGACCTCAGGTGATCCACCCGCCTCGGCCTCCCAAAATGCTGGGATTATAGGCATGAACCACCACACCCGACTTTCCTGAATTTTTTAAAGAGCAAGTTGGTGAGCCCAAATTGCACACTGTGATCAGAGGGCAAAGAAATTTCTTTGCAAAAGAAATAAAGAAGTGAACCATTTTACAAAACCAAATAATCATTCATCTAAAAGCTTCTTTCATTCATTTGACTAATTTTTTTTTCAATATAATCTACTTAATGGGAAAGTAGGAGGAGGCAGGAATGCATAAAGTTCTGTTCAGTTGGAAATCAGTTTAAAACTCAATGTATCTTCTTGCAGTCACTTAGGCCCAACTCCAGTCTGTTGTTTATAGCAGCAATCTCCAACCTTTTTGGCACCAGGGACTGGTTTCATGGAAGACAATTTTTCCATGGACTGGGGAGGGAATGGTTTCAGGATGAAACTGTTTCACTTCAGATCAGCAGGCATTAGATGGAGCCTGCAACCTAGATCCCTCACATGCATGGTTCATGATAGGGTTCGTGTTCCTATGAGAATCTAATGCCGCTGTTGGTCTGGCAGGAGGTGGAGATCGGGTGGTAATGCTCACTTGCCTGCTGCTCACCTCCTGCTGTGTGGCTGGGTTCCTAACAGGCCATGGACCTGTACCAGTCTGTGGCCCAGAGGTTGGGGACCCCTGCTCTACAGTACAGCCAAAGTGATCTTTTCCACATACAACCTTGTTCATGTCTACTACCTTCCTCTGCCCCACCCCTGAAGATATTTAAATGGCTTTTGATGACACTTAGGATAAAGCATAAAATATTTAATGTGGTATACAAAAATCTGCATAGACTAGACCCTACCTGCCTCCTCAGTCTCACCATGCCCCTCCTAGTCATACTGGCCTCATCTTAGGTCTTCCATCAAGCAGTACTCCTTTTTTGCCTCAGGGAATTTGCACATGCTATTCCAATCATACCTTCCCAACAGTACCCCAAAGTCTTAACTCATTTCAGCATTAACTCAAAAGTCCAAGTTCAAAGTCTGATCTGAGACAAGGCAAGTCTCTTTCACCTACAAGCCTGTAAAATCAAAAACAAGTTAGTTACTTCCAAGATACAATGGGGGTACAGGCATTGGGTAAATGTTCTCATTCCACATGGGAGAAATTGGCCAAAACAAAGGGGCCACAGGCCCCATGCAAGTCTGAAACCTGGTTGGGCAGTCATTAAATATTAAACCTCTTAAATAATCTCCTTTGACTCCATGTCTCACATCCAGTGCATGCTGATTGAAGAGGTGAGCTCCTAAGGCTTTGGACAGCTCTTAACCTGTGGCTCTGCAGAGTACAGTCCCAAAGGCTGCTTTCATGGGCTGGAGTTGAGTGCCTGAAGCTTTTCCAGGTCCAGGGTGCAAGCTGTTGGTGGATCTACCATTCTGGGGTCTGGAGGACAGTGGCCCTATTCTCAGATCCACTAGGTATTGCCCCAGTGGGGACTCTGAGTGGATGCTCCAACCCCACATTTCCCTTTTGCACTGCACTAGTAGGGGTTCTCCATGAGGGCTCCGCCCATGGAGCAGACTTCTGACTGGACATCCAGTCATTTCCATACATCCTCTGAAATCTAGGCATAGGTTTCTAAACCTCAACTCTTGGCTTCTGCACACTTGCAGGCCCAACACCACATAAAAGCTGCCAGGGCTTGGGGCTTGTACCCTCTGAAGCAATGGCCCAAGCTGTACCTTGGCCCCTTTTAGCCATGAGCTGGAGTGGCTGGGACACAGGGCACCATGTCTTGAGGCTGCACACAGCAGTAGAGCCCTGGGCCTGCCCAGCCCAGGAAACTATTTTTCCCTCCTAGGCCTCTAGGTCTGTGATGGGAGGGGCTGTCCTGAAGATCTCTGAAATTCCCTGGAGACATTTTTCCCCATTGTCTCAGCTATTAACATTCAGCTCCTTGTTACTTGTGCAAATTCCTGCAGCCTGCTTGAATTTCTCCCTGGAAAATGGGTCTTTGTTTTCTACTGCATGGTCAGGCTGCAAATTTTCCAAACTTTTATGCTCTGCTTCCCTTTTAAACATAAGTTCCAATTTCAGATCATCTCCTTGTGAACGCATATGACCGTTTGCTTTCAGAAAAAGCCATGTGACATCTTGAATGCTTTGGTGCTTAGAAGTTTCTTCTACCAGATACCCTAAATCATCTGTCTCAAGTTTAAAGTTCCACAGATCTCTAAGGCAGGGGCAAAATGCTGTCAGTCTCTCTGCTAAAGCATAGCAAGAGTGACCTTTGCTCCAGTTCCCAATAAGTTCTTCATCTCCATCTAAGACCATCTCAGCCTGGACTTCATTGTCCATATCACTATCAGCATTTTGGTCAAAATCATTCAACAATTCTCTAGGAAGTTCCCAACTTTCCCACATCTTCCCCATGTCTTCTTCTGAGCCCTCCAAACTGTTCTGACCTCTGCTGTTACCCAGTTCCACACTTGCTTCAACATATTGAGGTATCTTTATAGCAGTGCCCCACTCCCAGTACCAATCTTCTGTATTAGTCCATTTTCACACTTCGATAAAGAACTACCTGAGACTGGGTAATTTATAAAGAAAAGATGTTTCATTGACTCACAGTTCTGCATAGCTTGGGAGACCTCAGGAAATTTACAATCATGGTTGATACAATTACGCTGTGTTTCCACCCACATCTCATCTTGAATTGTAGTTCCCATAATCCCCATGTGTTGTAGGAGGGACCCAGTGGGAGGTAATTGAATTGTGGATGCGGTTACCTCTATGCTGTTCTTGGGATAGTGAGTGAGACTCACAAGCTCTGATGGTTTTATAAGCATCTGGCACTTCCCCTGCTGCCATGTGAAGAAGGATATGTTGGCTTCCCTTTCCACCATGATTGTAAGTTTCCTGAGGCCTCCCCAGCCATGCAGAACTGTGTCAACTAAACCTCTTTCCTTTATAAATTACCTAGTCTCAGATATTTCTTCATAGCAGTGTGAGAAGGGACTAATACAATGGTGGACAGCAAAGGAGAAGCAAGCACCTTCTCCACAAGGCAGCAGGAGAGAGAGAGAGAGCAAAGAAGGAACTGCCAAACACTTATAAACATCAGACCTCGTGAGAACTCACTATCACTAGAACAGCATGAGGGAAACCACCCCTTGATCCAATCACCTCCCACCAGTCCCTCCCTCAACACGTGATGATTACAATTTGAGATGAGATTTGGGTGGAGACACACAGCTAAACCGTATCGCTCCTTTTTTGCATTTATAATTTTTAAAATATCACTTATTCTTCCCCCTCTACTTACTGGAATTTGTACATCTTGCTTCTCTTCTTTTATGGGTTACCATAGAAATTACAGCATGGATCATTAACTCATTAAAGTCTAATGTTAATCAGTATCTTTATCATCTTCCTAAACAATACATAAACCTTTCAAATCTGTCTGGTCATTTTTAATAATCCCTTGTTCCTTGCCTATATGAATTTTTATGAATATATAATACCATGTATCTGTCATGGCACATTGTACATAATAGTTTCACTGCCCTAAAAATCTGTGCTTTACCTATTCATCCCAAACCAGCCTCCTCCCACACCCATAGTAACCATTGATTTTTTTACTGTCTCTACAGTGTTGCTTTTTCCAGAATGTCATATAGTTGGAATTATACAGGATGTTGCCTTTCCATTGTTTTTTTTTTTTTTTTCACTTAGCAACATGCACTTAAGGTTTGTCTGTGTCTTTTCATGGCTTGACAGCTCACTTCTTTTAATCACTGAATAATATCCCATTGTCTGGATGTACCTTCTTTTTTTTTTTAACCTATTCACCAATCGAAGGACATCTTGGTTGCTTCCAAATTTTGGCACTTATGAATAAAGTTCATATGAACATTCATGTGCAGGTTTTTATGTGGACATAAATTATGTTTTTTATTTCATCTTTTATTTTCTTGAATATTTTATACAGGCTTACTTTATTTTCCCTATATGATAATTCCAATATTTGAAGTTTCTGGGGGACTAAATCATTTTTTTGTTGTTGTTGTTTTTGTTCACTGACTCATGGTGGCTTAATCTCCCTGTAATTTTTTATTGTTGAGTTTATTTCATTGAATTTAAATCAATGGAAATTCCAAGGGCCTACATTTGGGATGCTTTCCTTCAGAAGGACTTTTATATACCTCTGCTAAAAGCCAGATGGCATCCGGACCACTTTAGTGTGCCCTTCAAGGATCCTGGAGCTTCAGCTTCCTCATGTTGCCATGGCTCCAGGTTTAGCTTCTCATTCACAGAACTGGTGTTGGCATTTGCAACATAGTGAAAACTCCCATATCTAATTTTTTAAAAAACAGAAATTAATGCAGAAGAATATTACTTCAAAGGTATAGAATTTTAAAACTATCAATGTCACCAACCATAAATGAGAAGATTCGTACATTTGACTATATTAAAATAAAGAACTTTTGTTTGCCAAAAGATAGCATGAAATAAGCAAAAAAGCAAGGTACAGAGTACAAGATATTTGCCACATGTATAATTGATAAAGAATAGCCTCCAGGATATATGAAAACTCTTTCAAATCAATAATAGACAATCACATTGAAAAAAATGAGCAAAGACTTGAACAGAAGAAAATATAAATGGTCAATAAACATGCAAATATGCTCACTCTCATTATTAATTAGGGAAATGCAAGTATAACCACAGTGAGATACCATTAACTATCCTCTAGATTGGCTAAAATTCAACAGTTTGATAACACCAATTGTTGGCAAGGATGTGATGCGGCAGAAACTCTTCAGACTGCTGTCGATTAATTGGTGTGTTCAGTTTGGGAAACAATTTGGCATTATCTAGTAAAGTTGAAGATACATATATCCCGTGATGGCTATTCTACTGCCAGGTCGATGATCTTAAAGATCTCCTAGGATACATGCATCAGGATATTCAAAGCAGCATTGTTCATCATACCCCACACTGAGTACAACACAACGTCTATCCACAGTAAAATAAATAAATACATCATGGTACATTCCTATGATGGGATACTTTACAGCAATGCAAATGAACAAATTGCAGTTCTACTCAACAACATGGATGAATCTCATAAACAAAATATTGAATGACAGAAGTAAGGCACAAAAGAATATACACAGTATGATCCATTCATCTAAAGTTCAAAATGAGGCCAAATGAAATGATGTTGTTTAGGGATACAGACACAGGTGGTAAAACTGTATAGAAAAGCCAAGAAAATGATTATCACAAAAGTCAGGATAGTGGATACCTCTGATGAAGAGAGAGGAGTTTATGACCAAGAGGGGACAAAGAGAAGGGACTGGGAGAGGGTATGAGGAGGGGTTCTGGGAGTAGGAAGTGTTTCATTTCCTCACATTGGTATGGTTCTGTATGTTTTCCTTTCATGATGTTTCATCAACGTGTATATTTATGTCAGTTATATTTCATAATTGTTTTAAACAAAGGAATGATCAGCACAAGGAGCGGCAGAGGTATGACATCCAGGAAAAGTGCACGGGTAGCTTCACCATTGTTGGTAATGTTCTTAAGTTAGGTGTGGATTCATGAGTGTTCATTTTTATGCTCATAACTTACATATAGTTTATATGTTAGATACATCTTATACGTTAAATATGCATAAGCAATTTATAATAAATTAAAAGCAGAGAGGAATCCTGATAGTAGGAAATAGGATGGTTTGCACCAGGATTGTCATCTAGGAAGCTATCGTATAGTTAATCTGGACATAATAAGAATGTTAGAGACTGGAGTCACTGCCATCTCTTTCAGGGAAGAGATTGACAGACAGGGGCCATATTTTCTACCATATTATTCTCATTCCCCTGACTACATACATAGATGCTAAAACTATAAAGCAAAATCATGAAATGTTTATCTCAAAAGTCAGGATAGTGGATACTTCTGAACTGGAGGTGGGCACCCCTCTTTCTTATCTTTTTGTCTTCATAGAAAAGTACAAACAGACATATGTACTAACCAAATTTCGAGGTTCCTAAATAATGGAGACTAACTCTCGGTTAGTTAGAGAGAAAATGAATTTATTGAAAGGACATTACATAGCTCACAAAATTGATGGAAAAGCTGAAGAATGAGGCTTGGAACTTGGAAAGGAGCCATGGGAAATTAGGCAGCCCGAAATAGAGACCAAATCAATACACAGGAAGCATCTGGTTAGTATCCAACTGCGTCTGTCATTGGCACAACCACCATCGGACATTGGACAGTACCCTTATTGCTTCCTCTTCCACCTCTGGAAAGATTCTAAGTGCCATTTGCTTCTTTCTGTTACTCCAGAATCAAGGTCTTAGGTAGGAGTGTCTGATTGGAAGGTCCTGTGCCCAAATTCTAGAGACAAGGGATCTGGAAAAGGGGCTATTTGTCCATACTTAAGCTTCTTTATTGGATTTTTTTCCAAATAGGAAGTGTTAGATACTAGGAGGCCAAAAATGAAAAACTCCTATCACAAGGAATATTAGAAATAAACATATCTGGCCTCTGCCTATTCACAGCGAGGAGAAAAGATGAATAGGATCAGTTAAGATCTGTGAAATTCACAGGGCCATGCTTTTACTTGGAGACAAGGGATTCTGCATAGTCACTGAACTGAAAGGCAGCCAGGCTTTCTCTTCCTTCTGCTTTGCAGTGCACCACTCTCTCTTTTCTAGTTTTTCTGCCTGTGATTGGCAGTGGGAACTGGGGTGGAATTCTGATCAGTCCTGCCAGGCCAGGAAGCTATCTTTAATTCAGGAAGGTGAGATGTGACCCTGCTGCTGTCTCCAAACTGGCCAGCATCAGAGAACTCTTCAAGGGTATGTTTTTGGGTGCCTGACCAACCACGAAGACAACTGACATTTGGGCCGGGCATGGTGTAATCCTAGCACTTTGGGAGGCCAAGGCAGGAGGATCACATGAGCTCAGAAGTTTGAGGCCAGCCTGGGCAACATAGTAAGACTTTGTCTCTACAAAACATAGAAATATTAGCTGGATGTAGTGGTGCACGTCTATAGTCCCAGCTACTTGAGAGGCTGAGGCAGGAGGATGGCTTGAGCTGGGGAGATTGAAGTTGCAGTGGATGGTGATAGCACCACAGCACTCCAACCTGGGCAGGCAACAGAGCAAGATCCCATCTCAAAAAAAAAAAAAGACAGCTGACATTTGGATTCTTGTTTGGCTGGTGATCTAGTTTTTCTGTCATGCAAAACCCTGGAGGAAAAGAGGGATGGGTGATAGGAATCAGACTCTAAATTCCACCCTAAACTTCCAGTTAGCGGTGCCTTAGACTGGCTGGTGATACAACCTAATATGAAATGGCTATATCAGATTCATCTCTTTGAGAATCTGAACTTGGAAGAACTGAGCCCTCAGCAGATGTGGGGAGAGAAGAGACACATGTGAGAGGCTGTGTGATAGTTGCCTTAGTATTTGATGACGCTGTGATCAGCTGCAGGCCATAGTCTCCCTACAAATAGTTAATGAACACACTAATGAAGTTCAATCACGTTTATGAATAAACACTGATTAAAACAATGAGATAGATGTCTTCTTCTTTTTCTTTTCTTACTCAAAATGTCAGTAACCCTGTTGGCAGGGGTATAAGAACAGTTGTGCTCTTACACTTTGCTACTGAAAGTATAGATTGATAGACTTTCTGGAAGACAGCTTGGAAATACATAAATACATACTGAAACTTTAAAATTATGCGTGTCCTTTGACCCAACAATTACACTTCTTGGAACTTTTTTATTTTTATCTGTTTTAGAGATAGGATATTGCTCTATTGCCCAAGTTGGCTTCCAACTCCTGGGCTCAAGTGATTCTCTCACCTCAGCCTTCCGATAACTGGGACTACAGGCACACGCCACTGCACCCAGCCATTGGAATTTATCCTAAAGAAAGAATTTAGGATGTGAAAAAAGATTTAGTTATAAAAGTTCATTCATCACAATGCTATTTACAATAAGAATATTTCCAAACTGTTGGAAACAATCTAAATGTCCAGCAGTATAGACTGACTAAATTATGATGGAAGCTTAAAATAGTATATTCAGCCATTAAAAATGGTTTTGCAGAAACTTACTTTTAAATGAGGCTTCTGAGTCAAAAACAAAAACAATCATTTGTAGCAAAAGCAGCAGCCCAAGCAACATCCTATGTTGGTTTCCAAGGGTCATCGTGAGGGCGAGATGGTACCTGCACATGCAGCGGGGTGCATTACAGGAGAGGAGCCCTGTAAAAATTAGGAAACTCTGATCTTCTATATAACTGCCAGAGACCTGCCCATCATCCTCTCCAGAGAGAGAGAAACCTTAGTTTACTCTGGAATGTAAGCAAGTCTTGTCCAGGAAGGGAGGAAGAAGAGTTCTTTATCTTTACTATCCTGGACCATCTCCAGGGAGGTAAACATGTCTACGCTTTACTATCCTGAGATGTCTCCTTATATAAGTATTCTTGAATTGTTTGCAATTGCCTTTGATCAGAGGACCTGAGCCATGCAGAAAAGTGAGATGTTCAGGGTAAATCTTCTTCTAACATTGATTGTATGTGAAGGGCATTAGATGCAACTGTCAATTTTTTTTTCTCAGTTTGAAAAAGTTTTTATTTTTTATTTCCCATTTTTTAGAGACAGGGTCTTTCTCTGTTGCCCAGGTTAGAGTACAGTGGCATGATCACAGCTCACTGCAGCCTCGAATGCCTGGGCTCAAGCCTCAGCCTCTCAAAGTGCTGGGATTATAGGCATGAGCCACCATGCCTGGTTTTGAAAAAGTTTTAAGAGAAAGTTTGGGAAAATAATATTGCATAAATGTATTTGACATGGACGTTGTTTAGAATATGCTAAGTAAAAAAGTGGATTATACATGGCATGTAGTAAGATCCCATTTTTTAACAATTAGGTATAGGTGTTTGTCCATGGAGAAAAAAATCTGGAGGGGGTATACCAATATATTAATAATGTTTATTTTTGGGTGAGAGACAGCATCATTTGTTTTCAAATGTTCTTTCTGTTTATATGTGTTTTGCTTTTTCTCCAATGAATGTAGTAGTTTTTATGATTAAAATTTCTTTTTCTTTTCTTTTCTTTTTCTTTTTTTTTTGACAGGATCTTACTCTGTTGCCCAGGCTGGAGTACAGTAGTGCAATCATAGCTCACTGCAGCCTTGAACTCCCAGGCTAAAGCAATCCTTCTGCCTCAGCCTCCTGAGTAGCTGGGACTACAGGTGCATACCACCACATCTGGCTAATTTTTAAATTTTTTGTAGAGACAGAGTCTCCGTATGTTGCCCAGCTGGTCTTGAACTCCTGGGCTCAAGTGATCCTCCTTCCTTGGCCTCCCAAAGTGTTGGGATTACAGGCATGAGCCACTGCACCTGGCCTTAAATTTTTTCTTTGTATCAGAAACTATAATTCCTCTTTTTCTTTCTGTCTTCTATTGAGGGTAGATATCAGTAATATGGGTTTTTTGTTTTTTGTTTTTTATTTTTGCTAGTTTAGCTAAATCTTGGATAAAATTAAACTTTCCTATATGAGGGAAGAGAAAAGGGTAAGAGGAAAATAACAATACTAAGAGAGAGGATGGAGGCCGGGCAAGGTGGCTCACACTTGTAGTGTCAGCACTTTGGGAGGCTGAGACGGGTGGGCTGCTTGAGCCCAAGAATTTGAGACTAGCCTAGGCAACATGGTGAAACCCCATCTTTACAAAAAATACAAAAATTCGCCAGGTGTGGTGGTGGGCACCTGTAGTACCAGCTACTCAGGGGACTGAGGTAGGAGGATAGCTTGAGCCCAGGAGGTCGAGGCTGCAGTGAGCCTTGAGTGGGCCACTGTACTCCACTGCACCAGACAAAACCAGAGAGAGCATGGGGGAAAAGTAAAAACAGGGAAACTTGGGAGAAGAGGCAGGTCTTGCGGGGGTTTGAAGTGAAATGCTGATTGATATAAACTCCTTTATCCACAACCCTTACAAAGTCAGTAAATTCCTTGATGTTTTCATATGAGTGGAATTTTTAGTGGGAAGCTCAGAGAAAAGGAAGAGGAGACAATAGTAATATAGGTTGCATTTTGGGTGTTGTATAGGTGCTTCAAACGAATGTGCTTAGCTATATTTAGAATAAATGATCACCTAGAATAGTGGTTCTCAAACTCTTAAAAGTTATTGAAGATCCTAAAGAACTTTTTCTAATGTGGCTTATAACTATGTATTATTTACCATATTAGAAATTAGAACTAAGAAATGTAAAATCACAAGAAAATATAAACCCTCACAATGATGACTTCGTTACGCATCGGGTAGACTCTGGAAAACTCCCTTCTACATTTGTTGGTGAAAGAGGGTGAAAAAGACAAATAACAAGTTAGCATTATTATTAAAATAGTATTGACTTCATGTTCTCCCTGAAATGGTCTTGGAGTTCCAAACCAAACTTTGAGAACCACTGACCTAGACAATTAATATTTTGTGAGGTAGGATATTGACTTCTACTTCTGCCCCATTTTCTCTTTTCTCTCTAGTGTTCTGTTGTTTATATATTGAACCTCTTCTGATTCTTTTATCTTTTCTCTTCTGTTGTTCATTGTCATCTTCTTGTTTTTCTTCCCTTCCCCCCCCACTCCTCCTCCTCCTTCTTATTTTTTCTTCTTCCTTTTTCTTCTTTCTTCCTGCTCTTCTCCTTCCTCCTCCTCCCCTTCCTAATCTTCCTCTTCCTCCTTCTCCTCCTCCTCCTCGTCCTCCTCCTCTTCTTTTTTTTCTGAGACAGGGTCTTACTATGTCACCCAGGCTGGAGTGCAGTGGTACAACCACAGTTCACTGTAACCTCAACCTCCTGGGCTCAAGTGATCCTCCTACTTCAGCCTCCCAAGTGGTTGGAACTACAGGCACACACCACCACACCTGTCTAATTTTTTAAAAATTTTTTGTAGAGATGGGGTTTCATTATGTTACCCAGGCTGGTCTTGAAATCTTGGGCTCAGTTGATCCGCCTGCCTCAGCCTCCCAAAGTGCTGGGATTACAGGTGTCAGCCACTGTGTCTGGCCTCTTTTTTTATTTCTTCCTGGGAGATTTCTATAATTATGTTTTCCAACCTAATTCTTTGAATGCTGCTTTAATTTTTCATTTTTATTTTTTGTATATAGCATCCTGTTTGGTTTTGGGTATAATATTTTCTTAAATTTCTTTGAGGATATGAATTATTGTTTTCCTTTCCTCCCTATATGATCTCTATTTCTTCCAAGTTCTTTTTAATGCTCGTTGTCCTCTTTGTCTTTTGTGTTAGAAAATTTTCCTCAAATATCTGATGTTATTTAGTTGTTTGCCTGTATTTAAGAGTGAAGCACTAAAAACTGAAACTGTGTGACTAGCTGGGGCCTGTTTACTGTGGGCCTTGCTGTAGAATGCTCACAGTCATTAGAATGACCTTAGCACTATCTGACAAATCCATGATAATGCAGAATTTGGTTGGATATCATTTAATGTCCATAGGGGTGTGACCCTACCATAAAGAAGGACATGAAAACATTTTGGGATTCTACCAACTCCAAAAAGGTTTTAACAGACTGTGATGGTTAATATTGAGTGTCAACTTGATTGGATTGAAGGATGCAAAGTATTCTTCCTGGGTGTGTCTGTGAGGGTGTTGCCAAAGGAGATTAACATTTGAGTCAGTGGACTGGGAGAGGCAGACCAACCCTTAATCAGCTGCCAGCACTATCTAATCAGCTGCCAGGGTGGCTAGGATAAAAGCAGGAGGAGGAAAGTGGAAGGACTAGACTGGCTTAGTCTTCTGGCCTCCATCTTTCTCCTGTACTGGATGTTTCCTGCCCTTGAACATCAGATTCCAGGGTCTTCAGCTTTTGGACTCTTGGACTTACACCAGTGGTTTGCCAGGGGCTTTTGGGCCTTTGGCCACAGACTGAAGGCTGCACTGTCAGCTTCCCTACTTTTGAGGTTTTGGGACTCGGACTGGCTTCCTGGCTCCTCAGCTTGCAGACAGCCTATTGTGGGATTTCACCTTGTGATTATGTGAGCCAATACTCCCTAATAAACTCCCTTTCATATACACATTTATCCTATTAGTCCTGTCCCTCTAGAGAACCTTGACTAGCACACAGACTTAAATAAGAATCCTGAGGATCCAATGGAATGACCATAAGTATCTTTACAGGTAGTTGGAAAACATTACATATCTAAGGAAAATTGAAGAAATGTAAAACCAAGTAGTGATGAAAGATGTTAGCTACAATATTTTTTTTGAGACAGGTTTTCACTCTGTCACTCAGGCTGGATGCAGTGGCAGATCATGGCTCACTGCAGCGTCAGCCTCCTGGGCTCAGGTAATTCTCCCATCTTAGCCTCCCGAGTAGCTGAGACTACAGGCACACACCACCACACGCAGCAGATTTTTTGTATTTTTATTAGAGACAGAGTTTCACCATGTTGCCCAGGCTGGTCTCGAACTCCTGGGTTCAAATGATTCACCCGCCTTGGCCTCTCAGTGCTGGGATTACTGTGCCTGTCCTAGCTACAATCTTATTTGGGGTTGCAAACTCCAGGAATAAAGGAATATTTAGGACTGAAACTCAAGGACTGGATTTTAGAGTCCAGAATGTAGTGACTACAGAAAGGAACTTAGCTCGGCAATCAGAGTCACAAGAAATATTTCCAGGGTGTGTTATAATTCCAAGTCTCATGCTCAGCTGAAGTGTTTGGTCAGAGTAAACTCAGCCAGCTGAGAAGATGATGTTCCCCTAAGTGGAAAGGCAATGTTTCTTCAAATAAACAACTTTCTTTAACTTTATGAAATTTAGAATTTAGAAAAGTTACAAAGTAAACATATGGTATTAAATGTTAGTTAAAATCCTTATTTTAGGTACTCCTTTTTATTCTTTTTTTAGAGATGGGGTCTTGTTCTGTCCTGTCAAGGAGCAGGTGTCCCTGAGAACCCAAACATTCCAGAGAGTATCTGAGAACCTACCTGGGAAAAAAGTCCCATAACACACACAGTAGGCAAAGAGCCAGAAAATTAGTTTAAAAGCAGCATAGGGATGGGAGGCAGCATGGGCCTCTAAAGCTGTCCTGCTGCTGTCCGGTAGTACCTCCTATATAAGTCCTAATAAACTCATCTACTTGCCAAACTGGACTTGTCTGAGTCATTGTTTGGTCTCTTGGCTCCCTCCCAGCTTGGGGGAAGGTTTTTCTATATGATTCCAGGTTTTTCTCATTACAGGCATGATAATGCATGCATGTAGTCCTGAGCTACTTGGGAGGCTGAGGCAGGAGGATTGCTTGAGTCCAGGAGTTTGAGGCTGCCGTGAGCTATGTCAGCACCACTGTATTCCAGCCTGGACGGTACCTTGCTAAAAAAAATAAAATAAAATAAAAAGGCATATTAGAGAAACAGATTAGCCTGTGATTCCAATTTAACATATAAATTGTGTAACTGACTTAGATTTGGGATTCAAGATTTAACTCTTACTAAATTTATAACAGTATTGGACCATTTAAGAGACATTAAGTCTTATTGTATTTATAAATTTAATTATCATGAGACATTTCATTTGAGAAGTTATTTGTAGGAGCTTTTCTTGGGAAGTTTTGTTATAAGCCAATTGAAGAATTTAAAATGAAAATGAAATTATTATACACTAGTAATAATTTTCATTTGTTTGTTTGTTTGTTTGTTTTGAGACAGGGTCTCACTCTGTCACCCAGGCTGGAATGCAGTGAGGCCATATCAGCTCACTACAACCTCCACCTCCTGGGTTCAAGAGATTCTCCTGCCTCAGCTTCCTGAGTAGCTGGGATTACAGGCACGCACCACCATACCCGGCTAATTTTTTTATTGAGACGGAGTTTTACCATTTGGCCAGGCTGGTCTTGAACTCCTGACCTCAAGTGATCTGCCCACCTCAGCCTCTGAAAGTGCTGGGATTACAGATGTGCACCACTGCACCCAGCCATGTTTGTTTGTTTTTTGAGACAGAGTCTCACTCTGTTGCCCAGGCTGGAGTGCAGTGGCACAAACATATCTCACTGCACTCCTGGCCTTAAGCAATCCTCCCACCTCAGCCTCCCAGGTAGCTAGGATTACAGGTGTTTATTACATTTATGAACATGATTTGAAAATGATTAAGGGAATTAATTAATTAGATGCTAAAAATTCCCTTAAAAGTTAATATTGCATTTTGGTAGATTTTATAAACCTACCAAATCAGATCTGGAAATTGAATTTAAAAGTTTAAGGAAGAACTAGGTTTTAAAAATTGCAATAGGTAAAATATGAATTAAAAAGAACAAACTGGTCTCTGAATAATTTTTCTGTGTGCAAAAAATTGCCATTAAATGCATAAAGTACCCACATTGACAATTTGATGAGAATTGGAAGTTTTTATTGAGAAATTCCCATATGACAGTATATGTGGGTCATTTCTCTAGATTGTCCAGTTTCCAAGAACAGTCCTTCAATCCCTTGCCTGTGCAAGAATAACCTGCAGCAGGGCTGGCTTCATGGGCCAGCATCCCATGCAGTCTCACAGGGCCCTGCTCTTAGAAGGACCTCACACTTGTTCTAATGCTCTGCTCAAAAAAAAAAAAAAAAAAAAAAGGCATATTAGAGAAATAGATTAGCCTGTGATTCCAATTTAACATATAAATTGTGTAACTGACTTAGATTTGGGATTCAAGATTTAACTCTTACTAAATTTATCACAGTATTGGACCATTTAAGAGAAATTTTGCCATCTTGAAAATTTTATTTTAAACAAGGAGCCCTACATTTTTATTTTGCACTGGGCCCTGCAAATTCTGTAGCCAGTCTTGCCCTGTAGTCAGAGTTGTGGCAGCCAAGCAGTGGGAGAGGGCTGGAGTTTCAAAGGTCAGTGTGCAGACTCTCCCCAGTCCCTGAGTTTTCTCAGTTGCCTCCCTGTCACCCGCCAAGTTGTGCCTATTGTCCACCAGTCCGTGGTCTCTCCAGTCCAACTTTAAAAGATCCACTTTCCTGCCAGGGTCGAGGGGAGGAACTGTCAGCTGGCCATATGGGCTAGAGGAGGAGGAGATGAGGGGGATATCTAGTTCCCCTGCTTTTGCTAATTCTGTGGTAGGAATTACCTTGCCTTTTTCATTTGTGTTTTTGAGACAGGGTCTCATTCTGTTGCCCAGGCTGGAGTGCAGTGGCATGATCATAGCTCACTGAAGCCTTGAACTCCTGGGCTCAAGCGATCCTCCCACCTCAGCCTCCCGAGTAGCTAGGATTACAGATATGCACCACCACACCCAGCTTGAATCACCTTGTTTTTGAGGCTTTCTCCCCTGCAGACACTTGCAGAATGGAAAAAGTTGAAACTTAATTACCAATTAGCCTATTCCAAAATTTTGCTGACATCTCAACTCTAATGTATCTCCTTTCTCATTATTTGCCCTTATGGATTTATGCCTTTTGTTCCTTTATTTAGGTTTTGGGAGAAACAGGAGAAAATGCAGGTGTTCAATCTGCCGGGCATGACAAGTAGTCTCAATTTAGCTTCCATAGAAACAACTACTTTTCTCCTTAGTACTCGATTTTTGTTGCTTTATGTAATACTTAATCAAATGATATAATTACAATGACAAGTACAACTGGCATAAATAAGCTTAAGAACAAACCCATTTTGGCCGGGCGTGGTGGCTCACGCCTGTAATCCCAGCACTTTGGGGGGCCGAGACTGGTGCGTCACGAGGTCAGCAGATCGAGACCATCCTGGCTAACACGGTGAAACCCCGTCTCTACTAAAAATACAAAAAAATTAGCCGGGCGTGGTGGCAGGCGCCTGTAGTGGAGGCTAAGGCAGGAGAATGGTGTGAACCTGGGAGGTGGAGCTTGCAGTGAGCCGAGATTGCGCCACTGCACTCCAGCCTGGGCGACAGAGTGAGACTCTGTCTCAAAAAAAAAAAAAGAATAAACACATTTTGACTCTTGGTAAATATGCACCTCAGTTAGTGGGGACAGAAGTATGCGGGCATTAGTCATTTTACAGAAGGAATGAGAGTTGTGGTTAAGTTGGGCAAGTTGGATTAAATGGAGATTAGTCAACTGAATTTCTATTTTAAATAAATGAATATAAGGCATTCATTAAGAGGGTGCATTATTGAAAGTCTAAATGATTTGGCTTCTTGGACAACCAATTTAACTTTAAAGAAGCTAATCTGTCTTTTTTTTTTTTTTTTCTTTAGAAAAGAATGGGGTTTCATTCTTTTTGCCCAGGCTGGAGTGTAGTGGCGTGATCACAGCTCACTGCAGCCTCAATCTCCCAGGCCCAAGCGATCCTCCCTCTTCAGCCTCCCAAGAAGCTGGGACTAGAGACACATACCATGACACCCGGCTAATTAAAACACAATTTATTTTTGTTTTTGTTTTTGTTTTTGTAGAGACGGGGTCTCCCTATGTTTCCCAGGCTGGTCTTCAAGGCTCAAGGAATACTCCCGCTTTGTCCTCCCAAAGTGCTGAGATTACAGTTGGGAACCACCGTGCCCAGCCTAATCGGTGTTTTAAAAAGCCTTAAGCAAACAACTGCCTTTCTGGGATCAGAGTCTTTTCTGCACTTTGACATGGGTAGTATCGAAGAGTCCAGAGTAACCTCCTGACTCTTGGCCCCTGCTCTGTCCTAACTCCCAACAATCCCTGCCTCTGCCTTTATCTCCTAGTGGACTTTTGAGCTGCTTTGACCTCAAAGACCTTGGTTTGCATGTATGAGTCATACCTTGTGAGGCTCCCTTTCATAGGTACCTGGCTGTTTAGCCTCTAGCCTTTGGGGAATTCAGGGCAGACTGACTTGTCTTTCTGTTGGCTTCCTCCAATGCAGGATGTTAGCTTCAGTTTCTCTGCTCTACGTCAGTTATCCATTCTTTGTTTTCCATCTTCCATAATTCTGACATTTTCCATCTATCATCACCTGTATTTGTCTTTATATTTGAAGAGTTTACATCTCTCTTTTTTTTATTTTATTATACTTTAAGTTTTAGGGTACATGTGCACAACGTGCAGGTTTGTTACCTTCACAGATGGGAACTGAACAATGAGAACACATGGACACAGGAAGGAGAACATCACACACCGGGGACATCTTTTTTAAAAACATTGTTATCCCTTTACTATCAGTTTAATGGAAGTTCTGAGGGGTAGAGAATCACTGCTTCTCTTGAGTAATTCATGTTTGACTTTCTCTCTACTGTGGTAGGTTCCTATTTCCTAAGCTGATATTTCCTTCATCTCCTGATTCTTCTGAAAACAGGAGTCTCAGTTTTTAGCTTTCTAGACAATTTGAAAAAGACATCTACTCAGCCTTCAGAGCCCTATTTGTTCTGTGGTTAATATGCAGCCAGAAACAAGTCAATGTAAGTCAGCTTTTGCAAATATCAATTAGAACTTAGGGGATGTGTCAGGATAAAACTTAAAGTGTAATTGGTTTAAGTCAAGCTAACTCTGGGAAATTTCCTCTTGATAGAAAAATAATATTCATAAGGTCAGATGAGCTTTTTTCCTTTGACTGTGAAGAAGGGAATATTTAGGGATTGGAAGTTAAAATTTTCCTTAGAACAAGATTTAGATTTGTAACATTTCCTAAACTCACAGCAATTGTTTTTTTGTACAATTGCATGGCACTTTCAGTTTCAAAGATCCTTTTTTTTGGGAGGTGGGTAGAACTTAAAATAATACCTTCCATCTTTAGTACAGTTGTTGGTGGGGTATTGGTTCCAGGACACCCCCACAGATAACAAAATCTGCAGTTGCTCAAGTCCCTTATATAAAATGGCGTATGTAGTATTTGCATGTAACCTATGCACATTTTCCTGTATGCTTTAAATCATCTCTAGATTACTTATAATACCTAATACAATGCCTACACATCACTTCTTTCACATAGATTCAATGTAGTACTAGGTGAACAGCAAATTCAAGTTTTGCTTTTTGGAATTTTGTGGAACTCCCCACCCCCAAATATATAATATATATTATATTATATATTTAATATATATTATATATAATATAATATATATTATATATTATATTATATATAATATATATTATATAATATATATAATATAATATATATTATATATTATATTATATATAATATATATTATATAATATATAATATAATATATTATATAATATATAATATATAATATATAATATATAATATATTATATATTATATATAATATATTATATATAATATATAATATAATATATAATATATAATATAATATATAATATATAATATATAATATATAATATATAATATTATATATAATATATAATATATAATATTATATATAATATATAATATTATATATAATATATAATATATAATATTATATATAATATATTTTTATAATATATAATATATAATATATAATATATAATATTATATATAATATATTTTTATAATATATAATATATATTATATATTATATATAATATATAATATTATATATATTTTTTATATTATATATAATATATATATAATATATAATATATAATATTATATATATTTTTTATATTATATATAATATATATATAATATATATTTTATATTATATATAATATATATTTTATATTATATATAATATATTTTTGTATTATATATAATATATATTTTATATTATATATACTATATATATTTATATTATATATACTATATATTTATATTATATATACTATATATTTTATATTATATATACTATATATTTTATATTATATATACTATATATTTTATATTATATATACTATATATTTTATATTATATACTATATATATTTTATATACTATATATATTTTATATACTATATATTTTATATTTTATATACTATATATATTTTATATTTTATATACTATATATAATATTTTATATTATATATATTTTATATTTTATATATATAATATATAAAAAATATATAATATATAATATATATTATAATTTTACATATATAGTTTATTTATATATATATATATATATATATATATTTTTTTTTTTTTGAGACAGCATCTCGCTCAGCCACCCAGGCTGGAGTGCAGTGGTGTGATCTCGGCTCACTGCAACCACTGTCTCCCGGTTTCAAGCAATTCTCCTGTCTCAGCCTCCTTAGTAGCTGGGATTACAGGCACCTGCCATCATGCTCAGCTAATTTTTATATTTTAGTAGAGACAGGGTTTCACCATATTGGCCAGACTGGTCTTGAACTCCTGACCTCAGGTGATCTGCCCACCTCGGCCTCCCAAAGTGCTAGCATTACAAGCACGAGCCACCACACCTAGCCTCCCACCAAATATTTTTCATCTCCAGTTGATTGAATCCATAGATTTGGAACCCATGGATACAGAGAGCTGACTGAATATAACTTTTTCACATATTTGGGGTTTTTTTTTTCCTGCAGAAATGTAATCTGTTCTTTCAGAGTAGAGATTGTTTCTGATACATCTTAGCATCTCTGAGTGCCAGAATGAGGGCGTACCATAAGGTCAGGCACATAGAGCTTGTTTAATCTATCAAGCCATGAGTGAGGAACTACTATAACTCTAATTTTATAGCTGTGGAAACTGAGGCACAAGCTACACAGCTGTAGTAAGAGGTAGAGGTAAGAGGTAGTAACTTATTTTACAGAGGGAATGAAAATGGTGGGTAAGTTGGACAAGTTGGTTCCTAGGATAGCACCAAGAGGAACTGACTCCACTGATTAACCAGGTTAGCTGCCTCCTACCCAAGCACACTGCAGGATTTGCCTTCAGTGACAACATGCAAGGTGCTTTCTGGAGAGGCATATCTGGGACTTCATGGAGCTTGCAGAATCGGTTGTATGGCTGCTGGCTAGTAGGTGTTTGACAAGTTTGGCCTGAGACTATCTCTGAAACATACCACCTGAAGCATGGTTGTGGAGAAGCCCCATAGCTCAATCTTAACTATTGGAGGCTACTGATACCTGCCTTAAAGATGTTATTAATAATAAATATGAATGACCAAATTGACTTAGGTTAATTTGTAACCTCCTTCTCCCTTAGTTATCTCCAGCCGAAAGAAATCTAGTCTAAGAGAGTCACAAAATATCTTGTGAAAATTTACCACAGGCCTCAAACAGAGACTCGGGGGACTGAAGTCTCTGACATGAAGCGCTTCCTGCAGGGTATAAGCATTTGGAACACGGGTAAGGCCTATGGGCTAAAATCTCCAACCAGCAGCGGTTAGAAATTCAATGTTGTCCCCAAGCACTTTAGATCTCCTGAGTGTTTTGAATTCCAGTGGGAAGGGAGTTCTGATAAAAGGCAGCTGAGTTTGGAAGGATTGTAGCCTCAGGATGGCTCCTCTCCCTTTTGACCCATGGTTGAGGAAATTCTGCCTCAGCAGCCCTGTCTCCCTTTCTGCATCCATCTCATAGTCCCCACTGGTGATCCCCCATCTCAAGTAGCAAATTCCAAAGACGTTGGAGAATGTTGGCCTTGTTGGTTGTCTCATATCAGAAATAATCTGAGAGTTGCTTGTGAATTGCAGGACTATTTAGATTTTGAGGTCAGAAGCGTAGAACTGGTACTTTTTTTTTTTTTTTTTTTGAGATGGAGTCTCACTCTGTTGCCCAGGCTGGAATGCAGTGGCGCAATATCCGCTCACTGCAAGCTCTGTCTCCCGGGTTTATGCCATTCTCCTGCCTCAGCCTCCCGAGTAGCTGGGACTACAGGCGCCCGCCATCACGCCCGGCTAATTTTTTGTATTTTTAGTAGAGACGGGGTTTCACCGTGTTAGCCAGGATGGTCTCAATCTCCTGACCTCGTGATCCGCCTGCCTCGGCCTCCCAAAGTGCTGGGATTACAGGCGTGAGCCACCGCGCCTGGCCAGAACTGGTACTTTTAAAATGTCTTTTTATTTTTTAATTAATTTTTTTTAAAGAAATAGAGATGGGGTCTTGCTATGTTGTGCAGGCTGGTCTTGAACTTCTGGCCTCAAGCGATTCTCCTGCCTTGGCCTCCCAAAGTGCTGGGACTACAGGTGTGTACCACTGTACCCAGCCTTTAAAATGTCTTAAAAAGTGAAAAACTATATTTGAATATAAATAAAGAATTAAGAACAACACTTGAGTATTGAGACTATATTATCCAATACAATTGAAACTATAGACCATACTCTCTAGACTTTCACACAAGCTTTTCAGTTTTAATTTCACATAATTTGAAAAGTGATGTACATGTGACTATCGAGCATTTGAAATGTAACTCATACAACTGAGGAACTGAATTTTTTATTTTATTTATTTTAAGTAACTTAAATTTAAATAGCCACTTGTGAGTAGTGGCTACCATCCTGGTCACCACACATCCAGAACATGGTGATAAGCCTGTATCAGGATAGTCTAGGTTATGTTGCAGCCACTGAGAACCCCAAAATCTTGGTGATTTATAAGAACAAATGTTTATTTCTTGCTTGTGTTATGTCCCCATTTTGGGTTGGCTAGAGACCCAGATGGCTGCAGCAGCCACCATCTCATGTGTTGCCCGTCATTATGGAGAGGCTTGTACCAGCACATAAATGCTCTAGTCCCGAGGGTACATACATCACTTCTGGTCACAGCTCACTGACTAGGACTAGTCACATGGCCCCATCTAACCAGGAAGCCGAGAGTGAAGCCCTAACTCTGTGCAGAGATCCTTAGCAACAACTGCCACCAACATTAGCCCCCCCTTTCAAAATACAGAGAAGGAGTCCCAAGGGATAAAGAGAGTAGTGCTACTTGTGTTTTCTTGAAAAATGGAGAATTGAGTTTCTCACAACTCAATTATTTATTACCTCCTATGTACTTATTAGCACAGATTTATCAAAAACAGGTGAGGTGTGGAGCAAAAAGCAAATTTCAAACATTTTAACAAAAATAAAAAATCTTTACATAAATTTAGAGCTGACAACAGTCAGCATGTCTTATTAGTTGCATGTAGGAAATATCTTTTAATAAGATATGCAATGCAAGGAACAATCAATGGATTATTTTTTATATGTTTGGGATGAAAATGAATGGAAGAAAGTATATCTGTTATTTTTCTCAGTGCAGCATATAAATTGTACATTTTTCACTAGCAAGGAATAAAAAGTCATTTTCTTTAAAAATGATAAATTGCTAGGGACATTTGTGGATTGTGATTGTCTTAAAAATGAAAACACTAAATATTTATTAACTGGACAATGGATTGTTTCTTTCCAGACTACATCAAAGAATCAGAGAATTATCTAGCCCTACATTTAACAGCATGTCTTAAACTCTTTCTAGACCATCCACAATATTGTTTGAACATCTGAAGACATGGGGGACTTGCCATCTGATATCTGATAACAGACTTCCTGTAAAGCAGGACTGGTAGTTTCCTGATAACAAATTCTTCAATATGAAGATATGGATAAAGCATTTGGCTGCCAATAATGAACTGCACCAAAGTCACCAATTCAAACCATGCATAGTATCATCAGTGATGATGATGATGATGATGATGATGATGATGATAATGTCACATGTTAAAAATGTCATATAGATTTTAGCATCTTGAGGACCTGATACTCTGTAACAGTGGTCCCTAACCTTTTTGGCACCAGGGACCACTTTCATGGAAGACAGTTTTTCCGTGGACCAGGAGAGGGGGTGGTTTTGGGATTATTCAAGCACATTACATGTAGTGTGCATTTTATTTCTATTATTATTATATTGTAATAATATATTTTATTATAATATAAAATAAGTATACAACTCATCATAATGTAGAATCAGTGGAAGCCCTGAGCTTGTTTTCCTGCAACTAGACTGTCCCATCTAGGGGTGATGGGAGACAGTGACAGATCATCAGGTGTTAGATTCTCATAAGGAGAGTGAAACCTAGATCCCTCACATGAGCAGTTCACAATAGAGTTCGTTCCTGAGAGAACCTAATGCCGCCGCTGATCTGACAGGAGGCAGAGCTCAGGCGGTAATGCGAGCAATGGGGATCGGCTGTAAATATAGATGATGCTTTGCTCACTTGCCCACTGCTAACCTCCTTATGTGTGACCTGGTTCCTAACAGGCCACTTACTGGGGGTTGGGGACACCTGCTCTATAAGATATCCTTCTAGAATGATATAGTACTAAGCTGATGCTCAAGAGAAATTTTGAACTAAATGTGTAAATTCGGCTACCTATATAAACAAGAACTTCCTAAATCATTCTGTTCCATAGCAAAACACAACCACATAAGCCAGTTCTTCACATCTAGGCACCACAGTGTTTGTTAGATATAGCTGTGTCCTTTACAACTGGTAGCATGGAAAGAAAGAGAAGTCTGCAAAGATTGAACAAACAGCATGCACTGTGGTATCCTTTATTTAAAAATTGTGAGCTGACTACAGTTGTAGTGTTCTCATTTACCATTCTGATGGCATAATAAACCAAGAGAACATTAACACAATTCCAAGAAGCCATTAACCTGTAACACACATATACGCCACACATGCACACACACAACATACACGCACACAAAGGTTATATTCTGAACACAAAAGTGATAGAAAAAAGCTTTGAATGCACTAAATCAAATAAAAACCCTTTATTATAATAAACTGTGGCAATACTGTGGCTATTATGAAAAATATTGTAACTATTTTAAAAGCAAAAGGAAAAATACTGGCAGTTTGAAACTAGCAGCAAAAAGCAGATAAAAATAGAATGGAAGATAACATAAGACTAATATCAAAATTCTAATGTTGATACTGTGTAGGATTGCACTGAAGTAATTTTAAATTGGTTCTTAAGGAACTCTTAAAAAGTCCCTTAAAAATATTAAATTGTTGCACCTTACAAACAGTGGAAAAGAAAAAAAAGTATTTGGAATGTTACACACACACACACAGAGGAAATGTATTAGGTCTATCATCAATTATGGTCTTTGTTTATGACCTTCAAAAAGTTTTATAAAGAAAAAATTTAAGTGCCAATGTAGTGAAAGAAAGTTAAAAATTCCTAAAGACGCAAGTCTGAGTGCATTTACCAGGTCTAAGAATATATTTAAAGGTTGGGGGCAAGGCATGATTGATGCACATTTAAGAAGAAAAATATGGAACCCATAAGGTAGGTCAAGTTCTTTGGAGAGTGTTGAGAATGAAGATGTATTAAACTCTGGCTATCTTGGAGGAGATTCCAAAGTACATGGAGTTCTCCAGCTCTTTATCAGTTGAAATCTGTTTCATCGTGGCCAATAGATAATTAAGACTAACTTTTCAGCAAACTGATTTCTCCTACATTCAAACACAAAAATCTTTACCACACGTTCAGAGCTGATATTCTATAACAGCACAAATAAGAATCCTGGTTTACAAAGGAAACCACATTAGCAAGGATATTTTTTTCCCCATGGGTTCTTAACCAAATGTCTGAAGCTGCTAGACATCTGCAAAGAGGGGATAAGTTTAGATTTCCTACTGATTTTGGAAGAAAAATATTTTCCTAAGGAAGCTGGAGTCATCCATGAGCAGGGACCTGTCTTCAGAGTCTAAGAAGCATAATGTCCTTAATGCTTAAACTCATGACAAGTTGAGAGTCAGCAAAACTGGCAGGTGGAAGGGGAAAGAGAAATGGAGAGTTTGAACATCTGCAGTGTACTTTGGAATAAAGTGGCTCAACTGCTTTCAGAAATGAATTGCTGGAGTACTGGGAGAAAACCCAGTTCTCTAGAGTCAGGGGGTGGGGAGAGGGAGGCTTCCCATCCCCAGGAACCCTCTGGGCTGAGCTGTGGCCCAGAACTCTTGTTTTGGCCTTATTTTTCATGAGCGCATTCAAGTGGAGAATTTATGACTTTGCCCAGATAAATATTTGGTTTGGTTACTTTCTCTCTAAAATCAATTGGTCAGTCAAGTTACTGGTGATTTCCCTAAATGAAATCTAGCTGCACTAGTATCTTAAGGTGCCAGCTAACGTAGATTAATGCCCATCAATAACGCTGCTAGGTATCAACTGCTGTTTCTGAAGAATCAACCCACAAATGACCTAACCGATAATCTATCACACTAGGTGCTTTTACTATCTTGAGTTTTTTTTTTTTTTTTTTTGAGTTTTAGAGAAATAGTCCTTTTAATATGACTTAGAAACTGCTTTTCTCTGGCTTTGTTTCACTCTTCTTCCTCTTCCCCTTCCCCTTCACCTTCCTCCATCGTTTCCACAATGAGCTCTGCTGTGCAGGTGGCTTCTCCAAGACTGTTGACAGCCTTGCAGGTGTACTTGGCATCGTCATCCCCGCAAACATCACTAATAATTAAAGAGCAGTTCCCGTCCTCATCGTAGTCTATCTGGAAGTGGCGGGACTCCCTGATTGACTGGTCATCTTTGAACCAGACAACCTCGGGGTCTGGGTATCCTGCATCACAGGGAGAGAACACAAGTTGCAGGAACTGTTATTCAAAATTTCTTATCAACTCATGCAAGCAACTTGTCAGCTACCACTATTGATTAAGGTGGTTAAGGAGAAAATTTTGATGTTGGCCTTTATCGACTGTTTTGATATCTACATTAGAATATGGACATGTCTTGTAAATACCAATATCTGAAACCCCAAATAGAATATTTTAAAGTTGTTCCATTTCCCACACATGTTGGACTAGCACCACATCCCACCTATTAAAAAACTTATTTAATAGTTTTTTTATTTTTTTTAAAGTGATGAGTCTCACTCTGTTGCCTAGGCTGGAGTGTAGTGGCATGATCGTAGCTTACTGTTGCTCAAATTCCTGGGCTCAAACCATCCTCCCTTCTCAGCCTCCTGAGTAGTGAGACTATAGGCATGAGCGACCGTGCTCAGTTAAACATCCCACCTTTCACTTTTTGGGGGGTAGGGGGGCAGGGTCTCATTCTATCACCTAGGCTGGAGTGCAGTGGCATGAACATGGCTCACTGCAGCCTCAACTTCCTGGGCTCAAGTGATCCTCCTCCCTCAGCCTCCCAAGTAGCTGGAGCTATAGGTACATGCCACCATGCCTGGCTAATTTTTTAAAAAGTTTTTTTTTGTAAAGACAGGGTCTCCCTATGTTGCCCAGGCTGGTCTCAAACTCCTGGGCTCAAGTGATCCTCTGACCTTGACCTCCCAAAGTGCTGGGATTACAGGTGTGAGCCACCACACCCACCCATCTTTAAACAGACATAGAGTACTACCTGAGGCTAGGCATGGTGGCTCATACCTGTAATCCCAGCACTTTGGGAGGCCAAGGTGGGCAGGAGTTCAAGACCAGCTTGGCCAACATGGCAAAAATAAAAATTAAAAATAGAGTACTACCTGAAATACTGCTCCAACTCCAACTCTACACCTAGATCTGAATACCTTCTTAGATTGAAAATACAATTTTCTTTTTCCTTTTTTTTTGAGACAGAGTCTCACTCTGTCGCCCAGGCTGGAGTGCAGTAGCGTGATCTTGGCTCACTGTAACCTCCGCCTCCTTGGTTCAAGTGATTCTTGTGCCTCAGCCTTCTGAGTAGCTGGGATTACAGGTGCGCGCCACAACACCCGGCTAATTTTTGTATTTTTAGTAGAGACAGGGTTTCAGCATGTTGACCAGGCTGGTCTGTATCTCCTGACCTCAGGTAATCTGCCTGCCTTGGCCTCCCAAAGTGCTGGGATTACAGGTGTGAGCTACCTGTGCTCGGCCGAAAATACAATTTTCTATCTTTTTTTTTTTTTTGAGACAGAGTCTCACTATGTTGCCTAGGCAGGAGTGCAGCAGCATGATCTCGGGTCACTGCAACCTCCAATGTCCAGGCTCAAGTGATCCTTCCACCTCAGCCTACTGCGTAGCTCAGACTACAGGTACACACCACCACACCCAGCTAATTTTCGTATTTTTTGTAGAGATGGGGTTTCACCATGTTGCCCAGGCTGGTCTTGATCTCCTGGACTCAAGTGATCTGCCTGCCTTGGCCTTCCAAAGTGTTGGGATTACAGGCGTGAGCCACTATGCCCAGCCTAAATTTTCAATTTTGTATAACAGTTTAAGTGAAATAATTTAAATGAAAAATAAGAGTCAAAACAAAATGGGAACAAGGGATCTTTCTGGAGTGATGAAAATGTTCTAAAATTGGATTGTGGTATAAATTCATTAAAAATAATTGAATTGTGCATTTAAAATAGGTGAATTTTATAGTATATAAATTATAACTGAATAAAGCTAATAACAGCTATATAAAACATAATTTAAAAGAGCTGATAATATTGCTAAGAAGAAGAAAGCAATATTTGTCTTAGTCTGATCCAAAGCAGGTAATTTGCCTATGGACAATTGGAAATGGACCTCACCAATGAGCCTTTATGCATTAGTCATATCTCTGCAAAGTTCAGCATTAAAAAATAAAATACACATGCATATAAAATATATATTATATGTATTTAATGTGTATGTGTACATATATATGTACAGAAGCATTACCAACATTATGCATTTTGTTTGCAGGTACATAGTATATACATGTACCCCGCTTTTAAAGTCATATATATACACATACCTTTAAAAATACACAATATATTCCACCTGACTTTCTCTTAAATGTTGGTGAAGTATTTTTATAGGAAAAAAATTGTAGCCCTGATACGGTTTGGATATTTGTGCCCCTTGAATCTCATGTTGAAATGTGATCCCCAGTGTTGGAGGTGGGGCCTGGTGGGAGGTGTTTGGGTCATGGAGGCCGATCCCTCATGAATGTCTTGGTGCCCTTCCCGAGGTAATGGGTGAGTTATTGCTCTGTCAGTTCATGCGGATCTGGTTGTTAAAACGTGGCACGTCCTTCTCTCTCGCTCTCTCACTTGCCATGTGACATGCCTGCTTCTGCTATGATTAAAAGCATCCTGAGGCCTCACTGGATGCAGATACTGGCACCAAGCCAAATAAGCTTCTTTTCTTTATAAATTTTCCAGCCTCAGGTATTCCTTTATAGCAATGCAAACAGGCTAATATGAGCCCTAACCAGAATAAAAATTATACATAAGAAATCAAGAATTCTAATGTTCTTTTCAATGTTGTTTTTTCAAAATAATTTTAGAAATTGTTTTTTTGAAGTAATTAGGAACACCCAGACCATGAGGAAAATTGGGTCAGGAAGAGCTGGTCATAAAGTACCCTCCACTCCCATGCCCTGCACTCTCAGTGCAAAAGTTTCAATTTTGTTTTTATCATAACAGCATCCATATGCTTTAATTTCTCATCAGAGCCCCAGGCAAAAGTTACATAAATATCAATGAAACAATTCCAAAGAGAAAATTAAGTATGAAACAATCCCAAAGAGAAAATCAAGTACAAAATGATAATCATTATGTTATTTTAAAACATTCAAAAAGGAAAAGAAACTTCAGAAGACCCAAATGCAATGGTAATGGTGAGAATTGCAAGCAGTGGCTCCAGAGCGTTCAGCAGAATCCCCAGTCCGAGAATTTTCACATTATCAAAGGCAGCACATCCACTTTCTTTTAATTGAGTGAGGAAAGGAAAATGACTATGGTAGACGAAGCATTGATAAGGCACTTTGATAATATAAAGATGCAGAAGAAAAACTATTTTTTCCATTCCTAACTTTGGGTTATTTTACTCAAAAGGCATTGTCTAGTCACATTGCTGGAGAATCAAAGAAAGTGAGAGGCACAGTTTGTTCTGACTGCTGTACTGTGCTATGCGGCCTTGGGAAAGTTGCCTAATAAACTTCTGTGCTTTATTTGGTCAGACCAAAATGGGCGATAACCCACCACCCTGGTTGGCAGGTGAAAGTCACAGACTTGAAGCAAAGAGCCTGTCTTATCTTGTCCCTTCTCTTTCTAGACGGTTGCAATCTATATGAAAATGGAAACGCTTTGTGTCATCAACTTTGCTCATTTCTCAGGTGCTATGCCATGACCCCTTAAGGTCCCTTGAGCTCTGACCACTGACAGGTCTGTGGCTGCATTATTCCCAGCAGGCAGATAAGCAGCCTGGGGAAGATGGTGCCGGCTGAGTGCTTTGTCCCGGGTGCCTGGCTCCCAACTGGCCTCAGTCTGAAGTCACAATGCATGCACTCTCTCTGTACCTGCCAGTCCCACAACTTTTCCCTTTGCTCTGTGACATCTTTACAAGATCTAAAAGGTTCCCCCTTCTCACGTATGTCCCCTCACAGAATCCCCAGAGCCACTCCATGACTTAGCTATCATCTTACAGCAGAGGGACCGTAACTCAGGGGAGTTGGACCACCATCCAAGGTCACACAGCCTGTGGACGAGTAGCAGAGCCTGCCGATTCCACATCCTATGCCTTTGTGCCAGCCTTCCTTTGAGGGCCTCGTATGGGCAAGTCACATGCTTTTCAGCAGTTTGCAAAGCTCATTTCACTAAGCATGTTCCAAAGCCAGGTAAGTCCATGCAAGGCCATTTCTAAACTTAGGTCTAGTGGCTGGTGTAAGTAGGTGAAATTTCAAATGTGCCCCCTGGGGAAGTGACTGAAGGACACACCTTCAGGAGGTGGGAGTGCAGGGCATAGCCCTTTATGAGCAGCTCCTGCTGACCCAGTTTCCCCCAAAGCTTGGCGGTTCCTCATTGTCCCCAGCTGCACAGAACTGACTTCTTGCCCAGGGTGCATGGTAGGGACTCTACCATCCAGCCACACCCTATTCATGGTGAAGAGAAGCACAGCTACAACTTACCTTCAATCTTGCAGTCAAATCTAGCAGCACTTCCCTCCACAACTTCTAAATCGCGAATGGTCTTAGAGAAATAGGGTTTTACATGAGGCTTTTCCTCAGCAACAGCCTCAAGGAAAGCTTGGGACACATCTTCTAGAAGACAGAGAAGAAGACCAGGTCATTTCTTCACTCGTTGTTCTCGCCTCGCCTCTAGCTTAAAGAAACTAACTTTTAAAAAAGTTGCTATGATTTAGCAAAGAAGCCAGCTTTGAGAACTGAATCATAAGCACGCCTTTCTCCTGGGGACAGGTTGGCCTGCTGCCAAATGGTTTTTGGCAGAAGAAGAAACTGTGCCCAAGCTGAGGAAGTGATCAGACTCCCCCTTCCCCTTATGCTGACATGTTGAAAGAGGAAATCATCTTTAAAAAGGATTTCTGGCTGCATTTCATGCTGTTTTAGGATTCAGCTGAGGGTATCTGAGCAGGGCAGGACCTCACCAGCCTTCCTAGTCTTGGTATCCCTCTGCCTTCCTTCTGCAGCAGGTGTTCCACCTGCTTTTTACAAGGGAGGAGTCAGGTCCTAGCCGCATCTTTAGCTTCCAGTGGCTCTTTCTCCATGCTCACACTGCCTTCATGCTGTGTGACTGTGGACCAGGATGTGGGATTGGTTCAGGGAAAAGCTGTAACTTGGAGGGACACCTGTATCTCCTCCCTTCCCTTCAGGCTAGTCTGGGTCATCTGAGGAGGGGCAGAAGTGGCTCAGGAGGGACCAGGCCTGTGTGCTGCAGTCTCTATCCCTGGCTGTGGGGAAGCTCCAGAGCAGGCAGTTGCTGGCCTCACCAATAACCCTACCTTTGCTCACCAAGGGAATCTAAACTCAGATTCTCACCTGTGGATACAAAAAGCACCAGGCAGGGAGGGACAGAGGGTGTCTCTGGCCAAATGAGATAAGGGTCTGGCCCTGCATGCAACTGAGGCAGGAAAAGGCTGGGGCTTTCACTGAGGAGATGGACGGGACAGCATCTAAGATGGTGAGCAAGTAACTGACCCTATTAGTCTCCAGGAGGAGACCTGCCAGTCCCAGTCTGCCCAGTTCAAATGACACGATTCAGCATCATGAACAATGCCAAAGAATGTGGACCATATGAGTTAATTTTTATTTAAAACAAAACCACAAAGATGGTAGAAAATAGAATATTTTATAAATCTTACACAACTACATGTAATTTTAATGTTATTTTTGCCTATTAATATAGAATATCACTTTTGCCATAAGAACAAAAGAAGATTTTAATACAGTCTTTGTTAATTTTAACACAAAATATATGAAAAAGCATAGCTGAGGTCATCTAGTTCTATTAGACAAATAACAACTTTCCCCCCGAAAATAGTTAAGCTTAAAGTTAAACGATTAAGAATAATTATTAGACTTAGTAATTGTCAGGGCAACCCAAAATTACTTCTGAATTTATCCTTGCAGGGAATATTAAAAAAAAAAAAAAAAAAAAACCAACCAAAACCTCAAAATGCCCCTTTGTTCCCCAACCCTTTCTTTCTCACCAGCTGGCTGGAGAAACTCCTCCTTACCTTCAGATTCTAGTTTTTCTGCATTGAGCGGGCTGGTTGGTGACCCTGTTGAGGATTTCCTGCCACTGAGCCCTGAGATCATTGCCATAGAGGACAGTCTTCCAATGGCTCTCACAGCATTGCCCGTTTTCTGGAAAATAGACACGAGGGTTGGACTCAGGCGTTGTCCCTGGTTCCAGCTGGGTAGTGCGAGGGGCTGCAGGGAGTAGAGCCCAGCCCCAGAGAAGCAGCTGTTCCCTGGAACAAGGACCTCCTGAGAGCCGAGGTTCTGCCAGAGGAGCGAACCCAACCTTGCTTTGCTCAGCACTGTCAGTGTGTCAGAAGATGTTCAGAGAATGGAATGGGGCCTGGAACTGATGTGTGCGTTAATGTGACTAAACAAGGTCAACATGAGACAAAAACCCTTTTCATACAGTGCTTCAACTCCCATAAAAGGGATAGTTTATATAAAGCAACTGCAGGCTGAGACAGCTCCAAAGACTTATTGCTGACTGGGCCTAGCGGGGCTATTTCTCGTAAAACAATGCCAGTGATGTGATTATAATTGGCCAAGAGAATAGTTACTACAGATCCCACAAGTCCTGATGCAAAAATAATCATAATAATAATAACACAGCATCCTGTTGACCTTGGGCAAGTCACTTAACCACTCTGAGCTTCAGTCTCCTTCTCTAGGAGGGGGCTGGACAAGATGATCTCCAAGGTCCCATTTAGCTCTGTTTATAATTCAGAGACTTAAAAGATTTTGAGAAACACTCTGGCTGGCCCCTGCACAAGTCCATGATGCAGTGAAGCTCTGGAGGGGAGCTCTTCCTTGGTGTGCATTCAGGCACCAAAAAGAAGCATTGAAGAAATAAAAGGCAACGGCACTTTGCTTCTCAGTGACTAGACTTGGGAGAGGAAAGAATTTCTGCTGAAAAGGATCAGAACTTGAGATGTAATTTATTTACATTGCAAAAATTCTACCAAGCATAGGATCCCTAATAATGTACAATTGTGTCTTATTGTTTCTTTTCTTTCAGTAAGTTTTTCACCTTTTTTCTAAGGTTAACAGGAATGACTAAGATAAGAAAACTAAGGCACAACCAAGTCTTTCCACCCCTGCACCCAAAGCATCTTTTTTAGGCATCTAAAAGCTGTGCATCTAGACAACAGATGTCACCACAGACTGGCTACTTGTCCCCCCTGAGAGAGGGAGGAAACAGCCTCTTCATAGGCAAATGGCTTGTACTCATTGCATCTCAAACTCTGCCAGCAAAGCCATTTTCCTCCTCAGTTCACTTCACATGCTCAAGTACTTCAGTAAAGCCTCACAATTTAGGACTAGTTGGAAAGCCAGTAAGCTTCAGTAAAAAGACTGATCATTTTGAAAGTAAATAACTTCTGGGTGCTAAGGAAACATACAGAAAATTGTGTGCGTGTGTGTATGGTTAAAGAGGAGACCTACTGCAGTGAGCGGGATGACCTTACTGTCATGCCTCCTGCCATCCTTGCTGCAGACTGCTCTCATGCACTTTGGACAGACATTTCACCTTGCTCTGTCCCCTGGCCATCCCTTCTCACACACATCACACTGTATGGTGTGGGTATGTTTCTGGCCTCTGCCACCACAGTGAGGCTGGGTCGCTGAACAGAATCCACGCAGCCCCAGGTGGAGGTGATGAGGAGGGGAAGATGGTGAGAGATGAAAACTGAACAACTTAACTGTGCGCAGAACCACCGTGTGGCCCTGCGGAGAATGCCTCTGCAGGCTCAGGCCACGTGGCAACCTTTCATGCTCTTCTGGGAGATGTTACTGGTTCAACCTGTTTGTTGTGCTAGACAGAGTGTAGAGAGAGAGAGACCCAGCTCTTCCCATGGGAGGTTACCCTGCCCTCAGGAACAGGTAAGAGGTGGTACCAGCCATGGCAGCCCTCCCTACGTAGTCAACGTCAGACCAGCCTGCTTCCTAATCAACCCGATTCTCAGACTCGGCCCTTCTCTGCTCTCCATTCCCTTTATCCAACACAGATTGGTTTGTCCTGGGCTAGGAGCCTCTAAACCCAGAGGGTTCATTCCCAACAAGGGACAGGTTAGTTCTCTAACCCTAATTGCTGGGAGACCTTGTGCAAGTCAGTTCCCCTCTCTGGGCCTCAGTAGCCTGGGAGCAGAAGATTCTAATCTTCCTGCAGTTCCAGACCTCTACAGAACGACTCTGGTTTATATCCATAAATGTGTAGCAAGGAACACCCGCCTTGAGCCCATGGGCTCCCCAATTCCAGACATCAGGATTGGGACTGATGAGGACTGTCTTCACCTGTGTGGTGTGGCGAGACGATGTCTTTTTTCTTCCAGATTTTATTTCATAACAAAATGACTAAAATGAAGCTATCAGAATGAGGAAACAAAAGAGTTATAGCATTTCAGAGGAAGTAGTAAATATATTAACAAATAAATATGTCTCACATAGGGAGAACTTTTCTAAAAGATGGAGATATCCAGCATATAATTTTTAAAACATAGAAAAATATTTGGAAATTGATTTGTGAAAAAAAATTGCCGAGGAAGTTATTTGTCAGAACTAGAAATGAATATATCAGTATGTTCTAGTCTTCCAGTTTTATGCCTTTGAGCTGACAATTGGTTGTTGCTTTACTGACCAAAGACCTTTGGAAATTTTTGGAACATCAAGATCGCCAAGTTTTGATTTTGTAATTTCTCCCTTTTTCTTGCTTGAGGGCAATTGCCCAGGCTGGGTTCCTGTGTCGCTGGTGAGCAGTATCTGCACCAGCCTCCTTCATGCAGCACAAATTCCCTGCCCCTTGGAGAGCTTGTGGGGCCAGCCATCCTGGCTTGCCCAGGCAGGCTTGTGGAGTTTCCCAGGATTAGGGTCTTTTGGCACCAATACTAAGACATTCCCTGACAAACACACAGCAAGCTGGTTACCCATCAAAGCCCCCCATATATACCAGTAGCCCCAAGACTACAGTTTCCCCTGAGCAGTGCATACCATCCAAATGGGATGGCCAAGAATACTCCGTGCTATACTGAGTCCAGTGTTTTCTCCCCTAATGCCCTTGGTCCATACTGCTGGGGTCTTTATGGTTCCCAGAAAATAAAGATGGCTACCTACGGGCCTCTGATGTCTAGTCTTTTGCTTCCAGTGTGCATGCGGAAACCCTGTTAATCTGCTCAACCTACCTGCCCCCATTGCTACACCTTTCCAACATATCTTTGTAAAATTCTTTTAATATAAATTTAAAATATACCTTCTTTCGGAATAACTTGATTCTAAGATGAGTAATATGATTAGTCATCTATACCCAGCCTAGCTTTGCTTGTAGGGATTTGTTCCCATGTCACTTCATTCCTTCTAGGGCTTTTTATGAAAACCACACCAGAATAACAAGAAGGTGCCTTCTCTGGCACAGCTGCAGAGAGTTCTGGGCCACCTGAGCCTGATCTTCCCCTCTCCCTCTGCCCCCGCCCACAGCCCACTCCACCCCACTGCACAGAACCTTGGCTGCTGCAAGAGGGAACCCTCATATTCCAAGGGGAGCTAAGGCCCTGGTGATTGCAGTTAAAATGCAGAAAACATTTTCCTGAGGGAGCAACGTAACATGAAATGGTTAGAGCTGTTACCAGGGAAGCTACTCTTCAGGGAAACTACTTGTTGAATGGAATTTTTGTGGACAACTTTTGTGTGCAATTTTGTGGAAAAATCATTTCCAAATGTTGCCATCTATACTAAAATATAAAATTAAGGTTCATTCTCTGAATTCTACCCTTTTCTTCCCCCGCCCTTCCAGAAAACCCTATTGCTAATAATGCCGTAAACAAGAAGAAAAAAAAATTGATTAAAATATCAGCATAGGCTGGGCACTCAACACTTCGGGCAGCCAACGCAGCAGCATCGCTTGAGGCCAGGAGTTCAAGACTAGTCTAGGCAACACAGTGAGACCCTGTTTCTACCAAAGGAGAAAAAAAATATTAGCCGGTCTGGTGGCATATGCCTGTAGTCCCAGCTACTCAGGAGGCCGAGTCGAGAAGATTGCTTGAGCCCACGAGGTTGAGACTGCAGTAAGCTATGATTGTACCATTACCCTCCAGCCTGGGTGACAGCATGAGACCCTGTCTCTTTAAAAAAAAAAAAAAAAAAAAAATCAGCACCACTATGATTCCCTGACTGATTTAACTGAAAAATTCCCTTTGCCTCCTCTCCTGTTTCCTCATCTCTTCTCTGCTCCTAGCCCCTGGGTTTAGGCATCCTCCTGGCTTTAGTTCATCTGCAGATGTTCCCAGGTGATAAGGCTGCCCCTTAACCTATAGCCTCAGCCAAGCAATATCCACTTAGACTCGCTGCTCTGAGGACTGCCCCGCCCTGACATCAGCTTCCCTATCCTTTCCAGAAATATTTCTTTGAGACCTGCTGGCTACAGGATTATTAATACAGCTGACTTTGACTTTGTAGATCCTCCCCCACTTTTTTAAAAAGAATATTTGCTACTCAGATCCTAGTGGCACCAAAAGGTAAGCAGCTACAGATGTTTCAACTCACCTTGCACTTGAGGGAGGCCTGGAGACCCACCTTCCCATGAGGGGTGTAGCCAGGAACTGACTTCCATGGTGGAGGAGCACAGCTGATATGTGCTCGGGATGGTGGTCACTTAAACTCCACACTTGTGGCCCCCATTCGCCTTTGCTCCCTCTTTCAACCTCTGAGTGACACTCTACTTTTTGAGGCAACTGTGATTTAGTCACCTGGTGTGGTAAATGACCAGTGTTCCAGTTGCCTCCAACACAGTGATTTCCCTTTTCTTTGCCACCCAGGCAAAGTCTCAATGCCCCTGGGTCCCTTGAGTATCCAGCTAAAAGACTCTGCTCCTGTCCAGCCGAGCCCAGCCGGAATGGGTCCGGCTCCCACCTCTGTGCCTTCTCCTCCACCTGTGCAGTCCTCTTCTCTGTATTCTGACTGAGGTTCCACACCTAATTCAAACTCCTGCACCTGGGAGCATTTCCTCATAATCACATCCAACTCTGGTTGCGACCAGGTCCGTTCTATCCATACACACCCATGGCTATGGAGAACTATCCGGATAGTTTATACATCTTGGTGCGTGTTACATCCTTTCATGTCTAGTTGCTTCAGTTCCCCATTGCACTACATAGTCCCTGAGTAAGGAAACCATGTCCTCCCAATTGCTTGAACCTGGGAAGCAGAGGCTGCAGCGAGCCGAGATCGTGCCACTGCACTCCAGCCTGGGTAATGGAGTGAGACTTTGTCTTGAGAAAAAAAAAAAAAGAAACCATGTCTTCTCCAGCAGCCTAAGAATTGTAATTCTAGGTCGGGAGTGGTGGCTCACGCCTGTAATTCCAACACTTTGGGAGGCCGAGGCGGGTGGATCACGAGGTCAGGAGATTGAGACCATCCTGGCTAACACAGTGAAACCCCATCTCCACTAAAAATACAAAAAATTAGCCAGGCGTGGTGGTGGGCGCCTGTAATCCCAGCTACTTGGGAGGCTGAGGCAGGAGAATGGTGTGACCCGGGAGGTGGAGCTTGCAGTGAGCCGAGATCATGCCACTGTACTCCAGCCTGGGCAACAGAGCGAGACTCCATCTCAAAAAAAAAAAAAAAAAAGAACTGTAATTCTAATTGTGGTAATAAAAATGATAAAATAGGTGATGATGGTGATAAACTGAAAAACATCCTGTGGTTTTGGATAATAATTTTATCCACCCATGCCTTTTATCAGAGGCAGTCTTGGGGTTAAGACTATGTGTTTTGCAGTCAAGCTCTGGGTTTGAATCCTGACCCTTCTGCTTATTAGCTGTGTGATCCTGGATGGCTTTCCTAACCTTTTCTCTGCCTCAATTTTGTCTGTAAAGTGGGGATAATAATAGTACCTGCCTCCTAGGGTTAAAAGATTTAGTGCATAGGTAGTGCTTTAAATAGTCCCTGACAGATGGCCTACCTTCATACCTATTAGCGACTGGGATCGCTTCTGGACACTCACCATGTGCCAGGCATTGTACTACTAAAGGCCACATGAGGATGATCTCGTGTAATTCTCATAATTATCACAACAATGCTGTGAAGTTGGTACCACTATTATCCCCGCTTTATAGATGAGAAAAATCCACAGCAAGGTTACATCATTTGCTAAGGACACATGGCTATTAACATACAACCTTCCTAGATGGTGGGACCATGTCTCTCTCTTTAGATCATGTGCCCTCCTTCATCATAAAGAAATGTGAAACCACCATACTACCACCCCATTCTCAGGGTTGACAAATGGACCTTAAAGTGATGTTGCTCATCCCAAGCCATGAAGACACAAAATGTCATTGGCTTAACCTGAATAAGGGTTTACGGTCCCCTGGGGCAAAGGTGAGCAGGAACAGAGAGACAGCTAAGCTAAGAATCCATCCCATCTCCTTGAGAAAGGGACTCTGCACTCAGGACTAAGCAAACCAGTGTACCTTAATCAGCTGCCTAAATTGGTCCCAGACTACTTCAGAAATAAATTTAAACTTTCTTGGTGTGAGGCCAGGGCAAGCTGGAAATGAAAGTGGCTTGAACAACACAAATATGAGGGGCAACATCCCAGTCCAAAGTGACCCTCGCATTACCTGCCATTTCCTTCTTGCCATGTACTTCTTCATCCGGTCCTTGGAGAGTTTCTTGGCCTCCATGTTCTTGGTATCTTTCATTAGCCATGGATGCTGAAGGCACTGCGTGCAGTCCAGGCGGTTTCTGACAGAGGCAGAGATCAGGAGATTTTTGAGCAGGAGGAGACCTCAGAGACCACTGGTTAGTTCAGAAATGGGAGGCCACCTGTCCCTGGTCATGAGGGCAGAGCCCAGGGCCCCTGCTCCCGGACCATCCACCGTGATCAGGATCACTGTGCTCTTCACCTTTCTCCTCACTTGGTCTGGGTCACACTAACCAGAACCAGCATGGGTTGGTGTTAATGAAAGCCCAAGCACCAAGGAAGTGACTGGGCTCCATGGCCTGCTCTTGGGATCGAGGAAGAGTAAGTGCTGCAGGGCAGACGTTTCTGGGATTGGCTGGCACCCTATTCCAGGGTGGCGTCATTCTGCTCCTCCCATGAGGGCTGGGGCCCACAAAGCCTAATCCTCCTGCCACCCTGTCTGGAGGAGGGGAGAGTTAAATCCTAGGATAAAATCTCCAACAATCACTGAACTTTCATGTTTAATGTCTTACGGTGTTGTTGAATATCAGGTTTTTCCATTACAACTCAAAGAAGTAGGTCCTGCCTATAACCTATGAATTATGACTACTTTAGAACTGCGCTGAAACTCACTTCATCTTTCTGAAAGCTCTGGGGATCTAGAAACATTTTAGAGCCATTGCCTTAACTGTAACAGGACTAGGAAAGCCTAAAGAACCAAATGCCAACATACATAGAAAAATGACTGGAAAGAAGTATAGCAAAATGTAGTGATCTTTAGATAAAGGGATTATAGATGATTTAAATTTTATTATATTCTTCAAATCCTCTATAATTTTCATGCATTATTTTTATAGTAGGAAGGAATTTTTTTTTTAAGTGCTGATAGGTGGTGATTTCTGGTTGAAGAGAGGCTGGGTATAAGAGTTTATGGGAATTTAGTGTCTTGATCTATTTGAATAAGATCAGTTCTTTGGTGAATCCATTTTATGAGCACAGAGGGATCCAGTACAGCCTGTTACTGACTTAATTCAAGGTCAGATGAGAAAATAAGATATATACACACACAATACCTTGTTTACCAAATCTTCAGTGAATAAAGCTTGGATGACAAAAGCCATCCTTGTACCAGAGTTACTGAGGAGGTTTCCATCTCCTGAGGCACCTTGGGTTTGGGGGTCCCTCATATTGGAAGAGAATTTAGACTTCCCACAGTATCTCAGTTCTCCTTGGGTCATGCCCATTTCTGATACAGACTGTGACAGCAAAAGGCTAAAAAGATCTCATTGTCAAGGAGTGTAGAATGGGGCCTCTGGGGGAGTTTGGCCCTGAACTGGCTAAAAAGGACTGAGAGTGGGGTGCATCACAGGAAAGCCTGACAGAGCCATCTGAGACACTCCAATATTGCTCCTTCAGCAACTAACTGTGCCTTCCTGCCCCAAACAGCCATTCTTCCTCGGGGGAGCCATCGGCAGCCCCGCAAGGCTGCAAAGTCACCTGGGAGTGCAGAGCCTCCTGCCTGCCCTGGAGCCAGGCCCCTCCCCTTCTCTCTAGCACGCCACCCATGTCAACACCACCCTTCTTGGCAAGGCTACAACTGCTCCCTGGGATTGCCAAGTATAGCTCCAAGCTCCTCGGCACCCCTACAGTCAGGCCCTGCCTCATCTAGTCACCTATTTGCAGAGTGGGTGAGCTGCCCAATAGGCCAGCTGTTCTCACCTGAGTCCCACTGCTCCCTTTCCCTGGGCAGCTCTCCCTACACATACAGAGCCCAGGACAGTTCCTTCCAGGAGATTCTGTCTAGGCACACCCACTGCCCACCTTCAGCCAACCTCCCACTCTGGTCTCCTCTACAACTCCAAGCTCCAATCTTCTACTGAAACACAGAGGGCTTGAGTGCCTGACCTTTCCCCACAGCCCATGCATGCTGACCTCCCACCGTTCACTTCCCTATGTTCACAGCTGCAGCAGGCACAGGTGGGGAACCTCAACAGAGGAGGAGCTGGGAGAGGGCTAAGCCCAGTGGTCTGGGATCATAGCCTCCCTTTGGCCAGATGTTAGAAGGTACCTGGCTGTATTCAAGCAGGCAGTTATTAAATAACTGAGATATAAAAAAACACTAAGCCAGAATAATAATAATAATCTGGGGATATGATCGGGACCCACAGAGAAGATCTAAGATGCCCGTGTCCTCTGCTCTTGCTTGTTGAGAGGGTCCTTCCCCTGCAGCCCCTGAAGAGGGCTATGGCTGGCCACAACTGTACCCAGAAAATAAGAAGGGCGGTCATTATTCACACAGAACAGCTGCCCCTTGCTCTGTAACGTGGTCAAGTGTCGCTTTTCAAGTCAGGTGTCTGAGCCTCTGAAGGTGAATCCCATGTCTAGCTCCAGGGGGCAGGGCCTAGGAAGTCGCCTCCCCAACCCACATGCATTTGGGTCTCTTACCATGCCCACCCTCCCTTCCTCAGGGAATGCTAGGAACGACCCAAGGCGGGGTGGCAAGGAGGGCACCCCAACAGGCAAAGGAATCCCCCTTTGCTTCCCAACACAGGGCAGGGAGTAGGGAAGCAAAGACTGAAATCCCAACTCATTACTTCATATCTTTCTTCAGCAGATTGCTGATGAAATCCTTGGCATCGTCGGAGATCTCATCGAATGCCTCGTCGTCGAAGTCCCAGGTGGCTGAGGTAACGTTGGCCAAGGTTTCGTTATCGTTGTCTCCCATGAAGGGGGAAAGGCCACTGACTCTGGAGAGACAAGAGCAGGACAGCAGGTGTGGCTAGGAGAGGGCGCGACGACCAGGTGAGTGCTAACTGAGGTCAAAGGCGAGGGTCGGCCAGCCTCCCCACCCCCAAACTCACGCTCTGTGGGCCTTGCACCTGCCTTTCTTCCACTTGTGGAAAGAAAAGAGGGTGTGGTTCACAGCCCTGTCTTTTCTTGGTCACCTGCCTCTTGACACCACCTACCTGTGAGGCTGAGGTGCAGCAGGTTGGCTTTAGATTACGGGCTTCTGCAAGGTACGCGGCAGGGCTGATAAGTCCCTCTGTCCCGGTTTTCTATTATTCTCCAAAGCCCAGGCTAGAGCCTTCTCCAAGCCCCTTCCTCCCGTGCTCCTGCCCCCTCTCTGTGGACTGGGCACATGGTAGTGATCACCACTGCACCCTTCTGTCCCCTCCTTCCCGCCTCTCTCCACACACCTTCAGCTCTAAGAAGAGGGCCCGGCAAATAGGAGAGGCTCAGCAAGTGAAGTGTGTGCCCAATGGATAGATGGACTTTGAATCAGCAATGTAGGTTCAGGGAACTTGAGGCATTTATGCCAAACTAGAAAACTTCCCTATGAGGTGCCATGGCAGAGGACAGAGTGCAGCCTCTCCGCTTGCTGGATGGCCTTGGACAATTCCCTGATCTGTGTCAGTTTTCTCCTCTAAAATGGAGAAGCTGCCATTTAACTATAGGGTGGTCACTTCTTCATCCTCATAATCATCATGATGGCAGCAGACATTCATTGAGCTTTTTCTATGTGCCAGGCACTGGGTCAAGTGCCTAAAACAAGTGAACTCACTTAATCTTAACACTGCCCTATGATGCAAGTAATTCTTATAACTTTGTTTTACAGATGAGGGAATTGAGGCACAGCCCAGGCTCAAGTAACCTGCCCAAAGATTCGCAGCCAGTGAGATTGGAAGCCAGGTATCTGCCTCTAGAGCCTGTCCTCTTAAATGCTATACTATCCTAACATTTCTGTGAAGATGAAGTAAATTGCAGTGTTCAGCACTGGCACCAGGCCTGGTCCACAGTAAGGAGGCAGTCCATGCCTGGAGATCTCATGCAGTTCTGCTGGGTTCCCTCCACTGCCTTACCAAGCTGTGAGTGCAGGAATGACTTTGTGACCAGCAGCTTAAGCCAAATAAACTTTATAAGGTAAAGAATTTCAAAACAAAATAGAGCAGATTTGTGGCTTATTGACCTTACCTCTCACCTCTGTGCACCTCACCTTCACAGCAACAACTCACCCCACTGTTCATGAGGGCCTTGTGAGTCAGCCTCATGGGTGTTTGACCAGCACAGTTGCCCACAGTCCCACCCTTAGACGGGCCCTGTGCTTGGTTTAATGCTCTGCTGCTGTCATCTCAAGATTCTCAATAAGGTTTGAACAAGTGGCCCCACCTTTTATGTTGCAAATTATGTAGCTGTTCCTGCCCTGATCTCAGCTGAGCCCCATGAGATGGGTCTGGGGGCCAGGCGTGGTGGCTCATGCCTGTAATCCCAGCACTTTGGGAGGCCAAAATGGATGGATCACCTGAGGTCAGGAGTTTGAGGCTAGCCTGGCCAACACGGTGAAGTCCTGTCTCTACTAAAAATACAAAAATTAGCTGGGCATGGTGGAAAGCACCTGTAATCCCAGCTACTCGGGAGGCTGAGGCAGGAGAATTGCTTGAACCCTGGAGGTGGAGGTTGCAGTGAGCCAATATCGCACCATTGCACTCCAACCTGGGCAACGAGCGAAACTCAATCTCAAAAAAAAAGAGAGATGGGTCTGGGGCCCTCCTGCCATCAACCTGTCAAGTTAGGGCTTTACCAATGTCCCTTCTCCCAAATGCTTATGAATCCATCATCATGAGCCAAGCACTGACAGCTTCAGGAGTAAGGCTTTGGTTGAGTTTGACAGAACAAACCCCACTTGAAATATTGGGAGAAAAAGCTTGCCATGGGAGGAACCCTCTGGTGAAACCTTTTGTAAAGAGAAGAAAGCTTTTACAATGTGAATTGTCTCATCCTAATCAACATATTTGTGTTTCTGAATAATAGATTTTTGTGGATGGGATTTTTTTTAAAGCAAGACCCTGATTTATGTTTTAAGAAGGCAAAGAGAATCATTCTCGGTCATGTCCCCATGAGGGAAGGGTGGGCATTTACCTGTCCCCGAGTCTGCACTGTTATCTGCTGCTCCTTTCCCCTCTCTGGGCCTCAGTTTCTCCTTTTTCTTTTTTTTTTTTTTTTGAGACAGAGTGTTGCTCTGTTGCCCAGGCTGGAGTGCAGTGGTGCGATCTCTGCTCACTGCAAGCTCTGCCCCCTGGGTTCATGCCATTCTCCTGCCTCAGCCTCCCGAGTAGCTGGGACTACAGGTGCCCACCACCACACCCAGCTATTTTTTTTGTATTTTTAGTAGAGACGGGGTTTCACAGTGTTCGTTAGGATGGTCTCGATCTCCTGACCTCGTGATCTGCCTGCCTCGGCCTCCCAAAGTGCTGGGATTACAGGCGTGAGCCACCGCGCCTAGCCAGTTTCTCCTTTTATACATCAAGGGGACTAGGCTAGATTTCCTAGGGGCCTCCCAGCTCTCTCTGTCTCTGTGACCCCGACCCCCACGTGGCCCATGCAAGCCCCATCAGGAAGCAGCCTGTCTCTTGCCTGTCAGCCACCTGCTGCTTCTTTACATTTTCCACTGGAAACAGAGAGGGGGGAAGTCCGGCAGTACTCCAAAAGATGGCAGGAAAAGCAAACAACCCTGCTGTGGAATGTAGAAAGTTCCCCTTCTGCAAACCTCTTTTCCTTATTAGGAACTATAATCCTGCAAAGATAGGTCTTAATCTCTGCAACTCTGGGCACAGTCAGGGAGAGCCTCCTCGCCTCTGGCCTCTGGCACTCCTCCTTCCTGGCAGCCTATCCATCTGAAATACTCTCCTCACCCTGCCTGGCTTCTTGCCTGCCCAAGTTCCCCCAGCATTCTTCCTATTAAAGAGCATGTGTCTAGAATAAAAAATATAACACATACACAGCATGTTGACAAAGAGGGTGTTTGAATTTTCAGTAATGCTGTTGCTGGGTGGTGGGGTTTTACAGGATTTTTAAAAACCTTTTTGGGGAACTTTTTCTTTGTTGCAGAATTTGCATAAGGGATCATGTCTTTTAATTTTTTTTTTTTTTTTTTTTTTTTGAGATGGGGTCTTGTTCTATTGCCCAGGTTGGAGTGCAGTAGTGCGATCTCAGCTCACTGAACCTCTGGCTCAAGCGATCCTTCCACCTCAGTCTCCTGAGTAGCTGGAACCACAGGTGCACGCCAACACACGTGGCTAATTTTTTGTATTTTGGTAGAGATGGGGTTTCACCATGTTGCCCAGGCTAGTATCAAATTCCTGAGCTTAAGCAATCCTCCCACCTCTGCCTCCCAAAGTGCATTACAGGCATGAGCCACTGTGCCCAGCCTTGTTTTTTTATTTAGAAAATGGTCATTATTATTATTTCTTTTTATTTTTTTGAGACAGAGTCTCGCTCTGTCACCCAGGCTGGAACACAGTGGCGTGATCATGGCTCATTGCAGCCTCAACCTCCCCAGGCTTAGGTGACCCTCCCACCTAAGCCACCCAAGTAGCAGGGACCACAGGCGCACGCCACCATGCCCAGCTACCTTATGTATTTCTTGCAGAGATGGGGTTTTGCCCAGGCTGGTCTCAAACTCCTGGGCTCAGGCCATCCACTCACCTTGGCCTCCCAAAGGGCTGGGAGTATAAGCATGAGCCACTGCGCCCAGCTAGATAACAGTCATTATTTGTTAAAAAAATCAACCGGTCAACAAATAATGTTAGCATTAAAACACCTCTTTATCTCCCTGGTCTTATCTAGTTTTTAACTAATGGATTGATCTGTTTTTCACAAAATTGTAATCAGTCTGGGCAAGTCCTTGGATGCTTTACTTTTTCTTCACTGGATGTATCAAGTACAGCCAGACTCTACATGTTGATTTTTAATGGTCAAATATTAGTCTTTGTGCTGATGAAACACAATGGTCATGAATGCAGGGCATTCTAATTTCTTAATTCTCAGCTCATTGCAAAAGAAATTCCCCCAGGGAATCTGATGTGGAAGCCTGTTTGGCTGTGGGGGCAGAAGGTTAGGAGAGCAGAGGGTGCAGAAATGCCTCTTGGACTACACTTTCTGTGTGTGTGTGTGCGTGTATGTGTGTGTGTTTTAAGAAATGGGGGTCTCGCTATATCAGCCAGGCTGGTCTTGAACTCCTGATCTCAAGTGATCCTCCCATCATAGCCTCCTGAGTAGCTGGGACCACAGGTGCACACTACTGCACCTGGCTTCTGTGTTGTGTTTCAAGCAGCAGACAGATGCCCCGACTGTACCAGTGGCCAGCTAAGGGGACCACACATCTGCTGATGGAACTACTGACTGCTAGGAAGGGGTTAGTCTTTTATCCATATTAGCCATCTGATACTCTGGTGGGAGAGCTGAGAGGGCTGAGTAGGTCCACAGGAAGAGCTGTGCATCATTTTGTGGACTGGCCGAGGAAGCAGCGACCTGGGGTTTAGTTGTGTTAGTAAAAGTTGAAGGTGGTGGCCGGGCTTGGAGAGGGAACAGGGATCCTAGGGCTGGAATCAGAGCGTATTTCCAGGCTCAGCAGCAGAGAGGGCAGCGGCAGCCCCAGGTGGGGAAGGCAGAGGTTACTGGATCTGGCTGAGGAGCCCTGCAGTCAGACCCTGGTCTGAGGAGGCCCCCGATGCCCCGGCACTGTGACCCTTCCTCAGCTGACTGGGCAGCTGTCACCAGAAGAGCTGACCTGCCTCCCCACCATACACACCTCTCCTCCCTCCTGGCATCTCCCGACCACACACCAGGGTGGGGAGGGACAGCTGACAGCTGTCTGCACCACGGTGGGTGTTGGACAGACAAACAAGCATGAATGGGAAGGCTGTGCTGCTGGGCCTGGTCAGGAAGAGGCAGGAGGAGGAAGCAGAGCAGCCATTGCTGGTTCGCTCTGGCTTGAGGGAGGCTGGGAGAGAAGGCATTGTGGAGTAGGGTGAGGGAAGGGCTCGGAGAAGAGCTGTTGTGGCCTCCCCACAGGCAGCAAGGAAGTACCAAGTCCAGGAAGTAGGGGAGGGAGACAGCAGGGGGCGGAGGGCTCTTAAACGGAGATGGACTTAGGATTTCTCCCGTATGGAAGTGTGGCCTCCAGCTCTCTGGTATTCTCGCTTCCTGCCAGAAACCGCATGGCTATTGCTAACTTCAGAAGGTCTCTAGGTACTCACACAACCTACTATCTCCTTTCAGGATCCGGGGTAAGAGTGTGGGGGCTCCACGACCCCATCCTGCTCCTTCCCTATAGGGCCAGAAACTGCCCTGATGGCTGGGCTGGGTGGGAGAGAGTAAAGTCACATCGTCCTACGGTGACACGGTCTGTTGCCTTCCCTTCCAACTCCCTGGCCTCTCCATCTCTCACTGGCCCCAGAAAGGAGAACAGGAGGGGCTCTGTGGTACAAAGGTGGAAGTCGCCCTGACAGGGACTGCCCGACAGATGACTAGGCTCCAAAGAGAGGGATAGAGTGGGCCAGAGGATGCCATGAGGGCCACCAGAGAGCCTCTTTTGGGTGCTCCCAGCAGTGGCTCCAGAGTTCTGCATAACAGGCGCTTAAAGGAAACCATCTCCTTGGCGCCAATGTTTGTTTTCAGCACCGCTCTCTGTTGAGAGCCCTGGCTTGCCGGGGGAACTCCCTGACTTCCATCCATGCTGAGAGAGCCAGCCTGGAAAAGCCCCAGAGGGCAGTGGCTCACAGTGGGGGTCCAGGAGCTAAGATGTGGCACAGGATTGATCCAGCCTGAGTCTGTGCCACCTGGCCTGGGTCCTTGCCACACACACACCCCTCCTCCCTCCTGACAACCCTCTGCCCAAGCACTGGCAGCATCAAAACTATCTTCTCCCCATTTCCAAAACTCTGCCCTAGTTCTTGGTCTTTGCTTTAAAAGTAATCTGGTAAACAAGGTAACATAGTGCCCAAATTACTATGTTCCTCCACCGAAAAGAACTCTCATTTGACAATAAAGTGCCCTATGACCCAGTTATTCTAGTTCTAGATTATATATCCAACAGAAATGTACAAATATATTCACTGAAACACGTGAACCAGAATGCTTCCAATGGCCAAACTGGAACCCACTCAAAAGCCTATCAAAGCAGAACGGATAAATTAACTGGATTATATTCACACAATGGGATACTACATAACACTGAGAATAAACAGTCTACAATGACACATAGTACTATGAATGAATCTCACAAACGATGTCAAGCAAAAAAAGCCAGACACTTCTTTCTGTATGATTTCATTGACATTAGCCATGAGGGTAATGGTGACCTCTGGGGGTTGGTAACAGGGAGGGGTGCCAGAGGGCTGTGGGGGCCTGGCAGTGCTTGGTTTCTTGATCCGGGTAGAGGTTACACAGGTGAAAACTTAGTGAGCAGTCTAGTCACTGCTCTGTCACTGACCAGTAGAGAGACCAATTGTCCTGGTTTGCCTGGGACTGTTCCCATGTTAGCACCAAAAGTCCTGTATCCTGGCAGACTGGGACGACTGGTCCCCTGGCCCGACTGTGGGAAGTGGGCAGCCACATGGGCTTCCTTGGCCCCTGTCACCTCAACGCCACATGAAGATGGAATCCCTGCCATGACCCACTCTTGGGTTTGTTGTGAGCATCAAACAAGGTCCTATGTGAAAATCTGTAGCTGCAGAAGATCCTGATGCCACGGCAGTGGGAAAACCCACTGAAGAATAAACAGTAAGGCAAGTCTCCATGACGGCTGGAGGGGGACCCTGGGACCAAGCGAGACCACAGTGCAGCTGGGGCTGAACAGAGAGAGCTGACCAAGGACTGCTTCTCAAGGGTCTGGTGTTTTTCCCAGGGCCAGAGGTTAGCACTGCCCAGGCCTGGGGCCGCCCTGAAAGGGGCAGGCTGGCCCCACCCCCTACCCTGCTGTTCCTTACTTATCTAGGGAGCCAGGGAGTCAAGCTCCAGTCCAGCTGCTGTCTTCACTTGTCAGCGCCCCTTCTCCAAGAGGGGGCGGGGCAGGGAGACAGGCAGGGAAATGCACACCTGGCCCGGGGTTTTTCTGCTGATCTGGGGAAGGCTGTGGTGGTGGGGCTAATCCCAGGCAGGAAAGAGGATAACTGTCTGGGCTACAATGCCTGTGGCGCAGGTTCCACTGAGGGGACTGTCCTAACAGGCTATAGTGAGTAAAGCTCCTGAGCATGTGAAAAAGTCACATTGCACAAAATTCACACCACTTCTGCTAAAGCTTTTATAACACTGGTTTCTAAACCTGGCTATGCATCAGAATCGCCCAGAACCTTCTCTCACACTGGAGTCTGAAGGCCCCAGAGGTCTAAGAAAGTATTCATAGAGGTCTTCCTCATTTTCTATGAAAATGTTAAATTTTTCCTTTTGTTCTGACAGTAAAAACATTATTGAATGAAAGCATACACATCTGCATCTTTGGGGACACCATCCCATAACTGCATGTGGCCACACAGGTTCAGGGGCTGCCACACAAGTTCTGAGGCTAATGACTGTCCGCACCCTGGGGCTTCAGGGACTAAAGCAGCCAGACCCCACCGACAGAGTGTTCTCAAGCCTTGTTACTCAGAGCGCAGTCGTTGAACCAGCACATTCGCAAACCTAGAGCCTGTTAGAAATGTGGCATTCCAGGTCACCCAGACCTGAACAAAAACCCTGCAATGTAAGGAGACGCCTAGGTGAGTCAGGCATGCTAATGTTTGTGAAGTGCCGGCCTAGATGGCTGGCCTCCCCTCTCCTGCATTATTGTTCATTGAAATGGCTTTGGATTTCCCACCTGATTTTTCAGTTCTAATTACTGTGTTACTTTCTTTTATCTGTTAGTCCCATTGAAGGCTCGATCATCAATAGTGTTTATTAATTCATCCATATACTAGACTCAAAGATGAGGCTGGTAGTTGGGGTCCCCATGCCTTGGGGATGGAGTGCTATGCCCTGAAGACAATGAGGATGCCCAGAGATTCACCCCTGGCCTCCTGCCCTCCTTCTTTGTGGACCCACACAAGTGAGGTTTTATTACTTGGTGCCAGCCACATTTCCCACCCTCCTGACCAAAGGCCCCAGGCTGGCCAGCCTTGGGGACAGTGAGCACCCAGAATGGGGATCTTAGCATGTGTAGCTACATGATGCTATAGAATATGCATGCTACTGACTCCCTGGGAGCCCAGGAGCAGGGTGGGCTGCCAGGGATGGGAGGGGAGCCTGCCACCCTCCTGACTCTGGGGGGGCTCCCCATCATGACAATGGCAGGGCAGCCTGGGGACCCTCCTGTGGAACCCTCAGCCCCCACCCACTGGTCCACCAAGTGGTCCACCAGTCCACCAAGTGCCCCAGGACTCACAGGATGTAGCAGATGACCCCGATGCTCCACATGTCTGTGGCGTAGCCGATGGGCTCATAGTTGATCACTTCAGGAGCCACAAACTCCGGGGTGCCAAAGAGGACCTTCAGAGACCCCGCGTTCTCTGAAACCAGGATGGAGAGGGATAAATTGCCAGCACATCACGGAGCCAGCTTGAGACCAGCAGCTGCCCGAATCTGTGTGTTGACCTCAACCTGGGAGGGGCCAGACACAGGCTTTGGCACAGAGAACAGGCACAGAGACATCTGACCTCCTTGTTAAACAGGTGCGTCAACACACCAGTGAAACCAACAAACCTCACACTCACCTCAAATGTCCTGTGCAGGGTGGGCAGGGGGAGAAGAGGCCGCTAAATCACCCGCCCCTGAATGGTCTTTTTGTGAGTCTGTCTCATGTGTTAGTTCCCCTAGGCAGGGACTGTGACTTATGCTTAATAATAATTTCTAGCATTCACTATGTCCTGTGTACCCCACCGGCAGCTTTACAAGGGTTCTCAACCACCCCAAGGGGTAGGTATAATGCCCGTGCTACTGAGGACATGAGTGAGGCCCAGGGAAGTACAGTGATTTCCCCACCCGGTTAACAAGTGGTGGTCAGGACTCAAGCCCAGGTAGTCCGACTCCTGAGGCATGCTTACCACCGTTCCTCCCTCCTGCCTCTCCTACTCCTCACACAGCTTCATGGCTGTCGTTCAGGAGCTACTGGGAGGGTAGTCGGGAGAGGCTTCAATCCCAGGGTGGTACCTCTTGGCCATAAAGGACCAGAGATGCCTGTTAATATGTGCAAAAGGCAGGTACCTGTGGGCTATATCTGGTCTTGCTTAACTTCGCAGAGCTCACAGCAAATGTTCTAAAACAAAGCATTTAACAGCCCTCAGATGTGAAAGCTCTGCTCCAATTCCTGCCTCTCAGCCCTTTCTGCTACATTTTAGCCACTTCTCAGTTATCCGGTCCTTGGTGGACACAGTTGTTCCCACAATATCCCTCACCAGTGAAACCTGGACATTGTGTTCCCTGGGCTCTGACACTGCCGACTCCTGAGGACAGCGGCCTCTCTATTTGTTTAATTTATCGGTGGTCACTGTTCAAAGGCAGGCCCTGTATGCCAGCGACTGCCCCTACCCTGTCCTCTTAGCAGGAGTGAGCAGAGCAGAGCAGGCACACGCGCCCAGCGCCGAGGCATGTTTCTCACCTGACTGCACTGACCACCAGACCGGTCATAGTCTATCGGAACCTCGCCCCCGCTTACCCCTTTCCTCTTTATGACCAACACAGCCTCAGCCAGCACTGAACATCGTGGGAGACATTTATTGGGTGGCATTCATTTGGCCCCTCCTTTCTACTCCCTGCAGGGTGGTGAAATAAAGCCAGCTCACCCCAGCCCTCGGGCTCCTTGCTAGCAGGGCAGTGGCTAAGAAGGGAGGATGAAGCTGTTTCCTCAGTCACCGGGACATCAAAGGGCTGCAGAGGCAGGCTGGATGCAGGCAGAATGTGAGCCAGGCAGGCATCTACCAAAGTGCTTTCAGGGCGGCCTTGAGACCCTGACCGCCTACCCCTGTGACCTCTCTCCTGGCTAGCATAAGAATCAGAGGTGCTGCAGAGCACCCTGAGCAAGGTCTGGGGTCCTTGTTCCAATCCCAGCACATGCCCTGGCTCACAGTGGGACCTCCTGGGCAAAGCTATTGTGAACCTTTGTTTCCTAGTCTACAAGTTGGGGCTCATAAAATCTACCCTGCTCACCTCATGGTGAGAATCATAGGGATTATTTTTTATGTGAAAGTGCTCTAGAAACTGTACAGTATGATGCAGATGTGCAGAGCCACCATCACCAAAATGACTTTTGCTGCTAATGGCACCAGAGTGAAAAACAAAAGGGGATAATCATCATCATATATACAGCTAGCACCTAAGCAGTCTTACTATGTGCAAAGCACTCTTCCCATCCCTTTACCTATATTAACACATTTGATCCTCCTAACAAATCTGTGAGTTAGGTCCTACTATGATCCCACTTTTCTGATGGGGAATTTGAGGCTTACTGTCACGTCTAGTATGTGGTAGGGGCAGGATTCGAACCTGAGAAGTCTTCATGGTCTCAGATTTAACCCCAATACTGTATGTTTCCTCTCACACTGAGTGTGAGAGGAAACGGCCAGTGCAATACACACTGGTGTCCATGGGAGAGGCAGATGAGCCTTACCCAGCCTCCTGGCCAGACCAAAGTCGATGAGCTTGATCCTGGTGCCCGTCTTGTTGACACACATGATGTTCTCCGGCTTGAGGTCCAGGTGCACGATGCCCTGCTTGTGGATGTACTCCACCCCCTCCGAGATCTGCCGCATGTACTTGATGCACTCACGCTCCGTCAGCTCAAAGTCCTCGTCAATGATGCGCTCAAACAGCTCCCCTCCTGACACGCTGCGGGAACACGTGCACGGGGTGGTCAGGCCACAGGCTCATGGAGGCCAGGCTGGCAGGGAGTCTGGCCAGGGTAGGCTGGGGGTAGGAGAAACTGGCAGGAAAGCCCAGGGAATGGGGGTGATGGGCAATTCCTGAATCCCCACCCTCCGACATGGGAGAAGGGTCAGGGCCTCCTGGTTTCCCATCAGGGAACCCTGCCCTGCACCTTCTAAGCTGCTGGGGACTCAGGGAAGCATCTACACTAGGCAGTTTCAGAGGTGGGTGTGAACACAGAGATCCAGACATGATCTTCTTAGCAAAAAGAGTGACCTCTAAACAGTCTCTTTCCCTCAAATGACCACACATGCCTAAGGGAACATTCTTGTACTCTAGCCGTGTCTTTTAGTCACAGGGAACTCAAGTTCAAAATACTCACAGTTCCCACAAGCATTTGTTCTGCATAGCCAGGAACGGAAAAATATCTTCAATCATCAATAATGAGCCTCAGCAAATTTTCTAAAATTAGTTGGCTGTAACTCATTATACCTACAGCTGTGACAGATTTGCTTACTCTGGCCAGGCCTATAGTATTGGTTTACTCCCTGCAGTCATAATTAACTGGTCTCCCTTGGACCCCTTCCTTACCCCAGCTGTGTAATCCTTTCTAACTGGATAGGCTTTGGATCCTGGCTATTTCTAGTGAACTTTGCTTCTGCAGCCACAGGCATGCATCCTCTGCTAGGGACTGCCCCGGGGTCTCAGCCATCAGCATATTGCCCTTCAGTGCAAATGCATGGCCCCACCGCCTGAGTTGCATGAGTCCTCTCTGTTCCCCTGTCCTAGCCCTCTGACCCACCTTTCTTGGTCTCTGCTTAGCAAGTTTAAAGCATCTCTCTGGTAACTTATGCAGCACCCAGATATCAGTAAGCTTGCTTTTCTTTTTTTCTTTTTCAATTTTTTTTTTTTTTTTGGTAGAGACAAGGAGTTCAAAGTTATGTTGAGCTATGATCACACAACTGCACTCAAGCCTGGGTGACAGAGCAAGACCCTGTCTCAAAAGCGAAAGAAAGGAAAGGAAGGAGGAGGGGAGGGGAGCCCAAGCTGGTCTGGAACTCCTGGTCTCCAGCGATTATCCCACCTCAGCCTCCCAAAGTGCTGGGATTACAGGCATAAGCCATCATGCCTGGCCTACAACCAACAAACCTACCTATCTTCCTTCCTTCCTTCCTTCCGTCCTTCCTTCTGTCCTGCCTGCTTTCCTCCCTCCCTCCCTTCTTCCCTCCCTCCCTCTCTTCCCTCCCTCCCTTCCTCCCTTCCCTCCCTTGCCTCCCTCCTTTCCTCCTTCTCCCCTCCCCTCCCCTCCTCCTTCCTTTCCTTTCTTTCGCTTTTGAGACAGGGTCTTGCTCTGTCATCCAGGCTTGAATGCAGTTCTGTGATCATAGTTCAACATAACTTTGAACTCCTGGGCTCAAGCAATCCTCTTGCCTCAGCCTCCCAAGTAGCTAGGACTACAGGTATGTGCCACCACACCTGGCTAATTTTTTTAATGTTTTGTAGAGACAGGGTCTCTCTCTGTCACCCAGTCATAAGCTCATGTTTCTGCAGTGGCCTGTAGGTCCACCAGTTGAACAAGGCCGGGTGGGTTCTGGGCCTGTCCTCTTGCAAGGGTATTTCCTCTCCTACAGAGAGTCCTCACGAAGAGGAAAGGAGCTGAGTTTGAATCCTGCTGCTGCCTTTTATGAGCTGTGTGACATTGGGCAAGTTGCTTAACCTTTCTGAGTCCCAGTTTCCTTATCTATCCCTGCCTCATAGAGTTTTTAGGAATGTAGGAGGCTTTGTAAAGTATCATGCCTAACACACAGAAGGTGCTCAACACTTATTACTTATCGTTTGATAAGCTGTGGTGGGCTAGGTGGATCTTGTCACTGACCCCTGCAGGAGAGAGACAGGGATGCACTGTGGGGCCCAGCATACCACAGCCTCTGCCACGTGACACACACACTCACTTCTGGAAGGGCTGAACTGGAGAAGGTCAGTCTGTGCCAGTGACAGCTGGAGGCAGCTAGAACTCATACTTTAAAACCCATCTGAGAAGAAGGTCCCCAAATGGCCAGCAGGTGGCGCTCTTGTCCTTATGCCCTCCATTTCTATTGCTCTCTGCCAAGGCTCCAAGACAAACCCTCATCTACAAGAATTCTTAGGTCTCAGCCAGTTCTTAACATCTCTGTGCTTCATTTTCCTCATCTGTAAGATGCAGATTAAAAACAGCCTCACCTCACAGCGTGGCTCCAAAGACTAAATGAGTCAACACAGGTAAAGTGCTTGGAAGTGTCTGGCACACAGTCAATGCTCAATATTAATGATCAATTTTCTATGTAAAGAATCACTTGGGGCTCTTATTAAAAATACAAATTCCCAAGCTCCTCCTCTGGAGATTTTGATTTAGAAAGTCTTGGGAGAGATCTGAGGATCTATATTTGTAATAATTACTCCAGGTCATCCTTATGATCAGACAAGTTTGAGAAATACTGGCTTACTCAACTACCACTCCTGGGAGGCCAGCTGAAATTCACGCCCTCTGAAAAAGTCACTCCCCATTTCTTCACATGGAATGATCTTTCCCTCACTGGGCATCCATGGCCTTATGTCCATGGCCTCATCTCCGCACTTTGTGTATCAAGTTGGCTTTGCCTTGAAGTTCTGAACACATCACAGGTGGCAGGCTCATCTCTAGACCCTTATTTGCCTCTGACTATATTTGGCACAGACAAGGTGCTCCAAAATGTTTACATTTAAATTTTAAATATTCTGAAAAAGCAAGCAACCATTGTTTTCAATGCCCTTGGGAATGTCTGAGGCAGTGAGTGGTGGGAATCTGAGCCATGGAGATAATTCCTGCTGCATTTCTGGAGGAAACCTATTCAATATAAATTCAAATAGGTTCAATCCTATTCAGATATACTTATTATATTTTGAAAACTGTTCCTATGGTTCAACTTTCTAAGATGGAAGGGGTTAAACAGGTAGGATTAATGGTTCTGTGGGTTTATCTTCAAAATACTTAATGCTATGGGTGGAAAATATTGGTTTGATAGACAGAAACTGCCACCCACAGTAATGGGATAATGCCAAGGGCCAAGATTAGGCTTAAATTAATGGTGAGTGAGTGAATGACTAAATAAATAAGTGATCCCTATCCTAAGGAATCAGATTCATCCCCCAAACCCTAGACCTTGGCTAGCCCTCATAGGAAGCAAGAAGGAATGGTGCTATCACTGGACTCGAGACCCCCCGCTCCTTGCCCTATGGCAGCCAGCTGGAACGTTCTTTGATAAATTTTGCTAATAGTAGCACAAACATGAGATAAGCCATGGATGACACAGCTTAAACTTCACATTGTCTTCAATGCTCAGGGTCCCACAACCACCTGGAATGTCCCAAGCACTTCCAAAAGGACAAGCCCAAGTAGGCCAGGGGCCTGAAGGAACCGCTGTGTCAGACCAGCTGCTATATGGTGGGGGCTCATCCAGTAATCAGAAGTCAGAAAGGATGAAGACACATTCATTACTATTTCCCACTAGATCTGAGGCAACTGAACTTAAGGCTGGGACCCTGGAATACATTTCCATTGTTCTATCCCCAGGCATCATCCTTCTTTTAATCTCAGTTTCTCCATCCAACAAGGTTAGCACATTGCACTGGTGAAAATCATTCTTTCCCTTCTCAGTGGTCAAGTCTTAGAGTGTTTAAGCTGGAAGGGATGTATAGATGGAGTATGAACCTGTTCCCTTCTTCTTTGGTTGACTGAGTTCTTACCAAGTTCCTACTCTTGGCGACCTGGCCAAGGTCCCAAGTGCAGGCAAATTTTCTGGTATCTGGGCATGGAAGACCTGCTGCTGTCCACAGGGGAGGCATGGGGTGGAGGGATGAAAGCCAGACTAGCTGAAGCTTTCTTACATTTTCTCTTTGCTTTTTCCATCCAGCTTGCCAACTCCCAATTCCAAGCTAAGTATGGTATTCTGCCCACTGGTGCTGCTGCCTAGCCTTCCCCAGGCCCTGTGACTCCTGCCCTCCCTGCACCCTCTCAAGAACTTGCTCAAGGTTTAACTTCTAAAGATAAGACATTTCTCCACATGTCCTCACATGCCCACACTGCCTGGACTAAGCAACCTGTTCTAGAATAAATGTGAAAAGATGCAGCCCACCGGGCTATTGTGAGGGTGTAAAGAATGAGGTCACAGATGTGGGCTACGTATTTCCTGAAAATGGGGAGGAACATTTGAATTTGGGGCTGAATGTAGATTGTAAGATACGAATGGAAATTCTTCACCGCATCTTTTATGGTTCCATGAAATAGTAGAATTTTATAACCAAAAGGGGCATCTTGAGATTGACTGTTCTAATCCAAGTACTTCTTCGTGCTGGTAGGATTTGACAATTGCAAAATCATGACTCAGTAGTAGCAGAAACTGAAGCCAGGCTTCCTGAATACTAGGGAGGATTTGTTCCACAACACCTTGTTGGAAGTTAAATGCTCAAAAAGTATTTTTAAGTGGAAAAAGACCAGGATACAAAAAAAGTCAATGTATCATACTACTAACAATAACTCCCCATTATAGAGCACTGTGCCCTATATGCATTATTGCATTGAATCCCACAGCGTTCATGAGGTGGGTGTCGTATCTACATTTATGGATAATAAAACTAGGGATTGGTACAATAGAATAACTTACTCAAGGTCAAATAACAAGTTAGAAGCAGAGCTGGGATTTGAAGTAAGGTTCATTTGACTCAAGCCTACACTCGGAACTACTATTGCCTTTCCTAAGGAACACATACGGAAAGGAAATACTTGTGTGCCAGAATGTTAATGGCATGAGGGGAGAGAAAAGACTAATATTCCACTCATATCTACAGCTTGGGGATGTCTTACTGGACTCAACTTTCCCGGGAGAGAATTCCAAGATGCTAACAGAGCCCTCACCAAAGGACAGAGACCCCCCCAAGTTCAGGATGAGCATTTCAAGGACGTTGAAAGCAATTTCACACTATCTCTAAAGATTTCAAATGTGCATACCCTTTAACCCAGCTCTCCTTCACTTCTGGGAGTTTATCCTATAGATATTCACAGGCATGAGTGAAAAGATGTGTGTACAAGGTTACAAACGATGCTTGTTTGTAAAAGCAAAAGGCTGGAAACCACTCAATCTCTATCAAAAGAAGGCTGCTTAAATGAATTGTGATTTTCTATACAACAAAACCCCACAGAGCTGTGAGAATGAGGAAGCTCACTAGGTAGTGAGATGGGACTAACTCCCATAGCAATTTGCTGAAAAAGCAAAGTAGGTTGGGTGCGGTGGCTCACGCCTGTAATCCCAGCACTTTGGGAGGCTGAGGCAGATGGATCGCTTGAGCCCAGGAGTTCGAGACCAGCCTGGGCAACATGGTGAAATCCTATCTGTACAAAAATACAAAAATTAGCTGGGTGAGGTGGCGTGAGCCTGTGCTGAGGTGGGAGGATCGCTTGAACCTGGGAGGCGGAGGTTGCAATAAGCCGAGATGGCACCACTGCCCTCCAGCCTCGGCGACAGAGTGAGACTCTGTCTCAAACAACAACAACAAAAACAAACAAACCAAACTAAAAAAGCAAAGTATATGATGGTGAGTATAAGAAGTTACTTTTTGTGTTAAAAGGCAAGAAAATAAGAATATATATATATGTGTGTGTGTGTCTGTATACACTTATATTTTCATAAAGAAACTTTGGAAGGATACAGATAAAAGCCAATAAAATTGTTTGTGTTGGTGATGGTTGTGGTGTTTAGGAAAGGATAGACAGGAATAATGGTGGAAATTAGACTTTTCACTGTGTATTTCCTAATATTTTTTGAGGTGATTGTAGCATATATTCTAAAAATTCAGATAAAAAAGGAAACTGTTAAGAATGCAGATGCTGTGGGGGATGCCTGGCTTGCTGATGCCAGTGTGCATGCTTGACTGTATGTGTGTGTGTGTGCGTGTGTGTGTGTGTGTGTACACGCATGCACCAACAGCTCAGAGGTAAGGGAGGTGGAGGATTCAGGTGCAGAAGAAACAATGAATTCTGCGAAAGGCTTGGCTGGAGGTCATCTGATAATCCCCCTGCCTTTGTACAACCCCATAGGGAAAGCACCACTCTTTAGTGAGTGACAAGTCCAAAGAGTACAAACAAGAGTAGACCAGGGGCATGTGGAGACACAGGATGGGACTGAGGACCAGAGAGAGGCTTCCATCCTGGATTTCAAGCCCCCAGCCAGGGGCCCCCTTATCTTTCACAGGGAAGTCAGGAAGCTGCCCTGTCCCTCCCCTAAACCACCTTCAGGTGTGAATGCCCCGAATGAAACCAAGGAGCCTAGGGATAGCTTTGGCCCTTTCATGGGGAGATGAGGGCGAGAAAGACACCAGGGTCCTCAAAGATCTACTGGTTTGTTTTGGAAATAAGCACAAGGCTGCAGCTGGGCTGGTGCTCAGAGGCTCAGGGCCAGCACTGTGCACAGACCTTCGGTTCTGTTTGGTCAGGCCTGGCTGTATGGCTGGTGAGCATCTTACATATCACACTCCTGTCTGCAGTGCTTTCCATCTTGGGGCAGAGGTGGCTGGGGTAGGGCAGTAGGGGAGACACGTTTGGGGGCTCCCTGCGGTGCCCACGCTGCTGGCAGTGGGCCACTCACATCTCCAGGACCATGACGATGTTGGCCTTTTCTTCAAAGGCATCCACACACTGGACCAGCTTAGGGTGGTGGAGGCAGTTCATGATGCTAATCTCCTGCCGGATATTCTCTTTCTCTTTTGCTGAATATGCCTTGAAGAACTTCCCTGCCCAGACTTTTCGAGTTTTCTTTTCTACAAGTCGAAAGACCTGTCCAAATTTCCCACTGCAAATGAAAGGGGGAGGAGAGAAAAGCCACATTTAGCCAAGCTTTCCGCTAACTTGGGGTTGGCAAATTATGGCCCATGGGACAGATCTGGCCCACCTCCTTTTATAAGTAAGGTGTTACTGGAGCACAGCCCTGCCTGGCTGTTTGCATGTTGTCTATGGCAGCTTTTGTGCTACAGTGGCAGAGCTAAAGGCATATCGCCCATAAAATCTAAGATATCAGCCTTTATGAAAGGCCCAGACTCCTGCTCTAGAGCAATGAGGCACATTTGTTTTTTCTTATCTTTAAACATTTTTTTTTTTTGTAGAGATGGGGTCTCGCTATGTTGCCCAGGCTGGTCTTGAACTCCTGGCCTCAAGCAATCCTCCCACCTCGGCCTCCCAAAGTGCTGAGATTACAAGCATGAGCCACCACACCTGGCCTTTGAGGCACATTTCTAATGTTGACAAGCCTACTGTCAACTTTGGCTGATGGCATCTCTTCCCCTCCCTGCAGTGGAACCCATGAAGATGGGTGGAGACAGCCCTTCCCAAATGCAGAGAATTACTGAGCAGTTGCCTTCCTTCCTTCCACTCCCTACCACTGACCCCCTGGTGATGGCCCAGGCAGGGTCCTGCTTCCTACTGCTGAGAGAGGGGAGAGTGGGGCTCCTCTGTGATGGCACTGACTTCTTTCTGACACTGTTACCCAGTTTGCATCACTCCTTCATTTCCCAGAAACCACTGGAAATACAAGTGGAGTCCCACTCCTTTCTCTCCCACCTCTTCTATTCCTCCAGGGACAGCGTAAGGGCAGATGAACAGCTTGGCTCAGGGTTGGGGTCTGAGCCCACTCTATCTTCCATGCCCTAGGGAGAAGCCAGAGTAAGCAGTGCGAGCCAAGTTCATGAGGGAGCTTGATGACTGCTGCGCGTTTAATGGAGCACTAGCGCAGGCATTGCTTTACAGTGAGCACTGATCAGGCTACACTGACTTCTGTGGATCAAATGGAAGGGATGCCAAAGATAATCTGATCCAGTCCTCTCATTTTATTTTATTTTAAAAATTATTTTATTTTATTGTTTTTAAGTTCCAGGGTACATGTGCAGGATGTGTACGTTACGTAGGTAAACGTGTGCCATGGTGGTTTGCTGCACCTAACACCCCACCATCTAGGTATTAAGCTCAGCATGCATTAGCTCTTCTCCCTAATGTTCTGCTCCCCGCACCCCCTGCTCTCCCCTGACAGGCCCCAGTGAGTGTTATTCCCCTCCCTGTGTCTCATTTTGGTCCTGGGCTCTGAACAGAGGCACAGAAAAGGAAGGACTTGCCCACAGCCTTTGCAGAGTTGGGGCAGTGTAGGACCGCATGGGCAACTCTGCAGAGAGTCCTGGGTGAGTGAGTGATGCTTTCGTGGGTCAGTCCTTTGGATCCTGCAGGACTCTCAGTCTGGGGAGGAGGCAGGCCCCAGGGAGCAACAGGAAGCTGAGGCACTGAATCTAACTGTGAGACCCGCACCACCCTCACCCTGGGAGCCCAGAGGCAACTTCCCACTCCACTTACGATCCTAATCTCTCCTCAATGTCGTAGAAGTCAGATACTTTTTGTTCAGTATTGATTGTCACTGTCCGGTAATCAACCTCGGGCTCCTTCTCATCTGTGGGGCACAGGTCAGGGTTGGTGTGAGTCTCAGATGCCCCCACTCAGCCCCTCCACCCCAAGAGCCTGACCCAAAGACAGGGGCTGCACTCACCATCGTCTGACACCTCCACTTCATCCTTCGGCTCTGGGGGGGGGGGCACAAGGAAGGACAGAGAGGACACAGGTGATTAGTACTGAAGGCCCACTGAGAGCAAGATGTGCTGGGGGCCCTGCCAGGCCTCAGCCTCCCCAGGCAGACGACTACCAGGCCCAGAGCTCTGGGCATCCCCTGGGGCTGGTCAGTCTATATAGCAAATAGGGCCCGGTGCAGACTGGCAGGTGCCAGCCTCCTCCCTCCACTCAGCTCCACTTCTCCACCAGGTCTCCCCTCTGTCCCATCCTCTCTAGCCTCATGGTCCCCAGATATACCCTTCTCCACATCTCATCCAACCCTTTCTGACTTTCAGAACCTACACACAACTGTGACAGTCTCTTTCTGCCCTGGCTCAAAAGTCAGCAACTTATAACTGCTTCTAGTGTCAAATCCATGTAGCCATTCATTGAACATTGTTGACGGCATCCCAGCACTGGACCAAGCATCTTGAATGCCAGTTATTGTGGGCATTCAAAACATATTACACAGAAGGCATGGTCTCTCCTTTCTTATAGCTTATAATTTAGTTCAAGAGGCAAAAACATATATACTTGAAGTAACAATTTACTAAGTGTACCATAATCACGCACATATCCCCATGGTTCAAAGTGAATACACAACAGAGGAGGGTGACACAAAATGGGGCAATTGTAAGTGACAGCAATTATTCTTAGAAGAAATAGCCTTTGAGTTGCGTCTTACAGGAAATGATGGAATACAATGAAGGCGTGAGTGACGTCACACAAATGAAACCAATAGGTATTTGTGAGGCAGGGCAGGGAGGGACACAGTCATGCCAGCTGCTCCCATGGCCGTGTCAGGAGTGAACAGGGTCCGGGGAACAGGAGGGGTTCCCCGGAACAGGGGGGCATCCAGCACAGCACACCCACTTCAGAGCTCCAGGCCTTCCTTTGCCTCGATACAGGTTTGTTTGTTGACAGTCGAGCCACTCTGGCTTCCTGACCTTGGCTGATTGCCTTTCCCTTCCTGGGCCTTGGTTTCCCCATCTGTAAGAGGAAGGGTTGCACCTGATGTCTCTGGCCCTGGCTAGCTCTGGATGCCACGCTTCGTCATGTGCTGTGTGTTCCTCAGCCATCGTCTGGGCTGCGTCCTGGCTGACAGCTGGACAATGAATGGGAGGTTTCCCAAGGAAGCAAAACAAAGACAGGAGAGAAAGCATAGAGGGAGGAAGAGGATTTTTAAAGTGTGAGTGTGTGTGTATGTATGTGTGTGTGTGTGAGAGAGAGTGGGCATATGAGTGTGAGTGTGGGTGTACCGGTGTGAGTGTGAGTGTGAGTGTGTTTAGAGTTCTTAAAATGCTGCTGACAAAGCTTAGTTTTTTTAAAAAAAGACTAAAACTAAACATGAATGGGATTGGAAAGTATATTTTATCACAGAAAGGAAGCTGCCATGGAAAAATAAAAAAGGATGAGATAGACAGGGACACCCAGATAGTCTAGCTGAAGTATCAGAGGTGGGTTTCACGGTTACTGTCGGGATGTGGGCCTAACTGGTCAATATTCCTAAATCCACATGTTGGAGAGTTAAGAGTGGCATTGTCCAATTCACAAGTGGAAAGGATGACCTGAGAGCAATACAACTAGAAGCCAGGAATGGAGTTAGTGTTCAGGAGAATCTGATCATTCTACCTTTTAGGGTGGTGAACCCTAAAGTCCATAGTTAAAACCCAAGACAGAAAGAGCAGCTCCTCAATCTACTGCTCGGGCTGTCAGATGCTGTCACAGGGCAAAGTGTGCACGGGCCCCAAACAGGGGTGAGTACTGGGTAGCTGTTGAGAGTGCCCTGGGTGCCTGCCCTGGAGCTCTGGCTGTCAGCAGTCCAAAAGCCACAATGGAGCTGGAGGTGGCAAGCAAGACCACTGAAGGGAAGGGCTATGTCTTAATCAGAAAAGGTAAGGCCTCTGAGGTTGGGAAAGAAGTCTAAAATGGGCATGACTTTAAAGAGAATCACACAATCGCCAAGGGTGAGATGAGGGTTTCGGACTTTTCATCAACTCATGACTACTGCACCTTGGGGGAACCATTTAGTGTTCTACCTCACGTAGGAGGAAGGCTGGAGGGATATGGAACTCACACATGAGAAGTACCACTAGAATAATAAGTATGTTCAATAGACATTTAGGTTAGTTCAGTGATGATATTATAAACAGGGTTTTAAGAGAAGCAAAAATATTGGAGTCAATGAGTGATGGGACACCAGGTGGACCAGTCACTGGACTAGGTCTTCGACACAGAATCATCCTATTTACTGTCAGGGAGGCCCCTGTCTTGACCTGTGGTGCTGCTGCCTGATATAGTGGTTCACCAGTTGAGTCATCCTTTATTTCTTGTTCCTGTGCCACATTTTCCCGGCGTGGCATGGAGACCAGTGTATTCCAAGCAGCAGAGTGAGAGGGAAAGGAGAGGGCAGCTTTCCTGGCCTGGTGTCAGGAGGAGCAGTCTTGCCAATGGCCCGGCAGCAGGAGGCTTTCCCTGCGTGCCTTGAAGGGGGCATCCAGTCCTAGAGCTGGCCCCTGCCTGTCACTGTGAGTCCAGGTAGACAGCCACAGGGCCAGCCTCTGGCCTCACTCATGAGCCCACATCCACGCCTCACCTTCGCCTCTCACCCCAGAGGTCTGTGGCAGATCTGATTCTCCTGCTAATGCTCTGGGGGAAGGACCTAGATCATTCTCAAGGAATTCCAGCCCCTCTTTCTAGTGCACTGTGTTCCTTTATGCTGCAGGAAACTCGGATCAAGAGTCCGGACTAAGCAGGGAGCAGTGGCAAGTGCCTGTAGTCCCAGCTATTCGGGAGGCTGAGGCGGGAGGAATGCTTGCGTCTAGGAGTTCAAATCCAGCCTGTGCAACAGAGCGAGACCCGATCTCTTTAAAAAAGAGAAAGATTCCAGGCTGCTACATCCCCTTCTGCTTTTCCCTTCTTGTCCTGCCTCTCTTCTATTTGACCACAAGGGGAGGAGTGAGAGAGAAGTAGAGGAAAGACCACAGTTCAATTAGCAGAGCTCTTGGTGCATAAAGGGTTGTTGAGAAAGGTGAACTGGTTTCCATCTTTCCACTAGGGAAGGGTCTTCCACTGAACTTAAAAAAAAAAAAATCTGTTCAGAATGAGCTATGAGATCCATGAGCTAAGTGGAAGGCTGTTTGGAAGATGGTTCTGAGATATTTCTGCAAACAGATGAGTCTCGTTACCCTGGAGTGTTTGGGAGAGGATCAGCTGAGTGCTCAGGACCCTCACATGGCACAAGTCCAGTCAGTTCCCTGGACAGAGAATTGTCCCTTCCTGCAGCCAAGGACTGTTGCACACCCAGAGAACACTAGAGGGCACCCCCGCCCCGGAGACGGCCTCTGAGGCCAGGGCGTAGCTGCAGCCTGGGATGGGAGCGGTACAGGCTTTATATCTCGAACTGTCCTGGGGGTTGCAAGGAGGCTCCAGTTCTGCAAGAAGCCTCAGTCACAGTAGCTGTTTTGCTAACAATTATACAGACTAGAACAAATTAGGGTAAGGAGCAGGGATGGAGTGGATTTGAGTGACAGCAGGATTTGAGGAGGAGTACAGTTCAAGACCTGGCTGGGCTGGGAGGGAGCGGGGCTGTGGTAAGGTTCTGGCTCTGTGCACTTGGGTTTGGGAGTACATTGTCAGTTCAGGGACCCTAGTCTTAGGAGTGGCTCTGGCATAGAGAAGCCACTGGAGCTCCATGGGGAACCCATGCTTTGTCCCCCAGTGTATCCCCAGTGCCCATGGCAGTGCCTAGAACACAGGAGGGGCACAGAACACATGGTGAGTGGATGTGGGATGAGGGCTAGGGTACCAACAGGGATGCAAATGAGGCATGAGAATGAAGTAGAAGAGCGAGAGGCAGGAGTGGCAGTGGCTGTGGTGGTAGTGGTGAAGGTCAGCGCCAACATTAGCTGGGCTTCATGGAGTGTGGGTTAATCAGCACTGCCTTTTTAATATGATCCCACCCCAACTGCTCCACAGAAATGACCTACAATGACCTGTCACTTGATCCCACCTCTCTGCCAACACACACACACACACACGTGCGTGAACACACACGCCACTTCCCTGAGAGCCATTTCCCTCTTCAGCAGAGGGATGGCCTATGAAGCTTTATAACTAACAAGCATCTGAGCAGACCGTGGAGGACTTTTGCCTGGAATCCCCTCAACCAGAGTCCCCTGCCCTGAGGCCTAACACTTGCCAACTGTTCTGCCCTCTTCCTCCTCCCCCTTGGTAATCCAGCCAGCCTCAGCTGGGGAGTAGCTTCCTGTCTGGAAGCCCTGGGTGGACTGGACTCCTCCTCTGGATTTCAAGTGATTTCAACATTGCCCTTTGTCTATTCCCAGCTGGGAGGGGTGGCAGCAGGGGAGGGGAGTCTGAAGGCCCAGAGAGGGTTCAGCGGGCTGATGGCTGGGAACAAGGGAGAGGCCACTTGCCCCAGACAGGCAGTCCCAGCTCTTCCTCCTGGCAGAGTCTCCACACAGCCCTGGGAGCAGCTGTCCTAGACCCCTGGGGGCCACACCTTGTAGCTCCCGTGGCCTCTGGTCCTGCTGCCTGGGGTTAGTCGGGGATTCTCCAGTCTCTCCCTCTTTACACCATAGCACAGACCTGGATGATTTCCTTTCCAGCCAATGAACATCTTCACACTGCAATCTTACTCCTTTTCCTGTCACTTTTCCAAGTAACATCCTAACACCACAGACTGGAACTTGATTGCCCCCCTGGGACCCACACTCTATGCAGCCCCCACTCTGCTCATTTCAGAGGGATGGTGTGTGTGTGTGTGTGTGTGTGTGTGTGTGTGTAAGAAGACAGTGATGGCAGTTTTGTTACTCAGTGTCCCCCGACAGACATTTGGGAGTGGCTAGTGGTTGGGATCCCTGCGAAAGCTGTCCCAGGAGCAGGCATCACGCCTCTGTGACTTGCACCATAGCTCTCAAGGAGACCTGCTCTACGCATATTGACATGGCTCAACGGGTAAAGGCCGCCCGACACACAGCTGCTAGCATAAAATTGTAAAGTTGGTATGTTTTCCATTGGTACCCTAACTTTCTTTCTTTCTGGAGCCCTTGTTTAATTGAAAGTAAAATTTTAATACCTATTTTGTACCTAATTTTCAATTTTTTTTTCAAAACTAAACAGGGTCATTGAATCAGATGACAGTTTCCATACTCACGATGGCTCTAGCTCTCTGGTGATGCCAGGCCTGCTCGCTTTCTCGCTTTCTGAGCTTTGCTCAGGTTCACTATTTCCCTCACTTGATTTCTAATTCCTTGTAATTAGAAGAAGTCAAATACATTCTCACCTACTGATCAGTTTTGGTTTTCAAATGACACTCTGCATGTGGAGCTCAGTCTCCTTTGATACTTGAGTCTTCTACCATCTGCCTCACAACTCTACATTCTCCTGTCTCCAAGAGCTCTCTTCCCTTGATGTCCCTCCACCTTCTCCTAACCCCCAACTTTTTCTTGTCCTATATTCTTTAATTCTTTTTTTTTTTTTTTTTTTGAGACGGAGTCTCACTGTGTCACCCAGGCTGGAGTTCAGTGGCGCAATCTCGGCTCACTACAACCTCTGCCTCCTGGGTTCAAGTGATCCTCCTGCCTCAACCTCCTGAGTAGCTGGGACCACAGGCGCATGCCACCATGCCCAGCTAATTTTTTGTACTTTTAGTAGAGATGGGGTTTTGCCATGTTGCCCAGGCTACTCTTGAACTCCTGAGCTCAGGCGATCCACCCGCTTCAGCCTCCCAAAGTGCTGGGATTACAGGTGTGAGCCACCACGCCCGGCCTCTTATCCTAAATTTACAATGTCCTTTTCCTGTTCTTCACATAAAACTTCTTGAAATAATATTCCATGCTTCTGGCCTCTCTTTCTTCCATTTATTCCTTAACCAGGGCAACCATCTTTTCACTCAGTGGAAACTCTACAGACTTTGATCACAAAGATCACTACCAACCAAAGGACTAAATCCAAAGACCCTCTGAGTCCTCATCTTCATTTTTATTTAGCATTGGATGCAGTTTATGAAGCCGTCTTTGCACCTTCTCCCTCCCCTGTTTCTTTGAGACTCCAGCCTCCTCTTGGTTCTCTCCCCTCTCAGTCCTTTCTCCTGGTACTGCAAGTTCCTTCTTTATGGTGTTGGTATTGACTTTCTCTACCACACTCTCTGTAACCTTATCAATGCCCGTGGTTTCAATTATTATTTAAATAGTGAAGACTTCCAAGCCTGCCACACTAGCTTAAACCTTTCTCCTGGGCTCTAGACCCAACAGTCTTAGGATACCTTCCCTCGGCTAGCCCTTAGATGCCTCAACTCAGCAGGGCTGAAACCGCAGCTCCCCTCTCCTCCCAGACTGTTATGTAACCTCCAAGTTACTCAAGTCAGGAACCTGGAAGACAGCCTGACCTCTTCCCTCAGTCTAACCAAAGGAGCACAAGCTTCAGGCCAGACAGCTCTGAGTTCAAGCATCAGTTCACCAATTACAAGCTCTGTGACTTTGGGCAAGTAGCTTCTCCCCTCTAAATCTCATTTCTCCTATCTGTAAAATGAGGGTAATAACAGTATCTGCTTCATTGGGCTATTGGGATTGGATGAAATGATGCATATAAAGTGATTAACACATCGTAAGCTTAGAGTAAGTGCTCAATACATGTTAGCCATGGTGAATTATAACAATAAACCTCTAGCTGGCTCTTGAATTTGTGTTCAGTTACCCCAGCCAGGAACTGTAAGTCATCTTAGAATCTTCCAGTTCTCTTCCTCAACTCACTATGCAAAAAGTCATCAAGTATGGCCAATTCTACCTCCTGAGGCTTGAAGTTCGTGCCCTTTCCATCCCTCCCCTGGACTGTCATCCCAGAGGCCCATCTGGTATGGCTGACTGCAGTCTCATCTCCTCTGACCCACCCGCCACTCCAGTGCTTCTCAAATGTTCGTGTGCCTCTGAATCCCCAAGGAGTGGATCATTTTCAGTCAAGGCCCAGAAGGGCCTGGGGGAGTCTGCTTGCTAAGAAGCTCCCAGGATGCCAAGGCTGCTGGTCCACAACTGCACTGTGAATAGCAAATCCCTGCTTTTTCCCTAGTTCTCTGAAAACCAGATCTAATCGTCTCGATCCCCTGCCTGAGAATCTTTGATGAACTTCACAACTTTACCTAAAATGCCCTTTTAGTCTTACTTCCTCCTGTTCTGTCTCACACAACATATGCCTTGGCCACACACGAGCATCTGAAAATGCCACACACTGCCATGGCTTTGTAACCTTTGCTCATGCTGTTTCCTCTTGTAGAGTGCCTTTCCTTATCTTCCCTGCCTTTTAGAATCCTATCCCTTTTTCCAAGACTCAGACTAAGTGTCACCTTCTCCAGAAAGCCTTCCTTGGTCTCCATGGAAAAATGCTCCATGCATTTTGTTATGTCCCCTTGGTTCTTTTTTTACCCAGCTATAATAGCATGCATCCCTTCTCATTATAGTTAGCCATACACACCTCTCTTCCTCTAGATTTTAAGCTCCATGTCTTATCTTTGTGTTCCAAGAATCTGACACCAAGTAGACACTCAAATATGGATACAAGAGGAGGAGAGAAGGGGTGGAGAGTGGAAGAGGAACATGAGGCCGCTTGAACTCCTATGCTCCTGAGTAACATACCATCACCCCCTGGTGGCAGCATGCCAAAATTGCTGGTTCAGTGTTTTTTGAAATGTCCTAAGTATTAATACTTTTTTTTGAAGAATGGCTCAACATCACTGTCTTGGAAACCAAGACCCCAAAAGACCCTGCCAGTCATCATTAATGTTTCCTCAGTTCCTTTTCACCCCTTTCAGTACAGTCTTTACATACACAAGGTCAGTCACGCACATTTATTTCAAGCCACTGATGAAGTGATGGCAGCCTACCTTCAGGTTTCTCTCCTACCGTTGTGAGTTCAGACTCCTGGCTTGGCTCACTGGTTCCATACACGTTGATTGCACGTACACGGAACTTATATTCGTGGTCAGGCAGCAGGTCCTGGACGTTGAAAGAGGTGCTGCGGCATGTGGCTAGTTCCTTCCACGTCTTGTTGGCTGAGTCCCAGATCTCGATGCTGTAGGACTGTACAGCACTGCCCCCATCATATGAGGAGCCATACCAGGACAGGGTCAGTGAGGAGCTCCGAATGTCAGAGGCACAGGGTGTGCCAGCTGGGGGGTCTGGCTTATCTGGGGATAGAGAAGCACAACATCACCCACACTTTCCAGAATTGCAGGCAAAGGAAGTTTTTGAATTACCTGTGTCATGGGGGGAAGGCAGCCTAGAGAACCCAATCCAAAGTCCCTGGTCCTGCATCTCTTTCCCTCATCCGCACATCACAGTTAGAGCTATGTACAAACCCACCTGTACGGAAAGCCCCATGTATAATTATTTGCTCCAAAAAAGGCCCCCTCACTTTTTTTTGCTAGTTTTCCAGTCTACATACAAGTCACGATTTCCTGTACTTTGCCCAAGTCATAAACATATTTGTCAGAGTAAACAGATCTAGGAAGCTGCCCAGAAGGCGTGGACTATTTCCTATCGAAAACATGTTTTGAGAGAGAGAGAGTTCAGCATGAGTGTGTGTGTCTGTCCTTCAGGCCCTTGGCCAATGACCTGTGACATAACCAGGGGTCTGCCTCCACTTTCTCTGGGTCTTGAGAAATGCCTGCCCCACCAAGGGGCGGTATAGCGCAGTGTTTGTGCTCTGAAGTCAGACAGATTCAAGTTTGAACACAGATCTGTCCCCACACAGTAGCTGTTAATTGCCCTGAGCCTCAGTTTCCTCATCTGTAAAATGTGAATAACAACAGCACTTGTATCACAGGTGGTTGTAAGAAATTCTTAGAAGAGTGGCTGGCTTGACTAGTCATTACTATCAAGATTATTGTAGGAGTTTATTTCTAACTTTATATACTTAAAAATTACTCCTACCCTACCTCTTTTATTCTCAGAGGGCTGTTGAGATATAAATAATTTCAAAAGCAAACCACAATAGCAAATCACAGCCATCCCTGACTAATGGACAGAAAATGAGCTGAGGACACAAATAAGAAGTGGCCCTTTTGGCTGGCTGCCTTCTCATTCAGATGACCTGGCCTCAGAACTAGCAGTACTGCCAACTTCAAGTCAAATCATGGTAGCCAATACTTTAATGAGGCTCTTGAGTTTTGCTGATTTTATTAGTTGCTTATCTGAGCAAAACTCTCCTATTCTTCAGATTTAGTTTTTGCAGATGGTTGGTTAGTTACAGATATCTGTGTTCATTAACCCTTCATCTCCCCCAATGCTGTTTGATTTCATGAAGCCTCACAAACTAGCAATTGAAACCATGCTTTTAAGCTATGTCAACCCCAGCAAATTTGAAACTGGTTTGTTTGCCTGGCTTTCTCATTCAGAGAATGGTGCTAATATGTTCCTACCTCTTAGGGTTTTTGCAAGCATCAAGTAAGCAAACATAACTAAAGTACTTGACCGCTACTCTCCCACCTCCAGCAAGGCAGGAAGGCCAAAGGCAATGGCTGCAAATGACCCTGTGTATATGGAGAAGAAAAATCTGCATGTATATACATGTGTATATGAGTATATATACTCATACTCATATTCATTCTTGTCCCCTCTCCCAGCCCTGCCGATCCACATTCCAGCCCAGAATGCACTGCCCAGAAACTGTCTACCCCAATAACCAAAGCCCTGGGAATGATTCTGGGATTGTGACACAGCCACTTCCCAGCGCTGGCAGTCATGCCAGAGGCCTCCTGTGATGGAACCACTTTCACTGGCTGTTTAATATGTTCTCTTAGAAAAACTGTTTGTTCTGAGAGATATATTAGCCTTTTTTGAAACATTTCTGGTTTTGGCTAAGATGTTTATTACTCTAAACTCTCTTAAAGACAAGTGGTTCAAGTCCTCTCAAGACCCAGCTAAGGAAGTAAAAAAACCTGAAGAGGGATGGAAGACAGACCCACTACTCCTCCCAGAGAAGACTGCCTGGAGACCATGTGATTGGCCACAGTTGGAGTCGTGTGGGCTTATAAATGAATGCACTCTGCCAACTGATCTTCCTTCTGCTTTGGTCAAGAAAAGAAAACTGAGAAATGGGTGTTGCAGAAGAGGTGCCATTTGTACCCTACCCTGTTACAGATGTCTCTTGGCTGAAAATGAGAACCTATACATGACATATGTGACACATAAGACTTGTCACACAAGAGAAGATGCAAAATTTGGGGAGACGGACTTTAATTCCAAGTAAAACTCCAACATTTTTAAGGAATTTGCTACCAAATTAGGGAGTTCAGAAAAGACCCAAGTCAGAAGTCCTAGGAGATTGGAGGCCTCCCACCCCTCCACCTGCCTTTAGAGCTGTGGGCTGCACCTAATGCTTTCTGTTCTTTCTAAGCTATGAGCCCCATGCAGTGGCTGAACTAGTAAAGGGATGAAAACCCTCAGAAAAGAACAGACGTCCTTAGAACAGGGAGCTCCTGTGAGTGTGTCCTCCACGGCGACACACTCAGACTGGGAGGGAGACCCTGGGCATCTCTGGGCAAAGGAGACTCCACATTTCCTCTGAATTCTCCCAGGGCTCCCTGGAGGCTTGATTAACAGAATAGGAAACTCAGCTCAGTCTAAGACAAGAGTCTCCAATGGCAACAGCTCCAGGATTTTCTCCTCAGCAAATGTTCTAATTCCCAGGAAAATGGAGGATCCTGTCCTACAGCTTCCCACTAGAGTAACTGCTCTTGAGGTCTCTTGGTCCTCGCTTATTTGAAGATGACCAGTGGCTATGCCTAGCCCCACCTGGATGTCCCTTCCCTGGGACTTCAGCAGCTGCTGGAAGGGCCCCCAAATGTCATCTACCTGGATAATCCTAGCCCTTGGGAAATGGGTCCTCAGCAGCTAAGGCATTTTGCTTATCAAGAAAACCCAGTAGTCAGTGGCAGAGTCAAAAGGAGATTCCAAAAAGCCTCTGGACCCTCGCTCCAGGGCTCAAGACTTTCCAGGCTATCAGGCAGAATGAGCTCAAGAAGGCATCTTGCTTAAGCCTGAGCTGAGCATTAAGATGGGAAATCATGCAAGCTCCAAACTCAGTTAGTATTTGGGGATTATTGGGTATTTGGGGTTCTCTCTACTTTGTTTTTCTCCTTTAAAGATATGAAAAGAGACCTGCTTTTCTCGTGCTGGGTGAGTGACCTTAAGGAATCCATCTGGGTGTGCTGCTCACTGTCCCCTCCCTTATTCCCCACAGGCCAAGACCAGGGGTGTATGTGCAGGAAGAGGCTCTGAGCATTGCAAATTCCTGGGCTGCCTTTTAAAGTATAACAATAATAAGTCTCCAAAATAGCTAAATATCACTCATTTAAGCTAACAGAGGGAAAGGCTAGTTTTTATTATTGTTTGAAAAATAGGAGCCAGAGAGGATCTGAAAAGAAAGTGGCCCTTTAAAGAATATACAATAAGAGAAGTTTGCTGCTAACAAGGAGGAGTTGTATTAAACTGGCCTTATTTAGCTGGTCTGTAAATGCATGAAAACTGTCCGGAGCAGACCAAGTGATTCCTGTTTTACCTCATGTACATTTTACATCTGCTTAATAAACCCTGATCAGAGAATACAGAGATGTCCCTGGAGATGCACAGGTAAATCTGAGCTTCATCCAGGTTTACTTTGAACTAATTCTAAGTGTACAGGCTCTGAATGAATGTGGCTTTGCTGTATCCATCAATGTGAGTCCTATTTTATTGAGCAATTCTATTCTTAGTTCTTTGAGGGGGAGGCAGACAGAAAGCCTCGGTTCTCCTCCATTCCATTCCCCTCCCAGGACGGCATTTAACATGCTGCTCCTGCCAGCTGGCAGACAGCCACGCCAATGGCCCTGTCAGCACTGGCTGCAGAGAATAAGAAACTAAACCATAAAAGGCCAGAACTGCAGCCCGCGCAGTGGTGATCGGAGGAGGGGAGTGCGTGGCACTGCGCAGGAGCTGGGCATCGTGGGGGCTGGGGGGAGGGAGAGCTTTTCTGTAGAAAAGCAGTTCAAAGAAGCTGACCCCAAAGTTGCTTAAGGAGGAGCAGATGAGAGAGAACATCAAAGAAAAGTTTAAACTGATGCTTGCTGATAGGACGGGAGTACAGGGCCAAATCAGTGCTTCAGAACAGATCTAAATGTACCAGTAAAGTGGATCACTAGCACCAAGCCTCCACAGGTTCCTGACTCCTTGGGAGGAAATTATTCAAATAAACACCTGGAGTCACCAAAAAGAGACAGAGTGAGAAAAGGGTTGTTCTTCTCCTTTAGAAATGAAAAACCCATTCCCTGACCCCTTTGTACACCAGTCTTCCCCGATCTGAAACTTCTAACCAAAAGAAACAAAAGAACGGGGTCAGAGGAAGGAAGACAAAGGGAAAAGAGGGGACGTGGGACAGGGTGACGGACACTGAGAAATGGCTGAAACAGAACACAGGGTGAAGAAACAAGGCCAGGGAGAGGAACAGAGCAAGAGAGAAGGTAAACAGAAATATGGACAACTGGGGGTGGGGAGTGGATGCTGGAGCTCAGTCCTCTGTGAATTCCCTCTCCCAGGTCCCCTGTGTCCAGGGACAATCTTCCAGGGGGCTTTGCAGTACTTCCTCTCTGGGGAGTCGGGCCAGGGTGTGGAACCTGTGGTCTGTTCTGGTAGCTGGCATGGGCATAGCTCACTGGCCACCTCATTTGTCTTCCCAGCTCTGTATTACTTTGACCTTTATCCTCGTGTCTTCCTTATTCACCTGGTTGGACAAGGACTTCTTCTTCCCCAGCTGCTTAGGGGCTGAAGGGAAGTGCTACAGGGCTTCCTAAGGCTCAGCATGAGAAAAATGGAGGCACAGACATCAACAACTCTCTGGCATGTGGACAGCTCCCCAAAAGGCTTGCATGTCCCCCCTCAAGAAGAGTTTTGCAGCCAGAGTGTTCCTTTACCTTTTGGGACATTCTGTACCTACTTCACACTCCCATGAGTGGCACTGGAGGACAAGTGTTTGAAAGTTTAGAGCTAGTTCCCACGTAGCCCCTGATGCGCTATGTTACTTTGTTCAGATTAGGCCTCAGTTTCTCCTGCATAAGGCTGGAAACATCAGTCCTGTCCATCCTAGTCCTAAGGTGATGATACGAGATGAAGATAGGGGAGAAAAACTGCTTGAGAACTAAGTCAGGGAATCACAGAATGTCAGAGAACAAAGTCAAGGAATCACAGACCACCAGAGAACAGAGGTGAGGAACCATAGAATGTCAGAGAATAGAGTCGAGGAATCAGAATGTCAGAGAATAGAGTTGGGGAATCATAGAATGTCAGAGCTACAAGAGACCTTAAGAGTCAATGTCTACAACTTCTAACTTCATATCTAGATACTTCCATAAGAGAGATTCCAGTGGAAGACTTCTAACCACTGTAGCCACACAAGCCCTGTTACCAACAGATCCTTTTGTTCTGTGTGCCCACGTGTGTGTGCACCAGGAACACACAGGAAAGGCTAGTTTGCAGGAAGTTAAGGTTGGGATCAGCACACACAGCTGAGAGTTTTGTGCACTGCATAAAAGGGGTCTAGTAGGGGCATCTGGGCCAACCTGTCCTCCCCAAGGCCAGGTCATGAGTTCTGGGGTGAGGCTGGGGGTGCTGTACCCTTTTCACTCTGCCCAGCAAGGCCCCTTTTTCTAATTTTCACAAATGTACCCTATAAGCTTGAAAGCCAAGGACAAATGGAAAACCCACTCGGGTCTCCTGCACATATCAATAAATGCCAGGTCAAAGGCTTTCACATGCACAACATATGACGGCCCACAAATGCATGAGGCATAGAGTCTACTCTCTCTCTGTCTGTTCCTCTGCCTGCTCATTCTTCTGCTGTCCCAAGCACCTGCCACACGGGGAACAACTGGAGCAGAACATGACAACAGCGGGAGACTGGTTAGAAAACTCTCTTGATGCTCCAGGAGAGAGCTGACCAGGGCACGAAGACAGTGGTAAGGGAGGAGAGGAAAAGTGAACTTGAGAATCAGTCTGGAGACAGACCCCACTCAATCCTGGGATGAAGGAAATCCTGGTATGAAGGTAAGGAAAATCGAGTGGAGTCAGGATTGGGAGGTCATGGTGACCTCAGAAGAACAGTCCCTGCAGACTAATGGGGCGTGGGGGTGAGGCCCTAGGAAGCTGGAGGGTGCTGGGGGGTGAAGAAGCAGAAGTGCAGTAGAGACTCACCCCTGTCAGAGAGAGAAGGTAGGGTGGCTAGAGTGAGAGAGAACATTGCAGGAGTTATTAATGCCTGTGCATCTGGCTAAGATGGCGACACTTATGGGCTGCTGGGAGGAGCCAGGAGAGAGGAATAGGTTGAAGAGAGAAGTAGGGATGGTGGAGCCCCCAAGGACCTGGGGTCCAGAGCACAGGAGAAGGGAGCAGCCTTTGGTGGGACCAAGATGGGCCATCCCCAGAGCCTGGAGGGTGGAGTCAGGATGGGGACAGATACAGACACCTGTGGCGTAGGGGCCAAGAAGTTGACCAAGTTTATGCCTCATGTCTCTTATTTCTCAAATAAGCTAGATGCCAAGGCCTGAGGGCGGGGAACTCCAGGAACAGCTATCACAGAGAGGTGTTGATAGAGACAGGGAAAAGGATTTCTGCCCAGCCTTGGCCCCTCTGCTGAGCCTGGAGGTCAGCAGGGTCTAGCAGGGAGTCTGTGGGTTGCCGTGATCTTCTTTCTGTGGTGCCTTATAAATCAGGCACAGGAGTGGTGAGAGATAATGGGTGATGAAGTCCTGAGGCCCACGTATCTTGCCTGGGGGCTCCCTGCCTTCCCCTTGCCCCAAGCTCCATGCCACCCAGCCACCAGACTCACCCACGACAGTGAGGTTGACCTGGGCCTGCCTGCTGCCCAGCTTGTTCTCCACCAGCAGTGTGTAGCAGCCGCAGTGCTCCTGGCGCGCGGCCAGGATGGTGAGCTTGCTGCCATTCTCGCTGTTCTCCACCTTCATGTGCTCGCTTTCCTGGATCTAGGGGCGGAGGATGGAGCAGGTGCTGGAGCCTTGGGCCCCTGGGCTAGGAAAGGAAGGGGGCTCCTCCCCATTCCCTACTTCCTGAAGGATGCAGCTGGACAAGCTGTGGGGGGGCTCAGTCTGGTCTGGACTCTGCCCTTCTCCCTGAGGCCCCTTCTCTCCTACATCCAGAGTCCAGCTTCCCTGAGGGTGCCAGGTCTGGGGTGGGCAGGGAGGGTGTGGAGCAGGGGCGGATGGATGAACTAGCTGAGCACTCACTGCTCCCAGAAATATCCTGGTCTCCCTCTGCCTCTCTGGAATGGGATGATAGGAGAACACATCTCAGCAAAGTCATTCACAAGGTCCACTCCAGTGGGTTCTAGCCTCTTCTGTGCTGTCCAATGCTGTAGCCACTAGTCACATGTGGCTATTTAAATTTTAATTAGTTAAGTGGAAACAACCCAGATGTCCATCAACTGATGAACAAATAAACAAAATATGGTCTATCCTGACAATGGAATATTTATTATTAATTCATTGAAAGGAATGAAGTACTGATTCATGCTACAATAAGAATGAGCCCTGAAAAGAGTATGCTAAGTCAAAAAAAGAGAAAGCTACACAGAGAGAATGACATACTGTATGATTCCATTGATATGAAATGTCCAGAATATGCAAATCCATAAATACTGAGAGTAGATGAGTGGTTGTCAGGGCCTGGGGGAAGGAGAGGAATGTCTGCTAATGGGTCTGGGGTTTCTTACTGGGATGATGAAAGTATTCTAGAATTAGATAATGGTGATGCTTGCACAACCTTGTGAATCTACTGAAAACCACTGAAGTGTACACTTCAAGAGGGTGAATTTTATGGCATATGAATTATATCTTAACAAAGCTGCTATAACAATTTTTAATTAATTAAAATTAAATATTCAGTTCCTCAGTTGCACTAGCCACATTTCAAGTGCTCAATAGCCCCATGTATATGGCTGGTGGCTGCCATATTGGATAGCACAGAGATAACACTTTCATCAGGGCAGAAAGTTCTGAAGGACAGAGCTGGGACTTGGCTAAATGTCTCTGAAAAGTGATGAGATTCCATCTTATTTCAGACAACAGTAGTCCAGATGTCGCTCAGGGCAAACATGCTCTGGGATGCTAAAGGCAAACTTCTCATTTCCATCTTTTGAGACCAACCCTACTTTCCTCCCTGTTAGTACTAAGTGTTCATCTCTGGGGCTAGGAGAATTTGAGTGATTTTAAAACAGAGTAACAGAGGGCTCAGAATAAATCTTCACAACTTCCCACTCCTGTGCCAACCCATCATTCCAGGGTCTCTGCTGATCATGCATACAGGCACACACTACCACCGTGGATTGGTGGAGCTGCTGGGCTCCCCAAGTCCTTTCAATGCTGGTTGTCTAGAAATTCAAACATTTTTCCATAGGAACCATTATGATAAATTGTAGCTAGATTTCTGGGTCAGTCAGACACAATTCTATTTATCATACAATTCTTCTATCCAAATACTCACATTTGCTTTTGTCCCTTCAGCATGTGGCAAGTTTAAGTGGTTATAACAGACAGGAATCAGTGGGCTGGCACAGAATCACAGCAAGCTCATGGAGTCTAAGGGTCATCTTGGGTCACAGGCTCGACTTTCCTGACTCTGAATAGGATTCTAGACTGTGCTATCAAACCAGATGAGGGACATGGATGGTTTCTACTTTTCCCCTCACACTTCTCTCTATTACACAAATTGTCTACAAAGGCGGTGATTATTGGTAGGTTCAGAAGCAAAGGTTAACAAGAACTCAGGTTTGGCAGGTGAGCAATGGGTAGGGGAGTGGCCTCTCCCATTTCTAAAGCTACGAAGAGTGAGGCCATCTCCAGCACGGCATTTCTCATCCCTTTCGGCCCAAAGGCTGTACGGATTATTCCCAGCACCCCCAGTGCCCACCCCATACCGTCACTGACCTGCTTTCGGAACTTCATCCAGGTACAGGTGATGGGCTGAGTGCCTGTCACTTTGCCAAACAGCTCCACTGACTCTCCTGCGCGTACCTTCTGGTCCTCAGGGAACTGGATGATCTGAGGGGGCATTGCTGAGGGAGGACAGGGAGAAAGTGAGCGAGGCAGAAGGGTCTCAGGCATTCTGATCACATTCGACGCCATTGTCCACAGTGGTCTGTTGGCTTCTCTCTTGGCTTCCGGAACCTTCAGGGTAAGACTGAGGGGCAGTGATCCTGCTGCAGGACATCCAAGTTCATGGACCTGCTAGGTTTGTTCACCTCTTCATTCTGATTCCCTCAGAAGTGACCCACACTACTTACATGGCATGATTCTCCATTTATGGGTTGTACTGGAATTTGTGTCTTACCCTAATTTTTTGAATTGAGGTCCTAACTCACTTATGAATTAAGCAGCACCTTGCCTTCTAAACTCCAGGTCACCCTGGCTGGCAGGCTTGATTCAAGTCCTCAAGTGTCATCCAATGGAAAACAGACAAGGGCTCCATATAACAAGGACACACGGAGCCGGGCACAAAAATAGCCCCGAGAGGGTCATGTACACAAGGGTAGGGCAGAGGATGGACAGCAGGGCAGAATTCGTAGAAGGGGCAGGCAGGAGAGCTGCTAGTCCTGTATGATGCCGTCAACATGGGAGGCAGATGGAAAGACAAAGCTGTGGAAGGGGACCAGGAGCCAGGCTGTGCAGAGGCTCTCCATGAGCAAACTCAGCCTGAAAAATGCAGAGCTGGAACTGAGGGTGGGGGTGGGGTTGCAGTGGGGTGTCTCCTGGGATCACATACCCAGGAGTCAGTCTAGCAAGGTAAAGGCAAAACCCCCATGGTAGATGACTTCTTTGACCCCAGATAGTACCGTGGCCAATTACCTGCCTTCGGAGGTGTCTTGGGGGCAGGTTTCTTTTTCACAGTCGCATCACCTGAAACAAAGAAGTCCACAAGTTATTTCCTGTAGTTCTGTTTTTTTCACAAAGTTCCTGATCCTAGGAAGATGCAGTCTTGTCCACTGGCCCCTCATCCAGGGAGGACTCTTATTTGAACATGTCTTTTCAGGCTGAGCACGGTGGCTCACACCTGTAATCTCAGCACTTTGGGAGGCTGAGGCAGGTGGACCACTAGAGGTCAGGAGTTTGAGACCAGCCTGGCCAGCGTGGTGAAACCCCATCTCTACTAAAAATACAAAAAAATTAGCTGGGCATGGTGGTGTGCACCTGTAATCCCAGCTACCCAGGAAGCTGAGGCAGGAGAATCGCTTGAACCTGGGAGGTGGAGGCTGCAGTGAGCAGAGATTGCACCACTGCACTCCAGCCTGGGTGACAGAGTGAGACTCTGTCTCAAAAAAAAAAAAAGAAAAAAGAAAGTAAATGAATATGTCTTTTGAGAGATCACCTTGCCCTTTCACACAGACAACCTCACAGACAAAAAAGAATATCAGTTCTCAGGGACCTATGAAAGGGTCCCTGAAGCCTCCAATGAGATTAAAAACTCTCCAAATGCTTGTGCTCCCATAGCCCTTTTCGAAGATGATAATGCCACATTCATTAACAACTCTCTCACCCTAACTTTCAGGAAACTCAGAAAGGAAATTATGTCATGTCAGATAAACCAACTAAAATTAGCCTTTGGTGTGGATCCAAGGGTCGCAAGCTTCCTTTGGGTCACAGACTGTTGACTGGTGGCTTTCATTTTTTTAAAGTTTGTTGGATGGATGAATGGATGAATGAATAAATGGTCTCCTCCCTTCTTACTCCTACTTCCTCCAAATAACTCAAATGAGAAAAATGACTCAAACAGAACAGTCATGCAGCACAAACCTATTCACTTGGCTAAATCACAATATAGTGCACGTGCGAAAACATCTTGAGCTGTCTTCACGGCTTGTTTCAAATCCTTTCCAGGTCTTTGCTCAAAAGCCATCTAACCTATCTATCCAAATGAAATGAAAACCTACAGGCACACAAATATCTGTATGCGAATATTTGCAGTGGCCTTATTCATAATTACCAAAAACTAGAAGGTATCCAAATGGATGAACTGTGGCACTTTGATGCCACCAATAAAAAGGAAGAAACTACTGATACACAGAACATGGATGAATCTCAATGATTTCTCTTTTTCTTCTGCTCAGAGAAGCCAAATTCAAAAGGTCACATACTGTATGATTCCATTTATACGACATTCTAGAAAAGGCAGAACTATAGGAATGGAGAACAGATTAATGAATGGTTGCCAGAGGTAGGGTGGGGGAGGGGTGGGCTGCAAAGGGGCACAGGGAAATGTTCTGTGGTGACAGAACCAGATCTTGACCATGCTGGGAGTCCATGATGACATTAATTTATCAAGACTCACGGAACTGTGCACTAAAGAGGGTGAAGTTCACTGCAGGGAAATTATACCTTAACATAAAAAATGAGGAAAAGCCACTTCACCAGTGAGATCTTCCCTAACCACCCCATACAAACGGCAGCCCTGCCCCCAGCACCCCTCATCCTTCTCATCTCGCTTTATGGTCCTCCCACCCCGTAGCACTTATCACCATGTGAAAAACTATATCTTCACTTATTTATTTACTGTCTGCCCTTCTCCTCCTAAACTGTGAGCTTTTTGAGGCCAGGGACTTTTTTGGTTCACTGCTGTATATCAATGGGCCTGGCACACAATAACGATTTGTTGAATGAATGAGTGGGCTAATGTTAACAATTATTCATCCAGATAGCTTCACCTCTGCAGATGAAGGGGAAGCGGTGTCATTGGCTTGGATATGGGTTGCCCTGTGACCACAGGCAAATTAGTAACTTGTGGAAATTGTGCATTTCCACGACAGGACACGTGCTGCTGCCCAGTGAATGCCCCAGGAGGACTGCGTGAGGCAGCGATCCCTGGCAGGGGCACACTGAGATCACCGAGCTGATGGCTGCCGGCTGTGTGGTTAAGCCCAGGGTGAGGGCTTCCACCAGGTTCCCTCTGGCTCATTGTCATCATTGATCCATCCGTCCATCTCCAAAAAGTTACTCAGGGCCTACTGTGTGCCAGGCAAATGCTAGTCAGTACACACGACTAACCTGGGTACTGAGGAGGAAACCAAACAATGTAAGAAATCAGGCCTCAAGGTCTTAAATATCAAGACATGGTCCACAGGAAAGAGGAAAGGCTTTTTTTTTTTTTTTTTCTTTTGCCATAAAGGACATTTATAGGATAACTGGCAACATCTGAATAAGGTCAATAAATTAGAGGATAGTATTGGATTAGTGTTAATTTCATGTTTTGATCATCAAACTGTGGCTTTATAAGAGATTGTTCTTGTTTTTAGGAAATACACACTAAAGTATTTAGGTGTAGAGGGTATCCTGTGTGCAACTTTCAAACTGTTCATGGTATATACATATATATATGTGTGTATATATACATGTATATATGTGTGGAGAAGTAGAAGGAAGAGAGAAATGGAAAAAGAGAGGGAGAGAAAGAATATATGAAAAAGCAAGGCCAGGTGCATTGGCTCACACCTGTAATCCCAGCACTTTGGGAGGCTGAGGCGGGTGGATCACCAGAAGTCGGAAGTTTGAGACCAGCCTGACCAACATGGCAAAACCCCATCTCTACGAAAAATACAAAAATTAGCCAGGTGTGGTGGTGTGTGCCTGTAATCCCAGCTACTCAGGCGGCTGAGGCAGAAGAATTGCATGAACCCAGGAGGTAGAGGCTGCAATGAGCTGAGATCGTGCCACCGCACTCCAGCCTGGGTGACAGAGCGAGACTCCATCTCAAAAACAACAGCAACAACAAAAAAAAGCAAACATGGTAAAATGTTAACCTTTGAGGAATCTAGATGAAGGGTATATACAATAATTTTTCATGCTATTTTTACAATTTTTTCTGTGAGTCTCAAATTATTTCAAGATAAAAGTTAAATAGAAAGTTATAAAAAAAGATGTGTTATTCAGTCAACATGATGTGGCTGTTTGAATGGAAAAAGAACACTGTTGGTGGAGGAGATGGTTAGTTAGAAGGCTAAAAGATAGGATGTAAGATGGACCTGAAGGCTAGGGAAGGTCTGAACTGGAGAAAGGGGAGAACCCACAGGTCAGGAATAGACAGTGGCTCAGAGGTGAGACTCAGGGTGATGTTTGGTGGAGGCTGGCAGAGCACAGGGCTGATATTGGACAGCAGTGGTATGAGGATAGTGGGCACTCTAAATTAAAGAAAATTAAGGTGAGGCATAGTGGCTCAGCCTGTAATCCCAGCGCTTTGGGAGGCAGAGGTGGCAAGATCACTTGAGGCCAGGAGTTCGAGACTAACCTGGGCAACACGGCAAGACCCTGTCTCTGTAAAAAATAATAAAAACAGCCAGGTATGGTGGTGCCTGTCTGTAGTCTCAGTTACTTGGGAGGGATTGCTTGAGCCCAAGAGTTCGAGGTTACAGTAGCTATGATTTTGCCACTGCACTCCAGCCTGGGTGACAGAGAGAGACCTTATCTCAGAAAAAAAAGAAAGAAAATTAAAAATTTGGTTCCTTGGTTGCACTAGTCACATTTCAGGTTCTCAATAGCCATAGGTGGTTAGTAGCTATCACATTGTGTTGACATAGGACATTTCTTTCATCACAGAGGGTTCTGTTAGACAGTGCTGGCCTCAAATGCTAAGCTCACGAGCTAAGGCTTTGTCCTGATTGAACAGCGAGTCCTCACTCAAACAGCAGTCAGGCTGGGCTAGAGGTCCCTGATAGCTCTTTCCAGCTCTTGCGGGACAGATCCAATTAGGAGGCTATTGCCATACCTTGGAAGGCACTGATCAAGATCCATGCAGAAAAGAAGATGCAAATGAGAGGCAGAGGAAAGTTAAAATAATTTAAGGGGCTAAACAAGAAGGAGGTACACAGATTACTTTGAGATTTCTTGCATAGATACACGTGGAAAGTCATATTGAAGGAATATAGAATTAGGAGTACAAGATTAATATTTCAGCTTGAATCTGTTTGTAGGTTAGAAGCCCAGGATCAGAATTCCAGAGGGAGGTTTGTGGAGACCGGAAGTGAAAGATTCCAGAATTAAAGAAGCCATTAGAATGGAAACCTTGAAGATGGGTCAATTCTTTGGGGAAAGAGAATGCAATGAAAGAGGGGCGGAGGCCAGGGTTTGATCCCAGGTGTGTCCACAGAAAAGAAGCCGAGACACAGGAGAGGGCTGTGGAAGGACCCTGAGAGCAGGAGGAGTGTCGCCACAAGTAAGGGTAGAGGACAGATGCTGGGAAGAGCACCAGGTGTGCCCAGCATGGAGTGAGAGATGGTGATGCTGGAGAGGCCAGGTTCCATGGGACAGCATGGTCCAAAGTCACCCCAGAGGAGATTCTTGAGCAAACAGTGGGGAGTAAAATAGTCAAGGATCCTGGAGGTGAAAGGACAAAGAGAAGCAAGGAAACAAGAGGGAATATGAAGCTCAGGTTTCTTCTGAGGTGAGAGAAGAGAGAAGATGACAAGGTGGAAGGCAATGGCTAGGGCACAGTGGAGAGAGAGAGCCCAAAGACACTAGAAGGAAGAGCGTGGGGAGCCAAATCCTTTGGTGGGGGAGACCAGATGGGATATGGGACGCCTGTGACTGGCTGAGCCACAAAGGCCCTGCCCCTCTTTGTCCAGGACTGTTGGGAAGAGAGAAGCCCTCCAGGGAAGAAGAGAGGGTTTCTACCGGAGCCCAGATCTGATCTCTGGAGAGAGGAGGCCATCTGTTCAGAGGAGCTACGTGGAGGGCTGTTGTCATGGGCTCAACTGTGTCTCCCCAAATTCACATGTTGAAGCTCTAACCCTTGGTACCTCAGAATGTGACCGTATTTAGAAATAGGGCCTTCAAAGAGGTAATTAAATTAAAATGAGGCCATTAGGGTGGGCCATAGTCCAATTTGGTGTCCTTATAAGAAGAGATTAGGAAGAAGAGAGACAGGGGCAGGGGGAGGAGAGAGAGAGAGAAAGGAGCGAGAGAGAAAGAGGGAGGAAGGGAGAAGGAGGGAGGTGAGCGAGAGAGACCAGACAAATGCACACACAGAGAAAAGACCATGTGAGGACACGGGAAAGACTGCCATTTTCAAGCAGAAACCTCGATCTTGGACTTCTAGCCTCCAGAGCTGTGAGAATCAATTTCTGTGGTTAAGCTACCCAGTCTGCCGTACTTTAAGTCAGCCCTAGAAGACTAATATAGCTGTGGATGGGCATCATTAGTGGGGTGGGCACCAGTGGGGTGGGCACCAGAGGGTGTGAGAAGGAGGTTGACAATCCCTGGGGTGATGAGCTAGGAGCACAGCATGAAATCAGGGGACTCCAAAGTCCTGCCCCATACTTGGTGGCTCTGGGTAAACCCATTTGACTGGAAGAGAAGCCCTAACTAATCTTTCAGTGTCATGGTTAAATAGGATTGAAGGCCAAATTTTTATGTTTGTTCTGTAAATTTGGAGCTACCATTGTTTGAATTGGTTAGCATTTGAAACTGGCTTGGTTCCTATCAGTAAAAACAATTTAAGTGTTAACAATGTTTTATATCCTATTCTATACATATTTTATATGACCATCTGCTGAAATCCACTAATTGTGTGCTGGGCTTATAGGGGAAAGCACCTGGTTCTAAAACCCGGTTTCTCAGAGGGAGCATTTCACTTGGTTCTTATCCCAATCAAACACAGCAGGGAGTATCATAATGTTTCCATTTTATGAAAAAGGAGATGGCATCTCATAAAAGTCTGGTGACTTGCTGGGTTCATAAAACCTGATGTTCTGGAGCTGGAAATGGGACCTGAGCCTCCTGCCACCCAGGGTATGGAATGAATAAAATTTGTTGTAAAGAGTTAAGCTAAATTGTAAAGAAAGTATAGCATATAGTGCAGCATGTTCTTTTTTTCTTTTTCTTTTTTTTTTTTTTTTGACACAAGGCCTTGCTGTGTCATCCAGGATGAGTACAGTGGCATGATCACAGCTCACTGTAGCCTCGACCTGCTGGGCTAAAGTGATCCTCCCATCTCAGCACCCACTCAGCTAATTTTTTGTAGAGACTCACTATGTTGTGCAGGCTGGTCTCAAACTCCTGAGCTCAAGTGAGCTCCCACTTCGGCCTCCCAAAGTGCTGGGATTACAGATGTGAGCCACCATGCTCAGCCTCAGTGCATGTTCTAACATCAGCCCCTCCCCCCACTCCCCCCCTCTCTGAAACAAACAGATCCCCAGAGGACTTCTCTGTCCTTTGGGACAAGTTTGGCCCTTTCATCCATGTGGTACCCTGTTGGTCAGTTCAGCCTTACACTAACCTGAGAGCTCTCATGTGGCACCTGTGCTTCTTCTCCCCAGTCCAGGTCCTCAGAAGAGGGGACATTCTGCAGGTCCAGATGCCCAAACAAACTCACAGTACTCCTTGGCTCACTAACTAGTTTCCTCTCCTCTGGAGTCACTCCTATTATCTTATTATTCCTGTCAGCCCTGTGTCTCTCATCCTCTTCTCTGACACCCTAAACTTTGTGTACCAGCCAGTCAGAGAGGAACATCCTAGAAGGAAAATAAAACCCAACCACCTTTGCAAACTCCATGATGGCTGCTGGCCATGGGACAGGCAGGGAGGGCAGAGCACGCCCTACTCAGGCTGCTCCTCTGAAGAGGGGCTCAGCCACCTCCTTTAGGCAGTCAGCCCAGGCAGCACATCCTTCCTGGTAGAGCACTGCCCCGGGGTACTGTGCTCATCGCTGCCCTTTGAGCTCCTCTTTCTATCCCCTATTCTCTTTCCTCCATTTCCCCTGAAGCCAGACCTCTCTCCTGAGCCCATACCAATACATCCAACTACCTGACCATCATCTCCCAGGGAGATGCCAAACACGTACTGCCAGCCCAACGTGCAAAACCAAATCCAAGACCTTTTCCCCAAACCTGCTCCCTGTCCCCATTTCTCCCAAGGCCCCCTCCCTGCCCATATCCACTGACTAATGCCTGTTGTCTACACAAACTAAGTACCTCCTCAGTCTGCCAATTTCTACCTTCCCACCATCAGCATTGTAGTCCCAACTGCATCACCTCCTAGGCTTCTGGTCCCCTGTCCCCCGTCACATTTGTCACTCTGTGGCCAAAGTGATCTTTCTCAAATGCAAATATGATGTCACTTCACTGCCTGAACCTGTTCAGTGGCTGCCCACTGCCACTCAGGATCAAATTCAACTCATCTTACGAGGTCTTTGAGCTCTGTCCCTGGCTTTCATCCCCAACTTTCTTGCTTGCTTTCCCAAGAGGGAACAACTTTCATCACAACCTCAATACTCAATATCAGTGGTTCTCAAAATTTAGCCTACATTATGATTGCCTGGAAGACTTAATAAAAACATAGATTCTTGGCTTCCAGGTGCTGGTGCTGCTACTGCTGCTGGTCCCTGCACCTTCCTTTGGGAAGTACTGCTCTGTAATCTACATGGAATGTCTTTCAGTTTCTGCAAAACCAGGCTCTTGCCTTCGCTCCTTTGCACATGCTGGGCCCTCTTCTCTTGGATGGCTCTTGCATATTCTTTGGGCAGGTCGTCCCAGCTCATGCACCACTAATGCCCCACTGGGTTCATGGCCCTCTGAGGTAGCTCCATCACAGCATTCATCAGGCACCGCTATTTCAGAAACCTGTCCCCAACATGGACACACCATGGCAAGCTTCTGGGGACAAGGATAGGGTCTACCTTCTGTATCTGCAGTGCATAGCATAGTACCTGGCACATGCCTGATAAATGGCCATTAAAGGAATGAGTGAAACCCTCAAGGATTTCTGTTAACCTGGGAATTCCCAAGGAACATTCTCCCCCAGTCCTGGGCACTGATGCTGAGAAATATAGCCCTGGGGCTTGAATTTTTATATAACTTTCTATGAAAAGGATCAGTCTCTGCTGTCCCCTCTGGGATCAAAGCTGCCAGGTGCTGAGCCTTCCACTCTAGATAGGAGACTGATATTAGAGGAAGTGAAATAGCCCAATAAAAACATGAATCAAAGCATTGGATCTGGAAGCCTCCTGGGAAACCTGGAGCAGGGGTGGGGAGGCCAGCCTCTTAATTGTTCAGGTAATCTGTTCCAGCTGACCCAAGCCCTAACCTAGTCCTGGGGGAAAAAAAGGAGGTCAGTAACCCACAGAAGTTTCCAGATGCTCAGTCTGAAGGCACCTGAATGCCTCACTCTGAAACATGGAAAATCACCAGGGCAGAGAGACCAGAGTAAACATTTGCAAGATAGGTGCAGAGCCTGAAGGTGGGTCTCACAGAGTCAAAAGGTCTGAGATAATGGAAAGCAAAGGAGAATTAGGGAACTAGCCTTACCAGCCTTGGGTACAGGGAGGTCCCTGGATGTCTGCCTCTCTGGGGACATTTCCCTTTTTAGGTAGGTAGTTAAAAATAGACATCAAATCCTTCACAGTTCCCAAAATCAGCATGAACTTTCTGCCAAAGGCTCCTGGAAAGGACTCCAGCTGGGTTGAGCATGGAGTGAGCAACCACCCCATGAGGCTGTATCGGAGCAGGAAGGAGGTGGGGGTACCTGAGGATGGAAGGCTGAGTCCTACCACACTGGCCCTGGGTGACCTGACCCACTCCCTTACTGTATACGCTGGTCTCATCCAGTACATGCTTACAGATATGTGGAGGAATATTGGTCATTTTCCCAGAATTAACATCTCTGGGCAAATTTCTTGCTCACCTTCCTCAAAGCAAGGGCTGTCACATAAGAAGATTGCAAAGAAACACTGCTCCTCTGATTACATCCATTCCCAAACCCCCAGGACACAGAGCGTCAGGATGGTTGTGAAAGAGGTGTGCTGGGCCAGGGGTGCCAGCAGTGCTTGGTGGGTACCTTCCAGGTCTCCCCTCTGGCCAGTTCACTGGCTTATGGGAGACACTGGGAGAGTTGGGAGGAGTAGTGGGTGGAAGTCATAGGGTCACATACCTGTGGGTGGGAGTGTGCCAGGTAGGCACTATTCCTCCTCCCAGACCCACATTTTGGTTGGGAGTAACTGGGAGTTGGTGCCAGCTTTCAGAAACATTCATGGAAATAGCCCAGCCTCTCTCCCAGGGCCCCACATCTTTCACTGTCAGGCAAGTCTTGATGCCAAATCCCAACCTCTCTTCCAGCCTTTTGAATCCCATCAGGATTGAACATTCCTCATGACCTGAGGAGGAATGTTTAAAAAAAAGATTTGATCCTGGGGAAATCTTGCATGGAAAAGGGACAGTTTTTAATATCCAGAGATGCTTTCAAATTGACACAACTTTCCATTTTAGAGGCAGACACATATGGGAGGTCTAGGCAAAGATATCTGAGAGTCTCATAATCTGGGATGTTCTAAAGTGACTGATGTCAGAGGTGAAGTTCAGGCCAAGGCCAGGCATGGACTGCAAAGGGATGTTCCATTGGCATCATCCCCAGTGGCAGAACCACAGTGGAGGCAGGGACCCTTGGAGCATGGGAACTTATGAACTGGTTTGAAAAATCAAACGTTTATTATAAACCTACTGAGAGACCAGCTAATGAAGTTTTGGAGATGGACAGGACCTGGTTTCTGTCTTCAAGGTGTAAAAGCCCCACATGGATGTCCGTTTATATCTCTTCTGAAAGACCATCAGCTTTACAGACTGCTAGGAGGAATTCCTAGAGTCTGGTATCAAACTGGCATCACCTCATGTGCATTTCCTAAGGCCACTTCTTAAGCCCCATCAATGCCTCCTTTACACAGCCAGCATGCTTGTCTCCCCTCACGCAAAATTCCCAAGAACTCCCCTGGCCATTTGGGCCCCCTCCAGCTGGGACTCCCCTAAACCTGTATGCTTAAGGCCTCTTTCCCTCAGGACACTTTTGCTGCTGTGTGACCTAAACTATACTTGCTGTAGCTTTGGACTCCTTCACACTTCAGATGATATGAAGGAGAGTTATTAATCTCAACTGAACTGTGTCACTCAAAAGCTTTCCATCCAACGGGCTGATGCTGATGTCAGAGCTGGGAAAGGCCTGAGGTCAGCTGGAGAAACTCCCCATCTGACTGGCAAGGAAGCCCAAGTCCAGAAGAATGAAGGGCTTTGACCAAGGCCACATATTTAACTACTGGGAGAACCAAGACCTTCGTCTCCTGCTCATTGGCTTTCTTGCTGTGTCTTGTGCCTGAGTGTTGCCCCAGAACTGATCATAGTAAGTTGGCACCTGGAGTCTGACAGGAGTATTTCTGTCTCCCCATGCCCTACTCAGCTTAGGTGGAAGAGTGTGGGGTGTTTCTCCCCTGGGCCTGTGAACTTCTTTCCTGTTCCATCTCCAAAGGGAGGAGAGGACCCACTCTGGGCTGGAGGAGTACACGAAGTGTTTTAGGAGTGTTATTATTAAATATTCATCAACAGGAGAAAAAGATAGCCATAAAGAACATTATTAGAACAATTGACAATAAATGTAGACTATGAATCAATTAGACAACAGTATTGGTTCAATGTCAAATTTACTCTTTGATTTTGATTTCAATAATTGCATTGTAGTTATGTTCTTAGGACAACAGCATAGTTAGAATTCAAGGGCATGATGTCTCCAATTTGGCCTAAAATGGTAGGTACCTATCTCTATCTAAATGAATAAATAAATGAATATATATATATATACACACACAGAGTACATCCTGAGACTGCGGCCAGGCCAGGGTGTGGTGGCCAGAATGCAGGTCAGGGTTGGCACCACAGTTCCACATCTTACTAGCTGTGAGACCCTGGACAGGGCAGTTTAGTTCTCTGAGGCTCTGTTTTGTTCATCTCTAAAATGGGAACAGCTATTTATAGCGCAGTTGAGTGAGACTCGGCTGAAGTGACATAGATCGAGCTCCTAAGGTGCTCCCAGTGCACAGGCACTCGGTAGACTCTGATTTTGTTCAGCCTGCAGCTGTCCTGAGACAGGTGCCCTCACAATCTTCACTCCAGCATCTGTGTGGCTCCTCCCTGTCTGCCTTCTCCCCAACTGATGTTATCATTTTCTCTCCAGCCAAACCACATAAACCACATTCCTCTCCTCCTCCATAACCTGACCCCGTTTTCCTCATCCCGAAATCTTCCCAAGCTGCTCCCAACTCCCTCCTGCACTTGTGAGTCGGTGTCTGGCAGGTTAACTTGTACTTCTGTCCGCTTTCTCTCAACCCGTCCTTGCTTGGGTTGGGGTTGGTGCCCTTGGCTTTTCCCTCATGCTTGTCAGTGCTCAGCAGGGAGGGGGGTGTGCAGAAGAGGGAACTGGTCATGATCTATTTGATGAAAAAATCACCCAGGCTCACCTCAGGAAAGATGGATTTCCCTCTTAGACTAGGTACTTCTCGGCCCTTGACACAGAGGAACACACACACAAACACACACACACACACACAGCCAGATCACTCATGGAATCAGAGGTGACTGGGACTGGGGTTGGCAAAGCTAAGAAAAAAAGGCAAGTTGCAGAGGTATACAGACTGTGCAATTCCATCTCTGTGGGGCAAAAATCCAATTGATGTACTTGTGCCTGTATATAAAAATGCATAGAAAAAAGTCACTGAGTATTTTTGGGGCGTGAGTAGAATTGGGGTGAGATGAAAGAGGACTTTCACATTGTACCTAGTATATTTCTATATTGTTTAAAATGGTTAAATAAGAATGTGTGCATATATAATGTAAATAATCAATAAACTAACAATTATCCTCCAAAGGGAGAAAAGAATGGGTGCAAATCTAAAAGACATCTTCGGCTGGGCGCAGTGGCTCACGCCTGTAATCCCAGCACTTTGGGAGGCTGAGGCGGGCGGATCACGAGGTCAAGAGATCGAGACCATCCTGGCCCACATGGCGAAACCCCATCTCTACTAAAAATACAAAAATTAGTTGGGCGTGGTGGTGCGCACCTGTAGTCCCAGCTACTCGGCAGGCTGAGGCAGGAGAATCGCTTGAAACCAGGAGGCGGAGGTTGCAGTGAGCCGAGATCGCGCCACTGCACTCCAGCCTGGTGACAGAGCGAGACTCTGTCTCAAAAAAAAAACAACAAAAAAAACCAAAACAAGACATCTCCTTCACTTCCCATCTCTGGGCAGCTGCCTTCTCAGGAGCTTCTCAGGAGGCTCCGGAAACAAATCCCAGGGTATCTCTCAGGCCCCCAGGGTACAGGCTTCTGAAGGACAAGAGTGCAGGGGTGCAAGCAGGTGGAGGGCAGCTAGAGCCAGCCTGGCACCGCTCTCAGTGTTGGGGTAGCAGGTTTGGAGTAACAGAGATTGGAGGGTGGGCCAGCAAAAGGGTACAAAGTGGCCATGACTTCGGAGTGTGTAGAGACACACACTCCCATTCTTTCAGGGGCAAGATGTCTGAAATTCCAACATGGGGGCTCTGCACGCAGAGTGAAATCCAAGTGGGGTCTACTGGAGTTAATCCAGTCATGAATGTGTGTTTTCTGTAAAGATGAAGCACTTGCTACTAGCCTGCTGCTCCCCCACTAACTCAGACTGAGCTTCATTCCCTGCTTCCAGCTTCTCCACCACAAGGTGCTTTGTTCGGCTCTCTGGGCAACATGATACTCTAAGGATGTTGATGTGAGGGTCCCCGAGGCAGTTCCACACTTAACAGAGGCAGCAGGGGAGACCCCCTTCTGCTTCTCAAGACCCACAGTGTGGGCACCAGGTTTCTCCCAGGAACAGCTGGTTTCCAGCTTGACTGCACATGGCGTGACCTGGAGCTTGAACAAATACTGAGGCCTGGCACCCACCCCTGAGATTCTGATGTAATTGGTCTGGGGGCAGGGGAAGCCTGTGCGGCAGTGGTTTAAATGCTCCCCAGGTGAATATAACACACAGCCAGGGGTGCGAGCTGCTGCTCCAGACTCGGACAGTGACAACTTGCCTGGGGTTTCCACAGCCTTCTGTTCTCAGGGCAGAGAGCCCAGCTCCTGCTCTGCTCATCGTCTCAAGCTTGTTTTCCTCCTCCACAGCTCGGCTCTGACCCCATCTCACCTCCTCAGGGGCTCACTGGAGTGGGTGTGCTGGAGCTGAGGGCTGGAGGCTGCCCACCAGATCAATACCTGCACTGTAGCTTCTGCACCCAGGAGTGGGGGACAGCCATGCCATAGCCCCAATTCACAGCCCCTGGTGCCCTTCCTACATTCTCTATCTCTTCTGCTCACAGTTTTCCATACCAAGTATAGCACAGGTCCAAGGAATATTTTTGGAAGATAAAATTATTAACCCATTCTCACCAGATTTTTTCTTGGTATTATGTATGCATTTCCAACAACTTATTAAATGTCCATTCTTGATATTCTCAGGCTATCTACCTTGGCTAAGTATCAATGAGAAATTAATTCCAATTTCTCTGCCCCGACATACTGAAGGCTGAGTTCCCCCAACAGCCTGGCTGGGGTATGTTTGAGGAACCCAAGTTCATCATTACGAAGGTAAGAATAAAGTAAAGTCACAAAACACTGCATTGTAATGGAAAAAGATTGTAGTCTGAGTTAACCCGGCTCAATTACTTTCCTCTATCAGTATGGGCAATTAGGAGCTCATCTTGTTTTTTGTTTGTTTGTTTTAAAACACAGCATGTGCTGGGGATGTTCAAGCAACTCTGCACCCTCTGTTGAAATTGTAGTTTTCAAAGGGTAGTTCTGCTGTCAAAGTTAGATTAAAAATTATAAGGGAAGCCAGGGTGACATTGTGACTTCTGAGGCACTACTGCCTTTATAGCCCCCTCCTCCACCAAAAAAAAGTAAATAGATTTAATTACATATCAAGTATTATATTTGAATTATGTAAACTACACTTTTAACTGCATGGGTATAAAGATGAATATATTCATATCATGAATTAAAACATTTTCTTTGACTTAGAAGTTCACCTTTTTCTTCTAATTTTATAAGATATTACAGCATTTGGCAGGCCTGTAAAAGCACTGTGGACCCTATGCATGGTGCCTAATGGATGTGTGGGCTATGGGGAAGCTGAGATCCAAAAAGAGGGAGGTAGCTGCCTATGGTCACGGAGAGGCTCCTTTCTCTCTTGGCTTTTTATACCACACTGCGATTCGACTCTAAGAGAAACTGGGAAGGGCCTTCCACGAGCAAGGCGCAGCATGTGTCATTCTGAAAGGTAATTGCTTGAACAGACCCTGTACAATGGAGGAGGGAGGATGAGACCCAGACACATCTCCGTGACATTGGGAAGGAGGTAGTGGAGGAGCCAGGTGCTGACACTGTGGGAGCTGAGGTGAGGAAGAACTCAGGGATGAGAGACTTTTCAGAGGAGTTTGGCAGAAAGGTGTCCCATGGAGAGAGGTGCCAGAGAAGGCATGAAGGAAGGAACTTGGGGGCTGGGTAGTGCGCAGTGAAGAGCTCAATTTGGCCTGAGTATAAAATAGAAGTAAAGGAGCTGGGGGCAGCACCGGGAAAGACAGGCGGGGGGCAGGCCACATGTGGGACCACGTGTGCACATGCGAGCTAGGTATGTCCTGGGCACTAACATGTGGAGCTTTGCTTGTGGGTTTTGCAGGCTCTGGGGGCCACTACATATTTCAACCAGGAGTGATGAGATCAGAGTTACAATCCAGAAAGAGCCCCTGGGAGGGCAGGGTCAACTGGGGAGAAATTAGGAGGAGCTCTCCTAGAGTCTTGGTGGGAAGTGAAAGGGCATGAAGGAGGTTGGTCAGGGGAGGTAGATAGGAGCTCAGATGAGATGTGCAACACCACCCAGGCTGGAGACAGGCTGGAGAGAGCACTGGGATGGGGTGCTCTGTTATTGGGAGTTCACTGGGCACTTCAGGGTGTGGGCAGACATCAGACTTCCAGGGATTCAGGCAAGAGTGAGTGACCAGAAAGTGGGGGCTCTGAGGCTGCCCTCAGTCCCCGGGGTGCCTGCCCCTGCCTCTGCCTCTGCCTGGTGAAGCTGGGCGAGTACTCACTCTCAGTTCCTAGCACGGGAGGAAGAGAGCTCTTGGGCCTCCGGGATTTCATCTCTGGGGCCTTGGTGTTCTCACTGGCTGGAGCATCTGGAATGAAACAGGTAACAATAAATGTTAGCAGCTGCTGAGGAAATGAGCAAAGGGGGTGTCTCAGTCAAAATCCCACCTCAACCAAACTCCTCCCCAACTCTGAGGGCCCTTTGTGCCTGCTGGGCAGAACAGCGCCTGTGTCCAGGCAACCTATTTCACTCTCCATGAGAGCATCAAAGAAGGACCGTCCACTACCCTGGGCCTGATTAATCCAGTGGGGACAGCACCGTCACCTTGGCAAGATGAGCGCACAGGCTGCCCAGGGAGCTTGGGATGCTCCCCTGGAATGCCATTGCTGGCAGAGTCACCCCTTGCTCACCTTCCCTGGCTTTCTCCTCCATCAGGCCTTGTCTCCCTCATGCTAGACATCTTGGGTCTCCTCTCCAACAGGGGCAGGAGGGGACAGGGTCCCCGCCCTTGGGATCATGGACTAGAGGTGGCGCACAGCTTCTGATTTCTCTGACTTTCTTCTGTAGACCAAACTTTGCAGTGACAAACCAAACGGAGGCCTCTGAGCACACAGCCAGCATGCCTCCCACCTCTGAGACGGGGTCTAGGCCCCACTGTGGGGCTTCTGCTAGACCTCCCCCAACAGGCCCAGTGAAGCTGGGCACAGCTGCCTGCTGGGCGGACCTAAAGATGCTGGGCGGTGCCTACCTTCAGGCTCTGTTCCACACTCCCTCTGCCAGAGGAAACCCTCCCTCATGGAGGGCAAGCAGGGCAACATCACTTGGCTGGGCTGGGCTGGGTGGAAAGGCCCTCATTGGCCCCCAGGACACTATGGGGAAACCATCCAGGAACTGGGATAAGGAGGAGCTGGTTGAGTGGCTATCACTGGGCCCCAGCACTTTCACTGGCCTTCCTTTCCCCACAAGGAGCACTCTTTGGGGACGGCGCTGAGAGAGTCTCCCCCTTGAAGCCCCCTCCTTGGGCATCCTTTTCCTGCTCCTGAGGAGAGGAAGCTAAGTGGGGGTGGGGGTGGGTGGGGGGACTTTCCAGCAGAGGCTCCGCCACATTCCTGAGGCTTGGCTGGGGAGGAAGTGCCCTCTTATGGTCCACCTCCAGGACTGGCAGTCAGGGCTGATCTTGCCTAGACTGGGCTCCTGGGGTTCTGAGGGGTGGGCGCAGGGAGCAGAACTGGGGGCTGGGAACATACTTCTCCCAGCAAGTGGACTCTGAGCTGCCTCTGGATGCATTTCTCCTTCTGGGAGGCATTTAGGCCCCTCGCCTTCTCCAGAACATGGATCTGCCTGCATGAGTCCCTCTGCTCATCATCACCCCGATAGGCTTTCTTCCCAACCTAGTGCCTGCCTCCTCTCTGTTATGGGTAATCCAGGGAGGAGGCCCTGTGCGGGTGTTGCAGGCTCATGGCAGCTCAGAAGCAGACAGGCCTCCGGGGGCTGTGGGGGCAATCCCCCACCAAAGACAGCTGAAAGACCTGCATGCACCATTGTGGGCCTTAAGTAGGACTACTTAGCAGTATGTGACGGGGTGTTGGGGGGAGCAGACAGCCAAAGCAACCCTTTCAAGTAGCACTTGACACCAAAACGCTCCCCTGCCTCCACTCCCCACTGCAAGCTGAACTCCTGCCACCTCCCATATGGGCAAAGGAGCCCCAGATGGCACACCAGGGGTCCCTGCTATCTGGAATGGACACTCTTAAGCTCCTCAGGAGGCTGCCTGTAACCCAGCACGCCAGTTCCATGAGGACACAGAGAAGCAGAAAGCCATGGGGCAGGGATGATTTCATTTTCTTACACTGGACATTTTCCCCAAGGATCGTGGTCATTCTCAGCTACAGAAAAATCCTCTGGACATAGTTATTTGTCAGCCTCGGTGGATCTCAGCCTCAGCTGTATGTTAGAAGCACGTGTGCCAGGGTATCACACCCCACAGGTCCTGGTTTCATTGGTCTGGGTTGGGGTCTGGGCACGATATGACCCAGAAGCTCCATGGATGACTGATATTTGGCCAACAGAAAACTCCTCGCCTCTCCTCAAGCACAGGGAGTGCGTAGGGAGTGGCTCCAGGACTATTCCAAGAGGCAGAAAAGCCTGGCAGAGCTTCCCCTTGATATCTGGGGATGAGGGTGCCATAAACCAGGGGCATAGAGTCAGTCTAAGCTTCCCTTGTCCAGGCCTCTTCCTTCTTCCCTTCCTTGAAGACCAGGATTTCTAACAGTCACCAATGACAATGTAAAGAAAGGTGTACCCAGTAATTGTTTTGTTTGTTTGGCCCCCTTTTTTTTTTTTTTTGAAATGGAATCTCACTGTGTCACCCAGGCTGGACTGCAGTGACATGATCTCGGCTCACTGCAACCTCTGCCTCCCAGGTTCAAGTGATTCTCATGCCTCAGCCTCCTGAGTAGCCTCCTGAGTACACGCCTGACTAATTTTTCGTATTTTCAGTAGAGATGGGGTTTCGCCATGTTGGCCAGGCTGGTCTTGAATTCCTGGCCTCAGGTGATCTGCCTGCATCAGCCTCCCAAAGTACTGGGATTACTGGCGTGAGCCACGGCACCCGGCCCTTCTTAAGGAAGAGGAGTACAGGGCAGACTATGTATGCAGTTCTGCACTCCTTGGCTTCAGCACTCATTCTCCTGGTGAGTCTTGGAGCATAGAGGAGGGAGAAGAAGAAGGATCAGGTTTGCTTTTTTAACTGATGAGTAAGCTGAGGCACAAGAAAGCAAAGTATGAGAGGCCCAGTTTTCCTGGGCTCCTGAAAGAAGGGCAGCAGGTACTGAGACTCCTTTTGTCCTCATGGGGTTGTGTTGGGCTTTACTTCCAAGCATCACCACAGTAGAGGCCAAGAGAGAACAGCTCTAGCTTTGGCTTTGTCATCAGCAACCTTGGGAACTTGGGCAAATAATTTAAACTGTCCCATCTCTGTTTCCACATCTGTACAAGGGAATCACTTATTTTCTCTACCTCATGGTGTTTTGAAGCCCAAAGGAGAGAACACATGCAACAGTGTTTTGGAAAGCAGGAAATGATCATTTATCAGCCCAGTGTGGTGGCTCACGCCTGTAATCCCAGGACTTTGGGAGGCCAAGGCAGTTGGATCACTTGGACCCAGAAGTTCAAGACCAGCCTGGGCAACATGGTGAAACCCCGTCTCTACAAAATTTACAAAAAGTAGCTGGGCACTGTGGCATGTGCTTGTAGTCCCAGCTGCTTTGGAGGCTGAGGTGGGAGGATCACCTGAGCCCACAGAGCTTGAGGCTGCAGTGATCATGCCGCTGCAGTGATCATGCCACTGCACTCCAGCATGGATGACAGAGTGAGACCCTGTCTCCAAAAAATGAAAAAAAAAAAAAGAAAATGAAAATGATCACTTATGAATTAATTCCTCTTGATAGCCACATTCCCTTACCTCCTTCTGAATCAGCTTTAAAATTTTCCACCTTCAGAAAACACTCCCTGCCCTGCCCCATCTGCCTCTGCCTCCGTCCTCGGCCCTAGGGTGCTGGGTTTTCACTGGACGTGTCAGTACACTACCCTGTAATGTGCTTTGAGTCTTATTTTTAGAAGTTCCTGCAGCACTTTATCTTTCCATCTGGCCATGAGGAAAGGGGCTGAAGTCCCCCTTTCAAACTAGGCACACCCCAGACTTGGAGCCCCAGGGGGTGGCCGCGCTCCTCCTGAAGTGTCAGCACGGTGGGGCTGTGCATGCACCACGGGGCCCTGCCAGGGATGCGGAGCCAGCAGACCTCCATGCGAACTGCAGCAAGGAGTGGGCTCGAAGGGCCATGTGCCTATCAAAACCAGCTTTGTGCTCACATGGCTGCCCAGGGGATAAAAATAATAGTAATATAAGTTTAAGAGCAGCTTGTATTTTCTATTTTAATCATTTTGTGATGAAATTAAACTCCATTTCTAGATCTAGGACCCCAAGGCTGAAGTCCTTTGCATGTGTCCTCAAAGAAGTGTGGGGGAGGAAGATGGAGGTGTGAGGAAGTGGGGGGCCTCTACATTGAGAGGAAAATGTGTCCTTATATAGACAATGCCTCACCCCTTCCACTCCTGGGCTCTGGACTCAAGCTCTCTGGACAGCGTTTTTTTTTTTTATCTCCCCCAAGAAGCTGGTTCCCTGAACTCTGACCCCACGCAGGGGGCATGAGGTCTTGGGAAGCTTCTGGGAATGGTCCAGCTTCTAGGGGCCCCCAGTGGGGCAGGGCAGAGGGGCTGGGCTCCAGCCTCTCCCTGGGTTGGCTCATCCCTCCTTGCTGGCCTCTCTCTCTGACTGAGTGCAAGCCGTGTGCTAGCGTAGTAAGGAAGAGAGATCAGGATGCTTGCGCTCCTTTCTGGCTCTGCTGCTTAGGAGTTGTGAGTCCCTGGGCAAGTTCCTGAACTTTTCTGAGTCTGAGCTTCCTCACAAGGAAAACCGAAATAACATCACCTCAATAGAAGAGTGAGGGAGGTGTGGCCAAGTCGTAAGGTGATGGCTGACATTTACTGGGTATTGACTCCATGTATGCACGGTGCTAAGTACTTTGTATGCTCAGATCAGGTTGAACTACACCATTCGCCAGTATTGAAGTGTTTTTGACCTACAAAAACAGCAATTTTATTTAGTTCCACATAATACCCGTTAGTTGTCTGTGATGATTTAAAGAATAAATGTGGGCCAGGCACGGTAGCTCACGCCTATAATCCCAGCACTTTGGGAGGCTGAGGCGGGTGGATCACCTGAGGTCAGGAGTTTGAGACCAGACTGGCCAACATGGTGAAACCCCTTCTCTACTAAAAATACAAAAATTAGCTTGGTGTGTTGGCGGGTGCCTGTAACCTCAGCTACTTGGGAGGCTGAGGCAGCAGAATGGCTTGAATCCAGGAGACAGAGGTTGCAGTGAGCCGAGATCATGCCACTGCACTCCAGCCTGGGCAAAAAGAGTGAAACTCTGTCTCAAAAATAAATAAATAAATAAATGTGGGGGTGGGAACAGACTTAGTAATATGGCAGGGCTGAGGCCAAGAAAGGAGGGGTGGATCAAAATCAGCTCAGCAATAATCAGAAGTGCCCAGGGGCCAACATAACAGTGGATCACAGTGGTTAGGCACCAAGGCTTGGGTTTAACTTCCCACTCTGCTAGTTAGGGTGACCTTGAGCAGGTGACTCAGTCTCTGTATGCCTGAGATGAGGCTATTGTTACTATCACTCCCCTGAAGCCCTCTTGCAAGGTCACCAATGACCTCAATGTTGGCAAACCCAATAGCCAGTGCTCAGGCTCATCTTTATTTGGCAGCAGCACCTGACCCTTCCTTCCTTCCTTTCTTCCTTCCTTTCTTCCTTCCTTCCTTCCTTCCCTTTCTTCCTTTTCTTCCTTTCTTCTTTTTTTTTGACAGGGTCTCCCTCTGTCCCACAGGCTGGAGTACCGTGGTACAATCTTGGCTCACTGTAGCCTCAACCTCCCATGCTCAAGCTGTCCTCCTGGCTCATCCTCCTGAGTAGCTGGGACTACAGGCATGCCCCACAGCATCCAGGCAACTTTTGTATTTTTTGTAGAGACAGGGTTTCACCATGTAGCCCAGGCTGGTATTGAACTCCTGGCTCAAGCAATTCACCTGCTTCTCAAAGTGTTGGTATTACAGGTGTGAGCCACCACACCTGGCCTGGCACACTAATCTTGATCATTCCTTCCTTTTTGAAGTTCTTAGCATTTGGTTTCTGGGACACCCCCATCTCCTGGGTTTCTTCCCATCTCACTGGAGTACTTCCTTCTTAGTCTTCTTCGCAGGCCCCTGTCCTGCCCCTGCCTCTCTCTCTCTCCCTCTTCTTATCTCCACCTCTGTACTCTCCAGGGACCTCATTCAACCCCAGGGCAGTGAATGGCCTCTGTGTGTGGATGGCTCCCTGTATCCCGCCTCCAACTCTGACATCCCCCTCAACTCCAGGTTCACCTAAACACCTGCCTATGTGACAGGACCGCTTGAGAGGTCAAATAGGAATCTTAAACTTCACATGCACTAAACTCTTGATCGTGCCCCCCAGCCCCACCATTGGTCTTCACTCCCCCATGAAAACTGAGTCATCTTTAACTTCTCTCTCTCTCCATACCCAGCTCACCAGCAACTCATATCAGCTCTACAGCCAAAGAGGTTATGAATCTGATCACTTCCTGTCCCTATTGTGGCAACCCCCCATTGTGCTCCCTGCTTTCCCTCTGACTCATCCTGGGTCTGGTCATCACATGGACATGAGTGATCCTTCATAAATGTCCAGTGTTGGCCCATAACACTTAGAATAAAATCTCATTTTTTTTGTCCTAGCCAACACTGCCTGGATCTGGTCCACGGTCCTCCTCAACCTCACTTCCTACCATCCTGCCCCTTGCTCATGGCTCCACCACCCTGGCCTCCTGCCTCCTGAAATGCCTTAAGCACAGTGTCCTCAGCTCAGGGCTATGCTCTTGTTGTCACCTTGTCCCTCTTCCTTCCCTGCTTCCTTCAGTCTCTGCTCAAATGTTCCTTCCTCAGAGGGGCCTCAGTAACCACCCCCTCCAAAAATGGTATTCCCTCCCCCATTACCCTGCTTTGCTTTCTTCATAGCTGGTGACATTACCTGAGGATATGACACAGCTGTTCACCTGCATTACTGCCTCTTTCCCACTAGAAAAGTCCCAAAAGCTGGAACTTTTCCTACTTCATTTACTGTTTTAAAACCAGCTCCTATGGCAGTGCCTGGCACAGAGTGGGCACTCAGATATTAGTTGAATGACTGAGTGATGGCACGAGTACCCACTGGAGTGTCCCTTCCCATCACAATCATGCATGACCCTCTGTGGTCACAAAGCCCTGGTCTCACTGGTACCAAAAGCTGGATGCCCTGGCCAGGGTGGCTGGGGACAGGAGGCCTGAGTTGAGAATGACTAGATGAGCCAGTGAGGGGCTAAGGTGTTTTTTGACTCCTCTCATGGGATTCTGGCCTAGGAAGGACTTAGTTTCCTCACTGCTCATCTGGGTCGGAATGAGAGGAAAGGGGTTACTGAGTCCCACGTGCAGAAGGACCTCCCCACAGGGAGGACTGTTACTCAGGGAGGTCTGGATCACTCTGGGAGCGGGCCCCACCATGGTAATTCACTGCCCGGGGAGGCTGTGTCAGGCTGTGGAAAGGAACAGGTTTCCGAGCCAGACCACTGAGTCCTGCCAGGATATTTCATGTTGTAATTCACTGTGCAGGGTGGAGCCCCAACACCAGATCTACATCTACTGTCTGTGGGGCCTGGAAGGCAGCTGACCCTTGGTGAGCCTCAGTTTGCTCACTGAGAAAGACACCCTGCCCAACTGTTGCATAGACTGAAAATGCAAAGTGCACAAGAGTCTCTGGCCAGGGCAGGCATTGAAGGTCAGCTTGTTCTCCTCCTGGGTGAGTTTTCGGGCAAGTCCACGTTTACTCTAGGTTTTAGCTCCCTTCTATGTGGCACAAGTTAACCCTTGTCTTCTGCTGAGTTCAGAAGGAAGGGTGATATGACCATAATCAAGAAAGTTCATAAACACCCCTTTTCTTAGGAAAAAGACCCAAACGCATGATTAAAATAGCCAGCTGTGCTGTGTTATAAAGGTTACATCCCTTATCTTTATGATATGAGGGAATCAGTAGTGTGGGTAATGCAGACCAGCCAATGAGCCCCATTTGCCTCATTTTTATGAAATTTTGAAAGCTATGTTGGCCTCAGATGTATGGTCTCGATGGTGTTTGGCACAGGATGAGTGAATGATAGCGACTTTCAGGGGCCAGGCCAGCCCTGCTGAGTGGCTGGGGAAGCCAGTCTGAAGTCAGCACCAGCTGTAGTCCCATCGCCTAGTGGAGATGGACCTCACTGCCCCATAAGAGGGATGAAGGCCTGGTTCTATGCAGAGGTTGGGTGGGCAGTTGCAGCTGGAGACAGGCTGGAAGAGCCCACACAATGGCTGGGCTTGAAAATTCAGTCATTGTTGCTGCTTACGGCAAGTAGTTCTTCAACGTATTCTGATTCATGACTCCTTTTGAGAATTTGACTAAAAACTATGGACCCCTCTCTTCAGAAAGATGCTCCAACCCACATAATGCAACATTTTGCCTGTAATTTCAGGGGAGGCACAAACCCACTGGGATCCCGAAGTCAAGTATGATGCCTTGGGGAGTAGGGAGAGCTGAGGGGATGAGGGGACAGAACGAGGGCAGGAGACGTAGCCTAGCCAGTGGGGTGGAGCACCAGACGATAGAAAGGCGACAGGGGAGCTGTCAAAGTGACCACAGTCCTTTACTACTTTCCTAGAGAGGCTCTTGATGAAAAAATAAAGCTAAATGTGGGCAAACAGGATGCTAATATATCTGTAAGTATAGCAACAGGGAAAGAAAAGCAGGGGGAAGAGGCCACCCTTATCCTTGCTGTCAACAAAACCAAACCCAATGGACTGAAAGTCAGTCCTGTTATCTCAGCTGGGCTCCCTCCTATCACTTTTCTAGCTCTTCTTCCAAGACCCAGCTCCCAATTTGCAGCTGGAGGCCTAACTCTGCATTTGAAGGAATTAGGGATAAATAATGATGGTCATCAAGATTAGTGGAGAGGACAAGGGAATCTGCCAGCAGACTCTGGGCAAACAAAGCCTTTTAAGTTGCAGAATGAATTCCCCAAACCTAAAAAAAAAAAAATCCCCAAGTGTATTCAGTAGGGGAAAAGGAAATTTCATCTTGAAAACAAATCTGGAAAAGGTGCTGACATTTTACAGATAAGGAGAATGAATTGCTCTCCTGCCTTCAGCTAGCCATGTAAATAGGACCTAAAGAGGCTCCGAAAGCCGATAACCTCCTTCACTAGCTCGGGAACCAGTGTGAGTCCCAAATGAGCAGAGGGGTGTTAGACGTGGGCTTCAAGGATCATGTTTTCAGAAACGCTATACTTTACAGTGCAGCACCTGTACAGAAAGAAGTAGGACTGTGATCTGGGTGGGTGACAGCCTGGGTGAGGAGAGACTCCCACACAGGAGTCATCAGCCACAGCATCCACTGTGCAGAACCTCAAAATGTGTCCCATGCCCCCTCTGAATTGACCATAAACTTGGACACATCAAGTCCGCTTCCTTAGACTCAGAGCCCCTATAGCACATATACGCACGATCTCCAAGGAGAAGTACACAGTATTAGATGAGTTCAGCTTACCTTTCGGCTATTAACAATTAATTCGTGCTGCCATTGTGTTTTTATAAAAAAGACGTTCTTTTCCACCTCTCTCCCATTCATCATGTTCCATAGAGCTCAGCTCTGTGATCAGGAAACCAATTGTAAAGTCCAGAATGAGGACATGGGCTCTACATGGTGTGGAATGGCAGTGAGATGGGCTACGACTTCAGAACTCAACTGATCACACACAGGAGGGAGAAGAACAACCAAGCTGGGCTTCAAGATGCCTTATTTGGACACTAGTTTTTGATGTGTCTCTGATGGTTATTAACCAGACATTTCAAGGGCAAGAAACTATTTCCCCAAAACTACCTTTTGAGACATTTCCAGGTAAGTGCCAAATACAAAGAAATGATCCTGGGTTGTGAGTCCTGGGATGGGGTTCTGGCCCCAGCTTGGCCCTAAATGGGCCAGAGAGCCCCCCTCCAAAATGCATTTCCTTTCTGGATGCCCTCAGTTTCTTATCTGTAAAATGAGGGTGTTCACCTAAATCATCACGAGGTTCATCCTACTTCTCAGGTTCCAATTCTATACTCCCCAGGAAGGAGAGAAAAAAGAGTCATGAATGCACTTCCTGCATTTCCTTAGGACAAAGCCCAGTTCCTCGCAGCTTGGCACTGCCTCTTCCTAACACAGAAACTCCGCTAAGACCTGGCAGGCCTGCTCTCTCCCCGATGTGTCCTCCCACCTCCCTCTGCAGTATTATTATTACTACTACCATTTTGTTTTGGCAGAGGCTGCCCTGTCCTCTCTATCCAGAGACTCAGCCCCGACTCACCTCCTCTGGGAAGTCTCCCACATGGACCTCGCTCTGCTCCCTCCTCCTCACGGCTGACCCTGCTGGGTCGTCCTGCCAGCTCGGACACTTGTTTGTTGTGGCTTTTGTAAAATACTCTGTAGTCATTTTCCTGTGGGTGTGTCTTTTCTACTGCCCGGTGCCCCAGCTTCCCAGCTCAGAAGGTTCTGGGTGTGGGGATCAGGACTGGGAGGGGGACAGGACAGCCAGGGGAGGGGTGAAGCCATGTAGGTGATCAAGTAGAGCTGCCACTTTCCTTCCTGTCTCTTTTTCTTTTGGCAAAAGATATTCATTCATCCAAAATGAATGCCTTTGGGTAGGGAGGGCAGTGTTGGGAGCAGTTCTGTCTGACAGGCAAGGTATGGTAAGGAAGGGAGGGGCTGAGAAATGGGACCCCTGTGTATGGGTGGCGGCAATGGGTGGGCACGACCTACCATCCACGGTGACTTGGCAGGAGCACTCCGCCTGGCCAGCGTCATTCTTGGCTACACACTTGTATAAGCCTCTGTCCTCAGGCAGTGCCTTCTCGATGGAGACGGAGCAGAGTGAGCCTGGGGAGGAAGAATTGTTGAGTGAACCAGGTGTGGTCGTAGTACCTGCCCTGGCATCTGGAGCACAGCAGGTGAGTGTTACTCACACGGGCAGCCTCTGGGAGCCCAGAAGCCAGAGGCCTTGTGGGAACCAATCCCCCACTCCTCACCAAAGCCAGGGAACTTTCCGCTTATAACCCATGTCCAAAATAACTGATCCCTAAATACGTTCCTTCCTGATACCTCCTCCCCCACTCCAAAGAGTCCTCTTGTGGGGACATAATAGAAAGCTGCAAAAGAAGGGAGAGAAATAGCCTCTGCCTTTGGAGACCATCCAATACAACAGAAGGAGATGCACACAGGCCCAGCTCCCTGGACGTCACCAAGAGAGAAAAGGAGTCCGACACAGGGTTACAGACCTGTGTTAGGAACAGTGACAGGTGAGGAGGTCCCACTTTGTTTACAGCAGTGATGCTGTGACTGCATTCTGGAAAAGGGAGCTTTGAAGCTTTGAGCAAAGAAGTGGGTGGAGGAGGCTAGGAGCCCTTGTCCAGGAGGGGCACTGGCCTGTGGGAAGATCTGTTGGGAGGTGGTGACTACAGCCAGGGCCCCAGGAGCTGACTTTTTAGGAAAGGTGTCTGAGCTGGAGAACCACGGCCAATGAGGGGCACTGGGCCTGCAGAGGGGCCCTCTGGGGCTGCCTCCCTTCAGAGTTGGGTCTTCTGGTTGCCCCAGAGAGAAGTGGGGATGGCCTTCCTTCTCCATGGACTCTCCCCTGGGCCTGCCTTCACTCCCAGCACCATCTTCTGGCCTGGTTTGGGGAAGGAGGTGTCAGCTAGGCACACACAGGAATCTAGGGTCTCGTCCTGGCCCCTGCCAGCTCTCTCATCCCAGAACTGGTTACTTCTCCTCTGGGCCACCCCTTGGGGAGGTTCCCTCAGGGTGTGGAAAGAGGCCTGCTGGGCCAGGCAGAAGGGCAGCAGTTCCTTATTCTTGCTTTCAGATGCACAAACAAGTAAATAGCAGGGCATCCTGCTCAAAGCTGCCCCTGTTGTCAGGGCAGCAACCGTCACACAGGAGGACAGAGCCAGGGCCACATGCACTTTGCTGCCTGGAGCTCCCATCTCATGTCCCACAAGCCACTGGCATTGGGAGGGAAGAGCTGGGTGCATTCTGAGTGGACACCAACTACTGTCCCTGCCCCCCATTACACAAATGCACAGCCTTGACCAGCAAATACAAGGAGATTAGAAAGAGTAAGGATGATATCAGTTCTGCCCAGAAAACCTCACTAAGGCTGGAAGAGGAAGGAAGGGTGTAATATTCCCCTTTACTCCTTGCCACCAGGGTACTGTTTTAAACAGAGAAACCTTCATCCTATAAACCACCTGGGGCAAGAGGGCTGATCTGCACCCCGCTCCCCACTTCCTATACCCTTATACAGACCCCAAACCTCGGGAAGGCTTCACTCTGTTCTCTTCCCTTTGTAGTTAGGAGTCAGAATTTGTAGAAACTGTAACGGAGAGGATTTAGGCTGGAGTTTTAGGAAGTCTGTCATAAGAGTAAGAATTGTGAGGCACAGGAGTGGGGAATGAGGATAACCATGTCCTGGAGAGAGAACTTTCCATTCATCTGGGTGGGCGGGAGGATGCCAAGATGACCTCTAGCCCCAACTAGAGGGGCTCAGAGGCTTAGCAGAGACCAATCCCATCTGGAAATTTTCCCTCAAGTCAGGGTGGGGCTAAGGCTTTGGGAACAGATACCCCACCCCCAACGCACATCCTGTTCAAATCCTTGATTTTCTTTCAGTTTCAGTCCCTCAGCTGCCTTGAGTCTTAAGTCAAAATGATACAAGCTGCAAAGACAGTACACAGAGAGTAGAGGGGCATGTGGACCCAGCCCCTGCCTCCTCTCCCAGGGCAAGGCATGGGGCAGGCAGCTTTTCCAACCTGCCCAGAGCCTGGACCCCTGGCCATGTGCATGGGCTTGGGGAGGCCCCCCTAGCAGGCTTGCAGGCTTGGCTACCCCAGATGAAGAATCTGGTATTTCCTGTGGGACAGTTCATTCTTGACCTCCAGAAGAAAAGCTGTTTCCCAGAGGTTTTTTTTTGAGAAGCCTCAGCCTGGTGGGGAATTCTGAGAGGGAGATGAGGGGGATGGGAGAGGTCAGCATCACTGCAGAGCTCCGCCTGGGAGAGCCCCTCAGGGCTGTGGTGGAGTAAGCGCTCCTGGGTCTGAAGCTCCCCCAGCTCTCTCCTTTTCTGAGTTGGGGGCAGAGGGGAGGAAGGGGATGTGGATGGAGGGAGGGAGCTTCCTGGAGGCTCTGCTATAGGGCTGCCTCAGTCAGCCTACCCAGCCCACCTGGCAAGCCCAGACAGTAAGACTCATCTCCAGGTCACCCCTGCAGGCATGGTGTCCTCCTTGTTCCCCCTAATCCCCCAGGCCTAGGCGGACCTCTTCTGTGCTCCCAACTCTGAGCTCACCCATGTCAAAGCACGGCTCACAAGGCCATTGCTGACCTGCATGCCTGTCTCCCACACCAGCTCTCAGAGGGCAGTGACCCTGTCTAACACCACTGTTTTTCCTAAGCCTGGAATGCAGTCACGGTAAAACATATTTGTCATTCTGAGAAGGATGAAGGCATATTTCTGTAGCAGGTGATCTGGTAGGATCTATGTAAGAAAAGGTCACAAACAGTTAAATATAACTTACTATTGAAAAAGATAATATATAGTTTCTGAAAAAAGAAAATTCAGAGTTCTTCGAGTGGATTATGCACACAACAAAGGGCGTTAGAATAATGCCTTGCTCATAGTAGATGCTACATAAATCCATTTTTCGTAGGATGAACTTACATGGGTTTTTAAAAAGCCTTTGCAAAATTCTACCCTGAAGGCAATTAAAAATGAATTACCTATTCACAACAGCAACAAAAATGAATCCTCATTGTTAGAATCGGAAAAGTGTCTTGCCAGGAGGAGGAGCCTGGCCTGGAGACAGGAAGCAAAGCATAAAGATAAAGCTCTTCTCAGGCCACCACAGAGCTCCCCTCAGCTCACGGGACCATCGGCCTCCCACCCCTCAGCAGAGGCAGGTCCCAGAAGGGCTAGGAAAAGACTTGGGGGCAGAGGGCAGGCCCAGTTGGTGGTAACTCTGAATCCCATCAGCCCTGCAGCTCTAGGGGTACAGGAAGAGGAAGGACACCTCCACGTGTCTGTGTCCTGCCACAAATCAACTAGTGGTGAACTCCAGCCCATGGCTGTCAAACCTCTTCTGCTTTCCTCAGCACGAAAGGGGGTGAACTAAATGGGGTGATGTAATCCTGTTTGGGGGGGGGTCTGTGGGCTATGAGCCCTATCTAAGCTACAGACATCAGAGAAGTCCCCTGAAACCTATAAACAGCACGTCCACTAGCAGTTGGTGCACGCAGATACACAGGTTGATGGGGAGGGGACAGTGCAAGAGTCTCTCGTGGCCAAAGGTGGGTGACAACAGGAAGGCATCCTGGAGGAAGTGAATCTTGTTTGTAGCAGAGCTGACAGGGTGGGGATCAGTGCAGTGGAGCAAAAAGGGCTCCAAGTCAGGAAGCCGGGGGCAGGGCCAGTGCTGAGCTGAGTGTGAAGGATGTAGGACTGGAGGCCAGCGGAGCCATTCCCTCACCTTCCCCTAGAAGCCTCCTCCAACCACCGGCTTCCTTATTCCCACTGACACGACCACTGAGACCCCAGCCACTCAGGCACCCACACTTAGTGGTCTTCCATTCCTTCATCTTCTTTACCTACCCCCATCCCCATCCTGCCCTTCCAAGCCAGGCAACAGGTGCCATTACTTCTATCCTTGCTTCTCGAACTGGTCATTCCCTGACTGTGGTTGTGGCTACTACGCTAGTCTAGGCCTCACCATCTTCCTCCCGACCTCTTCAGTAGGCTCTGTTATTTGTCTTTTGGGCACAGAGTCCACCAAAACCCCTAAACTGAGCTTCATGTACAGTGCTCCTCATCCCAAAATCTTGCATGATTCCCTACTGCCTTTAGACTGGAATTCCTTGGCAGAATATAGGATGAAACTGGGGCCATGTCATCCTCTCCAGCCCAGAACAAGCTGTTAGCAGGATGCCTCTGCTGCTGCGGGGCCCCCGCCTGGAAGCCCGTCCCCTCTGGCCTGTCTTCGGGGCTTAGATCAAAGTCCAGCACTCAGCTCCCTCTCTTCCCACTTCCAGCAGCTCCTCCCGACACACTCATAGCACTTGTCAGCACTTGGCTGTAACAATTTTATCACTGTGAGTGTGTCTTCTCTTTCCACATCTATTGAGAAAAGACTCCCTCCACCTCTCAGAATGCCCTACTGCCTGAGGAGGGACCTGCTTAAATGGTGACTGATAGATGAAGCCTTAAGATAAGTTTTTTCCTTAACAAAACACTGGGCTCTTGAAGTCTTGGCGAGTGAAGGGACAGAAGGTGGGGCCGATTTTTTGAGACAACGCACTCTCCTGTATTGAAGCAAGACAGGCCCATTGCAAGGTCTGCTTCCACCACTGCAGGGAAAATACCAGAAACGTGGCAAGGCTGGGGGCACCATCAGTGTTTCAACCTTTGGACAACTCTTAACAAAATCGAGGAGTAAATAGTCATTAGTGTTTTCTGCTGATAGACAAATTCTCAGCTGCCACCAGTACCCTGATAAAATAATAGGAATTAACTAAGAGGTCATATAGCACGGTGGTCTAGGCACGGGAACTCAGCCACCTGAGTTCAAATCCCAGCTCTGTTACCCCCAGCACCTTGCATTTGGCAAGGTACTTAACTTCTCTGTTAGGTGGACAGTACAGTTATTGTCGGGAGGATTAAATGGGTGAAAAGTGTAAGAGGCCTAAGATAGTGTCTAACACATGGTGTTCAACATATGTCAGCTATTCTTTAAACACAATTTAAAAATATTTAGAAGATGTCTTACAGTTTGATTTGGGGCTCTCTCTGGAATCCCTTTCCACCTCTCCTGGTCTCTCTCTCCCCTCCGTGTGCAGCCTTCCTTGGATCATTTCTTCTGCTGCTGCTCTGGATCTGAACTGTTCCCTCTGGGACGGTTTCCATGGGAAGGGAGGCTGGAGTGGCTAGGATCTCTAGGCTCTTTACCACTAAGGGACCAGCAGGGAAAACATACTGCAGGCACTCAGGGCACGAGAAGACAGTGGCTAATGGCTCAGAAGAGTTTCTGAGACCAGGCCTGGGCTTAGTTGAGTGAATTGTTTGTAAGTGGCTGTTGATGGCTGTGGGTTTAAATCCCATGCAAGCCCGAGAATAGCTGCCCCCAACTGACTTAACCTCAGTTTCCCTGAGGCTGGAGCAGCCACAGACCTCCCAACGCCAAACCTGCTGAGACCCTGAAGCCCATGGGCAGCGCCAAGCCTGATGAGAACCTGAAATCCACTAGCAAAGAAGAACTCAAGAAAGATATTAAGAATGATGCAAACTGCAAGAGAGGCCATGCAGGGACCACAGATAATGAAAAGAGATCAGAGAGCCAGGGGACAGCCCCAACCTTGTCCTGAGGATGGTGGATGCCACCCTGCATCCTGCCTGGAGAGATCACCGTAGGGTGACCTGGGAAATGTTCCCAGTCAGGGTTTCCAATCAGTTTTACCAAGGACTTTCCAAGTGGGAGAGCCCCACAGGGGCGGCAGGACAGGTTGTGGCGTCTGCTCCTCTGAAGTCACCCCAGCCCAATAATCCCCCATGCCTCAGGGGAGGGGGGCTGAGCCAGCAGAGGTGGGGGATGGAGGAGACGACTTCTGGAGGACCCTGCCAATCTGAGGACATCCACATGGAAAAGTTACTGCGTCAACACATTAGCAGAAAATAACACGTTTCTCTCTGCCAGCCAGTGTCCCCTTCACTCTTTCAGCGCTGAGATTCAATATACTTAGCTGCTCCAGGTGTGCTGTCCCAGATGTAGAGGGAAGACAGACCCTTACTGGGGGCTGAGAGGGATTCTGTGATCTTCAAATGCTCCATTCTGCTTGTGAGGGGAAGGCAGGCACGATAGAAGGTGAGGGAGGGAGTGGGGAGGGTGCTGCCAGGGGCCAGGGAGGGGAGCAGCCCACAGGAAGAGCACTCTGACACCTCAGCTGACTCAGATTTGACAGGACCTGTCCACTCCGGCTTCTTCTGTGGCTGCCCTCTGCCCCTCAAGGGTGAAATGTCACTTCCTGGGAGCTTCTTTGTACCCTGCCCTGTCTGGAGCCACCAGCATCAGCTCAGGCAGGACTCTGTTCTGTGCTGGCAACCTATCCCTCCGCTGGCTGCCAGAATGGGGTGTGGAGGTCGGCCTGCCTCGGAGCTCCCACCCAGACTTGGGATTTACAAAAGCACTTCAAACCAAATTGAGGGTCCAGAGAAAATACTCCTGTGTCACCCCCATCTCTTCTCCAAGTATAAATTGGCTCCTCTGAAAACTCCAGACCCCAAAAGTCCACACAGATGGAAGGATTTGGGGCCCCCCTCCTCTCCCCACCATCCAAGAATGTGAAATACCAGCAAACAAAAGTCTCATCCAAATTAGGAAGCGAGTAGCTCTGTCTGCCCGTGAGTGTGTGCTGTAGGGGCTGTTTTGGGATTTTGGGTTTCCCGACAGATCCCTTCAAACCCACAGTGCTATCAAGACTGAAGTTATTGTTGACCCCAACTCAGAGCTCCATGCCATCTGGTCACTGCACACCGTTCCCCAAACCTAAGATGCTTCTCTAAACAGCTCTTTACTCAGAGCTTCTCCCTGGCTCCAGCCTCTGTGTCCCCCACCTCCAAGCCTGTAGACAGAGCCCTCTCCATGCCGGAGCTTGGAATTAACTCAGGCTCAGGTCTCCTCTGGGGAGCCACAGGTGGCGGTGCCATGAGAGGGCTCTGCCAGATGGGTGCCGAGATGTGGGCATGTGCCACAAGGACCAGGATCCCAGCCCTTAGCCCCAGCCTTGGTGCATGTACCCAAGGCCCCTGAGCCGGTACCTATCCTTGAGTTAGCAGGAAACAGGGACGTGGCCCTCCTACCCAGCAGGCCCTTCTACCTGCTAAACCAGGTTAGCAGCCTACCTATGGGCTGCTAACAGGGGTCAGCGAGACCAACGCTCCATGAGCTAGGAGTGGCCCTGGTACAGAGGCCCCTTCTTCCCCAACCCCCATGCTCATTTACCTTCCTGGGAGAGGATGATGAACTTGGTGGTCTTGAGGGTCTTTCCATTCAGCGTCCAGGTGATGGTGGCTGGGGGGTCAGAAGACACCTGGCACTGGAGCAGCAGCTTCTTGCCCTCTGCCACATGAACATCTTGCAGCTTCTGCTTGAAGGCTGGGGCTGTCCCCTGGCTCTCTGATCTCTTTTCATTATCTGTGGTCCCTGCATGGCCTCTCTTGCAGTTCACATCATTCTTAACGTCTTTCTTGAGTTCTTCTTTGCTAGCGGATTTCAGGTTCTCGTCAGGCTTGGCATTGCCCATGGGCTTCAGGGTCTCGGCAGGCTTGGCGTTGCCCATTGGCTTCAGGGTCTCAGCAGGCTTGGCGTTGCCCACGGGTTTCAAGGGCCCTGAAGGCTGTGCATTGCTCAGGGGCTTGGAACTTTCCACTGCCTTGGCATTCAGGGTCTCGGCACTGCTGCTGCCATTCTCTGCTGGTAATTTCTTCTTGCCACCCAGCACTGAGCGAAAATCCGGGGTGGCAGGTTTTGGCGGTGGCACCTTCTCAGGCACGGGGGTCTTGGAAGTCCCCTTCTTGGCCAGGACAGAGCGAAAATCGACCTGCTGGGGGCTGTGCACCTTCCTCTCTTCCTCGGACACAGTCTTTGGCTTCACTTGCCGCTGCAGGTTGGCACGGAAATCCATCTGCTCGGCTGGGATCTCCTTCAGGTCGTCTTCCGATAGGGTCTTTGTACTCACCTTCTTCCCCAGGAGGTCTCGGAAGTCCAGCTGCTCCACCTCCTGCTGGCGGATCGCCTCCTCAGTGTGCTGCCTCGTCTCCACGCACCTCTTCAGCACCCCTCGCACGTCCTCGCCGTCTTCCTCCTGTGGCCAACCCTGCCCTCTTGCTGGCCAGCCAGGCCTCAGGGACCCATAGCGGTCACTACCACCACCATCAGCACCAACTCCTCCACCACAGAGGTCCTCGCAGCTGGCAGGCTCCCTCCCCCTGCAACCAGTGAAGGGAAAAAGGAAAGTAGCAGGAGGAAAAGGGGCTGGGTAAGAAAGAAACGTCAGGGGAGAGCAAATCCCTGAGGGTGGGAGGGTAGAGGGGAGCGGGAGGGGATGGGGGAGGCCGGCCAGGCTGTGTTTATAGATGGGAACATTGGTGAGAGGCGCTCGCTTGCTTAGTTGGTTTATTACATCGGTAATGACTTCAGTAGCCTTATAAGGGTGTGTGCAAAAAAAAAAAAAAAATCACCCCCCTCCTTCCCCTGCTCTCCCTCCCTCATTCCCCTTCCAGGCTCTCCCTTCTGGCTTTGGCAGCCTCAGCTGCAGGACACAAACAATCTAGGGCTGCTGGGCTGGAGCTGCCGGGGCCAGGAGGAAGGTGGGGATGGGGGCATGGCCTGGAGGGGCAGCTCCTGGGGGCACTCACCGTGGAAGGGCTCTGGCAGAGCTGTTCTGTAGCATCAGTGACACCTGGCAACTGCATTCGCCAACCCGGTTCCTGAAGAATTCCAAAGATCAATAAAGATCAAGAGGCCCTCTGGGCAAAGGGCCTGTTCAGTGTGGACTTGATCACAGGCTGCTGGCCAGCGGGGAAGATGGAAGTCGCCGGCTTGACTGTGACATTCACCCCAGCCTTAGATTTAGGGCAGGACCCTCTCACTCTGTGGTCACCCTTTATTTTCTCAGCTCTTATTTAAAAAGAAGAAGAAAAAAAGAATGTCTGGACAACAGCTAAGGCAGGCATCCAGAAGTAGGAACACTTTTCTGTAAGTATATAATATAATCATTCAATCACTCACTCACTCAACCAATAAAAGGGGAAGGAGAAAGGCTAACCCTGCCGGGAACTGTGATGTAGCAGCTTGGTCTAGACAGATAGGCCCTGGTGGTGGGCCTGCCCAGTGACCTTGACTCTGACTCCATGATCCCTTAACACAGAAGTAGTTCCTTTCCCTCTCTTGCTCGGGAATGGAAGCACCCTTAACCCCCACTCATTGATAATGCTCTCAGATCAGAACTTTTTGTGTTAAAAACCCAACAAGTGTTTTCCTACATGAGTGGCCCTTTCTCTTCTTCCTTCAGGTGGGGAGGGCTCTGGATTCTTCGTGTCCATAAACCTGGTCAGTCTCCTGCTGGTGCACAGAGGCTCAGGCCCTCTGCTCAGGGGAGGGGCTGTACCCTGTCTGGCTACAGTGCAGTGGATTTGCAGCAGATTGTCCCTCCAACCCCATAAGGCTGCCACCTGCTGGCATTTCTGAGCTCTGACCAGACAAGAAGGTTCTGCTCAGGCTAGGGGAAGGGGTGGGGGCAGGTCTGTGAGCCAGAGGTGACTAGTGATGGTTATAACAACTGCATTTCATACAGCACCCTCCAGCTTTCATGACACCCACACGCAGTTCTTTCTTGATATCCGCAGCATGCCAGAGAGGTATAGGGTACTGCCATGCCCAATTTAAAGATAAGGAAAGGGGGCTCTGGGGTGGGACCCTCAGGGTCTCTGACAACAGTGGTCCCACTCATACCCCTGGATGTGGCCGTCTCACTAGCACTCAGACCCAAAAGCAGATGTGCCAAGCTCTGTGACAGATTCTTTACATGAGCCATCTCATTTAATCTTAGAACAGCTCTGTGAGATTAGAGTCACCACTGTTTTTATAAGGTAAGAAATATGAGGCTTATAAAGGTAAAGTAGTCCAGGCGCAGTGGTTCATGCCTGTAATCCCAGCACTTTGGGAGGCTGAAGTGGGAGGATTGCTTGAGCTCGCAAGTTTGACACCAGCTTGGGCAACATAGCAAGACCTTACCTCTATTAAAAAATAATAATACTAAAGGTCAAGGTTAAGTAATTTGCCTAAACACACAGAGCTTGCTAGTGGAGGGAGGGGTTGGGACCTGTGACCCTATGACCTTTGCACTCTACCCTACTGTGCTTATCAGTACAAATCTGGTCTGGGACATGTGTGTGTTCATGCACATATGTAGATATCAACCATACACATGATGCACACATATACTGGTCTAGCTGGCAGGCACCTGCACCTGGAGGTCTGTGTTTGGGAATATGTGCACATATGAGTTACATCCACCTGGACAGGCATCTGAGCATGCGTTCTTGTGTATTCTGCTGGCGTGTGTGGGTCTCCACCTCACTCTGCCTGGCCTCCCTCCCAGTGGACAGACACTGGTAGCCCACGGCCTGGCCCAGGATTCTCAGGGGCTCTGGGGCGCTGCTCACCCTTGGGTGCTGGCACCCATTTGAAGCAAGGAGAAGCCAATCGTTGCTATCCTCCAGCCCTCCTCCCGCCTGCTGGGCTCCTCTCCTTTGTCCTTCTCTCCAGTGCCCTCGTGCTGTCCCAGGCTGTGCTGGTGCAGGTGCCTTCCTGACTGCCTTAGCTCTTTCACTCCTCTCTCCTCCCTGGCCATGTATCCCATAGCCTGTCCCCTCCCAGCCACCCTCCTCAATGCTCAGACTGTCAGAGGGCACAGATTCAAGGTGCAGGGAGTCTCAAGTCTGGAGAATTTTGAGTTCAGGTTGTTCCTTTGCTCAACAAACAGCAATTAGAAACCTCATGGGTGCCAGGCCCTGGGAGAACGAAGAGGTCCTCAGCATGCCCCGAGTTCTCAACACTTAAAAAGGCTTATGGACTTTGGGTGAGCTTGTAGAATAACTGTGTGAGGTCACCCTGCTTCTGCCAGGCGGCTGGCCAGTGTCAGGCCACTCTTTTCCTACCTTTAAGCACAGCCTTGTGGTGCCTGGGTTGACGTGGAGCAGGAAGATGAGATGCCCAAGGGCTGTGTTTGCCTGGCAGCCCTTTCAGCATCTCCTCAGCAGAGTTTCCTCCTGTCACCAGTAGAACACAGCCCAGATGCAAACATCAGGAGCAGACACTGCCCAGATGGCGGCTTTACCCCAGCTGGACTCCTCTGAGGCTTTGGTGGTGGACAGCCCTGTGCCCCAAGCTGGAGTAAGCCGATTCTCCCCATGGGGGAAGCAGGTAAGGGCTTCTGTCACTTTCCATGACCTGTGCTCAAGGTGGGGAGCACAGACTCAGACAAGCCTCTCAAGGGCTCCTGTCCAATCCAGCCCTAGGCCTTACCCTGTGGCACCCAGCAGCCTAAGGGGTCAGAGGAAGGTGGAGGACTTGGGATACAAAGGCTGACGCATTAAGTGGATCACCTGGTGGCAGGGCAATAGCAGTAACTATTCCTACAGCCATACCCTTAAATCTCTGCTGGGCCTTTAAAGCAAACCATGGGTTCATTTGCAGCCTATAAAGTTCATAGTGGCCTCCTGCCTGGGACCCACATGTCAGATCACCTAAGCTGCTGGAACAGGGTCTTGGGGCCATCTTTGACATCTGCACATAACCAGTTACAAAATCAGGGCCGGGGCTGAAGATGAGGCCCCATCCCAGGAGCTGCCACAGAGCATATGGGGCTATCATCCTATCAACTGAACCTTTCACAAAGAGTCCTTTTGCCTTGGCTTACTAAGCTCTGAATAAGAGTTCCACTCTGGTTACAAAGCCTTGGATCCTGTCCCACCCTGAATCATCTACCTCTTGGATGGGTTCTATATGGAAAAATTACTTTAAAGAACTAATTTCGGACATTTGAAAATATGTCCACAAGGCCGGGCGCAGTGGCTCACACCTGTAATCCCAGCACTTTGGGAGGCTGAGGTGGGCGGATCATGAGGTCAGGAGATTGAGACCATCCTGGCTAACACAGTGAAACCCCGTCTCTACTAAAAATACAAAAAAAAAAAAAAAAAAAAAAAAAAAAAAAATTAGCCGGACGTGGTGGTAGGCACCTGTAGTCCCAGCTACTCAGGAGGCTGAGGCAGGAGAATGGCGCAAACCCGGGAGGTGGAGCTTGCAGTGAGCCAAGATCGTGCCACTGCACTCCAGCCTGGGCGACAGAGTGAGATTCTGTCAAAAAATAAAAAATAAATAAAAAAGAACTAATTTCTTGGCAAGTGTCAAGTGTTTCAAGTATTCCAGCTGGAATTTTTAGCTGACTTTTTGTCATTTCCCCTTTTGGTACAGTAGACAAGAGCTAGGAAGGGAAGAGAGGCAGAAACTACCCACCCATACCTGCCTCACAATCCTAGCACGGACAGGCAGGATCTGCCCACCCCTCTACCCCCTGCACACCAGACCCCCGGCTTCCTCTCAGCCATCCAGTCATTCCCCTCGAAAGGCACCCTGCTCTACGTCTAGGTTGCTGGAGGAGTGAGGTCTCTGGCAGGCCTGCCACGTACCCTCAGGAAACTCTCCACTGACTTGCTTCTTCTCAGGTGGGGAAAAAGCCAAGGCCAGGGCAGTGGCCTCCGAAAGGAATGAAGAGGCTGGACTTTGGGGAAGAAAAAGAGGCAAAGGCTGCAGGCTGGAGGCTCCAGTGTGGTTTCCCAGGTCCTTCCAGTTCCCTGTGCACTTGGGAGAAACTCCCCAAGCAGAGCCATAAGGAATGGAAGAGCATCTGATTTAAGTCAAAAGATGAGGGCTTGAACTTGGGCTCTGTTACTTGCCTTTGGATGGCCACAAGCAAGTCCACGACCCTGAGACCTCAGTGTCCCCCGTTATTAAATGACGATGAGGCTGGATAACTTCTGAAGCCCCTTCCTGCTGGGACAGTCTAAATTTTATGACTGTCCCCAGCTGGCCCCAGACAGTCTGCCTGCCGACCTCCTGGTGCACGCCTCCTCTCTGGCCTGGCAAACTTCCCACAGCCCTTTGCTTGGCTCTGCCCCCACCCCACCCTTTCTTGCTCGGCCTACTCAACAGCTAAGCCTTATCACATTTGCCAAGACTCAGTCTTCCTTTTCCATCAAAATCCCCAAACAAGCTCATCTCCTCTAGGATGTCTGGCTTGAGTAATGTAAGTATTATCTCAAAGTGCTACTCCTTCTATACTGACGAGATCATCAGCAGGTATTTTTACACATCATCAGTTTCCATTCTTTGTACTGACCTAGGGGGTAAGCGTGTACCTTCTCCCCATTTTGGAGGCAGAGTGGCCTTCCTGGTAATAACTAGTTCAAGCATAATGCAAAGGCAGTTGATGCATTCTGAGTGTACTGCTAATAATAGCAGGGTGACCAGCAGCTCACAAGCATCCCATCACTTGACCGCAACAGACATGTCATTGAGCTCAGCTGAGATTAGCCTTGCCTAAATCAGCAGAACTTTATAGGAGACCCAAAGACTCCTAAGAAATAATGAAACTGCTTTAAAAATAAATGAGCTATTTTAATAGTTATTAAGTATTGGGGTGGTTCGTTATGCAGCAAAAGATAACTGATTCAGGTATAAAGCACATGGTCACAAAGGACCTAAGGGGATGGGGTATATATTGGGTTTTGCAGTAGCCTTGGCATTTAGCTCTAGAGCTTATTTGTAGCTCAGAGCTGTGAACATGATGGGCTCAGCATGGGGAGATGATAAAGTACAGGCGAGAAAGCCCCTTGCAAAGTGGTCAGGCACCCGGGCCAGGACAGGTCTAACCATCCTCAGGATGTGGCACGACCTCCTATTTGCAGGTTAGGTGCAAACAAATGCTCTTCTTCGATGCTTACGCCAACCCCAGGACCCACAGAAGGCATTCTGTCTCCATCAATCCAGGGCTGGCATAGGATTTTAAGAGACAGGGCATTTTCAAGGTAAAAGAGCATTTCTGAATCACATTCATCTAATAAATAGCTACCCAATGTCGACTATGGGCTCTCCACTGTTTCGGGCCTGGAAATGTAGCAGTGTGCCTCATGGAAATGTAGCAGTGTGCCTCATGGAGCTGACCTTCCCATGTAACCTAGCAAGCCCTTGAAAAGGAGAGAAAAAAGTAATGGGGAAATGTAACCTCCCTGTGGTAGTTTTAAAATGTCTGCAAATTCTTCTCTCCAAGAGGTGGAACTGAATTTACCTCCCCTTGAGTATGGGCTGTACTTAGTGACTCACTTCTAACAAAGTCGGAAGTGATGGCGTGTGGCTTCCAAGGGTAGGTCTTAAAAGACAAGCTCTGACCTGGGCTCTCTCTTCGATCACTAGCTCTGGGGAAGCCAGCTGCCATGCTAAAAAAGACACTCAAGCAGCCCCACGGAGAGGTCCACAAGGCAAGGAGCTGAGTCCTCCCACCAACAGCCAGTGAGGAGCCGAGGCCTCCCACCTACAACCAGTGAGGAGCTGAGGCCTCCTGCCACAGTCACGGGAGTGAGCCTTGGAAGCAGATCCTCCAGTGTCAGTCAGGCCTTCAGAAACTGCAGCCCCTGCTGACATCTTGACTGAAACTTCAAAATCATCCAGCTAAGCTGCTTCCAAATTCCCAGCTGGGAGATGATAAATGTTTCAAGCTGCTAAGTTTCAGGGTAATTTGTTACACAGCAACAGATAACAAATGCATTCCCCCTATCCCCCTGCTTTTCCAACTTTGATCCATTCCTCCTTCCTTCATACTCACCATACACCACATAATGGGGGAACAAGGATGTAACAAGACAGGATTCTGGGGAACTGAGCTCAAAAGGGAAAGTTCTAATGAACATTTGCTATACTGAAGTGGAAGAAGCAAAAGCTTGTGAGCAGCACTGAGCCCGCACTTGCTTTACCTGGAAGTCCAAGCCCCACATCAGTTTGTGCTTCTTCTGGCTGCCCAGACCCAGGTTAGGGGAGCTAGGAATTTGGAGGGAAGGGTTAAGGGAGGCTGGCTGGACATGCAGACTCACTTGAGCAGGATCTCATACTGGCCGGCATGCCAGGGCTGCACCTTCTTTAGAACCAGGGTGAACACGTCCTCATTCTGAAGCACCTCGAAGTGGCCAGTGTCTTTGCAGAGGGCTTTGCCATCTCTGAGCCAGTGCACGGTAGGAAAGGGGTCACCAGCTATGGCGCAGGAGATGAGGACACTCTGGCCCAGGGAGGCTGTCACTGAGCGAGGCTTACTGATGAACCACGGCTGGGTGCCATCGTGAGGCTCTGGAAATTGGCAAAGGGCAGAGCTAAACAGGGATGTCCCTCAGCAGGCAGTGTCCACTCAATTCTCCATGGAGGTGAAGGATGGGAAGATAGCATGTCACCCAAGTAACAGATTGTCCAGAAATCACTGTGATTGGATACACAAATGCAGCACACCCTTCTCATTGCACATCCATCTCGGATACATTCTCAGAGGATAATATTAACATGACTGTATATCCAATGTAAGGGGAGGTAGCCCAGAAGGCACGGGGCACCGAGCCAGGTGCTAATGATCTGTATCCAATGCGTGTGATTAAGAGTTGTCACTCACTTTATGTGTGCTTAACTTGCCTCTCCTCTTAAATATGTTATCTAATGGCAAGGACCCTGTTAAGCCCATAACTCACTCAAAATCTATTGCTGCCAAATTGTTAAGTGTATTACAGATTTCCCTCTTAGTACTCTATGCACCTTGGCACCAGTAACCCAGAGAGGGCAGGGACTTCAGAAAGCTGGGAAAGGCAGCCCCACTCAGTCAGAGCTTGTGATGTTGGACAGGGAGCTGGCCTCTGGGGCTGGGGTGGGACTGAGGGACGAGAGGGCCCTCAGTGGGAACAAAGTAGCCTCATGTGGTTTCCTTGCCTCCAAATCACTTTTGGAGAGGCTGCAGCAGCATCTCCTTCCCACTCGCTCTGAGTGGGTCAGCCTCACCTTGTACCGTGAGCACGGCCTGGGTGCGGACCTCTCCAGCGCTGTTCCAGGCCTCGCAGATGTATGTGCCCGTGTCCTCCGGGAACACTTCCTGGATACAAAGGCTGTGCTGAGTTCCTCTCTGTTCAAAGTGGAAGTCCTCTGACTCTTGGATCTCATTCCCATTGTGCAGCCAGATGACTTCAGGGGGTGGATTCCCTGAACCAGGAGAAGGGGAAGGGGGATTGGTTAGGGAGGTCCTCCCCGGCCATGCAGCAACTCTGCACTGAATGCAGTGATATTGGATGAAACACTCCAACAACTCTCTATGCTTTCACTTCCCCATCAGTAAAATAGGAATTCAAATAGGATCTACCTCATGGGTTTGTTGGGAGGACCTTAAAATTTGAATAGTGCAACTGAGAACATCTTCTGAGATTTGGGAAGTTCTCACATAATTTTTTTTTTTTTTTTTTTTTGAGACAGAGTCTTTGCTCTGTCGCCCAGGCTG